>NC_133324.1:209515491-210868567 GCF_042186555.1 Aquarana catesbeiana
AGACCGAGTGCTTCCGTTTAGTTTTTGCTTATGAGCATGCGTCGTTTTTTTGTCCGTCGGACTAGCATACAGACGAGCGGACTTCGGGGTCCGTCGTAGTTACGACGTAAAGATTTGAAGCATGCTTCAAATCTAAAGTCCGTCGGATTTGAGGCTAAAAAAGTCCGTTGAAAGTCCGGAGAAGCCCACACACGATCGGATTACCAGCCAGCTTTAGTCCGTCAGCGTCCGTTGGACTTTTGTAGACGAAAAGTCCGACCGTGTGTACGCGGCATTAGAGTCTGCAAAAGACTTGAGACTGAGGCAAAGATTCAGTTCCCAGCAGGACAACGACCCCAAACATACAGCCCAAGCTACAATGGAATGATTTGGATCAAAGCATATTCATGTGATAAAATGGCCCAGTCAAAGTCCAGACCTAAATCCAATGGAGAATCTGTGGCAAGATTTGAAAATGCTGCACACAGGCACTCTGCATCCAATCTGACAGAGCTTGAGCTATTTTTGCAAAAAAGAATGGGCAAACATGTCACTCTCTAGATGTGCAAAGCTGGTAGAGACATACCAAAAAAGTCTTGCAGCTGTAATTGCAGCGAAAGGTGGTTCTACAAAGTATTGACTGAATACAAATGCACACCACACTTTTCACATATTTATTTGTAAGAAATTCTGAAAAAGGCCTCATACACACGGACATTTTAACAGCGGCTTTTTTGAGCTTTTTTTGCTGTTTAAGAACGCCACTCCATGTTATTCATGGGACTTATACACACCATGGCGTTTTTGAGCTGTAACAGGCATGGTCATTTTTAAGCTCCAAAAACCAAGGGCCAGCGCATTCTGAGGCTCCAGCGCTAAAGCTGTTTTGACGCAGAAAAAAGCTCAAAAACGCGCATTAGTGCTATACCGGCGTTTTTTAGCGTCAGCGTTTTTAAGATGTAAAAATGTTTATTATGTGATTGGTCACTGTATGTAAGGAAAAACAGGAAATCCCTGTCTGTAATTACCCCAAAGTCCCTTGCACACCTGGGGGATTGTGGGAACTAGAAATAGGAGGAACAAGGCATGACCAGCTCTGTGTCACAGCCAGCTCTTATTACAGCTGTGGAGGCCCATCCTGACCTGTGGGACCTTGTGCACCCACAGCATGGAGACCACATTTTAAAGAATCAATTGTGGATGGAGATAAGCGCATCGATCACCCCGGGGTGGGAAGATATGTCACATGGTACCCAAAAACAAAGTCTATGTTCATGGAATGCATGATCTGTTTGTTCTGTAATGTAATGAATGTAGAATGCATAATTAACCTCTTCCTTTCCACTTTTCTATTCTTGTACACTTTTCTTAGGCAAAGTCCTTCAGCGGCGGTGGAAATCCCTCCATGATCGTGTGAGGAGGGACCTCACGGAAGAGGAAAAATCAGCCTGATCCGGAGCCCCAGCGCCCAAAAGGATGCCGCATGTCTACCACCAAAACCTGACCTTCGTAAGGCAAGTGATGATCAACAGCACCAGAGAGTAAGGTATTGTTTTTTTTTTTATATAATTAACCCTGTGCATTTAATTAACCCTGTGCATTTCTTTGCAGGCAATATGCATTTTCTATGTATAATGTCAACTAACGATTTCTATTCTTTTTGGGACGATATCCAATATTGGCGAGAGAAGAGAGGAGGCAGGGGAAGTTTGGGCAGTGCACAGACCCACCACCAGTGCCACGGACAGCTCAGCCCACACATCTCCCTGTGACAGCAGTGTTGAAAGCCACGCTGAGGAGACAACACATGAGGTAACTGTCCATACATTATGTCAGACTGTCTATGTCTGTCTATCTACCTACATGCCTGCCAATTTATATATTTTTTTCTTTTGCAAGAATCCAGCATCAGCCAACACGGGGAGGTGCATGGTCATGGAGGTGTCCGTGGCCCTGGGCGTGGGCATGGGCGTAACCAGTGGCAGAGGGTGGGCGAGTTTGTTTCTGAGACTGAGAACAGGGTGCTTGCACTGCTGCAGGAAGTGCGGCAGGAGAGGCGCAGCTTTGATGCCTTCCTTGACCCAAGCAATAAGCGCGCCTGCTACTGTTGGCACATGTACAACTTAATGGATGACTTGGGTAGAGACCTTGAGGTACAGTGCATGGATCGATTGAACACCATCTGTGTTCAATACAGACAGTTAAAATACAGTGGTGTGCCACCTCCACCTTCAGTCGATCCATACACTGTATCTCAGGATCCCCCAATGGCCCCCGGGACCTCAGCAGTGCAAGTACACCCCTCCCTGTATCAGCCCCCTCCTCTCCACCAGCCACCACCCACCATGCCCCAGACCCCATTGTACCCCCCACCCTCCTACGAAGAATTTACACCACCATCTTATATGCATAGGCACCATCCCCATTCCTTCCCCATTCCCCAATACCCACAACCCCAAGGTGACCAGGCATCCCAGCAAACCTATCACCAGTTTTAATTATTTTCACGGTCAATAAAACATTTTTTACTTGACAAATTTCGTCTGTTTTAATTTTTTTATAGGATGCACAACAGCAGTCATTTGCACTCTGCTTGAGACAAACGCATGCTGAGCTCTAATAGGCCTAGCATGTGTTTGTCCCAAGCAGATTGAAAAGAGCACTTTGCACTCTGTTTGAGACAAACGCATGCTAAGCCCTGATAGGCCCAGCATGCATTTGTCCCAAGCAGATTGAAAAGAGCACTTTACACTCTGCTTGAGACAAACGAATGCTGAGCCTAGCATGCGTTTGTCCCAAGCAGATTGAAAAGAGTACTCTGCACTCTGCTTGAGACAAACGCATGCTGAGCTCTAATAGGCCTAGCATGCGTTTCTCCCAAGCAGATTGAAAAGAGCACTTTGCACTCAGTTTGAGACAAACGCATGCTAAGCCCTAATAGGCCTAGCATGTGTTTGTCCCAAGCAGATTGAAAAGAGCATTTTGCACTCTGCTTGAGACACACGCAAGCTGAGCCTAGCATGCATTTGTCCCAAGCAGATTGAAAAGAGCACTCTGCACTCTGTTTGAGACAAACGCATTCTGAGCTCTAATAGGCCTAGCATGAGTTTGTCCCAAGCAGATTGAAAAGAGCACTTTGCACTCTGCTTGAGACAAATGAATGCTGAGCTCTAATAGGCCTAACATGCATTTGTCCCAAGCAGATTGAAAAGAGCACTTTGCACTCTGCTTGAGACAAACGCATGCTGAGCCCTAAAAGGCCTAGCATGCGTTTGACTCACACAGAATGTAATGGACTCGAGGAACAATAGAAGAAACATGGACACAAAGAGAAGTAACATGAATATGACGTGTTTTATTAAAAATACCAAAATCCAAGTTGATTTATTCAATATCAACATTGTTTTTTAAATATGATCATCTTGCCATGACACCTCTCTATCAGGAGATACAAAATATTGGGCAAATTGGTTGAGTATTGTCATGACCCATGCCGTTAACCGCAAGTCCACAAATTGAACACGATGTTGGGTTGCTGGGCTCCAGTTTCACATTGCTCCTATCATTGTTCATCAGAAGTAGGGATGAGCCGAACACCCCCCGGTTCGGTTCGCACCAGAACCCGCGAACGGACCGAAAGTTCGCACGAACGTTAGAACCCCATTGACGTCTATGGGACTCGAACGTTCGAAATCAAAAGTGCTCATTTTAAAGGCTAATTTGCATGGTATTGTCCTAAAAAGGGTTTGGGGACCCGGGTCCTACCCCAGGGGACATGTATCAATGCAAAAAAAACTTTTAAAAACGGCCGTTTTTTCGGGAGCAGTGATTTTAATGATGCTTAAAGTAAAAAAAAAAAAAGTGAAATATTCCTTTAAATATCGTACCTGGGGGGTGTCTATAGTATGCCTGTAAAGTGACGCGTGTTTCCCATGTTTAGAACAGTCCCTGCACCAAATGTCATTTTTAAAGGAAAAAATCTCATTTAAAACTGCTTGCGGGTTTAATGTCATGTCGGGTCATGGCAATATGGATGAAAATCAGTGAGACAAACGGCATGGGTACCCCCCAGTCCATTACCAGGCCCTTTGGGTCTTGTATGGATATTAAGGGGAACCCCGCACCCAAATTAAAATAAGGAAAGGTGTGGGGCCACCAGGCCCTATATACTCTGAACAGCAGTATACAGGCGGTGCAAACAAGACAGGGACTGTAGGTTTGTTGTTAAGTAGAATCTGTTTGTAATTTTGAACATTTTTAACGTGTTTAGCTCCAGCCAAAAAATCTTTTCTAAGCTTTTTGGAAAACATAGGGAAGGGTTATCACCCCTGTGACATTTGTTTTGCTGTCTTTCCTCCTCTTCAGAAGATTTCACCTCACTTTTTTGTCCCAATGAAAAATGTTTTTTGAAAATTTGGGTTTTTTTGTGGAACAAGGATTGGAAAGCATCAGTGGAAAGGAGAAATTGTTTTCCCATATTAACTCTTACAGGAGAGAATTTCCCTTCCTAGGGGTAGATTTCATCTCACTTCCTGTTGTCTCCTTCCGTTTGCAAGTAGGAGTCGTTTGTAAGTTAGATGTTTGAAAGTAGGGTCCTGCCCTATATACTCAGCAGAAATTTGGGCCTTAGGTGTTGCTGTGGCCACAACACTGTAAGCCCTCACAGGGCCCTGCTGTGAAATATTAGATCAAGAATTGTAATTACATGCCCCTGTTGAACAGGAGCTGAAAAATTAGGCCTTAGGCACTGGTGCTGGTGCCACAACACTGCAACCCCTCACAGACACTCTAGTTGGAACGCAGGAACGAGCCCTGCTGCAAATTATTGCTTCAAAAATTGTAATTACACGCCCCTGTTAGACAGGGGCAGAAAAATTGGGCCTTAGGCACTGGTGCTGGTGTCACAACACTGCAACCCCTCACAGACACTCTAGTTGGAACGCAGGAACGAGCCCTGCTGCAAAGTATTGCATCAAAAATTGTAATTACACGCCCCTGTTAGACAGGGGCAGAAAAATTGGGCCTTAGGCACTGGTGCTGGTGCCACAACACTGCAACCCCTCACAGACACTCTAGTTGGAACGCAGGAACGAGCCCTGCTGCAAAGTATTGCATCAAAAATTGTAATTACACGCCCCTGTTAGACAGGGGCAGAAAAATTGGGCCCTAGGCACTGGTGCTGGTGCCACAACACTGCAACCCCTCACAGACACTCTAGTTGGAATGCAGGAACGAGCCCTGCTGCAAAGTATTACATCAAAAATTGTAATTACACGCCCCTGTTAAACAGGGGCTGAAAAATTGTGCCTTAGGCACTGGTGGTGGTGCCCAGAACCAAAAATGTTCTTACAAGCTATCAGCGTGATGATTGAGGAGGAAGAGGATAATTACTCAGGGATAGTCACTCAGCATCAGCATAGGCAGTCTTTGAAGGGATCTGAGATTTCAAAAAAAATTATTCGGTTACATCAGCATCAGGTGCTTGGTAGCTGGTGGTGATCCAAGACTCATTCATTTTTATGAAGGTCAGCCGATCGACCGAGTCGGTGGACAGACGCACCCTGTGATCGGTTACCACACCTCCAGCAGCACTGAATGTGCGTTCCGAAAGAACGCTGGATGCAGGACAGGCCAGTAGCTCAATTGCATACTGTGCAAGCTCTGGCCAGTGATCCATCCTCAAGACCCAGTAACCCAGAGGATTTTCGGTGGGAAAGGTGTCCAAGTCTGATCTTGCCCCTAGGTATTCCTGCACCATGTAAAACAGACGCTGGCGATGGTTGCTGGAACCGATCATACCTTGGGGCTGCGGACCAAAAAATTGTCTGAACGCATCGGTCAGACGGCCACCTTCTCCACCGCTCCTTCTTTGACTGACCGAAGCCTCAGCAACACGTTGTCCAGAAACAGGAGTTTGTAACCTCCCAGTCTCTGGGAACGCGTTGCACAGACCTTTCTGCAAGGCCTCCCGAAGATGTTTCATCCTCTGCTCCCTCTGCGATGGCAAGATAAGGTCCGCAACCTTACCCTTGTAACGTGGATCAAGGAGGGTTGCCAGCCAGTATTGGTCCTTCTCCTTGATACCACGAATACGAGGATCCTTACGCAGGCTTTGCAGGATCAGGGAGGCCATGCAGCGTAGGTTTGCTGAGGCATTCGGTCCGGAGTCCTCTGGGTCACTAAGAACGACATGGTCCGCAGCCACCTCCTCCCAGCCACGTACAAGTCCATGTGTTTCTTGGGACTGATCCCTTAAAGACTGCTGCTGATGCTGAGTGCCAGGCTCCACCTCCATACTGACACAATCTTCCTCCTCCTCCTCTTCCTCCTCGTCCTCTTCCTGTGTGATCGGCGGGCACGCAGGAACACTGTCTGGATAAAGGGGGCCTTGAGAGCTAAGGAAGTCCTCCTCTTCCTGCCTCTGTTCTGCCTCAAGTGCCCTGTCCATTATTCCACGCAGCGTGTGCTCCAACAGGTGGACAAGGGGGACAGTGTCACTGATGCATGCACTGTCACTGCTCACCATCCTCGTGGCCTCCTCGAATGGTGACAGGACAGTGCATGCATCCCTGATCATGGCCCACTGGCGTGGGGAAAAAAAACCAAGCTCCCCTGACCCTGTCCTGGTGCCATAGTCGCACAGGTACTCATTGATGGCCCTCTGCTGCGTGTGCAGCCGCTGCAGCATGGCCAACGTTGAGTTCCACCTGGTGGGCATGTCACAGATTAGGCGGTTCTTGGGCAGGTTAAACTCCTTTTGGAGGTCCGTCAGCCGAGCACTGGCATTATATGACCGGCGGAAATGCACGCAGACTTTCCTGGCCTGCCTCAGGACATCCTGTAAGCCCGGGTACCTGCCCAAGAACCGCTGCACCACCAAGTTAAGGACGTGAGCCAAACAGGGCACATGGGTCATTTGTCCCTGTCGGAGGGCAGAGAGGAGGTTGGTGCCATTGTCGCAAACCACCATTCCTGCCTTAAGTTGGCGTGGCGTCAACCACCTCTGAACCTGCCCCTGCAGAGCTGACAGAACCTCTGCCCCAGTGTGGCTCCTGTCCCCCAAGCACACCAGCTCAAGCACCGCATGGCATCTTTTGGCCTGCGTACTTGCGTAGCCCCTTGAACGCCTACGGAGCACCGCTGGTTCCGAGGAAGAGGCCATGGAGGAAGAAGAAGAGGAGGGGGTGGAGGAGAGAGGTGTGTCACAATCAGCATTTTGGAGGCGTGGTGGCGGAACAACCTCCAACACTACTGCACCTTGTCCTGCATCCTTCCCAGCTGCCAGCAGAGTCACCCAATGCGCCGTGAAACTTAGGTAACGTCCCTGTCCATGCCTGCTGGACCATGAGTCAGCGGTAATATGCACCTTACCGCTGACCGCCCTGTCCAGCGAGGCATGGACATTGCCTTCCACATGCCGGTAGAGAGCCGGAATCGCCTTCCGTGAGAAAAAGTGGCGTTTGGGTACCTGCCACTGAGGAAACGCACATTCCACAAACTCACGGAAGGGGGCAGAGTCTACCAACTGAAAAGGCAGCAGTTGAAGTGCTAGCAATTTTGCCAAGCTAGCATTCAACCGCTGGGCATGTGGATGGCTGGGAGCAAACTTCTTTCGGCGGTGCAGCAGCTGGGGCAGGGAAATTTGCCTGGTACAATCTGACGTCGGTGTACCAAAAGCAGATTGCCCACAAGTACTTGGCTGTGACACACCTAATTCTACACCTTCATTCCTCTCACTGCAGGTCTCAGAGAGGACTGAAGGTCTAGTGGGGTTGGAAATCTCAGCTGATGAGGAGCAAGGAGAGATCCTCTTTGTTCTTTGGTGTGGGTCTTTTAGATACGCTTGCCAACGAACTGCATGGCAGGTCAACATATGTCTGGTCAAGCATGTGGTACCCAAGCGGGAGATATTTTGGCCACGCGAGATACGCTTGAGACATATGTTGCAAATAGCAGCGGTGCGATCTGATGCACTCGTCTCAAAAAAGGCCCACACCAAAGAACTTTTTGAATAACGCGCAGAGACTGCAGCGCCCTGCACATGTGGAGCTTTGGGGTGTGATGCAGTCAATGTGCTGCCCTTAGGCTGGCCCCTGGAGGGCATCCTGCCTCGTTGGTGATGTGCTGCCGCCTCCTCCTCCTCCTCCTCCTCCTCCTCCTCCTCCTCCTCCTCTCTCCTATCAGGCACCCACGTTGAGTCAGTGACCTCATCATCCCCTCCCTCCTCATCACTGGAGCAAACCTGGCAGTATGCTGCAGCAGGGGGAGCATGACTGCCAGATTGCTGTCCTTCTTGGGCACCCCCTCTGTCCGCGCTCATGTTACTGCCTTCATCGAGCTCAGTATCGTCATCAGAGCCTTCCAAACGCTGGGCATCCTCCTGGAGCATGTACCCAACACTGTGGTCAAACAGTTCGAGGGAATCCTCATGAGGACATGGTGGAGCTAGGGAAGGAGTCACTGATGACATTGAGCTGAGGGAAGAGGCCGCTGCTTTGCCAGACAAAGCACCCTGGGCATGGGTGAGAGAGGATGAGGAGGATGAGGACGGCTTGGTCATCCACTCGACCAAGTCTTCCGCATGTTGCGGCTCAACATGGCCAGCTGCCGAAAAAAAGGCCAAGCGTGTCCCATGGCCACGTGCTGATGAGGATGCACCGTCTCCACGACCAGCACTAGACACAGAGCCTGCTTGCCCTCTCTTATTGGCTTGTGACTGTCTGCCTCTCCTTCTTGGCCTTCCAGACATACTAATGGCCTGTAGCTGCACTAAGCTGGGATAGAACACCTGTAATTTTCTTCAAGTAGCTTTATATACTGTAACCAGACAAGCCTGCCTGTCAGTAGGAAGATAACAGGAACGGATCTAGCTGAACACTGTGAGCAGGACGCACTGTACTAAATGTAAATAGTCTAGCTGCCTGACCGTGGTACTAATAGGATCAAATAGAACACCTGTAATTTTCTTCAGGTAGCTTTATATACTGTAACCAGACAAGCCTGCCTGTCAGTAGGAAGATAACAGGAACGGATCTAGCTGTACACTGTGAGCAGGACGCACTGTACTAAATGTAAATAGTCTAGCTGCCTGACCGTGGTACTAATAGGATCAAATAGAACACCTGTAATTTTCTTCAGGTAGCTTTATATACTGTAACCAGACAAGCCTGCCTGTCAGTAGGAAGATAACAGGAACGGATCTAGCTGAACACTGTGAGCAGGACGCACTGTACTAAATGTAAATAGTCTAGCTGCCTGACCGTGGTACTAATAGGATCAAATAGAACACCTGTAATTTTCTTCAGGTAGCTTTATATACTGTAACCAGACAAGCCTGCCGGTCAGTAGGAATTTAACAGGAACGGATCTAGCTGAACACTGTGAGCAGGACGCACTGCACTAAATGTAAATAGCAGGAACGGATCTAGCTGAACACTGTGAGCAGGACGCACTGCACTAAATGTAAATAGTCTAGAAGATAACAGGAACGGATCTAGCTGAACACTGTGAGCAGGACGCACTGCACTAAATGTAAATAGTCTAGAAGATAACAGGAACGGATCTAGCTGAACACTGTGAGCAGGACGCACTGCACTAAATGTAAATAGCAGGAACGGATCTAGCTGAACACTGTGAGCAGGACGCACTGCACTAAATGTAAATAGTCTAGAAGATAACAGGAACGAATCTAGCTGAACACTGAGCAGGACGCACTGCACTAAATGTAAATAGCAGGAGCGGCTCTAGCTGAACACTGTGCGCAGGACGCACTGCACTAAATGTAAATAGCAGGAACGGATCTAGCTGAACACTGTGAGCAGGACGCACTGCACTAAATGTAAATAGCAGGAACGGATCTAGCTGAACACTGTGAGCAGGACGCACTGCACTAAATGTAAATAGCAGGAACGGATCTAGCTGAACACTGTGAGCAGGACGCACTGCACTAAATGTAAATAGTCTAGAAGATAACAGGAACGGATCTAGCTGAACACTGAGCAGGACGCACTGCACTAAATGTAAATAGCAGGAACGGCTCTAGCTGAACACTGTGCGCAGGACGCACTGCACTAAATGTAAATAGCAGGAACGGATCTAGCTGAACACTGTGAGCAGGACGCACTGCACTAAATGTAAATAGCAGGAACGGATCTAGCTGAACACTGTGAGCAGGACGCACTGCACTAAATGTAAATAGCAGGAACGGATCTAGCTGAACACTGTGAGCAGGACGCACTGCACTAAATGTAAATAGCAGGAACGGATCTAGCTGAACACTGTGAGCAGGACGCACTGCACTAAATGTAAATTGCAGGAACGGATCTAGCTGAACACTGTGAGCAGGACGCACTGCACTAAATGTAAATAGTCTAGAAGATAACAGGAACGGATCTAGCTGAACACTGTGAGCAGGACGCACTGCACTAAATGTAAATAGCAGGAACGGATCTAGCTGAACACTGTGAGCAGGACGCACTGCACTAAATGTAAATAGTCTAGAAGATAACAGGAACGGATCTAGCTGAACACTGTGAGCAGGACGCACTGCACTAAATGTAAATAGCAGGAACGGATCTAGCTGAACACTGTGAGCAGGACGCACTGCATTAAATGTAAATAGTCTAGATAGAAGATAACAGGAACGGATCTAGCTAAACTGAATACAGTGTATATATATATATGCAACACCTGGGATGCATATATATACACAATACACTGTAAGTGCAGCTAACTGACTGACTGTTCTGCCTAATCTATCTAACTCAAATCAAATGACACTGTCTCTCTCTCTCTCTATCTCTCAGCACACCGGAACACACACTACACAGGGCCGCCGTGCAGGCGGCCTTATATAGTGTGGGGTGTGTACTAAATCCCCTGAGCCATAATTGGCCAAAGCCACCCTGGCTTTGGCCAATTACAGCTCTCTCTACTGACGGCGCTGTGATTGGCCAAGCATGCGGGTCATAGTGCATGCTTGGCCAATCATCAGCCAGCAATGCACTGCGATGCCGCAGTGAATTATGGGCCGTGACGCGCCACACGAATTTAGCGCGAACGGCCCATAACGTTCGCAATTCGGCGAACGATCGAACAGCCGATGTTCGAGTCGAACATGGGTTCGACTCGAACACGAAGCTCATCCCTAATCAGAAGATTATGAAGCATGCTGCATGCCAGGACCACCTTGATTGCATTCTCCACATCCAGTTGCATGGAGGACAGCAAAACTCTCGATTTGGCTGTCAAGACACCAAACGCGCACTCAACCACATGGTGTGCACGGCTGAGCCTATGATTGAAAATTCTTTGTTCATGGCTGAGTCCATATCCACTATATGGCCTCATAAGGTTTTCGGACAATCCAAAAGCCTCTTCCACAACCATCACCATTGGCAAACTAGGTTCATCAGTGCAGGGTAGAGGCCTACTGGCTGGTATGTTGAAGCGTCCCTCATGAAGACGACGTCCGAATGCAGACTCTCTGAATATGTGGGAGTCACCTTGGCTACCGTAAGCTCCCACATCCATGGCAAGGAATTTTAGATGGGCATCAGTCAATGCCAGGAGTACCATGGAAAAATATTTCTTATAATTAAAATAAAATGATCTGGAGTGGGGAGGCTTCTTCACCCTGATGTGTTTCCCATCCAGGGCACAGCTGCAATTAGGAAATTGTGTTTTTTCCCAAAATCCATCCACAACAGACTCCCAGATTTCTTCTGTTGGCTCCGGCATGACTGAGTCGTGTAGCTCCTCCCAAATTGCCACACATGTTGACCTTGTTACTGCAGAGACAGTTGCAACACCAAGGAGGAAATAACGGTGAAGGGACACAAAACTTTGTCCAGTGGCAAGGAACCTAACACAAAATTTTTTTAAAATTGAATTAAAACAGCATACGAATAAAAAGTCCTACCCCTAACCCCAACCCACTGTTCCCTAAACCCTACTCCTTAATTCTTACCCTTACCCCCTACCCCTAAACCCTAACCCCAAACTTCTATTGCCTAAACCCTACCCCTAAACTCAACCTACTATTCCCTAAACCCTACCCCCCTTCCCTAGCTCATAACCCATAAACCCTACCACTATTCCTATTCTTTAAAACCTAACCCTTACCCCCTTACCCTATCCCATATAAGTACTTATTTCACTTACCTCAGTGTCACTAGCAGCCGTTCCTCTGGTGACACAGAGAGACACATGACAGTGTCCATCCTGGTTGATCTTGGCCGGAGCCTCTCCAAGAGCTCATCAAACATTGTTACAGACATCCTAGTAAAGTTGTAAAACTTTTCCGTGTTTATGCGCAGCTCTGCATACATCTGGGTGAAGTACCCCACTGACAGCCGCTGGGATATCAGTGGATGGGTCCAGAAGCGACGTTGTCTACTACTTCTATCCTCCTACAACTGTCTCCTTCTACGAATCCTCTGCAAGATAATAAGCAGGATTGCTTCATCAATCTTTTGCACAACAGGATCCATAATGCAAAAATCTGAGGAAAATGCATGCAAAATCGCAAAAACTCCACAAATACTCAAACAAACTCACACAGACTATCTCTATCCTCTCTCTCCAACCAAAATGGCCCCATCAAATGATATTGAACATTGTTTATTCATTTTCCTTGGCATTGTGGGTAATTTGGGAATGGAAAATAGCAGAGGGATGTTTTTTTTTTTAAAAAGCGCCTTAGCATTAACACTTACAAACTGCATTAAGCACGCATTGACACCAAATCAAAACGCTAATAAAATTGTGTTTTTAACGCTGCTTTTTTCCAGCCGTTGTCACTAGCTTTACAGCCCATTTTTTTTATAACTTACATGTGTGTTATTATTATTATTATTATACAGGATTTATATAGCGCCAACAGTTTACGCAGTGCTTTACAACATTAGGGCAGACAGTACAAGTACAATACAATTCAATACAGGAGGAATCAGAGGGCCCTGCTCGTTAGAGCTTACAATCTAGGAGGGAGGGTCAAGTTATACAAAAGGGTAATAGCTGTGGGGGATGAGCTAATGGAGAAAATAGTGCAGTTGTTAGATGGAGGCAGGATAGGCTTCTCTGAAGAGGAAAGTTTTCAGGGATCGCCTAAAAGTGGATAAATTTGGAGACAGTCTGACAGATTGGGGTAGGGAATTCCAGAGGATGGGCGAGGCTCGGGGAAGTCCTGGAGGCGGATATGGGAGGAGGTGATGAGGGAGCTAGAGAGCAGGAGGTCTTGGGAGGAACGGAGATGGCGACTTGGTTGGTATTTTGAGACTAGGCTAGTGATGTAGCTGGGGGCAGAGTTGTGGATGGCTTTGTAACTTATTGTTAGTATTTTGAATTTAATTCCTTGGGCGAGTGGCAGCCATGTATGAGGCCAAATATTAATCATTTTCCTTCCACTTCACAATTATGTGCCACTTTGTGTTGGTTTATCACAAAAAAATTCCAATAAAATACATCTACGTTTTTGGTTGTAACATGACAAAAAAACCTTGGAAAATTTCAAGGGGTGTGAATACTTTTTCAAGGCACTAGACCGACATAACAATACAGTCTCTAGGTGGCTTATCCTAATATGTGAGCAGTTGTTTGGCAGAGTTGCTTAGGGCACTGCCTGACATACAAATAGCCACTGCAGGGAGAATATACAAATCCAATTATGAAATGCAATTATGAAAATAAGGAAAATCAAGCAAGTAAAATGTGAAAGTCACACAAAAAATGACTTAAAGGTAATTATTAAAACATAAACTTAAATTGTGCCCTCATGGAAAATATACAATTGATTCTCTTTAATCTCTCAGTTTTCTTAAATTAAATCCTAGCATTTTTACTCTTACTGAGCTGATACCCATGTACAGTTCCATGAAGTTTTAAAAAGAACAAGCTGTTTTTCATATAAGTGTAGGGGAAGCGATCAGCTCTAACACCAGCATATGTAGATTTTTTGTTTTCTAGAGCTGACACTTCTCATAAAGAGAAAGAGAATTTCTATTTAGATGGCACAAAGGATTGAACTACATTTATCAGTTTAGCGTGGGTAATATGGGTATATCATCTTACTGCAACTTCACTTTTTTTAAAAAGACTTGCAAATAGCATATTCATTAAACCATAGTATCTAAACAGGACACAAAAATAGGTTAAGTTGAAAATGACAAGGTCACAACTTTATTGAAATAATGCACATCATTTCCAACATATTAACAGTCAAAATTAAACATGCACCAGTTATATGGTAAGCACATCTGACTTACTGTATAAGATTAACTGTCTGCAGAGGCGTCGCCAAGGGGTGGCTATCAAGGCTGGAGCCTCGAATGTGGAGCCCATAGCCCAGAGTCTCAGCGGTTGTGGAGAAGAGACGAGCGGGAGGGTCGCGGCTGCGGCGGGCGGCATTGGAGGTGGAGGAGAGACGAGCAGGCATGTACAGGGACTGAGCCATCGGACCACCACCTCCCTCACTCCCCCACAGCGCTCACCTCTTCTCCCTGCTTAGTTATGCAGCGCGGCTGCATACAGACATGATCCTTAGGAGTGGACACTGATAAGCTCATTGTACGATCCAGAAGACATGCAGCCGCACACAGCTGTGACATAAACTTCCTCGGCACTCGTTCTCTTGTTCTTTCCTTCCCCCGCTCTCCATCCTGTCTGCTGCCGTGAAGAATCTAGATGAGAGCGGGGGAAGGAAAGAACAAGTGAACAAGTGCCGAGGAATTTCATGTCACAGCTGTGTGCAGCTGCATGTCTTCTGGATCGTACGATGAGCTTATCAGTGTCCACTCCTAGGATCATGTCTGTATGCCTGTCTGTGTACTGTCGTGTCTGTATGCCTATCGAAGCAGGGAGAGGAGGTGAGCGCTGGGAGGGGGGATAGAGCAGCATGGGGGGGAATTGAGGAGCACGGGGACCAGAGCGGGGGGGACTAGCAGACCACATGTGGGACAAAACAGCATGCGGGGGATTAGCGGAGCATGCAGGGGACCAGCACAGCACACAGCACATGGGGGACCAGTGCAGCACATGGGGGACCAGCACAGCATGCAGGGGACCAGAACAGCACTTAGGGGATCAGAACAGCACTTGGGGGACCATCGCAGCACACAGCACATGGGGGACCAGAGCAGAACTTGGGGGACCAGCGCAGCACACAGCACATGGGGACCAGCGCAGCACACAGCACATGGGGGACCAGCGCAGCACACAGCACATGGGGGACCAGAGCAGCACTTGGGGGACCAGCGCAGCACAGCGGGACCACAGAAGCAAGAGGGATCAGAAGATCAGGACAGGAATGCAGAAGCATGTGGGGGAACAGAGAAGCAGGGGGGGACCAGAGCAGCATGCGGGGGACCAGAGGAGCACAGGGGGACCACAGGAGCAAGGGGGACCAGAAGATCAGGAGAGAAATGCAGAAGCATGTGGGGGAACAGAGAAGCAGGGGGGGACCAGAGGAGCACAGGGGGACCAGCGCAGCACACGGGGGACCAGAGCAGCACGCGGGGACCAGTGCAGCACACGGGGGACAAGCACAGCACACGGGGGACCGGAGCAGCACGCAGGGGACCAGAGGAGCACAGGGGGACCACAGGAGCAAGGGGGACCAGAAGATCCGGCATGGGTGAGACCTGTCAAAGTCGGCCGGTCAGGTTGAAGTCCAGGGCCAAATTTTTGTCCCAGTCCAGCCCTGGAGATGAGCGGACGGACGAGCAGAGATTACATCATCTCTCTCCGCCCCCCCGTCACCACTCTTCCGCTCTCACAGCCGGGACTTCAATGTGGGAGCGATGTGCGGCGAGGAGCAGAGAGATGACATCTCTCACATCAGCGATCTTCTGCCCTCATAGCGCAGGCCTCTTCAATGTCAGAGGTGTGGTGGGGAGCAGAGAGATTACATCATCTCTCACTGCCCGCCCCGCATCTCTGCTTTCCTGCCTTCATTAAATGGGCCAGTGCTGCCAGCCTGCCACCAATGCAGCGAGAATGCACATTTGGTGGCACTGGCTGGCATGGCAAGTGACAATCTGCAAATGGTGGCAAGTAACAATCTGCTAATGGTGGCAAGTGACGTGGCAAGTGACAATCTGCTATTGGTGGCAGGTGACATGGCAAGTGACAATCTGCAAATGGTGGCAAGTGACAATCTGCAAATAGTGGCAAGTGACGTGGCAAGAGACAATCTGCAAATGGTGGCAAGTGACAATCTGCAAATGGTGGCAAGTGACAATCTGCAAATGGTGGCAGGTGATGTGACAAGTGACACGCCCAGGGCTCCCACTGATTCTGCATTATGGTGAGTTGAACCACTTCATTATGTATTACAATATAACAATAGAAACAATGCGCTTTGATCACCCTGACACCTTATCAACCATAGTGCCATGATGATTGAAACGCCAACACCAGCCTTCCTTTGCCCGCAAAAAATTGCTTACCACCGGCATGCCCCCCCCAGGTTGGTGGGTTGGTGACCGCTGCTATGGGCTCTAGCCCCAGATCTTTTTCAGATCTAGCAATGCCCCTGACTGTCTGTAATTGTTAGCCAACCAGCAAGCCGCAAAAAATTAGTGCAGTCTTACCCTCACGTTTGCTGTATTTTTTCTCTGTAAGATTTATATTTACATACTCTTGTGACTGGTGCCATGGGCTTTTAGATTCCTCCATTGCTTTTATTATTTCAGAGCTATTTTTAACTTTAGCAATCCTGGCCATCAATTGCTCCATGATGTACAAGTTCAGTGACGATACAACAATACACCACAGAACAGACTTCTGACACAGTAGTCTACCACTTAGAATATGCACAAGAGTGGAGACACAACACTAGTATCTTCACAGAATAAAGTCTACACCCAAGAAACAAAAAATAGTGGAGATGTGCTGAACAATAGAGATGGAGATACAGTATGTACAGTATACACACCACAAAAAATAGTGCTAAAATAAGCACACAAGGAACAATAGGGTAACCCACTAGGTTGACAATAGAAAGGTAAACACAGCCATGTTTACATCAATAGCTGTTACACCCAATTCAGTTAATAAAAAAAAAAAATACAAAAAAAATATATACTATACAACAAACTGAGCTTATCAAATTATTGGTAGGATTTCTCCTAACAAAAAAAAAATTCAAGGCATAATATAGTATGCTAAATGCACCTTATTTTACACTCTAAAATTAATTGTTCTCAGATATTTGCTTCAGTAACCAGACTTCCACAGTTTGGTATTTTAACAGAAAACAGTGAGAATATTACTGCCTGTAAATTTCCACAGCAAAAAAAACAAACAAGCAAACAAACAAATAACTCTCTTGTAGCTCAGTTTCAAAGTCCTACACACAAATACTATGCCTTTAGTTGACACACCATTTAAATAAAAAACAAAAACCTTTTGATCCTTTTCAACAAAACAACCAAGACCACACTCTTTCAGTGTCTTTTCAATAAAACACATGTACTCACCATACAACACATTCAAATAATGGTTAGAGAGAGCAATGAAGCTTGGTGAGCACAAAAGAAACAAGTACATAAAAACAAAATTTTTTTCCCGCTAAGTACTTCCTCCCCGTTACCATCGACAAGTTATAATGATACTTCCAATGTACTTCTTCAACTATAATTACGGGATATTAACCTAAACAAAATATGTGGGGTATCCTCGCTCCCTTTTTTTTAAAGTTGATCTATTACCCACTAATAAAACAAAAACATTTACCTATATTTTTCCCTAGATATACTTGCTGTGACCTCCAAACTACTGGAAGAACTGACTCGGTTTAAAATCCAGCCCAATAACCTTAGTCTGTATTAAACAGTTCTCTGTATTATATTAAATACTTTCAGTCCTGGTCCTTAACGTTGTGTGTCGCCAATTATGTTACCCGTATACTATATTTGAGATTTAATACACCTCAGATATGATTTGTGTTAAATGGCAGTTCTTTGACCATGATTGAAAGCTTTAACACAATAACAAAAATGTACTGGTATATAGTAAAGTAGGCCTAGACTAATACACAGCAATCTATCTAATTGTATAGGAAAAGGGTAAAAATTCTAAATTACATGAAGTAATACAGAGTAAATTCCTTAAAACATTAATCTACAAACAGTAGGACAGAAAATACTTAAGACCAACATATTTAGATACAAGTACAAGGGAGATTTCCCATATTTACCATTCCCATAGAGGTTCCATTCACGTGACTGCTCTGCCATAGAGTGTGTGTTTCCCTCCCATCTAGTCTGTGTATGTCATTACAGGCTGATGCCTCATTGGTTGGCATGGTGTGGCTCTGATTGGTGGGCTTCCCTATTCCTGGTTCAGGATTGGCTACATCTCCAATACTTTACATAAGTCAGCCCCCCTTTAATGCAAATCTTTGGCATCGGCTATTTTGAGTGGGAGACTTAACTTGTAGGTATGTGACCTCCAGGAAAGTTAAGTATTGATGATGGTTAACCCTCATTGCATATCTAAACATGGGATCCTTTGAAGTGAATATGTGTAGAACAATGAGGTTTGGGTCCCATTGTTTAGATACATAAGCTTAGGCACTGAATTGTCTGTCTAACAGACACTTCTGTGAAGCTATGTTGCGCGCCCTACATAGATACAAGCTACATGAAATATATTCATAATTACAATATTTTACAGCTATTAATGGAGATTTCACATAAACTCATAAGGCAACAGTGTACACTTCCTCCACTCTGCGTACCTTCACTGCTCTGTGTGCCTCCACCGCTCTCCATACCTTCACCATTCTGTGTACCTTCACCGCTCTCCGTACATCATCTCCACCACTCTGCGTACCTTTACTACTTTTCATACACTTCCTCCACTCTGCGTACCTCCACCACTCTCCAAAGATTATATACTACTATACACAATGATTTTTAAATGTCAGAACTAAATATATCCTCCTATACAGTGCCTTGAAAAACTATTCATACCCCTTGAAATTTTCCACATTTTGTCATATTACAACCAAAAAACGTAAATGTATTTTATTGGGATTTTATGTGAGAGACCAACACAAATTGGCACTTAATTGTGAAGTGAAAGGAAAATGATAAACGGTTTTCAATTTTTTTTACAAATAAATATCTGAAAAGTGTGCATGCGTGCATTTGTATACTGCCCCCTTTACTCTGATACCCCTGACTAAAATCTAGTGGAACAAATTACCTTCCGAAGTTACCTAATAAGTAAATAGAGTCCTCCTGTGTGTAATTTAATCCCAGTATAAATACAGCTGTTCTGTGAAGCCCTCAGAGGTTTGTTAGAGAGCCTTAGTAAACAAACAGCATCATGAAGGCCAAGAAACACACCAGAAATGTCAGGGATAAAGTTGTGGAGAAGTTGAAAGCAGCATTAGGTTATAAAAAAATATCCCAATATCCCAATCCCTCAGGTGGGAGAATCTGTCCACAGGACAACCATTAGTCATGCACTCCACAAATCTGGCCTTTATGGAAGAGTGGCAAGAAGAAAGCCATTGTTGAAGGAAAGCCATAAGAAGTCCCATTTGCAGTTTGTGAGAAACAATGCGAGAGACACAGCAAACATGAGGAAGAAGGTACTCTGGTCAGATGAGATCAAAATTGAACTTTTTGGCCTAAATGCAAAATGCTATGTGTGGTGGAAAATTAACACTGCACATCATCCTGAACGCACCATCCCCACCGTGAAACATGGTGGTGGCAGCATCGTGTTGTGGGGATGCTTTTCTGCAGCAGGGACAGGAAAGCTGGTCAGAGTTGATGGGAAGATAGATGGAGCCAAATACAGGGCAATCTTAGAAAAAAAACTATTATGCCTCGTACACACAATCGCACATTCCGACAACAAAATCCATTGATTTTTTCCGACAGATGTTGGCTCAAACTTGTCTTGCATACGCACAGTCACACAAAGTTGGTCGGACATTCTGAATGTCAAGAACGTGGTGACGTACAACATGTATGACGGCACTAGAAAGAGGAAGTTCAATACCAAGTGTGCCACCCTTTGGGCTCCTTCCACTAATCTCGTGTTAGTAGAAGTTTGGTGACAGACAATCTGCGCTTTTCAGCCTCCCGCTTTTCTGATTGTTACTGCTCTTTGGTTTGTGCTTGTGGGTTCGTATTTCTATTACATATTTGATTATCAGTGCATTCTTGTCCACTTGTTTCTGATATTCAGCTCCGGCCTTTCTGTTTTTCAGTGCTTTCTGTTAGTTCGTTCTGACCAGCCGACCATTTTGAAGCCATGAGGACCCTCACCCCAGACCAGAGGGTTTATAACTACCATATGGCCAGAGCCAGAAGAGTGGTGGAGAATGTTTTCGGGCTAATGGCCAGCCAGTTTCCACCTATTCCTTATTCCAATCAACATGATGGAATATAAACTTAACCAGATAATCCTTGCATGCTGCATTCTACACAACTATTTAAGGAGAAATGCAATGAACTATGTGGCCTCAATTGTGCCTGAGGCAGGACTTCAAGAAGAAACCCTGAGGGCGCTTGAAGCTGACCGTCCTGGCTTGCCCCCCAAAGTGCCCGCAAAATAAGACAGAAGTATGTCGAGTACTTTGCAGGTAGGGGGGCCACTGATATGCCAGAAATGGTTTAAGAAACATTTTATCAACAATTTTTGAACTGAAAGAAGGTTTCCTTTGATTTACTGCCTGGATTTCTTTTAGCTGTCTCCTAGGTTCTCCAATGGGATTTTCTTTTTGGACATTTTCTTTAATAGTGCAAATGTAATTTTTTTGATACATGAGGTGACAATTTCTTCTTCAGCGAACTATTATTATATTGTGGGTCTGCTACACACACCTTGTTTTTGTTGTTAATGTATGTAATGCATTACTGACAAAAATATTCATCATTTTCAGCACCATAATTGAATTTTGTGGAGTCATGAAAATGTTGTGATTGTGGCAAATTAGAAAGCACTGCGGGATTTATTTACTAAACTTTGCACTCCAACACTTAAAAGTGCACATGAAACTGCACTGAAACTGCACTTGTAGTGCAAAGTGGATTTGCCTTTAGAAAATTACCCCCATTGTCACTGTAAACACCAACTTACTACAAAAATTGCTATTGAGCATTGAAATAAGAAGCCACACATTGTTGAGTAGAAAACATTTTACTCAAAGCACATTCACATGTGCGTTAGAAAATGGTTTTTGAACAAACCAACATCTTTGATGTATATATTTTTTTCACATTGTAAATATCCTTTTTTTGGTTAAACATGTTTCAAAGCATAACATACACAACTCAGGAACTTACAAAGTTCAACTTTGATAAAGTGAAGGCAATATCAGACATTAGTATGTCCAAAATGTGTTGATATTGCCTTCATCAGATGGGGTGATGTCACCCCTGTAAAAGCTAACTTTTGAAGATGCACAAAAATTGGGATTCAAACTGGGGGATTTCCCTCCTGATCCCATGCCTAATCTCAGCATGTGCTAGCTCCCATCATGGGGGATCAATGGACGTGTTTTAGGGGTGCAACCCCTTCCTCTCACCTAATTGAGTTGGGAGGAAGGGGTTGCACCCACAAAATGCACACATTGATATCCCCTGATGGCAGATAGCACATGTTAACACACTGTGTGCATCTTCAAAAGTTGACTTTTCAAATACTTTACAAATTCAAAAATACACAATAAAACGGTACAATTTTGTTGTTTTTTATATTCTGCCTAAAACATCAATGATGTTCTTCATTTTTTTTAACATCATTGATGTTTTCCTGTATATTTTCTAAATCACGATTGCACCCCATTCTCTCCCCGACAAGGATCTGGGCACTTTCACTGGTGAAATGAAATTCTTCTTCCACAACATTCACATCACCTAAAAGAAAAAAACACACCATGCATTATAAATATGCAGATCTCTTACCTGAAGCTGTGGTCTGAGACACTCACCTGTTGTGTTGACAATTTCACCCACTTCATAAACCTTCATAAACCCACTTCCTTCCTCCACATCCTCTGCTTGTGTTTTGGTGACTTCCCCTTCTTTAGGAGGTGGGGGGTCCCTGGTGTCCTCAGATGTCCCGAGTTTTTTCTCCCCTATGTGAATAAAAAATAGGTATAATTAACACACAGATATTGGAGGGCAGAAATAGGAATATGAAACATTGCTTGGAAGTGTCATACAATTGTCTGTTTTGGCAGAGTTCCAAGCTGAAGAACATTTTATTTCCTTTCTAAAGCTGGAATACTTCCCTTTTTTTGTTAAAGTATCACACATGGAGACACCCCTATAGTATCCACTGGAGCACCTGTGTGGGATACCCTAAAAAGTTTGTTCTGGTGTCCCACACTACTGCTCCTGCGTCCAGATGTGTAAACAGCTGCTGAGTGTCCTCTTCTTGCACAGAATCAAGTTTACATTTCATTGTAGTTACAAACCCATCTAGACATCAAACTTATTTTAATACAAATAGACATGAACAAATGTAGTTAAGCTGTATCTGCCAAAAACATCTTAAAGTGGGTTAACGAACGATGTTTCCTACAACCGATTACTGTGCCCACGAACATGAAAGTAGCCATTTTAAAATGTACAACAGTAAAGAAAAGCACATGGAGCAGCACGATCGTTAAGGAGAAGAATAGGAACACACGACAAAAGACTTACTTTTTTGCAGCACTCTCTTGATTCTTCTGTACTGATCCTGCTCCCTCAATTTGAGGTCTGACCATCGTTTCCTCAGTTGATCCTTGGATCGCTGTACCTCAAAATTCCTGTACAGACTCTTCACAACTTTAGGCATGATCTTGGCTTTCTCACATTTGGGTTTGGGTAAGGTCCATGCTTCCTATCATATTCGGCCCTCTTCAAGATGTCCACCATCTCCATCATCTCTACAAAGGACATATTTGAGGCCTTCAATCTCCTCCAGGATCGTGAGGTTCCGGGCTCCGGCCTTTCGCCGTTGCTGCTCTCCTCTACATGCACCTGTTGTCTCTCCGCCATGTGCTCTCCCACTGCGCCGAAAGAGAAGGGGCGGGGAATAGACTATAAAGAACGTCAGGGGTGGGTGGAGTTTCACGCGTGTGCAGTGTATATAAAGCGTGCGTTGTACGTACGATCTGTGAGCGGAAGGACGAAGTAACGGAAGCAACGATCGTTATAACGAAGGTGCAATTTTAAGTCGGTGCATCAGTGGCCTATACTGCTTATAGATTGAAGCCTATATTGGGTCAAGATTAGGAGAGTTCTCTGTGTCTTGCAGAGAAAATGGATCTATTCAACGTTGAGGACTTTATCCCCATATTCATTGATGTACAGGGTGGTGCCCTGTCTGTGGCAGGTACACCACCCGTTTTATAACAATAAACGAAAGAGGAAGGCAGTGCTGGATCAATTAAAAAAAAGGTTGAGTTAGGCTGAACCAACTAGCCACATTTAGTAGATATAGATATAGGCCTATGTCAGGCAATCAACCGCATAATAAATGCGGGATACCATTAGGGGTTGCCCTATAGCATACAAGAAAAAACTAAGAGAATAGATATCTCTCAAGAGGACAAGAAAAACCCCCAGGCAATGTCTGAAAAAAGCAAGCCGGAATTTTATTAAACAGATAAATCATGAACACCACACAATTACAGCAAATTGTAGAAAAACGGACTATAGTGAGTAACTAACACAGGCCCTAACAATAAAAATGACAACGTTGTCGTTAAAAACAGGGGGGAGCCACGGCTATACATACCACAAACACACGCCATGCACCACTCATACACTGATAATAATGATTCAAAGCAGCTAAACTGCTGTAGCTGGATTAGTGAATCACTCTTCAGGGGCGTAGTATTTATAGTAGCAGCAAGCACAGCAGGGTAGACCAACAGTATCTGGCAGTTCATGCATAGGCAGATAAACAGCAATATTGATAGCAGCTACAAGCGGGGGGGGGGGGGGGGGGTTGGTTGTAGAACAGTGTGGGAGGCAAATGATCAATCATAAGAACAATGCTTCTCTCACCACCCGATCAGTAACCAACATCCGCGGATCGCCATGCTCATGCCCACAATATGGCTTGGAATATGAGTCCATGTAAAGCCAGGTTTCCTGCTTGACAAGCTGTGTCCACCATGCGCTGCACTCGCCATACAATAGCGCTATCCCGGAACCACGTGCAATGCTGTGGATGGAAGAACAGCTGGGACCAAACAGCTGGCGACCGGTGTCCTGTGTACCCTATCAGCCCACTTTGTACGGCGAGCGCAGCGCATGGTGAACACAGCTTGTCAAGCAGGAAACCTGGCTTTACATGGACTCATATTCCAAGCCATATTGTGGGGATGAGCATGGCGATCCGCAAATGTTGGTTACTGATCAGGTGGTGAAAGAAGCATTGTTCTCATGATTGATCATTTGCCTCCCACACTGTTCTACAACCACCCCCCCCCCGCTTGCTGCTGCTATCAATATTGCTGTTTATCTGCCTATGCATGAACTGCCAGATACTGTTGGTCTACCCTGCTGTGCTTGCTGCTGCTATTAATACTACGCTCTATCTGCCTAATCATATGAACTGCCAGATACTACAGGTCGATTTTGCTGTATCCCCTTGGATTTAACACTCCACAGTCCTGGCCAGCTCCTGTTCATCCTTATCAGGTTCCATTGGCCCTATATGGACTTCCACTGTGTTTTCCATCCACATCTACCCCCACTCCCGCTATACCACGCCCCTGAAGAGTGATTCACTAATTCAGCTCCAGCAGTTTAGCTGCTTTGAATCATTATTATCAGTGTCTGAGTGGTGAATGGAGTGTGTTTGTGGTATGTATAGCCATGGCTCCCCCCGTTTTTAACGACAACTTTGTCATTTTTATTGTTAGGGCCTGTGTTAGTTACTCACTATAGCCCGTTTTTCTACAATTTGCTGTAATGCCCCGTACACACGGTCGGACATTGATCGGACATTCCGACAACAAAATCCTAGGATTTTTTCAGACGGATGTTGGCTCAAACTTGTTTTGCGCACACATGGTCGCACAAAGTTGTGAGAATTTCCGATCGCCAACCACGCGGTCACGTACACCACGTACGACGAGACTAGAAAAGGCCAGTTCAGAACCAAGCGCGGCACCCTTTGGGCTCCTTTTGCTAATCTCGTGTTAGTAAAAGTTTGGTGAGAGATGATTCGCGCTTTTTAAGACTCGTGGCTTTCAGATCGTTTTCTGCGGTTCAGTTTGTGCTTGTGGGTTTGTATCTGCTCTTCAGTGCGTGCAAGCAAGTTCCGCGTGACTTAATCATTGTGTTCTTGTGCGTTCATTACTGTTTTTCAGGTCGCTCTTCACAGGCCTTGCTGTTCTTCAGTGCGTTCTGTTACTTCGTTCTGAGCAGCCGACCATTTTCTAGCCATGTTGCGTATACGTACTCCTCATAGAGTTTGTGCTGTGCGGGGGCTTGGTGTTGGGGTCCTGACCTTGACACAAGTCCAGTCCATGAACAGGGTGGGGAGGAGTTCATGGACCAAGAATTGGTTGCTTCAGCGTGACCAGTTCTCTCATATGCCTTTGCTCCGTGAGATCCGTGAGAATAATCCTGATGATTTCAGGAACTTTCTCAGGATGACGGACCCCGTATTTCACCGTTTGTTGGCTTCGCTGACCCCCTATATCAGCAGGCAGGATACCTGCATGAGGCAAGCCATCACTCCGGAGCAGAGGCTCGTCGCTACCCTGCGGTACTTGGTGACAGGGAGAAGCCTGCAGGACTTGAAGTTCTCGACAGGCATCTCCCCCCAGGCTCTGGGGATCATTATCCCAGAGACCTGTTCTGCCATCATCCAGGTCCTGCAGAAGGAGTATATGAAGGTAAGATTTTTATCCTTTAATATCACATTTTATTGTATTGAATGTTTGCTAATATATTGTATTTCTTTCCTCATTCCCAAATTACCATGATTGGAATATGCTGTGAATGTCCCCTTTGTTCTCATGCATGCTGGATTTTTATGTAATTATTTTTTTGCTCCTTCATACATATTTGCCTTCACTAACCTCCCCAGCATGCTCTCCTGCCCTATATTCACCTCATGTAGTCACTTAACAATGAATTTTATCAGCTCCATAGTAGTGCTGTACCCCAAAAACCCCCTAAAATGTTTTGAAATGTGATTTGTGCTTTAAATTCAGGCAGAGTGCCAGAGGCTTTTTTTTGTAGTGTCCCCAAATCATTTTTATTAACCCTCCCTCCCCCCAACTGCTAATTCAGCTGATACCAATTCTCTATCTATACTCAATCATCTATCTGCTGACTTTGCCAAACCCAGACACACTATACCCACCTCTTTTGTGGTCAGATTTATGGATGAATTCCCCAAAGCATGTAGTGCAAGGGCCTGCCTGTATGCTTTCAAATGGTACTGTTTAAAGTTTTTATATCCTATTATTATCTTGATACGTAATAGCAGAATGTCCAAATGTGCTCAAATGTGTACAGTGTGTATTTATATCTTTGTATTATGACACTTCTTACCTGTCCAGTGGGCTGCCAATAGTGTAACTAAGGAGGGGCTGTTCCAAGTAATACCCTGTATTTAGTCATTCATCTCTCAATGAAGTGGAGAGGGTTACCTGTCCAAGATTCCCCCCCCCATAATGTTAGAAATGGCCCATGAGAGGGGGGGAGGGGGAATATGATAGATGTACCTTATACTTTGGTGTTGTAAAATTCCCCTTAATAAATGTTATCTGGAGGTTGGCCAAGAATGTTTGTGTCTAATCTGCTTGCCATGTTTATGTGCAAAAATACTAATTTTTTTTGTTTTCCTCAACAGTTTCCTTCCACGCCAGAGGAATGGCAGACTCTGGTCTCCCACTTTGCCCAGCAGTGGGACTTTCCTAACTGCAGAGGGGCAATTGATGGGAAACACGTCCACATCGTCCCACCACCCAACTCGGGTCGTACTATTATAATTACAAGGGGTTCAATAGTATTGTGATGTTGGCGGTGGTGTCGGCTAATTACGACTTCTTGTATGTGGACGTGGGGAAGAATGGCCGGATGTCCGATGGTGGAGTCATCGCCCAGACGGAGTTTTAAAGGCATCTCCAGAATGGCAGCTTGGACTTGACACCTCCAGAAGACAATGTGGAAGGACTCCCATTCGTCTTCATTGCGGATGAAGCATTTGCGCTGGGAGACCATCTTATGCGGCCATTCCCGATGAGGACGCTCACCCCGGAACAGAGGGTTTTTAATTACCGGCTGGCCAGAGCCAGAAGAGTGGTGGAGAACACATTTGGAATCATGGCCAGCAGGTTCCGCCTATTTCTGACACCCATCCATATGGCGGAGTATAAACTGAATCACATTATCCTGGCGTGCTGTGTTCTACATAACTTGTTACGCCAACATTCTGCCAACTATGCTGGCTCAGTTGGGCCTAAGGCCGGAATTCTACATGAAACAACCCTGACGGCACTTGAAAGTGGCCGTCCTGGCTTGCCCTCCCTGAGTGCCCGTGATGTCTGGTTAAGATACCTTGAGTTCTTTGCGGGTAGGGGGGCCATAAATATGCCAGACAATTTGTGAAGCCTTTATCAAATAAAAAAAAAAGCTAATCTTTGGTGACATTTACTGCTTGTGTTTGTTTTAGCTGACCCTGACAGCAATGTGGGGAGTCCTGAAAATGGCATGATTGTGTAACCTTATACAAAGCACTGTTGGGTGTTATTTATTAAAGGCGTAGACACTTTGCACTACAAGTGCACTTGAAACTGCACTGAAACTGCACTTGTAGTGCAAAGAGGATTTGCCCTTAGGAAATAACCCCCATTTTCCCAGAAAACAGCAATTACATCACCACAAAAGTGTTGTAACGTTGAGACAATATTCCACACATTCTTGATTAACAATCTTTTTAATACCTGCACAATCACATGTGCATTTAGAAAAGGTTTTTAAAACAAACCAACATGTTTGTTGTATAACAATTTTTGGGGTGGCATTATCAAAAATAGAAATGTCCATTTAAGATAAAACAGGCCTGTGTAAAACCAACAAGAAAGACAAAAATCTTGAACTTACAAAGTTCACATATGGTAAAACTTGAAGGCAATATCAGACATGAGTATTTAGGAGCTGATGGGTTGAAGTCACCCCTTGAAAAGCCAAATTTGAAAGATGCACACCAATTTACGAATGTCAACATGTGCTAGCTGCCATCACGGGGGATCAAGGGACGTGTTTTGGGGGAGAAACCCCTTCCTCACAGCTACTTTATTATTGAGGAAGGGGTTGCACCCCCAAAACACGTCCATTGATCTCCCATGATAGCAGATAGCACATGTTGGCACACTGTGTGCATCCTCCAAATTTGGCTTTTCTAAACATCGCTAAAACATTTTTAAGATTGTAGCACACAAAAAAACAAAGTGATTTTGCGGGGTTTTAAATTCACCCCAAAACATCAATGAAGTTATTATTTTTTTGAATAACGTCATTGATTTTTTTCTTGAGGTTTTCCAATTCTAAATTACACCCCATGATCTCCCCGATCAGGATCTGGGCACTTTCTGATGTGAAAGGATCTGGATCCACAACATCACGATCACCTAAAAAAAAGAGAGAAACCAAACAAAAACAGGTTTCAAAAATCTGCCGGCATCCATCTCTTACCTGAGCCTGTGGTCGCAGACACTCACCTGTTGTGGTGTCAATTTCCACCACGTCTTCTTCCTCCTCCTGCTCAGCTTGGGTTGGGGGTATTTCCCCTTCTTCCAGAGGTGGGGGGTCTGTGGTCTCCTCGGATGAGGGGTGTCCTCCGAGTCTTTTCTCCCCTATGTAAAACAAAAATGGTATAACTAGCACACAGATATTTGATGGCCGAAATCTAAAGATGAAACATTGCTTGGAAGTGGGGTACAATTGTCTATTTGGGCAGAGTTCCAAGATGTAGCATTTTTATTGTCCTTTGTCAAGCTTCAATACTTTACCTGTCTTGTACAAGCTTCACAGATGGAGACACCTCTATGGTATACACTGGAGCACCTGTGTGGCCCCTAATAAAAAGGGTGTTCTTGTGTCTCACACTAGTGCTCTAACGTCCAGATGTGAAAACAGCTGCTGAGTGTCCTCTCCTTACACAGAATCTAGTTTGCATTTCATTCTAGTAACAAACCCATCTACACAACCAAATATTTTTCATACAAGTAGGCCCTAAAAAATGTTGGCAAATGCATATGGCCTAAACAATGGTGTTTTATAGGCCAAAAGAAAAATGTTTGTTACGAACGAATAATGGGCCCATGAACATTAAATTTGCCATTTTAAACTGTACAACACTTAAGAAAAGCACATGGAGCAGCACGAATGTAATAAAGACAAAAAGAATAGGAACACAGCACAACTACTTACTTTTTTGCAGCACTCTTCGGATCTTTCTGTACTGCTCGGGCTCTCTTAATTTCAGGTCCGACCACCGCTTCCTGAGCTGATCTTTCAATCGTCGTACCCCGAAATGCCGGTGCAGACTTTTCACCACTTTCGCCATGATCTTGGCCTTTCTGATATTGGGGTTGGGGTAAGGTCCATACTTCCCGTCATAGTCGGCCTTCTTCAGGATGTCCACCATCTCCAACATCTCACCAAAGGACATATTTGTGGCCTTAAATCTCCTTCTGGATCGGGACGTTTCTGGATCCGGGCTTTCCTCCTCCTCGTTGCTATAATTAGCACGCACCTGCTCTGACTCCGCCATGTGCTCTTCACCCACTGCACCAAACGAAAAGGGGCAGGGAATAGACTAGAAAGAACGTCAGGGGCGGGCAGAGTTACACGCATGCACAGTGTGTATAAAGCGTAACACGCGTGCGTATTACGTACGATCTGTGTGCGGAGGAAGGAGCATTGTAGGCGCCGATCGTAATAACGAAGGTAAGAGACAAACTTGGGCCTATACTGCTTCTAGATTTAGGCCTATATTGTAACAAGATTAGGAGAGTTTTGGCTGACATTAGGGTTTGTCTTGTGTTGTGTCTTGCAGTTAAAATGGATATCTTGAATGATACAGACTTCATGGCAATATTAATTGACATGTTCAGGGAGCTGCCTTGTCTGTGGGAGATAAACCACCCACATTATAGGAACCAAACAAAGAGGAAGGCAGCGCTGGATCAATTGTTGGAATTTGTGAAGCAGGTGATCCCCACGGCAGACATCATCTATTTGAAGATCCTAATTGGTGGCCTGAGGGGCACATATGTAAGGGAGCACAAGAAAGTCCAGGATTCGCAGAGATCCGGAGCAGCAGATGACATCTATGTCCCTAGGATGTGGTACTATGACAGGCTGCATTTTCTGGCAGGCCAGACTGAACCCAGGTCATCACTCTCCAGTCTTCCTTCCACGCTTCCTTCCCCTCCAGCTGAGGCTTCTGACGCCCAATCTGGGCCTTCCAGGCAACATGTGGAGGAGCCCAGATTGAGCCAGGTATAGCATTCCTCTAAATGTTTCAGGTTGTCCAATCAATGATGTTAACTAGATGTTAGTTTGGAGTACTAATTTATGATTGTGATTGATGATGCAAAACATTAAACCATGTCCCTTTTTCATACACAGGGAAGTCTCAGCCAGGAGGTGGCCGGGACGAGCAGGCTGCCTGATATCCAGGTCCCTCCCCTACACCCACAAGGAGAAAGTGGCAGGAAGAGGAGTACCCTAGAGGAAGCTGCCATAGGCCTCTTTTGGAAGGCTACAGAGGCCCTGGGAGCACCACACACTGTGGAGGAGGACTTTGCTGCCATAATTGCCTGTAAAATGCAGCGGATGGAGGAGGGCCAACAACTCATGTGTGAGTCCTTAATGTTGGAAGCTCTCAATAAGGGGTTGTGGGCCCAAATAACATCTGATACCCACCTTTGTGACCTCACACATGATCCTCCTCCTCCTCCAGGTCCTCCTCCTCCTCCTCCTTCTCCTCCAGGTCCTACTAGTCCTCCTCCTCCTCCAGGTCCTACTCCTCCTCCTACCACATCTCGAACAGCAGAGCCACAGCCAGAAAGGAAGCGTGGAAGGAAGACCAGAAAGTGATGGCCATGGGTTCAGTCTGGTCGGCCAAAAGATGCAGCCTCTTGTGGTACCACAGCCTGGGGACACAGATGTCATCTGCTGCTTTCCGGACCTCTGGGACTTCTGGACCAGACTGCACTCCCTTACATATGGACTCCTCAGGCCACCAATTTTGATATTCAAGAATTGATGTCTGCCCTGGGGGTCCAAGGCTTCGTTAATTTCTCCTGTTTATCCAGCGTTGCCTCCCTCTTTGTTTGGTTCTTATCCCTTAATAAAGGATTTTTGGTTTCAATTATACTTGCCTATGTGTGTTTTCCTCTAAAAGGACAGTTTGTTTGTGAGGATTCAGGTACATTTCAAAAATACAACGTGAAATTAACAAGGGACACCAACACCAAACAATCTCCTTGAGATTAAATAATACAAGATAATAATGGGGTTGTGGTAACTAATAAAGAAAGAAGTGTGTGTGAATATGAGCAGCAAAACTACTTAATTCTTCTCACATTATAAAGAGAGTGCGCTGTATTAAACCATCTTTTACATTGCACCGTGACGAAAGTGCTGTATCCATTGCGAACGCTAAGTTTACCAGACCGAGCTTCTCCGTGTCGGAATTTCTTCTGAGCATGCGTGGCACTTTGTGCGTTGGAACAGGCCACACACGGTCAGAATTGACGCGATCGGATTTTGTTGTCGGAAAATTTTATAGCCTGCTCTAAAACTTTGTGTGTCGGAAAATCCGATGGAAAATGTCCAATGGAGCCCACACACGGTCGGAATTTCCGACAACACGCTTCGATCGGACATTTTCCATCGGAAAATCCGACCGTGTGTACGGGGCATAATTGTGTGGTGTTCATGATTTATCTGTTTAATAAAATTCCGGCTTGCTTTTTTCAGACATTGCCTGGGGTTTTTCTTGTCCTCTTGAGAGATATCTATTCTCTTAGTTTTTTCCAGCGGTGGATCAATTGCTGGAATTTGTAAAGCCGGTGATCCCCATGGCAGACATCCCCTATTTGAAGGCCCTAATTGGTGGCACGAGGAGCACTTATAATAGGGAGCGCAAGAAGGTCCAGGATTCCCTGAGATCAGGAGCTGCAGCAGATGATATTTATGTGCCCAGGCTGTGGTACTATGACAGACTGCATTTTGTGGCAGGCCAGACTGAACCCAGGCCAGCACTCTCCAGTCTTCCTTCAAAGATTCCCCCCCCCCCCAGCTGAGGCTTACGACGACCAACGACAAAAAATATTTCTGTTTGTCAAATTAATGATGTTAAATATATGTTAGTTTTGATAACTAATTTCTGATTTCACAAAGTGTTTTACATATCAATAGGCAGTAGTGGCCACAAATGATTGGGACAAGAATGAAAAATGCTGGGGTCAGAATGATAGTCTTTTATATTTATTAACATTCAATTTGCAACAGTCATGAGCTGAAAATTGTGTGTGATTGATGAACCAAAAACTAAAACTATGTCCCTTTTTCATACACAGGAAAGTCTCAGCCAGGAGGAGGCCGTGGAAAGTGGCAGCCAGGAAGTGGCAGGGGTAAGTGGCAGCCAGGAGGTGGCTGGGCCCAGTAGCCTGCCTAAATCCCAGGTCCCTCCCCTCAGCCTTCCACAAAAAAGTGCCAGGAAGAGGAGTAACCTGAAGGAGGCAGCAATTGAACTATTTCTGAAGGCTACTGCTGCCCTCAGAAACCCCCCCCCAGTGTTCAAGAAGACTATGCCTACATGACAGCCTGCAAAATGCTGGAAATGGAGGAGGGCCAATGCCTCTTATGTGAGGAAGTTATGTTACAAGCCCTGAATATGGGGTTGAGGGGCGAACTCACAAGCCACCTTTGTGAGTTCAACCATGGTCCTCCTCCCCCAGGTCCTCCTCCTCCACCTCCTGCCACAACTCCAACACCAGAGCCACAGCCTGGAAGTAAGCGTCTAAGGAAGACAAGAGAGTGATGGCCTGGGTTCAGTCTGGTCTGGCAAAAGATGCAGGCTGTGGTATAACCACAGCCTGGGGACAGATATGTCATTTGCTGTTCCTGATCTCTTGTAGTCCTGGACCAGATTGTGCTTACTAATATATGGACTCATCGGGCCACCAATTTTGACTGTAAAATAATTGATCTGTGCCCTGGGGTACAAAGGCTTTGCAAATCTCAACAGTTTCTCCAGCGTTGCCTTCCTATTTATTTTGTTATGACCCAGAATAAATGGCTATTTCTTTTTCACAAATACTTGGCTATGTGTTTTACTTCAAAAAGGACAGTTTGTGAGTAGGCAGGTACATTTCAAAAATACAAGGTCAAATTAACAAGGGACACCAACCAACCTCCTTGAGGTAAAAAAATACAAAATGATAATGGTGTTTAAGAAATGATATTATGGAGAGCACTAGAAAAAAAAAATGCAGATCTTGATAAAAAAAAGAAAAAAAACATTATTATGGAGATGTGACAAAAAACAAAATTAATATTATTCAAGAGATCACGAGAAATAATAAAGAAATCAGTTTGTGAGAACTCTGTGTGAATATGAGCAGCAAAACAACTTCATTCTTCTAGCATTCTAAAGAAGAAGAGAATGCGCTGTATTAAACTATTTTAAAAATTACAGAGTAGCGAATGTGCTATCTCCATTACGAATGGTAGTTTTACCAGACCGAGCGCTTCTGTCTCGTAATTTATTCTGAGCATGCGTGGCACTTTGTGCGTCGGAATTGTGTACACACAATCGGAATTTACGCAAACGGATTTTGTTGTCGGAAAATTTGAGAACCAGATTTTGTGCGACGGAAATATCAATGGAAACTGTCCGATGGAGCCTACACATGGTCGGAATTTCAGACAAAAGGCTCCCATCGAACATTTTCCATTGGAATACGGGTCATTAGAGTCTGCAAAAGACTTGAGACTGGGGTGGAGGTTCACCTTCCAGCAGGACAACGACCCTAAACATACAGCCAGTGGTACAATAGAATGGTTTAGATCAAAGCATATTCATGTGTTAGAATGGCCCAGTCAAAGTCCAGACCTAATTTCATTTGAGAATCTGTGGCAAGACAAGAAAATTACTCATCACAGATGCTCTCCATCCAATATAACAGAGCTTGAGCTATTTTGCAAAGAAGAATGGGCAAAAATGTCACTCTCTAGATGTGCAAAGCTGGTAGAAACATACGCAAATAGACCTTCAGCTGTTTTCCAGCGAAAAGGTGGTTCTACAAAGAACTGACTCAGGGGGGCTGAATACAAATGCACGCTACACGTTTCAGATATTTATTTGTGCAAATGTGTGAAAACCATTTCTCATTTTTCTTCCACTTCATAATTATGTGTCACTTTGTGTTGGTCTATCACATAAAATCCCAATAAAATAAATTTACGTTTTTGATTGTAAAATGACAAAATGTAGAAAATTTCAAGGAGTATGAATACTTTCTCAAGGCACTATACCTGCCCTTTACGAAAGCTAGCACTAAACATCTTCCTATTATGCACTTGGCAGTAATGATTTTCTCTTTTTTTATATGTAATGCTGGTTTGTCAACTAGCAAGAAAGATGTATTTTGTAGCAAACTTGGCAATTTCCTTTGAGTGGTGTGAAATATATTTGTTGTTGCTTGTTATATGGAAAATTCTGCTATTGTATGTCCTAGGCTCTCCATTAGTGATTTGTGGGTGTGCACACCTTCTATGGCCATTATAATGGGGCTCTTCTTGCTGGATATTTTTTTTTTCTGGAGAATATTAGAGGAAGAGCTGGGACATGTGAAGGTGGACAGGAGACAAGACATAGAAGAAAGGATGTGATGTCTAGATGTATGAGTTTACCTGGGGGTCAGGAGCTGCTGTCTGGATCCGGGACTTGACTGGCACAGCAATCACCTTCATTAGCAGACACCTTTCAACAGGCAACCCAAGCGATCCCTGGCCATTTGTGGAGTGACACTGAGCACAGACCTAGCTAGCCAATCTCTCCAAGGCCCTTCCTGTCTGTCCTGTACCCTCCTCCATCTATTAGTGTCTCTACCCTCCTACTGTCTAGTCTTCAGGACTTGCCGCCCGTTCTACTTACACCACACCTGTTCGGAGAGGACACACCACAGCCGCCCACTGTCAAACCCCATCCCACCCTCCTGCTGAGACTGAGAGCTGCTCTTCCCTGTACCCAGATACCACCCCCACCAGAGTCAGCTCTTTTCATTAGGTAAACTAGGTGGCCGCGATGCCCCTGTGAGCTTGAGGCCTTAGGCAAATGACTAATTTGCCTAATTAAAGAGCCGCCTCTGCCGCTGACAGCTGAATGTAAAACACTTGCAGGTGATTGTGTTGCCCCCCCATCCATGACAGGCCCTTTGGCTCTGATATGGATTTTAAGAGGAACCCCACGCCAAAATTTTAAAAATCATTTTTTAAATAAAGGACTTGTCAAAAACTGGTGTTCTGTTTTTATTTACTTTTTACACTTTTTTGATGTATGAGTAGGGATACTACATACCCCATACTCATTCACATGGGGGGTGGGGATCTGTGGGTCCCTTGTTAAAAGGGGCTTCCAAATTCTGAAAAGTCACCCCCCCACCCCCACAATCACTGGGCCATGGTTGTGTGGAAGAGGCCCTTTTTCCAAGGTACCTTGGGGGGATTCTCCCTACCCCAAAGCACCCTCCATGTTGATAGGCTTGTGGCCTGGTATGGTTCAGGAGGGGGAGGAGCTCGCTCCCCCCTTTCCTTGCCTGCCGGCCTGCAAGCTCGGATATAAGGCTGCTGTGGATTTTCGGGGGACACCATGCGTGTGCCTATTTTTTTTGGCATGGGGTTCCTCTTAAAATCCATGACCCCCCCCCACACATTTTGTTTTCAGAATTTGTAATTGCCGGCAATTTTCAGCGGCCTGCTCCTTAGCAACCAGCTATTCATCAAATAGAATTTGAATTGTTTGATCAAAGAAAACTGATGTAAAAATTGAAGTCCGGGTCCATTTTACATTCGATTTCCTAACAAAAAAAAAGTCACTTAATGAATGAAGAAAACGGAACGCTCATGTGAGGGAGCCAAACTGCTGGGAAATACAATGAGCCAACCACACATGTCTGTGGATATTCTGTAAATATAAAGTATACAAAACATCTGTAGTTGCCATGGTTACAAGAAACTGATATTTGCATATTTATCATTTTTGTAAAATCATACATGATGTAGATTAAAATAGAAAGGTCAATTGAACTTACCCTTTAAAAACGTCATGTGTGGAAATAACTGTGTGCCCTTGCTTACTTGACTAAGTATTTTTGTTCAAATATTCCAGCTTAATACATTCATATGTTTACATTATATTACAAAGTACACAAAAGAAATATAGTTAACGTATGCTGTGTATAAACTCACACAGACACTGTTCTGGTATTTCATTATTTTGTGCCACTTTTATTTCACACAGTCTTAAGTCATACTATAAAGACAATTTACAACCTTTTTAAAACTAATACATGCTACTGAGATAGAAGGTAACACTGAGCTTACTTATGATTTTGTCTCAATCTAATAATGCTTATTTATTTGGGTCAAGATGTAACAGAGCGGGTTAGAGATTAATAGTGTAGACACAGAAATCAATAAACGATATGATTAGTTACAATGGGGATGATTTATTGTCTATTAAATGAAATCATATTTGGTTTTATTATTTATTTTTACCGGCATTTATATAGCACTGACAATTTATGCAGAGCTTTAAATACTGTACATTTACATCAGTCCCTGCCCTCTAGGAGCTTACAATCTAAGGTCCTTTTACTGAAGTCAATTTTGATTGGAGTTATTAAAACTACCAGCATGTCTTTGGAGTGTGGGAGGAAACTAGAGCACCCAGGGGAAGCTTACGCAAATAAAGGAAAACATGCAAACTCCATCCCTGGCTGGGATTTGAACTGTAGACCCCAGGGCTGCAAGACCACCCTTTAATTTTATTATTGAAATATTTATTATATACATTTTCTAGTACCAATTACAATAACCTGGATTCTATTATTGGAGGTTGTTACCCTGTTAGCACAAATTATAAGATGGTGTCCATCTCGCAAGCAACAAAATGAGCTATTAAAGCTAAGCTCCAGGAAAACAGCTACATGCATAGCTGGTGCACATATATGGGAACTATTTTAACTGCTAAACATGTAAATTAAAACAGCCATTTTTTTAATCCAGGCAAATTGGGCAGTCATCACTTGCAGGATGTGGCCTCACATTTCTGCATTACAGTAAAGCCCAACTCTGGGTACAATAAACTTTCAGGCATGGGATGGAAAGTTCCTTTACCACTGTCAGAACACAGTTCTATATACAGTACTGTGCGTAGCTGATGCTACATACAGTTTATAAAGTGCTCCTGGCTGGTGCATGCATTATTAGTTTCACTCAAATTAACTATCTAAAGTTAAATCAAACCTGTAGTTAGACTTTAAACAGTATAAGCAATATATAAATGTTAACAATACCCATAAGGGTAATCTATCTGGCCTTACAGTTAAAACAGAAAGACAAAAATATAAGCATGACTACAGTTTTAAAAGACCCTGGGCACCCTAGGTTAGAATCCAGAATTAATTTGCGATGTGCATAATGCACCACAGCAAACAGTAGGCAAGGTCAGATTGCACTTTACAATGGGAGTGCGGTAAATAGGGAGGGATTAAACAGAACCTATGCTTATTCACTGTACATAGAACACACATATTCTGCAGCCCTGGAACCCACAAAATGCTACTACTGTGCTGTGAGTGACAGTCTCATAGACACATAAATCTCTGGACAAAGGATCATTTTTTTAAAAACTAAACTTTTTCAATATTTCTGTTTTTATTCACATACAATAGAATCATTTTGTTTAAGCCTACACTTAAGAAAAACTTAATTAAAGCCAGGCATTGTTGATAAACACTAAAATTTAGTTTAGAACAGTGTAAAGCGCAACACTATGTATAACATGCAGCAATCAGGAGTGAGTAACATACAACGCAATGCATGGATGCAGATGGTTTGGGTACACGGGTAGTAAATTAGTAATATAATGTGGATGGAATCTCTGTATATACACACAGCACTGTGCTGTCACCTCCCATTAGTACAGTAGATGTTTTGGGTACTCGGGTAGTGATGTAGATAGATCCTTGTTAAATTGCTTTATTTATTTTTTTATTTATTTCAGGTACTTATATAGCGCCGTCAATTTACGCAGTGCTTTACATATATATTGTACATACACATCAGTCCCTACCTTCAAGGAGATTACAATCTAAGGTCCCTAACATTCACACCTAACAGTCACATTCATACATACTAGGGACAATTTAGACAGGATCCAATTAAACTAACAGCATGCCTTTGGGGTGTGGGAGGAAGCCGGAGTACCCGGAGGAAGCCCACACAGGCACAGGGAGAACATGCAAACTCCATGCAGGTAGTGCCGTGGTTGGGATTCGAACCAGCGACCCTTCTTACTGCTAGGCGAGAGTGCTACCCATTACACCACTGTGCCGCCATGCTTTACAATATGTTAGTCATTTATGGTGCTAAATAAGAATAATATTTGTTACAATTTGTTACAATTAATTTCATTAAAGTGATTGTAAAGCCTCAAGGTTTTTCACCTTAATGCATTTTATGCATTAAGGTAAAAAACCTTCTGTGCTGCAGCTCCCCCCCCCAGACCCCTCCCCCCCTATTTCTTACCTGAGCCCGATCTGATCCAGTGATGTGCACAAGCGCAGTGGCTTCAGCAGCGGGACTTGAGAGCGAGCCTGCACAGGTGCTCCCAGGGAAAGTGTCTTTCTGTGGGGGCACCCAATGAAGAGGAGGGGCCTATAGAACTGACGAGGCCCCACAGAAGAAATGGATCAGGTCTGCTCTGTGCAAAACATTTGCACAGAACAGGTTAGTATAGGCATGCTTGTTATTATTTTTAAACAAGGGTTTACAACCCCTTTAATACACAGAATATCAACACATTTTTAAGGGGAAATAAAAAGGCTTGAACTGATCACACGAAGACCCAAAACCTTTAGTAACTTAGCTTCAGTAATTTTAACCTAATTAAGAATGAAATTGAAACCTTACAAAGACAACTGCAACATCTTGCCATGAAGAGGAAGCAAGAAAAACTCCAAAAGCTACACCAAGAGCAGACCTTTTGGATACAACCTAAACAAAACAAATACAACCTCTATAACTCCTGCTATCAGCAACTTTGAACCCAATCCAGAATCCCAACATATGCCTTGTGTAAATGCTGGCAAAATGTGGATATAACAGAGGAACTCAGAATCTTAAATTTGTCAAATCATAAACTTTCCACACTAGAAATAACAGTCCTCTCCAAAGGCCTCACATTCTGCCCAACCACCAAATTGGATAATTTACAGGTATGGTCAGATGTGGAGGAATTCTTCAGGAGACTAAGGCTCAAAGAATATTTTCACTGTAATGAAAGGAATCCTAGAACAATAGGAGGTGACAAAAAGAAAAAGAACTTCACACCTCCACAAGGACGCAACCCCAAACTGGATACCTATATTGACAGCTTCAGGCTGCGTGTCACATCCCTGATATCCATCCAGCAAAAGAAAATATTATACAACCTTTCACCACTGGAGTGAAGGGCTGTACACGATCTGCGCAATAATCAGACCATAATCATCAAACCAGCAGATAAAGGGGAACAGTCGTTGTGATGGATACAGACAAATATATACAAGAGGGCCAGAGGAAGCTGGCAAATACTACTTACTACAAAAAACTGGATTATGATCCGACCCAGGATTTTACTAAGCAATTAAACGGTCTCATTACAACAATACCAAGCCACTTACATTCAGAATTTATCAATGCGATTCCAGATAATCCAGAAATTGGAGACTTCTACATGCTACCTAAGATTCACAAGCTAGGAAATCCAGGCAGACCCATTATAACAGGTATGAATACATTTACCAAACATATCTCAGGCCTTGTAGAAAACATGTTAAAACCATTAGTCATGAACACTACTAGTTTCCTGCAAGACACCACTGATTTTCTGAACAAGCTTAACAATATACAACAATTACCACCAAAAACACTTCTAGTCACTACGGATGTAGAATCTCTGTACAGTAACATTCCTCACAAGGATGGGTTGGCAACATGTCACAGATTCTTATCATCCTCAGCAAACCACAAATACACTGCTGAGGATGTTACACAGCTCATCGAATTCATTCTTACACATAACTAATTTACTTTCAGCAATGACATCTATCTCCAATGTATGGGTACTGCTATGGGAAGTAAAATGGCACCCCAATATCCAAATGTATTTATGGCTGACCTGGAGGACAACTTCCTTAACAGCATACAACAAAAGCCATATAGATATTACTGCTATATTGATGATATCTACATGATATGGACTGAAGGTGAAGAAAATCTAAAACAATTTTTCTCATTGATCAGCACTTTTCACCTATCAAACTAAAAATGGATTATTCAAACACACGTCAACTTCCTAGCCACTACAGTATACATCGGCGATGATAAGCTTCACACGTCGATATACAGAAAACCGACTGACCAATAAAGCTATCTCCATGAATCCAGTTTTCACCCCCAACACACTAAATGAGTCATCATACACAGCCAGGCCATCAGATACCACCGAATATGTTCAGACCCAGAAGACAGAGATAAACATCTCAGAACAATGGCAGACTCCTTCCATAAAATAGGTTACAAAGACAAAACAATCAACAACAGCATAAACACAGCGTTGAAAACCCGAAGAGAAAATCTTGAAAAAAACAAACAACCGAGTACCTCTAGTTACCACATACAACCCAACACTAGAAGGGATCAAAAATACACATACAGGGGGCTGCACATACAGGGGGTTCTTCCAAAGAAGTGGGGTTCTGAAAAAAAGTGACACTTCTGCTCTTGCAGCATTCATCTGAACATTTTCTTCTCTCTTCACAGGTAATCTGCGTTTATATTCCCATGTCCTGCAAACTGAAAATTGACTGACCGCTTATATACATTTTTGGTAATCTGCGTTTATATTCCCATGTCCTGCAAACTGAAAATTGACTGACCGCTTATATACATTTTTGGTAATCTGCGTTTATATTCCCATGTCCTGCAAACTGAAAATTGACTGACCGCTTATATACATTTTTGGTAATCTGCGTTTATATTCCCATGTCCTGCAAACTGAAAATTGACTGACCGCTTATATACATTTTTGGTAATCTGCGTTTATATTCCCATGTCCTGCAAACTGAAAATTGACTGACCGCTTATATACATTTTTGGTAAATCTGTTTGTCACCGTTGTCTCAACTCCATCTGTAGCCATGCTCACATTATTTCAATGTTTATTTAGCCATTAAGTCTTACCTAAATTATGGGTTTCCTTATCTTTACAATTTTGGCCTTTTAGTCCCCTTGCAGTTTGATTGTGGTGTGAAAGTTATGCCCTGCTTGCTGTGTTCCTAATATGCCCTCCTAAATGATTAATTGCCAGATTCCATCCACACCCAACACAGTATATAACAAGGCCTTCTTTACGGGGGAGCACATACAGGGGGCTGCACATACAGGGGGTTCTTCCAAAGAAGTGGGGTTCTGAAAAAAAGTGACACTTCTGCTCTTGCACTTCAGCGATTTGCACAAATCTAACCATAGCAGATTGCAGGTGATCTCATTTTCATATTATCTCACCTTCTCTGAAACATGCTCTCTTTACCTCTCCTCCTCTTCACAATTGCAGCCTCTCTCCTCAAGCTCTCTTCTCTACATCCCTCTGCTCCACCACACAATCTGTACATATCACCCTCACTTCTCCCCTCCCCCTACTACTGCACTCAACACCTCTTTCTAACTCTAAGCCCACTTGCTAACATACCCCCCAGGATACTAAAGCATGTCCCCTCATACAAATCATATTCTCATATTACCTCCCTCACTCTTCTGCTTCTCCTAATCACTGGAGATATTTCCCCAAACCCTGGGCCTCCCTTATTTCACTGTGCCCAACACACCCATCACCATCACCCTACACCCTCTGGCAGTAGTCGCAATCTACACAATTTAGTCTCCATTCCTCTTCTTCCCAACGCCAGCCTCCCTCTCTCCTGTGCCCTCTAGAACGCCCGCTCTGTCTGCAACAAACTCACTGCTGTTCATGACCTCTTTGTCACTAATTCCTTTAATCTACTTGCTCTCACCGAAACCTGGCTCCACGAATATGACACCCCTTCTCCTGCTTCCCTCTCCCAGGGTGGCCTTCACTGGACTCACTCCCCTAGGCCTAATGGACGCAAGGGAGGTGGAGTGGGATTCCTCCTATCCCCCCCAGAGCACCTTCCAGGTTATTCACCCTCCTCCCTCTTTTTCCCTCTCATCATTTGAAGCCCACTGTATACGTCTATTCTCTCCAACTTCCCTAAGAATTGCTGTGATCTACCGGCCCCCTGGACCATTATCGACTTTCCTTGATGAGTTTTCTGCCTGGCTACCCTATTTTCTCTCTTCGGATATTCCCACAATCCTTCTCAGTGATTTCAACATCCCTGCTAATACAAACACTCCTGCTACTTCTAAACTTCTTAGTCTAACCTCTTCATTTGACCTGAAGCAATGGGTACAGACTTCTACTCACTCTGATGGCAACACCCTTGACCTTGTATTCTCCTACCTATGCACTCCATGCAACTTCTCAAACAATCCTTTTCCTCTCTCGGACCACCACCTTATTAGTTTCTCTCTCCCCCTGTCTTCCACCACCTTTCCCTCCAATCGCCTAACCATCACCCGTAGAAACTTTCGCAACTTCAACTCCTGTCTCCTCTATTCTGCTACTGACCACCTCTATGACAAAATCTCTCCCCTGTCCTGCCCCAACCAAGCCATGTCTATCTACAATAAATCTCTGTCCTCCACCCTGGATAAGCTCGCTCCCCTCACTACACGCAGAATCAGGCCTCGACCCCTACAACCCTGGCAAACAGATGACACTAAAATTCTCAAAAAACGTAGTCGCGCTCTTGAGCGTCTGTGGCACAAGACTAAGTCTCTCAAAGACTTCAACCAATACAAATCTGCCCTCCAAATATACTATTCTTTCCTCCACACTGCCAAGCAAACCTATTTTACAACTCTTATTAACACTTTCTCATCCAATCCCCGTAAACTCTTCTCTACCTTCAACTCTCTACTTTGTCCTCCACCGCCTCCACCCACTGACTTACTCACTGCCCAGGAAATCGCTAATCACTTCAAAAACAAGATTGATACAATCCGTGATGAAATCTCTATTCTACAGGTATCCCCCCCAGCTAAGACCCCATGTCAACAGATACAACTGACACTCCCCCTATTCAAATCTACTACTACAGATGAAGTTGCTAAACTCCTTTCTATCGCCCACCTAACCACCTGTACCCTGGACCCTATTCCCTCTCAAATGCTACGGTCACCCTCTGACCCCATCCTACACTCTCTAACCCACATCTTCAATCTCTCCCTCACCTCTGGCATCTTCCCCGATGCTCTAAAACATGCACTGGTCACCCCCATACTCAAAAAGCCGTCCTTGGACCCTACCAATCTTAACAACCTACGCCCAATCTCCTTGCTCCCCTTTTCCTCTAAACTCCTTGAACGCCTGGTTTACAACCAACTGAGTGACCACCTCATTAAAAACAACCTTCTTGATCCCCTTCAATCTGGATTTCGCCCTCAACACTCCACAGAAACTGCTCTTTTAAAACTCACAAATGACCTACTAACTGCAAAAACCAATGGACACTATTCTGTACTCCTACTTCTGGATCTTTCAGCTGCCTTTGACACGGTTGACCACCCCCTCCTCCTCAAAAAACTTTACTCCCTCGGTCTCCGTGACTGTGCTCTTCAGTGGCTCTCATCCTACCTATCCCAACACACCTTCAGTGTCACTTACAATTCTACTTCCTCCACTCCTCTTCCCTTCTCTGTCGGGGTCCCCCAAGGTTCTGTTCTTGGACCTCTTTTATTTTCAATCTACACCTCTTCCCTGGGTCAGCTGATAGCCTCTCACGGCTTTCAATATCATTTCTATGCTGATGACACACAAATCTATCTCTCCACCCCTCAACTCACTCCATCAGTCTCCTCACGCATCACTAACTTACTAACCGACATATCTGTTTGGATGTCACACCACTTCCTCAAACTCAACTTGTCCAAAACCGAGCTTATAATATTTCCTCCCCCACGTTCCTCTTCCCCCGACTTCTCTGTCAAGAGCAATGGCAAAACCATCCACCCGTCCCCACATGTCAGGGTACTAGGTGTTATCCTGGATTCTGAACTCTCCTTTCAGCCCCACATCCAATCACTTTCCAAAGCTTGCCGCCTCAACCTCCGCAACATCTCTAAACTACGTCCCTTTCTAACCAATGAAACCACAAAGCTCCTGATTCACTCCCTGGTTATCTCTCGCCTTGACTACTGCAACTCACTCCTCATTGGCTTACCTTTAAACAGACTATCCCCCCTTCAGTCCATCATGAATGCTGCTGCCAGACTCATCCACCTTACAAACCGCTCAGTGTCTGCTACCCCTCTCTGCCAATCCCTCCATTGGCTACCACTCGCCCAACGAATTAAATTCAAAATACTAACAATAAGTTACAAAGCCATCCACAACTCTGCCCCCAGCTACATCACTAACCTAGTCTCAAAATACCAACCTAATCACCATCTCCGTTCCTCCCAAGACCTCCTGCTCTCTAGCTCCCTCATCACCTCCTCCCATATCCGCCTCCAGGACTTCTCCCGAGCCTCGCCCATCCTCTGGAATTCCCTACCCCAATCTGTCAGACTGTCTCCAACTTTATCCACTTTTAGGCGATCCCTGAAAACGTTCCTCTTCAGAGAAGCCTATCCTGCCTCCATCTAACAACTGCACTATTTTCTCCATTAGCTCATCCCCCACAGCTATTACCCTTTTGTATCACTTGACCCTCCCTCCTAGATTGTAAGCTCTAATGAGCAGGGCCCTCTGATTCCTCCTGTATTGAATTGTATTGTACTTGTACTGTCTGCCCTAATGTTGTAAAGCGCTGCGTAAACTGTCGGCGCTATATAAATCCTGTATAATAATAATAATAATAATAATCAAAAAGATAATCAAAGATTTACAACCCATTATAACAGAGGGTGAAACTCTGAAAAAAATATTCCAACAACCCCCATTATTGGCTTTCAGACAACCACCCAACCTCAGACATAAACTAATCAGCAGGAAACTTCACTCTGATTATAAAGTCACAACCCTGCAATAAACCCTTCAATAAAAAACACTGCTAACTGTGCAACCAGATCAATCCATTCAAAAGTGTCACACACAAAATGGAACCTTCAATATCACAAGATCATAGCCGTGTACTGCTGTACCTCCAGTAATGTGGTGTAGCAAAGGATCTTATGTTGGTGAAACAGGACAGAAGTTGCAAGTGAGGATGAATTTGCACAGACATACCATCAAGAAACATAAGGAAGACAGTTTCTGCACTCCTGTGGGAAATCATTTCTCACAACTGGACCACACTATAGAAGACTTCAATGTTTTAGTTCTTAAAGGGAATTTCAGAACTATCCAGGAAAGGAAAACGTTTGAACTAAGAATGATACTTCTTTTTGACACAAAAAACAATGGCCTAAATTTAGATACTGGTTTCCTCACCCATTATACTACAGTTTTACGACCCCCTTTGTGACTATCACCCCCCCCCCCCTCTATAGCTTTCCCTCTGTCTTATCTCACTTGCTGATAGCTTTAATACCATTGCCATACACATTGATTTGTATGTGTTTTTTTTTTCTTTTTCCTTTCCCTCAGAGATTTTTTTTTGTTTTGTTTGGTTTTGTTTTAACATTTTACCTTCTGCTAAAACTTTTGTGAACCAGTACTGCTTGAACCTTGAAGAAGGGGACACACCCCGAAAGCTCATCCATGAAAAATTATACGTTAATGCAAGTAAAAAAAGTATCACGGACAGTACTCAATTTTCTCAGTCACAGTTGCACTAATATGGCTACAATCACCTCAAGTAAAATACAGTATAAAATTAGCAAGTCAATTATTCTGTAGTCGTCAGTTAGACGAAAGCGAGGTTCCTTCCACGCAGTCTATGTCTGGATAATTAAAATCCCCCATTATGATTTAACTTCCCATCCTTGCTGCTAATCCAAATTGTGATAGGAGGTCCATTTCCCTCTCCTCCCTCAGGTTAGGGGGCCTATAGCATACTCCCAGTATTATTTTCCCCTTAGTTTCATCCCTTTGAAGCTCTACCCATAAGGATTCCACCTCCTCCCTAGCTCCCTTAGTGATGTAATCTTTTACATACACTTGCACATTATTCTTGATATACAGGCATACCCTTGATTGGTTGCCAGCCAATCATGAGAGCTGTTGAACCAAGTCTCTAAAATTCCCACAAAATCTAAATATTCCTCATACAACAGTATCTCTAGTTCTCCCATCTTGTCTGCAAGGCTCCTGGCATTGGTGAATATGCCACGTAGTTTAGACTGGTCGCATACTGTTCTTTTATTGGGTGTTCCTAGCTTGCAAATAGGACTTGTTACTATACTTACCTGGGGTTAAAGTGTTTTAGTCAGCCTACCACTAATGCCCCCAATACTACCCTCTGGAATATGTCCCGCTTATAATGGTCAGCTTTTATTTATGTAAAATCTTAATCTGAATAAGAAAACAAAACTAGCGTGAATTTGTTAGTGAATTTAAATTTGCTAGTACATCTAACACCCCCTCCCTCAGACTGACAATGTTGCTGTTTTCTGTGCTCCCTGTGCTTCATCCAGAGTGGGAGCACTCTAATGCAGGAGGTATGTTACTGGCCAGATCACCAGGTGAAAACACAGGGGAAAAAAGCCTAAAGAAACCAATGCAGCTACCACATCTAATGCTTTTTTTTGGTTTTGGGTTTAATACTACTTTAAATAACAATTACTAGCCTAGGTTGTGACTCCTAAGTTCATACTTTTGCAGCATTTTCTTGCATCACTACTGCAGTGCAATAATGATCAGCGTCTGACATACTTATAGATCCCCCCCCACTGTCTTAACCCCACCACTGCATTCCAAAGTTCCATCTGCCAGCTGCTAGATCAATACTGTGTCCTGTAATTATATAGTGGCCAGTGAGTGGAACTACAACACTCACCAGCTGAAGATTGTTGATTGCAGAAGATTCTTAGGCCACTATACCACTGGAAGAACTATAAGTAGGGACACAGCTTTATAAACTTGACTGAGTTTCTAACCCTCCCATACTCTAACCAAAATGATAGAAATGTTTTCTCTATAGGTACACTGTAAAACGGTTGTAAACCGCTGGACATTTTTTTTTTTTGTACCTGCAAGGTAAAGGCATAATGTGCTAGTATTCATCGCATACTAGCACATTATGTTAAACTTACCTTAGAACGAAGCCCTCCAGCATCGAGATGTCATTGATGCATGCGCTATTATCTTCACCCATCTTGCTTCTGGGTTTGTGGATTCTGGCTTTGTGACTGGCCGGAGCTGCAGTGACATCATGCATGCCCATGGGAGCCGCTTTTCATGGCACGGGGCTCTACAGAAACTGCGTGGTTGCCCGTTCCTTCAGAGCACATGCGCCAGTGATGTCACTGGCTGCATGTAAACTAAATGTCTCCTAAACAGTGCACATTTAGAAGATATTTACACTAGCTATCGGTAAGCCTTAGTATGGGCTTAACTAAAGATAAAAGCAAAAGATGGAAGTTTACTTCCACTTTAAAAAATGAATCTATTTGTAAAAAGCTTATTTTTTAAAATAAATAACCTATAAAGGTGAAAACGTAAAACCAAAATGTTAATGATTGATTTGCAGAAATTCCGGAGACAGAAACTGCTAGTTGATAAAAGGTTACAAAACCTTTATTTCAGCAGGGAGCTAGCAAAGGTGTGGCAAATGGCCTTTATACATTATTCATTTCATCTTTTTATTGCTTAACATTCAGTGCCATTTTGATACTCTCAGATACTGAAAATGACTGCTCTTGGTTTTGAACATGAATATTTTAAATTGTTAAAGATTGTGGGCTTTGCTCATGGCAGAGCTTTGTAAATGTATCAAACAGTAAAAACAGCTTTTGCCTAAATGAAAAAATTGCAAACAAGGCAATACAACACAATTAACATGTCAATGCAGTTATAGACAAAACAACACCTAAAATAAACAATAACATCTCAAATACAAATGTGCTGCAGAAGTCCAAATATCCTAAAGCTACAGGCCATATAGAGATAATCTGTTTAAAAATCCCCTTGAGCAAACCATCATTACAGGATAAGTTCACCTTTAAAAAAATAAAAATGCTATTTTGGACTTCAGCATCAAATATTGTACGTTAAGAAGTTGCAGTCTGTGTTCATTTTGTAGCACAGTGCTAAGGTGACATTTTCCTAAGTGTTTGTGTGTATTGAAATATTAGGAACACATTTTTTCTACTTGTAACTAGTGGTGAGCCAAGTGTACCTTGGTTCAGTTTGATGAAAATGATTGAAGTTTAAGTCCCAAATGCAAGCCTAGTTGAAATCAATGGGAGCTGTTGTCAGTAATGGCCAAGGGATTCACAAAGAAAGAGCATAGGAAGTTAAGCACTGACCTGGGGACATGTAACAAAGAACATTTAAAAATGATCATTTACCATATATACTCGAGTATAAGTCGATCCGAGTATAAGTCGAGGCCCTAATTTACCACAAAAAAATGGGAAAAACTTATCGCCCCGAGTATAAGACGAGGGTGAGAAATGCAGCATCTACTGTAAGTGGAAAAAGAGGGTCAACAATGCCCATCTGCAGCTGTATACCTCCCTGTGTCCTGTGCATGTATCCTGTGCATGTGTCATGTGTCCTGTGCATGTGTTATGTGTCCTGTGCATATGTGCATGTGTCATGTTTCCTGTGCATATGTGCATGTGTCCTGTGTATATGTGCATGTGTATATGTGTATATGTGCATGTGTCATGTGTGCTGTGTATAAGTGCATGTGTCATGTACCTGTGTCCTGTGTATATGTGCATGTGTCCTGTACCTGTGTCCTGTGTATATGTGCATGTGTCATGTACCCGTGTCCTGTGTATATGTGCATGTGTCATGTGTATATGTGCATGTGTCCCGTACCTGTGTCCTGTGTATATGTGCATGTGTCCTGTACCTGTGTCCTGTGTATATGTGCATGTGTCATGTACCTGTGTCCTGTGTATATGTGCATGTGTCATGTAACTGTGTCCTGTGTATATGTGCATGTGTCATGTGTATATGTGCATGTGTCCTGTACCTGTGTCCTGTGTATATGTGCATGTGTCCTGTACCTGTGTCCTGTGTAAATGTGCATGTGTCATGTGTATATGTAACTGTGTATGTGTCCTGTGTATGTGTCCCGTGTATGTGTGCATGTGTCTGTGTGCATGTGTCTGTGTGCATTCTACCTGTGTCCTGTGCATGCCTCCATGTGCCGCTCTGCACTGATCAGCACGTGCTATTACTATTCGACGGCCATTCACTGTTCAAAAGCCGCGCCTCCTCCTCGTCCATGATAGGTAGAAAACTCCATTTCCCAGCAGTCAGCCTATCACGGACATTCTCTCATCCTCATACCACGGACGAGGATGAGAGAATGTCCGTGATAGGCTGTACACTGACTGCCTATCACAGACGAGGAGGAGGCGTGGCTTTGGAACAGTGAGAGGCTGCCGAGTGGTATGTAGCACACGCTGGCCGCCGTCTGCCTGCATGACACGTTGATCATGTAGGCAGACGGCGGTGACTCGAGTATAAGTCGAGGGGGGCACTTTCAGCCCCAAAAAAGAGGCTGAAAATTTCGACTTATACTCGAGTATATACGGTACTTACTTTAACATACTTGCTTTGCTTACATATAGTACAGGAACCCAATATGATTGATTTCCATGCTAAAAGAATGTTATAATAGGTAGTTTTTGTGTAGCAGTAATGCAATAATAGGCATAACTTTTTTATTAACGTACACAGGCCATTCAAATTCCACATGTTAATAGAGTAATTAATTCTCTATGTTGACACTTCTTCTTTTTCTGTTTCTTTGCAAGCAAATAGGGAATTGTAAATAGAAGCAATGGGACATCACTGAGTTCTTGATAAAGGAAGGTTGCAGGCTGGTCAATAGGGATGAGCCGAACAGCCCCCTGTTCGGTTCGCACCAGAACATGCGAACAGGAAAAAAGTTCGCTCGAACACGCGAACACCGTTAAAGTCTATGGGACACGAACATAAATAATCAAAAGTGCTAATTTTAAAGGCTTATATGCAAGTTATTGTCATAAAAAGTGTTTGGGGACCCGGGTCCTGCCCCATGGGACATAGATCAATGCAAAAAAAAGTTTTAAAAACGGCAGTTTTTTCAGGAGCAGTGATTTTAATAATGCTTAAAGTCAAACAATAAAAGTGTAATATCCCTTTAAATTTCGTACCTGGGGGGTGTCTATAATATGCCTGTAAAGGGGCGCATGTTTCCCGTGTTTAGAACAGTCTGACAGCAAAATGACATTTCGAAGGAAAAATTCCATTCAAAACTACCCGCGGCTATTTCATTGCCGACAATACACATAGAAGTTCACTGATAAAAACGGCATGGGAATTCAACACAGGGAAACCCCGAACCAAAATTTAAAAAAGGCCCTTCAGGTCTGGTATGGATATTAAGGGGAACCCCAGCCAAAATTTAAAGAAAAAATGACGTGGGGTTCCCCCTAAATTCCATACCAGACCCTTCAGGTCTGGTATGGATTTTAAGGGGAACCCTGCGCCAAAAAAAAAACCGGCGTGGGGTCCCCCCAAGAATCCATACCAGACCCTTATCCGAGCACGCAACCTGGCAGGCCGCAGGAAAAAGAGGGGGGGACGAGAGTGCGGCCCCCCTCCTGAACCGTACCAGGCCACATGCCCTCAACATTGGGAGGGTGCTTTGGGGTAGCCCCCCAAAACACCTTGTCCCCATGTTGATCAGGACAAGGGCCTCATCCCCACAACCCTGGCCGGTGGTTGTGGGTGTCTGCGGGCGGGGGGCCTTACCATTTCACACAGGGGGGCCAGGATCTGGGGGTTCCCTTGTTAAAGGGGTAAAAGTAAGTGGAAGGTAATTGGGACTTTGCGTGAGGACAGTGGGGCCGCCCAATACCCCTCCTCCATCCCGGCTCAATATGAAATTAAAAGAGAACAGATGCGGGACTTTAAATGAGGCACAAGGGGGCAAGAATGTAGATTGGATAAGAATGTGATTTATTCTTGAGATAATACAAAAATTTCAAAATTTCATATTTTTACATACATATTAAGGTACATGGCTCTATATATGCTGGCACATAGCTCTATAATGATGGTTAAAATCATTCAAAAATTGTATAAAAATCGACAAGAAAAACTAATGCAAACATGACATACAGTAGGTAGGAATGTTCATACGCTTGTGATGAATCATTATGTATACAAAACGGTGGATCTGAGCTCTACGTCGTTTCGGGGCCTTATAGCCCCTCATCGGGAGCTTAACCGTTGTATCATCTAAAAGTTAGGGAGATAGCAGTAATGAGTATTATTGAAAACCAAATGGGTAGTGATGGAACAGGACTGAATATTGCTTTCTCACCGGAAACAAGGACTCGCAACATGCATGCGCGAAGACGACACGGCCCCACATGCCGAGCCAGCCCGTGTGCCAGGGTCCGAAGCTGAGGGGGTATGCCTCAGCGGCGCCGCCCACACAAGTGGCCCCCCAGATGGGTCAGTGTGGGGAATGGAAGTGGATGGGTGTTGTGTGTGACCCCGTATGGAGGAAGGAAAGTGATGCACTTCACAACCTGTAAGAGACAAGTGTGGGGGGTGATGTGTAAATAACCAAATATGTGGTAGAAAGCAAAAACATGAAAGCAAAAAAGTGAATACCATATAACGGCAGCTTGAGTCTTACACTCTCCAGCGTTTGGCAGGCCTGGAGGTAGACCCACGACCGGCCGGCTTGGGGTCCTAGCTGGCGGGATCGGGGTGCCTCCCAGCCACCTATTGGGCAGCTGGTGGATCTGAGCTCTACGTCGTTTCGGGGCCTTATAGCCCCTCATCAGGAGCTTAACCGTTGTATCATCTAAAAGTTAGGGAGATAGCAGTAATGAGTATTATTGAAAACCAAATGGGTAGTGATGGAACAGGACTGAATATTGCTTTCTCACCGGAAACAAGGACTCGCAACATGCATGCGCGAAGACGACACGGCCCCACATGCCGAGCCAGCCCGTGTGCCAGGGTCCGAAGCTGAGGGGGTATGCCTCAGCGGCGCCGCCCACACAGCTGGTGCTGGACGTTGGGGGTTCCCTCCTCGGCGGTGCCCCCCCGTGTCGTCTTCGCGCATGCATGTTGCGAGTCCTTGTTTCCGGTGAGAAAGCAATATTCAGTCCTGTTCCATCACTACCCATTTGGTTTTCAATAATACTCATTACTGCTATCTCCCTAACTTTTAGATGATACAACGGTTAAGCTCCTGATGAGGGGCTATAAGGCCCCGAAACGACGTAGAGCTCAGATCCACCGTTTTGTATACATAATGATTCATCACAAGCGTATGAACGTTCCTACCTACTGTATGTCATGTTTGCATTAGTTTTTCTTGTCGATTTTTATACAATTTTTGAATGATTTTAACCATCATTATAGAGCTATGTGCCAGCATATATAGAGCCATGTGCCTTAATATGTATGTAAAAATATGAAATTTTGAAATTTTTGTATTATCTCAAGAATAAATCACATTCTTATCCAATCTACATTCTTGCCCCCTTGTGCCTCATTTAAAGTCCCGCATCTGTTCTCTTTTACCTTGTTAAAGGGGGCTTCCAGATTCCGATAAGCCCCCCGCCCGCAGACCCCCACAACCACCGGCCAGGGTTGTGGGGATGAGGCCCTTGTCCTCATCAACATGGGGACAAGGTGTTTTGGGGGGCTACCCCAAAGCACCCTCCCAATGTTGAGGGCATGTGGCCTGGTACGGTTCAGAAGGGGGGCCGCACTCTCGTCCCCCCTCTTTTCCTGCGGCCTGCTAGGTTGCGTGCTCGGATAAGGGTCTGGTATGGATTTTTGGGGTGACCCAGCGCCGTTTTTTTTTTTTTTTGGCGCGGGGTTCCCCTTAAAATCCATACCAGACCTGAAGGGTCTGGTATGGAATTTAGGGGGAACCCCACGTCATTTTTTTTTTAAATTTTGGCCGGGGTTCCCCTTAATATCCATACCAGACCTGAAGGGCCTGGTATGGAATTTAGGGGGACTCCCACGTCATTTTTTTTTTTTTAATTTTGGTTCGGGGTTTCCCTGTGTTGAATTCCCATGCCGTTTTTATCAATGAACTTCTATGTGTATTGTCGGCAATGCAATAGCCGCGGGTAGTTTTAAATGGAATTTTTCCTTCGAAATGTCATTTTGCTGTCAGACTGTTCTAAACACGGGAAACATGCGGCCCTTTACAGGCATACTATAGACACCCCCCAGGTACGAAATTTAAAGGGATATTACACTTTTATTGTTTGACTTTAAGCATTATTAAAATCACTGCTCCTGAAAAAATGGCCGTTTTTAAAACTTTTTTTTTGCATTGATCCATGTCCCCTGGGGCAGGACCCGGGTCCCCAAACACTTTTTATGACAATAACTTGCATATAAGCCTTTAAAATTAGCACTTTTGATTTCTCCCATAGATTTTAAAGGGTGTTCTGCGGCATTCGAATTTGGCGCGAACACCCCAAATTGTTCGCTGTTCGGCGAACTTGCGAACAGCCAATGTCAAACTCAAAGCTCATCCCTACTGGTCAACATCCGCAGAAGGATACAGAATGTTTATGGTTATAATACCATAGACAATCAGCAGAGATGGGTGTGGTTTAAAGTGGTAGTAAACCGCTGGTGGTTAAAAAAAAATTAAAAATCCTGCGAGGCAATGTTTAGTATGCTAGTATGCATAGCACATTAGGAGTAACTTACCTTAGAACTAAGCCCTCCCGCGTTGCGATGTCACCACTGAGACGGCTGACATCTTCCCCCGGTCTTTTGCAAGTTTAGGAGATATTCACAGTACCTACAGGTAAGTTTTATTATAGGCTTACCTGTAGGTACAAGTGGTAGTACAGAGTGTTCTACCACTTTAAAGAGGGGGAAACCAGCACTGAAGGCAAACCACGCAGTAGGAGACCATCAGCTGCAACCACTGACATGAATTGTGGACAAATTGGTTTGCATGGACATACAAGTCACATACAAGTCACAATCTGTGACATGCTACACAACTGGATTGTGGTCACAATGCCATACAGAAGATGGTGGAAGACTTTGGGTATTGGAAAGTGTGTGCAAAGTGTGTACCTTAGCAATTGATAGCAGATTTGAAGAGAAGGGTGCAAGTTGTTACATAGTAGGTGAGGTTGAAAAAAGACAAAAGTTCATCAAGTCCAACCTGTGTGTGTGATTATATGTCAGTATTACATTGTATATCCCTGTATGTTGTGGTTGTTCAGGTGCTTATCTAATAGTTTTTTGAAACTATCGATGTTCCCGGCTGAAACCACCACCTGTGGAAACAAATTCCACATCCTTGCTGCTCTTGCAGTAAAGAACCCTCTACGCACTTTAAGGTTAAACCTAATTTCTTCAAAATTTAATGAGTGGCCACGTGTCTTATTAAACTCCCTTCCACTGAAAAGTTTTATCCCCATTGTGGGGTCACCAGTGTGGTATTTGTAAATTGAAATCATATCCCCTCTCAAGCGTCTCTTCTCTAGAGAGAATAAGTTCAGTGCTCGCAACTTTTCTTTACTAATAACTAACTAATATCCTCCAGTTCCTTTATTAGCTTTGTTGCCCTTCTCTGTGCTCGCTCCATTTCCAGTACATCCTTCCTGAGAACTGATGCCCAGAACTGGACAGCATACTCCAGGTGAGGCCGGACCAGAGTCTTGTAGAGTGGGAGAATTATCGCTTTATCGCCTGATTTAATCCCATTTTTAATGCATGTCAATATTCTGTTTGCTTTGCTAGCAGCAGCTTGGCATTTCATGTCATTGCTGAGCCTATCATCTACTAGGACACCCAGGTCCTTTTCCATCCTTGATTCCCCCAGAGGTTCTCCCCAGGGAGTAGATTGCATTCATATTTTTGCCACCTAAATACATTATTTTACATTTTTCCACATTAAACCCTTATTTGCCATGTAGTTACCCACCCCATTAATTTGTTCAGATCTTCTTGCAAGGTTTCCACATCCTGTGGAGAAGTTATTGCCCTGCTTAGCTTAGTATCATCCAAAAATACAGAGGTTGAACTGTTTACCCCATCCTCCAGGTTGTTAATGAACTAATTAAATAGGATTGGTCCCAGCACAGAGCCCTGGGGGACCCCACTTTCCACCCCTGACCTTTCCGAATACACCCATTTATCAATACCCCCTGAACTCGTCCTTGTAGCCAGTTTTCAATCCATGTACTCGTCCTGTGGTCCATGCCAATGGACCTTACTTAGTACAGTAAATGTTTATGGGGAACTGTGTCAAATGCTTTTGCAAAATCCAGATACACCACATCTACGGGCCTTCCTTTATCTAGATGGCAGCTCACCTCCTCATAGAAGGTTAATAGATTGGTTTGGCAAGAACGATTCTTCATTAATCCATGTTGATTACTGCTAATGAAACCATTTTCATTACTAAAATCTTGTATATAGTCCATTATCATCCTCTCCAGGAGCTTGCATACTATTGGTGTTAGGCTAACTGGTCTGTAATTCCCTGGGATGTATTTTGGCCCTTTTTTAAATATTGGTGCTACATTGGCTATTCTACAATCAGCTGGTACCATTCCAGTTAGTAGACTATAAGTAACGGTCTGACAATTACTTGATGGAGTTCCCTAAGGACCCTCAGGTGCAAGCCATCTGGTCCGGGTGACTTATTAATGTTAAGTTTTCCAAGTCTATCTCTAATTCGGAAAGCAAAAATTGCAGCGCTAGAAATATCTAACATGTACTAAATAAACTTATGAAAAGGAAAAATAAGTAAATATATATCACCACGTCTAACACATACTCAGTAAACATGTGAAAAGAAGAAATATCAACATGGAAATGTGAAAAGTAAATAGATACCCTTACCTGATCCATATGACGCACATACCTTATAGCAGTGCGTCAAAAAGGCATGGGGAGAATCTCCCGTGATGTCCAGCCGGAGGATGTCTTGTGGGCCATGAGCACCGATGGAGGATGGTGGTCACAGGCAGAGGTTAGGCAACTGCCACTCACGTTCTCTGATCCCAGGGCGAAATAATCCAAAGGTGGCGATTTAATATGCACAGGACATCGAGGGTAATGATGAATCAGACTGAATATACAGTCTGGCTTAAGAAAATAAAGTGTACCAACACTCAAAGGTGAAAAAAATATCTCTGAACTCAATTGTATCACATATATAATATCTATATAGCAAAACCTTAATAGGACCAGCAGAGTAATATGCTTCCAAGCCCCTATAATGAGTAAAAGGCAACGCCACAGTGCTGTCCTAAAAGGGAAAGACACACCAAGCCAACCCAGACCTCAAATATTATGAGGTTCCAAGAACATATGTTCTTGGAACCTCATAATATTCAAGGTCTGGGTTGCTGTAGATTTCAGGTTTATCACAGTTCTTGAGGGTGACATGACTTTTGATGCCCTTCTTTGGGTGATTGACCCCACATGAGGGTGGTTTACATTTATTGACCATCCGGTGTGAATGCGGTTGCACCTTTGGGAGTTGTGGGACTAGTTCTATCCACACCTTGGCTTGATGTGTCTTTCCCCTTTAGGACAGCACTGTGGCGTTGCCTTGTACTCATTATGGGGGCTTGGACGCATATTACTCTGCTGGTCCTATTAAGGTTTTGCTATATAGATATTTTATATGTGATACAATCGAGTTCAGAGATTTTTTTTTACATTTTATTTCACCTTTGATTGTTGGTATACTTTATTTTCTTAAGCCAGACTGTATATTCACATAACAGGCTGATTCATCATTACCCTCGATGTCCTGCACTGTGTGTATAACATTACAGTTCCCTGAGGCTCTTAGCCATGTCTTTTATCATTTAATGATTGGTTAACAGTGTTTGTCATACTACCCTTTAGCCCTTATGACTTGGGGTCAGGATTGTGTATGTTTTATATAGGATTTGATTTTATCCATTGAGTTCTACTTCTGGTTCCGCCATGATGGGGGCAGACCTGGCTAATTTTACATTTTTTGTACAGTCTATAAGTAAGAGCAATGTGGGGAGGCTGCTTTATGCCCCTGTTGATGACTGTTAAGTCAAAACGTGTAGAGCTAGCATTTTCAGCTTCCCACATTGCCATCTTTTATCTGCTTGTGATCACTTTTTTACCATGTATGGCATTTATACAATAAATCCCATTTTTGACCTTCACCATGTGGAGCTTCCTTTTTTCTTTTTCCACGGCTTCATATTAAATCATCACCTTTGGATTATTTTGCCCTGGGATCGGAGAACGTGAGTGGCAGTTGCCTAACCTCTGCCTGTGACCACCATCCTCCATCGGTGCTCGTGGCCCACAAGACATCGTCCAGCTGGACAAAACGGGAGATTCTCTCCATGCCTTTTTGACGCACTGCTATAAGGTATGTGTGTCCTACGGATCCGGTAAGGGTATCTATTTACTTCCACTGAACATCTGTATGCCTTTGGTGTCTACTGTTGCCTTTCCATTTGTGCATCTACACACCTTCCGGTGTCTACTGTTACCCTCCTACTGGAGAAGATACCCCTCCATTATCTGTCATATGGACTCCCACTATTTGCTGTTCCATATTTTATTACAAACATTCTGATCATTAATTGTTTTTTCACATTTCCATGTTGATATTTCTTCTTTTCACATGTTTACTGAGTATGTGTTAGACATGGTGATATATATTTACTTATTTTTCTTTTTCACAAGTTTATTTAGTACATGTTAGATATTTCTAGTCCTGCACTTTTTGCTTTTCGAATTTCTAGTGGACTTGGTTTGTTTGTGTGTTAGCTGCTTTTGTTGCTTTTTATTTTTTGGGTTTAGCGCAGCATTTTTCACTTCTTATCTCTAATTCTGTCCTCTGTTAGCCATGAGGGTGCTTCCTGTGATGTGTCATGAGGATAAACACTGCAGTTTTTGTTACTGAAGCATGAACACAGCATGCTTTTCATTTTTATACTACATGTGAATTGATCTTACGTTGTCTATTAAATTGATATTTAAAAAACGACTGCACCCAGAGGCGCCTCTCCACTTGTGCTTTTGGTTACTGAAGCACCCTGTTTCCCTCATGAAGACTGAGGAGAAGAATACTTTCAATACCTTCACCATCTCCCCATCCTTTGTAAACAGATTTCCTTCCTCATTCTTTATGTGGCCAATATAGTCTGCCCTTCCTTTGTTACTGTTTATATATTTAAAGAATTTCTTGCTCTCCTCCGCTATGTGTCTTTAGTGTTCTAGCTTAGCCACCCTAATTGTACCCTTACATTTCTTGTTACATTCGTTGTAAAGTCTGAATGCTGATGATGATCCCTCAGCCTTATATTTTTTGAAGGCCTTCTCCTTTGCTTTTATATGCATGTTTACATTGGAGTTAAGCCATCCAGGACTTTTATTCGCTCTTTTAAATTTATTTCCCAATGGGATTCACTGGCTCATGCCCTTATTTATTATGCTCTTAAAGCAAGCCCATTCTCCTCCGTGTTCTTTGTTCCTAAGATTCTATCCCAATTTATATCTTCTAGCAAGGTTCGTAGTTTAGGGAAGTTGGCTCTTTTGAAATTCAGTGTCTTTGTATTCTCCTTAGGTTTCCTATTTGTGTGATTTATACTGAAGCTAATTGACCTGTGATCGCTGTTTCCTAAATTGCCCATTATTTCCACATCCGTGATCAGGTCTGTATTGTTGATAATCAGTAGGTCTAGTAATGCTTCTTTTCTAGATAGTGCATCTGACCCATGAAATTGTCCTGCAAGACATTTAGGAACTGGTGAGCTTTAGACGAAAGCGCTGTTACTTCCACCCAGTCTATGTCTGAATAATTAAAATCCACCATTATGATGACACTTCCCATCCTTGCTGCTAATCCAAATTGTGATAGGAGATCCATCTCCCTCTCCTCCCTCAGGTTAGGGGGCCTATAACATACTCCTAGTATTATTTTCCCCTTAGTTTCATCCCTTTGGAGCTCTACCCATAAGGATTCCACCTCCTCCCTAGCTCCCTTAGTGATGTCATCTCTCACATTCACTTGTACATTATTCTTGATATACAGGCATACCCTTGAATGGTTGCCAGCCTATTATAAGAGCAAGTCTCTGAAATTCCCACAAAATCGAAATCCTCCTTGTACAACAGTATCTCTAGTTCTCCCATCTTGTCCGCCAGGCTCCTGGCATTGGTGAACATGCCACGTTGTTTTATACCGGTTGCATACCGTCCTCTTATTTGGTGTTCCGAAATTGCAAATAGGACTTGTTACTATACTTACCTTGAGTTTATGTGCTTTAGTCAACCTACCACTAATGCCCCCAATGCTACCCTTTGGAATATGTTCCGCACTGACTATCTCTACCTCTGGATCCTCCCCCCATCACCTAGTTTAAAAGCCCCTCTAACTTTTTGGCCATCTTCACTCCCAGCAGATCTGCACCCTTCTCATTTAGGTGCAGTCCGTCCATTCTATAGAACTAGTGACTGACTGAGAAGTCGGCCCAGTTCTCCAGGAACCCAAACCCCTCCTTACTACACTACAGTTGTAATCTGCTGAAAGCATTTGAAGCCATAGAAGACATACTTTTTGCAAACCTAGTGTCAAGGGATGAAACATGGGTATAGCTTTATGATCCAGAAATGAAAAACCAGTCTATGGAGTTCAAGAGCCAGTAATGTTTTTGGAATGACAAAGGCATCATTCTCCTTGATTTTCTGCAAAATGGCTGTATTGTGACCAGTGAGCATTACATTGAGACACTTAAGAAGCCATTAGGAGAAAAAGACCAAGCAAGAATCTGAAAACAATCCACATTTACCATGACAATACATGATCACACACATCTTTGGCAACAAAGTAGGAGATTCTCTCATTCCCAGTCCCTCATTCATCAGTTACCTATCCTGTCCTCTCTCTTATCAGTTCTTATCCCTTCCTTCCATTCTCTTTGGGTTGCCTCCCTTGGATCAGTACACCAGATGATTACCTCTTCTACCTGACACACAAGGCAACTAAAATGAGAGTGTACTCACATTTCCTGGACAATATTGTGGGACACAAGGAGCTAGGCTTTTTGGAGGTTATGTGTTGAGGGTTTTTTTTCCTCATTATCCCCTCCCCCTCCCTTTCCATTTTTTCCCTTCCTGTACACTTAAAGCGGGGGTTCACCCACACCGCCAAAAAAAAAAAAATATTAAAAGCCAGCAGCTACAAATACTGCAGCTGCTGACTTTTAATACATGGCCACTTACCTGTCCCAGGGTCCAGCGATGTCGGCAGGGGACGCCAAGAACCCGCTCGGTTCTTGGCAGCTGCCGCCGCCATCCTAGGTGAGGGAATCAGGAAGTGAAGTGTTGTGGCTTCACTTCCTGGTTCCCTACTGCGCATGTGCGAGTCACGCTGAGCGTCTCTAGTGGTCCCCGCTCTCTCCTGGGAGCTGTGTGTTCCCAGCAGACAGCGCGGTCGGGATGGGAAGAGGCATAGACTCCCATGGGAGTCTATGCCGGAAGTGGGTGCAAATACCTGTCTTAGACAGGTATCTGCACCCCCCTCCCCCCTGAAAGGTGCCACATGTGACACCGGAGGGGGGGAGGGTTCCGAAAAGCGGAAGTTCCATTTTTGTGTGGAACTCCGCTTTAAACTAAATTGGAGAATCTTTGAACAACTGCAGAGTTTGCAGAATCAAGAACACTGGAGGTCTCATTCATGGATATAATACATTTTTCTGCTTCCTGTCAAATGTTTAAATATTTCTAACATGCTCAAGTAACCTTCATGTTGTTACCTTAGCTTTCCGTATTTATGTGTACAAAATGTGTCTTAATTTAACTTTCTGTGAATATACAGTGCCTTGAAAAAGTATTTATACCCCTTGAAATTTCCCACATTTTGTAATGTTACAACTAAACTTAAATGTATTTTATTTAGATTTTATGTGATAGACCAGTGATGGCGAATCTTGGCACCCCAGATGTTTTGGAACTACATTTCTCATGATGCTCATGAACTTTGCAGTGTAGTTGAGCATCATGGGAAATGTAGTTCCAAAACATCTGGGGTGCCAAGGTTCGCCATCACTGTGATAGACCAACACAAAGGGACACATCATTGTGAAGTGGAAGGAAAATGATAAATGGTTTTCAATTTTTTTTACAAATAAATATCTGAAAAGTGTGGTGTGCATTTGTAATCAGCCCCCCTGAGTCAAAACTTTGTAGAACCACCTTTCACTGCAATTACAGCTGCAATTCTATTTGGGTATGTCTCTACCAGCTTTGCACATCTAGAGAGTGAAGTTTTTGCCCACTCTTCTTTGCACAATAGCTCAAGCTCTGTCAGATTGGATGGAGAGTGTCTGTGAACAGTAATTTTCAAGTCTTGCCACAGATTCTCAATTGTATTTAGGGCTGGACTTTGACTGGGCCATTCTAACACATGAATATGCTTTGATCTAAACCATTCCATTGTAGCTCTTACTGTATGTTTAGGGTCATTGTCCTGCTGGAAAGTGAAACTCCGCCCCAGTCTCAGGTCTTTTGCAGACTGTAACAGGTTTTCTTCTAAGACCGCCCTGTAGTTGGCTCTATCCATCTTCCCATCAACTTTGACCAGCTTCCCTGTCCCTGCTGAATAAAATCATCCCCACAACAGGATGCTGCCACCACCATCTTTCACGGTGGGGATGATGTGTTCAGGGTGATATGCAGTGTTAGTTTTCAGATAAAACACATAGCATTTTGCTTTTAGACCAAAAAGTTACATTTTGGTCTCATCTGACCAAAGCACCTTCTTCCACATGTTTGCTGTGTCCCCCACATGGCTTCTCGCAAACTGCAAATGGGACTTCTTATGGCTTTCTTTCAACAATGGCTTTCCTCTTGCCACTCTTCCATAACGTCCAGATTTGTGGGGTACACGACTAATGGTTGTTCTGTGGACAGATTCTCCCACCTGATTTGTGGACCTCTGCGGCTCCTCCACAGTTTACCTTGGGACTCTTGGCTGCTTCTCTGATTAATGCTTTCCTTGCCCTGGCCTGTCAGTTTAGGTGGAAGGCCATGTCTTGGTAGGTTTGCAGTTGTGCCATACTCATTCCTTTTTTGGATGATGGATTAAACAGTGCTCTGTGAGATGTTCGAAGCGTGGGATATTTTTTTTATAACCTAATCCTGCTTTAAACTTCTCCACAACTTTATCCCTGACATGTCTGGTGTGTTCCTTGGCCTTCATGATGCTGTGTGTTCACTAAGATTCTCTAACAAACCTCTGAGATTAAATTACACACAGGTGGACTCTATTTACTAATTACGTGATTTCTGAAGGCAATTGGTTCCACTAGATTTTAGTTGGGAATATTAGAGTATAGGGGATGAATACAAATGCACGCCACACTTTTCAGATATTTATTTGTAAAAAAATTTTGAAAACCATTTATCATTTTCCTTCCACTTCACAATTATGGGCCACTTTGTGTTGGTCTATCACATAAAATCCCAATAAAATACATTTACATTTTTGGTTGTAACATGACAAATATGGAAAAATTTCATGGGGTGTGAATGCTTTTTCAAGGCAATGTAAGTAGTAATATTTTGCTATGTTTCACTGTAAACATTATTTTTTGAAAAAATTTAAATAACGAATGTTTAATACACATAACAAAAGACAAACTAAGCAGGCAATCACCAAATTCCTCTGGTCAGTGGTCCTCCGTTCACTGTACAGCCCAGATCTATCACCTTATCTTATTTCCACTTGTTCGGGGATGATGATTTGATGACGCAGATGAAGCGAAAGTGTCTAAGAAGTAGACACAACAATGCATACCTGAATTTTTTCAAAGAATATTTGAGAGTTGTGTTCAGTGATGGCCCAAATGCATCACTTGTGATGGAGGCTAAGTTGAGTAGTTCCTTTGTATAGAGGAATGCCCCGTACACACGGTCGGACTTTGTTCGGACATTCCAACAACAAAATCCTAGGATTTTTTCCGACAGATGTTGGCTCAAACTTGTCTTGCATACACACGGTCACACAAAGTTGTCGGAAAATCTGATCGTTCTAAACGCGGTGACGTAAAACACGTACGTCGGGACTATAAATGGGGCAGTGGCCAATAGCTTTCATCTCTTTATTTATTCTGAGCATGCGTGACACTTTGTCCATCGGATTTGTGTACACACGATCGGAATTTCCGACAACGGATTTTGTTGTCGGAAAATTTTATATCCTGCTCTCAAACTTTGTGTGTCGGAAAATCCGATGGAAAATGTGTGATGGAGCCTACACACGGTCGGAATTTCCGACAACAAGGTTTCCGAAAACAAAGTGGTTTGCTTCTGCCATCACCTTCACCCGGAAGTTGGTGCCGTCATCCGGACTCAGAGTGTAACAGAAAACCTCAAACTTGTCTGGATTGTGCATGCGGGGTATAGTCCATACCCCGCATGAGGTGTGAGGTGAGATGATTCCCGAAGTCAGAGCTGACATATCCCACCCGTCGGAAAATCCGACCGTGTGTACGGGGCAGAAAAGTTATTCTACCAACACGTGAAATCTGAATGACCTATATAAGTAAAAAAAAAAATTATGCCCACTTTTGCATCACTTTTGTACAGCCCTCGTAATTGAGTGTTAGAAGCAGCAGAGTCAATGTGGCAAAAAAAGATCATAAGTTGTATACTTTAAGTAATAAAGTTATAGCTGTCATTGCCATAATTGCTAAACATGGGCAAAACAAGAGCCTGCAAGCAGCAATGTAAGAGGGAGAGATGAGTCAATTATTTTTCCAATAAAAACCAGCTATAGATATTCCAAACATGGCAGCCCTAAATATGGTAACAGCCCATTAGGGATAAGCCAAACTGCCCTTGGTTCAGTTTACGCAGGCTCCGGTGAACTTCAAACAAGTTTTGATGCTGACCCCAAATCCCATTGTAAACATGGAGAGCCAAATCTGTCGGAACTAAAAATGCCAATTTGCTGGGATAAAAAATGAATTGGTGGAAAAAAATGGCATCGGGAAGTGGGCACTGCCCTTGGGAACATGCACCAATGCAAAGAAAAAAAATTAATTTAGTCAGAAGCAGTGATTTTTTTAAATGCTTAAAGTGAAACATTGAAAATGTTCAATTCTGGCAAATAACATGCTGCTGCAGCAGCATTGACATTTATAAAGGAAAAACTATTTAAAATTGTCGGCAAATGAATTGTCATTGGCAGCTTTAAAAAAAAAAATCTATTTTTCTGCCACATAATCTAGAGGCAATTCTTGTGCAATCATTTTTATTGATTTTCAAGGGTAATGCCGCGTACCCATGATCGGACATTCCGACAACAAAATCCTGGATTTATTTCCGACGGATGTTGGCTCAAACTTGTCTTGCATACACACGGTTGCACAAATGCTGTTGGAAATTCTGAATTTTAAGAACGTGGTGACGTACAACACGTACGATGAGCTGAGAAAAATGAAGTTCAATAGCCAGTGCAGCTCTTCTGCTTGATTCCGAGCATGCATGGAATTTTATGCACCGGAATTGTGTACAAACGATCGGAATTTCCGACAACAGATTTTGTTGTCGGAAAATTTGAGAACCAGCTCTCAAATTTTTGTTGTCGGAAATTCCGACAACAAATGTCCGATGGAGCCTACACATGAATGGAATTTCTGACAACAAGCTCACATCGAACATTTGTTGTTGGAAATTCTAAACGTGTGTACGCGGCATAAGAATGACAGCCAAAATCACTTATGCAGGGGGAAAACACAATTGCACAAAATTAATGAACAGTTTGAAATCTAAATGAGAAATTGATCAGGATATCAGTGAGAGAATGGCAAATATTTCTTAGGGTCAGATCCATTCGTGTAGAGTGTACATAACCATGAAGTGAGAGGGAGAAAGGAAGTAAAGAACAAAAATTATAAAGGGTGGGAGAAGGGGGGGAAATGGGGTAGATTCTCCACAGACTCAGAGATGGGTGAACACTTCTAATTACAGGTACTTCAGACTATAGATATCTGCATTGGGTAAAGCATACTTGAGTCATGGTTCCCAATTTTTTTGAATTTTTTTCCATTAATAATCTGTGTAGTCATACAGTATTTGATGCCTGGAAGTGGGCCAAGAGCTTCTTCCATGTTTTGGCTATCATCTGCTTGATCATCAGCAGCCAGTTCCCCATTAATGTTGGCCAGCTCCTACTCATGGTTCTTGATAACAGTAGTGGTCATGACCAACTTATCTTCCAGTGCATTTGTGTTGTTCCCCAGTTCCCTGATCTCCTTGGCCAGGTGTATTGCTAGCTTAGTATTGTCAGCTGATAGTTCAGCCTGTAGTAGAGACTTAAAGCAAGTCAGAAGCTCAGCATCACAAAAGAGATGGAGGCTGTTATTTCAGTGGTGTGCCCAGTAATCTCTCCACACCTGAGAGGGGATCCATCTGACCCATGAGCAGCAGAGGGAAAGGCTCCATGCTAGAGGCCAGGGCTTCCATTATGGCAGCTGAGGAATAGGCCCCATCAGATGCCGGGTCCGCAGATCTGGTACTGGATGTGTGTGTGATGATGTTTTCTCTCCTATATCATGCTCTGGAGTGTGAGGGAGTAGGGATAGGCTGAATGGACCCCAGTTCGGTTCGGACCAGAACGTCCAAACACCGCAAACGTTCAGACCCGAATAACGAACCCCATTAAAGTCAATGGGACCCGAATGTCAAATATCAAAAGTGCCCATTTTGAAGGCTTAAATGCAAGTAATTAGGCATACAATGGTTATAGAGGTCCGGGTCCTGCCCTGGGGGACATGGATCAAAAAAAAAAAAAGTTTTTAAATGAGCAGTGATTTTTTGATTTTTAAAGTGAAAGCCTAAAAATGAAAAATTTCTTCCAATATAGTGCCAGGAGGGTCCCCTTGGTCTAACTGTAAAGTGGCAGATCTGTCTAGAATCTGCTGCAGCAGTAATTGAATTTATAAAGCCAAAAAAATGACATTTTTCCTGCAAGCTGCCTTTATTTTGCTCAGCAACAGCTGGGGAGCCAGTGTGTATAATGAGGCCACATTGTAGTGCACTGGAAACAAGATTAGAGATTTTTTTGGATACATTTTGGTTTCACTTTGACTTTGGAAATAAGTAACGGGAGTATTAAAATTGATCTTTGGGTGTTGGTGGCGCCTTCCCACTGTAACCCTATAGAGATAATCTTGATGAAAGCAAGAATTTGCCTTGCTGTAAAAAATTGCAATGATATGCACCTGTCAAACAAGTGCAGAAAAATTGGTCTTTGGGTGTCGGTGGTGCCTTCCCACCGTAACCCTACAGAGGTGCTCTTGATGTAAGCAAGAATTTGCCTTGCTGTAAAAAATTGCAATGATATGCACCTGTCAAACAGGTGCAGAAAAATTGGTCTTTGGGTGTCTGTGGTGCCTTCCCACCAGAACCCTAAAGAGGTACTCTTGATGTAAGTAGGAATTTGCCTTGCTGTAAAAAATTTCAATGATATGCACCTGTCAAACAGGTGCAGAAAAATTGGTCTTTGGGTGTCGGTGGTGCCTTCCCACCGTAACCCTACAGAGGTACTCTTGATGTAAGCAAGAATTTGCCTTGCTGTAAAAAATTTCAATGATATGCACCTGTCAGAAAGGTGCAGAAAAATTGGTCTTTGGGTGTCGGTGGTGCCTTCCCACTGTAACCCTACATAGGTACTCTTGATGAAAGCAAGAATTTGCCTTGCTGTAAAAAATTGCAATGATATGCACCTGTCAGACAGGTGCAGAAAAATTGGTCTTTGGGTGTTAATTGTGTCCATGAAATCTATACCAAAAACATTCTTCCATATGAAATGATTGAACACCCTCAAAGCTAGGCAGCCTTAAAGTCCTGCAGAGATTCCACATCCCAAAAAGACTTAATCAGTGACATCGGCAATAGGGGCTTCATAGCTGGTAATCCAGGACTGATTCATTTTTATAAAAGTCAAACGGTCCACAGAGTCTGTGGACAGACGCATTCTATGATCAGTAATGAAACCTCCTGCAGCATTGAATGCCCGTTCTGAAAGCACACTGGATGCAGGGCAGCCCAACAAATCAATAGCATCCTGGGCAAGTTATGGCCAGTGGTCTATTCTCATGACCCAGTAAGCCAGTGGATCGTCAGCTGGAAAGCTCTCCATTTCTGTTTTGGCCCCGAGGTAATCGTCCACCATGTGATGCAGACGCTGCTGATGGGATGTGGAAGCTGACAGCCCTGGGTGGCGAGGACTAAAAAAATTCCGAAATGCCTCACTCAGGTGAATGCCTTCTCCAACACTCCTTTCTTGACCAACGGAAGACTCAAAACAACGTTTTTCCACAACACTGCAACCTACTAGAGTCAGGAAAAATGTTCAATAAAATCCTCTTTAATGTGTCCTCAAGAGATTTTATCCTCTGCACTCTCTGTGGGGACGGGATGAGTTCAGAGACCTTCCCCTTATAACGGTGGTCAAGGAGGGTTGCCAACCAGTAATCATCCTTCTCCTTTATGCCATGTATTCTGGGGTCCTTTTGCAGGCCTTGAAGCATGAGGTTGCCCATGCGCCTCAAATTTGCAGAGGCTTGAGAAGCAGACTCCTCGGGGTCACGGGATGACAGCATCTGGAACTTCCTCCTCCCATCCACGTACTACTCCCAAGGGTCCTGGGGTTGGAAAGCCATTGCTTACAGATGGACGCATGTCTTCCTCTTCTTCAAAGCCTATGAAAGTGCCAGAATCCTTTTCCTCACCCTCCTCCCCTCTCTCCTCCTGTGTGTTCTGTGACATAGGAATGATGGTGTCTGCATAAAGTGGGCCTTGAGAGCGAAGGAAGTCCTCCTCTTCCCCCTTCTGCTCTGCCTCCAGTGCTCTGTCCATAATGCCATGCAGATTCTTCTCCAGCAGGAACACAACAGGGATTGTTTCACTGATGCATGCACTGTCACTGATCACCATCCTTGTGGCCTCCTCAAATGGTGACAATACAGTGCATGCATCCTTAATGATCAGCCATTGGCGTGGGAAAAAAAGCTGAGGCAGCCTGAGCCTGTCATCGTGCCATACTGACACAAGTACTCATTGACGGCCCTCTGCTGCATGTATAGCCGCTGCAGCATTCCCAAAGTTGAGTTCCACCTGGTGGGCATGTCACAAATCAGGCGGTTTACGGGCAGGTGGAATTCCCGCTGAATTTCAGCCAACAGAGCACTGGCTGTGTATGACCGTCTGAAATGGCTACAGAATCTTCTGGCCTGCTTTAGTACATCTTGCAACCCTGGGTACGTACTTAGGAAACTCTGCACCACCAAATTGAGGACATGTGCCAGGCATGGCTCATGTGTCAACTTTCCCTGTCTAAGGGCGGACAGGAAGTTTGAGCCATTATCGGACACCACCATTCCTGGCTCCAGCATGGTGTGAATCACCTCTGGGCCTGTCCTTGCAGTGCTGAAAGAATCTCTGCTCCGGTGTGGTTCCTGTCCCCTAACCACACCAGCTGAAGCACTGCATGGCACCTTTTAGCCTGACTCTGGGAAAAGCCCTTTGAACGCTTAGGGGGTACCTTATGTTCATAGGACAATACTGCAGAGGAGGACATGGAGGTGGCAGAGGAGGAGGAGGAGGGGGTAGAGCTCACAGGTCTGGCATCATCACCACCAGCTGTATGGACATGTGGGGGCACAAAAAGCTGCAGCACTGAGCCCTGTCCTGCATCCTTTCGAGTTGCAAGCAGCGTTACTCAGTGTGCTGTGAATGAAATATATCGTCCCTGCCCATGCCAGCAGTAAGGTGGATTTTACAGCTGACTGCCTTGCCCAACGATGCCAGAACATTCCCTTCCACATGATGGTAGAGAGATGGAACGGCCTTACGTGAAAAGTAGTATTGACTGGGAATCTGCCATTGTGGTACAGCACATTGTGCAAATTCACGGAAGGGGGAAGAATCCACCAGGCTGAAAGGCAGAAGTTGGAGAGCCAACAGCTTTGACAAGCTTGCATTCAGGCGCTGGGCATGTGGGTGGCAGGGACTGTATTTTTTTTCCACTGCAGAAGATGGGGCAGAGAAATTTGCCGGCTACAGTCTACAGCTGGTGGTGTGCTGCTGGTAGATGAGCTGATAGCCTTGGACACCCTGTGCTATACCATCATCCCTGTCAGTGGAGGCTGCTGAAAGGTAATGACTTAGTATCGCAGGGGCAGACTGAAGTGGGTAAGGAGGAGGAGGAGGGACAGATTTGTGCCCCTTTTGTGTGGCTTTTAGGTGCTCTTGCCAATGGGCTGAGTGGTTGGACGTTAAATGCCTTGTTAGGCATGTGGTACCCAAATGGTTGGTGTTTTTGCCACATTTGATGTGCCTGTGACACAGTTTTCAGATAGCAACAGTGCGATCTGCTGCAGATGTGCTGAAAAAGGCCCAGACAGCTGAGCTGTGGGGAGTGGGCCAGGAGATAACAGCTGCAGAATGTGATGGAATAGGGTGGCTGCTCCCTACTCTTTCTCAATGCCGACCTCCTTGGGGTTGTGCCGCCTCACCTTCAGTTTCTTCCTCTGCTCTATCTGGCACCCAAGTCGCATCAGTGACCTCATCATCATCATCATCATCTCCATCTCCTCCATCTTCATCATTACCACTGGAGACAACTTGGCAATACACTGCGGCTTGGGGATAATGAATGCCAATTTGTCTACCAGTGTTCCTCCCTCTCTCTAGGCTCATGTTCCTGTCATCCTCAACTTCAAAACCAGCATTTGAATACAGTAATGGCTGTGCATCATCAAGGAGCAAGTGGCTGACGCTGTGGTCAAATAACTCAGCTGACTCCTCAACGGCTGATGCTAGGGCTATGGCAGGAATAGATGTGGTCAAGGAAGCAGGTTTATCAACTCTGGCAACTGCAGGGGACTGCACACTTGTCTCTGCTTGTGTGACAGAGAATGAGGAGGATGAGGAAGGTTTAGTAAGCCAGTCCACCACCTGCTCTGCATGCTGTGGCTGGATAGCACGGGCAAACTCACTAAACAGAGGAAATGATTCCCTGCCTGAGGACTGACCACCACGTCCACCTTTGCCTGTGGACATATTTGTTGCTGGCCCCCTTACAGTGCCAAGGGAACGTCTGCCTTTCCTTGTTGTTCTCCCAGACATTAATGGGAGGGAGGGGGCGGTGCTTATAAGCAAATGTAAAGGAGAAGTTGAAATCTGTATATAGATGCACTTTAATCAATGTAAAGAGGTGTTTGGTGCCCTTTAATTTGAGTACTCACACTACACAGACACACTCCACGGAAACAATATAATATACTGCAATATAATGCGCCCAACGTACAGTGCCGCACTATAGAACTATATGGCATTAAACTGGCAGTAACGCACGCAAAACAATATGGTGTTAAACTGGCAGTAACGCATGCAAAATTATATGAAGTTAAACTGGCAGTAGCACATGCAAATTATATGGTGTTAAACTGGCAGTAACGCACACAATACAATATGGCATTAAACTGTCAGGAACGCATGCAAAACTATATGGCGTATGGCGTTAAACTGGCAGTAATGCACGCAAAACTATATGGCTTTAAACTGGCAGTAACACACGCAAAACTATATGGTGTTAAACTGGCAGTAACGCATGCAATACGATATGGTGTTTAACTGCCAGTAATGCAATCAAATAGTCGGTGTTCAACCGTCACTACACTGAAGCTATCTGAACTGTCCCTACTCTAGCTACACACTATGAAAAGCTGAATGATGGTCCTCCTCACTACAGTCACACTATCCCTAGACTGACACTAAACTAATATTCTCCACAGACAATTGAAGCAAAATAGCACAGTATAGCACACCAACTAATAGCACTGAACAGAGCCCTGTTCTATCTCTCTTCACGCCAAAATCACACTGAAAACGGCTGCCATTGAAAGAATACTTTTATACTGTGGGGCAGGAATGAGCTATGATTGGATAAAGTCATGATGACAGTGTCCAATAATAACTCTGACAGTGCTCTGTGCCCCAATTGGCTGAAGCTTTCACTGCTTCAGCCAATCACAGCTTGCAATGCACTGTTCAGTGCCGCAATGCCTTGTGGTCGGTTCGGGGGGCGAACAAATGGTCGAACGACCCGTTTGTTCGGCTGTTAAATGAACGTCCGAACAACGAAAGTTTTGCCCAAACTTATGCTTGGGCCAAACCGTTCACCCATCCCTATGAGGGAGTGAGATAAGTATGAGGGGGAGAGAGCTCTCCAAGTGGCTAAGGTTATCACTGATGTGTCTGGGGGTCGAGGAGCGGGATTAATAAACAGCCATCTTTGTCACTGGTCCCCCTACCCCATGTAGAGGCAATTGAAGAGGGAGAGAGCAGGCAGGCCCCATCTGTAAATCCAAAAAATATATTTTATTCTCCTGGGGGCAAAAGAGAAAATTGATTTGAGAAATCATCTGCATTTACAGTATCAAAAGAGAATTAACTCTAGCCACAAAAAACTATATTTCATGCTTCTATCACACAGTCAGGAAAAATTGGGTTTTAGGTGCTGGCGGTGCCCAAACACTATAATTGGGTTTTAGGTGCTTATAGTGCCCAAACACTATAATCCAACATAAAAATTCCTGCAGTGCACATAATAGATATATCCAGAATATAGCATAGGCTGGACCCTAATTTAACAAACATTTATTGTAAATTCAACTGTCACACAGCTGTGAAAAAATGGGTTTTGGGTGTTGGCAGGTCCGGTGCTACCACTAGGCAAACTAGGCGGCCGCCTATGGCGCCCTGCTGGTGGGGGACTGTGTCTGTGTCCCGACTCTCGCAGCAAGCAAACATTCATTGATGGGCACTGGTAGGCTGCATTGAAGGGTGCTGGTAGGCTGCATTTGATGGGCGCTGGTGAGACTGCATTTGATGGCCGCTGGTGAGGCTACATTTGATGTATGCTGGTGAGGCTACATTTGATGGGCGCTGGTGAGGCTACATTTGATGGGTGCTGGTGAGGCTGCATTTGATGGGCGCTGGTGAGGCTGCATTTGATCCAAAGAATATAGAAGGTTCCCCCAGGGGTTTTTTTAGCAGCAAAACATTAATATTATTAGAGTAGATCAAAAATGGAAGGTATATTCAAAGGTGCAATAGTTTTATTTAAAAAATATATAGACTCTAGTTCAAGTAGACAAACAACAGCATATTACATTACTCATGGCAAAGATGCCCCAGGAGAATATAATTTGACAATTGCATATACACCATTATTAATATTTTATTCACATGAATATCCCAATGCATTTCGACCCATTCTGGTCTTCTTCAGGGGGATTTAGATTCTAGGGAAATATATCAAAAGAAGTATAATTAAATTGGAAATTTGGTCAGTATACAGAACATCATTGTACCATTTCAAAATGTACAGAAAAATGTCTCCCCATATATAGGGAGGTGTATTTACCATAAAGTGAATGACATGATGGAGATGCATCACACAAAACAGATTTTTTAAAAGCATCCAAATTCAAGGATCCCAATGACCATGTATATTCCCTCCGTGCTCTCCAGGCGGACCCACAGTCCATCGGACTTGCAAGGGGCCACACGCTTGGTCCTGGAAGGGAGGACGGGGCAAGACACCTGCAATTGGGTATTAAGTATTAGTATTAAGGTATTCTATAAGTATCTAGTACATATGCGACTACCGACTGGCCCATACTGGAACAAATATTTAATTCATGTTGTTGGACCTAACGATTTTGTTTATAAGATTTAAGTATTGTTTAGAATGGTTTATAGTTTGATTAATTTTAATGATTAAAAGTAAAATTAGAATTAAAATAAAATAAATTAGATTGAAATACAATGAAATGGATTATTTAAAATACTATAAATGGGGTATTTGTGCCCCATTAGGTGAAAGTGTAAAAGTGAGTGTGCTGGGTGTGTGATATACAATGATGCGAAAAGTGTGGAATATTATACAAACGTGATACAAGCTCTAAAAAGATAATGTGAAAAAACAGTGTAAATAATGAAACTGTATTGCATAATTGTATGTACTATAAAAATGTGCATAATGTACCTATTAGGGTGAAAGAATCCATGTCTTGGTTAAGCTAAACAGAATAAAAATTAGATAGTACTGAGTATGAGTGTTGGGGTTTTGATAAAACCTTTCCTTTGCAATAATGGAAAAATCTAGTAACTATATTAAATAGTAATTATATAAAACCCAAGAAGGGACAGAATATAAATGAATGAGATGTTCAAAAAAGTACCGATATCAGCCAGTCTTGTGTATTCCAAGCACTTCACCTGCCTAGCGCTTAGCCTTTTCGTGTATATAATGGCAGCATTCCTGAGATCACTTTGGGATCATCAGGGAATTGCCTATTTATATTATGTCTCAATTAGTTACCCATAGAGTGCAGGTGCCAAACTCCTCCCCGTCAAAGACTCCCCTGCTCGTCCCCACCGCTACTCCAGCAGCATCTGTGTGGCCCCCTTGAAGTTCCAGAAGGCGTGAGCCCCGGCAATCGCCGCCCCCCTCTGATGCAACTGCGCAACATCATGACATCACGCGCGTGCGCAGGATAGCACGCACGTGTGACGTCATCGACAGTCCGGTGGTGATCAAAGGAACGCTGCCGGCACGTTAAAGGCTGCATTTGATGGGCGCTTTATTAAAAAGGTGGGATTTACATGGGCAGGGAAAAGGGGCGGAGTCAGCCAAGGGGGGTGCGGCAAAATGAGGTTTCGTCTAGGGTGTCAAAAATCCTTGCACTGGGTGTTGGTGATGCCCAAACACCATAACCCCATAGATAAAATCCTGCAGAGCAGAGGGTGGACCTTGTTTTAACAAACATTAATTAATATCTGCAGATGTCACACACCCATGAAAAAATTGGGTGTTTTATCTTGTAAGAGCAAGATAAGTGCTATGACTTTCCCTTTGTAATGTGGATCAAGGAAAGTTGCCAACCAGTAATTGTCCCACTTCTTGATGCCACAAATCCTAAGGTCTATTTGCAGGAGCCGATGCAAAGCAAATTACTGAAATAGACCTGAGTCCATGTGGTTGCTGAGGACAACATTGTCCTGAGCTATCTCCCCCATCCATATACTACTCCCTGGGTTTACAAGAATGAAACTCTCCCCTGGAAGACTGCCCTATATAATCTTCAGCTTCAATAGCAACAACAACTGTACTCCTTCTCCTGTGCCTTACATAGTTACATAGTTACGTAGTAGGTGAGGTTGAAAAAAGACACAAGTCCATCAAGTCCATCCTATGTGTGTGATTATATGTCAATATTACATTGTATATCCCTGTATGTTGCAGTCGTTCAGGTGCTTATCTAATAGTTTCTTGAAACTATCAATGCCCCCCGCTGAGACCACCACCTGTGGAAGGGAATTTCACATCCTTGCCGCTTTCACAGTAAAGAACCCACTATGTACAGTGGGGATGGAAAGTATTCAGACCCCCTTACATTTTTCACTCTTTGTTATATTGCAGCCATTTGCTAAAATCATTTAAGTTCACTTTTTCCTCATTAATGTACACACAGCACCCCATATTGACAGAAAAACACAGAATTGTTGACATTTTTTCAGATTTATTAAAAAAAGAAAAACTGAAATATCACATGGTCCTAAGTATTCAGACCCTTTAAGTAACTGACATGTGACTTTTTCATCACTGACACGTGACTTTTTCAAGGATCTTGAAAAAGTCAGGTGTCAGTGATGCAACGCGTGGGAGGAGCTTAGGACGTTCAGTGCTGCAATACACCTGAAGGTTAACAGCAGCTGTTTCTCTATGGGAAACCTCGTCCACAGCGGCTGACTGCAATCTGCATATTTGAATGCTTCTAATAGACCGGGAGTTTGTGAGTGTATCTCTTGTCCCTGTTTTCCTTGTGCACTATCTAGTAAGTTCACTGCACAATGATTTATTTTTTCTTTGCTTGCTTTGCATAAAACCTTTATCCTGAGAGCCGAATCACCAGCAGTATTATGGCTAAAGTGGGATGCAAGAAAAACTAAATATCCTGATACAAACGATCTAACCCAGTGAGTCAATCAATCTGGATTAAGGGAAGAAACTGTTTAATTATTTTTACTTTCCCCCACTTTTTATCTCTGCCTGGACATTGTACTTAGAGTGTCATTATTATTTTATTTATATTCACCGTCACATCACCAATTTGAAGATTTATTTTGGCAATTTTAACACATGTATTAGCACCATAATTATTTATCTATTTTATTCACATGTATGCATTTTTTATTCCTGGATTTAAGCTTAGTCGCAGCAGCATATTGTGCACTATTTATTTAAAGCGCATCAATTTTATACTTAGTACCTTTTTAAATATTGGTGCTACATTGGCTTTTCTCCAATCAGCTGGTACCATTCCAGTCAGTAGACTGTCAATAAAAATTAGGAACAATGATCTGGCAATTACTTGACCGAGTTCCCTAAGTACCCTCGGGTGCAAGCCATCTGGTCCTGATGATTTATTAATGTTAAGTTTCCCAAGTCTAATTTTAATTCTGTCCTCTGTTAATCATGGAGGTGCTTCCTGTGATGTGTCATGAGGATAAACACTGCAGTTTTGGTTACTGAAGCCCCCCCGATTCCCTCATGAAGACTGAGGAGAAGAATAAATTCAATACCTTTGCCATCTCCCCATCCTTCCTCATTCTTTTGGGGCCAATATGGTCTGTCCTCCCTTTTTTGTTTACATACTTAAAGAATTTCTTGGGATTTTTTTTGCTCTCCTCCGCTATGTGTCTTTCATGTTCTATCTTAGCCGTCCTTATTGCACCCTTACATTTCTTGTTGCATCCTTTATAAAGTCTGAATGCTGATAATGATCCCTCAACCTTGTATGTTTTGAAGGCCTTCTCCTTTGTATTTATATGCATTTTTACATTGGAGTTAAGCCATCCAGGACTTTTTTTCGCTCTTTTAAATGTATTACCCAATGGGATGCATTGGCTAATGCCCTTACTTAATATGCTCTTAAAGCAAACCTATCTCTCCTCTGTGTTCTTTGTTCCTAAGATTTTATCCCAATTTATGCCTTCTAGCAAGGTTCGTAGTTTAGGGAAGTTGGCTCTTTTGAAATTCAGTATCTTTGTATTCCCCTTGTGTTTCCTGTTTGTGTGATTTATACTGAAGCCAATGGATCTGTGATCGCTGTTACCCAAATTGCCCCGTATTTCTACATCTGTGATCAGGTCTGTATTGTTGGTAATTAGTAGATCCAGTAACGCTTTATTTCTAGTTGGTGCATCTACCATCTAAGCCATAAAATTGTCCTGCAAGACATTTAGGAGCTGGCGAGCCTTAGATGAATGCGCGGTTCCCTCCACCCAGTCTATGTCTGGATAGTTAAAATCCCCCATTATGATAAAACTTCCCATCCTTGCTGCTAATACAAATTGTGATAGGAGATCTGTCTCCCCTTCCTCCCTCAGGTTAGGGGGCCTATAGCTTATTCACAGTATTATTTTCTCCTAAGCTTTATCCCTTTGGAGCTCTACCCATAAGTATTCCACCTCCTCCCTAGCTCCCTTAGTGATGTCATCTCTCATATTCACTTGTACATTATTCTTGATATATAGGCATACCTCTCCCCCATTTTTACCTTCTCTATCCTTGCGATAAAGGGTATACCCTTGAATGTTTGCCAGCCAATCATGGGAGCTGTTGAACCAGGTCTCTGAAATTCCCACAAAATCCAATCCTCTTCATAGAACAGTATCTCTAGTTCACCCTTCTTGTCCGCCAGGCTCCTGGGATTGGTGAACATGCCACGTAGTTTAGACTGGTCACATATTATCCTCTTATTGGGTGTTCCGAGATAGCAAGTAGGACTTGCTACTATACTTACCTTGGGTTTATTTGATTTGGTCAACCTACCACTAATGACCCAATAGTACCCTCTGGAATATGTTCCGTGCTGATTATCTCTACCTCTGGACCCTCCCCCCCATCGCCTAGTTTAAAAACCCCTCTAACTTTTTGGCCATCTTCATTCCCAGCTGATCTGCACCCTCCTCATTTTTTTTTTTTTGAAGAATAATTTTTATTGAATTTTCAGTTCTATTCAAAACAATAGTAGCCCACTCAGGGGCCAAACCTTTATTGCCCACGCAGGTGCAAAACTTAGGTTATAGCAACATACCTTAACTTGAATTCTATGTACAACTTAACACAAACTACTAACTACTACCCCAATGTGGGGAGAGATTCCAGTTCAGGGGGGATCTGTGCTCAAACTGGTGTTATCAGGATACTTCAAAATAATAATATCTGGGCTCATTTCACTTTTAAATATATTACCAATCTAGTTCTTGTGTACTTCTTCACTTGCTGTGGTGGCATCTGCTAGCCAACATGTCCACACTTTATCAAACTTTTGTGGGCAACCCTTGTTCAAGTAGGTGGCCTTGTATAAGGGTAAACTGGCATTTATCAGACTTCCAAAATCTAACAGGGGGGTGATTGTTTCCAGGTCATCGAGATGGCTTTACAAGCATAATACAGTAGTAGGCATATAAGTACTTTTCCAGCTCTAATCACTGACATTTGTTCAACCAACCCCAGCAGACAGTATTTAGGATCATAGGGAACACTGGTCTTGGTTACCTTTGCAATTACCTGAATGACCTCTTGCCAGTAATGTTTAATTGCTGGGCAGCTCCAAAAAATGTAGAAAAACTCTCCGGGTTGGTGTGAGCAATGCCAACACAACGGAGAGTATGCCGCTGACATCCTTTGGAGCCTGTGGGGTGTATAGTAAGCCCTGTGTAAAATTTTGTGTTGGACCAGTTTATCTCTTGCTGAGACCAGAGGGGAGAAGGGAAAGTCCCAAATCTCTCTCCAGTCATCATCATCCAGTTCCGGGATGTCCCCCACCCATTTCCTTTAGAGGGAGGACAACCCGGGATCAGCAGCAACAAGCAGGGACCCATAAAGCTGGGACATGGGTTTCTCCACGTCCCGTGGAGGGTAGGTATGATAACTCAACTGGTTGGCCTAGGAACTGGCACCTATAGGCATGAGCAATTTGAAGATACCGAAAATGTGCATGTGCAGATACATTGAATTTGGTTCATAAAATGTGAAAAGGGGACAGCTCCTTGTTTGTGATGATGTCTTCCAGTTTCACTATTTTATATTTAGCCCAGGCCTGCGGATCTGGAATAGTGTTGAACTGCGAAAGGTTAGGGTTCAGCCACAGTGGGGTGTGAGAAGACCAGGAGTTTGGTTGGGGCGCCCTCAGAGCTTCACTCTTCTTCCATGCTTGTATGGTGGTACGCATGGAAGGAGTAAGATGATGTGGGGTTTTAGTTCCCTTGAACAGCAGCCCCTTAAAGGCCTCCAGAGACCCAACTATAGCCACCTCCAGCACGGTTGCAGAGTTGGTCAAGTCCGGCTGTAACCACCAATGGGCGGTCACAAGCTGGGTGGCCAAGTAATACTTGTGACAGTCAGGAAGAGCCAACCCCCCACCCATTATCCACAGGCCTGGTCAGAGAGCTATATTTATATATCCCTCCACTGGCTTCCGCTTGGCCAAAGTATTAAATTCAAAATTCTAACAACTACGTACAAAGCCATCCACAATTTCGCCCCCAGCTACATCACTTGCTTAGTCTCTAAATACCAACCTACTCGCTCTCTTCGTTCCTCTCAAGACCTCCTGCTCTCTAGCTCCCTTGTCACCTCCTCCCATGCTCGCCTCCAGGCCTTTTCCAAAGCCTCTAAAATCCTATGGAACTCCTTACCCCAATCTGTCCGCTTATCTCCTACTTTATTATCTTTCAATTAGCTTTCAGGAGATCCCTGAAAACCCTTCTCTTCAGAGAAGCCTATCCTACCCACACCTAACAACTGTACTTTTTTTTTTTTTTTTTTCCCATCAGCTCATCCCCCACAGTTATTACCTTTTGTCTCCACTTGACCCTCCCTTCTAGATTGTAAGCTCTAATGAGCAGGGCCCTCTGATCCCTCATGTATTGATTTGTATTGTAAGTGTACTGTCTGCCCCATGTTGTAAAGCGCTGCGCAAACTGTTGGCGCTATATAAATCCTGTATAATAATAATATTTAAATCTCGATGGTTTGGGCCTCCAAATGAAGGAGGTGAAAAGTTGTTTAATGGAATTAAAGAATGTCTTGGTCACCCATTGTGGGGAGTTTTTTAAAAATCTATGTGAATTTAGAAAGGACTTTAATTTTTAGCAGGTTGATGCGTCCAATGAGGGAAAGGGGTAGGCTACTCCATGCCTTCAGTTTGGTCCTTACTTCAGTCTTCACAGGGTCGAGATTGAGCCGCTCAAAATCCCCACTCTGTTTTGAGATGACTATACCCAAATAGTTAAAATGGTCAACCCATTGCAGTGGGAGAGAGGGGGTGAGGAGGATCTAGCCTCCTCATCCACTGGGAAAGAGCTTGGATTTATGCCAATTCACTCTCAGACCCGTGAAGGTGGAGAAGGTATCCATGATTTTGAGGGCACCCTGCAGAGAGGCCCCAGCATCATTTAAAAAAAGCAGTAGATCATCTGCAAAGATAGCCACCCTCTCCTCCAACCATCCTACCCGGAGACCAGGGACCTCAGCCAAGCTCCTGAGGGCCTCAGCAATGGGCTCCATGGACAGGGCGAAGAGGGCCGGGGAGAGAGGGCATCCCTGTCTGGTGCCCCTCTGCAGAGGGAACAGAGCAGACAAAGATCCATTTAGTCTAATGCATGCCAAGGGGCCAGTGTATAATGTACGTATCCAATCAATGAATTTTAATGGGAATACCATTCTTCGCAGCACCTCCCAAAGATATACCCACTCCACCATATCAAATGCCTTTTCCATATACAGGGTGGCAATAGTTCTGGTACCCTGGTTGGTGTGTGGGGCATGGATATTTGCAAATAATCTGCGTATATTGATGTCCGTGGACCTACCGGGCATAAAGCCTGTTTGATCAGAGTCAACAAGGGATTTTATTACTTTATTTAGTCTAGTGGCCATTAATTTAGTAAGTATCTTTAGATCGCAATTAAGGAGTCCGATTGGCCTGTAGGAGGTGCACAACTTAGGGTCCTTATTGGGCTTGGGGATTAGAATAATATGGGCTTCTTTCATGGAGGGAGGTAGAGAACCCGTTTGTAAACAGGTTTGGAACAGCTTTGCCAGTCTAGGGGCAAGCAATTCAGTGTGGACTTTAGAGTATTCCAGTATGCCATTGCCTTGCAGGTTTTTTTTTTCTTTTAACATCAGTGGTTTATAACCTCTTTAAGTTTTTACCAGATTTTGACACATCCAATGTGATCTACTGTGTATGCTCATACTTTGCTTGATATGATGGCCACCAGTCTCTCTAACTATGTCACTTTTAGCATTTTTTAGTAAATTCCCCTTAGAATGGAGCTGACATTCCCGACCTTCAAAAATGCTAGTTGCTTGGATATCATTCTGATCATCTTGCTTTATTACTCCAAACATTTTTAATGTTTTCGTGTAAGATTTTTTAACATTTTTCACATATGATTCAATTATAAAATGTATAAATCTTGGGTAAAGAGTTTTATAAATAGATCCCAGAGTCATTGATCTAGAACAAGTATGCAGATCAGAAAAGTCACAGCTCCTTATTTGCTACACTTTACAGGTCCATGACTCCAAGTGTGAAGGTAAGATGGTCTGAATGGCATCAAAGCAATTACATGTTTAGAAGCAGATCTCAGCAATGACACCCCAATAAATTTAGTTCAAGATTATATGAGAATAAAAAAATGAGAAAAATGCATATTTCAGCAAAGCTTATTTCCTAATGCACTGTGCTTTTTAATAGCCTATCCCCAAATATTTGCCCCAAAATATTATGGACAAAGCTTAATGGCTACAGGGACAATACATTAAGTGTGCTTTTTTTTTTGTGTAATACAGTGGAGTGAGAAAACCCAAACTCAAAGGCCTTCTCTTAGTGCTGCAATGTGTTTTAGGTGTTATATCCAAAGCACAGACGTGAAAAGAATGTCTTTGTGAAGTGTTAGTAAAGCACTAAGGGCTTGTTTACACCAGTGTATTTTAAAATGTGTGTCATGACCTGCATTGTAACGCATGTTGTGGCAGTGCTTAATAACACACTGTAGGTGTGGACTGCAGTGCAAGGTTAATAGCATCCCAATGCATATCTGCATTAAAGCACACAGCAGCACACAGATACATATGCTCTATGTGTTGCACTTAAAACAAAGGTGCAGTACCTGTTTTAATGTGCTGAATAGCATTAACAGTTTATTCATTTTGAATTGGCTGTCTAATGTAACACGCCAAAAAGCACAAAACTGTGTGTAAATGAGCCATAAGTATGAATCAGGTTTGAGAAGACATCAGTCAAATCAGCCCAATTTGTGTCATTTTCAGATCGGAATATCAGTGAATGACATTAAAGTAGTGAACATACAATGTTAAAAAACACTTTATAATACAATTATAACTATGCAGACACCATAACTGCTTTTGCCTAGTTTCAAAAATTATGTTTTTACCTTTTTTACAAAGTTAAAAAGTTGTCATATGAACATTTATTTGTTCTTCCTGATAGTGGAGGGTCTATAGGGGGCTGGTCTTCTAATACATCACACACATGTTGGCCATTTAAATTTACAGGAGGCAAGATGCAGGCTGTGATTGAGCAGGGGACATGTACAAGAGGCAAGTGGTAATCAGGTGGGGGTGTGTGCCAGAGGCAAGCTGTGATTGGAAGAGAAATACAAAATAGAATGAGAGTTAAGGTATGTAAAAAGTGCCAACATCCTTAGTTAAAATGGAACAGAGAAAACTGTGCACTGTGGGTACACAGGGGTCGCCCTTAGGGATTTTACTGGCAAAAGATATATATAAAGTATAAAGAGTAATTTATGTAAAAATGCACAAAAGTGCCAGTTTTATTAGACATATAGAAAAAATATATATAGAAAAAGTATCAATACAAATACAGTTATACAAAATACAAGTACATACAAAATATACACATCTAATTGTACAAAATAGATATGACAGCCCAGTGCTTACAGCCCGCAGCCTATAAGGTGAAAGGTCAAGCGGATGAAATGTACAGCACATAACCCGACATGTTTCGGAAATTGGTATGTATTATTCCTTCATCAAGGGATTTACAGTTGGGTGATCAAATCTTTATCTGTAATGTAAATTTCACAGTAATAGAGTAGTATCATCATATATACATAAGACTACTGGCAAAAATGTTTTGGTTGTAGCAAAAATGATACAGTTTTAAAAGAACCCACCACGGTATACAATGCAATCTCTTTTTCTCTTTTTCTTTTACCCCCATATATTCTTGTACAGCAGGCTGGCTATAATAATTCTTCTTTTTGTCCACTAGATGGTGCAGTTTGTGGTGTGTGGGCCGTTCGTCTGCTCACGGACACCCGGCGTGTATGCTCCACATGCGCACGGATGATGGGCGGTGCGTTGCTACCTGTCTCCTGTGCCTTTGTGCGTGGAGGAGCTTTTTTTGTGACCCCGCGCCCGTTTTGCTGTGTGCGCGGGGATCCCATGCCCGACGGTGACGTGGCGACGCATGACGTCATTACGCCCCTCGGGGCGTGGCTATGCCGCGCGCCTCACATCAGGGAGACACTCTGAGCTTCACTTACAGCTGCTCTACATGCAGCTGATTTGGTGGAGCAGATGCTGATTGGCTGATGTCAAATCAGCTGTGCTATATGAGATGCAGACACTCCCAGGGCATCTGTCAGTCGTGGAACTGCTGCCCGGAGGTCTACATCTCAGGAGATTATGTGAAAACCAAAAGGTAATTTAACCACTATCTATACTAAAGCATTGGGACATTTTTATCCCATATACTTTTACACTGCAGCTTGGCAGTTGTCTTCCCTAGCTGCTTATGGGCCTAATTTACATGCTCCCTTTATTTACTGTTCTAATTATACAAACCACAATCAGGCGCCTCTTGTGAAAGTGATGCAATGCTCAGTCTCACACCTATAGCTGCCCATCCTACACCTCGTGGACTCCCTAGCAGCCTGGTTCACCTCTGGATTCTATTTTTGCTTTGCCACATTTTGCTTGTCTTTATGAATCTGATCGATGTAAGTATGACTAGTTCTTTTAAAACTGTATCATTTTTGCTACAACCAAAACATTTTGGCCAGTAGTCTCATGTATATGATGATACTACTCTATTACTGTGAAATTTACATTACAGATAAAGATTTACTCACCCAACTGTAAATCCCTTGATGAAGGAATAATACATACCAATTTCCGAAACATGTGGGGTTATGTGCTGTACATTTCATCCGCTTGACCTTTCACCTTATAGGCTGTGGGCTGTAAGCACTGGGCTGTCATATCTATTTTGTACAATTGGATGTGTATATTTTGTATGTACTTGTATTTTGTATAACTGTATTTGTATTGATACTTTTTCTATATATATTTTTTCTATATGTCTAATAAAATTGGCACTTTTGTGCATTTTTACATAAATTACTCTTTATACTTTATATATATATCTTTTGCCAGTAAAATCCCTAAGGGCGACCCCTGTGTACCCACAGTGCACAGTTTTCTCTGTTCCATGTAATTGGAAGAGGGTATGTACCAGAGGCAAGCTATGATTGGCTGGAGGACCTGGTGGCTTGACAGACTAGGGAATACAGGCATGCTGTGCATCTGCTTCTGTGGTTTTCCCTGGTCAGTTTAGAAGAAAGAAGGAAGGTGACATTATCAAGATGGATGTAGGTTCAATAGTCCTGCATTGGATGTGAGGATTTTAAATTCCAATAGTTTTATTAGGTTTTAACAATTACAGAAAAGAAAAAGAAAATGGATGCTTTGATGAGGTTGTACAGAACATACAGTTGGTCTGTTTTAAAGAGACATTAAGTAGTACATAAAAGTTCAAAAATCTTAGGCAAATTTACATAGATACATAACACAGGGCTAGTCAAAATTATTCCAGAAGGAGAGGGGTAAAGAAAAAAAGGGAGGGGGGATGGGAGAAAACAAGAGGGGAGTTAGATAAAGATAGAGAACACCAGCCTAAAGATTATGAGCATTAAACAAAATTTGTCAAATCTATGTTTGTGCCAAACATGTGCCATACGTGCCAAGAGGACCAGTTGGAAATACATTTCTCCATTTGTTTGTTTTTTCTAGCTATCTAAATTTCCATCTCACACTGGGAGTTAAGGTCAGAAACTGTCTTGAATAATGTAGGAGCATCTGTGGTTCTCCATAGTCTGGTAATATTTAGCTTAACAGCTAATAACAGGTGTATCACTATAGATCTGGTGTTTGGGGGAAATTTCTCTAGGCCAATATGCAGCAGCATTAAAGCCAGGTTAGGGGCAATAATTTGGCCTGTGATAGAAGATAACATAACAAATGTTTGTTTCCAAAAGGATGTGAGAGATTTACAGAACCAAAGAGTATGGGCTAGGGAGCCTATGCTGCCACATTGTCTCCAACAGTTGGGAGAGGTATTAGGATATATCTTTGAGAGCTTGTATGGGGTTAAGTACCACCGGTGAAGAGTTTTCTGGTAAGCCTCCCAGTGATTGGAGCAGGGGGAGGCTTTGTAAGTTGCTCTGAATGAACGCTGTCACATAGTAGGTGTACACAATCCATTAACCACTTAAGGACCGCCTAACGCCGATTTACGTCGGCAAGGCGGCACGGGCAGGCAAAATCACGTACATGTACGTGATTTGCCTCTCGCGGGTGGGGGGTCCGATCGGACCCCCCCCCGGTGCCCGAAGCGGTCCCGTTCTGTTCCCCGGCGATCCGAGATGAGGGGGAGGCCATCCGTTCGTGGCCCCCCCCTCGCGATCGCCGCCGGCCAATGGGAACACTCCTTTGCTGCTGTATGCTAAACAGCAGCAAAGGAAATGATGTCATCTCCCCTCGGCTCGGTATTTTCCGTTCCAGCGCCGAGGGGAGAAGACATCAATGTGAGTGCACAACACACTACACACACAGTAGAACATGCCAGGCATACAAAACACCCCGATCCCCCCCCCGATCGCCCCCCGATCCCCCCCCAATCACCCCCCCCCCTGTCACAAACTGACACCAGCAGGTTTTTTTTTTTTTTTTTTTTTTTTTTTTCTGATTACTGCATAGTGTCAGTTTGTGACAGTTACAGTGTTGGGACAGTGAGTATTACCCCCCTTTAGGTCTAGGGTACCCCCCTAACCCCCCCTAATAAAGTTTTAACCCCTTGATCACCCCCTGTCACCAGTGTTGCTAAGCGATCATTTTTCTGATCGCTGTATTAGTGTCGCTGGTGACGCTAGTTAGTGAGGTAAATATTTAGGTTCGCCGTCAGCGTTTTATAGTGACAGGGACCCCCATATACTACCTAATAAATGTTTTAACCCCTTGATTGCCCCCTAGTTAACCCTTTCACCACTGATCACCGTATAACCGTTACGGGTGACGCAGGTTAGTTCGTTTATTTTTTATAGTGTCAGGGCACCCGCCGTTTATTACCTAATAAAGGTTTAGCCCCCTGATCGCCCGGCGGTGATATGCGTCGCCCCAGGCAGCGTCAGATTAGCGCCAGTACCGCTAACACCCACGCACGCAGCATGCGCCTCCCTTAGTGGTATAGTATCTGATCGGATCAATATCTGATCTGATCAGATCTATACTAGCGTCCCCAGCAGTTTAGGGTTCCCAAAAACACAGTGTTAGCGGGATCAGCCCAGATACCCGCTAGCACCTGCGTTTTGCCCCTCCGCCCAGCCCACCCAAGTGCAGTATCGATCGATCACTGTCACTTACAAAACACTAAACGCATAACTGCAGCGTTCGCAGAGTCAGGCCTGATCCCTGCGATCGCTAACAGTTTTTTTGGTAGCATTTTGGTGAACTGGCAAGCAAGCACCAGGCAGCGTCAGGTTAGCGCCAGTACCGCTAACACCCACGCACGCACCGTACACCTCCCTTAGTGGTATAGTATCTGATCGGATCAATATCTGATCCGATCAGATCTATACTAGCGTCCCCAGCAGTTTAGGGTTCCCAAAAACGCAGTGTTAGCGGGATCAGCCCAGATACCTGCTAGCACCTGCGTTGTGCCCCTCCGCCTGGCCCAGCCCAGCCCACCCAAGTGCAGTATCGATCGATCACTGACACTTACAAGGCACTAAACGCATAACTGCAGCGTTCGCAGAGTCAGGCCTGATCCCTGCGATCGCTAACAGTTTTTTTGGTAGCATTTTGGTGAACTAGCAAGCACCGGCCCCAGGCAGCGTCAGGTTAGCGCCAGTACCGCTAACACCCACGCACGCAGCATACGCCTCCTTTAGTGGTATAGTATCTGAACGGATCAATATCTGATCCGATCAGATCAGATCTATACTAGCGTCCCCAGCAGTTTAGGGTTCCCAAAAACGCAGTGTTAGCGGGATCAACCCAGATACCTGCTAGCACCTGCGTTTTTCCCCTCCGCCCGGCCCAGCCCACCCAAGTGCAGTATCGATCGATCACTGTCACTTACAAAACACTAAACGCATAACTGCAGCGTTCGCAGAGTCAGGCCTGATCCCTGCGATCGCTAACAGTTTTTTTGGAAGCTTTTTATTGAACTGGCAAGCACCAGCGGCCTAGTACACCCCGGTCGTAGTCAAACCAGCACTGCAGTAACACTTGGTGACGTGGCGAGTCCCATAAGTGCAGTTCAAGCTGGTGAGGTGGCAAGCACAAGTAGTGTCCCGCTGCCACCAAAAAGACAAACACAGGCCCGTCGTGCCCATAGTGCCCTTCCTGCTGCATTCGCCAATCCTAATTGGGAACCCACCACTTCTGCAGCGCCCGTACTTCCCCCATTCACATCCCCCAACGAAATGCAGTCGGCTGCATGAGAGGCATTTTTATGTGCTCCCGAGTACCCCTACCCAACGAACCCCCCCCAAAAAGATGTTGTGTCTGCAGCAAACGCGGATATAGGCGTGACACCCGCTATTATTGTCCCTTCTGTCCTGACAATCCTGGTCTTTGCATTGGTGAATGTTTTGAACGCTACCATACACTAGTTGAGTATTAGCGTAGGGTACAGCATTGCACAGACTAGGCACACTTTCACAGGGTCTCCCAAGATGCCATCGCATTTTGAGAGACCCGAACCTGGAACCGGTTACAGTTATAAAAGTTAGTTACAAAAAAAGTGTAAAAAAAAAAAAAATATATATAAAATAAAAAAAAATAGTTGTCGTTTTATTGTTCTCTCTCTCTATTCTCTCTCTCTATTGTTCTGCTCTTTTTTTACTGTATTCTATTCTGCAGTGTTTTATTGTTATTGTTATTGTTATTGTTATTATGTTTTATCATGTTTGTTTTTCAGGTATGTAATTATTTATACTTTATTGTTTACTGTGCTTTATTGTTAACCATTTTTTTGTCTTCAGGTACGCCATTCACAACTTTGAGTGGTTATACCAGAATGATGCCTGCAGGTTTAGGTATCATCTTGGTATCATTCTTTTCAGCCAGCGGTCGGCTTTCATGTAAAAGCAATCCTAGCGGCTAATTAGCCTCTAGACTGCCTTTACAAGCCGTGGGAGGGAATGCCCCCCCCCCCCCACCGTCTTCCGTGTTTTTCTCTGGCTCTCCTGTCTCAACAGGGAACCTGAGAATGCAGCCGGTGATTCAGCCAGCTGACCATAGAGCTGATCAGAGACAAGAGTGGCTCCAAACATCTCTATGGCCTAAGAAACCGGAAGCTACGAGCATTTTATGACTTAGATTTCGCCGGATGTAAATAGCGCCATTGGGAAATTGGGGAAGCATTTTATCACACCGATCTTGGTGTGGTCAGATGCTTTGAGGGCAGAGGAGAGATCTAGGGTCTAATAGACCCCAATTTTTTCAAAAAAGAGTACCTGTCACTACCTATTGCTATCATAGGGGATATTTACATTCCCCGAGATAACAATAAAAATGATTTAAAAAAAAAAAAAATGAAAGGAACAGTTTAAAAATAAGATAAAAAAGCAAAAAAATAATAAAGAAAAAAAAAAAAAAAAAAAAAAGCACCCCTGTCGCCCCCTGCTCTTGCGCTAAGGCGAACGCAAGCGGCGGTCTGTCGTCAAACGTAAACAGCAATTGCACCATGCATGTGAGGTATCGCCGCGAAGGTCAGATCGAGGGCAGTAATTTTTGCAGTAGACCTCCTCTGTAGATCTAAAGTGGTAACCTGTAAAGGCTTTTAAAGGCTTTTAAAAATGTATTTATTTTGTTGCCACTGCACGTTTGTGCGCAATTGTAAAGCATGTCATGTTTGGTATCCATGTACTCGGTCTAAGATCATCTTTTTTATTTCATCAAACATTTGGGCAATATAGTGTGTTTTAGTGCATTAAAATTTAAAAAAGTGTGTTTTTTCCCCAAAAAATGCGTTTGAAAAATCGCTGCGCAAATACTGTGTGAAAAAAAAAAATGAAACACCCACCATTTTAATCTGTAGGGCATTTGCTTTAAAAAAATATATAATGTTTGGGGGTTCAAAGTAATTTTCTTGCAAAAAAAAAAAAACTTTTTCATGTAAAAAATAAGTGTCAGAAAGGGCTTTGTCTTCAAGTGGTTAGAAGAGTGGGTGATGTGTGACATAAGCTTCTAAATGTTGTGCATAAAATGCCAGGACAGTTCAAAACCCCCCCAAATGACCCCATTTTGGAAAGTAGACACCCCAAGCTATTTGCTGAGAGGCATGTCGAGTCCATGGAATATTTTATATTGCGACACAAGTTGCGGGAAAGAGACAAATTTTTTTTTTTTTTTTTTTGCACAAAGTTGTCACTAAATGATATATTGCTCAAACATGCCATGGGAATATGTGAAATTACACCCCAAAATACATTCTGCTGCTTCTCCTGAGTACGGGGATACCACATGTGTGAGACTTTTTGGGAGCCTAGCCGTGTACGGGACCCCGAAAACCAAGCACCGCCTTCAGGCTTTCTAAGGGGCGTGAATTTTTGATTTCACTCTTCACTGCCTATCACAGTTTCGGAGGCCATGGAATGCCCAGGTGGCACAAAACCCCCCCAAATGACCCCATTTTGGAAAGTAGACACCCCAAGCTATTTGCTGAGAGGTATAGTGAGTATTTTGCAGACCTCACTTTTTGTCACAAAGTTTTGAAATTTGAAAAAAGAAAAAAAAAAAAAGTTTTTTCTTGTCTTTCTTCATTTTCAAAAACAAATGAGAGCTGCAAAATACTCACCATGCCTCTCAGCAAATAGCTTGGGGTGTCTACTTTCCAAAATGGGGTCATTTGGGGGGGGTTTGTGCCACCTGGGCATTCCATGGCCTCTGAAACGGTGTTAGGCAGTGAAGAGTAAAATCAAAAATTCACGCCCTTAAAAACGCTGAAGGCGGTGATTGGTTTTCGGGGCCCCGTACGCGGCTAGGCTCCCAAAAAGTCCCACACATGTGGTATCCCCATACTCAGGAGAAGCAGCTAAATGTATTTTGGGGTGCAATTCCACATAGGCCCATGGCCTGTGTGAGCAATATATCATTTAGTGACAACTTTGTGCAAAAAAAAAAAAAAAAAAAAAAAAAGTGTCACTTTCCCGCAACTTGTGTCAAAATATAAAATATTCCATGGACTCAATATGCCTCTCAGCAAATAGCTTGGGGTGTCTACTTTCCAAAATGGGGTCATTTGGGGGGGGGTTGTGCCACCTGGGCATTCCATGGCCTCCGAAACTGTGATAGGCAGTGAAGAGTGAAATCAAAAAGTTACACCCTTAGAAATCCTGAAGGCGGTGATTGGTTTTCGGGGTCCCATACGCGGCTAGGCTCCCAAAAAGTCCCACACATGTGGTATCCCCGTACTCAGGAGAAGTAGCTGAATATATTTTGGGGTGCAATTCCACATAGGCCCATGGCCTGTGTGAGCAATATATCATTTAGTGACAACTTTTTGTAAATATTTTTTTTTTTTTTTTTTTTTGTCATTATTCAATCACTTGGGACAAAAAAAATAAATATTCAATGGGTTCAACATGCCTATCAGCAATTTCCTTGGGGTGTCTACTTTCCAAAATGGGGTCATTTGGGGGGGTTTTGTACTGCCCTGCCATTTTAGCACCTCAAGAAATGACATAGGCAGTCATAAACTAAAAGCTGTGTAAATTCCAGAAAATGTACCCTAGTTTGTAGACGCTATAACTTTTGCGCAAACCAATAAATATACGCTTATTGACATTTTTTTTACCAAAGACATGTGGCCGAATACATTTTGGCCTAAATGTATGACTAAAATTGAGTTTATTGGATTTTTTTTATAACAAAAAGTAGAAAATATCATTTTTTTTCAAAATTTTCGGTCTTTTTCCGTTTATAGCGCAAAAAATAAAAACTGCAGAAGTGATCAAATACCATCAAAAGAAAGCTCTATTTGTGGGAAGAAAAGGACGCAAATTTCGTTTGGGTACAGCATTGCATAACCGCGCAATTAGCAGTTAAAGCGACGCAGTGCCAAATTGGAAAAAGACCTCTGGTCCTTAGGCAGCATAATGGTCCGGGGCTCAAGTGGTTAAGCTCCTTCATCCATTTTGTTAGGGAAGTGACCTGCGTATATGGTTGATGGTTGCTTAGGACCTTATAGAAGGATGCAATAATTATTTTGGGATAGGATGGGTGTGTGAAGGAGTTGTATATGGGTTCAGGAATCTTGGTCGTTGGTGGCAGTTTAAAGATGTGGGCTATTCTCATGTAGGTGTAGATGTCTGTGGCTGGGAGGTTAAATTCTTTGCAGTGTCAAACGGTTTTACAATCTTGTCTATCATAAGGTCTGGAAGTGTAATGATGCCATGCGACTGCCAGTGATGCATTGGTAAGTCGGGTATCTGGGTGCTTAAAGTCCTCAGAGGGATTGGAAGTTTGCGGATAGGGAAAGAAGATAAATGTGTTGAGGAAAGTTGTTTACAAGCCTCTAAGGATGCAGTGATGGAGGAAAATGGTGCTAAAAGAGGAGGTAAACCTATTTCGGTTAGAAGGAGGGAATTGACTAGCCCATTATGTAGATAGAGCAAGGTCTCTATAATGGAACATATTTTTTCTGTGATGGGATTTCACCAATATTATATATTGGTCCAGAGCGATGGCATGATAGTAGGTACAGATGCGAGGTAACCCAATACCTCCCTTGCAGTGAGGTCTGGTTAAGGTAGAATTAGCACAATGTGGTGCTTTTGAATCCCATATAAATGTAGAAATTTGCTTTTGTAGTGCTGTAAGGAATAAAACAAGAGGATATTGCATGTATTGCAGAATTTTTTTTTGCCCTGAAATACACTAATAATTTCAGAAGATGGTCATCTAAAGCAGCACCGGTGATTTTCTCATGAAAGTTTTCTAAATGAAATCAAATAACAAAACTACAATGGACAACGCAGTACAAAAACAACTTCTTTAATTCTGATTGCCAAATTATTTAAGGCAGGTATAAAAAGAAAGCGTTCAATATACATTTTACATAAAATAAACTAGATTACAGCATAAAACAAGTAACCAGGCAATGGCATTATATTCTCTCTTCTAAAACTGGATAATTGTAAACATTAAAAAAAGACTGCAGGACTATTCAAGTAATAGAACAATCACAGATGTCTTGTGGTATGCAGGTCTTCAGGTTATTTGTCATTCAAGATTAAAAGAGACATTTTATTATTCACAGATGTTCATTATTTACTCAGATTTATACAGTATGTACAGCAGATTTACTTTTTTTATCTTATACCATGGTACTGGCAACCCCATGCCTTCCATATGTACATTTTCACAATACACAATTACAATAAAACAATTATTACAATAACATTTTACACTGATGCATCTTAACGGGAGCCACCAAAGAGACATCTACATTGTACCAAAGTGTCCTCATTTTACAGCCTGCCTTACAGCCTATGGCCAATATGATTAGTTTCTGCAAGTTTCAGGCACGTGAATACATAACAATATTTACATTATAAGGAAGAAAAATAATCAACAGCCATTTGTAGTAAACACTAGTCAACATGACAGTTACATTTTTTTCTTTTTAAATCGGGTAGTGTGCAGATTAGCAGCAGACTCTATGAGTGTGTGAGCCTGGTTATAGATACAAAAATGTAAAGAATATATATTTATTTATATATATTTGTGTGCATGTTAATATACAAACATAATGCTGCATGTATTGTACTTGCACACAGACATTTATTACAGGAACATATTATTCCACTATTAAAAAAAATAAAAATAAACAAGAATCTGGAATTTACAACAAAAAAATGAAATGACGTGTTTTGCCTCCCATTTAGGCATTCTAGGTAAACACCATGGAACTGATGTCTGTAATTAATCACTCTCCCATGTGATCCAGTCACATGATTTAATGTACATTTTCTATGTATTCATTCCCTGAAAAAGAAAGAAAACAATTAACATTACTATTATTAGTTTTATAATTAGGGTACAAATTTGTTACATACAAGTACACATATGCTGCTCTTTAAAATTGCACTGTACAATGCACACATCCTAATCATGAGGACATGTTCATTTTATTATCACAGAAATGTTATTGTCGGTATACATTCATTTATTTATTTAATACTGAGTGGAAAATCAGAGAGAAAGATGGAACATACATTTCTAACAGTCTCATGGGTGCCCTTTGAATTGTTATCAAACAAGCTTGATTTCATGGTTGGAAAAATTCCCATTATACATCCAATGAAATTTATCCTGCTGGGTCTTGTAAACCCAAGTTGCATAATTCTAAGGTGTACAGGGTTGACCAGCAAAAGGGGTTTGAAAAATGATCAACGATGACTTGCATAAATCTACCATTTAATTCCTATACTTTGTTTTTCAGATTCCATGTACAACTATTATTGTGGGTGTGCTTTAGGTTATCTAAATATGTGTCTCTTTATTAATTTGTTTATTGTTTTATGTGCTGACAGTAATCCTTACAGAAGCAAGCACAAAAATGTAACTGCTCTGCAGATTAAATAGTAATTGTCACTTTCATATTAATCTAGGACTAAGCAGCACAAAAACTTTCAATGAAACTTTTGCTTTTCTGTGATTAAAGCCAAACATAGGGTGCTTATAAACCTGAGATGGCAGCTGCCCAATTCAGCTTTCTTTGACTAGATTAGGTGACAATCTCCTGCCTGTGGGTGGTCCCTGAGGCTGCTGGCTCCTGCCTGTGGGTGGCCCCTGAGGCTGCTGGCTGGCCACTATCATTTAGGATCTAGTGATTAGACAAGTTTACCATCGTATTACCTTCTGTTAGTAAAAAATGGTGGGCTCATTGGAGCACTATTTCTAAGCTGTGCTGTGCTTACAGCTTGCGCATGGCACAATATCTGTGATCACAGTGACATAAGCACAGATCAGACAAAAAGATCAGAGCCAATCAGTGTGCCTCTGTACCTCAACCAATCACAGATATCACAAGTGTAAATACTTCTTACATTTACAAACTCTCTCCCCATTCACAATGGAGAAAGGGAAGGATGAAGGATTATAGGAAGGAATGAACTGGCAGCAGATTTTAGGTGTGTGTGTGTAGGGGGAGGGAGGAGAGATTAAAATGTCACGGACCACCAAACAGTTTTTTTTTTAAAGGCACTGACCACTAAAGTTGGGGGAAGGGTTGGGGGGGTTATAATGCCACTGACCATTTTATAACAAAATGTAGACAAAATTTTTTATTTTAGTTGATCTTTATTACCTTTATATGATAACAAAAAAATGTGGTTAATAATTACCACAAAAGTAAAAGCATTACCTGTTTAAAAAATGATGTGCAGTTCATTTGGGTAATCTACCAGCTAGTACTCAAGTGGTTAAAATACAATAACTACCCCAATTTCCACAGTTTCCCCCGATTAGCTGGCAAAAGGCCCTACTTACAGCTCTGTCTCTTGCTTATAATATTAATATTAAAATTACTGGTAAGGTTACAAGTTAATATAGAATTCTTAAATATTCTGATGTGGATTTGCCAAAGGGTAGTGGGATCATGCTTAAGTTTGGAGTAACAACATAAGAAATTCCTAAAATGTATTGGCACCTTTGCTAGTGCTGTTACACTTATATTTTACTTTCTCCTATAACCAACCCCAAACAAGTCCTATACTCACCTGTCCTCGATCCAGTAAGATATTGCCATGAAACTGTGAAACCACCTGTCAAAATCTGCCTGTCTATGGATGCACAGTAACCTTTTATTGATTCCTAGGGAAACTCTGTGCTCCAGCATAGTACAAACTATTAATAGAATTGAATGGAGGGTTTCACTAGTTTATAAAGCTTTATTCAAGTGGACATGATTTTTTAAACCTATAGCATTAATTCTTTAATGCCTATGACTCCTCAATATGAATGTTTCAACAAAATTATCTCAACTTATATGACATAAATGTCTTTCTACTACCTTTTTTTGCTATTATTTTATTTACAATACATGTACTGTATATACATAATGGAAAACATGCCATTGTACTGTTTTGTTTTTTATTTGCTTGTGTTATAAAGTATTAGGGCTCCATGATGATTAAAATTTGCGATACTGAAAAGTTCCACTCAAATTTCTAAATGCATGTATAGATATTAATAGATACAATGCCATTGACTAAGATACTCTATTTACCTTCTTTGTGTAGGAAACATACCGGATGCAGATGCCTGAGCAGCCACCTGTTGAGTGGCAACAAGGGTAGCAGAGGTCAACCCTAGAGGAAAAGCCCCGTGTGAGTACATTCACTTGAATGCAGTGCACATGCATCACAAACTCCCTCCCCCTAACTTTTCACAAATAAAACAGTCGCACCATTACAAATATAAGACAATGAATTTCAATTTGGCTGGTGGACTGAGAAAATAATTCACACAATCACTATGCTTTCTACTAGACAATCTTCACTCCCATACTACTCCCATAACATTATTATATTTTTTCTTAACCCATAGAGTGGACTTATTCAGTATATTTATACATATATGTATTTTATCTTTCACACCCTGAAATTAATAATGAAACCTATCAGTATGCATACAGATCAGAACATATTACTCTGAAGTTTAAACAGTTTATTTTAAATACACGAATAACAAAAAATGCATGAAATCTATTCTTTTTCAATTTTATAAAGATGGTAAGGTTAGACAAGACTTTACATCCAATTGCTCTGAACAAAGTCATCTATATACAACGAAGTGTAAAATTAACAGTATTTTATGCTAGTTTGTGACCTTGCTGTATTGTCTATTATGCCATAATGTGTATTAAAGAACATACAAGCTCATTCTGCACTGTTCAAAGTCTACAGTGCATACTTGCTAATTTTGCTTTCATGGGTAGTATGTATACAGCATTGGTGGGATTCTTTGTGAACAAAGGAAGGCATAGCTAAATTGCATCCTAAAACAATAAATACCACACGCTCTTGATAATGTGATACAGATGCTGCTGGATGTCCCAAAGTCATTAAACTGGCAATTTACTTGGCTTGTGCACTGCTGCTGACATGCATACAAATTATTAGACTTCATATATATTATGCTTTTCTTTTTGACTAAAAACAGTCTTTTGGAATTCAACAAAGATCACAACAGTACTAGATACTTATTAAACACTGTGCTAAACTTGAAATCATACCAAGAACAGAAGCATCATAAAGTTAACAAGCCATAAAATAGAATTAATGATGATGAAGGATCAAAGATTTAAGATAAAAGAGGTACTAACCTTGAAATGGGTCATACTGTCCAGGTATGAGAGGATATCCCATCCCAACATGTGTGTGATGATGCGTATGAAGATGTCGTTGGCTAAAAGGTGAATGTCGCTCTCTCTCCCTTTCTGTTTCTCGTTCACGCTCAGTTGAAGCTTTTTCTGCCAGCTGTGTAGCAGACACAATGGATTATACAGTGTATATTTTCCAATATACCTCCTGCATAGAGTCTTAAGCTTTAGAATACTAACTAAACACAACACAGATGCTAGCACAAAACTAAAAAAATAATTAGGCACAGTATTCAGACAGTGTGTTCTCTCCTATTCCTGATCAGAGACCCAAAATGGTATGTGGTTTTAGAAAGTATGTTGTGGCACACAGACAATCAGAGTATCATATATTTTCTAAAAAAAAAAAATCCCAAAAACATGATGTCCAAATGAAATAACATGTAATGCAATAGCTAAATCAAAATGTTTATATTAAAGTGTGAACTTTATTACAGATTTATTTATTACGGTTTAACAGGTAATAATTTTAAAGTGAACTTGTGTTTTGAAGGGCTAAGTTATAGATTCACTTTAATAATGGCCACATCAGCTGCTTTTATTTAACTTTACTCTTCCACACCTATATTTAACCCCTTGCCGACCTCCTCGCATATGAGTATGACAGCAGAGCGCCTCTCCTGTGCTGGAACATATACCTAGTACATGATCCGGCACCTCTGGGTAGTGGAGGGCGCGTGCAGCATGGCTGTGCTGTGATTAGACACAGCACAAGCCGTTCAGTGGGTGCTGGCTGATGGATGTCCCCTGGCACTCGCTGATCGGTGAGGAGACACAGAACTGAGCTCTGCTTATGTTAACAAGGCACAGCTCTGTTTGGTCATGCCAGGATGTGGTGGATTTTGTTTCCCTGAAAAGCAGGCAATAAAATCCAGCACATCCCTTAGTAAAAACTGCACACAATAAACACAAAAACACTGGTTAGACACACATTTAACTGTTTGATCACCCCGGATGTTTAACCCCTTCCCAGCCAGTGTCATTAGTACATTGACAGTGCATATTTATAGCACTGATCACTGTATTAGTGTCACTGGTTCCCACAAAGTGCCAAAACAGTTAGTGTCAGATTGCCCGCCGCAATATTGCAGTCCCGCTATAAGTCACTGATTGCCACCATTACTAGTAAAAGAAAGATAAATAAATAAAACCATAGTTGTAGACCATATAATGTTTGCACAAACCAATTAATATACACTTATTGGGATTTTTACCAAAAATATGTAGCAGAATACATATTGGCCTAAATTTATGAATAATTTAGATTTTTACATTTTTTTTAGATATTTTTTATAGCAGAAAGTAAAAAAAATAATATATATATATATATATATATATATATATATATATATATATATATATATATATATATATATATATATATATAAAAATTTTTTTTTTTTTTTTCAAAATTGTTGGTCATGTTTTGCTTATAGTGCAAAAAATAAAAATAAAACCCAGTGGTCATCAAAGAGCACCAAAAGAAAACTCTATTTGTAGGGGGAAATTATATAAATTTCAGTTATGTACAGTATTGCATGACCACGCAATTATCAGAAAAAATAACAGTGACAAAAAACAAAAAATGGCCTAGTCATGAAGGGGGGGAGGTAAATCTTCTGGAAAGCAAGTGGACATCAGCAGCTTTTATATAACTTTGCTCTTCTATACCTATATTTAATCATCAAGAGTAAAAAAAAAAAACTGGGAATGACAGGTATGTGGGAGCATGTAACAGTATCCTACAGCCCATGTGAAAACACTGGTGCTTGGCAAATGGTCCTTTAGCAGCCGTATCTGTTACATGGTGGTAGGGAGAGAGCCCTAACCCCTGTGTGAGTTCTAGATTAACTATACAGGGATAACTTTCTTCTCATTTATGGCTGCCAAATGGAGTGGCAAAATACTTTAGCATTGTTATAATAATGAACATGGAGAATAGGTTCAAATAAAAATAGTTTTAAACATAACATTAAAACAAATAGGAAAGGCAGCTGGGTTTTAAAAAAACACAGATGATATGACACTTACAGCGGGAGACTTGGTGCGGTACTGATTGGCATGCTGCTGCAGCAAGTCCAATGCTTTTGATTCAGATGATGGTTTTGAGCCCATACTAGGACTGGTGCTGGCTTTCTCAGGTTCTTCTCTTCCTGAAACTTTTCCATAAACGGAGTAGTGAGGAAAGCCTGGGGAAAGATAAGCCCCTATGACAAATAGAAAGAAATATTTTTACAGTGGTTAAGGTTTCATTTGCTTTTAAATATTAGAGTATTACTTTTTGCCAGAAATTACAATGCTTGTTCTAACATCTTGAAGGAGTGAATACAGCTGCAAATTATAGATAGATAGATAGATAGATAGATAGATAGATAGATAGATAGATAGATAGATAGATAGATAGATTGTGAGAGTGAGAGCCCCTGTCTCAGTGAAAATGAGTGAAAAATGGACACAGGGCTCTCAATGAGACAGTTTGAGAAGTGCCAGCAGAAGATTTGTGAGCAGAGAAAACTATGCTTTAAGTTTTCTCTGGATTTTGTAAGTCTAGATTGGGGCTGGAAACTTGAAGACTTCAAAGAGCATTGGGAGGGATGGAGTCTTCAGTCTTGTGTCTGGGTTTTCCAGAAGTTCTGCAGGTTGTGTGTGTGCCTAGGTGCACACACCCATTATAAGGCTGATCTGAGCATAGTTCATGGGAGTTGGTGTGGGAGCAGTTGCTGCAGCCAGGAGGGAGGTGTGCTACTGTTTAAGCAATATCCTTGAGACGGCACTCCATATGGGAGGGGTTCCAGGTCAGTGGACAGAGAGTTGGGCCAGCTGAGAGAGACGGGGATACCATAGCTGAGACAACTGGAAGAGTTTGTGGGGACCAGAGGGGACCATGAGTCTTGGAGGAGTGTGAAAGCCTGGAGTGTCAGGAGAACCCCTTCCTAGAGGCCAGGACTGAGCCTTTGCAGCTTTGTACTGCGACCAAGGCTGACTGAGCCTTGAGAGCCAGGTGGATTGGCATTTTTGTTTGTGTTTCAATAAAAGTGGGCTACCACGCCCTTAAACTTAAGTTCCTGTTGGCTGTGAACTCACTGAAAATGCATCTACCACTGAGTTAGACATCCCCCAATATCACAATATATAGGTTTGGGCATTTTTGGACTGTAAAATTATTCGGGAAATACGTAATATTTCTTTGACTTTGTGGATTCAGTAGGAAAGAATGCTATATAGGAAAGCGATGAGCCAGTGATAGACCAGACTATGCTGTGTGTGATCCCTTACATTGCCCAATTCCAGCATTGTCTATTGCGACTAGACAAGGATTTGGCTTTGCAGGGCTTAAGAAAACAACAAGGGATTACAACCATGCTAAAGACTTGTTCTCTTACACAATGATTTTCCAACTTGTTGGGAAGTCGCTGGTTAACTTGCTCTAATCTTTTCAATTTCAAAAGGAAAATAAGGTGTAAATCAGGTGTTTATCTCATCTGTTCATCAGCAAGGATTCAAAATGCATCACAACAGGTTTTTCATATACAATGAGATATCACCCTGTCTGATATACCAAGAGTAAACCTGACCAAAGACATTAGATGTCAGTGAGATTGTGCAACAAAATCTCTAGTATATTTAAAGTGGAACTAAACCCTGCTATATTCACCTCCTCTCTAGGGATGCAACGGGCATCTTCTGCCTGGCTTGTCCCAGGTTTTGGGTTTTTGGCCATCTCCATTGGCTGGACTAGGATAATATTACTTGGGGCTTCATTTTTCATGGCACTAAGGCATGCCAAGAATGCACATGCAAATCTCATTGTACATTCTAAAACATGTAGCGAAGACGAAAATAATATGCCTTTATTGTGGTAGACAAGTATGGGATAGATGTACAGGCAAATACATTTTTTACTTGAATGGGAAGCTGCACTTTGCAATGAAATTTCCCCCAGAGTTTAGTGAATTAGATGAAGCACAGTTGACCATCCACTCATATGCAAGCAAAAATGATGTTCTTTTCTTTGATTGCATATAATTGGGCATTTTTAGGGTCTAGAGTAAGTTGCCTTGCAAATTACAACATCCCTTGCAAAGTGAACAGCCTATTTGCCATTAGTAAATCAACCTCTGTGTCTCTTCTGAAATAAAAATCCTTCCTGCTAATAATTATTTAAAATCAGGGCTACGTTCAACAGTAAGCAATGAGCTAACATGAGCACTTCAGCTAAAATCTATGCTGAGAAAAAACTTTCTATGACTGAAAAAAAAAACATTTAGCAGACTAAATTAATACACAATTTTACAATAAAGTAACTGCTCTGTTTTGAAGAGTTTAAAAGGTATGTATTTGCATAAAAAAACTTGGAAAACAAATATCCCTTTTCCCCACAGATGTTTGAAAAAGTTACAAAAACTGCATGGTTTGAATATATGTTATTTACCTGGATAACTGTGCATCAAAACTGGAGACACTGCTCGATATGCTGGGTGATTGGGATCATACATCTGCGTATACGGGTAGGCATGCAAATACTGAATATATGATTGATGTTGGCTTATAGGTGAGGAAACAGCAACTCTTGCATTTCTTGAATCTTTCCAGTTTACAGGAGTCTTCCTGTCCTCATTCCTGCTCTTGTTTTCTTCTCCTAACTGGGATTCTGGGCGCTTGACCTCTTTGGTCTCTTCTTTTGTGACTGGTAATGTCACTGGTAACACACTCTCTTTAGAAGGAGTTTTCTGCAAATGTTCTTCCTTTATCTTCTTGTCTCTCTCTACTTCCTCAGATTTTTGCTGTTCTATGTACTTTGACTGGTAAATATAGTGGTGCCATCTTGAGTCAGCATCCTTTAATAGAGGAACATTTCATTCAGTTAAACCCAATATTAATTGTCAGAAGCCTTAATGTACAAGTACATATAATCTACAGCTGATAAAAATCTACATGTCATTTTTCATTAAAATTGGGATTACTTGTAAGAAAAAAAAAAAACAAGAAAAAAAAACTTTTTACTGGATGATTGTAATGGTCTCTCTCATTACTGATTGGTAAACATCAGTCATGAAATTGTATTGATTGTAATGGAATCTCTCTATACTGGTTGGTAAACCCTAGTCATGAAATCTGAACAAAGCACATATAGCTGTAGTGTTTACTTGTCTTTATCCAAAGCTCTAAGTGTCATTTTGCTCTGGTGCTTTGTTTCTCTGTTATCGGCATGTGGAGACCTTAGAACACAGCTTGTCTATTCAGAACACAGCTCTGCATCCTTCCTTCATTCCTGTGCTGTGTGTAATGGGGGTTTGTCCTCTTCCTCCAATTATCTCTCACACACTGTACAAGAACTCTAACTGCAGCTCTCCCTCCCCTCCTCTGTGCTCCTAACAGATGAAGAAGAATTTTATCCAAATTAAAAGTACATTTGAAGGAATGTAAAAAAGAGAAGAATGCAGATAAACAAGTAAAACTTTTGTAGGATAATTTGTTTCATTTCTGTGTATCATCTAAGGCTATTCACATCACTGGGTATATGTGAGGGTTTATAACCACTTTAAAGTGTCCCAGTTTAAAATACATGAACTCTGTAAAATAACATGTTTATATTGTAAAGTGCTGTGCAAACTGTTGGCGCTATATAAATCCTGTATAATAATAATAATAATAATAATGTTTAATACTTTCCTTTCCAGCAGACACTGAGATAAAACTTTGCTTTCTTTAATGGTGACTATGGCCACTGCTGGTATTCAACACTTTCAGATGTGTCAGATACCAGGTCCACCAGTGATCTCTGTGGTTACTCCTACTGGGCACTACTTTCTTACAGAACATAATAGTGATAAATACCAGCAGCACCCCTTTACTCTTCAAGAGAGTGACATTTTGACTCACAGCCCACTGGAAAGGTAAGTAATAACCATGTTATTCTACAGACTTTGCGTCATACATGTTAAGATCACTTTTTGTGGACTCTCCTCTTTAAGGGTAGTTATAAATTACCCAATGATAGAAAGAAGGGGCCCTAGACCAGCTTCTGGCATCTGAGGTGCTCCATATTAAACTGGGACGTTCAATTTGTTAGAAAATCTCTCTGAGTGGGCTTTCATCTTTATTCCTTTTAGTACCATTGGTTGAGAGTCACAGAAGATCCTAGAATCATAACACAACAATCCTATCTGTTGTTCTTAGGAAGACCTCTGTCTGTAAATGCTTATCTTAAGTCTACTAAAATCAGTAACATTTTCCTCATGTGTCAGATACACTTTATGCCTTTGTATGATTTTAGAATAAATGTGAGCTTTGCAAAACAGAAAAAGTACAAATAAACTAATATGGAATCTTACAAAAGTAAAACTGTAATAACTGATAAAGAATCATACAAATGAACCAAAATCCAAAACAATCCAATTGTTGCAAAGCCAAGCTGTAACTGTAATTCAAGTCTGACGAATGGATAGAGCAATATTTCCTATTGCAAACCTTAAGAAACCAGGCAAATCTCTCATTAATTAATTGTAGGTCTTACCTGTTTAAATCGTGCAGTGGGGTCTACTCCTGTTTGCTTCATTGAATCCATTACAGATTTCATTTCAACTGCCTCTTTTATGAGTTGGTGGTTTTCCATTTGCTTTGCCTTGAAGCTATCACATGAAAGTTGCTGATGATTAGGCAACATTTGGGCTTTCACTTGATCTTCTGTTTTACTGACAACACCTATTTTAGAGTTCACTTTACTTGGTTCAGGAGTAGAAGGCGCTTTTGAAATGGTAGCAGATGGCATATTTTTAATTTTGCTATCATCTTTTCCTGGCTCCTTAGAAGAACTGTCAGGTTTTCTTTCACACTCCCTTCCAGTTTGTGTTATTTTTTGTTCTGCCATTCTCTGGTCTTCATAATATTTTTCATACTGTTGCCTATATGCAGGGTTTGATGCAATTAAAGACTTTTGGTCCATATATAGTCCATAGGCATACTGTCCATAGTAAAGTGACTGGGCCAGTGCAGGGTGCCTCTGTGTGATAACAGATTGATGCTGAGGTGGCACATTATTGGAACTTATGTCATTCTTTTTACTCTCCATATTGTCCAAGTTCTCTTTCTTTTCAACTTCGTCATCTGCTTCCTTTTTGCTTTTACCACCCTGAGGGGAATTAATATTTCCAGTTACAGTAGTGTTGACCTGTCCAGAATGCACATAGGTTGGGGAATAATAAGGGTCATAACCATGATAATATGGAGAATGAGATTCTTTCATGTGAGATGATTGAGAAATAGGTGTAGATTGACCCTTAACAACATTGTCTTTATTACATATAATTTCAGAGGGAGAGCTAGTCTTTGACCTCATGCCTTCTGATCTGCTATCAGAACCACCATCATCAGCAGCATCTGAAATATCAGAGTATGCTGGACTATTTGTCTTTGCAGCAGAACTATCACCACCATTTTGTGTCATGACATGCAATGGAGCCATGGGGGACTGTCCATTTATCACAGTGCTGCATTCAACCCTAGAGGCACTTCCTATAGATGGGCTTGGCGCATTGTCTGTAAATGTATAGACCTTATCGGCTTCAGCTTTGATACTAGCCATTCGGCTTTCTTGTGTTTCTGGTAGTCCATTAGTAAGAGATTCGCTCTTGTTAAGATTATCTTTTCCAAAATTACCAGATAAATCCTTTCCAGATGCTTTTAAATCCTCTACTTTACACATTTTAGAGTCTGCCTTAGGACTTACAGCATCTTTACTTTCCTTCTCCTTTAGTTTTCTTTTTTCCTTTTTCTTTTTGTCCTTGAGTGACGTGAGAGAAGGATTTACAGTGCTTGGCTCACCCATAATTGTAGGCTTTGGTTGAATAGGTTTTAATGGGGGGCTCTTTGGTGTTGCCTGGCCAACAGGAGTTGTTAAAGAGGGTAATCCTGTTATTGTTCCTGTAGTAGTGTTTGTAAAGGCTGGACTAGGTATAGCTATTAATTGAGGAGGTGTGGGAGCTGGAGCCGGAGCGATTGGCCGTGCCAATTTCAGTTTTGAAAGGTTTTTTTCAACCTTACAGTTGTTGGATTTTTTACCTTTTTCATTTTTCTTGTCAATTAGTCCTTCTGCTTCCAGTTTTGGCATTTCTACTGTGAGATTGCCATCTAAGATTGCACAATTGTCCAGTGAAACTGACATGTTTGATATTATGGGAAGGTTATTAAGTTCCACATTAAGAACTTTCTTTTTTCCAGAATTCTTGCCTGCTTTGGAACTCATTTGGTTTGGACAGTTGTTTGCTAAATCTCGTTTGCCCTTTGGTGTACCAGGGGCACTTTGTGAACCGGGCGACATGGGTGTTTTTATTTGATCCAAACTTGTGCTTGACTCATTGCATTCAAGTGCCACATTGCTCAGTGCTTCCTCACAGTCTGAAACTTTGTCCTCGCTATCCTGCTCAAACTCCAGTTTGTTTTCAGCATCCAAATGTGCATGTGCCTGGTGATATCTCAGCCCATTTATGTGCTTGTACTTTTTGTTGCAGTTTGGATGTGGACAGTCTATTAAAACGGGAGATGAGCAGCCTTGATCTGAAAAAGAAGAGTCATTTTTGCCTTGTGGAGTTGTTGGCATGCTACGAGAATTTGTTCTAACCCTTTTTCCTGATTTATTGTCCTCTGAACTGGAATTGAGATCTAGTTCCATTGGAGGCTTGTTTTTCCTTTTGCCAGCAGGAGAAGGGCTTGCTTTAACATCCTCCATTGAACAGTTTGGAGGGGTACGGCGACCACTTGTATTAATGCTTCCACGTCTCCCTTTCCCATTAGCACCTCCTCTATTTTTATTGTGGAGCCCTCTCAATTCTGTAAAATTTGCATCACCACCAGGAGCTGCTGCTGCTGCTGCTGTTGGTGGTGCGCCTGGTGCTGCCGACCTTGCCCTTTTTCCTCTTCCACGGCCCCCACGCATTTCAAGGTCACTTGTAGGTGAATCACAAAACCTGTACATACATAAGAAAAGTTAAAATAATGTATAGTCCCTAAGAAAGATGCATTTTTCACTATGTTATAGCCTGTATATGGACCTTCTAGCATCTAGCAGTTGAACGTTTTATTTGCCTGTGTAAGGGGAAAAAAAATCATGTTTACTTTAATGCCAGCCCCTGTAACCATTTGCACATTTTTTTAACTTTGTCTTCTTTGAATATTATCCTGGTTATTAGGGAGTACTTGACTCATTCCACTTCTGTCCATTTAATTGTGCTTGTGTTTAGTGACTGGCATTTAAGCCCTCAGTGCTGGTACATGGTGATTTGAAAAGAGCCGTCCGACCTCTGCAAACTCCAAGTTATAACATGGAATTCAGTTGGTGTATAGGGAAATTTAGCCAGCTATGGGGATTAAAATTAAACTAATTAAATAATAATTTAATTTAACCTGTTGTTTTGCCTTACTTAATACTTTCATCCCAGATGCTAGCCAGTTGCTGAGAGCAACATCCAGTGGTACAATGACCATTTGATGGTCAATCCAGAAGCACATTCCAGATGTTTTGTGAAGGAAATGAACATCTGTGTAAATTTGGTACTATATATGTATGGTCACCATCTGTTGCAGAACAGATTGCAGGGTTTTAGCCCGACCTGTCTTTATTTAAAGACTTGAATTTCATTTAGTGAATTTTCTTTAATCATTATGTCAAATAATGTAAGAAGACCTGTTCCATGAATTGATTTCTGCTATGTTTCTTTTGTGTTATAATTTTCACATTACACTAGTGTGGAGGAGTGGTAGTATAGCAAAAGTATACTTATGACATAAGGGGGCAAGGATATTGCCTAAACAGTTAGGGTTTAACAATGTATAAAATATGGGGAGAGTAAAGTAAGAATCATGCTCTGATCCTGTATATAAAATGTACAGAGCTGGACTCAAAGCTGTATCTATGTCATCCACAGGCTACAGTTAGGCAAAGTTGGCTCCGTTTGGATTTAAGTCAGTATATTACCTTGGAGGTGCCCAGTCATGCTTCGTGCAATCCAGTAAAGTACCAACGTATGTCTTATTCCGCCATGTGACATTAACAACCAAAACACCTGCAAGTTGAAAGAACACTTGTGAGTTTGTATATTTTGGCAGTTCATGAACACATTGAATCATTGCATTATATACAATTTCATTGATTTAGTTTTCTTCCTTTTTTTGGTTTTATTGGCCCCTGAAATGTACAGGAAATAGTTTATGTGTATGCACAATCAAGACAGAACCCGAAGAATTGACCGCAGGAAATAGCTGTTGCTGAAAATAAAACATATATTGAAACTGCAATGCATGTCATGCTAGGTTAAATGACGGAAGCCATGAGATACACCATCATCAATTTAGACATGTAAACCAGAAAAACATATTACCCCTTTTGGAAAAAAAATTATTACCTTTGCTTAAAAGGTATAAAGCTATTCCCTATTGTGTACAAAATTATCATACCTATCTACACAGGCTACAATAGTATGTGCAGTCATTTATTTTAGGTTATTATTTCAATTTACCTGAACGTAATTGTCCACCCATAAACATTTTACCCATGCGTTTAGAAAAAAATTGGATTCTTCATAAATCTCTTGTAAAGAAGGAAAATTAATTTTGAGACAATAAAATGGGCCATAATCCCCACCCTCCCATAAGTCCTGGGACATTTACTCTTCACACATGTATAAGTACATGTATGCAAATACAGAGAAGTACTTTATGCATTTTGCACTACAAATACAGTAAACTGGGCTATGTTACTTAGTCTGTGATGAAGCATATGTGTGTAATGAACACTGCTTAAGAGAAAATATAAAAGACATAAAAAGCTCACCATTCAATGACTGATAGAAAACATAAAAGCTTGCACAAATACTTAAACTGGATCCTTAGTAAAAAGAGGCTTTTGTTATTTCCTTTTCTCTGAGGGCTTCAAGATTCTCAAATTAAGTCAATGAAGGATTGGTGGTGAGCTGTTGCTGCAAACAATTCAAAGTGACTAACTATAGATGCAGCTACAAAGCAACAAATGGTTCACAGCTTTTACATTAATGGTTTGTAGCAGGCACAGCTAAACTGTTTATTGTTGAGAAGTCAACCAATATGGTATACCTCATTTTCATGTTGATATTAAAATGCTAAAATATCTAAACCCCATCACAGAACACAAAGATGCCTGGAATATAAAAAATGAATGTAATATACAGTATAAAAGCATCAAAAAGAGAATAAATCAAATATGTCTTATGTTGCTCACAAAGCCTTTGAAGGGGAAAAAAACCTCTTATATTTGAGATGTTAACTGAATTTAGTCATGTGAGTTCTGCTATTACTCTCATTAGGCATTCCAGCAAGACGAGGTTTTAATATTCCCAGACTACCTTGGGTATCCAAAGGGAATAATTACTCTTGGGCCCCATAGAATTCCAATATGCTAGGAAAATCACAACAACAATAACAAAAGTTTCCAAGGCTTAAAGCAGAGTTCCGGCCACATTTTTTTTTATTGATCCGAGCATAATTAATTATTACATTAAAAAATTATTATATAATTTTAACAATGGATGTTGCTAAAATAAAAATGTTATACTCACAAGTTTTTCTCTCCTGTTGTGGCCGTTGCCATCATGATTGTGGGCATGTGAAGCCCAATCAATAACTCTTCCTGGATACGCTTAGGAGAGGTACATGCTGGGTAACCAGTATACACCTCTCGATCTTGTGCATGCGCGATTCACCAGCGGCCATAGCGCCGATTGTTTCTAAAGTTGCCATAACAACAGGCGGCGATGGAGGAAGGTCCCACCCCGTTGTTATGGCAACATAGATAAACACATCTTGGTGCTGTGATCCGCCTTAAACTGCATCATTTCCTGTCAGGAAATAATGTGATTTTTGATCACAGTACTGCCCACAGACTCCTGGGAAATTATGTAATTTCCCAGGAGCACAGGTGAGGGAGGAAGTGACGAGGAGCTCCACGAACCAGGAAGTGGCAGATTAGGAAGACTACATAGCAATAGGCCGATTCTGGTAAGTATAAAAAAATTTCCACCAAATGTTTTTTTATAGGTTTAGAAGAGTCTGATTTTGAAAAAAAAAATTCAAGGTGGAACTCCGCTTTAATATGCTTGTTATCACTAGAATACTAAACAATGTACTGTCTTGATTATTGTGTTGTTTATACTGATTACAGGGGAAATGGAAAAGGTTTAGGTACTCTATATCACTAACAATATATTCCATCAATCTTATTCTCTGATTTTCTTTCCTGCATATTCTAATTTTTCAATTTATATAAATGTCAAAAATTGAAAAGAATACAGGGAAAGGGTGAAATCTAAACGCACAAAATAACAAACCAAACTGGTAAAAAAAAGCTTTTACAAATATGTATAATGTTTCCAAAAGGAGTGAATATGGCAGCATAGAACACAAATATTCTGTAATATATTTTTCTGATCCTTGTTAAAACACAAGTTGGATGACTGGTCACTTTTGCTATTAAATAATAAAACATTTTAAATACTTCCTAGATCAGTAACACACTCTCGATCATGCTCTTTCACCATATATTTGTTAATTCTTCTCTTTTACATTTTTTTAACCCAAGAGCAAAAATGAAATATATTGTGGCTTACTAGTCCCTGGATGTTTTTTCCACATTTTTCCTTATTTTAACCTGGTCACCTAGCCAGTAACATACTTCCTTCCTGGCCAGGCCAGGGTACCAAACGACTGGCAGAGCAAGGAGAGGGACCCCAGGGGGCAGACGCCTTCGAGCAAAAAAGAAAAAAGCTTTGGCTGGAACAGGGATTTTTAATTTAAGCACCGTGGTTCTCAGTCAGGAAGAAAAACTGGTACTTGATAAAGGCCTAAAATTCGCACCACCCAGGAAACTAAACAAGTTTGAAACTTATATGGATATTCATAAATTCATTCGCAAAATTAACATCAAGAGATACTTGCTTTCTAACCCCATCCAGGAGAGAAATGTGTTTCCCAATGACTACCAACATTCGGGATTGGCCAATGCCTCTTTATTTAACCCCCCAGGTGCTATGGCACCCTCTATTAAGGTTTTCAAGGAGGTTCTTTTGAGGGATTTAGACAAAATGCCTATTAAGAGGGTAAAATTTGATCGTGAGCTTCATACCGGACTTGATTCTCTTTGTAACAACAAAGAGTTAGTTATTAGACCGGCAGACAAAGGGGGAGGGATTGTGGTTCTCAATAGAGGAGACTACCTCCAGGAAATGTATAGGATCCTTGGGGATAGGGAGACCTACACTCCTCTTGATTCTGATCCCAAAACCCCTTATCTCAGAGAACTGAGGAAGCTGGTCGATTGGGGGTACACTCAAGGAATCCTCAATAAGAAAGAGAAGGCCTACCTGATACCTAAAGCCCCCCGTACCCCTGTGATATACTATCTGCCGAAAGTACACAAACATCCCACCTGCCCCCCGGGACGTCCCATTGTGAGTGGGATTGATTCCCTCACGTCCCGGGTGGGCAGGTATATAGATTTTTTTCTACAACCCCTGGTGGGGAAAATGCCTTCCCTCATCAGGGATTCCAAGCATACTGTTAATATACTAGCCAACTTTACCCCCACTCCCAACATGTGGATGGTGAATGCGGACGTTACGTCCCTATACACGATTATTCCCCATGAGTTGGGTTTTTATGCGGTCGAATATTATCTAAGAAGGGACTCTGAACTATATGATGAACAAATTAATTTTATTTTGGCACTCCTAAGATACGCCGCGTCACCTAATTATTTTTGGTTCGATAAGTGTTTCTATCGACAAGACCGTGGAGTTGCGATGGGGGCTAAGTATGCCCCCAGTCTTGCAAACCTGTTTATAGCCCTGTGGGAGGAGGATGTCGTCCATGTTTGCCAGAGGCCCCAGTTAAAACTGTGGACTAGGTACATTGACGACATCCTCCTCCTGTGGGATGGCGATCGCAGTGACCTAGACCTCTTTATTGAGGAACTTAATTCCAATAATAGGGGCATTGTGCTTAATTTTGAAGCCAGTCAGTCCAATATCCATTTTTTGGACCTTAATATTGATCTACAAGGGGACCGGTTTGTAACCTCTACCTTTTTCAAAAAAACAGACCACAACTCGTATATTCCTTTGAACAGCTGTCACCACAGATCATGGCTCCGGTCGGTACCCAAGAGCCAATTTTTGCGACTTAAACGTAACTGTACTGACAATTCCCAGTTCTTGCAACAGGCCGGAGTCCTGATGAACTGTTTTGTGGAAAAAGGGTATAATATGGAATTTCTAACCCAAACCTTGGATGTTGTTAAGGATATTGACAGGGAACAGTTACTTAGCCAGGGGGTACCCCCCAGAGAGAATTCCGTTGCTCTCCCCTTTATTACTACCTATTCAATACAGCACAGCAACATTAAAAGCTTACTTAACAAACATTGGCACCTATTGGGGAATGATCCGGTCTTGAGAACTGTTGTCCCAGATAAACCACAAGTGATCTTTAGGGGAGCATCGTCACTTAGGAATAGATTAGCTCCTAACGTTCTTGATCCCATCAGAGGCACCCAGTACTACAAACGTGGTAGATGCCGTGTTTGTAAGCTCAATTCTGCGACATGCAGACGAACCCAGAAATTCACCTCCTATAGTACTCATGAGGAGCATGATATTAGGCCCTTCATTACTTGCGCAACGGAGGGGGTCGTTTACCTGCTGCAGTGCCTGTGTGGGTTACAGTATGTGGGCAGGACTAGGTGACCCCTCTCCGTTCGTTTAAATGAACATATTACCAACATTCTAAATGGCTTTCCTAAGCATTCTGTTTCAAAACATTACTTGACCACCCATAATAAAGACCCCTCCAAAACACTTTTTTTGGGAATCGATAGATATCGGCCCCATTGGAGGGGCAGCTCCTTGGTTAGGAGCATCTCAAAACTTGAGATGCTCTGGATACATAAAATTAAGTGCTATGCCCCACATGGGCTCAATGTAGATACTGACACTAATGCTTTCATTGACAACTCATAGGAAATAATTAAACCCTCAAAATTTCTGGTCTAACAAATAGTCCTTTATTCACTTAGAGTCCTGGGTTACCTCTAAGTATTATTCCATACATTTAATAAATGGCCAATATTAGTTATACATTATTCCTGGGTGGGTATATGCTCCATTAGTTATTCCTAGACTCTACCTAATGGGGTATGCACCCCATTATTGGTTTTGTAGACTTGTTATCCTAGGTTTGGGATTGGTTAATGTCCAACGATATTTTGTTTTGATGTTTATTATGTGATTGATGTTTATGTTGTATTTAGTGCTCTGTATATTTACACTTGGGGAACAAAATCACCTTCCTCTCCCCTAGGACTATCCATTTAGGTAATTTTTATCGGGGTATGGTGCGCGTTTGCCTTTGAGAATCTAGAACAGATAAGAATGGCTTTAAGAATGCCCCTGTCATACCCTCTAAGCCTTTGACTTCCTTCTCTAATGAGCCACCCATACGTGGTATATCGTATAAGGATGCCATTTAACTACTTAATTCCAATTAAGTTTGTTATACTGTAGAAGGATGTCATTCAATTATTAATTTTTAATTAATTTTTAATTATTTTTATTATTATTATTTATCTTTAAGGTTTCGATTCTCCTGTCAGTCTATGGATCTACCTACCTATAATGTTAATATACACTTGACATTATTATTTGGTCCATTCTTGTTTGCATCAGAAACGGGTATATGATGTAATGTATAATCCCTCATCTAAGATGGCGTTTCTTTGCCATCCGCCCTTATCTAGTGGAATGCAAGGTGATTTCCGGTCCCGTCTTCAGTACGAGGCCTGGTTACGGTGTTTTATTATTTAAGTGCGACACGTCAGTGCGTCGCCCGTGCCCCAGACGACGTCAGAGTGTGACGAAACGTACGTCGGGCGTGCTGACGTGCTGACGTGCTGCATCTACCGTCTGCAGGACGGGCGTTCGCTTCCAGCCGGCCGGCTTTATGTGCTTTTGTTTATCCATCTGAGTGTAAGTGCGATTTTAATATTTTTAATAAAAGGTGAAAGCAGGATTACGCTATGTTGCTCTTCTTCTCTCCTTGGTGTACCTCCCTTGAGATTCATCCCTAGCTAGGGGTCATATCTCTACAATACAGTGAATACTGGATAATTGGGGAACAGCGTGCTTATTCCAGGCGAAGGTGGTGTGTTTTTCTTTGGTGGTCCCATCCTGAAAGGCCCCGACCGGGTTAAGGTCGCAAGCTTCCCTAAGCTTGCCGTTTGGTAAGCACGCATTCCTACCAATACCACAGTGGTGCGGTGAAGGACACATTGATTTATTTGTATTCCCACCTATCTACGTTTCTCACTATATCCACTATCTGAAATCGATTCTGGATAGGACTTTTTACCTCTATCGGTTACTATGAACTTTATTATGAACTTTGGAATTAATCCTAATTTTGGGTCTAATATTCAATTTATTTGATTTGGTTTATATCATATAAACCTTTGTTGTCACAGCGCTGCTCCTTATTGAATAATTTGTAATGTGTGTATCCCACTTTTAGCGGCTGCTTTTATATTTATATCTATATTTATTTTATTCACTGATTTATAACTTTTGGTTTTTTCATTCTTATTTTCTCAATATGTTTTGTATGTATTAATTTTATATAGCGCGGTGGTTTGCCCTTTCTTAATACTTCCTAAAATAGTGTGACCACCCACTCTTACTGTATATGTATAGAGCAGCACCCTAGAACAGACTTCAGAACACTTCCCCATCTTTGCCAAAACAGTGATGTTTTGTAGTCTATTGAGATAGCAGTGAACAAAGTAGCTCCCTAATTGTGTTGTGCATATGTTTGTCCGATAAAAATGAAAATAAAAATGATAGCAATTCATACAACATTCTGGTTGCAACTTTAGTGGCACTTAGATAGTGTTGTGAGACAAAAACTACATAAGTGAGAATTGTTTGACAATATAGGGAATTCAGTTGTGAAAACCTGAAAACACATATCTAGGTTACAAAGAACAAATCCAAGCAAGGTTGACTGACTGAATATTTTCCATCTTTGTAAAACAAACTCTCTGCTGCCTGCTTTAATTTACCTTCTGAGGTTCTTAAGTATTCAACTAATGCATTCTCAAAGTCTATTTCCCCATAGAAAAATGTAAAAATGCTGATGTGACTTTATATATATTTTAACTACTGCATTTTGTTTGATTGTACTATTTGGAAGATGTTACTACATAAGGGCTTCAGTGTGAGATATGCAGACTATTCTGAACTGAAACAAAAGTAAAGCTATCCAATTTTTATGATAGCTACCAACATAGCTGGTAACTGAAAGTGTTGTAAACATGGGAATTAAAAAAGGGTTTACTATGGTGTTACTGCTGCTCCCAAGGTTATGTGATCCTGCCCCTAGTGTATATAATCCCCAACTTGATAGAGCCATGCAACAACAGTTGCCTCAGACTGATGCAGAACATATGTGTTGGTGCTTATTTTCACTACTCTGATCCCGGCTGTGTGTGAAGTGTGACTGATTATTAATGCAGAATTGCTGGACAGCAACTGTGCCATATGATAGCTTCCAATCACGATCATCTAGCAGTTAGAGATGTGAGTAAGTTCTATTTTAAATCCATATTGCTCCAAAGCAGTTTAGATTTTAAGCAAAGAAATATCTCTTGAGAGATTGTTTTATTAACCAGCATACACAGCTACCTTTTATTTTTCATTAAGACAGACAGTCAGTAAAGCTTTAGTTCATTCATTATTAGGGAACCAGTAGTCAGTAACTAAGGGCTATTCTACAATGAAAAGACTCTGTGTAGGGCCAGGTTTTACAGATATGTTGTACTACCCATCAATTATTAAGTGCACGCTTTCTTCAGGTTTTAAAGATGAGATCTCTATAGTCACAATTAAAGAGTTGTTAAGACAGAAGTTTTTTTTATCTTAATGCATTCTATGCATTAAGATAAAAAACCTTCTGTGTGTAGCAGCCACCCCAGCACCCCCCTTTAATTACTTACCTGAGCCCCATCTCTCTTCAGTGATGTCCACAAGTTTCTAAGACATCCAAGACACTGGCTGTAAATCAAAGTCATTGGAGCCATTGGCTCCCACGGCTGTCAATCAAAGTCAGTCAGCCAATCAGGGAAGAGAGGGGGTGGACCAGGTCGGGGCTCCGTGTCTGAATGGATACACAGAGCTCTGACTCAGCTCGGGTGCCCCCATAGAGAGCTGCTGGCTGAGGGGGGCACTCAATAGGAGGGAGGGGGACAGGAGCAGCAAAGAGGAACCCAAGAAGAGGAGGATCCAGGCTGCTCTGTGGAAAACCAACTGCACAGAGGAGGTAAGTATAACATGTTTGTTATTTTAAAAAAAGAAAAAACAAGACTTTACAATCACTTTAAGACCTACAGATTCAGATGAAAAAAAAAACATTTTTAATCAATACAACATCTATCAGTAGTGTAAAAGTGCCAAAGGCAATTGTATTATGCAAAATAAAAAGCTACAACCCTGGGTTGAAAGGTTCAGGTTTGTGAAAATTATTCTCTTATAATGACTCTAAAAGTCATTATAGACTTCTCAGTGTAACTAGTTACTATGCCAAGTATAAAGAGCTATCTGATAAATATTTAGATTAAGTAGAATGTAGAACTATGGGCACAACTTTTTTTTTCATTTTGAATAGAGCAAGGGAGGGTTATAACCCCTGTCAGATTTTTTTTCACCATCTGTGTCCCATTGTGGAGATTTCCCTTCCTGTTCCATGGCCAAACAGGAAATAAGAGGAAATTCCTGCAAATTAAGGACATTTCTTGGGGACCCCAGGAACTAGAAAAAGTTAACAACCTTGCATAAGTTTAAGAAAGCAGAGGTACACCCAGCCTCTGCATGTTTTTGAAAACAGTACTGATAGACAAAATACACAAGACACTTTGTATCACAAGGAACTACTAATCCTCTGTTGGTAATGAAGGTATGGGAAGTCATGTCGACATACAAATTAATCCAGACATCCTTCCTATTCCTAGCAAAATGTGATGCTGTTAAATTCCTAATCATCTCCATCACAGAATCAACATTCAGGATCTCAGGTTCTAAATAAATACTAAGCAAGAATGGAGAAGGGTCATGGTTTGTTTCTCTTTTGAGAATACATCATATTAACCTTTTTTCCCCTCAAAGGCACTTTATGAAACAATAAATTACATTGACAGTAGAGAACAGTACAAGACATCTACAAGCACTACTAATTGTTGTAAAAAAAATCCAATGTGGTGGACAAGAATCACAATTGTGTTTTTTTTTATTTTTATATGTAAGCAAATATAAATAGGCACAACTGTTTTTAAATGTAAAAAACAACTACAGATATTGAAAGTTTATAATGAAACATACATGTACTGTATGCAATACACCTTAATGGTAAACTTAAGTAACATAATATCTTACAAATAATGTCTTAAGCACATTCTATTGTTGGAATAAAACTGTTGTAAAAAGAGAAATCTGTGCAAGATTGTATTATGTACAGTATGTCTAATGAATGATTTAATACATTTGTCTCATTTTATTTCTAGCTTGCAAAAAAGGTGTATAGCTATATGGTTCCTAATTTTAGGACATATAAATTACTAATTTCTTTATTACCATTGACTTATACCAGGGTGACGTTTGTTAATTGCCATATAAAGCAATGTTAGCTGCTCCACTTTGGCTAAGAAGTAATAATTGGAACTCCACCTTCCTCAGCTTTGGAAAGAGGAAACCATAATAGCTCAGATGTAAAAATCTGATACCACTGTTTTTTTATAAGAGGCTTGCTGCTGAGCCAAATGTTTTAAGAGTCATTTTAACCACATCCAGTAATCAAACCATCTGGAGCACAGGGCTGCTGATTAGTCACCCTTAACACCGGGCTTTAGCTGGACAAATAATGTACTGCAATGGAGCTCAGGAGATAGGGCAGAGCTGACAAAAAGACACATAATGAAACATTTTATGCCCTAGTGAGCTCCCGCAACTACAGTTGTAAACCTTTGAGACACATTGCTCTTGTGTTTATGTACTAAGCAGAGATTAAAATCACTGAAAGGCCCAAGCATTGCTGTTTGCACTGTTGGTGGTTGGAGAGGAAAGACTTTTTTCGACATTTATTAATTACATCTCCTTAAGCAGCAAAACAGGCTAAACAGTGTAATTCCTCTCTTTATTTGTAAATGGCCATTTAGAATGTTCATGGAAAGACAGGCAATGAGGTGTTTAGGAATAACTGTTGTCTGGGTGATTGCCATTTATTATTTCAGGCTCTGTACGGGCAGACAGCAAAGGCTAATAGGCAGCCAAGTAAGAAAACTGAGTGGCATGGCTTTATACAAGGGCAAGAAAAATCTTCCCAGCCTTTATGCATCCTTTACACAATAAAAAAAGCAAGATCTTTGAAGACCTTCTCTGAAAGAAACACAGAGAAAGCAATGAAAAGCATAACACAGACTTAGGTTTCCCCTGGGTCTGCCTGCTCTTAAACACAAAAGAACCTATCACCACCTCAATCACTGTCGCATCCCCCGCAGCTTTTGTTCTGAAGCCTGATGAGCTGTATTGATTTGGGAAAATCGTTCAGCTTCTTGGAAAACTAGACTCAAGCTTATTCACTACCATCTATTTCTTCCTCATGAAAAGACAGTTGGTCAATATCCAGTTGACTGGTCAGCTAAAAGCATCTCTTGCTGCTTTCCTTTTTCCCTGCTTCCATAGTAACAGTCTCCCTCCTTCCACAGATACAATGAATTACATTGTGTCATTGTGGCTCTGTGGCTAAAGAACCTTGCTCCATAGATCTTGCTCAGTACATTACAGGAAGTACAAGGAAGACTTCAATCTGTCTAAATTAATAAAACATATGTTTAACAGAAATTATGGATGAAACCCTATGTGCTGAGTTTTCATCCTGCCTACAATGGCACTGTTCAAATTATGGCTAGGAGGTAACAAAAGCAACAAAACCTTTATTATTTAAAACATACTGCAACATAAATCAAAATGTTATTCAAATGTCTTCAGTATTGTATTCTTATCTTTAAATGGATTATGAAGATCAGTGCCATAAAGGTATGTGTTCCATAATTTACAATATGTATGATGCAGCTTCAAGTCAATGCATGTTAGTGTTATACCTAGCACGTAAACCATGATGTAATGAAGAAATCCTAGACAGAACAAAGCAGAAATTCTCTCAGCAGTGGTGGAAAACACACAGCATAAAAGCACTCTGCTGCTCAATGTTTCCTCTACAACCCTGGACCCCTCTGTCCCTTAAGACAAGCAATAATTTGCAGAGTTACAGGATTTTACCTGCCAGATTATTTTCTACTATATAGTTCTGGTTATAAAAAGGAAAAAAGAAACAAATTTAATAAAACGGACATTGATTATGTACATAAAACCAACACAGATTGAAAAAAAATCAATTAAAAAAATCTGGAAAACCACACCACTTACAGTATATATTAATTATTTTCATATAGCTAATTTCCTGGATTACTAGATCATGTGCTGTTGATTAATTGCTCATGATCAGACTTATTGCAAAAGGTTGTAGTTAACAAAAGGGTAGTACCTTACTCTAATAAATCAATAGTAAATATTTGATGTATGGCCTTTCATTCACTAAATCTAAAATTCTGAATTTTGTTTAAACGCTATGATTCAACTGGTATACAGTGTTTGATTATAAATAGTTGTACAATAAAAAGCTGTCCTCTTGCATATACGATTTCTGTCTAATCCAGTCAGCTTAGGAAGCAATTCTATATCTGTCAGCAGTCTGCTGCATCTGTGGGTACCTCCTAGCTTACCATGATTGTTCGAATGGCATGAATGTTTCTGACTAATTGCTAATCATCTTCCTCTGAGGTAAGGTTGGCTGTGAGGTTTTCTGCTCAGTGCTAAAATATGCATGCCAGGCAGACACAAGCATGCACATTTATGCCACAAATCTTACAACTACAGTCTCACATTTATGGTCAGCTTTTATGCTGGCCTGGCAACAGTGAGATATGAAAGCAAAACTCAACTACCCTTTTTTGCCCAGCTTTAGCTTTTTTCCAGCTATTCAGAAGAGAGGGCAGTCTCAAGGACCATACAAAGAAGTTTTTTAGGCAGATTGAGAGACATGTCCATAGGCACAGAAATAATGAGAGAGAGAAAAAGACATGCACTTCCCCTCTCTCCATTCAGTGTTGGAATAATAGCATCACCGCAATTTACTGGTCTATATAATGATTGGTGGAAATAATGATTATTATGATTGATGTATACTAACAGAATGAAATAGGGTAGGGGATGAAGCATCAGGTTCATGCCACCTGCTACGCATACCTCCCCTCCCTTACAGCCTAAATGTCTATCCATATGTTTTTAATCATCAAAATAGTCTTTAAAGGTATATCAGTTAAATATATTGCAATAACTGTGGTTAAAACTTATAACAAAACGAAGTAAAAAAGTAAATTTCCTGTCAAATATATCCATACCTAGTCTGCCAGGACTGTCTAGAAGCTGGGGCATGCTTTGGATAATTGTTTTTTTTTTTTTTTTAGTACTTTTGGAGGTTAGAAGTTTTCTGGCAATATGTTAAAGTTTGTTGATCTTAAAGGAACCTTGTTACCACAGGATCCAAACAGCAAAAAACGATACCTGTGGAAAGAAGAGGTAATATACTTACCTTTCTCGTGGACTGTGTCTTAAAACTCTGTCACCTGGCCAATGCAAGTATTCAGCCATCCAGAAGGGTTAAATTCCTATTCATATTCACTCAGTAGTTCCTCCCACCAACCTGCTGACTTGATGTGCTTCAATGGTTAAAAGCCAGTTCAGTGCACACCTCCTCCCCCCATTCCCACATAATAAAGAAATTAAGAAATCATACATATTCTTGTATCAGTACTTCAAGATTCATTTAGAGGAGTATGCAAAAGTAGAAATGCATTTTTACTTGAATGGCAAACTGCACTCAAATGCAACATGCAGGTCTAAAGAGTTTTTAATTTTTGCCTAATGCAACACAAAAAAATCTTGTTGACTATCAAGTAGAAAAAAATTTATTGCCATTTTTTGAGTAATCTGACCCATTAAAAATGATCTTCTTGCTTCACTACATATGTGTTCATACTGTCCATGCCATTAACACTGTGGACTGACTCTGCAACAGCCTACATTGCATCCCAGTACTAACAAGTAAGAAGTGGATATAAGCCATGGAATTCAAAGTTCTGTGTTAGATAAAACACAAAATATTATATTAGGCTCCTCAAACTGTGATCCGTGGTAACAGCTTATTTCTACATGGCTCCTTACAAAGGATAACAATTCATAATAACAGTAACAATACTAACCTCTCTCTCCACAAATGGGTACCCTAAGTTATTTCAAGATAAATTATCTACCTGCTGTTAACTCTGTGAAAAAAAGATCTCAGCTAAAGCCTGACCACTTATTCTGTTGTAGCAATGAAACATTACACATTCATGATAGATATTTGGAGCTCACTATAAAAAGGACATGCTGAAAAGCAGCACATATTCTGTGCTAGAGCAAAAACTGTTATCTATTCATGCTGTGCTGGAGAGTGTGAAAGCAGCCTCATAAATTATGATGTTTTAGTTAAAGTCAAAGCATTTATTTGCTTTTTTGCCAGCTCTGGGTCCTTTTCATCTTGCGCTACCAGGCCCCAGAGAACACATTCCTAAACCTCTGCTGGCAGCCAGCTGAGACCTCGCTAAATCATGAAGCCTCCTAATATGCAATTCTTTAAAGAGCTGCAATTGCTTATACTAAAAATGATCTCTTTCCATTAGGTCTCCTAGGTGGAGGTCTGAGCAATGGAAATGCTGTACTGGCAAGAAATTGTTGCCTACCCCTTACAAAAAAATGCAATATAAAATGTGAATGGAAGCTTATATTTTAAAAACAATATATTTATACTACTGTTGACATTACAAAAATGTGAAGGTTAAACAAGCATCCATTTAACCACTGCAGCCCTGGAAGGTTTTACCCACTTCATGACCAGGCCATTTTTTACGATACGGCACTGTGTTGCTTTAACTGACAATTGCACGGTCGTGCGACACTGTACCCAAATAAAATTGATGTCCCTTTTCTTCCACAAATAGAGCTTTCTTTTGGTGGTATTTTTTTTACTAGTAATGATGGCGATCAGTGATTTTTAGCAGGACTGCGACATTGTGGTGGACAAATCTGACCCTAAGTGACACTTTTTGGGGACCAGTGACACCAATACAGTGATCATTGCTAAAAAAATGCACTGTTTACTGTATAAATGACACTGACAGGGAAGGGGTTAACACCAGGGGCAATCAGGGTTAACACCAGGGGCGAAGGGTTAACTGTGTCCTAGGGATGTGCTTTCTAACTGTGGGGGGGGAGTGTTACACTGGAGGAAAACAGAAATTGTGTTTCAGCTTGGCTGAAACAGAAGATCTCTCTTTTCATCACTGACAGATCAGCAGTGTGCCTCATTTACATAGGCACACCATTGCTCCCTGTCTGCTGTGAATGAATGGCAGGTCGCTGCGGCCATCACGGCCGCCGAACCCGGTGATTGGCTCCCGCTGTGCCCAATCACAGCAGGGGTGGTGCTCCGGCTGTGTACATGGGCCCCCTTCACCGCGTGCACAAAATCACATACCGGTACGTGATTTTGCGCAGCCGTCTGCCCTGCCGCAGTATACATATGGTGGGCAGTCCAGAAGCGGTTTAAAAAAGCACTTCTGTTATGGGAGCAAAACAGTTTAAACAACCCTTTGTAATAATAATAATAAAACAGGCCATGCATAGCATTTATTGATGCTTATGCAAAACAAATCATAGAATTGCCAGTTACTGCAATGACCGGTAAGCACCCTAAACCTCTGCAAGGTCCAGAGCAGACAAATATGTCCCTGACACTATCATACTTAGGGCAAATTCAAACCATATACATTAGGCTGTGCTAGGCAGCCTTGCCCAAAATGCAGTCCCAATGCATAGACCAGTTTACATCAGTGTACACTGAAAAAAGTAGGACATGCTGTCATTTTTTTTTTGCACAACATGTTGAAATGCAGTATATCACATTGAAACCTTCTGGGTGAATAATGGTAAAATGTGCCTGCTGGTGTGAGCGAGCCTGAATGGTTTGCATGATCTAACACAAGATATTTTTTTAGCTGATGCGACCAAATTTCATTTTCACTAAACACTTGTCATTCATTAAAACACAACATGTACATGAAACTATATTGTTCTGCAGTATTGTAAATACTGTACAATATACACAGGAAAACAAAATCTATTTGGCCACTAGACAGATTAGAGTAGATGATGGTTTTCCAAACAGTTAAACCAAATGATCTCTTTTAATTTTTCATTTATTAAACAGCCAAGAAAATGATGAACTAGTTCAAAACAATTCCCTGGAATTTAAAGGGTTTTTTTTTTTTTTTTCTATTTCAAATATTTTATTGAAGATTGTAACGATTTTACAGCAAATGTGTAACAAACATCAGAAAACATAGATCATGAATACTTTTACAGAATGAGTTTAGAAAAGAGAAAAAAAAGGAGAAAAAAAAGCTTTTAAGAGAAATCCCAGCCGGGCCAAAAGGTCGCCAGCATATTATCAATGTCAATATAGGATATAGAACCCAGCACCTATCTGGGAGAGGGTCTTAACCGTCTAGGAGCTTAGACTCCCTCGGCAGTTTGTTCTGTACGCTGTCATTTATTCGGTGTGGAGTATGTGATTGGTACATGTATTCATAGGAAAACTACGTCCGAGGATTAGGGGTCTCACTTTATTCATGTCAGACACTCTCCAAAATCTCTGATACATAGTTCTCAAGTAGGGTATCTGAGTAGTATGAGGCATGAGTGACTTGCAGGCTCATAATATATATGAGAAACCGGGCGTGGGAGAAAATGTAGATGTGGGAGAAGGGAGGGATGGGTGTGAGGGGTAGGTAGGACCTGAGGGAGAAGGAAGGAGGGATGGGACAGGTGGGACTGGGAAGTCTCTGACTCTTCCAGATGAAGATTGGAATATCTGGGTATTTCCAAAATGTGTGAGTATAGATCTATTAGGGGATAAGACCTCAGCGAGGTTAAAGGTTTTTTTTTATGTTTCATAATACAGGAAATTCAAGTATGCTCAGTTTTGATTAGCAAAGGGACTTTAATGCCAACAATAATTGAATATAACTTGCAGGAACAGTGGATGACCATTTTGCATTTAGTTATATCTTAACCACTCTAACCATTCTAAATACCTATAATATGCTCATTGTATAAGGATAGTTTTCAACTCTATTTAAGATTCACAATTTTTGTGACTGTTATGAAAACAGGTTGGTCAAGAATTGTTTCTTTTACACAAAACAGTAGAATGTTTCTGTCTGACAAACTCTGTGATTTATGATTTGCTCATTAATGTTTTACCTAGTCCCCAAAGGCAGATCTCTTAGCTAAGATTATGTGCATTATTTAGGTCCTTTATACTTAGATTTGTTAGAATTCATAGCCCTCTAAGCAAGAAATTTCCCTCCTCTGCGAAAGCCTTCAACCTTCTATTAACACATTAAGTAACGTTACTTCAATTTCATATTTAAAGTAATGCTGTATGTAACACATTACTGAGAAATCTGAGCAGCTTAGGAATTGCGTGAGAATGTCCTTTATAGTCTTGTGTACTTGAATTCCTCCCAGCAAGCAGCTGGTTTGTTCTGTAGAAACACATTTGAGGCATGTTTTAAGGTTAACAAAGCAGTACTATATAAAATAAAGAAGGAATAAAGCAGTGGGGGAAATAAAGCCTCATTCTTTTCATCTTGAGCTAAAAAACCTGTGCAGGTCTTTGTACAAATATGCCATTTTATCCTTTACTATCAGTTTACCATTAAGTAAATCAAGTACATTTTTTTTATTTTTTACAATATACTACGGAACAGGTACTTCCACTCAGTATGTCTGAAGAATAGAATCATATAAGCAATATTGTCTGTAACAAAAAGCCCTAGTCTACATTCCAGACCTGCTTATCTTTAAAAGGAAAATGGCAACACTATTTCAGAAGCAAGCTAGCTCTATTCTTTAAACAATGCTAATGAAGTGTGACTAATTGTGACCTTTAAACAGAAAGAAAAAATGTTTTGACTCTGCATGGAGTTGTCTTGTAGATGCAAGGCTATGTTAACTGAAATAAGCTTTTAAAATCTGATGGGGTAATAAGAAAACTGCAATTCCAGGCCACAGCCAGAAAGTGCCAGATAAACTCAGAGGTTTATTGGTTATCTGTGCAGCAATAATAGTTCTATGGACTTGTCATTGCTTTAATCAACACAACCCTTTGAAGCATGAATGTTTTACACAAAACCAATGTTAAAGCTTAGAGCTACACTAATAGCTTACCATTGTAAAAAAAAAAAGCAAAGAAAAATAAAATGCACTATATATGATAGGAAATATGATGATAACTTTGAAGGTCTGACTTAAGAAAGTTTATTATATCTTATTATATCTTTATTATATCTTAAAGTACACAGAAAGCAAAGGTGGTAAAGTGACTTGTGGCTAAAAAAAAATTTCTACATACAGAATCCCTTGCAAATAGGACAGTAAATTGGTGTCCATCCTGCTGTCCACATGATCTCTAATGTATTGAACAAAAAAATCAAATGACTAGAGATCCTACAGAATCTAATTTGTCTTGGAAGTGTTGATTTCCTGGTCCCCTGCTGCATGCTGTGGTTCCTCCCTCCAGCCACTACAGTACTATAAGACACAATAGTGAGGTAGGAGCCAAAGGACAAAACCAGTGAGTGCAGTGGGGTACCAAGAAATCAAAGTATACGATTCTGGATTTTCAGCTTCTTGATTTCTCTTCTGTAAGGCCAGGTTCACATACATGCAGCTGCGGTCCCCAGCATAGGGGCTGGTGCATTCCTGTTCACCGGGTCAGGAGCGAATCAGGTCAGAATTTTTGCCTGAATTCACACCTGAACCATACCCAAACACACACAGGACCCCTTTGGAATGTGGACGGCGGCTGCCCCGGACATGTGTAAATTGGCTCCATTGAGAGCCGGTCACACTCACATGTCATGCAAATTGGATGCGGGTTAACCACATCCAATTCGCACATATGTGAACCCAGCCTAAAGCAGTGGTTAATGTTGCACTTGAGAAGAAGAGGCCAGTATTCAATTTCTTGTCTGCAGGATGTTATGTATTTAGAAATGTGACAGAATCATTTTAACCACTTCAATACAGGGCACTTTTACCCCTACCTTCCCCGGCCAATTTTCAGCTTTTGGCGCTGTCACACCTTAAATGCAACACTATACCCATAAGAAACTTTTATCATTTTTTTCACACAAATAGAGCTTTTGTTTGCTGATATTTAATCACCGCTGGGTTTATTATTTTTTTGCTTAATAAACAAAAAAGACCATATTAAAAAAAAAAAAAAAATGTTTTTCTTTGTTTGGTATAACATTGGCAAATAATCTTTCTTCATATTTTTAGGTTAAAATCTATTCTTCTATATTTCTCTGGTGAAAATTAGTGTTTATTATTTAATCTGTAGGAAAGTTATAGAGTCCATATATCTGAAACGTGATCAATCCTGATGTACTGACACCCTATCTCATTTCTTGAGGCCTGAAAATGCCAGGCCTGTACAAATATCCCCCAAATTACCCTATTTTGCAAAGTAGACAGGTATTTAGTAAGAGGCAAGACAAGTTTTTTTAAGTTGTAATTGTTTATCACAATTATTTGGAAAATAAGAAATTAAAAAAATTCACTATTTTTTTTCTACATACAATTACCAGTGCAGTACAGCATTATCATATAACTGGTGTGGTGGTGATCAGGGACACTGACTGGCGACAGTATGTAGAAAAAAAAAGTTTTAATAATTATTTTCTTTTTTTTTATTACATTTTTTTCTTTTCTTTTTTTTTTAACAGACTGTGACTAGAGCAATACAGTTTTACCATAGTAATACTGTTTTACTCTGGGGAAGTGATCAGTATTTTTTTTTCTTACACATTATGATTGCTTATACCAATGAATTTCATTGGTTAAGCACCCATTTTCACTGAGTGAAACTGGTTCATTCTGTGTCTTTTGTTGTGATTAGCTGTGATTGGTCAAAGCTAATTACATGGTACAGGTGGACCATGATTGGCTCTGTCTGTACCATGTGATCACTGTAAACAATCACAGTTAGCAACACAATTGTACACAATAGATGGCAGGAAAGGAAGCCATCCATGGTTCAAAACTGTCATCTAATCTGTTGTGATTGATCACGGCTATCACATGGTGCTGGCAGTGGTCCGATATAGTGATCAGTTATTAACTGTGTCCGGTGACAGATTGCGATTCTGCGTGGCCGAGCTACCATGTTTCAGCTGCGTTCTGGGAGGACATCATATGACGTCCTCCCAGAACAACAGTACTCACTGTACTATAGGCCAGGCAGGAATGTGTTAAAGTGCCTTTAGGCTTGAGATGACAGTTTGCTGATTCAATGACTGAGTGTATTAGGTCAACACATGACTGGTCCAATGTACATTCCACAAACTCTGCTCAAGTATTGGCAAATGTGTCAAAAACATTCACTCAGTGTTTGGAATGAATTCCAGATCCTGATGTGTGATGTGTGAGGCACTTCAAAGATTACCAAAGTTAAACAGAGAAAGCAAAAATAAATTATTGTCTAGTTCCTTCGTGTTTTTGCATAAAGCTTGGGTGATGCAACTGGCAAAACTAAATAAATGAATACAATATATTGTTCTTGCATTGATTCATATATCCAAGAGCTACACTTTGTTAGCTTTTATTTAAAAAAAATCTTTAAATGTATGTTCCAAAAAAATACACAAAAAAAATCGCACTGGCAGGTTTCAAATGTATGTTGCCACTGAATGACTTATTCATGCACAATTAATATTTCCATTAAATGTTTTACTCCAAGCTTTTATGTTAAACCCTGACAAATCAAAATAGCACAACGTTTATCAAAAACTATTTGGAAACACTTAAGAAAGGGTGGAATTATAGGGTGTAAGTATTATCTTGATTTTGTGATGTTAAAAACAAGTTGTAGAGTGCTGGTAAATCCCATGAGATATGATTAATGGCAAAAAGGGTGGCAGAGAAATCCAAACTGCTGGAAAGCAGTCTTCTAAAATCAGTGTAGTAAGATTTCTGGCACCAATGTGCAAAATATGTCATCCTGTGGTTTTTCTAGTATATGTGCAAGTAATGCTAACTATTCTGACAGATGCACTCCAAGCACTTACAGCAGTCTAAATGACTACCCATAATGCACTGTTATCTACAATATCGGCTTTTCCAGCAGATAATCTGTAACCCTGAGTGGCACATGAAATCCTCTCAGAAAGAGAACAAGAGCATTATTGCTTTGTTCTGGAGACTGCAGAGTAGACGCCAATCAATCAAGACCTTTGACAGTTTTTACAGCCTTGTCCCATTAGGCCTTAACTCAAGCTGCAGGGTTTCTATTCAGATTATTTGCCTCTTTTTAAAATGATGTTAAAACAAGTCCAAAGTTTCAGTAAGTAAAGAAATATGCCTCTGTAATCTGGTTATCTTGTATTGACTTAGCCCCACAGATGTTTCCCACACAGAAAGCAAAGCTGTAGGTGTCAGTCAATGAAAAAATATAATAGTTACTAGGATAATTAAGACTTGATCTTTATAGCTTTCATTTGCGGGATGGATGATATTGGAGACTGTAAAGGTCTTCAGTGTATTGATTTTCATAGAAATAGATTATGTAGTTCAAGAAAAGGAATTGGCTTCAATAAGTGTAGCATATCCAATATATAGCAGATTTCTAAGAACACAGGTATGGCAGTAAACTTTATGGTATTGTTTAACACTTTATTTTACATGTGGCATTGAAAAGATTTTGGCATATATGCCACATCCAAAAATACATGTCTTTGAACAACCACTACAATTATAAATAAACACATCAGCCAGAAAATGACAGTGTATCTTATTATTTGCCAGCTTTTGCACACCTATGCATGCCATGCTCCATTCACACCTATGCATGCCATGTACAAGTGCATAGTTGGTGTGTAGCGATGTGTTTCCATCCATTCAGTATGCTGTCCCAATGAACATTTACAGTATAAAAAATTGTAACTGCCTTTAATCACTTCAATACCAGACACTTTTACCCCTTTGCTGCCTAGACCAATTTTCAGCTTTTAGCGCTGTCACACTTTGAATGACAATTGGGCAGCCATGCAACACTATACATATGATTTGTTTTTCTTTTTTTTCACACAAATAGAGCTTTCTTTTGGTGGTGGTTAATCACCACTAGGTTTTTGATTTTTTGCTAAATAAATAAAAAAAGACCCAAAATTTTCTGTTATAACATTTTGCAAATAAATAATCTTTCTTCATAAATTTAGGCCAAAATGTATACTGCTACACTACTTTGGTGAAACCCAAATCAGTGTCTATTATTTAGTCTGTAGAAAGTTATAGAGTCCACAAACTATGCTATATACATCTGAAAATCGATCAGTCTTGATGTACTGTTGGTCTATATAATTTCTTGAGACCCAAAAATGCCAGGGCAGTATAAATATCTCCCAAATGACAACTTTTTGGAAGGTAGACAGACCAAGGTATTTATTAAGAGGCATTGGGAGTTTTATGAAGTTGTAATTTTTTTTGTCACAATTTTTTGAAAAATTAAGAAATTACATTTTTTTCATAATTGTTTAAAGTTTTGTACATACTGTCACCAATGTGATACTGTGTCATCATAAAACTGGACACTGAGGGGTGACAGTATGTAACACTGTACTACTCTGGGGAGGTAATTAGGATTTTTGTTACACACTATGATTGCTTATAACTGTGAATTTTACAGTTATAAGCAACCATTTTGTTCTGAATGAAAACTTAATTCAGTGTTTACTATTATGATTAGCTGTGATTGGCCACAGCTAATCACATGGTACAGATGGGCTGTGATTGGCCATGTCTGTACCATGTGATCACTGTGACCAATCACAGAGCTCATCACAATAGTACTCAATGAATGGCATGAATCAAAGCAATTCATTGTGTACAATTGTCATGTGATCTGCTGTGATTGGCCACATCAACCACATGGTACCGACATTGGGCCAGTACAGTGATCTGTCATCCATTGTGTCTGGTGGACACAGTGGGTGACAGATCATGCTGGAGTGTGGACCGATCCTGGGGGGATGTCAAATGACATCCTCCCAGGATAACAGGGCCCCCGCTTGGCCCTCATATTACAATAGGCAGGAAGGAGTTAAGCACACCAAAGCACAATTATGTTAATCCACTATGTGCTGCAATACATTTCCCAAAAGAAATACTGGTACTTTTTCTTTGTGTTGAGGCTTGTTAAAGGCCTATTGAAAGTAAATAGGATGCCTTAACACAACACACATAAGTATGAATAAGGGCCTAAAATGTTACAGAAAACAAGGTTTAATAAATATTACCAAAGCAACCCATGCAAAATACAATATATTTTTGCTACTTATTTGTGAATCCCATAGTTCTTTGCTGAAGAATAAGATAGTGCTTCTATGGGAAAGTTATTTAGCTTGCAATGAACATTAGATACATATTTTACAAAGGAGTTTTTCTTTTTGTTTTTTTTCTTAATGTGTACTTCTATGTGAGCTTTTATTGAGTGTAGATTTACATTAAAGCCCAATTGTAGGCAGACTTTTGTACATTTGGATAGAGCAGGCAGGGTTAGAACCTCTGTCAGGTTTTAACTGATGTCTGTGTTTTCTTTAAAAAAATTACTCTCTGTCCCCCTAGTAACCTGGATTGGAAGGGAGAGAAGGGGAAATTCTCCAAATGGTGAAACAGCTACAGAAGCAATGATATTTGAGTCAGAATATGCAGATAGTATATCTCATCAAAGTACTGAAATAATACACATACATGTACATGTGAAGCAGGGTTATAATTACTGAACGACCCAGCAAAGCTACAAAGCTTTGTTAACTAAAACATGTAAATAATTACCTAGTACAGTGACTTATAATTAGACAATTTAGTTATAGCAAATGTAAAATGTCAATATTTAGGCTATTTTAAAAATGGGCTGTGCTAATACTTTGTAAAATATTATGCATTGTCTAAATGTCCTGCCTAAAATAGACTGCCAGCCCTTACAGTTCATTTGCTATTCCCTAAAGATTTGGCATTAACTAGGCACTTTTTCTTTCTAGCAGAGGAGCTGGCGAAGCCCCAAAGGGTTTTTATACTGGGAAGTGCCAAGAGAGATAAAGTCTCTTTTAATGTTTTTGGAAACTAGAAAAGCTTCTTCTTTCAGCCATCAGCCAGCACGTGACTCCACTAAAAATTGGATCCACTAAGACCTTAAAGCTGAACATATCTTTTCAAATCTGAAGACTCCATGACAATGCTGGAAGATCAAGATTATACACCAATAAGCAGCAGTGCTTACACCATTCCATATAGCATGCCACAAACAAAAGAGCTTTCTGAATTGCCTTCCAATAGTAAATCCTGTCTCATTGCTGTGCTTTCCCTTCTAAATAAATAAAATAAGATGTGAATTTAAGAACAATATCCTTCCTTATTCAATCAACTGAGGATTAGTGCAGCTGTATGCATGCCAGCATTCTTCTAATCTAAATGGGTTCTTTGTAAAACAAATGGTGAAAGAGCTTAAAACATAAGAAAGCTGTTGCTTTCCAAACCAAATATATATTAAATGGATAGACTGACATGAAGCTTTAGTCATTTGTATTTCTGAGCTGATTTATGATGTTAACAATAGTCTAACTAAAGTGATCCCTTAGCTACTATATGTATAATTTTTTTTTATTCTTAAATAGTTCTTTCTTATCCAGATACAAAGACTGCAGTAAGAGCACCACACCAGTGGCAACAGAGTCCAGAAATATATTTTATTGGATAATTAGCTGTGTAATATGTATCCATTTATGGCCAATCCTGACCAACTTCTGTCAAACAGGAATGTTGGAAAACTTTTGTCAATCAGCTACAGCCCCTGATATATTCTGATAGCAGAAAGTCCCGCTGTATGAATACAATATGTCAGCTGGGGGAATTCCTTGATCCACCTTATTTGAGTGGATGGAAGTATATGTTTGTTTTTTGGGGTTTTTTCAGCCCTTTGGCTGAATGAAAAAATGTTCCACATGTGGGCACTCTAAATGTCTGCATATTGGGCGGCATGTTTAATACACGTTTTCTCTATAATTTTGCACATATACAGTATGCGTGCCTTTACAGTGGAGAATGTCAGAAATAATTTTTCTACAGAAACCAAATGGGTGATTGAGACCAGCTATATATAAAACCAATAACTGTAATATTGAACAAGCACAACACACCTCAAATTAAAGCTGGTCACCTATAGAAGAATCCTCAAACAACTCTCCCTATTCTCCCAATTATCCCTCTCCATTCATACCCATTGTTTAAAGCATGTTTGTCAATCTCCAGACTTACAGTCTACAAGCAGACATAATGGTCCCCCAGTTATCTATATTTGTGTTTAAGGTTTGAATATAAATTAGGACAATATCTTCCAATTCAAAAGAGGATGGGCCACCCCCTCCTCTCGGTCTGCCTGTCTGTAGACTCACCTCCAGTGGCATGTGTGAGAGCCCAGGATGCCGCTGGTTTTCTCTGCAGTGGGTCTTGGCTGGTGCCTGCATTTGCTCTCCAGTCCACTGCCTTCCAGCTGAGTACACCATACCAGCCCTCCATGCAGCATACAGCAGTTTTACATGTACTCGGGTTGAACTAAATGGACTTGTGTCTTTTTTCAACCTGACTAACTATGTAACTATGTAAGTGATACTGAATAAATTGCATTTTTACTTTTGCTAATACTGATCTGGTGCCCTTGTTTTGGGCCTAGGAACTGGCTGCTAGACCGAGCACTGCCACAGGGTAAAAAGTCACACGTTTTCCCACATCCAAAAGAACCAGATATTGTTGCCAGATGAATACCATGGGTTTGGAAATCTTTTAGAAAAACACTGTCAACAATTTGCCCTGAATGGGCAGGGTGACAGTGTATCTTTAATACTTCAAGAGATGGTGTTTTTGGCTGTTTATTTTTCATGACTTTGCTTTAAATGTTAATGTAGCCCCACTATTGTTCATGCTTTGCCTATTCTCTCAGCCATCCCAAAAAATATTAATTGAAGCACATGGAAGCACAGAGAACACTATATCAGTTCATGTATGCATAAGTGATAGTTGCTTTGTTAATTTCTTCACGTAGGGAACAAAGAAAATTGGGTCAACCAGTGGGTTGAATGAAAAAAACTGACTAATGTATGGGCAATTATTTATTTTTTTCAGCACAAAATTGCTATATTTTCTTTAGGGTTAATCTCTTAAATTACACAGCTAAACACTCAGACTCACCCACTATTTTCGACCACTGGTAATAATATAGGAAACTAAAAGACAAACAAACACCACTTTTCTGATCAAGCTTATTACAATACTGTCAGGTATTTATTCCACACTGTTTCAGGCTTGTTGGCCATCAATTTATGCAAAATATATAGTAGAAGTAAACTCCTTGATTCTTTTATTCCTTACTACAACTTTTAAGTATAACCATGTATATTGCTTTAAGGCAAAACATTCCCTTTATGATTAGCTTGTACCAGTATCAGAATGATGTTTAGTCTTGTGGAGGGTGATGAAGGACTGGATCTAATTTCATATCATTATAATAAAATGATCCAACTGCCTTCACAGCAGGATATCTGCCCCATTCACATCTACCTATAAAAATTGCAATCAAATGTTTCACAAAAAAATGTAGTAGCAAATGTAGTTTATTAAATTATTTTTAGCTATACTAATATACATTTCACAAAATATTTTATTAAATATAAAACATTCAATCAAATAAATTAAAAAAAAACAATATTGTTTCTAATTTTACACATAGTGCTAGCAAGTTAATGCTTAAACTGTTAATTCAAATTCACAAGGCAAAAGTACACAACCCAGGGTGTGTTACACAATACATTTTAAAAATGTCCTTCTGCTCTTATTCTTTGTAATATTAATATTTCCAGTGCCTCAGCGCTTAAAGCTGCAATTCTACTCCAGGAAATGTGCAGGGGCCCTTATGTCTGACATATATTTCATTACAAGCTATAATTTTGTCAGTTTGCAGATGTAATCAGAATACCTCACACACGGATATGAAGTGACAGTTTACCAGGGCAGTTTGCCTTTTGCTTTACCAGCAATGACTGACAGTCACAGTTTACAACCACAAAGCTTTAACCAAAAAAAAACTGTATTTTTTTTTCTTTTTTGCAGGCTATAAAACTACAGATGCTAAACCTTTCCAAACAAAAAATAACTTGTTTGAACTTAACATCTTACACAGTGACATTTTTAAATGCACATCAAATGAAACGATGCAGTTTTAGGTTTGTTATAACGACAATGTCAATCCTTCCACCAATTGAAGCTTCTGTGCATATAAGGTCTATTAGTACTAAATTGCTGATAGCCATAATCTTATATGCTCTACATTCATATTTAAGGCAACCTCAAATACTAGGTGATCATTCAATATTAAAAACATCAGTGCCTGTTAGTAAAGTGTTATCTTAATCTGCTAATTTGGATATCTTTGGCTAGTAACATTTTGTTCTTCTAATATAGGAATGGTGCAGATGTCTCTTTTGCTCACAAAGTTGCTCATTAGAAAATAAATTTCTTGCCTACGTGCCATTTGGGCAAGAAAAGGAAATGTGCTGGCTTGATTACTTGCTAACATCCAATTGCTTTTGTCCTCCAGATCCCAAATACACAGATATAGATTTATGTGTAGTGAGACAAAAGATCCAGACACTCTATTACTGAAAGAAACTTACAATAGAGTGATCAAAACTGAAAATTGTCCAAGGTCATGTGATTAATCTTCAATGCCGACCGTGGACCATTCAAATCCCACCCAGTACAGCAGTAACTGGATGAGATTTGAACCCTGTATGGGCAGGCTGAATGTACCAAATTGATCGCTCAACCAACCTTGTTACAACCAACCTGCCGGATTTACTTGCGATTATCACTAGCATCTGCTATAGCCACTAGCAATAATCACTGTCTTCTCCCCCCCACCACTGGGAAAATACAATGACTCATCAGGAGGGATTCCCCTGTCAGCACTGTCTGTGTTGATGGGGGAATCATGTGAGTTTCTTTCCTGCAACCCAAGTTTGTAAGAAATAAATTTGCACCATCTATGGCTGGATTAATGGATGCCATAAGAATAAGAAAGATACTGTTACAATAGGGAACAGTAATACTCAGGAGGTCTCAGACAGCTTTTTGGTAACACTTGAACATTAAAGTTTTATTCTATACTTTCTTTTCTCCAATGAATAGAAAACATTTGTGTTCAGCTACACAGGAATAAGAAGCAATTGTTCTTCTCTGTTTAGCCTGCAAAAGACACTAATAGCCTCACAGCTGTTTCAAGCAATTCTGCTTGCAACTACTGACCACACATATAAAGTAAAGTACTGTTTAAACAAAATATATTGTCTTACGTATATTTGTATGTATTTAAAAGAGATCACCTTGATGTCAATTATCACATTCGTATGAAAAGGAAATATTTATTATATTTCAGCTTACTAATTCTTGGATGTGATGGCTGTATTAGTTTCCTTCTTTAGGCATTCTTTCTTATATTTTATCTGGTAATCCAGCCAGTAAGTCTGTTATTTTTCACTACTCAAGCTCTCCAACCGAATGTGTCAGTTTACATGGATGAGACAAACCACTTAACACTGAGAGGGGTGATTAAAATGATCAACTTTTATTTATTCATGTAAAACCTTTTTCCCCAAAGAAAGAAAAATCAGATGCAGTCACCACATCTTATGATTGATAAGCTATATTATATTATTGGTTTTGAGTTTAATACCTCAACACAAACAGGCACTACTTCCTGCTTTGCAATGCTTAACAGTGGTTATACTTTACTTGTCCTTTTCAATATTTTGTCCAAATCAAAGACTTAAGATGTATGTATGTGGCTTAAATTTCTGGTGATTCCTACTGACAATACCTGGCTTAAACTTCAACTAAGAAATCAAACGAGCTAACCAGAAAAAAAGTAAACAGAACACAAGAGCCGGCAGCAAGATATTTGAAAAGATAATTATCTACATGGATGACCAGCTTTACATTGTGAAAACAGTGCTCTCTCTTTGGGAAAACACTTCCCTTATCTCCCTATTTCCACAGTTGTTAAGTGATATCTAGCCCAAAATGCAGCCAAATACAAACATTTAATTCATTGTAGCTTATGAAGCCTGAGATTTGGTGGCTGCCTTTGTTTTTTTCAGGTTAAGAACATTTTCAGCGTGTACAGAAACACCTGCAAAAATGTAATGTCCTTGTCACTTCTCGTTAGCTGAACTGAAAGCACAAATAATGTTATTGTCCTTCAAAACACTACTATCCCCATGTGATGGAGATGAAGAGGAAGCAATGCTTAAAGTCTAACCTAGGTGACTGTCATGGCTCTACCCATAGATACAATGGAGTGAGTAAGCATAGTCACCCAAATACAAGGAAGTGTTATTAGCAGGAACACCAACTGAAAATAAAGGAAGAAATCCTAGAAAAAAACAAATATAGCCACCACATGAAGAGAATGGTATAGTATGGCTGGGGTCCAGACTGACAGTCCACGCTGAGTGGTTTCTCAAGGGTTTTTTTCTTTCCCCATGTTTCTTGAACCACCCAGTCAATTCCTATACTCACCTCTATTGCCTCCCTCTGATAAACATTGATCCTCTGGGATGTGTAAGCTATCTCCACTGGTCTGGACACATGTTCACACTCATTCTTTCTGATTGCTTCCACCTTCCATCCCCTGAAGAAGACTTTATATAAGTTAAAACATGTTGGGTTGATTTGGTGTTTATGCAATTTATTTTTAACCCTTCTTTCTTATCTACTGTATTACTGCTCCCTGTGAGATTAGCAGGAATTATTTTACAGAATAGGATGTGAACTGTATAGATCAGCTATTTTTTAATTCATTGTTCAATAAAGATTTCTTATTTGTATACATATATTTCTATTGTATGATTTCTATTGCTGAAACAAAGTCCCATGGCAGAGATCTTTGCCACAATTTAATAGGGATGGAGCAGCTATCGTAACCATGATATAATTGCTACTCTTTGTTTCCGGAATGGTATAGTATAGACAATTTTTATTTCGGGGTATAGAAAAGCTTTAGGCAGTTGTTGATCCTGCCTCTAGTCATTCACATACAAATCCCAATAAGTAATACAAGTACTTTAATAGGTAAGAGCAAACATATAGAAATCTGCTCACTAGAAATATACTATGCTCTCCCTTTAACAATAAACCTTAGGTATGAATTTCATAAATGTGTCAGATTTTTCCAATATTAGTTATTTACACTATAAAATGGAAAAACATAATAGGTTTTTAAAACAAAAAAATATATATATATAATTGTATAATACATTTACCTAATGGTTCAGATACATACCAAAGGCTTTATAGAACAATACTATTAATCTATCAAACCCTTATCAGCCGTTAAGTAATTTGGAATCTATTTACAATTTTGCTTTAGCTACTTTTCTACTTAAAATTTCCTTCTCCTTTATCTGCCTGGAAAATGTGGTTACCATAGTTTCTGTGTCATGCTGAGACTTGATCTGTAGAGCTGCTATTAAGCTGCTGATAACAGTGTTTCTGTCGCAATTTATGAGAAATGTCTGTTGAAGACACAGAGAATTGTACACGCTATATTTTCCCAGCTGGAGAGATCTGTGAATGGAAAGGTAAAACATGAATACACATGCTCTGAAGGTTACAAAAGGCAACAGCTTGCTTTTGTTGGGTGGTTTATTGTACAAATAGTGGAATATGGATTGGAAAATATGAACATTGCACCAAATTAACACATGACAAAATATATTACTCTGGTGCCGTTTGCTTGTGTATTTACAGTATATATTTTTACTAGCTATATACATCAATGAATAATGTAATCAGAGGACATTAATGCTTAAAAAAAGCATGCATTTTTTTAAGAGCATGTTTATGTATTTTTATGGTTACCATGTGTGTTAATGCATCTGGGATGCATGTTTTTGCATGCTTTTTTTTAAGGGGGCTTCTTGCTTTTAGTGTGAGGATTTCCTTTTTGTCAACAAATTCAGGATGCAATTTTTTTTATACTACAAATTGGAGCATCCCCTGTATTGTTTGAGATTCTTTTAAGACTTACATTTTTCACTTCAGTTTCAAATATTTTAAGTATGGCTAGTCTATTTGATAATTAGTCCTTTGGGAATGGACCTTCCAGACATTCTCTTTTTATTCCTCCCGTCAATTTTGAAAGCTCTTCCATAATACTTCAACTCTTATTCTCAGATTGGTTTTGTTTGGATTTTTAAAAAATGATTTAAAAAAATAACTAAAATAATTTCTAGAACTCAACTCACCTAAATATCTAAGGCAGGCCATACACAGTGCACGTGTTTGTCCCCCATCAACACAGACAGTGCTGACAGGGGAATACCACCTGCCAAGTAATTATTTGCTCCCAGGGGGAAGCCATTCCCCCTGGGAGAAGACAGTGAATGCTAGCAACTACAGCAGCTGCTAGTGATAATCACAAGAGAATCCAGCAGGCTGGTTATACCAAAGTTGATCGATCAATCAACTTGGTACATTCAGACTGCCCATTAATGGTTCAAATTTTGGGCTGGTTCAGCAGAAAATTTGAACCATGTATGGCCGGTCTTATACTTTAGAAGGAGTAGAACACTACAATTTATTTTTGATTAACATGATAAATGTACAGTATAAGGAGCCTTTATCCTGGCTATGTTGAAACAAACTTCTCAGTTAAAGAATGCATTTTTCAAGAAATCTGCAATGTTCACCATTCTTTAAACAGATATAGAAAAAAACTGTTCAAGACTGGGAATATTACAGGATACTACTTATTGATGCACACAACTTAATCAAAGCGACTGAAACATGGAACTGACTGTATTTAAACCATGGCAACCAACAGGCTGTTATGAATAAAACTCCAGTCTTTAAACTCCTAATGAACACCGCTATCCAAAAATTTCTGGGCATTGATCTTGTGCATGTGGCAACATTCCTACAAAAATGAATGCTGTGGTGAACTGCCCTACTGCTTATTCTTTTCTGCAAAAGCAAAAATGCAGATGTTTGAAGATAGCAATCACTTTTATATTAGAAAATATATGTCTTGATAATGTTTTTATTTTTATATGTATTATGATTGCTCTATATGAAGCAATAAGGCAGCCAATAAACAACTACTCTCTGCTATATAAACAACCACTCTATGTATGCTATAAAAGAGTATATACAAAAATAAAGAAAAAGTAATAGACATTCAAGTAACCCCCTGTAGTCTGAAATTTAACAATAGGGTTATAATAAACAGTATTTATTAGCAAAAAATTGTGGGCAAAACACATTAACAGGACTCTCTGATTCCTCCTGTATTAAATTGTATTGTAACTGTACTGTCTACCCTCATTTTGTAAAGAGCTTTGTAAACTGTGTACTCATGCCAATTAAGAGCACTAAGTGTAATTTCTGTCTGCTGCTTCATTCCTCTGCTATCATCATGAATCACTTCTGTCAAGTTTTACCTGACACTAAGAGAAAAAAGTGACAGGGGTGGGATCTCCAACTGATTGACAACCTCAGCTCTGTTCCTGTGTGAAGAGGGTGTGTCCTTTCTCTCCAATCAGCTGTTAGAGCGCTCCTCACTGAGTTCTCAAGAGTGTAATTTCAGCTCTCTGCCCATTTTTTCTGACAGCTCAGGGAAGCTTTATAAACTGGACTTTGAAAGAAGAGAAGAGAAGAGAAGAGAAGAGAAGAGAAGAGAAGAGAAGAGAAGAGAAGAGAAGAGAAGAGAAGAGAAGAAAAGAGAAGAGAAGAGAAGAGAAGAGAAGAGAAGAGAAGAGAAGAGAAGAGAAGAGAAGAGAAGAGAAGAGATAAACAGGTACAACTTCTGTAGAAGAATTTGTTTAATCTCTGTATCATCTGAGGCCAGCCACTTCACTGGGTATATGTAAGTGTTTACAACCACTTTAAGATCCATAGAATCTATATTTAAAACTCTCAATTAATGAATTGTGCCAGCCTTAAAAAAGGACATAAACGCACACACATACATATCCACATACGAACAACTCCATACACTTTTTATAGTTGTGTTGAGTTCTAACCAAGAAAATGTCCTCACTTGGCACACAGATTCCTGATTTCTAAAGTCTATGTTATAGTGCAAAATTCATGCATCATGCTGTCCCATACTGAATGTAGAAATATAGCCATCCATTTCAAAGCACAACTCCACAAAAAAACTGTTTTCAGTATTATTAATTGTTTGCACTACCTTTTTAACTTTTACCATTCTTTTAAGACACAAAGTGGTTGATTTGGACTATGCACTTTGCAAGTGCAGTTGCACTCATTTTCCCAGAGCTCAGTGAATGTGGTGAAGCTCTGCTAATTTCTATCATACAATCAAGTGCAAGCAAATATGCTTTTTTTTATTTTCTTGCACCTGATTGGGTATTCTTTACATCACATTTACTAAGCTATGGGGAAAATGAGTGAGTGCAACTGCACTTGCCTTTAGTGAATCAACCCCAAAATGTTGTAGCAATCGATATGGAATTACCTTTAGTCCATGGCCTTTTATCAGATGGACTTCCACAGCCACAACTGTTGTGCTGTTTACATACATTTCTAAATAGGAACATTCTGGGAACTATTTCCCTATTTCATCACCTTCCCATTTTATCCTCCAATATCACCTTGAGTGGTTGTAACCATTGAAAATGCCTTACATATCACTCTTTCAAAGACTTTGCTGTGTCGCACTACATTTTGTCTCTCATGGGAAGGAATAGTTCTGGAAATCTGTTCACTCTGACACTAAAGTTCACTGGCATTGGGCATTCCAGATACATCAACAAACGCTAACATATTTCTACTCTAAGATTTTATCAGGCCATAGTTAACATCTTTTTCTCCACCTTTTAGAAGAAGTCAAGGACCCAGTCTTGCTCTTCCCACTCCTAAATGTGTATAGACATTATTTACAATATGATAGATGTGTAAAAATAACACAACTGGACATTCTAAGTAAGGTTTTTCTATTGCCACATATGTTTGACCGCTGGATTTATAAACTCTTCTTTCTCTCTTTTAAGGCTGAACTATAGAGAGTGATGATTCCTGGGGTTCTGTGCTAGTGGGTTTGCATCTACACTAACTACATGGGGATCACTTGCTTGGCACCTCCACTATTGAAAGAAAACTTTGCATTGTTTAAATTGCAATAGGTTTTTATTAAAGTATTTCTGAATACAGGTTATAACATAAAGAAGCAGGTAGATACAGACAATGCACACCACTAGTCACTGGGACTGTAGCTACCAAGAACATAAATACAGTAATAGGCAAAACAAAAGTCAGGGAATATCTGGAAGAATAAGCTAATAGTATAAAGGTAATTCATAGGTAACTGGAGAAGACTTTGGCAGCTAACAAGACACTGACCAGGAAGTGATAATAAGGTGAGTGGAGAAAAAAGTCCGGACAGCCGCACACCAGGAGAATATAATCCAACGAAATTTCTTTATTGTAAAATCAGGACCAAATCATGTACAAGACACCATAGATAGAATGTACAGGCAATCAGCTGACGCGTTTCACGCTCTTGCGGAGCGCTTACTCATAGCTATTGCCTGTACATTCTATCTATGGTGTCTTGTACATGATTTGGTCCTGATTTTACAATAAAGAAATTTTGTTGGATTACATTCTCCTGGTGTGCGGCTGTCCGGACTTTTTTCTCCACTCACTACATGGATTAGCATTAGCCAGCACCTGGGGCTTTTTCAACTCTGGGGAGTAACATCCATTTCATACCTGGTTTGGACACAACCTGGTGCGTGGAAAACGCTTGTGCTGAAGTGATAGTAAGGTGTTTCAAGAAAGATATAGGAGGAAAGGTAAAGGGGTCTTCAGAGCTCGAATTCGGAGACAGTACAGGAAAGTAGATGAGGTTAGATTTGGGGAGGGAAGAAGGACATCGAAGACAACCAAAGCCAGGATTTCAGAGAATGGGACCTATATAACAGTATAGCTTGCAAAATTGAAAATGCTCATTTTTATGTGTGTGTATAAAGGAACACTAGTGAGTTTTTTAATTAATTAGAAAGATGTCTACATATTGGTGGACTAAACAAAATGAACAAACCACTTCTTCCAGGCTTTCACAATAGTCTATTTTATCCATCAAGACATAGGTTTTTAGTTTGAATTGGGACTTTGTGAGATCTTTGGGTTTAAGATGCAGTAGAATTTATTCAAAAGAAGGAAACATGGACTTTAGAGGCACATCTGTAGCGTTGAAATACAAAATTAACTTTTATTAATCTTTAAAATTCACATTATTGACATGACATGTTAAAAACAAAATATGGTGTTTGGTCTAAACGATGCTCACACCACCTAACACAACCAACTATTACCACAGTGGAACAGATTGTTCAATAATAATTCAAAATGAGATGATGTCAAATGGAAGCAACAGCTGGTTGGTGATAGAGATGTAGTGAAGAAAACTCATCGTATTTAGGACGTTGGCACATACCTATCTGTATCCACAACGCCATCTTGTGGTGATACATTTAAATTTAAATTAAGATGCAGTAGAACATGCCAAGGATCTCTAGAGAAAGAAAAATTAAAGAGATACTGCAAAAGCTTGGTCCAGAACCATGTGAGCAGGTCCACCATAAGTGTAAGACATCTCCCAAGGGGGCACAAACTTGAAAACATATGCCAGGAATAGAGGAGTGGGAATGTGCTAATCAGAATGGAACCATGTACTGCCTTGCAATGGTCTTGAATGTAGATTCAGTTGTGTTTATGTTAATAGAGTAGGGGGCCATTGTAGCCAATTTTCTCTGTCTTTAGTGAACTGATGGTCTTTTTCCCACTTGAAAACATAAGTGGGAGTTGCATGATTATTAGAGTTTAGTTTTGAGTAGAACATGGATATCAATTTGGGGGAGAGAGACTTAGGATAGTAGATATGTTCAAAAAGTGAGATCTTGTTGGCTAACATGGTGGTGAGCCAATGCTTTATTTGCTGGAAGTGAAAGAAGCCAGAAGATGGGGCTTGATATTTTTCTATAATTTCTGCCCAGGTGTAAGTGGTGCAACCATTGAAGAAAAAGTAAGTGTAGTGAAGCTTGTGGAGAAGCCAACAGTGGAAGCAAAAACCTTGTATTTTTTACAGTGTTTAAGCGCTGCTTAAACTTTTGGCGCTATATAAATCCTGAATAATAATAATAATACAGTGAATACAAGGCTCTGATTGTATGAGGTGAAGATCATGATATCACAGCCCCTCCTCTCCAACTTTTCCAATCAGAGAGCTCCTGGAACTATTTTCTAATTTTAAATATTTTAACATCTTTACCAGCAAAGGAAGGTAAACAGCTTACCAAACCTTTAAGCATTCTGTCAACATATTCACTGATTCAAGAGACTTGAAACATGTCTTTTCATTTCCTGACCATAATATTCAGTAAAGAGGACATAATTAACCCCTTTATTACGGAATTTGTTTATTCTCCTGAAGTTTTTTTAATGTAAAGGTTACATAAAATGGGAAGGTGAAGAGGAAGAGGTCAATCTTAAGATGAGCAGTATAAGGGAGGTAAAGGGTTAATATACAGGTTACAATCATAGACAGGATGAAGCTTAGATGTGTGGAAGAGGGGGACTGGACAAAGGGTTAACAAAACTTTCTCACAGTCAGTGAAAATGAATGAATAAATCAGCAGATAATCCCATTTCCCATTTATAGATTGCTAAAATTCCTCTCATTCCTGTGCTGTAAGAGGAAGGGGAGGAAATAACAATCTAAACAGTAGTATGTGATTGCTGTGATTGGTTACCAGAGCAATCACATGCTACAGAGCCACTCAAATCAACTTGATATACTATGTCTGTGAACTGAGCTATCTAACAATGGCTCAGTTCACATTGATGGGCAGAAAAGCTGCCTAAGGGCTGTGTATACAGAGGAGTTTATAAACAGCAGTGGTTGAATAGCAGTCCACCATTCCACCATTGATAAACACATTGTGGTAGAAAAACTTTTTTACTGGCTATATACACTTTCAATTGAAAAATCATAAAAAAATACTGCGCTGTCCCTTTAAATAATAAGCAGCAGCCAGCACAGCAAAAGACAATTGCAAGCATAAAATAACAAATAAATGTGCAGCATTAATAAGAATGGTCTCTAAATTAAATAGGGACGTATATAAATCATGTGACTCCTAAACACATAAAATAACAAATATGAAATAACGTGATTGATAACATCCAAATATCTGCTAATAAAAAATCAACACTAAATAGAATGGAGGTAAACTTAAAGTCCACAAGCGAAGATGCCGAACGTGTAAATAGTCCAAACATATAGAAGAAATTCTCATGGCATCCTCATGACATCAAAAGTGGAGACAGGTGTGAGAAAAATACAGGCAAAATATCCACCACCGACTGTATGGAGGCTTACCGGAATAATTGAAATTAATTAAATTAAAAAGGACATACGCCTGATGAGTCCACAAATGCTTGTGGTGAAATTACACCATTTGGTAGGGGCATCCGTGTAGGCAACCTCTGGCTTGTAAAAAAAGGTGATCCCACAGTCATTCAGATGGTTCACAATGACAGTAACCCTCAAGTATGACGGATCAAATTTCTCCCGTAGATTCATATAATAAGATCAAGAAGGAGAACAGGGTGCCACATAGTATAAATCGGTTTAGCAAAAATGTTATGTTTATCTTCATTCCATTAATTGTTGATTTTTTATTATCGCATTTGTGGATGTTAGCAATCACATTATTTCATATGTATTATTTTATGTGTTTAATATTCACATGATTTATTTACGGCCCTATTTAATTTAGAGACCATTCTTATTAGCGCTGCACATTTATTTTTAATTATCTACACTTTCAACTTCTGCTGGTAATTTTTCTTCATCTATTCTTTTCTCCAAATGTTATTCAAAAACCTTTAATACTTTTGCTTCCTCTTCTTTTCACCAAGAGATGAGGTTTTTCTTTATTAAATCATCAAAACATGACTCCCAGAAGCATTATAAATCTGAAATGTATTTCATGTATCAGTAGGGCAAAACCAAATCCTTTTGGTAATAAAAAAAAATGGTAAGGCTTAATTTCAAAACTGGTCAGGTTACTAATGTTTCCTTTTATTCTCTTATTTCACTACTGTGTATTTCTCTTGAGTGCCACTTTAGTCTTTGACTCCACCTTTTTTTAATTTCTTTGTTCTGTGCTTCTATTTAGTTTTCATTCTCTATAAAAATATATATACACTATATATGTCTTCTTATTCTATTCCTTCCTTTTTCACGTATATTATACCCCTAGCCTTTCCTATGACTAGAGAATCTCAACCTTTTCCCATAACAATGTATTCCATTTATTATATTCCAGATTATCTGTAAACGTAACTAATCTTTCAGAATGCTGATTAATTTTCTGTTCTAAATCCTCTAGCTGAGCTCTCATTTACAATTGGTTGCATCACTTTAAACCCATGGAGAGATACATTCCTCTTTCCAACTTCGTAAGAATCATTTTTTATGCTATAAGGGAGTCCCTTTTATTTTTACTTGAACTTGTTTTGACTTAATGTATTCCATTTGCTAGAATTACATGAAATAAACTCCAGATCTCTGCAGGCAATTGAGCTTGTTGATGTCATAAACTTCCACATTTCAGGGTCAGCATGGCATATTGCAGCAACATCTATTTAACAAGCACACATTTTACAGGAAACCAAGGATTAGCTTTCCTGAACAGCCTTACAGGAAAGCTCTTACAAACAGGGAAAAAGGAGAATGTTACTTATCCGTAGAAATCAAAACACACTAACCTGTGGCAGGCAGCCAGCAAAACTATTTTAGATCTGTTATCCCATCTGGTTGGCTTGTAAGTCATTGAAATATGCATGTTAATATCTACTTAAGAGACGAATACTCACTGGGACTCATAAAAGTCTTGGGGTGCTGTTTATTATGATTGTATAGCTTGTGATCCATAAAGAACAGTGTTCCGGTACTCGCAGAGGTTTTAACAGTTAGCCAAAGCACCTCAGCAACTGAAGAAAAGAAGCCTTGACAATTCCCATGGCAGAAAGCCATAAAAGTCTCACATATCAAGCAAGAAGTATTATATTTTCATTGTTCTGTTAGCAAACCCAACCTCATTTTCAAATCCTGTGGTCCTGCTATATTGTAATTGAGTGCAGACTGTTCATCCATATATGTAAATATAAGTAAATGCAAGCCTAACATAATTTTGGCAAGATTTCAATGCTACAAAGTAATGTCAACAGCTACTTAAAACTCTATTATGCTGGATTTAAGTCTGGATTTCAGGTTACCAAATATTAAAAAGTTTACTCCAAGTGTTCCCTGAGAGCAAAAATAGGCCTTATAAATACAGTCCTGCACTTCGTTGAGAGCTCCTCCCTTCTTCAGCCACTTTTTCACATGTTTTGCTTCTTTTCCTTCCCTCCTTTTTATCCATTTTCCTCTTTTTGTTACGTCTCTGTCATTCAAAATCATTTTGCTACTTTACATAAAACTTTCATTACTTTCATGAATTCTGCCTGATGGCTGCATCCTGCATTTCTAAACTATGTCTCAGCCCTTCAAATGCCCAGAAATAGCATCAGGCAGCAGCCAGAGTGGGGTCCCCTTCCGAGCAGTGTAAAAACTGCTGCTCACATCATTGTTACTGGAAAGTCATCGACTGAAAAAAGGTGATGCCAGGATCATGCTGCAGCTGAAGCCATGATCCTGGTAAAACCGTTTCCTTGGGAGGCTGTATATATATGGCCTCTGGGCTGGAAGCGGTTAAAGGTAATGGTTATATGTTTTCATTTTATTTATCTATTACAGGTATTTATATAACACCGTCAATTTTATCTCAAGTTACGGAGAAAATATTTTAGCTTTAGATATACACACTATGAAAAGTAGATTATATATTCATAGCATAGAATAGTATAAATGAAGAGGAACAGTTAAGCAGTCAACAATATATTTAGAATGAATGAGAGAACTATCAAGCTTCATTACAAATGTGACTATTGAAATAAAGAAAACATCTTATGCAATAAATGTGACAAAAGAATATAGCACAACATTGTAGTTTTCAAACAGAAATAATACCATACCAGAATTAAAGTGTTTAATACATTATTATCATTATCATCATAAAAAAATTGTGGATTTTAGTTCATTTTATTTAAAGATACCATCCTTTTTTATTACCTAAAGATAAAATATAAATAACTGTGTGATCCACCTTTGCTGTCCCCTGTGCCTATATACTATATGGACAGTGACAACACTTATTACAATCTTCAATCCTGCATGCTTTTGTAGCACAAATATATATCCAGGTATTACTCAATTTTATTCTCACACCTACCCCTTCCCCTCTAGATCACATTCTAGCAATATTTTTTCTTGTTTACAATGTTCCTGTAATGAGGAACAACTTTTATTACCCCATGTGACATCATAGCCAGGCTTGTAAAATTCTTGTAAAGACAACTGCTTGGAGGTCAATTCCTACTGAAGTAAGCAGAGCAGCACAACCACATCTCCTAACACCCTTTTCACCATAGTGTGAAAAGACGCTCTTGGGAGTGGAGGCTCCAGCATTTTTTATGGAAAAAAAATCAAGGAATACATATGGATAAAGAGGTGGAGAAAAGTGTTTATCTGTAATCTGACAGACAGAGAAGATCGGGGATTGGTGGCGTTCTGCAGTCTAGCAGGCAGAACTTAAAATGCTGGTTGGGATTTCAGTTCACCAAAAGAAATGTGTTTTCAGCCTAAACAGAAATTTAGGAGCTCACTGGATTTCTGAGATTTATGAGATCAGATCAGATATTTTTATGTGCTTGCATTATTTAGTGATACAATATGAGGATATATATACATATATATATATATATATATATATATATATATATATATATATATATATATATATATATATATATATATATATATATATATATATATATATATATATATATATATATATATATATTTCTCATTTTGCCCTACACTACACTAACATCTACACACTGATGATGACCATCTTGAGTGAACCTGCCTGGCTTAAGCTTGATTTCAATTTTCATCTGGTATGAAGATTCATTATCAAGATATAATTTAGGCAATTCCAATCATTTTAATGAAAGGTGATTTCAAGACATGTGATTAATACATAACTGAACAATTTATTTACATTTGTCTGGAGTAATTAATATATATATATGGTTATAAGCCATGTTTTTTCACATCTTAAAAGCATGTCATACCAGCTCTGCAACATCAATGTAAAAACATAAGTTTGGAACCAGTGGGATAAGTTTTGTTATTTTGCTCTTTTGACCCCAGATAATGTAACACTCTCCCAGCTAGTTGCAAAATTGACATGAAAACAAAGTTGAGGTTTTCTCCTCCATATTCTCCCTCCTCTAACTACAATAACAGTAACAGGTTGTGCTGAGAGAAAAGACTGTCAGCTTGTGGATGTGAGAAGTGTGGGGCATGCTGACAGCTTGTTCAGCACACAAAAGCTGCAAAGTGAAAAATGGCTGCCTGCTGAACAGTTTTCAAACGAACAAATTATCAGACATGCTATAATTCAATCTGAGCCAGAGAACAGCTCAAACGATTGGTTGGATAACTGCAATCATTCTGCTTTCTATTATTTTGCTTTTAACAGGAAAACAATACACACACTCATTGCTTTCACACATTTCTAAAATAATCATTTCACACCAAGCTGAGTTCTTTTTTTTTTTTGTGTTTTTTTGCTTTTTAGCTTACTCATGTTGCCGACACGCACATACACTTGTTGGTATAATTTGAGATTTCTTTGATTGCACGTACTTCTTACATGATTATTCACGACTTATTTGTATCTTTCCTTTTACACTATGTGATATTTAGGGCTTACACCTGACTGGTTTTGTTTTACATCTATTTTAGTTTTTCTCACATTATTATTGCCACTCTCTATAAATACACATTGTATGAACAGCGCCACATTCCCCACTAGAGTTTTAAGGTAATGTTTATGATAATCTCTGAATTGATTGATCATTCCACAGTTGGATTAAAAATTAAAAGTGGTTGTAAACTTTAGACATGAAATATGAATAAAGTTCATCCTTCTATACCGTGTAAATGTCTCTATCCAAAGCACTGAGAGTCATTTCTCTTTGTGGGCTAGTTAATCTGTTAGCTGTACGAATCACCTCTTGCAAGTTTTCCTGACACCAAGAGATAAAAAGATGACAGGGAAGGAGCTCCAGCACACAGCTTGTAAATCATACCCTCAGCTCTGCATTGTTTCTGTGTGCTGTGAGGATGAGGGTGTGTCTGCACTTTTCAGAGCTCTTGTGTAACTTCAGTTCCCCTCCCCCTGCTTTGGGGGTCTGTGAAAAATCCTCTTTATTTCATCACCCCACTTTACTTGGTATATGTAAGGGTTTACAATCACTTTAAAGGATACGTTCACTTTTCTAAAAAAAATAACAATAAATGCATTTTTTTTTGCAGGTAATTTGCATTTTTTTTGAGCCTGTAAAGCATTGCACCAGCCATCAGAAAATCACTTGTGCCATGCAGGTCTCCTGCAGATCTATCAGTGTATCTGTACATCCCGTACGGGCATGCAGATACACTGACTGGAAGAATCAATGAATTACCATGGCACTCCACAGCACTGTGGTAGTTCATTGAGGACTACAAGTCAACTGCCACAAAGGATGTCTGGGCTTGAAGTTCATTCACACACAGAGATGTGTGAATAAATGACATGTCCTATTGGGCAGAGGCCCACATGGCCGCACTGATTTAAAAAAGTGCAGCTAGTACAGGGAACTTCTCCCCATACTGCTGTCACGGAGGGGGGGATCGGTCAGCGACTGCAGCATTGGGAACATGTTACATGCTTCCAAAAGTGAACTTATCCTTTAAGATATAACCACATCATTTCATCTCAATATACAGTATGTAGGGAATCAAGCCATATTCTAGATCCTTCTAGATTGTAAGCTCTAACGAGCAGGGACCTCTGATTCCTCATGTAATGATTTGTATTGTAAGTGTACTGTCTGCCCCGTGTTGTAAAGCACTGTGCAAACTGTAGACGCTATATAAATCCTGTATAGTAATAATAATAATACTAAAATTCAAGTAGTACAAAACATGTACAAATTGATTGTGGACAGGATGGAATTTTCAAGCATTGACCTTTGCTTGAATTCATGGTGACTATAAATACTTAATGATCCTATTTTTCAGCTTTTATTTTTGCAATTTCTACTGGTCAAATGAATTAAATTTGCTTTAAATGTTGATGCCTTTGAAGAACGGGTTAATAAGTTAAAAGAGAAGTGTGTTCTTTTTTTTTTGCAGAATCATACTTATCTAGGTGAATGCAACATTGGTCCACCGCCGACTCTAAAGCCCCATACACACTATAGGACTTTGTACAAACTTTCCTTTGGATTTTTGTACAAAGGGCGTTGGCCAGAAGTTTGTCTTGCATACAGACGGCAGGACTTTTCCAGCCAACTTTCACCAAATCACATGGTTTTTCAGCTCTTTACCACCACACTTTGCTCAACTTCTGTATTGTTGTCTGATATTTTGTCAGTCTTGCTACTTTTATTGGTGAGATTGACACCTTGCGAGCTGGGTTCACACTGGTGCGGGGATCCAACTTAGATCCCCGCCAATGCCAGGCACTGTGTTTGGTATGAATCTTAAGGGGGAACTCCACGCCAAGTTTTAAATAAAAAACTGGCATGGGTTCCCCTCCCAGGGCATACCAGGCCCTTAAATCTGGTATGGATTTTAAGGGGAACACCTACGCTGAAAAAAACAGGGTCTTCATACCAGACCCTTATCCGAGCACGCAGCCCGGCTGGTCAGGAAAGGGGGTGGGGACGAGTGCCCCCCTCCTGAGCCGTACCAGGCCGCATGCCCTCAACATGGGGGGTGGGTGCTTTGGGGGAGGGGCGCCCTGCGGACCCCCACCCCAAAGCACCTTGTCCCCATATTGATGAGGACAAGGGCCTCTTCCCGACAAACCTGGCCATTGGTTGTCGGGGTCTGCGGGCAGGGGGCTTAACGGAATCCGTGAGCCCCCTTTAATAATGGGGCCCCCAGATCCCGGCCCCCCACCCTTTGTGAATGAGTATGGGGTACATTGTACCCCTACCCATTCACCTAGGGAAAAAAGTGTCAAAAACACAGTACACAGGTTTTTAAAGTAATTTATTAGACAGCTCTGGGGGTCTTCTTCCAACTTCGGGGGTCTTCTGCTGACTTCGGGGGTCTCTCAGGCCTCTTCTCCCTCTCTCCGGTGTCGTCTCCACACTCTCTGGTTCTTCTCTGGTGCCTTCTTCCTTCTGCCAGGCTCCTCTGCTATCTTCTGCTCTTTTGCCGCTCTTTTGCTATCGGAGGAGCCCTGACATCTGGATCATCTTTTTCCCTCTTCTCTTCCAGAGATGTTGACATGACGCTCTCTCCGGCTGTAATGGTCTGTGCGCTCTGTTATGACTTATATAGGCGGTGATCCCGCCCCCCTTATTATTATTATTCCCGAATTCCGATAAGCCCCCGCCCGCAGACCCCGGGAAGAGGCCCTTGTCCTCATCAACATGTAGACAAGGTGCTTTGGGGTGGGGGGGCCCGCAGGGCGCCCCCCTCCCCCAAAGCACCCACCCCCATGTTGAGGTCATGCAGCCTGGTACGGCTCAGGAGGGGGGGGCGCTTGCTCATCCCCACTCCCTTTCCTGACCAGCCGGGCTGCGTGCTCAGATAAGGGTCTGGTATGGATTTTGGGGGGAACCCCAGGCCGTTTTTTCCGGCGTAGGCGGTACCCCTTAAAATCTGTACCAGACCTAAGGGCCTGGTATGCCCCCAAGGGGAATTCCCTCTCGCGCTCGCCGCAGTAGGAAAATGTGTTTTTCCTATTGCAGCCAGCGCAAGATGTACAGTACCCTGTCGCTGAGAACCAGCGCGATGGGTTCGTGCTGGAAATATTCTCGCAGCCGCGTACTGTAGTTTGTACAAAAGTCCTATGCTTTTGTGTACACACGATCGGACTTTGCTCCATCAGACTTTTGTTGCCGGAAAGTTTGTCTGTTCGCACAGCCAACATAAGTCCGATGGTAACAGAAAAAGTTTGTCTGCTGGAGCGTACACACGGTCGGATGTTGCTCCAAAACAGCTAATTTGCATGTTTGTTGTCAAAAAGTCAGATCGTGTGTACGGGCCTTAAGACTGAGAACCGAGTGATCAAACACCACCGATCACTCGGTTCTCAGTGCTCTCTGAGCAGAGAGCTGGTGACTCTCAGTCATTGCTGTCTGGTCTGCCCCCCACGCTAACTGGAGTGCTGTGCTGTGGAGGGGGTGGAAGTGGCCGGCTTAGACCATCTGGGGCTCCCTGAGAGGCTGAGCTGGGTGCCATGTCAGGCATGTGGGTGGATATCGAATTAACTGTCGCAATTTCATCAGAGCCTGGACTGGCTCTGTGATGTCACCTGGCAGCAGGCTTCAGCCCACTGTCTGCTAAAAACAGGTCACAGGCATGCAGAACAAACTGCACTCCTGTGATCCACAAGAGAAGTATAGCCAAACAAGCTTTGGACTTCTTTAAAAAAAAAGGGATGCAATATGTAAATGTACATTGGATCTTTAACCTTTAATGTTGTCCTTCAATTTATAATGCACTTGTCTTTTCTGGCAAGAAAACTGTTCATTATGACAGAAAAAGTTGCAATGCTTTTTTGGCTTCTAACCAAGATTTAAGTGCCTCTCATGATCATCACATATATAGATAATAAATGACTATAGATTCACATTTTGAAATGTCAAGACATGAGCTGAAAATGTTAAAAAATACTGTATCCAAGTAGATATGATCACTACATACAAAAGCAGATTTTTTTTATATGAATAAGTCAGTTGGTTAGTAATAGAATACTGACTTATTTAAGGGTGTTAAATATCAAGTGATTATATTACAAATGTACCCATTTTATACATTTTTACATTTATTCTGATCAACCTATTATGCAAATGGATTTTCTTAATAAACAGTGCAAGCAGCAGAATACAAATCAGCCTATAGCCCTCAGAGTTCATATTGTTCAAGCAAAACCAACGCAAGATTAATTCTGGTTGGTTGCTAAGAGTACTTCACTTTGCACTTATTTTTTTATTGAAGTCTAACCATCCTAAATTATTAGGTTTGGTGCTTAAGTACATCAGGGCTGTCAAATAAATAAATTGGTCAGACAGTTTTGCCATTTACTTACAGAAGAGGTTCTAATTGTTCCATATATTTTAGCACAAAACACTACCCTGCATAAGCCATATGCGTAGTACAGATGGCATAAAACAACATCAATTCTGCAGTTAGGATAAAGAAAAAAAATATAGGAGTCAAAGTCTCCTAGCTTCTATTGATTTTATAATATAACATTTCAATATAATGTACTCACAGTCTAAGTACTCAATACCCTCTTAATGGCTTTCATGAGTAATTTTATAAACATTAAATCTCTGTCATTAGTTATAACAACAAAGTACTCATGGTAGAAAGAGAAAATGGACACAAAACAAGATCAAATAAAAGATGAACTGACGCTTAGAAAACATTGTTGTGATGTAAAGGTATCCAAAAGCAAAAATACCATAACTGCATCTATAATTCTTTCAGGTTGTTGTTATGGTAATACCAAAAACAGAATTGTCTAACAAAATACTCGGTTCTCTATTAGTTCCTTCTTTTAGCAATACCTTATGGCATATATCTTTGCCTTTATTCATTAAACAGAAAAAGCTTTTATGAAATTGAGTACACTTGCTATACTGCGCACTGCTCAATGATCTGAGGAAATATGGTCCGTATATGCGGATATTTTGATTTATCAATTGATATTTTGATATATCAAATGCCATTTAGAGTTAAAAGTTACATCTAACATATCTTGGAAGATTTAGGTCTTAAGATTACAACTCCTCTAAATAAATATCCAACCCTTTTAAGGCTTAATGTACACGGGACGTTTTTACAACCTCTCCTTAACGACTTAACTTGACAGATAGTAACCCACGTTTAAAACGTCCATTTTGCCGCATTTACATGCCATGTTTAGCAGTGTTTAGCCGTGTTTAGAAGTGTTTGGCACTTGAAATGCCTCTAATCTCAGCGTCTGAACTAATTTTTTTTGCTTTCCAAAAAAGACCTCAAAGCTTAACTGCCTAAAAACGACATTAAACGAACCTGTGTAAATGTACACATAAGATAACATTGGATGAGTTCAGGGGCAGCTGAAAAAAGCATCCAAATGCCTCTGAATGTCCATTTACCAGCAGCAGTGTACATGAGACCTTAATGTTTTTTTCTTCACAGAGGTGAGTGGATAGCATGCACCTTTACTCCCTCAGCTGACCAGGCACACAATATTATCTCATACATGTTTTAGCAACTTCCCTTACCTTATCCTTCTAGATTATCAGATAATTGGTACAGAGTCCTTCTGTCTTTTGGTATTTCTTAGTCCTCATGAACATTGGGCGTTATAAAAACACCAGTAGCATTAGATGTAGAAAACTAGCTGTAGAATGATTTTTGCAGTAATGTTTTGCCGTGTTTTTTAGTGTTTTTTAGCGTTTGTGTTTTTTAGCAAAACTATACTCCCAAAAAAGCTTAAGGCTTAAAAATGCTTGTAAACATTGAATAGCTGCATTTTACCACTTTTATTTGCATTTTTACAACTGAAAAACTCCTCTTCAATTGCAGTAGTTCTGAGTTTTATTTCCCGCCTGAAAATGCCCCTGTCAAAAAACACTGATATAAGCCTGTGTCCATGGACACATAGAATAACATGCTGGGAGGTTTACTGGTTGTTGAAAAAAATTCCTGACACCCAAAACAGCAAAAATGCCCAGTGTGCACAAGGCCTTATTATTGCTTTCAAATCAGACAATATTCCAGTGTATTTATTTGGTATCGACGAACAGTACTGAACAACAACACAATCAGGCAGGCTGGAAAACCTTGACCACTGCTTGTGTTTCTCTGCTATTTCTCCACTTGGATCTCCCTCCCTCCTCTATTGCCTTAGACAGGTGCACTTGCATGAATAAAGTGTCTCTGTCTAGGGATAATACCTGCCCAGAAAACATCATGAGCTAGTCAGTTTGTGAATGCAAAACTTTTGGCTAGCTCAGAATGAGTGCAACAATTCATACAATTACTATGCTTTCCCCCATAGAACAAAGCACATGTAGCACTTGACCCAATGTCAAATTGTGCAGTGAATCCAGAGCTAGCGTGGCCAATAATGCCTTCACTGTCTGACCAGACTGCTCTGTAACAGACCAATAGTGTGCCTAGCCAAGACAAGCACTGTCACAATGCAAGTAGAGGGAGAGCGACTGTCTCTGAAAAATTCTACAGGTGGACTCACAGCAGATGGGAGTGAATCAAGTGAGCTCTGTTGGAGCAGAACAAAAATGTGCAGTAAATAAACATGTAAGAGAAAGGAGCATGTCAGCACTCTCCTCCCATTGAAACACATATGCAGATCACTGTCAGCAGCACAGAGCTTTATGATACCTACAAAGTAAGTGCAGGACATAAATAAAGCCAAAAAAAAGAGAATACATATCTAAAAATATATTTATGACTATGTAGAGGTGGCTTTGCATCAGAGCTTTGCCTGAACAAGATACAGACAAATCGGGCCCCTGGCAGGGATGGAGCTGACAGGCAGGTATGCAATATGTAAATATTTTCTACCTTGCATTGCGTTTTCTGTGAAAAAAGCAATGCAAGGTATTTCTACATGTACAGTATGTATAGACAGGTATTACATTTTTCACTTTTAATGAGGCTTATTTAAAGAGATCTTGTCACCAACTTGTACAATTGCAAGTAAAAGAAAAGAAGCACAAAGTATTTTAAATGGCTTATTTGCCATGTTTTTCCTTTCTAACTCATTTGTATTCACTTGAATTGTGCCTTTAAACTTGATAGAAGAATTGACTAGTCAATTCCTTAGCACAGTACCCTCTCTTCCTGCACATCATAGCTATCTTTTCTTCTGGGGGTGTCTAATTACTAACAGCATATATAAAACATTTTAAGTTTTTCCATGATGGTACTAATTTATCCAGGTTATAGTATATCTAGAAGTAGTTAGCCACATTTAATTGGGCATGATGTGTAATGCTGAAGAGCTTTTGGAGCTAACAAAGCCACTTCTTCAGTTCTAGTGTATGTCAGAAGAAAACTCAGCATTTATATTGACACCTCAACCCAATCACCATGGAATGTGTAGATGTTGATTGTTCAAGAATAGGATGGGAGGTGGGGAAATTTTAGAACCATTCCTTAGGTAGCTGCTGGGGAAGGAAGTCAGTCAAATGCTATAGTTAATTTATCTGCTGACATCACATCCAACATGGTAGAACCCCCCTCCTCTCCCCTTCCCCCACAGCAGTCTCAGGGCTTTTAGATTTCTATACAAAGGAAGCTTTTAGAAGTAAATAACATATATAAAATAGAATATTTTTTGTTCAAACAAATGGCACCAGGAACTCTTTAAGGCTACAGAAATTTGAGAAAAACAAAAATGTATACACACATACATGCACACTCACTTATATGTACACATGCATGTCACTTAGAAAAAAGAAAAACCATATGCATTAGACTGATATACAATACATTACCATAATGTAGACATTTCTCTTTGAAAAATAAACTAATGTAACTCTAAACATATGCTTCCCTGCTCTCCATCTTTCCATGAAGGGAAATGAGAAACACAGCAGCATGTGACAAGTTGAGTAACAGGTCTCATTTAATAGGAAGCTCCTCCAGAGTATTAGGTTTCCAAGCTTATGTCTAACAAGAGAAACAACTGGATTTAGTGGAGGTCAGAGAACCCTCAAAAGTACAGGGTTTTTATTTTGAATCACAGTTCCTGGAGCTGAACAAAATTTTGTGTTCATAGTAACTGTAAACAGGCAATTGAAGCACAGCTCAAAGCTATCATGTGGTTCAGGATCCCCTTGGCCCAAATACAGACACATTTTAATTAGCAGTAAACAACTCATTTACATAACTTCAAACAGTGCAATTGGTTTTGCACAGATGAAGTGGAATAGACACAACAGCAGTTAACATCTATGCTGATCAGAGATCATGTAAAAAATTCAGTGCTCAAAGATTTGCAGAAAGAAGAAATAAAGCAGACAGGATTCTAATAATAGGAATATTTTTAAACTACATTGTGTTGACTTTTGATTAGTTAGAAAATTCAATGTGCAAAAAACTAAAAAAAAACAAACTACAAGGACCAGGATAAGAATTTAAGAGGCCAGATATACTAATAATAATAATGACCAGAGCACTAAAAACAGGCTGGGTGGAGGTAATCCTAAAGAAAATCTGACTACACATATTCCTGCAATGCCATGTGTGCCCCAAATGTTGCAGTGCAAATGTTATGGAAATTCGTCTATGCATCTGCAAACAATTTTACATAGTGTTTTCTTGTGCCAATGAACTTTTAAAACAAAGCACATGAAAAGGTAAGGAAACCCAAAACATCCTCAGACAGTTTTATATGTGAACAGAAGATTTTACATTTCTTCCAAGTCAGACATTTGCTTTTTACTTCTAAGCAGCATGAATGTCTCATTTTCTAGAAGAAAGCCCTGAAGGGCAATAGCAAGTCACTTGAATTACAGAGATGTCTGAAACAACTAGCTACAGTTTGACACAGCAACAACTTATTTGTCATTTAACAACCAGTTCTACTCAGATCCCTATAATCATTCTTTGCAGCAAAAAGCAGAGAGCATTTAAATAGATTGCGGTGGGCTGGGAAGTGATTGAAACTTTCTTCTCGTATGGTAAACACAGTACAGAAGGAGCTTGAAAATGGTGTCATTGATCTTTGTCGACTGGAAAGATAGCCATTAGAGGAAGTACTGTATATTACAAAGCAATTATCATTTTCCCCCATTTCATTCTGCAACATTTTGATAACATTGACTATTTAGTATAGATATCAGTGTTTTCTATTCAATCCCTTACATGAGCAGATATGTGCACAGTAATTAATAATTCCTGCCTTTTTTGCCAGTGATGCAGCCTTTCCTGAACCAGGTAGTAAACATCTAAAAATTAAGTGTTTTGCACCCAAAACATTTAACAACTCATGGACCTCCTATTGACCTCATACACATGCACTTCCCAAACTCCCCTTTCTGTTCTTATATTGATCTTCTAATGTCTACTTTATTTATAACCTCATCCCATGCACACTTAAAAGATTTCTCTCAACTGCTGCCATTTTCTAGAAGTATCTTATCTAACCCAATAATCCTGCCACCACCTTCTAATATTAAAAATCCCTTTCCAACCCATATCTACAAAACTGCTCATCCATCTTCCCCTTTATTCTAATGATCAATCTTTCTTACCTATTATATCTAACCATTTTCAGATAGAATACAAGCCCATTCAGGAAAAGTTATTTTCCCATCTGGTTTTAGGGTTTTGCAAGGATTTAATTTCAAGTTTTTGAATTGCATCTAATGTTTTTAAATACCCTGCTGAATAGGTTTGCACAGCCTATTGCATTAGGGTGTGCACCCCAAAGCTCAAACACACATGCCTTTCTCTGCAGCCTTCACTGCACTGCACAGTGAATGAATGGGAAGTGCTTTGTGCTGAGCGGCTGCCTGTTCATTCACAAACTGAAGCATAGTAAACACAGTTAACTATGCTTCAGTTATGAATGAACACAGTGAGTGAGTGTGTTCACTGTGTTAATTTAGAAAAGGAAGGCACTGGTAAATTACAAATTTACTACCCCCTGCCCCCACACTCTATCCTGAAACATCCCCCCACAGCAGCTGGGGGGAGGAAGTCAGCAGCGCTGCAGGCGGGGAAGCCAACACAGGGAAAGCCCAGGCAGTAGAGGGAATTGGCACTACACGTAGTGATTAGGGTGTGCCCAGGCTTACCTGGCACACCCCCTGCACACGCCTATGCCCTGCTGCATAATACATTGGCACTTTATAAAAAGGTAACAGTTCTCTAATTCTACTGAAAAAGTGTGCGCAGCTTTGTCTGATGAAACAATTGCACAATTAATTATCACATTGTGCAATTCATGAACAAGTAAATAGGATTTGTGACTTGTGTGAATTATTCTGGTAAATGGACATTTGAATATTCAGACTTGAAAAGTCTCATTGTGTCAGTTTCTCCAGACCTTGAGGACTCTATGACCTGCAGTTTTTTGTTTTTTTTTAGGCGCCTGAAGCTTGTAAACTAAAACCATCCATAGATGGATCGACATTGATAGACTTCTGTGCTACCAGCCTTCTGGATTTTTTGCATTTTTGCTAAAGCCACCAGCAGTAATCATTGGGTTCTGCCAGCAGGGAAGGTTCCCCGCTGCCAAAACACAATAGTACTACAGGAGAAATTTCCCTATCAACACGTAGTTGCAGAAAAGAAAGTTTAATAATTTATGGCTTGCTTAACTCCCTGTATTAGTTAATCTATTACACAACATCACATGTTTCCTCTCTAGATAGGACAACAATAATTATATTATCATCAGGAAGCATTCTGAATAAATGTGCATAGATGAAGTATTAGGAAACATATAATGGCTTTTAATGGCCTAATATAATTAGTCACTACATAAATTATATCACAAAGGATAGAGGAAATTATAATCTCTGTTTGAATATGAAGCTGTTTTGGTTTCCCATTGCAATAATTCAAAATGGGAAATTTAACGAAATTTCATAACTGATCCAAGTATGCATCAAATAAAAATCATGTGTTATGGAGATGAAAAAAAATAGCCATTTTTAATTTGCTACAGCCACCCTAAAATGCTTGGAAACTACATCCTAACCACTAGGTTAAGTGTCCCTTCCCCAAACTAGTAAAAGTACCAGGAATAATTCTGGCTTGATCCCAATGCTAAGTGAAATGCTTTAATTGCAGCAACATGGGAATTCTTCTGCTGTCTCAGATGTTTCAGCATTATTCCATTGCAGACTACAAAGCACACGAGTATTTGCTGCTGGCACATCTGTAAATAGAAATGGTCCGGCACACAAGAAGCACTCTTTAATTCAGTGAAGGTCAGAAGTTTAGTTTATTCAACTGGAACAACTCCTTCAAAAGCTAACCTACTTTTTCTTCTCTATAGTAAACTATTGTTTATCTCAGCACTGGCTAGTGAGCAGAAAGGTTAAATCTACAGTTTTTATTAATGCCTGTGCCATAGAACCAAGTCAAGTGCACATTCTTAAAAAAAGGTGAACATAGTGGAACATACATTTTGAAAAGAAACCCAAGGATCAGTAATATTTAAATAATTCAGAATTTCAAAAATAAATAAGGTTAATGTGACTGAATATACTGCTACTCTCCCACAAACTATTGCAGCCTTTTAAAAAGCAGGAAAGCTGCTAGCTAGACAGCACCTATCATATGCTATATTGTGCAATCAATTCAATCTTGGGTCCCTGTGACCCAGGGCCATCTTTAATATTGATTGGACCCTGGGCAAACATTTTCTTTCCCCCCTCCCTTCCATGCAATATCGCTCTCCACCTGCCTGCACACCATGGAGTGGGGTGGTGAGGGGACCCATCAATAGACAGAAAACCCCCAGGGATCCTAGAACTCCTGGGATTAGTAGCAGTGCTGGGAGAGGGGATGGTGTGACCAATGGCAATGCTGATTTTTTTACCGACTACCCATATAAAGAGGAGTTTTAACACCGGCCACCAATGTAATAGGGGTTTATACTGACCACTAATGTAATAGAGGCATTCACAGTAACCACCATGTAAGGACTGGGACACTTGCCACTAGTGTGAATAAAAGGATTGTACACCAAGCCCCAATGTAATGAGAAGATTTACACTGACCATCAATGTAAAGAGGATTTACACTGACCACTAATGTAATAGGAGCATTCACAGTAACCACCAATGTAAGGAGGAATTTACAATGACCACTAATGTAAGGGGAACCTTCATACTGTGAATGAAAGGATTCTACACCAAGCCCCAATTTAATGAGAAGATTTACACTGACCACCAATGTAACTGAGACATTTAGCCTGTGTTCACATTTGTGTGTGTCAGGAATGCATGCAAAATCACTTTCCTGACACCACAGAAACATACTGCCCATTAGCAGATATACAGCAGTGCCATTATTTGTTAATGACACCCTCACGCATCTGCTGAGATGTGCTGTGGCACCGTGTGATTTTGAAAAAGCGTTAGGGACTTTCTTCTGCATTTCTAGTGCATAGAGCAGCCCATTGAAATAATTGGGCTGCTCTGCACATGACCTACATCTTTATCCACCCTGTCAGTACACCCTTGCATACTAAAACCGCTAATAACCTCTGCACCCCAAACCTCCCCCATCTTCTCCACTCCAACCCTCCACCACATTAACTCTACCTGCCTCCTCTGCTCATCTTTTCACCTTCCTTACCTCTATACATCTCCTCTTTGCTCACCTGTGCACCCAAACTGTAATTCCTTCTCTGCCTACCTCTGCACACCCCACACTACCCTTACCCCACCATTTTGCTTACCTTTGCAGAATAGGCTGATGTTAGGCTGAATGACCACAGTTGTAGGCAGGACTTTCAAGCATGCCCCTTTGTCTCCCCAGTGGGCAGAATTCAGTATAGGTGATGGTGGATATGACCTCAGGGGGGCCTGATATACATATGAATGCTGCCTCTATTTACATATGAATGCGGCAAGTCTGTGGCTATTTACATATGAATGCGGTCACTACTTACATATCAATGTCAGTTATTTGCATGTAAACACTGAGCCTGCAGGTGAGTCATCTGCACACAATAGGGCAGAGCTGCTAACATTAGTAGCAGCACTTCACACAGATATCGGGACACAGCACAAGACTAAAACTTCAACGGACAAGGGAATTTAAACTAGGACAGTTGGCAAGTATGAGGTAGCTGCTTTGGACCCCACAACAATGACAGGGCCCAGAGCAACTCTCCCTTTTACCTTGCCTTAAAGACGGCCCTGCTGTGACCCATGTAAAAAAAAAGTGATTCACTTGCTTCAAAGCATTTTATAAACTAAGGAAACTCAAGGCAAACAGTTAAATACACATATATAGTATACATTAAGTACATATATATATGTACATACACTGTATACAAGCTTCCAACTGTTTTTGTAATACTTGTTAAATCACTTGCCTTCATAACACATTTTTATACACAAAACCCACATAGCAACAGACTTTCTAGCAAAAAAGTAAAAAAGAACACCCTGGTATCAATGCCACTCAGTCTATTTTACATTGTCAACACACAGAATATATACCAAAAGGTTCAAATATATGAATATTTTTTTAGAAGCCTATATAGCCAGTATTAAATGTGTCATAAAAGTAATTCAATGACTGCAGTGCTGGAAATGATAATAAGTTGAATCATTACAAAAAACACCTAGCCACCATTAAAGGGGGCACACTACTCACAATACATTAGTGATTAAACCACACAAGATTACATTACATTAACAAATGGCTTAGGACCATTTCAGTATCTATGAAACAATGTAAGCAATGTAATAATCAACATCAGCAGGACAGTTTTTGCTCAATACAGGTAACAGAATTTTCCAAAAATTTCAACTATGTCTGAATGGATATAGAATATTTCTGTATAAATTAATTATGTAATTTATAACTACAGAATGCAACAATGGGAATTTTACTTAGAGATTAAAGTCTGAGCAAAATACATCATCAGGGACTTTTAAAATATAAACATGTATAACGCATTTAAAACAATGTTTTCATTTTTGCAAGCATGAAAATATTAAACACATACCTTCTTCAGTTTCATGCCAGACGATCCCTTCCAAGTTGACACTGGTTCCTGGTTCACAAGGCCCAAGGCAGTCTGGTTCTGTTACTACTCCTACATCACATGTGTTTACACCAACTGATCGAGTCCGTACTAATAACTGCTCCACTGGTGCAGCAATGGTTGCAGATGGTGAAAAGTAAGATGGCAGAATCTGAGGTGAGATGCTGCTGGAAACTGGCGGTGGAGGGGCAGGCACTGTAAACAAGGGATCAACCTGACAAAATAAAGGATATGTTTTTCAGTATAAAATTCCTTTTAATGTAACTGTAATACATTATAAATAACTATGCTTGTTGAGCAGATAAAACAATTTTAAGGTATGAGGCATAGTCTTCTCCTCTTGGTGAAATTAGTTTACGTTTGGTAGGAATAACTGATGTGCTACCCATTGCACCAATCATATTGATTTCAGCTGTCACTTTTCTGGCACAGATTTGAAAATAAAAGCTACTGGGGCAAAACATTGCATATATAGAATCTCAAAAGTAAGTTTATCGACAGATGGCAAGAGCTAACAAAAAAAAAAAAAGCTACTGATAGATAGCAAATACCCAATATTAAGGATAAAAACAACTTACAGAGGAAGAAATATACATCACATACCAATATGTGCTACATACCAATGTTATAAGATAACAATGTTACATAACAATTTTAACAGTGTGCTGTATAACAATGCTATTTATTTTTCCTTTTAGGGCTGCAGGTTTGCCCACTCAATGAAACTGTGAGCACTGCTGCATTGCTGATATCGTATCTCAGCAGGAACTAAGCAGAACGATTTGGTTGTTTACCACTCCTAAATATCTTATCTAATATGTTTTAAAGCCAGTTTAATTCTCAATTCTTTACAGTCCTGTACAATTATAGGTTATATGTCTAAAATATTTTTTGCATCAGAATGCCTAAAATAAATGTTTCTTTTACTGGAAATGTGTTTCTTACCCTCCCAGTCTATTGCTGTATGCTGGAATTAATGAGGCACTAGGATATGTTGTACTGTCTTACTTTCAGCACACACTCTGACCTCCCATGGAAATGAGAAGGTGTGTTGTCTAAGAAGGGTTTAATGATTCAAACAGGTACCAAGTTGGTGGCATTTACTGCTCAGGGGTGAATGTGCCTTACTTTATAAATGTTAAGTGTGAACAAATATTACACTGCTCCACACTTACTATTTTCCGAAAGATCATGAAAGCCATGTGCCTATTAAATAATGATTTCTCCTGGAATGTTACAGTTCCTCCAAGAAAAATAGTAACTGCTTTACATGAATAAAGCTACTGTCAACATTCACAAAATACATTCAAAAGTTTCACACTTGTTAGAACAGCATTTGAGATGAAGCATTTATCTTGAGAGAAGCATACTTGCTGAAGAAAAGCTTTAACAACTGCTTAAAAGAGATAAAATTTTGGTAATATCCAGAGAGCTGCTAAAGTATAGAATAAATGTGCACTTGTCAGTATGCTAAACATGCTCTTATGCTTACACAATCCTAGCTGACTGATTGTGGTGAATAACCGATCAGTGGGTGAGATTTTTCTAGTTAAACATTGGTAAAATTGGTAAAATCGTTACTAATGCTAGCCATGTGTGCATATAATCTAATAGATTTCTCCACCCACACTGTTTAAGAATCTCTACTGGGAATCTTCTTTGGTTTTGTTTGACATGCGTCAGTTATAGGTGGGGACAGTGGCTACTGGTGAGGGCACACACTTTACACCTTTGCTGCCATAGTGCTATATGCTGGGTGTCCAGTGTGCCCCTGTACCTTTAAGGAGGGGTGGGTTCCCCCCAGGCTTACCTGCCCTCTATCTATTCATTATTAAGTATGTGCTTCTGCTATGGAGGCTCTCACAAATTTGGGACAGCACATAATACTGGGGTGCCATGAAGTGGGCATGTATTTGTAAATGTGTGCAAACGAAATCCTTTTTTTTTTAACACAAACTGTCAGACAGGGTAATTCAGTGGGTTGCAGGCTGATTGGTAAGTTGAGCTGGGAACTGTCTTTGGTTTTGTTTGATAAGAATCTCTCCTTGTCTGCTGATTATTGAATTCAGAATGCTGCCATGCCTACAGCTGTCTGAATGCCCATACAGTGACTGCATCTGATGGGCTGCAGTTCTTTGAACTGGGTGGTGCCGACAGGCCACCCACAGCTCAATGGCTAGCTTTAGCTTATTCTTTGAGACATAAACAGGCACCACTGACCAATACAGGTGCTTAGGTTTATAAAAATGTGTTTGTCATCTGCATCTTCCAAAAATAATTTGATAGGTACCTTAGGAATAAATATTCTAAGGTTATCAAAAAATAAACAAAAACAAAACAAATTGGTAAATTAAAATGTAATCTGATGTCCACCAGATGCATAAGTACAACTGAACAGCATGTCAAGGTTAAAACATAATAACTGTAAACCAATTTAGAATTAGTTATATAAAATAACCTTGCAAAATCTTCATTGTACAGTAGTTCTAAAAATAAAAAAGTAATATACAATATTATTGATGCTTTATTTAGCAAAATATGTTTAAACACAATTAACCATTTAGATGTTATTAAAAGAAAACAAAAAGGTATAATATAAAACACATTTTAGGAAAGAATAAAGATCAAGTAATTAAATGGCAGAAATATTACAAGCCAATGAAGGAATTATGGTTTCAAAAGGCATGTGGAACAAACTGTTTCTAAGCTACATATTTGTCAAGAGATATGCTAATTTATTTTATTTTACAAGCTGTTCGAAGAAAACATATAGCAAACCATATTGGTTTCCTGAAGAGGATAAACATGGAAGTGAGCCAAGGTGAAGACATTATGAACTGCCTCTGGCAATTATTTTTTTCCTCATATATGTATATATTCTTTCATGTATTAAAAGAAGAAACAGATACACAGTAGAAAGCAAAAGACTACAGTTTATCAAGTATGATTTATAAGCCACACTGATTTAGCTGTAGGATAACACCACTGTCTAATTATGAGTAGTCAGAAAACAGCTACGTGAACACATCAATTATGGGCGACTGCCAAAAGCCCTTGAGATCTGGGAGATTAGCATCCAATCCTCTGTTTTACAAGCTTGCATCATACAGAATATTAATAAGAATAGGGATGAGCCATTGCATTCTAGCCGCTGAAACAAGACATTCTTTTCTGTTTTCAGCTACATTGGGTCCATAACAGGACTGGCATAACTTTTTAAGTGAGGATCTGCCAATATTGCTGAAACAGCTTTTACAGACATTAGAGAAAATGTAAAAAGTCTGTACACTCAATACTTGGCCACAAAACCAAGATGCAAAATAGATTGAGCATAAAAGAGCCCAGTTGCCTTTAAGATCTATTTTAATCATTATTAGTATGCACAATGATTATATAGGTTAGCAACCATTTTAACTTTGAAATGAACCACATCTTTTCACACATGTACATTTCTGTCCCATGTTGTCACTGCTTCTCTCAGCATGCCTGAACAAACAAGGTCTGAAATAGGAAGAAAGATTAACTTCCAAGATGCAACCCACTCCTTGAGATCTTTCCCTAGTCTTTTCTAATTACCAGTAAATTGAGTGTAACAAAAAAGGGGGTTACATATAAAATAATATTCAGCTTTTACAAAGTTTAGGTCTGAATTTCTATTGAGAATTGAGAAGAATATTTAAACAATTTAAACACTGAAATTAAATTGGACACATATGGGCAGATTTTTCTAAAAGAACATGCAATGGAGAGCTTTCTATCCATTCTTAAAAGAGCACACTTTTGGCCCAAAAGCCTGGACCTTCTCAACAGCAGCATACATGCAGTACTTTTGAACAATGGCTTTCCGTTTAAAATAAAGGATCAAGCCTCCTCACAAGCACCTTATTACAAGTCTCCAATTCAGAAATGGCCCAATATTCTCAAATCATACTAAAATTCATCAGCAAAGGTTTTATTGAATTAGAATTTTTATTTTTAACAAAAGTAAGGTCATCCTTAGGGAGCTATACAAGGTCCAATTAAGGCACTAGCTGCAAAGTTTGTGTGAGAATCTAGCTGTGCATGGATTATTTACAAAGTGATAACAAACACTATCAGCTCATGTAAATCTCAAAAAACCATGGTGTAATGGATGCCGGCCCTTCCCTTTCCCCATAGAAAAAAGGAAAGAAGATCTAACCACATACAATATGTACCAGTATGTAATGTAATTTATCAGAGCGTTCCAGCCTTTTTAGGTATACAAAAGACAAGCAATGTGGCTGACTGAGTTGAGAATCTTTATACAAATTTTGTGAATATATATTCACTTAAATTTTTCAGTCATGTTCAGGTGACATAAGTAAATAAGAATATAATTGTTACATAGAACAACATTGTATAACACTCTGAAGACTTTTTATACACACAATTCTACATTAGAAAACATACTTTAGAAGGAATTAAGAGAATTAGTAATTAGAATAATTAGTAAATTATTATTTTTTGTTATTTTTTGTTATAGCAGTTATATTATGTTATTTTCAAAAGAGGAGAAGCCAATAGTTGCAAATATTTTTTTTTTAAACTTTATTATAACTTGTATGATAAACAACATATTTGAAACATCAGGTTATATTTGTTTTGTTCATGGTGTATCTCAGTGTTCTAATCTACCAAACACTACATAACACAAATTTCTGCTGCACTGTGTACATCCAAATAAAAAACAGGGGTAAAAGTAAACAATCTACCATCTCTATAGCAACTGATTTTGTTAAGTGCCTTGTAATCTACTGCTGAGTTTGGGCATTGTGCAAATATTCCTATTAGCATTGGTACTAAACCTTTCTGACATTAAGGAAATAAAGGGCATTGCCATCATGACAACCATATATAATTTTGTATGTAAAAGATAAATGATTTTTATAAGACCTTAAAAAGAATTGGCTTTTAAACAAGCATACTTCACTGCAATTATAGTTATGACGACTGGAGCAACACCCCTTTTTTATGTGTATAACCTTTTCTCTAAAGCCGGGTACACACTACAGTTTTTTTTGTGATACCCCACGGGTTGCATGAAAAAAAACCTAACATCTCTAGTCGGAGCTGCTGTGTTCTGACAGGGGGACGACCCCCCAGCCCGAACACTCCGATCAGTGCTCTCTGCCATTGGCTGAGAGCACTGATCAGGAGTCGGTCGGTTGTTGGTTTTTCAGCATGCATGTCCGTCAGAAGCCAGCTGAATGGCCGGCTTCTGTCGGACAGACCGACATACACACAGACCGAATGTCGACTGTTTTTTTTAACTGGTCGTTGTCTCCCGACATTCAGGCTGTGTGTATACAGGGCTGAAGTGTCTTCAGACTAGTTGAATGACATCTTATGTCCTTCTCTTTTTCTTCTGTGAGTTAAAATATCCTGGGCTCACAAGAAATATGTTTTTTGGTCATACATGTACAGCAGGAAAAGAGTTGTGGTGCTGGATCTCAGAGTATTGAGTCTGTCGGTGATGTCATTGGGGCTATGCAGAGTATTGTAAGAGAAGCTGCTTTTTGACTTTTAATGTGATAGGATTTTTTTATTTTTTTTAAAGAATTGAGTTGAAAAAACGGTTAATGCTGTGATGTGAGTGCAAGACAGGCTTCCCCATTAATTGTTTTTTACAATAGAACAACCTGCTGACCTTGATGCTGTGTAACAGATTTATTTATAAATCCGTAATTAATAAATGTTCATGTTCACCCTAGGCATGGTCATGTTGTTAATTTAGTATTTAATAAAGACTAGGAAAATATTTTTTGATTCCTGACATCTGAAAACCCTGATTAGTCCAGAATTTAGTCCAATTGGAAACTGAGGGTAAGACAAAGGCACATAAAACCATTAGTGGAATGCATAGATATTTCCAAATAATGTCAGACAAAGGCTGGGTACACACTAAAAGAAAATTGGTCTTCCTCAATGTTTCACAAGTCAAAACTGAAGATGGTACCAATTGTGCGAAAATTCTCGAACAACAGAGGGTTTTTTATGTTTGACTTATTGTTGTTTATTGTTTCTCACATTAAATGAAAATTGTTACTTCCATTCAAGTACGAGAAAAAATTTGCAGTTTGTCCCTTTGGAAATTTTCATTTGGAAAATCTGAATCGGATGTTGAAAGTTGTGTACACACTATACAAAAAAAGTAATTGTCATTCCTCGTACAGAATTTTTCTTCTGATTTTCTCATAGTATATACCCCACTTAACTTAGTTGGTCAAATTAGCATAAGCATGGATAGCCACCACAAATCTATATGACTTCCCTGCATGCAGCAGTATTGTCCAGCACCTTCTAGAACAAGAACATTTGGATAGAAAAAATGTTCCTGTTCATGTGAATGGAGAGGAGACTTGAAAGAAGATAAGAGATGCTAGTAGACACTGCCAGAATTGCTTTTCCCAGGGGTAATCGAGAACAATCTAGGCAGGTTTCAAAACACTGTTGGGAGCTCCCTGTGGACATGAAACTATCAGTAATGATGTCTCTGGGAACATTAGCAAATTTACAATACAAGTAAATACTTTAGCTGGGAAAAGATACATGGAATAATGTGCCATATCATTATATGTTATGAAGTATAAAGTTGTAAAAAAAATAGACAAAACAAAATACCATAACTTTGCTTGGCTATCTTTAACCATGTCTGTTTGGATACACAAGGTTTCTGTACATTGAGAGGCTATGGTGTTCAAATTCAAAAGCATTCCATTTTCACACTTTTTTTTATAATTCAGACAATTAAACAAAAGAGGCAAGCCACCCCTGCCAATAACTGAAGTGCTATTGCTGAGAGTAGCCTGGGTTATCTGGTTCCAAGCAGACAGCATAAACAAACCAACACATTTCCCTACCCCCAACACCTTTGTTATTTTAAGAGACACAGAAAGCTTAGAAGTAGTGTCCTCACAATTCATTAATGTGCCTCTCTTGGGCAAGGAGGGAGCAAAACACAACAGTGACAAAATCCATAGCCAGACATTCATTTCCTGAACCTCAGTGCTTTTTTTTAACTGCTTTGTCTGTAGCAATTGGCTACCAACTAGGTCTTAATCTGTAAACAAATGATTTGCTCTACAATTAAACTATTCAGTTATTTCCTTTCCCTCCTTCTTGGAGGTAGTTGGCAGCTCTCCAATCCAAAGGCTCATAGGTTTTTCTATTATTTAGTACTCATGATGGTTAAAAGGCAATAAGCTCATTCAGAGTTTATAAAACTGTAAGCCGTCAACAAAAGCATTTAATGCTTCTGAGAAGCACTGTGGCTTCTGCTTGCAGAATTAATAATGTAAAAAATGTACTTGCTCTTTTGAAGTGCTAGTACAAGCAAAATCTTCTTGAATTGGAAAACGTGTATTACATTTCATTCTGGCCAAAATTCACAAAGTAACAAAACTATAGAGATGATAGGTTGCCAACCAGAAAGCCAAATTATTTTGATTGATAAATGAATGTCAGCATGCAAAATATTCATAAGGTATGGTATCTGCACAAATGTATTATTGATGCAAATGTCCAACCACATGGAAAAGTGTTACACCTTATTGAAATAAAACCTTGCCCATTGCCCTAAATATAACTATTGCATAATTAGCACACATAGGAACAGGAACACCCTAAAAGCCTCAAAAACTATGTCCCTCCATTCCCAAAAAGTAATATTTGACAAACAGTGAAAAAATGTTAAACCAAAACAGTAAAGGTTGTTATATTTTTTGAGCTAAGACAGCCCATACATTAGTAATTTTTTTTGTACAACAACAAAAAATGGCTTGATTCCCCCATGCACACATTTGACTTAACAAATGATAAATGGTAAAAATGATTTTTCATTTCAAAGGTAGGATTTAACATTACTAATTACAGTGATACCTTATTACTTACTAATAGTACTTGTGTTTTTCTTACCATTAAAACATACAAAACATTTTTTTAGCTTTTGAACTGATGATATTGATCACCACTTCCAGAGTACATAAGCCTTCAAAAGCACTTTTTACTATTGAGCTGATGCTACATGTACATGCATAGTGAAGTATCTTGAAAGGACATAAGGCAACCCATACCCTGATCTATTTGTTCAACCAGCGAGCGATCCCCCCATCCACACATTCCAAGTGGATGGGGGAATTCTTCCCCCCCATGGTATTGTATCCTGACAGCAGGGAGCATTCCTTGCTATCAGCAAACAATGATCAATGTTGCCGATAACCTGTGGTATCACTACATTTTATTTACTTAGGAGGACAAAGCCTAAGTGATGTGAAATAGCCACAATAAATATATTGCAGTGACATTTGCACAAGGGTGCTATACTCAGCAGTCAGTCTGAATAAATAGCTGTTAGATGTGACCCCAAGTAAATTTGTTAGATTTACCATGTAAGGGTGAATTCATGAGGAACAGACAGACATGGAGTGTCAAAGAAGTGAGAAGTGTTGAGAATTCTCAGACCTTTGGGAATGTCTTGCCAGCAAATTGCTGACTACTATTTCACAATCATATAGTATTGCCCAGAATATAACCATCAAATAAATTAAAAATACTGACCTTAAAAGTAGTGTAACAGTTGATTATAAATACTCAAATGGATAAGATCACAACTTTTAATTAAACATGCAAATATATCCTACTCATTGATAGCTGTGCTATACCAGAGAATATAATTTTACAATAATGTTATCCAGGCATCTTTTTGCAAAGTCCAGATTAGTTTCTGAAACTAACATTTATAACCTTGAGGTAAAAAATGAAGATTGAAAGTAAAAGCTGCAATTGGCTAGATTTAATAAAGTAACTTTTTACCTTACTTCAGCACATTTATCAGTGTTTACCTTCAACATTTCTTAGTTTAGCCTATATTTGCACTTTGATCCTATTTTCAATCATCTATTTCTGGGTCAAACTTTTCAATATTTCTGGCTAATTTTTGAACTGTAGCAGCCATGCACAGTAAAACGCAATGAATTATTTTTGGTCTGTAGAGGATCAGCGTCGCCCTCTATGTGCAGTAAATTCTTGACTAGTTTAGCTAGATACAGTGATTCCATAAAACTGTCTCTTGCCTTATTGGACCACCATATGTGTGGCTAAATATAGTCTAGGATTGCCAGCCCAGCAGATATTCAATAGATACCAAGTCATTGCACATACTGTATACATTTGGTAATTTATAGTGTTTCTGCAACAGTTGTAAGAAAAGTACACATTTAAATGGGGAATTGAGATTTGAAAATATCTTGAGAAGGGATATAACATAATGGATAAGGTGCATTTACACATCAAAAAGTTTCAAACATTTTCTCCACTTTTCTTTATTCTGAAGCAGATTGTCACTATTTTTCTGAAAGCATGTGTTATTATTTACACCATTATCAGTGACTATTAAGGCTTATTACAGAATTTAATGTAGAAGCTGCTCTCAAAACACCACAGTTCAGAGCTTATATAATACAATCTGCTCATGCAAATGGTTTGTTGATGTGTAGATATATTATCAATAAAATAACATATCCATTATTACCTGCATGTTACTTGGCTATACCAAAACATTTTTGTAACTTGCAGAAATGTTTTGCCCCAAAGCTTTTTGTCCGAAATTACAAGTTATATAAATGATAAGTCATTTGCTGTGAATGAGCATTCTAGGCTTATCTGACACTTTCCAGGGAAGCATGACTTTCATGAATTCGAGGTGTAGTTGTCAGGATTCAGAAATACTGCAATTCTCAACAGAGAGCACATCCATCCGCTGCAAAAAGAAGTATGTTTTTCCTGGAAGGAATCAGATTAGCTTGATTCATAGTTAATCACAAACTGTTGCAATCCTTTTTCCCATAATCAAGACATTAAGGAAAAAATACTGGCTGACAAACACCAGAGTAACCCAGGTAAAAGAACATGTTGACAAGCAATAGAGGTAACTACAAATCCAATGAGCCTGAGAGCCACAGTTATGACTCCCAGAGGCAGAGGCATGATGGGATTTGCGGTTTCACCACAGTTCGAGTGCAGGGGATCACCTACCCTTGGGCTAAACAATCTTTGATTGCAATGCATATTGCAAAAGTTGGCATAGCATGGTTTCTATTTTTTTTAAGTTTGTCAAAATGAGTAGTCATGTGATAAGCAAATACTGTCTAAATACTTCACTTTGTGTATTTCTTAAAGATCTGTGCAGTAATTCAGCATGTTACTTTGCCTTTGTGCAGGAGCTTCCTGCAAAAGACTGGTCATTGCTGCTTTCTGTCTTCATGCAGGGTGACTTGCTTAGTCTCCTCCCCTTCTGTAGTTTTTTTTTTTTTAAGGCCGCCAATAGTGGGTGGACCTGTTGGGCTCCTTCCATAGCTCTACTATTCACACAGGCTATATGCAGTATAGTGGTGATGATACTTTGGAAAGAGAAGTGAATTGAGGCTATTGTGGACTTTCATGGTTTTGTACAAAGGCTTAACATACATGGGTAAGCATAACATTTTTATTTTATTCCAACAACGTGTTAAAAACATACAATCTACTAAAAAATAGACATGGAGAACTGTGTCTTGAACATTCATCGCTATAGAATCACAGATGGGGTGACCGATAGGAGATGACTATTGTCAAATAAAACATATACCATCTGTATGTTGGACGCTCAACATGTTTGGCGGAAGAAACCATTGCTTCTTCAGGAGCTTGTTATATAATAATATTATAGAGCAATCATCATATTTAATTCTGGGGCGTGGTCAAAATGCAGGAGACCCAAATAGTACAAGTCTATCCTGGCAAATGTGGGAACTCCACATTAACTGGGCACACGTTCCTCCATTGCAGTAATGGATGCAGATCATCTGAGACAGGTTCTCTAAAAGTTGAGACTAAGTCAAGACAAGGAGACTATCATACCAGCGGTGATACACTTGTAAAAGCAAAAGTAGCGGAAAATATAGATGTGTCTATAGCTTTAACAAATTCCTATGTCTCATTATATCATCAGATAAACCTTATGGGGTCAGTGAGAACATGTAAAAGAGGGTAAATGCAAAGGCAAAGCCTTGGAGTGATCAAACTGGTGGCCAGCACATGTCACACATACACCTCCCTGCCCTCCAGAGAGAATCTGTGTCCAGAGAGGATCTGTCTCAGGGCTGCAGCAATTTACTTCTCTTTCCATTTGATAGGACATAGGTACCAGTTTTATGTGTCTCTATACTTGGCACCCCTTTTTCAAGATGATGTCACTGTGACCTTTACAAGTAAGTTGCAAACATATTTAATTTACACATAAAGTGGATCAACATCTTTTTTGGCTATTGAAAAATATATTTAAATAAAAGTTGTTTTTTTGCCTGGAGTTCAGCGTTGTTAAATTAGTAATGTAATTGGAGTTCCATTTTAGAGCATATTTTAAAATCACTTTTATATGATGTGCTTAGCAGTGGTAAAACTTCCATTTAACCTCAGTGTTTGACCTTGAATAGATTACAATTGCTTTTAAAGAGAGTGATGTACAAGAAAATATTTGGGTTTACTTATTTGTAAAAACTACACCTATCATCTATTCTGGAGGAAACAACCCTACTCTGACCACTTCTTGTCTTCTGTTAATATCAGATAGCAGGTAGTCACTATAGAGCTTAGCAATCCCTAGAAAAACTGTGTTAGGTTATTAAACTTTAGAATAGGTTCAAGAGAAAGTAACAAAATATAGGTGGATATATATATTTATATATATAAAAACAAACACACATATTTAACCCCTTCGTGATGGGGGACAAAACAAGCCTTAACATCCAAGCTCAATTTTGCAATTTTGACACGTGTTAGTAAAACTGTACAAATGTCTACCTTGTACTTTCAGGACAGATGGGCTTTCATTTGGTGGGAAATGTTACCGGATATTTTATATGCCATTTCCGTGACCCACTACCAATTGTCATATGCCTGACAATCGCGGCGATACCACATTTTTGTGTGTTTTTTTTTTTGTTCTTTTTGTCTGTAGTAGTGCCAAGAAATAACACGTTTTGTTTTTAAAACACACTGATCCTAATACACTTGCACTGCACTAATTGTCACCATTTATTGCAGGTATTTATATAGCATTATAAATTTATGCAGTGCTTTTACATATATATTGTACATTCACATCAGTCCCTGCAATCAAGAAGCTTACAATCTAAGGCCCCCAAGCCACATTCATATACTAGGGACAATTTAGATAGGAGTCAGTTAACTTACCAGCATGTCTTCATACTGTGGGAGGAAACCCACGCAGGGACAGGGAGAACATGCAAGCTCCAGGCAGGGTTGGGATTCAAACCAATGATCATATAGCTGCTAGGCAGAAGTGCTAAACACTTAGCCACTGTTCTGTCCACTAACTTGTCACTAACTGACACTTACACTGACAATAACTGACACTAACAGTAACTGTACTGACACTAACTACTGACATACTGCCCCTAGATGACACTTACACCATGACTAACACTGATATCTACTTTAACTAAGCTAGGGCAAACACTAATCTTTATTTTTTTTCAACATTTTTTTTTGTACACATGTCCTCTAGTGAATAGGAAAGGATACAGTGTATCTTCTCCTCACTAGAGGGAAAGTATGTTATTTATCTTCTTCACAGAGGAAAAACAACATATTGGCTGGCTACAGATGGAAGGATCACTGTGGGACAGTGGTCACTGTAAATCAGAGGCTATAACAGCAATCATGTGATCAGGATCCAGTTCCCCCAGGCCACTGTAGAGTCACCGACAACTCGGTCACTGTTATGGGAGCAAGTGATTGAGCGTGCTCCTATCACAAACTAAAGAACCCATATGCAGCTCTCATGTTTAAAGCCCACTTCATGAACACTGCACATGTGTTATCATGTCATTAAAAAATTGGCCAGTTTGTCATCTAAACCTTATTATGCAATGAGGCATTCTAGTCAATTTATAAAGGATATCATTAACACACTTTAGAATGCTGAAAGTGTCAGTGTTTACCACCGATTCATGTTCCTATCAATGACAGGTACAGGACACTCCTTCCTGTGCTCTCTCACTTCCCAGTCACTGACAGGTGCAATACTGAGAACTTTTGAACTAGGGGTGGGAGAGCCTGATGGGGAACTGAGAGCCAAGTTCCCCATGAGGTCCACCTCGCTGTTGATTGACAGTGCACAGTAGTGGGCAGATCCATAGCTGTTATTCAGTCCAATAGTGGCTTTTAATTCACCCAATGCAGTGCAAGCAAAAGTAAAGCAGACCTAATGGGGAACTAGTCTCTCAGTTCCCCATCAGTCTCCACCCAACCAGTGAGAAGTCATTTCCCAAATATGACCATTGCCATATTTGGGTAATGACAACATCTGTTTTTTTCCATGCCTTTTGTTTACATTTAGCAATCAGTCATAGAATTTCTCATTCGATAGATAAATATGGCCGGTGATAGAGTACTGTGTGGAAAACAGCCATACCCCCCTAATCAGAGTACTGACAAACCTCTATATGCCAGCACAGAGCTGATCTTACATACTTCCAGTTTTCTAATCTTATAACGGGTGGTAATTCTTAAAGTGGCAGTAGTATGAACTACCTGAATTTGCTGCATGTGTTGATACTGTTACTGACATTGGAGCAACTTAATTTAAGAGCACCCAATACAAACATAAGACTACCTTATCTTTCCTGGATATTGAAGAATAAATTATTGCCTAAAAATTCTTAAGCTATTCTGCAAGACTTCTCTTGGCACTAAAATAGTCTCCTGTGGTCTATATCATTTCATACATTCACAGGCTTTTATGCTCATATGTTGACAACAGTTATTGTTGGGCAGCCAATGTCTACAGGTTATGAAGAAAAATTGTTAGATATTGGTAAATTGTAACCAGAACAAAACCACATCCATTTTCAAGTCTAACCTAGCTATCATATTTTCTGATTAAGTCTCTGATACATGAGATAATTATTGGGCACATTTGACATTTCCCATGGAGCTCACAATGCTATATAAGGTCATAAATGCTATATGACTGCAGTTATATGACAACAATTATGTCAATAACATCTAAGGATTATACTGACAAAGGTAAATTTGTATCTTCCTTTTTAATATGCATTAAAATAGTTTAATATAATACTTAGTGTAATGTGAATTAAGTTGACACTCAGCCGATACCAGTTAGGTCACCTCTTTAAAAAGGTCAGAGATGTGAAGCATGCACTTGAAAGATTATGTTCCTTGAGTGTATATACCCATAATATTCAGCTCTAGCAGACTACCCAAGCAGTAAATCAAAATGATCCCTGCTTCTGTCTGTTAAGAATCCTTTATATTTATACTATACAGTGAACTGTACTTGAATTATGCATTGATAATACAGTTTAATCAAGTTAGTGAAAGGAAGACTTTGTCAGCACAAAACCATTTGAATTCTTGTCACCATCTGAAAAATAATATAACAAAAGGTATGAAGGCCATGGAAGTCACTTAAAAGCAGCTGGTGACTTTAAAACTGTAGTCTCAAAACTAAATAAAATAAATATTCCAAAGTTTTTTGTTTTTTTAAGTACCAGAAAAATAACAGCAGCTAGAATGTGGAAATTTCAGTCACATTTGAAACTAATTGGAAGCAGATTAGGATTCTGCCTCAGGGGAATGTTGTCAAACTAGGAGCTGGAGTAAATGAAGAAAGAGGTGAAAGTATTGTGAAGAGCTGACAGATTTACAGTGCTTAAGGCAATAAACGGGTACTAGATGAAAATGAATATGCTTTACTGTAATGAATGCAGTTCTGTCAGTCACATCTGAGCAATAACAGCATATGACCTGGAAACAATGTCTTTTAACTTATAGAAAAAGGAGGGAGTGAGGATCAAGTGAAGATTCTGGTCCGCATGTTAAGAAAAATAAATGGTAATACAATACTGTGCAAACAGAGTACAAGCAGAAGGAAGAAAAATAAATAATCAAGGTGATCTAATGGAAAGTATTCTTTTTTTCTGATTTAGTGACAACCAATAAAAAATAATCATCGTGTTTCCTATGAACTGCATTGATTATGCGTATAAGCAAAAAAGATTGTGTAAATTACTAGCAATGGCATTTATGAATTTGTAAAGCTGTCAATTTACTCCTTAGGATCTATAGCAAACTTTTTAAAATTTTGGATAGAGTGTAGAAGTGTGAAAACCCCTGTTAGGTTGGGGGAGCAAGGCAACCGCCAAGCAATATGAGAGAGGGGCTCCGCAAGGGGGTCCAGACTCCTCAATGCTGAGTAGACATGTGCATTCGTTTTCGTCCAAATGCATTTTCGTCCGAATTTCAGGTATTTTCGTTATCGTTTTAACAAACGATAATGAAAGTGCATAATCCGAAAAACAAAAGATCCGACATAAACAAATGCTTTTATTCGTTTTCGTTGCTACAACAGTTCAATATAGATAGGAGATTCGACATGATGATGACAATAACAATCTGTGTCCATCAAACCTGTGGTCGAATGTGCCTAACCTTAACTCTATTAGTCCAAGATTATTCTACATAGAGAAAAAAAGATTCGACATAGAGAGAAAAGATTCGACGTAGGGGAGAAAAGATTCGACGTAGGGGAGAAAAGATAAATAAAAATAATGATGATGATGAATGTTATTGGCTGATTGTAACCAAAGAGGAGGAGCAGTAAAATAGCTAGAACTAAGTACACACGTACTTTGACTTATGATGTCTGTTGAAAGTTCTAAGAAGATTCGATGGAGCAGGTAAACTATACGGCATCGTACAGTTTAGCTGCTCCGTTGAATCTTCTTTGAACATTCGACAGACACCATAAGCCTTCAATGACAGATTGGACCTTAATTTGGATTTTCGGACGAATGCAATTTTTAACGAAAAACTAAATAAATAAAAACGAATTTCGGGAGTAACTAAATAAATTTATTTTTGGGACGAAAACTAAATTCCTAAACGAAATATTTCAGTGTGCACATGTCTAATGCTGAGCAAAGTCTAGACCACAGTGGGATTCGCTGTTAACGAGGTAAGCAATGATCACAACCACCAGCACAAGGACACAACCTATACTGATCTTATTGCCTCCTTTCCTAAATTAGGCCAGCCTGAATGTCAGGAAGGCTCTGTCAGAAGACAGAATAATAGCTGCAGAAGAATTCCTGTTCCCCGAATGCCTGGAAGAAAAGGAGCGTTAGCACCTACTAATGTGCAAACACATATGCGCATGCGTAAAAATGCAAACATGTGAATGCATGTGCGAATGTGGGCGGCAAATGGACTATTTAAGCTGGATCAGCACCCAGGATCAATGCTGTCTTGTCTACAGCATTCTGTGAGTATCCTCTTTTATGTTACCTGTATCTGCTCTTGAAGTATTGACCTGGCTTGTTTCTGACTATTCCTGTTTTCGATCCCGGCTAGTCCTTTGACCATTCTCCTGCCTCCGCATCTGTACTTGATCTGATGATTTTGTGTATGACATGGCTTGTCTGACTCTGCTTAAGTTCCAGCCCCTCCAGAGCTACCAAGTTGCTAGCACCTGTCCAGCTACCTTTGGGACCTGCTAAGTACCAGCCTGTTCTGTCCCACGGAGACCTGCTGCCATCTGGCAAACTACTAGATCAGCAGCCCAACAGCAAGCACATTTAACCGGCACTTGTGCGACTCTGCACTCCTGCACTACTTGTACACACTACCAGGGGCCCCGAGTCAAAGGTGCAAGAGAGGCCTACCTCTGCATAACCAGGCTCTACCCACCAGTAGGGATGAGCCGAACACCCCCCTGTTTGGTTTGCACCAGAACATGCGAACAGGAAAAAAGTTTGTTCAAACACGCGAACACCGTTAAAGTCTATGGGACATGAAAATGAATAATCAAAAGTGCTAATTTTAAAGGCTTATTTGCAAGTTATTGTCATAAAAAGTGTTTGGGGACCTGGGTCCTGCCCCAGGGGACATGGATCAATGCAAAAAAAAGTAATAAAAAAGGGCCTTTTTTCAGGAGCAGTGATTTTAATAATGCTTAAAATCAAACAATAAAAGTGTAATATCCCTTTAAATTTCGTAGCTTGGGGGTGTCTATAGTATGCCTGTAAAGGGGCGCATGTTTCCTTTGTTTAGAACAGTCTGACAGCAAAATGACATTTCAAAGAAAAAAAGTCATTTAAAACTACTCGCGGCTATTGCATTGCCAGTCCGACAATACACATAAAAGTTCATTGATAAAAACGGCATGGGAATTCCGAACCAAAATGAAAAAAAAAAAATAACGTGGGGGTCCCCCTAAATTCCATACCAGGCCCTTCAGGTCTGGTATGGATATTAAGGGGAACCCCGGCCAAAATTAAAAAAAAAATGACGTGGGGATCCCCCTAAATTCCATACCAGACCCTTCAGGTCTGGTATGGATTTTAAGGGGAACCCCGCGCCAAAATTTAAAAAAATGGCGTGGGGTCCCCCCAAAAATCCATACCAGACCCTTATCTGAGCATGCAACCTGGCAGGCCGCAGGAAAAGGGGGGGGACGAGAGAGCGGTCCCCCCCTGAACCTCACCAGGCCACATGCCCTCAACATTGGGAGGGTGCTTTGGTGTAGACCCCCAAAACACCTTGTCCCCATGTTGATGAGGACAAGGGCCTCATCCCCACAACCCTGGCCGGTGGTTGTGGGGGTCTGCGGGCGGGGGGCTTATCGGAATCTGGAAGCCCCCTTTAACAAGGGGACCCCCAGATCCCTGTCCCCCCCTGTGTGAAACCATTTCACAAAAAAACTGTCAAAAACTGTCAAAAATGTTAAAAATGACAAGAGACAGTTTTTGACAATTCATTTATTTAAATGCTTCTTCTTTCTTTTTTCTTCTATCTTCCTTCATCTTCTTCTTCTTCTTCTTCCTCTTCTTCTTCTTCTTCTGGCTCTTCTGGTTCTTCCTCCGGTGTTCTCATCCAGCATCTCCTCCGTGGCGTCTTCTATCTTCTTCTCCTCGGGCCGCTCCGCACCCATGGCATGGGGGGAGGCTCCCACTTTTCTCTTCATCTTCTTCTCTTCTTCATCTTCTTCTCTTCTTCATCTTCTTCTCTGGGCCGCTCAGCATCCATGCTGGCACGGGACATGACGGGACTTCCCTGTGGCATTCCCCGTGATGTCACAGGGGAGGCGGGGTCATCGGGTGGCCCCGCCCCCATTATTTAAGAACCATCAGAAGAGTAGACGCGTCACACAGCGGGAGCCTACCACCATGCCAGCATGGATGCGGAGCGGCCCGGAGAAGAAGATGAAGAAGAGAAGCTGAGAAGAAGATGAAGACGAGAAGAAGATGAAGAGAAGAGCGGGAGCCTCCCCCCATGCCATGGGTGCCGAGCGGCCCGAGGAGAAGAAGATAGAAGACGCCGCGGAGGAGATGCTGGACGAGAACACCGGAGGAAGAACCAGAAGAGCCAGAAGACCCAGAAGAAGAACAAGAAGAAGAAGAAGATGAAGGAAGATAGAAGAAAGAAGAAAGAAGAAGCATTTAAATAAAGGAATTGTCAAAAACTGTCTCTTGTCATTTTTAACATTTTTGACACTTTTTTAGTGAAATGGTAGGGGTACCCCCTTACCATTTCACACAGGGGGGGGATCTGGGGGTCCCCTTGTTAAAGGGGGCTTCCAGATTCTGATAAGCCCCCCGCCCGCAGACCCCCACAACCACCAGCCAGGGCTGTGGGGATGAGGCCCTTGTCCTCATCAACATGGGGACAAGGTGTTTTGGGGGGCTACCCCAAAGCACCCTCCCAATGTTGAGGGCATGTGGCCTGGTACGGTTCAGGGAGGGCGCTCACTCGTCCCCCCCTCTTTTCCTGCGGCCTGCCAGGTTGCATGCTCGGATAAGGGTCTGGTATGGATTTTTGGGGGGACCCCACGCCGTTTTTTTTTAATTTTGGCGCGGGGTTCCCCTTAATATCCATACCAGACCTGAAGAGCCTGGTATGGAATTTAGGGGGACCCCACGTCATTTTGCTGTCAGACTGTTCTAAACAAAGGAAACATGCGCCCGTTTACAGGCATACTATAGACCCACCCCCAGCTACGAAATTTAAAGGGATATTACACTTTTATTGTTTGACTTTAAGCATTATTAAAATCACTGCTCCTGAAAAAATGGCCGTTTTTAAAACTTTTTTTGCATTGATCCATGTCCCCTGGGCAGGACCCAGGTCCCCAAACACTTTTTATGACAATAACTTGCATATAAGCCTTTAAAATTAGCACTTTTGATTTCTTCCATAGACTTTTAAAGGGTGTTCCGCGGCATTCGAATTTGCCAAATTGTTCGCTGTTCGGCGAACTTGCGAACAGCCGATGTTCGAGTCGAACATGAGTTCGACTCGAACTCGAAGCTCATCCCTATCCACCAGGTATGTGACACTGAACCTAATACCACTATGAAGGAAATGCTACTGTCCCTGAAGGCCTCATTGCAAGTGGATTCTCCCATATACAACAATACAAAACCTGATTTAGGGAAAAGAGTGAATAATGTGGAGGATACATTTCTGAATTTGTCACACTGGTGGATGCCCATACTGTACAAAAAGAAGAGGCTTCCTGGCTCAAGGCTAAAATTGTGGCCCTAACAGACAGGTCACAGAGAAACAACCTCAAAATCTGAGTAATTCCAGAATCCATTCAGCCTTCTCAACCACCTTATTATGTCCGTGACATATTGCTAAAGGCAATCTCATCTCTTACATCTGTGAACCTCACCATAGATGTTTATCTAGACATATTAATATGCACTGTCATGGATAAGCCTTATATACTGGTAACGGTTTATGCACCCAACTTGCACCAATTGACATTTTTTCTAAAGCTTTTTACAAAGGTCTCCTAGGTGCAATATAGCAATCTAGTCTTGTGTGGAGACTTTAACTTAATGGTGAACCCTACCCTTGATAGTACCTTTTTGGTAAGGGGCCGCAACCCTTCCTTACACAGACTATTACACAAGGAGGGTGTCTTTGATGTAAGCATTCTAACAAGAGGGATTTTACTTTCTATTCTTCTAAACACAACTCACATTCCCACTTTGATTTGTTTATTGTATACAATAGGAGTCCCATTTCTCCATCTCTGATATCTCCTGGTTGGACCACACAACCTTATCTATCACTGTAGAGAAGTGGGACTCCTGCTCTCCTGAGTATCTCCAGCGATATAATAACTCTGTTATGTAACATCTCAACTCCCAACAGTCGCTCAGTGAGCATAGCCAAGATTATTTTCAGGATAATGTCTCCCCTGAAAGCGGGGTATTTACACTATGGAATGCCCATAAGGTATACATGCATGGCATTCTCATTCAACTCCAGAGCCAAGAAACAGTATACCTCCTGACTCAATAACCTTCTGACGGAAATCCACAACTAAGATCTCCAAACCAAACCCTTACCTACAGTGGCCACTGCCAAATCTCTAGCTAAACTGCAGAATGAACTACGGAGGTTGTGAAAGCCATGATTAATACTTAAGTCACCTTAAACTTAACTTCTATGCTAATAGCAACAAAGCAGGTAAATTCCTAGTGACCCGAATTAAGGAGCAAGAAGCTAGGAGCTAGAATATCGTACTTACTACACCCCTTTACCAAACACAGGCTTAGAAATCCACAAACTATGGTGGATGCCTTTGCGGATTATTATGGCTCACATTATAATCTAAAAGATGATGCCTCCACACTTCAACCCTCTGAAACTGATATTCAAGCCTTTCTTACTCAGTTACAACTCCCCACTCTCTCTGAATCCTAACTTAAGGATCTAAATTCACCTTTTACTCCCTATTAAGTTTGCAAGACTGTAGATTGATCAACAGGCCCAGATGGGTTCACAAATTAGTGTTATAAAACTTTCAAGCCCCTTCCAGTATTTTCCCTAGTGACACTATTCAACACAGCTGCATCCATAGCACCCTTCCCCTTAAATATGCTGAGAACACATATTGTCACTATTACTAATCTGTGCAAAGTTCCTACTACCCCAGTCAATTTTTATCACATTTCCTTACTGAATTCTGGTGTAAAAATCTATAATAAATTGTTGGCTAGATATCTGCTACATGTCATTCTTACATTTGTCAGACCCAACCAAATGGGTTTAATGAAAGGTAGGCAGGCGTCTGATGCCACAAGATGTATTCTCAATATTGTGCATCATGCAAAGAGTAGTCAAACACCCTCTCTTCTCCTCTCTATAGATGCGGAAAAGGCATTTTACAGGGTACATGACGAAAGTCCTCACAAAATTTGGTTTCACGGGAACTATAATGTTCACCAAAATGGCGTTATATGCAGACCCATCCGCTCAAGTCTTCACCTCCAGCTTCTTGTCTAAATCATGTAAAATCTCTAATGGCACCAGGGTTTCCCACTCTTCCCATGTATATTCAATTTAATGATTGAGCCACTTGCAGAAACCATTCGATCCCAACCTCATATATCTGGGTTTCACTTTCCAAACAGATCCCATGTAATTAACCTATTTGCCGATGATGTTATCCTACTTATTACTAACCCATTCATATCCCTACCCTTTGCCCATCAGGTTTTAACCAGTTTTAGTTCTTTGTCCTACTACAAGGTCAATTTCACAAAATAGTTAATCTTAGATACAGTATACAGTAGGTGTACATCTGAAAACAAGAGAGCACTAATTAACACAACTGCCCTACTCATGGGTAAAACAAAGTATACCATATTTGGGTATAGTGCTGACCTCCACAACAGCTTCTCTAGCCAAGGTCAACTATACACCCCTCATCACTAATATCAGTCAGGAACTACAACATATTGCTCAACACGATTTATCATGGAGGGCAAATTGGTTTCCTTCAAAATGGTGATTCTATGAAGATTTTATACCTACTTTGCACCCTGCCAATACCTTTTAAGCCCTCATATCTTTCCTCACTAAGTTCCCTATTCAAACATTACATCTGGCAAGGCAGGAATACATAGGAACTCAGTTGGCTCGGCTCTGGTTTCATTCCCTATCAGAAGCTCTATGGGTGGACGTTGAGTGTGTACTTGTGCGGACTTCATATATACATTTACTCCGTGTGGCAGACTGGCCAGATGATCTGTATACTAGACATGTGCAGAATGGGAAAAATAATTTCATTTTGGATAAATCTGTTACATTACCAATTTTGTTTTGTGGATTGTTTTGGAATTAATTTTGTTTATTTTAATTTTGTTTATTCATTTTCTAACGAATTCCTAATTTTTAAAACAATTCGAATTGGTCGGAAATTTATCGACTGATCCAAATTCTGTGTAAAGAATAGCTGGTTGTTAAGCCGGCCGCTGCGACCTTGACTCATAAGCTGTCAATGGGTTCCCCACTGACAGCTGAATGTAAACAAAAGAATGCCGGTAATGAAAAATAAAGGGAAAAAACAGCGTTGGGTTCCCCTCCCCCCATCCATACCAGGCCCTTTGGGTTGGTATGGCTTTTAAGGGCAACCTCATGCCATAATTTAAAAAAACAGCACACCCCCCCAAATTCATATGAGACCTTTATCCGAGCATGCAGCCGGCAGGTCAGGAAATGGGGGAATGAGCAAGCACCCCCAAACCATACCAGGACACATGCCCTCAACATGGGGGGGATGCTTTGGGGGTAGGTGTGCTCCCCCAAAGCACCTTGTCCCCATGTTAATGAGGAAAAAGGCCTCTTCTTCACAACCCTGGCCGCTGGTTGTGGGGGTCTGCAGGTGGGGGCTTATCGGATTTTGGAAGCCCCCTTTACAAGAAGGCCCCCAGATCCCACCCCCATGTGAATGAGCATTGTACCCCTACTCATTCACAAAAAATTGTCAAAAATAAAAAAACACAGACAGTTTTGACAACTCCTTTATTAAAAAAAAAACAATGTCCCCAGAAGTAAATCCAGCATCAATCACGATGAACACCACCGCCGCTCAAAAAAAAAGGTCTGCACCCAACAAAGGCTCCTGCTGTCTGACAGTTCTTAAGTAAATAAGGGGCGGGTGACCCCGCCCCCTTGTGACATCATCAACCGGGGTATGACATCACTAGGGGCAGGGTCACCCAGTGACATCTGGTGCCCCGCCCTCTAGTTATTTAAGCACTTTCAGACGGCAAAAACCTTCATCAGGTGCAGACCTTTTTTTTCCTTCAGGACGGTGTTCTGACTAGAACTGTCCTCCTATCGCATAGTGTCCGCCCCGTACTGCGCAGGCGCAGCGCTTGCGCAGTACGGAGCAGAAGGAGATGCCGAAAGTGTCCGAAGTTGATCAGCTGACCATCAGCTGTACACGGCGCTTGGGCGATGGCTTTGTAAGAGGGCCCCTCGCGGGCTCGCTTCGCTCGCCACGCTTCGGGCACAGCCTTGCTGCGCTCGGCAATTATTTATTCTAACTCTATGTCCACTTGGATAGTAGGGAATGAACCTGGACATAGGGTGAGAATAAAAGCACAGGCGCCGTGTACAGCTAATGATCAGCTGTTAAACTTCGGAGACTTTCGGCGTCTCATTTGTCCTCCGTACTGCGCCTGCGCAGCACAGAGCGGACACTATATGATAGGGGACTGTATTCGACAAGACAACGGCAGCAGCGTTCATTGTCATTGATGCAGGATTTACTTAGGGTGAAGTTATTTTTGTTTTTTGTTATTGTCAAAAAAGTCTATGTGTTTATATTTATTTTTGACACTTTTATGGGTGAATAAGTAGGGGTACAATGTACGATATATTTATTCCCATGGCGGTGGGATCTGGGGGCTCTTTGTTGCCCTCCTACCCCAAAGCACCCCCCATGTTGAAGGCATGTGGCCTGGTATGGTTTAGGAGGGGGCACTTGCTCATCCCTTCCTTTTCTGACCTGCCAGGCTGCATGCTCAGATAAGGGTCTGATATGGATTTTGGGGGACCATGCCGTTTCTTTTTATTTTGCTGTGGTGTTCTCCTTAGAGGGTAACTCCACTTTCATGGGAAAAAATAGCCAATAAAAAAAATTATATAGCATATACAATTGCGACTCAAGTCATGTTGTAATTGAATGTTATTAACCACTTGCCTACCAGGCACTTACTCCCCCTTCCTGCCCAAGCCATTTTTCTGCTTTCAGCGCTGTCACACTTTAAATGACAATTGCGTGGTCATGCTACACTGTGCCCAAACAAATTTGTTATCATTTTCTTCACACAAATAGAGCTTTCTTTTGGTGATATTTAATCACTGCTGGGTTTTTTATTTTTTACAAAAAAAAGACCAAAAATGTTGAAAAAAAGTTTTTTAATTTTATTCTGTCAGTAAATTTTGTAACTAATTTTGAAAGTAAATTTTTCGCCTTCACTCATGTGCGCTGATGAGGCGGCGCTGATGGGCACTGATGAGGCAGCACTTATGGGCACTGATGAGGTGGCACTGATAAGGAGGCACTAATATGCCACACTTATGGGCCCTGATATGTGGCACTGATGAACACTGATAGGCGGCAATGATGGGCACTGTTGGGTGGCACTGATGGGCACTAATAGGCAGCACTGGAGGGCATGGATAGGCAGCACGGATAGGCGGTACAGATGGGTACTGATGGGCATTGATGGGTGTCACTGATGGGCGACACTGATGGGCATTGATCAACAGCAGTGATGGGCATTGATGGGCAGCACTGATAGGCAGCACTGATTGCCAGCACTAACTAGCATCGCTAATGGGCACTGATTGGTGGCACTTGTGGGCAGTGGTGGGCACTGATTGCTGCCACTGGTGGGCACTATATGCTGGCATTAGTGGGAAATGGTGGGCACTGTTTTGTGACATTATATGGCTATATTGTAATCAGGGAACTGATGATCAGTGCCCTGATTACATCCCTAGATGTCCACCTGTGAGGAGATGCCGTTGATCAGCTCTCCTCTCCTCACACTCTGGCAGTGTGAGACGAGGAGAGCCGATTACCGGCATCTCCTGGTTTACATGTGACCGGTTGTGATTGGACACAGCTGATCACATGGTTAAAGAGCCACAGACGTGGCTCTTTACACAGATCTGGGTCGCGCCATGTCCTAGCAACACGGTGCGGCTACGATCGCTGCACTGTGCACCCCCGCGGGCACGTGAGAATGGCCATTCTGGGATGCCGTCATATGAGCTGCACCGCTAAATAAACAGACACTTACTTGTTCCACGGTCCAGTGATGCGCCGCTTGGAGCCCCGCTCCTCTCCCCTCCTCTGCGCATCCATTGGAACTGTGGGAACCCAGCCATGACAGCTTGCGGCTTCATGGACGGGCGTGCACTGTTAATGCGTAAGTCACGCTGTGCTCTCCCAGTGGAAGGCAATCTTCTGGGACCTGTCACGTGTCCCAGAAGATTGCCAAGAGGGAGGGACCACCTAGGGGAGAGGAGGAGTCACCTAGGCAGTTCCGTGGGCAGAAGGAGGAAGTGTGACAGGAAGTCCAACTCTAAAGTAGTCACTCACTCCCCCCAAAAAAATGACATGCCAAATGTGACATATAAGGAGGCAGGAGTGCTTAAAGCGGAAGTTCCACTTTTGGGTGGAACTCCGCTTTAAGAAACCACTCCCATTAGATTCACTTACCACATGGACACAAACAAACACACAGGGCTTTCTTCAGAATTACAAAAGGTAGGAATCTGCAACAAAGTTTGTTAAAATCCTTGTAATATACATCGATCACCCAAAGGGGAATGTTTGTTTTTCTCAATTAAAGTGGAACTACTTTTTAAAATCCATACCAGACCTAAAGGGCCTGGTATGGATAGTGGGGGGACCCCACCCTTTTTTTTCCCTTTTTTTCATTGCCAGCATTCTTTTGTTTACATTCAGTTGTCAGTGGGGAAACCTGCTGACAGCCGATGAGTCATCGTTTTTTAAAAACGCACCAGCCGGTTTCCCGGCCCACTCCTTAACAATCATCTATTCTTCACACAGAATTCGGATCGGTCCATAAATTTTCGACAGATTCAAATTCAAATCATTCTGAAAATTGGAATTAATTAGAAAACAAATAAACAAAACAAAACAAATTTTAATGAAATTTGTTACTCTTGTCTTGAAATTCAGATACAGTCAAATCTCTGAATAACCAAAAATTTGTCCAAACACTGTATACTGTATAATTTTATCATTATGTATGAAAAATAAAAGATGAAAAATGTTATCTATCATGTAATATGTGACTGGAACCTTAAAATTCACAGCTCTTTTGAGCATGTGTCACTTTTTTCTTGCCTAAAATGGAATACATTACATACGCCCACATATTGCGATTCTTATCTAAATACCCTCTCCACAAAATCTCCATTGCTGGCCTGCGTGGAATTTTTTCCCCTCCCCCAATTCCTCACAATGGGGTATATCACTATTTTATAATATTCGCCAGCAAAAAATCATTGTTTATGAAGACATCTTGCATTTTGAAATGAAAGCTGATAGCTGATAACCCTCACAATGGTGCATAGCCTTTCATTATACTTACTCTGTCACCCACTGTGTTAACCACTAGGAACTGCACAGAAACTTGTGTCAAGCTAGTACATAACTCTTTACCAATTGGCCTAATTCTCCACCTCCAAATCCCTAGTTTACTGGAGGGGATGTGGACAAGTAGGCTGTCTTTACCACGTAGGACTTTTTGAAGCCCTACAGAATTCATAACTATATTGTTACATTCTGTGTGTATATGTATGTATGTACAGTATATATATTTTTTATACATACATACACTCACCCATGTGTCATATGAGTATGCACAGCATTGCAAATAAAAGGCATCTATTTTTTTTTTTATATTCATATCCCCTTAATGATGGTACTTGAGTGTATTTAGATTAAATGATTTAGACAAAGTTAGGACCTATATAGCATACACTTGTAATAAAATGGCGATTGTTCTATTATGAAAGCCTTCTGTACATGCTACTCATCCCTTACAAAGCAGCAACAGCTTTAAATGCTTTTTTGATTTACATCAGTGATCACAATGGCACAGAAATGAATCTCAGGCAAAACAAGCAACAAGAAAAGTGCAGCTACACTGCAGTAATAAGCCTATAATAAAGCCCAGATTTGATAGCATTATCCATGTAGTGCGGTGAACCACACACAAACAAACAGCCTTGTATGAAGAATGAAAACTAAAAGACCAAACCCTTCCAATTCAAACATCATTATTGTTTTTTTAACATTAGCTTTCCAAAATTATCCAGCCAGGGAAGTAAAAAGGAAATCCAAAAATAATTTGGTCTGGCTGAATATTTTGAAAAAATGAAATTAAGCACAACACACCACTTAGTTAACCCTTTTTATGTGTTTATAATTTGCCCTATTAACAAAACATGATCACACACAAGCAAGAACTCAAAGTTCCTGCACACTTAATTCTTTCCTCAAATTCACTTCCATGGCTGTAATATCAACAATCCAGGCTAATGTCATAATATTTAGAGGAAATTCTGCTTTTAGAGGGCAAAGACTGATATTTTAATACAAGCCCTTTCTGAGAGTGTAAATATTACATCTGTATTCTAAATTTAGGCTTGAAGAGAAATTGCTTTCAAAGGGTTTTGAAATGATTTTCTTTGATCAGGAGCTATTTGATAGTTGAAAGGGTATTCTTCCGAGAGAGACCTGGAGAGCATTATGAAAGGTTAAAATGTGCAGAATTCATATACTGTATGATATTCACTAAAACACTTTTCAATGTGTTCAGTAAAGGGCTCTTTCTTAGTAGCACTGGGTATCAGCTATTGTTTTTCTTCCTGAGAGTATAATATATATCTATATATCTAAATCAAACCTTTGTTCTTGCTTTGGATTCACTGTGACATTGATGATCAGGACAATTAGAAAGAGCAGCTCCCCTTATTAGGGCATAAACAGCAATTAAAACCTGACAGTGGCTCTAACCCCTCACCACCCAAAAAAAAAATATATAATGTTTTGCCTTAAGTTAAGTTATACTTTAAGTTGTTTAAAGCCATATATTATAATTTGCCAAGCGATATATACCTACTGAAGAGTAATGTCTGAAAAACCATTTGGGTTGGCTACTCAGAACCCATCAATGATTACAACTTTAAAGTGGAAGAACGACCTAAGTCTAAATATTAATCTCCTCTTACTTACCTATTTTTAATCAAGTCCAGTCCCATGATTCCGCAGCTCTGGCTCAGAGAGTGTTCATTAATAGCTGGAAATTCTGGGAGCCATGACATCAACTATATATTCATGAACCATTCTTGGTGCTCCCTCTTTCCCTTTTGGCAGATGCTCACTGACACAAGGGAGCCAGAGCTGTGGGATCACAGGACTGGATTAAAAATAGGTAAGCACACACTTTTTTGTGTATAAAGGTTGAGCAGGATAGGTAGGTAGGAGGAAGGGGAGAGAACATTTAAGAATATGTAGACCAAAGACCCATACACAATAGTAGTTTTTTTTTGTTCAACCCAACAGGGGTGAACAAAAAAAACTGACAGATCAGGAGGAGCTGATGTACTAACTATCGGATGTTAGTACAGCGATCTCCCCTGCTGTCCTAGTGTGTTCTGACAGGGGGATAGCCCCCCGCCAGAACACTCTGGTCAGTGCTCTCAGCCATTGGCTGAGAGCGCTGATCGGGAGTCAGTCAGCAGACCTTTTTTTGATCACATCCCTTCGGACTGACTCCAATACACATGGGCCAAATTTTGGCTGGTTTCTATTGACATTTGGCCCATGTGTGCTAGACTTTAGGCTTTTCTTCCACTTTAAATAATTATTACCATTTAGTGCCGGTTCACACTGATGCAAGTTCATAACGAATGTGATGCGTCAAAAACATTCTAAATTTGTATGTCATTTAATGACGGTCGTTCACATACATGCGGTGCGATTCCTCTACGAATGTGATGCAATAAAAAAAAGGGTCTTGTGCGAGTTTACAGCGTTGCGTTGCGAATTTAGTCTCCATAGACATCAATGTAAATTGTTCTGGAATCGCATTGTTGGTTCAGATATGTGCGAATTCCACCACACTACTCTCCACAAAAACCAGGAAGTACACAGTAATTTAACACCTTTTTTTTTACATTATGATTCCATTGGCTAGAACATCAGTCACAGCTATGTCCAACTCCTGAAATTCGTGGTAAAATCGCGGTAAATTTGTGGTAGAATCGCACCTCACACAGGACAAAAAAAGGAACAAATTCATAGCGCAGCAGTATGAACCGGCACTTAGGCTGCCAATATGAGTGGCCAGTCTAATGATAATCAAAGCAGTTACTGCAATATCTTTTCAACTAAATGTGAATTTCTTTGCCAAAAGTGGGTTACCTTGTCCCTTTTTAGTTGTCCAACCACTGAAACTCCTTGAGAGCCTGACACATATACATATTACATGCCACCCTTCCCTATATTATATAACAGCGCTAAATTTAGATGCAGATTTTTCAATCTGCCTCTGAACTACATGGAAATAAATTGAATCAATTTAAAAACCATCTATTGTTTTTTTTCCCCCTGTATCATTATTGTACTGTATCAGATTATCATGTGAAGCACCAGAACTTCTATACTGGACAAAAACATGTCACTGCCTATGGGGAGTTTACTTCCAAACAGACAGATCTGCTGCGTGAGACTACCTAGACTAGTTCAATAGGCTTGTGTACAGGAATAGAGGACCCTTGTAATCTCTATGGGTGTCCCAACTAATTTACATATACTCATCACCATGGAAATCAAAGTGATCTGTCTTTATATATTCAACTGGTGTCTCAAGATTAATCCTTATCTATAAAAATTGAAGGACAATAGGGTGGAGGGTTTAAAAATGTTAGCAGACCACTGTGTTCTTCGATGTTAAATCCAATTTCAGTAAAACTTACATTCCCACCATCCCGCTATGCTGCTGGATTCACAGTGTAACATGAGTATTTGTACCTGAATAGAACAATGATTTTGCATTCAAATGCAAAACATACCATTCCAATTACAATGACCACTAAGTGAGAACTAAGGTGCTATCAGCCTTTTCCTTCTCTAAATCACTCACAATACAGGACTGCAAATAACACTGCTGGAGGTAAAATTTTCTGAATAACAAGCTGGATCTACTACCCAACACTGGAATGTACTGGTTTCCTCAATGATCACATAACAACAAAACTATACACTTTACTAAGCAGCCAAAAACAATTATCAAGCCTGCTAGAATTTCACAAGTACTCTCAGATTTCAAGTAGTAAAATAAGTGATATAAAAGCCCATGTCTCCAGATTGTACTGGTGAAAGAAAAAAACAAAACATTATCCCACACTCTAAGTAAAAGCACTTTACATCAATTACTTTTTTTGTATTGAGTCTAGTTTTCTCATTTCAGGTTATTTTTTTTTACATTAGCCTGGTTAATGCATATTGTAAAAAAAGTATTAATATTGTTTTTTATGGTAACAAAATAACAGTTAACAAGAGTCATAATAAATACATCCATGACATCCATAAAGTTTTCAACAATTATCATTCAAAACAGGTCTATCGCAAGAACTAGTCTGCTCAAATTACTAAAATATGGCATATAAAGTAATGTTTGGCACAAGAACCTGGGCACAAATATATCCTTTACTATATTTTTTCTGTTAAATTTAAAATGCTGCCCTTTGAGGAGGTTTCCCCTGACTTCCTATTGCTCTTTCTCACCCAATAGCCAAAAAAAGGGATGGAGTTCTCTTTAAGATTCCCAAACATATAATGAATGTCTTTCATTTAGGGATCCCAAAACTATCACAGAAAAATGTAGAAAGTATGTGCAGAAAAAAATGTACATCTCACAGTTTGCAAGTGATATGTTTTTTTCTGAATGTAGAGTGGAGTCCATTGTGGTATTCATAGTCCATGGTTCATTTATATAATAACACAACAGAGTATGAGAATGCCAGAAAAACAAACAAACAAATGTTTTAGAAGTCAAATAATTCATAAATAACCTTCATATCCTGAGCCCTGCATAGGCATGCTTTGAGAACAACAGCTAAACTCTAAATCTACCTAATTGACCTTATTATACGAGGGTTCTTCAAAAAGTTTCCACACTTTTTTGACTCTATTAAAATATAAAAAAGTACAGAGACTTTTTGAAGACCCCTCGTATGTTCAGAAAAACTACAACAGAATAAGGGGCTTGGAAATTACAAAAAGCAAGGGCACAAAGCAAAAAGCCAAACTAGTAACTTACCAGATACCAAAATGTTCTTATTAGACAAAATGATAAAATTATGTATATAATATGGATACCACACAGTAATAATAAAATACAAACAAATGCCCAGTTAAAAAGCAAGACAGATGTAATACAGACCATTTACACATGTTGAAGTTTTTCCTAGAGATACAACTATTTAATACAAAAAGCCAATGTATGTTATGAGAAGATAGTTGAGAATGCAACAACTGAACCACAACAATCTCTGTATAAACAATCACATTTATATTAGACAGGGGATTTGATTGACTGCTGATTTCACTATTGACAGCTTGGGTGATGACTCTGTCATGTTTATGGCCACCTTAAAGTGAAATTCCACTTTATATAACTTTTCAATCTTGGAAGGCCAGTTATATATACTGCAAGGATGTTTAGCAAACATAATTACACATTCTTAAAGGGTAAGTTCAGCTTTACAGAAAAATCTGTAAGGTGAACTTACACAGGACCCCCTTTTCACCTTCCCAGTCCCACTGACCTGAAGCGCAGGGATCTCCCGTATAGCCGCATAGCCTGTTCTGTCAGCGGGGAAGAAGATGCATGAATGCCGAGAGGATTTCTAAGCCCCTTGGCAACCTGTGACATGGCTATAGCAGGGCTCAGAATGGGAGATCGCCGTGCTCCAGGTCAGCGGGACGGGGGGGTTTACGGGCGGGTTCCTGTGTAAGTTCACCTTACAGATTTTTCTGTAGTGTTGGTCTGCATCCACAACCCTCAGACAAGTGGGAAGGGTCTGTAACCTGTTTATAAATTAAAAATTTTGTGCGCTAGCAAAATATAATTAGAATAATGCCAGGAGCCACAATATATATGAATCCCAGCAGAAGATACCAAAAACAATAAAAAGTGCATTAAATCATATCTCAATAAAAATAAAAAATGTGAAAAAATTATATATATCAGAAAAAGGTGAATATTCTGAAAATAAGATTGGACACTCAATCATCTGAAAGACTCCTATATTCAGTCCATGAACAAGTTAAGCACAATAAAGTGAAAAGAGAGAAAAAAAGTTCCTTTGGTGTATCACATCAAAAAAACAGGAAAGTGATAAGTTGTGAAAAACACTTCCAAACACTCATTGATTGCAGAAGAGGAGTAATGGATGTACCCTTACCCCATTCGTTGGACCTCCTCTATGGCAAGGTCGTATGGGCTTGCAGATATAACCCTCTGCGGGGACAGATGGAATGTTGACATCCGGGTCCTGTCAGCGTGCACCACCGACTCCAAATTGGTCCGACTGATCCAACTGCTCCAGCATCAGAGGGGAGACTCAGGATTGGGAGGGTCCATATTTTAAGAAAGGAAGGGGAAAAAAACTCCAATGGTGTAGTAGTATTGGGGATTTATTGGTTAAAATAAACCACAGATAGATATACAAAAAGTTCCAACGAATGGGGTAAGGGTACATCCATTACTCCTCTTCTGCAATCAATGAGTGTTTGGAAGTGTTTTTCACAACTTATCACTTTCCTGTTTTTTTGATGTGATACACCAAAGGAACTTTTTTTCTCTCTTTTCACTTTATTGTGCTTAACTTGTTCATGGACTGAATATAGGAGTCTTTCAGATGATTGAGTGTCCAATCTTATTTTCAGAATATTCACCTTTTTCTGATATATATAATTTTTTCACATTTTTTATTTTTATTGAGATATGATTTAATGCACTTTTTATTGTTTTTGGTATCTTCTGCTGGGATTCATATATATTGTGGCTCCGGGCATTATTCTAATTATATTTTGCTAGCGCACAAAATTTTTAATTTATATGCTTTATTACTTCATGGATATTTGGAGTTTTTTTTTGCAGCTGCATCTTTGTGAATTTAAGTAATTTTTGACTCATTGTGTTTTGCTCATTAGCGCAAGTTTTTTTCACCATTCCTCTGTAACCTGTTTGCCATCCTTCTCTATGCACCAAAATGTATCTACCGGACTGTATTTTGCATACACAGTCCGGCACTAATCCTAGGAGCAGGGGTACAAGAGGCACATGTGTGTAGGCTATATGGTACACTGATACTATTCTGTAGATATTTACTGCTGGAAAGGTAGCCCACACCTGCCTTTTGCATATTTCGGGTTTTACAGTAGGACAGTCTACAGAAGGATAATTTCTGACAATTGCTGAAATGACTTCTGTAGTAAATCAATCAATTCCCCCATCTGCAACAGTATGGATGAAGACATCTACACTAAAAGCTACAGTATTCTGACTAAATTCAAGCTATGTATGGCCAGCCTAACAAAGTTGAAATATTCAGTAATGGGGCCTTAGCAGAGTATAAATCTGGCCATACATTGATCAAAATTCATCTGATTTAGCAGCGACTGGATGAATTTTGATCAGTGTGTGGCCACGTCTGCTTGGCAGAAGTTGATCATTTGATTGACTTCTATTGAAGGGACATGTTGGAAATTGGTCCTTAATCTGCAGCTGCCACTGTCAGAAAAACTCTCCTAGGGAGGGGGAGGATTTATCCAGCAATCTTATTTGTGGATGGCTAAATTAAAGGAAAAACTAGCCATGTACTGCAAGAAGATAACTCAGCTAAGTCAACAATACTTACATTGTAAACAAACCTTATTAGAATGTTATACTTTGTGCTCATTCTTTTAGCAAATACTATTACAGAATAAGCATTACTACCCCCAAATCGACCTTACACACACTGTTTTACAACTGTTAAAACAAGAAACTACTTCCCTATTATGCTATGTCAAAAGATCTGTGTTTTCCCTTTTGTTATAGCTATGACAATCCCTCCCTGCAGCTCCAACATTAACATGTCTGTTGCCTGTCAGACCACTCAAAGATAATGTCATTTATCTCAGGGTGGCACAAGACCAGTCATTAGCCTCAATAAAAGGCCTCAAACAAAGGCCAGATGATGTTTTCTTTTTCAAGGCTTGTATGCTGGCAGGTCACAGTTGTAATGGATGAATGACTAAAATTGAAGTTTGCCTAAAAACCTTCTCAACAGGGAAAAAATGTAGAGACACATAACATTTTTATTAGGTGATTTGCCACTTACCAGACCGCAAACCTAAACATTAATTTGCCCATTGAACATTTGACAGGAAGTGTGCCTCATACTCATTGATTGTCATTTTCTGGAGAAAGATCATGATAGGCTATGCTATTCAGAAATCAATTAAACTGGAAATTATCCAAATCAAGAAAATCCTCTCATTGATGTGGTGCACATTTTGTAATAACAAAAGTATATGCAATAGCAGAAAAACACAGGACATAATAAAAGCCTTGTGTGGCTTAGGATATAGTGGTGAAAATGAAAAGCAGATGTAGTGTTTGTAGTAGAATAACATTTACCATCTCTGTATGCAGTTAACATATACACACAGCCAAGACATTTAAGAACAATTGTAGCACAAATCAAGACAACGTTGGACCCATTCCAGTAGGCTAGTAAATTCAGAGGAAAGAAGCTCACAACATGCAAGTTCATTTTAAACTCTCAGTGACTTTTAAGTCACTGAACATTACTCTCACTGGTGAGTTAGGGAAACATGGGCACAGCCCTTCAGTAAGACATCTGTTTTGACCAAACCTGCACCTATTTTTCATTCTAGGCTCCCTTCTACCACGCCAGCAGTCTATACCATAATCTTCTTCTAAGAGGTTTTAGATCCACATATGTCTATGGGATAATTTCTGACACTTGAAAGAGCTGTGTAGGTAGCATCTAAACATTGCCTTAACCAAGATTTATGGAAGGAATTTGATGATTTTAGACACAGAGTCAAATGTAATTTATACATATTACTCAACATACCAACCTGTAAAGACTACCCCCTCCTCACATTTTTCTTCCATAGCATCCCAATGTGCATTTTAGGTCAAGAAACAGCCTTGCATAGTCCACCCAATTTGGGAACACCTGTGTACTGGTTTAAAGGGTAGAATATAAGATGTACAGGCCCTTAACCATATACAACAAATGTAAAGGGTAATTAAATCTAAGGGCTCCTACGTGTGTCTAAACAGGTCCCAAATCCAGTTACTATGTGATGCACATGCCTCAAAAGTAAACAAAAACTCAGCAAAATCTTCCTTTATTTGTGCCCTCCATGCAATCCCTTCCAGACACTGCAGCTCACAGTGGAAGGGTTTCAGTAATGAAGGTAATGCTGTAAATTCTGAAAACAGTTGACAGAACTAGGTACAAGACTACGTGTGGCCAAGTGCTGAGAGACAAAGACAAACTACAGGCTTGTGAATTATCTTTGAAATTACTGATAGCCATGCCTCCTGCAACAATATTTTGTGGACTTATAATAATTAAGTGCTGGAGCACATGTTTTTAATAATCGAGAAACCATAGTTCTTCTTTACTGTGCAAAAATTACTTTTTTACTTACAAACAGTCTCTTGTAATGAAGCTAAATGGCAACAACGTAAGCTGTCATGCTTTAGCTAGTATGTCTTTCTGTCACACCATATAGAAAACCATGATAGACATGCTTATAAGCACTCACAAAGTGTAAGTGATCTGTAAATGAGAATTTATATTATTGAAGTAGGCTGTCTTTTCATTGATTCAAGTTATCCCTAGTTAAATATTATATTTATTTCACACAGCATTTCTAATACCACAACCAATATTTGTTTTTTTTACACTTAAAAATATTAATAATATATGAAATAGTTTTTCCTCATAAAAATAATAATAGTAAAAACATAATAATAATAATAATAATAATAATAATAATAATAATAATAATAATATCAGCTGCACTTGTGATTCAAAAAAGTAAAACTGTATGATTTTGATTTACACAGCTTTTATGAATAAGCCAAATGCTAGGACAACTCAGCTAGGGTCTTCAGTTGGGCTTATTGGTAGACACCCATATTTAGCAGTGCTTTTACTGTTAAATCACTTATGTAGATTTAAGAACTAGCTGCTGTGAAGCCTCAACAGATTTTGTATTTCAATTATACCCAGTGACCTCTCTGACCCACTGCTTTAGTTTGAATAAACTACACCTTACGTTAAAATAATTGAAAAGACACACTATAATCAAGACCATCAATTCAGTAAGTAAACTCAACTTGGACTTTCTACAAAGCAAAAGGCAGTTTGCTGGCCTCAATATATAATCCAATAAAATATTAGACTTTGAAATTAAAAATAAAAAGCAAAAATATGCAGTTAAGTCTTTCTTTATCTTGAGTGATAAAATGTTGGAAGCCAGTAAATTCACAAGGACTGCTCAAGATATAATGTTACCTACTGAACTTTGTAACCTAGCTCTTGAGAAACTTTGCTTTGATCAATGGGATATACAAAATCACCGGGTCCAAAGTTAAGCCTTATTGTTAAATCCTTGGCCATTATAAATTCAGGAACACACACCAAACAGGTATCAAAGAGAAAATGAAGTGAGACATTTCCTGAGATGTACAAAGAAACCATAAATTCCAACCATTTACTACTTAATCCTTCCAAAATCATTGTATCATATTCAGAAATAAAACTGACCACCTTGGGAAAAAGGATTTTTTCTAGGTATTCCTTTCATCATTAACACCTTACATTAAAAACACATATGTTTGAACTAGGTGTGTTAACCCTACAGGCTCACCTAATAAGGCATAAAACAAAGCACAGTACCCCCCCCCCCCCAAAAAAAAAATTATATATATACTTAATCTGCAACAAAATAAATCTAATTGATCACTATAAGCACAACTTCATCATGACTCTTGGCATTTCTTAACTGGTGCCAGGGGGAGTTTGTCAACCAGAGACAGAGTACATTTGCATCATTCAGTAAAAATGTAAAAATCAAAGTATTGCTACCACATCACCAAAATGTAAGGCCGAATTCACTAAGATATAGTATATGTGCAATTTGTCATGATTTCAGTTATTTTCCGGAATGTGAATGTTATTCTTTGCTCTCATTGGCTGTTACTGTTTAAAATAAAAGTTATGGCAAATAACAAGTGCTATAGCAAATTTAGTCCATGTTGTAAAGATTTCTAAATAGTTATGAAACGTTTATGAATGCATGAAATGCAATTTTTTTTCAGAAATATAAATTCAATTAACAGTAATACAAAAATATGGTCCTTGTGGTCCACTTTCCATTCTTCACTTACCTAGTTTGCAGGCTGCCAAATTGTAGAAAGAACTAAATTAACTAACATCTATTTACTTTTACTCATTTGGAATGAATGGAGAAGAAAAACAACCAATTTTGTAGTATTTACCCAATGATCTCTTTTGTAGGGTTCATCCTAGGACCTCTAATGTTTAACATAAATGGCAATCTAACTGTGTAAAAGTTACATTTTTGAGACAAAAAAAAAACATACGCAAGGTTTGATTCCTAAAGTGTTAACAGAAAGATAAGTATCTTTACTTTAGCCATGTGATAGTAACGTTCAAATCTCATTGAAACCAACCGAAATTAACTGTCACTTAATAACTGTCACTTAATAAGTATGTGTTTGAATTGAGCCTAATTTTTTCAAATTATGAAGAAGTAAATTGGAGCTACGTTTTACATCAAATGACTTCCTGACATAATGGATAAAATTGATTTTATTACAAGGCACTGTGCATACATCCTAATAAAAATTGTGTAAACTCTGTATATTTAGCAGCCTCCTATTCTAGAATTCCAATTTAGATTTTAATAGCACACTTCTCATGAAGGAAATATGGGTACCATCATTGCTAGCCTGCTTCTAAAAATACTTATGTCTGCCTAGTACTCAGATTCACTAGATTTAATATTATCAGAGTTTCTGATCCAAAACAATTATGTATCTTAGAAAAGTCAAATAAAAGTCAGGAATTATCATTATACTTTTAGTGATTCAAAGTATTGAAATGAAAAGGTCAGAATGATGGCCTGGCAACTATCATTTACAGCAGGCAAGATGAGCAGTGGAAGCCTACATGTTTCTCACATTGGTTTCAGCTAAGTAGAAGAATAAACAGTGCTGTTACGAATATGCAGATTTATACTTTGTGTCAAGGTTAGCCATTATCTCTAACCACTTTCCCTGGCTGCTGAGGTAGGTAGAGAGAATTGACTTATGACTGTCACAGAAAATGAAAAAGTCTCTGATATATGGGTGACACCTTGACTTCACCTTCTCCATGCTGTGTGGGAGGCAAGGTGGCGGAACCCAATAGGGAAATAACTGGGTCTCTGGGACATACTGGAGCAGGGTTTTTGATCACTAAGAGAAATTTTCCAAGGCTGTAAATGACAGAAAATTCACAAGTCTCTGATATATGTGGTGACACCCTGACTTTACTTTTTATATACAGTATGAGAGGCAAGACAGCAGAAAACAATGGGGCAAGTAAATGGGTCTCTGAGAAATACCGGGGCAGGGTTTTTGATCACTAAGAGAAGTGACACTTGATTGTCACAGAAAATGTAAAAATCTCTGATGTACGGGAAAACATCCTGACTTCACCTACTCCATACTGTTCGAGAGGCAAGATGGAAACCCCATTGGGGAAATAACTGGGATCTTTTGGTCATTAATTATGCACTGGTTTGTTTTTTAAAAGCTGAATAGTTCATACATGGCAGCAGTGTCTATTACCACTGACAAATGGAAGGTTTACTTTCAGAAAACACAATATGTATCAGGATAAACCTAAACATAATAACTTGTATTTTTGTTTATTTAGGGTAAACAGGGTGTTCTAGCACTTAATGGACTTTTGTAGCAAATTTTAAATGTTTATTTTATTTTAAAGGACATAATCTACTAATGATCATTACCATGTTTTGTGACTTTCTTAAAATAACAAGCAAACACAGCAGAAAAAAGGTTTCTATTTTCTTCTCTAGTCTAGATAGTGCTTCCCATTATCCTTGGTTACTCAGTTCCTAATGATTCTGAAGAGTCAAACAGCCAAGATAAGTTATCACAATAATCTGGCTGGTTCAAAAGGAAATATTTGCTTGAGGCAAGGAAGGGGAAAAAAAACACACAGATTCTGATGTGAAGCACAACTTCACCCTTACAAGGCCAGAAAAAGCTATAGCAACTGCTTTGTAATTGAATTCACCGTGGAGTTAATAACTGCAACCATAAAAACACAACAATGGCTAAAAATATACTTCTCACACACATTTTTCTCTGAAGAAGTGTTGTGAAAAGAATTATTAAGAGAAGCAGGGAGACCACAGCATGCTAATCTTTGTTGCCATGACAGCAGCCTTTCAGATACTGAAATGTACAGATTGCCAGCTAAACAAAATTGTAGATTGTGAACATTTGGCTGGAAGATTAAAAGGCTAAAGGGGATATAAAAGGGCAGTACCTCCCACATTCCAGGAAGCCACTAAATCCAATCGAAAAGACCTGACTCCTTAACCAGTGCTATTATAATCACTGGATTAGGGCAATTTATCTGGACTGTTAAGGCTGATTAAGAAACTGCGCATTAGAGATTATTGACAGACAGAATACCTATGGTAAAAGAGCTAACATATAAACAAAAGGGCGACAAATGTATTCAGAGCAGAGGGTGCCTCTGTAAAATGTGATTATTTTCTGGAATCTTTACAGAAACCCTAATAGTATGACACACTCAACTGTGTGCTATTTTTCTGTTAACACATCAAGTGGGGACATGACATAATTATAGTGAGTCATTTCCAAAGCTGCAATCGAAGGCAAACAGCTTCTTATTAACACACACAAAAAAACTGCTGCCAATAAAAAAGAGATACATTATGAAAAAATTAAGAATGGGAATGCCGCTTTTATTTGAAATATGTTCAGTGATTTTGGATGAAGCAAGATTTCTTGTAAATGTTAAACAGTGAATCAAATGATGAACACGGAATACATAATCACCACAGTACTTCAATTCATGAAAGAGGAAAGAGAAAAAAAAAAGGGAAAAAAACACACAGGGTTCACAGCCTGTAGAATGCATTTGACCCTTAATTATCAATCAACAAAAGCACTAGTTCCCCAGAGAAACCTTACGCCCTCTGGATAACTGCTAGTAAATAACCTGCCTCAATGAGCAGCAAGAATAGCCATTCTCCATAACCAGTCCTAACATTTGATTTGCTCATGTGCTTTCAGGCTACTTAGCATTCACACAGTTCAAGACAGACTGGTTGAAATCAAAGGAGTGCCTCAAACAGTGCTGTCTTGCATTTCTTGAAATAGCTCTCTAGTTACATCGTTAGAGGAAAAAAAAAGACATTTTTTCACAGTGCAATACTATCTAGTACAGCTCTGCCAATGCAAGAGGATACATGAGACACCTCCCCCACCCCATAGGCAAACAGAGCAGATTATTGTAACCATGTCATCTCTCACTGGTTGTTTATACTCTAGCCTGTTGTGCAAATAGAGCTGGCTGCTACAGGCAATAAGGATTATGGGGGAGGGGTAGCATAGTAGCTACTTTAACACCAGATAAACATAGGGAAACAAAACAAAGCCAAATAAATGAACTGCCTTGAAAAATAGTGCAAATAAGCAAGATTTTTTTGAAAAGACAAGAAAAGGACACAACCTGCTGAGTGGTTAACAATAAAGACAAAAACAGCTTAAAAAATTAAATAAGGGGTCATAGCAAGCATTGACAAAACATAAAGATTTGCTATGGGCATGCCAGCGTTTCTCCAACCTCAACATGTGCCTTGCCCTTACATGCCTCCTTTCTGCCAGTGTAAAAGTTAAACATAATGATTTTTGTTGGGATCAATATGACAAACCACAATATGAAAGTTTCTTACCTTTTCTGTTTTTAACTTTTTGTTTCGCCTGTGACATTCTTCATCCTCATCTTCCTTTTTTGCCAATGCAGAGGTCCCCATAATCCCTGAATCAACTGAATTCTTGGCCAACTCCCCTTGAAGGCTACTGCCACAGTGGAAAGGACTACCATTTCCTGGGGTCTTGCCACTTCCAAATCCATACAAATGCACAACTGCCTGGGTATTCACTCCACTGTTAGCATGCCCAAGGTCATACAATTTATTAGTGCTGTCCTTTCTTGACTTTCCAGAATCCTTATCCCTTTTGGAGCCTCTAGTGCTTTGGCTTTTTCCTCCAGTCCTTTCCTCTTTAATATTTTTCCCACAAGTAGTATTACCTGCAAGGCCAACTCCATTGGTGTTGGGGCCCAGTGTGGTACTCATGCCAACTGTCGATGCTACTTCCCCAAGCCGCCCTGCTTCCTGCTGCCGTTTACCAGTGCTGCTACTAATTTCAGGAATCCCATATAAAGATGCAGAAGGCAATGACTTATTAACATCCTTAGAAGCTTTACTCCTTTTCACTTTTGATTTGCTTGTCTCTTTGTGACTGCTCCCTTGGGGCCCCGAGGGCTGCTGCACAGAGACAAATTTTAGACTGTCAACCAATGTAGAGGAGGTAGAATTAACTGGTCCACTAGATGCCAAGCAATGTCCACTGTCCTTGGATGCACAGCCACTGCCTGTTGAGTTGCTCATCTCAAATTTCTGTCTGTCCTTCTCCAAATCAGCATCCAGATCGATAATCAAATTTCCCACACCAATTTCCCAATCATCCCCACTGTCATAGGCATCAACTGCATTCGGATCCACACCTTTACCTATAGTAGAAGTGCTTACTGACATCCTGAACATGAGATTGGTGGTATTACATTCCCATAAACTTGCTTCCAAAGAAAAGTTGACATTTGTCAAATTCCATGGATATGTGTCACAGTTTTCACGATGATCAAAAAATAAAAGAAAGTTGAAAGAAAATAATAAATCCAATTTATTCCACCGAAATAATAGGTCTTTTGTCCTAAGTACTACAATAACTGTCCAAATGTGACTTTCTGCCGTTGGATTACACCTCCTGTGGGGGGAGGGGAAAGAATCTGGGTTATACATTCACATAAACGAGATATAATGAAGACATAAACATGTGTTTTACAGGACCTTGGATGTAGATTCATAACAGCACAATATTTTCACTTGCAATGAGGTAATAAATAATAAAACATATCCACATCATTACATGATGTAACAGGACCTTGCAGCAAAATGTATCAACTAAATTGCTTAAATGCCTGAGAACAGTCATGAGAGAGAAAAAAAAAAAAAATCAAATTGCAGCAGGATCAGGCAGCAGAGAGTTGCTAAGTGTGTTAAATATAGTATTACTGACTGCACAGGAAACTGATTAAGACATACACTTTAAGTGATCTGCACCAAGGTGGCCTCAGTGACCGCAAACAAGGCAGGTTTTGACAAAGATGAGTTAAAGGGATTTTTACAGGGACAAACAATATGCAAGCATCAAAGGGATTATTACAAACAGAGGCAAATGACTTACCTTATTACTCCTGTTTTGTCATTTTTTTCCCCTTAATAAGGCCACCAGGACAGAATCCGACAAAGCATACAATCAGTATAAGCTGCCCTCATTTTATTTAAACACCGCTGATGAGCCAGAAGACAGCAAGTCATGTATCCCAACCAGAGGGCAATCATTTAATTCACAAGATCCCTTCTCAAGAAAAACATCAGTTTCTTTTCCCCTTCTATATTCCTCTTTTGCCAGTCTTCTCTCCTTTTCAGTTTTTACATATCGAATTTAAAGTGAAGACAAAAACACTAGTGGAAATGGTCTCAAAATTTCAACCATTAAAAAAAAAAAATCAATGACATGCCAAAAAAAATGCATGGGATAAAAAAAAAGTTGTGGGTTTTATTTCCTTGCCACCACTTCAATCACGTCTTTCCTTTAAACAGAGATTTCACAGCCATCCTGATCAGTTAAGTAATGATCCCTATGAACAAACCTACAGGCGTCCGCTTGTAACAAGACAGAATGTGCTAACATCGGGATAAATTAGTGAAAGGGAGAGAGAGGGGGTGAAGAAAGAGAGAGAGAGACACAGAGAGAGAGAGAGAGAGAGAGAGAGAGAGAGAGAGAAAAAAAGAGGGACTGAAACTCTGGTCTGGATTCAGCTCCCTGCTTACTCAGGAAGTGGCATTTCCCACACCCTCCCCCAACCACCAGTTTTCCTGACAAATCTGCTTTCTTGAACAACACATGAAGAGCAAAAGTAGGAGGGGGTGCTGCCTGGAACAGTGATGGATCTGAGATCTGATAAACCTATTATCAAAACATTTTTAAGTGTGATGTTCAGTCTTCAGAGGGAGGTGAACCTTATCCTCTGTGCACTATAATTTGTTTGTGCTGCTTCAGCAAGTCATGGTGGGATTTAACTGTTTCTATTCAAACTGCAGAACTGACACTCCTATCAGTACTTGCAAAAATAAATACATAATAATTATAAATATCTTTTGATCTCAGGGCGACCCTACTTCATTTCATTTTCCCCTTTTCTCTTTATCTGTGCCAGTGAAAATGATCTCTGTGCATGCTCAGTATTTTTAATTAGCTGACATTCTCGCTTAAAAAGCTGTAATGAATTGCTGATGGATTGGAAGCCTAGAGTGGTTTGTTAGAAATGGAAGAGGAGAGGGCAGTGTGGGGGGATGGGCAGCTAGCAACAAGCAGCCAGCTGAAAGCTACAGCAGCTATTTTGTTGCGGCTCAAGCTTTTACATCACGTGAGGATCAAGGGCTCAACTGCTTGTCGTGACGTGAAAACACAAAGTGGGTGACAGGCAATATCAGGAAAATGCTCATCCCTCTCTCTCTAACACAAGCCTCTTTAGGTTGTGCTGCTCTCCCTTCCTCCCCTGCCATAACTATTACTCATGAATGTGAAACAGTTCTCTCTGCAGCTGTACATCTGTGTCTCAGGGAGAAAAAAAAATGAGGCAACGTGCTATGCATGCATACGAGGTGTGTGTCTCAGCGTAATATATCTCTCTCTATATACAGTATATATATATATATAAATATATATATATATAGATATATAGATATATATCTATATATAGATATATAGATATATATCTATATATCTATATATAGATATATAGATATATATCTATATATCTATATATATATAGATATATAGATATATATCTATATATATATATTTATAAGATCTCAACACCAAATGTTTCCTATATTCTACATGGGTTAACAGAGCTAATCTTAGGAAATAAAGGAGAATAGATGTACAATAAAGATTTAAGCATTGTAAAATGTGCTGTATGAACAAGCCATCTTTTTTTTTTTTCTAAATGTTAATCACAAGTTATCTCTATTTAAGGATGATATTAATGGCCCTGGGGTTTTACAGGATCATAGATATCTCAAAGCTAAACATTTCTCTCTCCCACACATGTTAATAAGCTGATTTTTAGGAAAGGGAGAAAAAAGATCAACATAAAGATTTAAGGCATCTTTATTTAAATATAATAACCGCAAGTTATCTCTTTGTTTTATAGGCTTCCACTGTGAGAGCGGAGATGGAAAACTAAAATTCTGATCTATATGCAGTGTGGGTGCGTTGAGCTGGCAGCACACCCAGCCAGCAATAAGCTGCTACACATTCAGCACTTTCTGCCTTGTGCACAGCTTGGTATTAAATTTAGGTCTATATTAGTGGACAGTTTAGTATTAGAATTAGGTTTATATCAGTATACAGTTTAGTATTAGGTTTTGGTCTGTATTTGTGGACAGTATAGTATTAGATATAGGTCAATATTAGTTGACAGTTCAGTATCAAATGTAAGTCTATATTGGTGGATAGTTTAGTATTAGCTTTAGGTTTATATTAGTGGAGAGTTTAGCATTCTATTTAGGTCTAGATTAGTGAACTGTTTTGTGTTACATTAGTGGACACTGGACAGCTTAGTATTTTTGTAGGTCTATATTAGTATTACATTTATGTTTATATTGGTTTTACAGTTTAGTATTATATTTAGATCTACATCAGTAAACACTTTAGTATTATATTATATTGAGGTCTATTATACTTGGCAGTTTAGTATTTTGTTTGGGTCTATATTAGTGGACAGTTTAGTAAACTATTTAGGTATACAGGTACGTCTCACTTAACGACCAGGTTCTGTTCCAACGACCAGGTCATTAAACTAATTGGTTGTTAAATGAAGAGCCACAAGTAATTCATATTTTAAGGATTCTTAACTACTGTACTGTACTGTAGTGTGAAAAAAGATCTAAAACACCAAACTCCAGCTCAATAACATTGTTTTAATTTGCATAAGTAAGAACACAAACAAAAATTCTGTACTGTACTGTACAATACAATGATGTATAGCGCGTCCTTCGGATTGGGGAGAGCTGGTCATAAGTCTGAGTGGTTGTTAAACAGGTAAGTCGTTAAACGAGGGGTATCTGTATATTGATGAACATCTTAGTGCTCTATTTGGGTCTACATTGTGGACAGTTTAGTATTATATTTAAGTTAATGAATAGTTTACTATTATCTTAGTGAACAGTACAGTATTATATGTAGGTGTATATTAGTGGGCAGCTTGGTATTATATGTAGATCTGTATTAGTGGACAGCTTTGTATTCTATTATGTCTATCTTATTGAACAGTTTAGTAATATAATAGTGGACAGCTTAGTATTCTGTATATGCCTATATTAGTGAACAGTTTTGTATTATATTAATGGACAGTTTAGTATTCTATTCATGTCTATATTAGTGGACAGTTTAGTAATATAGTAGTGGACAGTTTTGTGTTCTATTTAGGTGTATGTTAGTGAACAGTTTAGTATTATGCTAGTGGAGAGTTTAGTTTTATTTGTAGGTCTATATTAGTGGACAGCTTAGTATTCAGTTTAGGTCTATATTAGTGGTGTGGAGTTTGTTTCTGTATAAAATGCCCTGAGTGTTCCATTGATGCTATGCTGCACACTCACTCTTTCATTCCTCATGGCTTAGGCTGATCTAGAACAAACAGCTTCATAGTTCTTTTTACAGTTCAGAATCACTCATTTGACACAGCGTTGCACACATCTGTACTTACGATCTGAATAGGATCAAGATGACTTTTGCTTCTAATTGCATCAATGTTTTATGTTGCTGCCGAGGGCTTTTTTATACACACCTATTTTGTTTTCATGTTTCTTCCACTGGTACATTACTTGTACAGAAAAGTTACACAATGCTTCCTTCTTAATGATCAATAACACAGCTCACTAGGCGAGCAGCAGAACTGCCTGAAAAAGAGAGAAAAAAGCATGACACAGTCTTTCTACCTGAAAGGACTTTTCTTTGTTCCTAATGCCCTTTCTCAGGCAGCCAATCAAAGTGGAGAATTTGTGGAACTAGGCTCACTGATTGGCTCTGTGTTTCTTTAGCCTTAGTGGGGGAAGGCAAAAGAGAGCGTTGTGTGTATATACATATAACAAACACTCATGTAAAAGGAGAAGCCAGCAAGCAGTTACGCAGCAGGCTGCAGGGAAAAAAAATTACCCTAGCAATAAACACATGTTCCTAACTGAATTATGAGCAGTGTAAAATGCAAACCTGCTCAGCACAAAGAAATTGCCTGTCAGAATACAGCTCTGAGCACAGTCCTGACTGTGAAAAATGAATATGGTGCCAGAAAACATGTGCAATTACTGTATGTTTGGCATCCAGTCTGCCTACAAATAGAGCTAACAGTTTATGTGTATTTGCTAAAGGGTGACTGCAAGTATACAGTAAATAAAGGATGTTAAATTAATACATACAAATTACATTGATGTTAAAATGTAATGCTTTTAGGACACGGGGTATGAAAACTTGGCAGACTTTTTTAATATTGCTCCCAAACCTATTTTTTAAATATGGAAATCTATGTCATATTTCCACTCTGACTTCATAAATCATGGCCATTGTACAAGTAAAACAGCTGTATATACCATGCAAATAAAACCTAAAAATAATCTAGATTTTCATATATACACAGCGAAGACAACCCATTTTACATCTGATTTATTAGAATTGTTTTGTGTAAAATAAATTTATTATAGGAAAAAATTGGTTTTATTGATCCCTACAGACACACAAAAGCCTAGCTTTACATTTAAAAACACTCAGCAGATGTAAAAATAAAAAAGAGCTCTGACTGCTATACTCACCACCTCTCCAGCACTGTCATTCGCAGGCTAACCATTCTGTAATCCGGTGCAGGCCTTTTGAGTTGAGTCACCCAGCGTCATCCAACCAACTTCCTTTAAGCCCACAGTGTCATGGACATGCTCCCTGGGGTTGTATCACAATGCATACCTTCCAGAGCTTACAGTACCCCTGAGTAGTGTGGCGGTCACATGTGAATGCCACACTGTCCATAAGTAAAGACTGTCACTAGACCTGCCAGCATCCTAAAGTCTGTAGAAAAAGGGTATATATAACTGAATTTAAAAAAGAAAAAGTTGTAGGGGTATAAAAAAAATTCTGAAGTTAAACTAGGTACACACCATTATATTATTTCTTTTCAACCAGTGGTTGGATGAAAATACAAATCTAATGCCCCGTACACACGGTCGGACTTTGTTCGGACATTCCGACAACAAAATCCTCTGATTTTTTCCGACGGATGTTGGCTCAAACTTGTTTTGCCTACACACGGTCGCACAAAGTTGTCGGAATTTCCGATCGCCAACCACGTGGTCACGTACACCACGTACGACGAGACTAGAAAAGGCCGGTTCAGAACCAAGCGCGGCACCCTTTGGGCTCCTTTTGCTAATCTCGTGTTAGTAAAAGTTTGGTGAGAGACGATTCGCGCTTTTTCAGACTCGTGGCTTTCAGATTGTTTTCTGCCGTTCAGTTTGTGCTTGTGGGTTTGTATCTGCTCTTCAGTGCGTGAAAGCAAGTTCCGCGTGACTTTAGTCACTGTATTCTTGTTCGTTAGTTACTGGTTTTCAGGTCGCTCTTCACAGGCCTTGCTGTTCTTCAGTGCGTTCTGTTACTTCGTTCTGAGCAGCCGACCGTTTTCTAGCCATGTTTCGTATGCGTACTCCTCGTAGAGTTTGTGCTGTGCGGGGGCTTGGTGTTGGGGTCCTGACCTTGACACAAGTCCAGTCCATGAACAGGGTGGGGAGGAGTTCATGGACCAAGAATTGGTTGCTTCAGCGTGACCAGTTCTGTCATATGCCTTTGCTCCGTGAGATCCGTGAGAATAATCCTGATGATTTCAGGAACTTTCTCCGGATGACGGACCCCGTGTTTCACCGTCTGTTGGCTTCGCTGACCCCCTATATCAGCAGGCAGGATACCTGCATGAGGCAAGCCATCACTCCGGAGCAGAGGTTGGTCGCTACCTTGCGGTATTTGGCCACAGGGAGAAGCCTGCAGGACCTCAAGTTCTCGACAGGCATCTCCCCCCAGGCTCTGGGGATTATTATCCCAGAGACCTGTTCTGCCATCATCCAGGTCCTGCAGAAGGAGTATATGAAGGTAAGATTTTTATCCTTTTATATCACATTTTATGGTATTGAATGTTTGCTAATATATTGTATTTCTTTCCTCATTCCCTAATTACCATGATTGTAATATGCTGTGAATGTCCCCTTTGTTCTCATGCATGCTGGATTTTTATATAATTATTATTTTAGGTCCTTCATACATATTTGCCCTTCAATAACCTCCCCAGCATGGTGTCTCCTGGCCCTATATTCACCTCATGTAGTCACTTAACAATGTATTTTTTCAGCTCCATAGTAGTGCTTTACCCCAAACACCCCCTAAAATGTTTGGAAATGTTATTTTTGATTTAAATTCAGGCAGAGGGCCAGAAGCTTTTTTTTGTGGTGTCCCCAAATTTTTTGTAACCCTCCCCCAACTGCTAAGTCAGCTGATCCCAATTCTCTATCTATCCTCAATCATCTATCTGCTGACTTTGCCAAACCCATACACACTATACCCATCTCTTTAGTGCTCAGATTTATGGATGAATTGCCCAAAGCATGTAGTGCAAGGGCCTGCCTGTATACTTTCCAATGGTACTGTTTAAAGTTCTTGTATCCTATTATGATCTTGATAGGTAAAAGCAGAATGTCCAAATGTGCTCAAATGTGTACAGTGTGTATTTATATCTTTGTATTATGACACTTCTTACCTGTCCAGTGGGCTGCCAATAGTGTAACTAATCTCTAAATGAAGTGAAGAGGGTTACCTGTCCAAGAGTCCCCCCCCCTATAATGTTAGAAATGGCCCATGATAGGGGGGGAGGGGGAATATGATAGGTGTACCTTATACTTTGTTGTTGTTAAATTCCCCTTAATAAATGCTATCTGGAGGTTGCCCCATAATGTTTGTGTCTAATCTGCTTGCCATGTTTCTGTGAAAAAATAGTAATGTTTATTGTTTTTTCCTCAACAGTTTCCTTCCACGCCACAGGAATGGCAGACTGTGGCCTCCCACTTTGCCCAGCGGTGGGACTTTCCTAACTGCGGAGGGGCAATTGATGGGAAACACGTCCACATCGTCCCACCACCCAACTCGGGGTCGTACTATTATAATTACAAGGGGTTTAATAGTATAGTGATGTTGGCGGTGGTGTCGGCTAATTACGAGTTCTTGTATGTGGACGTGGGGAAGAATGGCCGGATGTCCGATGGTGGAGTCATCGCCCAGACGGAGTTCTACAGGCGTCTCCAGAATGGCAGCTTGGACTTGCCACCTCCAGAGGACAATGTTGAAGGTCTCCCATTTGTGTTCGTTGCTGATGAAGCGTGTGCGCTGGGGGACCACCTGATGCGGCCATTCCCGATGAGGACCCTCACCCCGGAACAGAGGGTTTTTAATTACCGGCTGGCCAGAGCCCGAAGAGTGGTGGAGAACACATTTGGAATCCTGGCCAGCCGGTTCCGATTATTTCTGACACCCATCCATATGGCGGAGTATAAACTGAACCATATAATACTTGCCTGCTGTGTTCTCCATAATTTTCTACGAAAACATTCAGCCAACTATGCTGGCTCAGTTGGGCCTGAGGCCGGAATCCCAAATCCATCAACACTGACGGCGCTTGAAAGCGGCCGTCCTGGCTTGCCCTCCCTGAATGCCCGTGATGTCCGGTTACGATACCTGGAGTTCTTTGCGGGTAGGGGGGCTATCAATATGCCAGACAATCTGTGACACCTTTTTCAAATAAAAAACAACCAAAAGAAATTCTTTGTGGCCATTTACTGCTTGTGTTTGTTTTAGCTGACCCTGACAGAAATGTGTGGAGTGCAGAAAACCTTATAAAAAACACTGTTGGCTGGTACTTCCTAAATGCAAAAACACATTTCACTACAAGTGCACTTGCAACTCCACTGAACCTGCACTTGTAGTGCAAAGTGTATTTTCCCTTAGGAAATAACCCCCATTTTTGCATAAAACAGCAATTACATCACCCCAAAAGTGTTGTAGTGTTGAGACAATAATCCACACATTCTTGAGTAAGGCACTTTTTTATACCTGCACAATCACATGTGCATTTACGAAAGGTTTTTAAAACAAACCAACATGTTTGTTGTATAACAATTTTTGCAGTAGCATTATCAAAACTCGAAATAACCATTTCAGATAAAACAGGCCTGTGTAAAACCAACAAGAAAGCCAAAAAACTTGAACTTACAAAGTTCACATTAGGTAAAACCTGAAGGCTATATCAGACATCAGTATTTAGGAACTGGGTTTGATATAGCGTTCAGATGGGGGGAAATCACCCCTGGAAAAAACAAATTTGGAAGATGCACACCAATTTACAAATGTCAACATGTGCTATCTGCCATCACGGGGGATCAAGGGACGTGTTTTGGGGGAGAAAGCCCTTCCTCATGATAGGGTTGAAATAATGACTTAGAGTTCCACTTTAATTGTTTCTGTTTTTTCTTACCTGTGTACGTATCAATTGTTCTATTTAAATTGTTTGTGCTCCTTTCTTACCTGTGTACGTATCAATTGTTCTATTTAAATTGTTTGTGCTCCTTTCTTACCTATGTACGTATCAATTGTTCTATCAATCTGTATCTAGATGGAATTTGGAACTGCTGAATAATCATTACATGTTCGCTGATGAGAAACTCTTTGTACCTTAACCTCATTTGGTAATGCCGATAAGATTACTGCTTTTGGAACTGCCTATAAAAGAAGTAAAGGGAGCAGTCTTTTTGGGGATGCTCAGAACTTTGATACAGACATACCTGACTCTGTGTCTTAATTCCTATATGAAGCAATAATTTGGCAAAGCAATATAAACTATAAGCAACTTATTTAAAAGTTGAACCTAACATTTTGGCGCTCGGAACAGGGACTCACCGATGATACTACAAGAGGTGGACGAACGCGGCTGACGGAACAAAAAGGAATAGGTATTCCGGGAATCACAGATCAAAAAACCTGCGCAGGTAAGAAAAAGCTTTATTTTTCTTATATTCTGTGCTCCCCTGATTTGTGCCTATCCGTTCTGTCAGTTACGGTTCTCCTGGTTTTAAAACACCAGCCTCTGTAGTGGTGAGTCTAGAATTACTGCATATTTTAGTTTATATTGCTGGAATTATTTGTTTGTTTTGTTATCTGTGTCTGTCTTGTCTGTCTTGTTGAGAAAGTGAATGAGCCTTGTCAAGGATGGTATGAGTTAGAAGGGGATTGCCGAACTAAGCAACGGAATGCGCCTTACCTCACACGATTGGGAACCTGAGGGCTTGTGAGCTTGGGGGTCTGACGCTTATGCTTAACCTCACATCTAACTCATAAACCATAGACGGGTTGAGAGTATAAGCCCTGTCTGCTCCATAAAGCAGGGATAAGAGTGTATGAGAGGGATTCCCAGATACGGGGAGGGAATAAGGTCTCAACAAAGTCCCGAGATCTAGTCGGATACCTGGCCACTTAAAGGAATGCTTGTATATGTTGTAGCCGCATTTTTGTATATGTTGTAGCCGCATTCTGGTTTGTTATTGGGCTAGCATATAAAGTAATTATTTATTATTGGGCTAGCATATAAAGTAATTCGGTTTCAGAAATCTCATTCCGGAGAGGTTTCTAGAATTCTAGCACCCTAGGAGGAAGGCAACGAGGAACTAGTGTAACTTAGCTGGTTTGCTATTGGGCTAGCATATAAAGTAATTATTCATTCTTGTATATGTTGTAGCCGCATTATATTGTACACTAAGTGTCCCACACGCTACCTAGGCAGGACTGTTAGAATGGGCCAGAGGAACACAAAACCCCGTCAGGGAATTGTGGCGCACTATACGGTGCCACAGATAATTAAGAACATTTATGGGAAAACCGAAGCACAGGACTTAAAGGATGTCCTTCGTAAATTTAAGGTGAAAGGAGCAGCAGGCTTAGACCCGGATGTATGGAGTGAAATAAAAAGGGACAGACAAGGAGAGGTGTTAGAGAAGCAATGGATGCGTCAGGTTCAATGCTTAATTAAGGTCTCAAATAGAGCGAAAGAAGAGGGGTGGAAGTATAATCCAGATTGTGATGGTTGGGATATGAAAGATAGAAGAACAAAAAATGTCGAGGCTCCCAGCTCAGCCATCCCACCCCCATACACTGACGTAGAACGCAAACCACACAAGATATATCCGGTACTTGAGGGGAGAGGATGGGTTTGTCAGGATTGTGGAGCACAAAACCCAGAATGGGCAGTAGAATGTGTGCATTGTGGGGCACAAAAACCTCATCCAGAAACTGTAGCTCCCGTACGCACTGATACACGCATTGTTCAGGTAAACAATCCAGAATTTGGACAAGCAGCCCATCCAAATGCCCCGCCTACTGTCACTCGTAGAATGCAAATAAGGACTTGGGCACCATGGTCGGCAGACACCCTTATGGCATTAATACAGAGCGCCCCAGACCCGGTAGCAAAGCCAGCTGCTTTTTGTAGATTTGTGACACAGTTAATGAATACACATGAAGCGACCTGGCAGGATGGGGAGGATCTATGCAGACACAAAATGACTCTGACCCTGTTTAACCAGTTTATGACAGAAATAGGTCCACACAGACCTGCAGGACAAGTTGATGGGGATGGCAATTTAGAGACAGGACATGTCAGACATATAGACTCAAGGGCCCCTTTTATTGCTAGATTAGAAGCTTTTTGTCAGGCAAAACAACAGGAGAGGAGGTCCATATCACCCATGAAGCAAATGCCAGGACAGACTGTATCGGAATTTTACTTATCTATGGAAAGTATGATGGCAGATGAGGGATTGGACTTGGCCCTGCCAGTCACAATCCGAGCCTTCAATAGACAATTTATGGAGGGATTAATTCCACAGATAAGTGAGAGACTGAAAGCCTGCAAACCAGAGTGGAGGGCAACTAGAGATAGAGGGACGTTGTTACAAAAAGCGCAAGGCATAGAGGCGGACTTAGCAGAAACCAAAGGGAGGAAATCTCATGCTATCAACACACTCGGGGGTCCCCAAGAGCAAGGTAGAGGTTCCTTTCGCAAACCCCTTACCTGTCACTACTGTAACAAGATTGGTCACATCAGACGCAACTGTAAGAAAAGAATAAGGGATGAAGGAGAGGAAGGTGTTGATTCTCCAGTTAATCAGAGAAGGAACCAGCCCAGGGACAACAAAAATAGTCATATCAGGCAGCAGGGAGATGGTCCACGAGCATGACTCACCCCGGTTTTAGAAAAATCCAAAACAACAATGCTTAAGACAAATATAACGGTTGGTAATAAGAAAATCTCTTGTTTAGTCGATACAGGAGCTTCACGCTCGTTACATTCTGACTCTGAACTACTCCCTGGCCAAAAATCACCTGACACTTTACTAATAACTGGATATGATGGCATTTTAGCCGACGCCCCGCTTACAAAACCTCTGAAAGTTAAAGTAGGAAACCACATGTTCCTTTCACGCTTTCTGGTATCCAGAGGAGCCCCCACTAATTTGTTAGGAGCTGACATTTTGCAGAAAATAGGAGCTAACATTACCTATCACCCAGATGGCACTGTCACCTTAGCTATAGGGGATAATCAAGAACACATGGAGATGTGTAACCTGATACAATACCTAGAGGAGGAATCGGAATTGTCCGGCACACCTCCTTCAGACTTAGATCAGATTTTGTCGTCCCTTCCAGGAGAACTATGGGAAAAACATCCAGCTGATGTTGGACTTTTGCCCATACCTCCGGTTACCCTACAGCTGATTCCAGGAGCAGTGCTTCCCCAACAAAAGCAGTATCCACTTAGTGCACCCCAAGAGACGGCCATAGAAATGCAGGTCCAATCCTTCTTAAAAAGTGGAGTTCTAAAAGAGGTAAAATCACCGGCAAACACTCCCTTGTACCCGGTTAAAAAGAAATCAGTAGCCGGTAGTCCGGTTAAGTATAGAATGGTCCAAGACCTTAGAGCGGTCAACAAAATACTAGCCCCGATGACACCTTTAGTACCCAATCCACATACATTACTGTCACAAATACCATCAACCAGTATGTACTTTACGGTTATAGATTTAGCGAATGCTTTCTTTTCCGTCCCGCTTGCTGAAGAATGCCAACTTTGGTTCGCATTTTCAATAAAAAATCGGCAACTAACCTGGACACGCCTACCTCAGGGTATGGCGCATTCACCTACCTTGTATTCGCAAGCATTGCAAACGGTGTTGGGAGAATGGGTACCACCAGATTCCTGTGTATTGTTACAATATGTGGATGATTTATTGTTATGCTGCCCTGACAAAGAAACTTGTTTGGCCACCACCCTTAATTTGTTGCGATTTTTGGCAGAAAAAGGTTGCAAGGTTAATAAGAAAAAGTTACAAGTGTGTCAGGAAAAAGTTATCTTTTTGGGACATTGTATATCACAGGGTACGAGACATCTCACTGAGGAGAGGGTTCAAGTGATAAAGGGAATGTTACCCCCACGGAATTTCAAACAATTGCGTATGTTTTTAGGTATCGTGTCATATTGTAGACAGTGGATACCACATGCTAGCGCTTTGATGCAGCCATTATACGATTGTTTGAAAATTGTACCGTATATGCTTACAGAAATAGCTTATGAGTCGTTTATCACTTTGAAAAAGTTGTTGATTTCTGCCCCGGCTATTGGTATACCAGATTACACCAAGATATTTAATCTGTACATTGCTGAGATCACTGGACACGCCACAGGTGTTCTGACACAGGCACATGTAAAACAAAGACCAGTCGCTTACTTTTCAGCAGCATTAGATCCAGTATCTAGAGGTTCACCGTCTTGTGTACGGGCGGTAGCTGCAGTGTCAATTATCATAGATAAGTCATCAGAGATTGTTCTAGACAATCCAGTCGTAGTGCATACCACACATGACATACATGCAATCTTGTCTCAGGTACAGCCCAAACACATTTCAATGGCTAGGCAATTAAGATTACAGTGTACTTTACTCTTACCTCCAAATGTTACTTTTCAGCGCTGTACAACCTTAAATTTGGCCACCTTTTTGCCTCTTCAGTCACCAGATTTGGCAAGGGGGAATGATAGTACTAATAGTACTAGTGAGAAAAGAAATGAGGACACTGACACTCTTTTTTTTGTTTAAAGAAGTAGATGAGCACGATTGTTTTCAGCTCATGGAACAGGAGACAATGGGATTCCCACATGTTACAGATACACCGATTTTAAATGCTGAGCACACCTTGTATATAGATGGTAGTAGGTTTGCTGATGACAAGGGTAAATATCACACAGGGTATGCTGTAGTGACTGATACGCAGGTAATTGAAGCACAGGCCTTACCAGCCCACATGTCAGCACAGGAAGCAGAATTAAAAGCTTTAGAACAAGCCCTAGAATACTTAAAAGAACGAGAAGGGAATATTTACACTGACTCTGCCTACGCTTATGGTGTAGCGCACGATTATGGCCACATATGGAGGGCTAGAGGTTATCTGACAGCAGCAGGTACACCTGTAAAACATGGAGAAGGGATTAAGAGAGTCCTGAACAATCTTCAAAAGGTTAAACGAGTAGCCATTATGAAGATAGCGGCACACACGAGCGCAAAAACAATTGAGGCAAAAGGAAATGCATTTGCAGATTTGACTGCAAAACAGGCAGCTCTAGGGGAAGGAAGCCCTGAGACCTTAGCAGCGGTAGAGGTGAGTATCCCAGAACCAACATGGCAGCAGCTGAGTAAATTACAGGAGCAAGCAGGGGAGAGAGAGAAAGATAAGTGGGTCAGGATGGGAGCAGCACCAGACCTTGACAATGTATGGAGGGAAGGAGGCAAAATATGCCTGCCTGCCTCTCTGTACCCAGAAATGGCAGCGGCAGTTCACCTACCCACACACGTCAGTTCCAATTCCATGTATAGGATTGTGAACCAAGGATGGCTCGCCCCTGGATTCAGTAGCACTGCAAGAAACTACTGTGCAGCCTGCCAAATCTGTCTCCTGAATAACCCAGGACAGAGAGTAAAAACCCCACGAAAACACCAGGTCCGGGCCCAATACCCCTTCCAGAGACTGCAAATTGATTACATACAAATGCCTAAGAGCGGCCCTTTTGAATTTGTCCTCGTGTGTATCGATTTATTCTCAGGTTGGCCCGAAAGTTATCCAGTAAAATCGGCTACAGCTAAAGCCACAGCTAAGAAACTGATCACTGAGTTAATACCTAGGTTTGGTCTTCCCGAAACCATAGAATCAGATAGGGGGACACACTTTACAGGAGAAATCATGCAGAATGTGATGACCATGTTAGGGGTTCAACAAAGTTTTCACACCCCTTACCACCCACAGAGTTCAGGATCAGTGGAGAGAGTAAATGGGACAATAAAGTTAAAAATACAAAAAGCCATGCAAGAGTTAAACAAGCCTTGGCCAGAATGCCTGCCTTTGGCTTTGTTCTCTATAAGGTACACTCCAACAGGAAAGACAGGATTATCCCCATATGAGATACTTTTTGGGAATGCACCTAGATTGGGTTTATACTTTCCACAGAGTATGCAATTGCAATGTGATAGTTTGACTGCATATGTGATACAATTACAACAACGTCTAACTAAGATCCACAAAAGTGTGTATTCTTCTCTTCCAGACCCTAATTCAATAACAGATACACATACTCTGCTACCAGGGGATTATGTATATGTGAAGAAACACACCAGAAAGACATTGGAACCCAGGTTTGAAGGTCCTTACCAAGTACTCTTGACCACAGCCACCTCAGTAAAGCTGGAAGGAAAACCTACCTGGATACACGCATCACATTGCAAGAAACAACCCGAGAAAACAACATGATGAAATATCTACTTACAGATTTTTTGTTGAAGATTGTTGTTTTACAAATATATGCATGGACTCCTGGTATTAATGTACTTGAAGTAGAGGAAACAACAACTTTCGAATGGGCTATAGATGATCCTAAAGTAGCAAATTATTATTGACAAAGGTAGACTAGTACATCTTTCCTCACAGATACAACAGGATACTGCACCGCATTGGTGGGATATATTTAGTGGAATGTCTTCTACAGCAACCAATACCTTTCACTGGTTGTTAAGTCCAATGGTAATTATTATTCTAATATTAATATCACTTACAATCACGAATATATGTGTATACAGGAAAATAAATAGGAAAATTAGGAGAATAGACAGGGTATACTGATAAATGTGTATTGACATCACCCTACTCCTATAAAACTCCTCTTCTTGAATTTTAAGATGTTGGTAATACCTAGGGGGATGGGTTCTACCCCTCTGACAACTCGCGGTCAGGGAAAGGACTCTGGGGAAAAACTGACTAGAACTTATTCATGAGGACCCAGGGGGAAGGAGAGGATGATGTCAAAGGGGGGAAATTGATAGGGTTGAAATAATGACTTAGAGTTCCACTTTAATTGTTTCTGTTTTTTCTTACCTGTGTACGTATCAATTGTTCTATTTAAATTGTTTGTGCTCCTTTCTTACCTGTGTACGTATCAATTGTTCTATTTAAATTGTTTGTGCTCCTTTCTTACCTATGTACGTATCAATTGTTCTATCAATCTGTATCTAGATGGAATTTGGAACTGCTGAATAATCATTACATGTTCGCTGATGAGAAACTCTTTGTACCTTAACCTCATTTGGTAATGCCGATAAGATTACTGCTTTTGGAACTGCCTATAAAAGAAGTAAAGGGAGCAGTCTTTTTGGGGATGCTCAGAACTTTGATACAGACATACCTGACTCTGTGTCTTAATTCCTATATGAAGCAATAATTTGGCAAAGCAATATAAACTATAAGCAACTTATTTAAAAGTTGAACCTAACACTCACCGCTACTTTATAATTGAGGAAGGTGTTGCACCCCCAAAACGCGTCCATTGATCTCCCGTGATGGCAGATAGCACATGTTGGCACACTGTGTGCATCCTCCAAATTTGGCTTTTCTAAACATTTAAAAAATTTTTGGAAGATTGGACCACAATAAAACAGGTGATTTTGTGGGGTTTAAATTCGCCCCAAAACATCAATGATGTTATTATTTTTTTTAATAACATCACTGATTTGTTTCTGGATGTTTTGCAATTGGAGATTACACCCCATGATCTCCCCGATCAGGATCTGGGCACTTTCTGAAGTAAAGCGTTCAGGATCCCTCACATCACGATCACCTAAAAAGAGATAAAGAACAAAAAAAAGGTCTCAAAAATCTGCCACCATCCATCTCGTTTACCTGAGTCTGTGGTCGCAGACACTCACATGTTGTGGTGCCAATCTCCACCACGTCTTCTTCTTCCTCCTGCTCTTCTTCTTTGTTTGGGGGTATTTCACCTTCTTCCATAGGTGGGGGGTCTGTGGTCTCCTCAGATGAGGGCTGTCCTCCGAGTCTTTTCTCCCCTATGTAAAACAAAAATGGTATAATTAGCACACAGATATTTGATGGCAGAACTAGAAATAGGAAACATTGCTTGGAAGTGGGGTACAATTGTCTATTTTAGCCGAGTTCCAAGATGTATATTTTTTTTATTGCCCTTTGTCAAGCTGCAATACTTTACCTGTTTGGTACAAGCTTCACAGATGGAGACCCCCCTATAGTATACACTGGAGCACCTGTGTGCCCCCCCTAATAAAAATGGTGTTCTGGGGTCCCACACTAGTGCTCCAGTGTCCAGATGTGAAAACAGCTGCTCTGTGTCCTCTCCTTACACAGAATCTAGTTGTCATTTCATTCTAGTAACAAACCCATCTACACAAACAAATATTTGGCATCCAAGTAGGCCCCAAAAAATGTGTGAAAATGCATATGGCCTAAACAATGGTGTTCTAGAGGCCGAAATAAAAATGTTTGATACGAACGAATAATGGGCCCATGAACATTAAAGTTGCCCTTTTAAACGTTACAATTAATAAAAGCATATGGAGCAGAACGAACGTAATAAAGACAGAAAGAATAGGAACACAGCACAACTACTTACTTTTTTGCAGCACTCTCTGGATCTTTCGGTACCGCTCTGGCTCTCTCAACTTCAGGTCCGACCACCGCTTCCTGAGCTGATCTTTAGATCTTCGTACCCCGAAATTCCTCTCCAGACTCCGGACCACTTTACCAATGATTTTGGCCTTTCGGATGTTGGGGTGGGGGTAAGGCCCATTTTTTTACGTCATAGTCGGACTTCCTCATGATGTCTACCATCTCCAACATCTCCCCAAACGACATATTTGTGGCCTTAAAACGTCTCCTTCTGGATCGGGACGTGCCTGGATCCGGGCTTTCCTCCTCCTCGTTGCTAGAATTAGCATGCACCTGCTGTAACTCTGCCATCATGCTCTTCACCCACTGCGCCGAACGAAAAGGGGCGGGGAATACACTAGAAAGAACGTCAGGGGCGGGCGGAGTTACACGCATGCGCAGTGTGTATAAAGCGTAACACGCTCTGTGAGCGGAGGAAGGAGCATTGGACGCGCCGATCGTAAGAACGAAGGTAAGAGACAAACTTGTGCCTATACTGCTTCTAGATTGAGGCCTATATTGTAACAAGATTAGGAGAGTTTTGTCTGACATTAGGCTTTGTCTTGTGTTGTGTCTTGCAGTGAACATGGATATCTTAATGAGAGATACTGACTTCATGTCACTATTCATTAATATGCTAAGTGAGCTGCCCTGTCTGTGGGAGATTACCCACCCCCATTTCAAGAACCAAGCAAAGAGGAAGGCAGCACTGGAGCAATTGTGTGAAATTGTGAAGCAGGTGATCCCCACGGCAGACATCACTTATTTAAAGATATTGATTGGTTGCCTGAGGAGCACATATCTGAGGGAGCGCAAGAAAGTCCTGGATTCACAGAGCTCTGGAGCAGCAGATGACATCTATGTCCCCAGGATGTTGTACTACGACAGGCTGCACTTTCTGGCAGGCCAGACTGAACCCAGGCCATCCCTCTCCAGTCTTCCTTCCACGCTTCCTTCCCCCCTGGCTGAGGCTTCTGACGCCCAACCTGGGCCTTCCAGGCGATATGTGGAGGAGCCCAGATTGAGCCAGGTATAGCATTCCTCTAAATATTTCTGCTTGTCCAATCAATGATGTTAACTAGATGTTAGTTGGGAGTACTAATTTAGGATTGTGATTGATGATGCAAAACATTACAACTATGTCCCTTTTTCATACACAGGGAAGTCTCAGCCAGGAGGTGGCCGGGCCGAGCCGGCTGGCTGATCTGCAGGTCCCTCCACCCCCCCTGAAAAGAGAAAGTGGCAATAGGACGAGTGCCCTAGAGGAGGCGGCTATCAGATTCTTTTGGAGGGCTACAGAGGTCCTGGGAGCACCCCACACCATGCAGGAGAACATTGCTGCATTCATAGCATATAAAATGCAGAGGATGGAGGAGAGCCAAAAAGCCATGTGTCAGGCCCTCATATCAGAGGCTCTGGAGAAAGGTATGAGGGGCCAAATTACACCTCACACACAGCTTTGGGATGGTCCTCCTCCTCCTCCCTCTCCTCCAGGTCCTCCCAGTCCTCCTCCAGGTCCTCCCAGTCCTCCTCCAGGTCCTCCCAGTCCTCCTCCAGGTCCCCCCAGTCCTCCTCCTCCTCCTCCTCCAGGTCCTACTCCTCCTCCTGCCACATCTCCAACTGCACAGCCACAGCCCGGAATGAAGCGTGGAAGGAAGACTAGACAGTGATTGCCCTGGGTCCAGTCTGGTCAGCCAAAAAATGCAGCCTCTTGTGGTACCACAGCCTGGGGACACAGATGTCATCTGCTGCTATCCGAGTCTCTGTGAATCCCGGACCAGACTGCCCTCCCTTAGATATGGACTCCTCAGGCCACCAATTTTGATGTTGAAGAATTGATGTCTGCCGTGGGGGTCCCAGGCTTCACTAATTTCTGCTGTTGATCCAGTGTTGCCTTCCTCTTTGTTTGGTTCTGAGCCCTTAATAAAGGATTTTTGTTTTGAATTATACTCTTCTATGTGTTTTCCTTCAAAAATGACAGTTTGTGAGGATTCAGGTACATTTCAAATATACAATGTGAAATTAACAAGGGACACCAACAACAAAAAATCTCCTGGAGATTAAATAATAAAAGATAATAATGGTGTTGGGGTAACTTGACACACAAAACACACACAAAAATATTCTGGAGTAAAAATAAAAATAACATTGAACAAAGATCAGCCTTGGAAAAAATCCAAACATTAAAGAAAAAAAAAGGCTTAAAATCCAAAAAAAAAAAAACATAAACAATATAAAACTGTCAGATGTGACAACTAATAACAATATATTGAGGGAATCCCACTAAAAAAACACAAATAAAAGTTTGTGAGAAGTGTGTGTGAATATGAGCATCAAAACTACTTAATTCTTGTCACATTATAAAGAAGAAGAGAGTGCGCTGTATTAAACCATTTTGAACATTGCAGCGTGACGAAAGTGCTGTATCCATTGCGAACGCTAAGTTTACCAGAACGAGCTGTCCCGTGTCGGAATTTCTTCTGAGCATGCGTGGCACTTTGTGCGTCGGAACAGGCCACACACGGTCGGAATTGACGCGATCGGATTTTGTTGTCGGAAAATTTTATCTCCTGCTGTCCAACTTTGTGTGTCGGAAAATCCGATGGAAAATGTCCGATGGCGCCCACACATGGTCGGAATTTCCGACAACACGCTCCGATCGGACATTGTCTATCAGAAAATCCGACCGTGTGTACGGGGCATAACAGATTCCTGTATCCACATTCTGACAGCAAGGACTCCCCACTGTCAGAATACACTGTTCAGCACGTGAGCTGATTGGCTGCAAGCCACTGATAAAAGCAAGTTTTCCAGTAGGTTCATTCAATAGGAACCAATCTAAGGAAGCCAGTTCTAATAATTAGCTCCTTTCAAATATGGAGGGCTACACACAGATCAAAATTAATCCGGTCAATGCTGAACTGGCTGAATTTCAATCCGTGTGTACCCAGTTTAAGGCTTTAACATCAATAGACATTTACAATGGACTGAACAGCAATCACTATGTATATAAGTGGGTCGGTCATTCTGGGGGGGGGGATAATTGATCAGCATTGTTTGTTCAAGACAGAGGCTGGAGATCAATTGTCTGCTAAGTTTCCTTTAAAAGAGCTTTCAAGAGCTTTGTAGTTGGATTGTCTTTTCACATCCAACAACCATCTTGTGCTAATGGCCTGTTTTACTACAGACAAGATTGTGAAACAATGTAAAAATTACATAAGCAATATTCATAAACATAATTTTATCACACCAAAGTTGTATGCCTTTTTAGCTTGTAATGAAGGAAAGTAAACTCATTTAATAGATCAATATACACATGAATAATTAAACAAATACGGTGCAATTATAGACATCTTGTCAGTGACCTACAGTACTAGTTTTTTGTAATCTACTAAAACCAGAGTCAGGTAAGTATCTTACATCTCATTAAAAGTACAGTATATCTTCAGAAACCTGTTTTGCAAGTTTTAATCTAATTGGTGGCTCTACTTTTTAGTGTTGATTTTTTTTTGTATTTGAGAGACAAAAGGCAAAATACAATAAGCCTGTAATGTATGTATATGACAATTCCTCAGATTAATGTAAAAAGGGACTGAGGCAGTCTGTTGTACTAAAAAAATGTCCAGGTTATAAACTGAAGTGCTGCAGTGAGCCTTCATTTAATCAAATGGAATAGTTCTGACCATGTCAGCATAATCATTTGAAGCAATATAACTACAACAATTTAAAGTAGATTTTGCAGTAAAATGCAAGGTCCTGCTTATTAAGCTCTAACGAGCAGGGCCCTCTGATCCTTCCCGTATTGATTTGTATTGTAAGTGTACTGTCTGCCCTCATGTTGTAAAGTGCTGCAAAAACAGTTGGTGCTATATAAATCCTGTATGATAATAATATGTAAGGAAAAAGTTGGAATTTACACCCACCTAACCTTTGTCTTCTGCTTGTAGCACCTAAACAAGATGCTGTAATTCTTTCTGGGATTTCTTGGATTAATCCTGAGGATCCCAAATCTCATGTGAAGATGATTTTGCTCTGGGCTGGAGTGTCTTCTCCTGAAATTTGGGATTATTGCTCCCCTTAGGAATGTTGCTGGAATGATAGTGATGTCATGCTCTGCAGTGCAAAGCCAAGGATTAGGTACAGTAAGTAGGTATAGGCGATACAACCCCCTATTTGATTCGCACCAGAACTTTTGAAACATTGCGAAAGTTCGGAACCAAATAACGAACCCCATTGAAGTCTATGGGATGCAAAAGTGAAAGATCAAAAGTGCCTATTTTGAAGGCTTATGTGCAAGTAATTTGGCATACAATGGTTATGGGAGTCCAGGTACTGCCCTGGGGGACTTGTATAAATGAAAAAAAGTTGGTAAAAAACATCATTTTTAAATGAACAATTATTTATTGATGCTTAAAGTGAAAGCATAAAAATGAAAAATGCCTTTCAATATAGTGCCTTGGGGTCCCCTTAGTATACCTGTAAAGTGGCACATCTGTACTGTGCATAGAAGCTGCTGCAGCAATAATTGAATTTATAAAGCCAAAAAAAGTAATTTTCCCTGCAAGATATCTTTATTTTGTAAGCAACCGCTTGTGGAGTCAGTCTGTATGCTGAGGTTACAATGTAGTGCACTGGGAACAAGATTAGAGATTTTTTGCATAAATCCTTGTGTCTCTTCCACAGACTTTGGATAGCAGTAACAGGTGTGGAAAAATTGGTCTTTGGGTGGTGCCTTCACACCATAACCTTATAGAGGTACTCTTGATGAAAGCAAGAGTTGGCCTTGCTGTCAAAAATTGCAATGTTATGCACTTATCAAACAGGTGAGGGAAAATTGGTCTTTGGGTGTCGGTGGCGCCCTCACACCATAACCCCATTGAGGTATTTTTGATGAAAGCAAGAACTGCCCTTGCTGTCAAAAATTGCAATGATATGCACCTGTCAAACAGGTGTGGAAAAATTGGTCTTTGGGTGTCAGTGGCACTTTTACACTGTAACCCTATAGAGGCGCTCTTGATGAAAACAAGAATTGGCCTTGCTGTCAAAAATTGCAATGATATGCACTTGCCAAATAGGTGCTGAAAAACTGGTCTTTGGGTGTCGGTGGCATCTTTACACCATAACCCTATTGAGGTACTCTTGATAAAACCAAGAATTGGCCTTGCTGTCAAAAATGTAATTGAAACGCACCTGTCAAACAGGTGTGGAAAAAATTGTCTTTGGGTGTCATTGGCACCTTCACATCATAACCCTATAGAGGTGCTCTTGATGAAAGCAAGAATTGTCTTGCTGTCAAAAACTGCAATGATATGCACTTGTCAAACAGGTGCCGAAAAATTAGTCTTTCTTTGGGTGTTAATTGTCCCCATGAAACCTACACCAAAAAAATTCTTCCAGATGAAATCAACACCCACAATGCTAGGTAGCCTAGAAGTCCTGCAGAGATTCCACATCCCAAAAACACTTAATCAGCGACCTCAGCATAAGGGTTTTCATAGCTGCTGGTAACTTAGGACTGATTAATTTTGATAAATGTCAGACGGTCCACCGAGTCTGTTGACAGACACGTTATATTATCAGTAGCAAAACCTCCAGCAGCACTGAATGTCATTTTGGAAAGCAGGCTGGATGCAGGGCAGCCCAGCGGCTCAATTGCATACTGGGCAAGTTCTGGCCAGTGGTCTATTCTCATGACCCAGTAAGCCAGTGGATCATCGACTGGAAAGCTCTCCATCTCTGTCCTAGATATCTCGCCCCTAGATATTCATCTACCATGTGATGCAGATGCTGCTTATGGGATGTGGAAGCTGACAGCCCTGGGTGGCGAGGACTAAAAAAATTGTGAAATGCATCACTTAGGCAGCCGCCTTCTCCACTGCTCCTCTCTTGACCAACAGAGGCCTTAAAACTATGTTTTCCATGACACTGTAACCTACCAGAGTCAGAAAAAGCATTAGATAAACTCCTCTTTAAGGTGTCCTTAAAAGATTTCATCTTCTGCACTCTCTGTGGGTGCTGGATGAGTTCTGAGACTTTCCTCTTGTAACGGCGGTCAAGGAGGGTTGCCAACCAATAGTGATTCTTCTCCTTTAAGCCACGTATTTTTGGGTCCTTTCGCAGGCTTTGAAGCATGACAGAGCCCATGCACCGCAAATTTGCAGGGACATGAGAAGCAGACTCCTCAGGGTGACTGAGGATTAGAGTATATTGATCTGCTTCCTCCCAGCCATGTACTACTCCCAAGGATTCTGGGGATGGAAAACCATCTCTTACTGTTTGACGTATGTCTTCCTGTACTTCAATGCCTCCAAAACTGAGATAATCCTTCTCCTCCTCCCTCTCTTCTTGTGTGTTTTGTGGCATAGGAACAATATTGTCTGCATGAAGTGGGCCTTGAGAGGAAAGAAGTCCTCCTCTTCCTCCTGCTGCTCTGCCTTAAATGCCCTGTCCATAATGCCATGCAAAGTCTGCTCCAGCAGGAACACAACAGGGATTGTGTCACTGATGCATGCATTGTCACGGCTCACCATCCTTTTCACCTCCTCAAATGGTGACAGTACAGTGCATGCATCCGTTGAGCACTGGATCCGACAATCATATTGGGTTTCAAAAGGGATCTTTTGTAAATATATATTGAGTCTTTGCATTCTTTTGTCTTTTGCAACTCAGATTGGCATGGGGAAAAAAAGCTGGGCCTGAGCCTGTCGTTGTGCCATACTCACACAGGTTCTCGTTGACGGCCCTCTGCTGCATGTGCAGCTGCTGCAGCATTGCCAACATTGAGTTCCACCTGGTGGGCATGTCACAGATCAGGAGGTTTATGGGCAGGTGGAATTCCCACTGAATTTCAGCCATCCGAGCACTGGCTGTGTATGACTGCCTGAAATGGCTACAGACTCTTCTGGCCTGCTTTAGTAGGTCTTCCAACCCTGGGTACCTATTTAGGAAATGCTGCACCACCAAATAGAGGACATGTGCCAGGCGTGGCACATGTCTCAGCTTTCCCTGTCTAAGGGCAGACAGGAGGTTTGTGCCATTATCACACACCACCATTCCTGGCTCCAGCTGGGCGGCGTGAACCACCTCTGGGCCTGCCCCTGCAAAGCTGCAAGAATCTCTGCTCTGGTGTGGTTCCTGTCCTCTAGACACACAAGCTGAAGCACTGCATGGCACCTTTTAGCCTGACTCAGTGAATAGCCCTTGAATGCTTAGGGGGTATTTGTGGTTCATAGGACAATTTAGCAAAGGAGGGCATGGAGGAGGAAGGGGTAGAGCTGACAAATTTTGCATCACATCATCACCACTAGCTGTATGGATGTGGGAGCACAACAAGCTGCAGCACTGAGCCCTGTCCTGCATTCTTCTCAGTTGCAAGCAGAGTTACCCAGTGTGCTGTGAACTAAAGATATCGTCCCTGACCATGCTTGCTGGACCACGTGTCAGCAGTAACATGGACTTTGCGGCTGACTACCTTGCCCAATGTTGCCACAACATTGCCTTCCACGCGATGGTACAGGGCTGGAATGGCCTTACGTGAAAAGAAATATCAACTCGGGAACCTACTATTGTGGTACAGCATATTCTGCAAATTCACGGAAGGGGGCAGAATCCACCAGACGGAAAGGCAGAAGTTGTAGAGCCAGAAGCTTTGACAAGCTTGCATTTAGATGCTGGGCATGTGGGTGGTTGTGACTGTATTTTTTCTTTGCTGCAGCAGATGGAGCAGAGAAATTTGCTGGCTATAGTCTACAGCTGGTGGTGTGCTGCTGGCAGATGTGCTGCAAGGACCTGGGACATCCTGAGCTATGCCATCAATTTGTGCACCAGTGTTCTCCCCTCTCTGTAGGCTCATGTTCCTGCCTTCCTCAACCTTAACCTCAGAACCAACATCTGAATCAAGTAATGGCTGTGCATCATCAAAGAGCAAGTGGCTGATGCTGTGTTCAAATAACTCAGCTGACATCTCCATGCCTGATGCTGGGTCTATAGCAGGAATAGCTGTGGACAAGGAGGCAGGTTTAGCCACTCTGGCAGCTGCAGTGGACTGTGCACCAGTCTTTGCTTGGGTGACAGAGTATGAGGAGGATGAGGATGGTTTAGTAAGCCAGTCCATCACCTCCTCTGCATGCTGTGGCTGCTTAGCATGGCAACATCACTAAACAGAGGAAATTATGTCCTGCCTGAGGACTGACCATGTCCACCTTTGCATGTGGACACATATGTTGCTACCTCCCTCACAGTGCCATGGGGCACGTCTGCCTCTCCTTGTTGACCTCCCAGACATGATGGGGGGGTGCATATTAACAAAATGTAATATAGATGTGGAAATATGTATGTGGATGCACTTTAATCAATGGAAAGTGGTGTTTGGTGCACTTTATCTTAAGTACTAACTACACAGATGCACTCCACTGATACACTACAATATACTGCAGTAAAACTGCACTGACGCACTGCAATATAAAGCATCAAACGTGCAGTAACATGCAGAAATATACTACATTAAACAGCAGATGACGCACTAAAATACATGACGTTAAACTTGCAGTAACGCACTGAACTATACTGCGTTAAAGGGAGGATTACGATCTGAAATATACAACATTAAGCTTGCAGTAATGCACTGAACTGTACTGCTTTAAACTGAAGGTAACACACTATAATATACGGCGTTAAACTTGCAGTAATGCACTGAACTGTACTGCATTAAATGGAAGATGACGAACTGAAATTTATGGGATTAAACTTGCAGTAACGCACTGAACTGTATTGTGTTAAATGAAAGGTAATGCACTGCAATATATACGGCATTAAACTTGCAGTAACGCACTAAACTATAGTGCCTTAAATGGAATATAACACATTGAAATATACAGCATTAAACTTGTAGTAACACACTGAAGTATACTGCGTTAAACGGAAGATAACACACTAAAATATACAGTGTTAAACTTGCAGTAACACACTGAAATATACTGCATTAAGCATGCAGTAATGGACAGAAATGTACTGCGTTAAACGGCACATAAGGCACTGAAATATACTGTGTTGAGCGTGCACTGACACACAGACATGTACTGCGTTAAACGCAATATAATGCACTGAAATATACGGCATTAAATTTGCAGTAACACACTGAAATAAACTGCGTTAAACGGTCACTACACTCACACTGAACTATCCCTACTTTCACACTAATGAAAAACGAATGGTCGCACTACACTCACACTGACTGAACTATCCCTACATTCATATTAATGTAAAGATAAATGGTGGTCACACTACACTCACACTGACTGAACTATCCCTAGATCCACACTAATGTAAAGATGAATGGTCGCACTACACTCACACTTAACTATTCCTAGATGCACACTAAACTGATATTCAACACCCTCTGATGAAGTCTCCTACGAAATTCATTAGGGCATGAACACACGATTGATCTGTACAGACGTGACTGTGCCTCTCAACCCGGAAACTGCTTTGTTCTTTCAATGGAAGCGTGGTGAGACACTTGCAATTTGATGCTGTTAAAGGGTATTACACAATTTTGAATGTTTTTATCTTTGTAAGTGCAATGGATTAAGGGGGGTTTTATCGATTAAAATTATGGGAGTGTCTCTTTTATGGTGGCGAGTTGATATAGATGAAGAGTTTGACCTTCCACAGACCACAAGATAAAGAGATATGATCGTATAAGGCTCCGCTTTTGCTGTGATCTGATGAGTCGTTACCCATTGGGGGTTTTATCACAAGGTGTGGTGATGGGAACTGGGATTATTACAACAATCTCTTGCCATTCAACCCAGCTTGTGAACAGACTCACAGCTTTCATACTCATGGAGTGTCAAAAAAGGATTTTTTTTTATGTTGATCTGAATGTCGATTGATTAGCAGTGCTAATGTTTGTATTTGCCTTTTTTTAAGTTCAAGCATATGTGTGTTGATATTCTACACTGACAATAGAATTAGAATAGCACACTATTGCACACTAATGCCCTGTACACACGGTTGGATTTTTCGATGGAAAATGTGCGATCGGATCGTGTTGTCGGAAATTCCGACCGTGTGTGGGCTCCATCGGACATTTTCCATCGGATTTTATGACATACAAAGTTTGAGAGCAGGCTATAAAATTTTCTGACAACAAAATCCGATCACATCAATTCCGACCATGTGTGGACAATTCCGAAGCACAAAGTGCCATGCATGCTCAGGAGAAATTCTGAGACGGAACAGCTGGGTCTGGTAAAATTAGCGTTTGGAATGGATATAGCACTTTCGTCAGGCTGCAATGTTTAAAATTGTTTAATACAGCGCACTCTCTTCTTCTTTATAATGCTAGAAGAATGAAGTAGTTTTGCTGCTGATATTCACAAAGACTTCTCACAAACTTATTTCTTTATTATTTCTCGTGATTTCATCAATATATTTTGATTTGTCACATCTGACAAAAAAGATATATTTTTTTTTGGTTTGTATTGTTTTCAAGCCTGATCATGTTTTTAATTTTTTTTTATTTTTTGATTTTACATCCTGAATATTTTTGGGTGTGTTTTGTGTGTCAAGTTACCACAACACCATTATTATCTTGTATTATTTAATCTCAAGAAGGTTGCTTGGTGTTGGTGTCTTGTTAATTTCACATTGTATTTTTGAAATGTACCTGCCTCCTCACAAACAAACTGTCTTTTTTGATGGAAAACACACATAGGCAATTATAATTGAAACACAAAATCCTTTATTAAGGGATCAGAACCAAACAAAGAGGGAGGCAACACTAGAGAAACAGCAGAAATTTGCGAAGCCTTTGGCCCCCAGGGCAGACATCAATTATTTTATTGCAAAATTGGTGAGGAGTCCATATATAAGGGAGTTCAATCTGGTCCAGAAGTCCAAGAGATCCTGAACAGCAGCAGATGACATGTATGTCCCCAGGCTGTGGTCATACAAGAGCCTGCATCTTTTGTCAGACCAGACTGAACCCAAGTCATCACTCTCTGGTCTTCCTTCCATGCTTCCTTCCATGCTGTGGCTCTGGTGGTGGAGTTGTGGCAGAAGGAGGAGGAGGATGGTCCAACTCACACAGGTGGGTTTTGTGTGTGATTTCGCCCATCACCCCTATAGTTAGTGTTTTGTAAAGAAGGTCCTCACACAGGAGGTGTTGACCCTCCTGCATGCCCTGCAGTTTTGTGGCAGCCATGCAGACAAAGGCCTCTTCAGGAGTGGGTAAGGCTCTGAGGGACGCAGAAGCCTCCTGAATCAGCCTGAGTGCTGAATCCTGCACGTTCCACCCCTTCCTGGGTCTTTTGGTTGGAAGGCAGAGGGGAGGAACCTACAATTCTGTCAGGCTCCTACTGGGCCCGGCCTTCTCCTGGCTGCCACTTAGCCCAGCCTCCTCCTGGCTGCCACTAACCCCTGCCTCCTCCTGGCTGCCACATTCCACAGCCTCCTCCTGTGTGCCACATTCCAGAGCCTGGTCCTGGCTGAGGTCTTCCTGTGTAAGAAAAAGGGACATAGTTTTAGTTTTTTATTCATCAATCACACACAATTTTCACCTCATGACTGTTGCAAATTGAATGTTAAGAAATATAACTGATGATCATTCTGAGCCCAGCATTTTTCATTCTTGTCCAAATTATTTTTGCCCACTACTGTCTATTGATATGTAAAACACTTTATTAAATCAGCAATTAGTGATCAATAATAATCTAGTAAACATCATTTATTTATTGACCAGAAATCTGTAGAACAATGCTATACCTGGCTCCAGCTAGGCCCCTCTACTTCTTCCTGGCTGGAAGTCCCAGGTTGGACATCGAAAGCCTCAGCTGGGGTGGAAGATAGGGTGGAAGGAAGAGTGGAAGGAAGGGTTGAGAGGGATTCCCTGACTCCAGTCTGATCTGACAGAAATCACAGTCTCTCATAGTACCACAGCCTGGGGACATAAACGTCATCTGCTGCAGCTCCGGATCTCTGGGAATCTTTGACCTGCTTGCGCTCCCTAAGATAAGTGCTCCTCAGGCCACCAATTTTGGCTTTTAAATAGGGGATGGTTGCTGTGGCGACCACCGGCTTCACCAACTTCAGCAGTTTCTCCAGCACTGCTTGCCTCTTTTGTTTATTGTTGTATTGGGAGTGTTTGACCTGCCACAGACAGGGCAGCTCCCTGTATTTGTCTATGAACAGGGGGAGGAAGTTGTGGTCATTGAAGCCATCCATTTTATCTGCAAGACACAACACAAGACAAACCCTAATGTCAGGCGAAACGCCCCTAATCTTGTTACAATATAGGCCTCAATCTAGAAGCAGTATAGGCCCAAGTTTAGATCTTACCTTCGTTATCATGATCGGCACCTCCGATACTCCTTCCTCCGCTCACAGATCGTACGTACTACGCACGCGTGTTACGTTTTATATACACTGCGCATGCGTGAAACTCCGCCCGCCCCTGACATTCTTTCTAGTCTATTCCCTGCCCTTTCTCGTTCGGTGCAGTGGGGGAAGAGCACATGGCGGAGACACAGCAGGTGCGTGCTAATTACAGCAGCGAGGAGGAGGAGGAGGAAAGCCCGGAGCCAGAAAAATCCCGATCCTGGAAGAGACGATTTAAGGCCTCAAATATGTCCTTTGGGGAGATGTTGGAGATGGTCGACATCTTGAAGAGGGCCGACTATGACGGGAAGTATGGACCTTACCCAAACCCCAATGTCAGAAAGGCCAAGATCATGACGAAAGTGGTCAAAAGTCTGCAGAAGAATTTCGGGGTACGACGATCCAAGGATCAACTCAGGAAGCGGAGGTCGGACCTCAAAATCAGGGAGCACAAGCAGTACAGAAAGATCAGGAGAGTTCCTATTCTTTATTTTTATTATGTTCGTGCTGCTCCATGTGATTTTCTTTACTGTTGTACAGTTTAAAATGGCAACTTTCATGTTCATGGGCACATTGTTCGTTCGTATGAAACATTGCTCGTTCGGCATAGAAAACACCATTGTTTTGGCCATATGCATTTGAATACATTTTTTTTGGCCTACTTCTCTTAAAATAATTTTGGAGTCTAGATGGGTTTCTAACTAGAATGTAATGCAAACTAGATTCTGTGTAAGGAGAGGACACTGTTTACACATCTGGACAATGGAGCACTAGTGGGGGACACTATAACACCCTTTTTATTAGGGGGCCCCACACAGGTGCTCCAGTGTATACTATAGGGGTGTCTCCATCTGTGAAGCTTGTACAAAACAGGTAAGTATTCAAGCTTGACAAAGGAAAAAAATATTTCTTCATCTTGGAACTCTGCCAAAATAAACAATTGTACCCCACTTCCAAGCAATGTTTCATATTCCTCTTTCTGTCATCAAATATCTGTGTGCTAAGTATACCTATTTTTTTTTTACATAGGGGAGAAAAGACTCGGAGGACACCACTCAGCAGAAGAGACAACAGACCCCCCACTCCATGAAGAAGGTGAAATCCCCCAAAGCCAACAGGGGGACGAGGGAGACGTGGTGGAAATTGTCACCACAACAGGTGAGTGTCTGTGACCACAGGCTCAGGTAAGAGATGGATGCCGGCAGATTTATAATATATGGTGTGTTTTTGTTTCTATAGTTTTAGGTGATCGTGATGTTGTGGATCCAGGTCATTTTACCAGTGAAAGTGCACAGATCCTGATCGGGGAGATCATGGGGTGTAATAGGGACTTGGAAAACATCCAGAAAAACATCAATGATGTTAAAAACAAAATGAAGAACATCATTGATGTTTTAGGGAGAGTTCAAAACACCTCCAAATCCCTTACTTTTTTGTGGTATTTGTAATGTAAAAATGTTTAACATTTTTTGCCATTTTATAGAAAAGCCAAATTTTGAAGATGCACACAGTGTGTCAACATGTGCTATCTGCCATCACGGGAGATCAATGTAGGCGTTTTGTGGGTGCAACCCCTTCCTCAATGATAAAGTAGCTGAGAGGAAGGGGTTGCACCCACAAAACACGTCCCTTGATCCTCAGTGATGGCAGATAGCACATGTTGACATTCGACAATTTGTGTGCATCTTCAAAATTTGGCTTTTCCAGGGGTGACTTCACCCCATCTGAATGCAATATCAAACACAGTTTATAAATACTCATGTCTGATATTGCCTTCAATTTATACAAAAGTTGAACTTTGTAAGTTTCAGATTTGTGTATTTCTTGTTTGTTTGAAACATGCCTGTTTTACCTTAAAAGGACATTGCTACTTTTATTAATGTGACCCAAAAAATTGTTATACAACAAACATGTTGGTTTGTTTTAAAAAAAACCTTTTAGAAATGCACATGTGATCGTGCTGGTATTAAAAAGATTGATACTCAAGAATGTGTGGATTATTGTTTCAATGCTCCTAAAATGCTCCTAAAATTTTCTTAAGGTAAAATTGGTGTTTTCAGTGACAATGGGGGTTATTTCCTAAGGGAAAATCCACTTTGCACTACAAGTGCAGTTTCAGTGCTGGCTCAAGTGCACTTGTAGTGCAAAGTGTATTTTCCTTTAGTAAATAACACCCAACAGTGCTTTTTAAGGTTACACAATCACAACATTTTCAGGACTCCCCACTGTCAGAGTCAGCTAAAAGAAACACAAGCAGTAAATGTCACCAAAGATTTTAGTGGTTAAATTTTTTTTTTATTTTAAAAATGGATCAGACATTGTCTGGCATATTGATGGCCCCTCTACCCGCAAAGTAATCAAGGTATCTAAGATGGACCTCGCGGGCACTCAGGGGGGGCAAGCCAGGACGGCCACTTTCAAGCGCTGTCAGGATTGGTTCATTTACTTGAATTTTGGCCTCAGGCCCAACTGAGGCAGCATAGTTGGCAGAATTTCACCTTAAAAAAATGTGGAGAACACAGCACACCAGGATGATATGGTTCAGTTTATACTCTGCCATGTGTATGGGTGTAAGAAATAGGCGGAACCAGCTGGCCATAATTCCAAACGTGTTCTCCACCACTCTTCTGGCTCTGGCCAGCTGGTAATTAAAAACCCTCTGGTCCGGGGTGAGGGTCCTCATCGGGAATGGCCGCATAAGATGGTCCCCCAGCGCAAACGCTTCATCAGCAATGAAGATGAAAGGGAGTCCTTCCACATTGTCTTCTGGAGGTGGCAAGTCCAAGCTGCCATTCTGGAGATGCCTGTAGAACTCTGTCTGGGAGATGACTCCATTATCGGACATCTGGCCATTCTTCCCCACGTTCTTCCCCACGTCCACATACAGGAACTCATAAGTAGCCGACACCACTGCCAACATCACAATACTATATAATAATATAATTATATAATAATTAATTATATAATAATTATATAATATATATATATTATAATAGTATGACCCCGAGTTGGGTGGTGGGATGATGTGGACGTGTTTCCCATCAATTGCCCCTCCGCAGTTAGGAAAGTCCCACCGCTGGGCAAAGTGGGAAGACACAGTCTGTCATTCCTGTGGGTTGGAAGGAAACTGTGGAGTCAAACAAGAAAAATAAATTAATCATTTTGTAAATAAACAGGAAAAGCAGATTAGACACAAACATTCTTGGCCAACATCAGTATAACATTTATTTTAGGGAGCATTTATAGACAAAGGTATAAGGTCCACCTATCAGATTCCTCCCCCCCCCCCCCATGGGCCATTTGTAAAATTTTATGGGGGGGAGATGTTTTGGACAGGTAACCCTCTCCACTTCATTGAGAGATGAATGCCTAAATAATGTGTATTATTTTGGGCAGCCCCTCCTTACTTTACACTATTGGCAGCCCACTGGACAGGTAAGAAGTGTCATAATACAAAGAGATAAATACACACTGTACACATTTTAGCACATTTTTAAATTCTGCTATTACCTATCAAGATAATAATAGGATACAAAAACTTTAAACAGTACCATTTGAAAGTATTCAGGCAGGCCCTTGCACTACATGCTTTGGGGAATTCATCCATAAATCTGACCACAAAAGATGTGGGTATAGTGTGTATGGGTTTGGCAAAGTCAGCAGATAGAGGATTGCTATCAGCTGAGTTAGCAGTTGGGGGTAAAGCACTACTATGGAGCTGACAAAATACATTGTTAAGTGAATACACAAGGTGAATATAGGGTCAGGAGAGCATGCTGGGGAGGTAAGTGAAGGCAAATATGTATGAAGGACAAAAAAAATTTTGTTAAAAAAACCAGCATGCATGAGGACAAAGGGGACATTCACAGCATATTAAAATCATGGTAATTAGGGAATGAGGAAAGAAATACAATATATTAACAAACATTACATACAATAAAATGTGATGTTAAAGGATAAATCTTACCTTAATATACTCCTTCTGCAGGACCTGGATGATGGCAGAACAGGTCTCTGGGATAATGATCCCCAGAGCCTGGGGGGAGATGCCTGTCGAGAACTTAAGGTCCTGCAGGCTTCTCCCCGTCGCCAAGTACCACAGGGTGGTGACTAGCCTCTGCTCCGGAGGGATGGATTGCCTCATGCAGGTATCCTGCCTGCTAATAAAAGGGGTCAGCAAAGCCAACAACGGTGAAATACGGGGTCCGTCATCCTGAGAAAGTTCCTGAAATCATCAGGATTATTCTCATGGATCTCACGGAGCAAAGGCATATGACAGAACTGGTCACGCTGGAGCAACCAATTCTTGGTCCATGAACTCCTCCCCACCCTGTTCATGGACTGGACTTGTGTCAAGGTAAGGACCCCAACACAAAGTCCCCGCACAGCACGAACTCTACGAGGAGTACGTATACGCAACATGGCTAGAAAACGGTCGGCTGCTCAGAACGAAGTAACAGAAAGCACTGAAGAACAACAAGGCATATGAAGGACGACCTGAAAAACAGCAACAAGTGGACAAGAACGCACTGAATAATCAAATACGAACTCACTGCATGCACTGAAGACCAGATACAAACCCACAAGCACAAACTGAACAGCAGAAAACGATCTGAAAACCACGAGTCTGAAAAAGCGCAAATTGTCTCTCGTCAAACTTTTACTAACACAAGATTAGCAAAAAGAGCCCAAAGGGTGCTGCGCTTGGTTCTGAACTGCCCTTTTATAGTCTCGTCGTACGTGGTGTACGTGACCGCGTTCTTGGCGATCGTAAATTCCGTCAACTTTGTGCGACCGTGTGTATGCAAAACAAGTTTGAGCCAACATCCGTCGGAAAAAATCCATGGATTTTGTTGTCGGAATGTCCGATCAATGTCCGATCATGTGTACAGGGCATAACTGTCTAATAGTGTGGGGCGTGACTAACAGCAATGAGCCATGATTGGATAGAGTCATCATGACAGTGTCCAGTCATGGCTCTGATAGTGCTCTGTGCCCTGATTGGGCAAAGCTTTCACTGCTTCAGCCAATCAGGGCTTTCAATGCATTGTGTGGTGGTGCAGTACGTTGTGGTTGTTCGATGGGCCAAACAAACAGTTGAACAGTTGTTTGGTGAATGTGCGAACAGCCAATGTTTGGCCCAAACTTATGCTTGGGCTGAACCATTCACCCATCCCTAACAGTAAGTATTCATTCTAACATTTTTCTTACAGGTACATTTTTGCTCTTGTAATATAAAGCAATATAAAAATTATACTGTGGGAGGTGGCCCTGGTATAATAATCATAATAATGATAATTATTATGATTATTATTATTATTAAGATAATATAATATTCTTGTATTTTACTGCAAAATCCAATTTGAGCAGGCGTACTCTTAGTCTCAGTTCACACTGGTGCGATGTGGAAAATCCTGCGATTTAGTGCCGGTTTCCACATTGCACCTGAATTGCACACTGGTTCACATTGACATCTGCAAACTGCTGGGGTTGTCAATGTAAAGTTAATGACACCCCCAAATTGGTTCGCAGCTCACAGTGTGAACTATGAAATGGTAAAGAAATTGGATTGCATGGGTGTTCATGCAATTTGATTGCAGTTCAGACCAAAAAAGGGTCCTGCACCATTTTGGTGTGAATGCAATGCAATTTCAGCCATACAGATTGTATGGCTGAATTCACATCGCACATACATTGCATGTGATCTGCACAGCAATATGCTGCAAATCACATGCAATGTCTTTCATTGCACAAGTTTGAACCCAGCCTTAAGGTGCCCTTAAATTAGGGTTGCACCAATACTGATACTAGTATTGGTGCTAATACTGAGCATTTGCATGAGTACTTGTACTCGTGAAAATTCTCCGATGCTTGACCCGATACTTGGGCAGCCTCAGGGATGATTGGTGCGGTGGTGGGGGTAGTTACAAGCACCAATCTCCCTTTATAGCTTTTCTGACAGCCACTTTTCCTCCTCTCCTTCCTGCAGCTGTCAGGGAGACCAGTGCTTGTAGCTCCCCCCACCGCCGCACCAATCACCCACAGCTTTCCCCCTCTATGATCCCCAGGTCCTTCTCTGGGTCCCCCTCTGTGCTCCCCATGTCCTGCTCCAGGTCCCGATCCATTTTGTCCTCTGGGTCCCCCTCTGTGTCATCCTCTGGGTCCCCCTGCATCTTTCCCGGCTATCCGTGTTCTGTTCTGGGTCCTGATCCATTTTGTCCTCTGGGTCCACTTCTGTGTCATCCTCCGGGTCCCCCTGTGTCCTCCCTGGCTCTCTGTGTGCTCATCCGGTCCCCCTCTGTCCTCCTCCTGTCCTCCACATCCCAGATCTTTCAGGATGGAGAGCAGAGGAAGGAGCTGGTAAATCTGTCATTTACCAGCTTTACCAGCTCCTTCCTTTTCTGAATGAACAGAGTCACTGACTCTGTCCATTCATAACTGAAACATCATAACCTGTGTTTACGATGCTTCAGTTTATGAATGGGGAGGAGCCTCTGTCTCCTGTCCATTCATTTTCAGTGCAGCTGAGGCTGCTGAGAAAGGGACTGGGGAATCTCTATCCTCAGTCCCTTTCACTGTCTCAAAGGGGAGATATCTCACCAAAGTCCCCCCAAGCAGGCCTGAAAAAAAAAAGAAAAAAGAAAAAAGAAAAAATTGTATTAAATATTTTAAGTTAAATTGTAAAAAAAATAAAAAACACTGACACCATCCACAAAAAAAATATAAAATTGTAAAAAATTATAAAAAAAATAGTAAAAAATAAAATATTAAAAGAAATAAAATAAAAATAAAAAAATGACTGACACATGTGCCACTGTCACATGACATTTAAAAAAAAGTAACAGTAATTGGTTTCGGCGAGTATTAGTAAAAAGTATTGGTACTTGTACTCGGTCTTAAAAAAGTGATATCGGTGCAACCCTACCTTAAAATACTGGATGACAGTTTTCCAGTCTGACCATTTAGGCCTGGATCATGATCTCATTTCTTTAAACAGCAGCAGGCACATCCATATCCCCATAATCCCTGTCAAATCTGTATTTTGAGTGAGATAAGCCAGTGGCAGGGAATGAAGCAATAGCTCCCCATAACACTTTATTGCCTTCAATCATGTTTCTGCTTTAAACATTTCTTTTTTTCTAACAGATGTGCTTGACGATATCATAAGGCGGTCTTGAGTGCTTGTCAAATACTAATGTAAAGTAGTGAGTGTACAGCTTGTATAAGAGTTTAAACTTGCTGTCCCCTCAAAATAACTCAACACGCAGCCATTAAAGGGGTTGTAAAGGAAAAAATGTTTTCCCCTATAATTATTCCTTGTCAGGTGCTTATATCAAAAAAAGTAATTATTTTCATTAAAAAAATTTAGATATCTGTTAAAATAGCGCTTATAAATCATCCTCCGGCTTTCCTGTGTAGTTAGTATGCTGTACTTCCTGGTTTGCGGTATGCGTGCACTACAGCGACGTCACGGCAATAACGAAACTACAGTTCCCATTACGCTTAGCGTCATCGCGCATGTGCAGAGCCTTTTTTTTTTTTTCGCCTTACGAGAACGAGCAAAGTTCTCGTCCACACGCCACCCATAGTATCCACCCATTCCCGCCTTCCCAGCCTACGCAGCAGGACTATTTCATCTAGGCAGCAAGGGGGCGGAGTCAAGGCGGGCCAGTGAAGAATAGAAACTAAGCCAAGGGAGGTGGCGCTGCTGTGTGATATACACGCCACTAACACACAGCCCTTGTGTCTCTATGTTCAACGTAGAGAGCGTCCTGACGCACTCCTGTAGTCCAAGGGTGGGGGTAAGCACGACACTCACCACCAGGCAGAACGGCTCGCCTGATGGTGAGTAGTTACATACAGAGTAACAGGAAGTGGGGATTTTAATGAAGAAAAAAGGACATTTGCAAAGGAAATCAATGGAAGAGGTTAGTGAACGAGCACTGCATTAGGTAAAAGGAAGCTAGTTAGGAGATAATATTTTTTCCTTTACAACCCCTTTAATGTCTAAACCGCTGGCAACAAAAGTGAGTGCACCCCTAAGTGAAAATGTCCAAATTTGGTCCAAAATGAATATTTTGTGTGGCCACCATTATTTTCCAGCACTGCTTTAACCCTCTTGGGCATAGAGTTCACCAGAGCTTCACAGGTTGCCACTGGGGTCCTCTTCTACTCCTCCATGATGACATCACGGAGCTGGTGGATGTTAGAGACCTTGCGCTACTCCACCTTCCATTTGAGGATGCCCCACAGATGCTCAATAGGGTTTAGGTTTGGAGACATGCTTGGCCAGTCCATCACATTTACCCTCAGCTTCTTTAGCAAGGCAGTGGTCGTCTTGGAGGAGTGTTTGGGGCCGTTATCATGTTGGAATATTGCCCTGCGGCCCAGTCTACGAAGAGAGGGGATCATGCTCTGCTTCATTATGTCACAGTACATGTTGGCATTTATGGTTCCCTCAATGAACTGTAGCTCCCCAGTGACGGCAGCAATCATGCAGCCCCAGACCATGACACTCCCACCACCATGCTTGACTGTAGGCAAGACACACTCCTCACCTGGTTGCCACCCAATACGCCTGACATGATCTGAACCAAATAAGTTTATCTTGGTCTCATCAGACCACAGGACATGGTTCCAGTAATCCATGTCCTTAGGATGCTTGTCTTCAGCAAACTGTTTGCGGGTTTTCTTGTGCATCATACGTCTATTCCCAAAAAACAACCTCTAGATATGACACTGAGCATGTACACTCAACCTCTTTGGTCGACCATGACAAGGCCTTTTCTGAGTGGAACCTGTTCTGTTAAACCGCTGTATGGTCTTGGCCACTGTGCTGTAGCTCAGTTTTAGGATCTTGGCAATCTTCTTATAGCCTAGGCAATCTTTATGTAGAGCGACAATTCTTTTTTACAGATCTTCAGAGAGTTCATTGCCATGAGGTGCCATGTTGAACTTCCAGTGACCAGTATGAGTGAGTGAGAGCGATAACACCAAATTGAACACACTTGATCCTCATTCACACCTGAGATCTTGTAACACTAATGAGTCCGGGGAGGGAAAATGGCTAATTTGGCCCAATCTGGACATTTTCTCTTAGGGGTGTACTCACTTTTGTTGCCAGCGGTTTAGACATTAATGGCTGTGTGTTGAGTTGTTTTGAGGGGACAGCAAATTTACACTGTTATACAAGCTGTACACTCACCACTTTACATTGTAGCAAAGTGTCATTTCTTCAGTGTTGTCACATGAAAAGATAGAATAAAATATTTACAAAAATGTGAGGGGTGTACTCGCTTTTGTGAGATACTGTATATAGTATAGCACCCTAAAATTGTACATTATACATTTGTCCTGTTCAATGTACTTTAGATTTACCTTCAACTTGTAGTGCATGGGTCTGGTTGTTTGCATACAAATGAGAGTGTTTAGGTTTGACCATATATTATATGGTTTTGGTAAATCTAAAGGAAAATTGTATAATGTATGGCCAGCCTTATGCCCTGTACACATGGTCGGATTTTCCGATGGAAAATGTGCGATAGGACCCTGTTGTCGGAAATTCTGACCGTGTGTAGGCTCCATCACACATTTTCCATCAGATTTTCCGACACACAAAGTTTGAGAGCAGGATATAACATTTTCCGACAACAAAATCCGTTGTCGGAAATTCCGATCATGTGTACACAAATCCAACTGACAAAGTGCCACGCATGCTCAGAATAAATAAAGAGATGAAAGCTATTGGCCACTGCCCCATTTATAGTCCCGACGTACAAGTTTTACATCACCGCGTTTAGAACGATCGGATTTTCCAACAACTTTGTGTGACCGTGTGTATGCAAGACAAGTTTGAGCCAACATCCGTCGGAAAAAAATCCTAGGATTTCATTGTCGGAATGTCCGAACAAAGTCCGACCGTGTGTAAGGGGCATAAGAGTTACTAAAGCATGTGTGCATTCTCTATAGTATAAAATATAAAATAACTCCAATAGGATTGCTATAGGTGTACATTCTGTAAATTATAAAATATACTATAACTCTCTTAGAAATGCTACAGCACATGTGTAGTTCCAAAAGCCCCACTAAAGCTGGCCATTATACAATTTTCTTGTACAATTTTCATTTAGATTTACCAAAACCATATAATATGAGTTCAAACTTAAACACTTTCAATTTCTTTGCAATCAGGCAGGCTCTTGCACTACATGGTTGAAGGTAAATCTAAAGTAAATTGAATAAGAAAATTGTGTAACGTATGGACGGCTTAAAAAAGTCTTCACACAATATATGACATGGCCAGGTTGTTTAATTCATTGTTGTGGCTGCCCATTGACACAAGATAGTTGCCTAATCTGGTAAAACAAGACTAAATTAGGCAACTGTCATCTTATGTCTATAGGTACCTTTAGGGCTCCGTACAAATATAATTTTCAGCTATGCGGTAAATCTGTTTTGATTAATTGTGCTTTTTGTTTGCACAGTAAAGCTGTAAAAAAGTGCACATTTGGCCAAGTCTTTAAGTTCAGACTGGGCACTTAGCAGAGAAAGCTTAGCATATATTGATTGGGAGTATCTCTACTTGTCACACAAATGGAGTTTGTTGTGGTTTTCATATCAGCATGAGGAATATATGCCATGCTTTCCAATTAGGAAAGAAACCATTCACCTGACCTCAACTTTAATTACATTTTCTCATTATGCTGAACATCTTTTCGTTTATTTAAATACTATAAACATGCCATCTACAGTATAATGTCTACTTGGCATCTTATCTTGAAGCATGAATGTTTCCTGCCCTTTGCTCTCTATCCATTTACACCCAATTTAGGCTCAAATATACATGCCAATGATTTTTAATGAACTGCCTGGATTTCATGTTTAACCTTCATTTGCAGAAATGAACACTTTCTTTAATTAGTATTCTAGGTTTTTATCCATGACACTTGAATATGTCTATATATTGTAGTTTATTTTTTTTAAATTTGTAGATAACCCTATCATTGTGTGCTAAGGAGGTGAAATATTGCATATCTATGGGGTTGCTGTATTGAAGTAATAGAGGTTGTTCTCATTAAATATCTAATCATGTACTATTAACCACTTGACCTCCAGAAGATTTACCCCCTTCATGACTAGACGATTTTTTGCTATAAGGCATTGTGTTACTTTAATTGACAATTACGCAAGCATACAATGCTGTACATAAATGAAATGTATATAATTTGTTTCCCACAAAAATAAATTTATTTTGGTGGTATTTGATCACCACTGGGTTTTTTTTATTTTTTGCGCTATAAACAAAAAAATTAAAATTTTGAAAAAAGAAGACAATATTGTTTACTTTCTGCTATAAAACACAGCCAATAAAAAAAAAAAAAATCTCTTCATAAATTTAGACCACAAAGTATTCTGCTACATATTTTTGGTAAAAAAAAATCCAATAAGCATATATTAATTGGGATTAATTGAAAAGGTATAGTGTCTACAAACTGTAATTTACATATTTGAATTTTTATTTATGTTTATTTTTTTTTATCAGCGGAGATCAGTGACTTATAGTGGGACTGCAATATTGCTGCAGACAAGCAATGCAGGGAAGCAAAATCCAGCACATCCCCGCTGACAGGATGGAGCTCTGCACTGTTTACATATGCAGAGCTCTGTCCAGCCCGCCTCCTCCCCGATCAGTGGGTGCCGGTGGACATCCATTGGCCGGCACCTGCTGTCACTAGTCAAAGAAGAAGCAGAGCAGTGCACACACACGCCCCTGACTAGGAAGTGAAGAATCTTTTATACATAAATAAGGTATATCACAGAAGTGAGTACACCCCTCACATTTTTGTAAATATTTTATTATTTATTTTCATGTGACAACACTGACGAAATGACACTTTGCTACAATGTAAAGTAGTGAGTGTATAGCTTGTATAACAGTGTAAAGTTGCTGTCCCCTCAAAATAACTCAACACACAGCCATTAATGTCTAAACCACTGGCAACAAAAGTGAGTACACCTCTAAGTGAAAATGTACAAAGTGGGCCCAAAGTGTCAGCATTTTGTGGGGCCACCATTATTTTCCAGCACTGCCTTAACCCTTTTGGGCATGGAATTCTCCAGAGCTTCACAGGTTGTCACTGGAGTCCTCTTCCACTTCTCCATGATGACATCAAGGAGCTGGTGGATGTTAGAGACCTTGCGCTACTCCACCTTCTGTTTGAGGATGCCCCACAGATGCTCAATAGGGTTTAGGTCTGGACATATGCTTGGCCAGTCCATCACCTTTATCCTCTAGCTTCTTTAGCAAGACAGTGGTATTCTTGGAGGTGTGTTTGGGGCCGTTATGTTTGAATACTGCCCTGCGGCAGTCTCTGAAGGTAGGGGATCATGCTCTGCTTCAGTATGTCACAGTACATGTTGGCATTCATGGTTCCCTCAATAAAACTGTAGATACCCAGTGCCGACAACACTTATGTGGCCCCAGACCATGACACTCCCACCACTATGCTTAGTAGGCAAGACACACTTGTCTTTGTACTTCTCACCTGGTTGCCACCACTTACGCTTGACACCATCTGAACCAAATACTTTTATCTTGGTCTCATCAGACCACAGGACAGGTTCCAGTAATCCATGTCCTTAGTCTGCTTGTCTTCAGCAAACTGTTTGTGGGTTTTCTTGTGCATCATCTTTAGAAGAGGCTTCCTTCTGGGACAACAGCCACGCAGACCAATTTGATGCAGTGTGCGGCGCATGGTCTGAGCACTGACAGGCTGACCCCCCACCCCTTCAACCTCTGCAGCAATGCTGGCAGCACTCATACCTCTATTTTCCAAAGACAACCTCTGGATATGATCCTGAGCATGTGCACTCAACATCTTTGGTCGACTATAGCGAGGCCTGTTCTGAGTGAAACCTATCCTGCTAAACCGCTGTATGGTCTTGGCCACCGAGCTGCTGTTCGGTTTCAGTGTCATGGCAATCTTCTTATAACCTAGGTCAGTGATGGCGAACCTTGGCACCCCAGATGGTTTGGAACTATATTTCCCATGATGCTCATGCACTCCGCAGTGTAGTTGAGCATCATGGGAAAAACAATTCTTTTTTTCAGATCCTCAGAGAGTTCTTTGCCATGAGTTGCCATATTGAACTTCCAGTGACCAGTATGAGAGAGCGAGAGCGATAACACCAAATTTAACACACCTGCTCCCCATTCACACCTGAGACCTTGTAACACTAATGAGTCACATGACTCCTTGGAGGGCAAATGACTAATTGGGCCCAATTTGGACATTTTCACTGAGGGGTATACTCACTTTTGTTGCCAGTGGTTTAGACATTAATGACTGCGTGTTGAGTTATTTTGAGGGGACAGAAAATTTACACTTTTATACAAGCTGTACACTCACTATTTTACATTGTAGCAAAGTGTCATTTTTCAGTGTTGTCACATGAAAAGAAATAATAAAATATTTAAAAAATGTGAGGGGTGTACTCACTTTTGTGAGATACTATATATATATATATATATATGCACAGAACGGCCTCCCTGTAGCAGTAAATCTGCTATAGGGTGGTCGGCAAGTGGTTAAATTCTTTTTCTAATTTTCCATACACAATTGACTATTGTAAGTGTTGTAAGTGCACAAGGGTGAATAGCTAGGTGAATAGCTAGCTGAATAGCTTTTATATCTTTAGTAAATCAATTGCTGCATGCCTACTCAGACCCTTAAGTCTGGTACACACTACAAGTTTTTCTTTTGTTTAACCTGGTTGGAGATGCTGTACTAACCATTGAAGTTAGCACAGCAATCTCTTAGCTTAGCTGTTGTGTTCTGACAAGTTGACACCCCTCCCACAAGAATACTCCAATCAGCGCTCTCTGTCATTGGTTGAGAGCGCTGATCAGGAGTCGGTCAGCTGCTGGTTTTCCAGTAAATGTGGTACAGACCGACATTCACATTGGCTGAATGTTCGCTGGTTTTTAATGAACCGTCCAATGTCTCCTGACATTTGGCCCATGTATACGGGGCTGGTAGCTGGTCATGTAATGCATTTTATGTTAGCACTATATACACTGCTTGATGTAAAGATGATGAGTCTATAAATATAAAATATAAATATCTACATGAAATATTATCATGTAAATCTGACAAAGCTAGCAAATACAGTGTAAAAGTCACATAAAAAGCCCTTTCAACTAACTTGCAGTATTCAGAACAGGAGAAATCCTTAAAATGTTCTAAGCCTTTCAAACTCTATCCAAGACAAAAAAAGTTTGCTGTTAAAAGCATTTAGCTTGTGCCACTGTGCTATGAGCCACTGTGATAAAATGCTTTTTTTTTTTTTGAAAGTTTATACTTGAGGAAAAGAAAATGTTTACAAAATTCTCGAATGACTGTTTTACATAAACGGTTATTGGAACAACAAAAGTGTGTTACAAGAACAAATTTGTGATCACTTCAACATAAACCTGTACAAAATGTGTCTGGGCCACTTATTCCCTACAGTATGGGTCGCGTTGCTTTGTCAAGCTTTGACCATGACCAGGGTCCTTATGATGTGTGACTACTGTTAGGGTTCCCAGACTGTCCGAGGGGATGATAAGATATCTAGGGTACAAAATATAGGTCCACTGTAACCATATCTGGAGGGAGTCGGGGATCTTAGTGGTGAGGGGTACGTTATACTGTAAGTTCATGTGTGGTCATAAGCAAGTGCAGCTGGGGAATTTGTGAAGTGAGTTGAAGTTATGTAGGGAACCTGTAGGTGCTCGGGTTGGGAATCGTATTAGAATGTAGTGGTAAGTAGGGTTAGAGAGGGGTATAAGAGGGAAGTGGGAGTGGGGGGGGTGCAGAGAAAAAAAAAGGGAGAGGAAAGAAAAAGAAGGAGAGATAGACAAAAAGGTAGAGAGAGGGAGTGGAAGAGGAAGCCTGTCACTGACTGCCCCCTCCGGTTTTCGAGGAAGGAAGGAGTTTCCGTTTAAAAAAAAAATGCTTCTCCCACACCTACAACAGAAGCACAGAGTCTTTCAGTGCTTGGCATACCATGGGTGTTCGATAAGCATGTGACTTTTTTTTTTGCCCACTGATCTCATAAACATTGATTGTGCTGGATTTCTGAACCCATTTTTATCTTAAAATACAATTAGGATTGGAAATCAACGACTGTATCAGAGTTTGCATGTCTACATGCTTGTTACAATGTATTGTTTGTAGGAGCAAGACCACCATTTTCCTCTAAAAATAAATATGAGTTAGTACATGGTCAGGAGAGACAAAAATATAGCATCAATATAAATACTAGAAAAGGATTCTAGTCTCATCTGATCTGTTTACCTGCTTGAAATGTGGAGAATGTGTTCATTAATTTACATTTCAGATATTAACCTGGAAGAAATGTTTTGATTTTTTTTTACATTTTCTGCTCATACTCAGACTAAAAAATGCTGTTGTTGTTCATGGCATTTTATATAAATACATGTATTAAGAATAATAGATACACTTTTTTATCAAATAGGATTGTAAACCGTGTCAAGACTGAAAGTAAGTCAGTTTGTAAATGTTACTTAAATAAATACACCTATAGTCCATAAATGCATTGCAGAATTTTTTATTTGACTAGATTAAAAGCTAAAGGCACCGTATTACAAAAAAACAGTATCAACAATAACCAGCAGTACTTGACTAAAGCAGCATACTAAAGCAACAAGTTAAGCTGTCAAAAAGCTATTCTATTTTTTTTTCATTTAGCCTGTGAAGGAAAAAAAATCTGCATAAAGCATTGATAGGTGGATCTCCAGTTGAGGCTATTATATTCTGACAGCTGTCCCTGTCTGCTGTCAAAATACCTGAACAACAGTTGTACCTGATTGCATTTGAAATGAAGGATGTCAGGTGGGAGTGTGATGACAGGGCCACTCAGTGATCACATTTTGGCAGATTAATCATGACCCAAATGAAATTCACACAGTATATGGCCAACTTTAGTCAAATTTATTGAAAAAAGTATTGCTTAATTTAAGGTTGTTAATATACAGAATTATGAAGTACAGTTATCTGAACTCTGTTAGTTATTATGTACACACAACTATGAATCAAATGTAATTTTATCTTGAATAAACTCAGGCCTCTGTACAAAGTCTGAATATGGTAAAATCCATAAAAGTGGACTCGACTTCTCACCCTTTGGAGCATATTCACACCATAAACTGGTACAAACCAAAGACCAGTTTCTGATAATCTTTGTTTTCTCTCTGCTAGATTCTGATCATCTATGTCTGATCCATTTTTCTTTTTTTTAATGAAAAAGTCACATCTTGCCAGCAATGCTAATCTACAATATCAAGAATGATATCCCTATAGCATAAAAAATACAAGTATTATATCATCATGAAAGCACTAAAAATACTAAAGTACTGGATTCTTTTACTCCATGAGTTTCCAAGTCAATGTTGCACTAATCAGGGATGTTTTATGTCCAATTATAGGGCCTCGCACACACTTCTTCATTTTAGTGCAGTTACATGTATGCAAAACTAAGCAAAAAGTACATGATATAAGCCATATCTGTCAATGGTAGTGTCCACATGTATGGCTTTTCTTCCAGGGTGTTTATTTTAGGTCAAGCCTGCAGCAGATTTTCTGAATTTCAACAAATACTCATATTCCATAGAAATAAATGGAGCTGCATGAAAAAATGCACTGGTACGCAGTCATGTTGGAACAGGAAGGGGTCATCCCCAAACTGTTCCCACAAAGTTGGGAGCATGAAATTGTCCAAAATGATTTTGGTATAATGACTCCTTAATAGTTCCCTTCACTGGAACTAAGGGGCCAAGCCCAACCGCTGAAAAACAACCCCACACCATAATTCTCCCCCCTTGTCCATAATTTGGACCAGTGCACAAAGCAAGGTCCATAAAGACTTGGATGAGCGAGTTTGGAGTGGAGTAACTTGACTGGCCTGCACAGAGTCCTCAACTCAACCCGATAGAACACCTTTGGGATGAATTAGAGCAGAGACTGCGAGCCAGGCCTTCTCATCCAAAATCAGTGCCTGACCTCACAAATGCACCTCTGGAAGAATGGTCAAACATTTCCATAGACATACTCCTAAACCTTGTGGACAGCCTTCCCAGAAGAGCTGAAGCTGTTATAGCTGCAAAGGGTGGGCCAACTCCATATTGAACCCTACGGACTAAAACTGGAATGCCATTAAAGTTCATGTGTGTGTAAAGGCAGGTGTCTCAAAACTTTTGGTTATATAGTGCATATTTACAGTGGAGATGTCATCACAAATTGTATCAACCTTATTTTTGAAGTGCAATCTCCTGGGCAGTGAATGAGTTAGTGGGTGGAAGTAGTGAAGGACAAAGTTGAAAGTAAAGTGTAGAAATGAGTTGACAGAGACTTAATGAGAGCGTGTTACTGAGAGTGAGAGTGGTCTGTTTGGCAGTGTGAATACAGGAAATTTATTTTGTAAGATGCAAGTGATAGAACAATCAGCGGGAAGTAGTAAAATAGTGGATGAGTATTGTTGACAAAGAAATAGATGTAAATGTAATATTTTGTTTAAAAAAAAATAAATCAAACACACTTAGGTAGGAGACCTATGTTACAGAGTAAAATGGCTATCAGTGTATGCACAGTGCAGCTTTGAAAGTATATTAAAGCAAATTCTGAATAAAAAAATAACCAAGCTCTCACTTGCATTCTCCTTTAGTAAACTGGGATAGTAGCAGGGATTATTTTAGTTGGTAAGGGATAAAGAACAGTGTTTCCTTGCAATAGTTTCAAAAATAAGGATGTTGGTTTCCTGTTTAGTGATTGCTAGCATTTGCTTTTTATTCTCTTGATTTCAATATTAAATTACAATGTATTGTACATTGCAACTATTTAATATTAGACTGTAATTAAATATTAAGATTTTTTTAAATTGCTGGCTTACAGCAATTATGCAGGTCTTTGCAGTTATATTAAAACCTTTAATTACACAAAAATGTATGAGCTCAACAGTGGAATTAACTTGCATCTCTGGACACAAGTTAAAGATTCTTTCAAGAAATGTGCTTAAAGTGTATGCATATGCAAAACTTTTTTGTTTTACTTTAGTTTTGAATACAGTAGTAAAGGATCAGAACCCCTGTCAGTTTTTTAATGCTAGCTATGTCTCTATTGGTTAGATTCTACCTTTCTGTTTGAGTTTCTTTATGATTTCACATATGATTTTCAGGCTTAGGTTTTTTTTAAGGAATGGAGGCTAGAGGTCTCTTTTCCTTGCACTGTAGCCACATTAGATAAACTTCCTTCTGGGATTAAACAGATGTGTATCCAAATCCATACTTATAAACAGATATGATAATACCATATTGCTTGATTTCATATTATGGAGTTTTTTGTATGTTTGGTGTGCAAGTCTACTGAGGTAGGCTGATTTGTCAGTGAGCAAGTGGTATATAGAGTTTACCAAGTCGTTTTAACTATAGAAATGTGTATCAGGATGAATAAGTGAGGTTTACATTTTTTGTAGGGTGAAAGTATGTGTACTCCTTTTAGAATTTAAGAAAGTCCTCCTCACTTTTTCTGGACTGCAGATGGGGAGGACCTTGAATGGGTCAAAATTTTAATTTCGATTTATATATGGGCAGGGAGGATGAACAGAAGTCAATCTACTGATCGAATAATGTACAACCACCCTGTCAGATTTGCCTCCTTCCTTCAGCACTGCAGGCTATAGCATGTAATGCTTATCAGTGTATTCTGACAGTGGGGAAGTCTCCCTGCTGTCAGCATACAATAGCACAAAAAAGGGAGAATTATTCAACCCACTGGTTGAAACGAAAAAAAAAATGACTAATTTATGAGCTGCCTTAGTCAGTCACTGGGTTGTGGATGCAGGAGATGTCAGACAATTCAAAATAAGATAAAATAAGTAATTTATTGGATTTTAACACAGTTGCATTGTTTGACACGTAGCTTTCATAGTTTACTGGTTGGTTTCTTATTGTTGCCAAGAATTTGGCAGATATGAAAAGTTTTAATGCTATGAGATAAGCACCTTGCTAGTGTCCGGTCATAATGTCTCTGCTAAAGAACCTTACAGCAGCCTATGTCACCATTTTCTGCAGGAAATATCTTACAGAGAATATGTAGCTAGGGGCTGTTGAATGAGTATAGGTCCACTTTAATATTTTAGTGAAACATCAGAATTATAGGTTCACCACTTGGCAACCAAGCTTTTTCTGGCACTTTTTGTTCAAATCAGTAGTTTAAATCAGTATTTTTGCTAGAAAATAACTTTTTCTATAACGCCCAAACATTGAACATTTTTCAATAAAAAACCCTAGGGAAAAAAATGGTGATTGTTGCTATTTTTTATGTCTCACAGTATTTGCGTAGCAGTTTTGTAAACACAATTAAAAAAAAAAAATACACTACAAAAAAAACAAAACACAATAGTTACCTCAATGTATTTGAATAATGTGAAAGATGAGGTTATGCCAAGTAAATAGATATGTAACATGTCACGCTTTAAAATTGCGTACACTCGTGGAATAGCAATAAACTATGGTACTTAAAAATCTCCATGGGTTAAATGCAATTACAGGTCACCTGTTTAGAGTTACAGCACTAGAATTATTGCTCTCGCTCTAACATATGCGGTGATACCTCACATGTGTGGTTCGTATACCGTTTACATGTGCGTTCATGACTTATGTATGCCTTCATTTCTGCGCGCGAGCACAGAGGGATGGGGATGCTTCAAATATTTTTTTAATCACTTTTATTCCTATTACAAAGAATGTAAACACCCCTTGTAATAGAAATAAGGATGACAGGTCCTCCTTATGGAGAGTTGTGGGGTCAAAAAGACCCCAAATCTCTTCTTTACCTTTAAAAGCAAAAGATCCCCCCCAATTTTTTTTTTTATATTTTGCTTTAAAAAAAAAAAATAAAATATATATATATATATATATATATATATATATATATATATATATATATATATATATTTTCCTCCAGCCTGGACTGGAAGTGACATCATTATGGTGCTTCAGTTTTCCAAGGCCATAGAGTCGATCAAGACGGTGCTGGGTGCACTGTTTGATTGTTTCTCAGGGGAACTGGCGGTAACGGTAAGCCCAAGCGAGCTTTGGGAGGGGGGTCGTCCCCTCCTGCCACTTCAGAAACTGTTCCAGCAGGTCATGAGCCCTCGGACTGGCTTCATGAGAAAGCCGGGCACCTGCTGAAAAAAATGGTACCAGGTTATGGATGCTAATCCTGGTAAACCACTTGCTGACCGCTACATATGCTGTATATATTCGCATTGTGGTCGGCAAGTGGTTAATATCCTTGTGAAATATCACAGTTTTGGTATAGGTGAACTTTAATATCTTTGTGAAATATCACAATTGTAGTATAGGTCCACTTTATCATCTTTGTGAGCTATTAGAATTGTCAAAATAGTGAGGGCCTGTTGTTTGGTGAACTTGAACATCTTTGTGACTGATGCCAGAAATAGCTAACTCTTTCACCTGTAAAAAGTCATATAAGCACTTATCAAATGATTATTTTCCTATGAGCATAGGTAACTTAGTACACTTTGTGGTGATTTCTGTGTCATTCACTGTAAATAGCTGAGGGGATCAAAAATAAACAGTTATCTTTATAATTACAGTGATTTTGCTGAAGTAAAAATATATGGCAGAATAAATAAAAAAAGTATTTGCAGATTAACATCTTATATGACTGGCACATATTACAATATATTACGGCCAATGTGTTCTTGTAAAAGGTGAAGAATACAGGCCAGCTTTTTTTTTAGCTTGTTTAGTATTACATTCATGCACACAGCTTGATTCTTTGTTTAACTTGCAGTGTTTTTTTGGCCAGCTACCAACAGAAAGTATTCAACAATGGCTAGCATTGCACAATATTCTGGTTGTGTCTTGGACAGGTGCCGTAAAGCTGTTCCTACAGGAATGAATACGCAAGTGCTAAAAATGTAGAGTACACGGTGAAATCCATAAGAATCTGTGGCTGTCCACCAGGGATCACCACCTCTTTTTTACTTTTTCTATCGTTAACTCTCTTTCTCCTCTAACACCCTTCAATTCACATCATTCCCCTTCCAAGGTAAGATGTACCCTATACAATCCCCCAACCTCACCTTACCACATCCTCTCACTGTCTTGTGTGGCACCAGTGTTCCTGAACATATATTGAGTTCTCTCCCAATCATCTCAGGAGACCACATACTGTAAGGTCCACACTGTATAGACACTCATTTGACTTTTTTCCCCCTTGATTTCTCCCCTCTGTTCTCTACTCCCTAAATAACCAAGGGTGTCCAGGTAAGTTCACCCTGCCTGCCTCCACAGGTATGAATATGAACAGTAAGATGATCCAAGTTTACATGTTAATGAAACACTTGTTCACTATGGTCATTTAGCAATAGGAACCTAAATGATGGCTGTGTCTAGTTAAACACTTTCTATCAAAAGTAATAGGGTTACAGGTATTATCATCCTAAAGGGAAGCTGAGCAAAATCTGAGATTGTACTACATCTATACAAAACCAGACAGACTTGAGACCACATATCGTTGGCCCCACGTTGCATGACCACCTTAAAACCTTTATGAGCTCATATGATGTTGGTGTGCAGAGAGAAGCTGGGTGATAGATGCTAATATTTTTAAAGCTGAAAGTGCATAGTAAGTGATGGATAGGCTAGGTTTATTTATTTTTTTACGTTTGGAATCACTGCTTACGTTGATTGATGATAGACATGATGCACATGCTTATTTAATGCTGGAACAGCAATAAAGCCATTTGCAGCCAGTCTGAAACTTGAAACATCTGTCGCAACTCTCACTGTAGAAAAATGTTCAAGGCTATCTGCCCGAGAGACTGTGAAAGTAAAGCTTATATTTACTATATATAAGCAGAATGTGCCTGTTCCCTGAATGGTTAATTCAGATTGATATGAATTAAGTAGGTCATGGTTTATGTGGCTTATGTTTTTTTTTTTTTTTTAATGTTTTAGTGAAAACAGGGTTTTTTATGATTAACTCCAGGATATAGTTTAGGATCATGTAAACTATTAGTCAAGTTTTATATTTTTGTCTGGGATCTCACAACTAGTACATCTGACATCCATACAAGAAACAAAGGTTATGAAAAGGGGAGGAAGGCACCGATAACAAAAATGACAAAAATTTGAACCCTTCCTCACATACACTATATTACCAAAAGTATTGGGACACCTACCTTTACACGAACATGAACTTTAATGGCATCCCAGTCTTAGTCCGTAGGATTTAATATTGAGTTGACCTAACCTTTGCAGCTATAATAGCTTCAACTCTTCTGGGAAGGCTGTCCACAAGGTTTAGGAGTGTGTCTATGGGAATGTTTGACCATTCTTCTAGAAGCGCATTTTTGAGGTCAGGCACTGATGTGGACAAGAAGACCTGGCTCGCAGTCTCAGCTTTAATTCATCCCAAAGGCATTCTATTGGGTTGAGGTCAGGACCCTGTGCAGGCCAGTCAAGTTCCTCTACCCAAAACTCACTCATCCATGTCTTTATGGACCTTCTTTGTGCACTGGTGCGCAATCATGTTGGAACAGGAAGGGCCATTGTATTGTCACACTAAACTGTTCTCTTCAATTGCACTACAAACAACTCCCCTCTACTTTTATCCATTACAGTGAGGGAAAAAATTATTTGATCACCTGCTGGAAGAAATGATCAGTCTAAAATTTTAATGGTAGGTTTTTTTAACAGTGAAAGACAGAATAGCAACAAAAATATCCAGAAAAACTCATTTCAAAAAAGTATTAAATTGATCAATCAGCAAGATTTATGGCTCCCAGGTGTCTTCTAATGCTTTAACGGTAATGAGCTGGGATTAGGAGCACTCTCTCAACCACTTGCCGACCGCCCACCGCCATTATACGTTGGCTGTTTGAAGAGGAATACCGTTGTTATGGCAGCAGCTACCTGCCATAACCCTGGTATCCTCTTCTTCAGCAGGAGGTCGGCTTTCAGATAAAAGTGGTCTCAGTGGCAAATCAGCGCCCCATCCCACCGAGCTCACGCGCAGAAGTGAACGCATATGCAAGTCGCGCCCGCATATGAAAACGGTGTTCAAGCCACACTTGTGAGGTATTGACGCTTTCATTAGAGCAAGGGCAATAATTCTAGCACTAGACCTCCTCTGTAACTCAAAACTGGTAACCTGTAGAAATATTTAAACGTCGCCTATGGAGATTTTTAAGGGTCAAAGTTTGACGCCATTCCACGAGCGGGCGCAATTTTGAAGCATGACATGTGTGTATCAAATTACTCGGCGTAACATTATCTTTCATAATATAAAAAAATTGGGCTAACTTTACTATTTTCTAATTCAAAAAAGTGTATTTTTTGCCAAATAATTTGCACTTGTGAGCCTGCTGCGCAAATACGGTATGACATAAAGTATTGCAAAGACCGCCATTTTATTCTCTAGGTTATCTGAAAAAATATATATATAATGTTTTGGGGTTCTAAGTCATTTTCTAGCAAAAAAATATTTTAACTAAACACCAAATCTCAAAACGAGGCTCTGTTTTTAAGTGGTTAAAGGGAGTGCTCCTAATCTCAGCTTGTTACCTGTATAAAAAGACACCTGTCCACAGAAGCAATCAATCAGATTCCAATCTCTCTACATGGCCAAGACAAAGAGCTGTCCAAGGATGTCAGGGACAAGCTTGTAGACCTACGCAGTGATGAAATGGGCTACAAGACCATCGCCAAGCACCTTGGTAAGGAGTTGACAATAGTGTGATTATTAGCAAATGGAAAAAACACAAAATAACTGTCAATCTCCCTCGATCTGGGGCTCCATGTAAGATCTCACCTCCATGTAAGATCTCAATGATTATGGGAACGGTGAGGAATCAGCCCAGAACTACAGGATAGAATCATGTCAATGATCTCAAGGCAGCTGGGACCATAGTCACCAAGAAAACAATTGGCAACACACTATGCCATGAAGGACTGAAATCCTGCAGCACCCACAAGGCCCCCCTGCTCAAAAAAGCAGATGTACATGCCTGTCTGAAGTTTGCTAACGAACATCTGAATGATTCAGAGGTGAACTGGGTGAAAGTGTTGTGCTCAGATGAGACCAAAATCAAGCTCTTTGGCATCAACTCAACCCGCCGTGTTTGGAGGAGGAGGAATGCTGCTTATGACCCCAAGAACACCATCCCCACCATCAAATATGGAGGTGGAAACATTATGCTTTGGGGGTGTTTCTCTGCTAAGGGGACAGGACAACTTCACTGCATCAAAGGGATGATGGACGGGGCTCAAATCTTGGGTGAGAACCTCCTTCCCTCAGCTAGGGCATTAAAAATGGGTCATAGATGGGTATTTCAGCATGACAATGACCCAAAAAACACGGCCAAGGCAACAAAGGAGTGGCTCAAGAAGAAGCACGTTAAAGTCTTGGAGTGGCCTAGCCAGTCTCCAGACTTTAATCCCATAGAAAATATGTGGAGGGAGCTGAAGGTTCGAGTTACCAAACATCAACCTCAAAACCTTAATGACTTGGAGAGGATCTGCAAAGAGGAGTGGGACAAAATCCCTCCTGAAATGTGTGCAAACCTGGTGGCCAACTACAAGAAACATCTGTTATTGCCAATAAGGATTTTGCCACCAACTTATATTTTGCAAAGGGGTCAAGTACTTATTTCACTCAATAAAATGCAAATCAATTTATAACTTTTTTGAAATGCGTTTTTCTGGATATTTTTGTTGTTATTCTGTCTCTCACTGTTAAAATAAACCTACCATTACAATTATAGACCGATAATTTCTTTGTCAGTGGGCAAACATACAAAATCAGCAGGGGATTAATCTAAGATGGAACCTGACACCCTACCGCCTATCAAAATTTTACCCTCATACGTCCAACTTTTTCTAGAGAAATTGTGGACAACTAGGCACATTATTCCATCATCTATGGTCATGTAAATCTTTGGCCAAATTCTGGCCTCATATTTTTCACCTATAATCCAAACTTACCACTATACCATTGCAAATATCCTCTGGATTGACCTTGTTGAATTTAGATATAGAACAAATTCCCAACCCCTTGAAAAATATAGTGGTCAACGTTCTAATCGCTGCAACACTGGTAAGACATTTTAGGTCCCTCTCAGTCCTTGCAGTAGTGGAAGTGGTAAGCCTAATTCAAAAGTATTATTCATATGAGCAAATGTATGCACTAGCCTCAAATTTTCTAATAGTTGCAATTGACAAATGGAGCCTTTGAGTAGAATGGTGCAATAAATAAAATATTAAATAGTATGATCAAACCATACCTAATGACATGTTTACAATCATAGGTGGTAACCTCTGACCCATACTATTTGTTTTATTTTCTTCTTAGTTATGTTACTTGTTAAGTTTTCATGTATTTTCCTCTTGTTAAAAGTATATTATGCAACTTGTAAGGTTCTCCGGGTGCGGACTTGCGCCTCTCAGTGTGGACACCTGGGAACCTACCTTTTGTATTGATATACCAACTTTTGTACATCTTTAAAACAATTTCTCAATAAATATGTATTGAATTTAAAATCTGCAGGGGATCAAATACTTTTTTCCCTCACTGCACATATAGAATTGTTTTAAAGTTTACAGAAGATAGCTGGGAAGGCTGATAACACTGTCTGAGTTTTCAGTTCAGTCCACATGAAGTTACAAGGACGCAATGGGAGAGATTTACTAAAACTGGTGTACACAGAATCTGGTGCACTTGTGCACAGTAGCCAATCCACTTCTAGGTTTTATTGTCAAAGCTTAATTTAACAAGCTGAAGTTAGAAGCTGGTCACTATGCACAGCTGCACTAAATTCTGTGTGCACTAGTCTTAGTATATCTCCCTATTTTTTTTTCTCCTAATGGTATTATTCATTTTTCAGATGGTACAATGCCAGCAAGAAAAGTAGGAAAAAAATATCAACAATTTAAATTTGGATTACATTATGACACATAACTATTCTTTTAAATAGAAATGTATTATGTAAATATTGTTTAACCATTTAAGGACCGCCCCACGTACTTATACTGTGGCAGGGCAGCCCTTAAATGCAAAATCACATACCTCTACGTGATTCCTCTCCTTGGTCGCCGGAGCTCCACTCCCGCTGTGATTGGACACAGCGGGAGCCAATCAGTGGGACCAGCGACCACGATGGCCACTGAGACCCACCGACCCTTCACAGGAGAGGCAGAACGGTGGTCTGCCTATGTAAACAAGGCAGACCGCCATTCTGTGAGGGAGGAAAATTGAGACTTAATGTTTCTGCTATGCAGGAACACAGATCTCTGTTTACTTCCAGTCACAGCATTCCACCCACAGTTAGAAAGCACTCCCTAGGAGCACATTTAACCTTTTTATCACCCCTGATGTTAACCCCTTCCTTGCCAGTGTCATTTATACAGTGACAGTGCATTTTTTAGCACTAATCACTGTATTGGTGTCATTGATCCACAAAAAGTGTCACTTAGTGTCAGAAACAATTAAAAAAAGTCCATAAATCTATCCCATAGTTTGAAAAACACTATAACTTTTGGGCAAACCAATCAATATACCCTTTATGAGATTTTTTTTACCAAAAACATGTAGCAGAATACATATTGGCCTAAACTGATGAAGAAATTCTATTTTTTACATTTTTTTTATTGGATGTGTTTTATAGCAGAAAGTAGAAAATACTGTGTTTTTTTTTTTAATTGCCAGTCTTTTTTTGTTTATAGCGCAAAAAATAAAAACCACAGAGGTGATCAAATATCACCAAAAGAAAGCTCTATTTGTGGGAAAAAAAGGACATCAATTTTATTTTGGTACAATGTTGCACGACCGCGCAATTATTGTTTGTTTTACTAATGGTAAATAAGCTGTTCACTTTGCAAGGGAATTTTCCCTTAATTTAGTGAATGAGGTGAAGCTCTGTTGACTTTCATCATCAAATCTCATGCAAGAAAAATACAGTTTTTTGTTATTTTCCTTGCACATTATTTTAAAGTGAATTTTCACCACATTTACTAGGCTAATAGAAAATTCCCTTGCAAAGCGAACAACCTATTTACCTTTAGTCAAACCAGCCCCAAATCAACCCCACTATTTCTAACAGGATCAATTTGAATTTTTCTGTACTTCTAAAAAAATATACTTAGCCTTAAATAAAAGATTAAAGACTTTAATTTTAAACAGTTAAAAATCATACCACTGTCGATTACAAATATGATTTTACTGGACCATTTTAACTCTTTTTGTTATTTAACAACTTGCCGACCACCCGCCGTCGTTATACATCGGTTTTTTGAAGAGGAATATTGTTGTTATGGGAGCAGCTAGTTGCCATAACCAGGTATCCTCTTCTTCAGCGGGCGGTCAGCTTTGAGATAAAAGTGGTCTCTGCAAACAGATCCTTCTCGGTCTGTGGTATGGAGCGGACTGAGGGGAAGATGGCTCCCGCTCAGCTCCATACCATTGCAGGGCAGCAGCAACGTTGAAACGTCACTTCCGCCCATAGCTCTTAAAGGGACATTTTTTTTTTTTAATTTTCAAACTACATTTTTTTTTATTGCATTTTAGTGTAAATATGAGATCTGAGGTCTTTTTGACCCCAGATCTCATATTTAAGAGGTCCTGTCATGCTTCTTTTCTATTACAAAGGATGTTTTTTAAAGAACAGTGTAAAAATAAAAAATAAAAAGTAAAATAAATATGAAAAAATAAAATACTTTGTCTAACACGCCCCGTTCCGCCAAGCTCGCGTGCAGAAGTGAGCGCATACGCGAGCAGCGCCGGCATATGAAAACAGTATTCAAACCACACATGTGAGTTATCACCACGATTTCTAGAGCAAGAGCAATAATTCTAGCCCTATACCTCCTATGTAACTTAAAACATGCAACCTGTAGAATTTTTTAAACATCGCCTATGGAGATTTTTAAGGGTAAAAGTTTGTTGCCATTCCACGAGCAATTTTTAAGCGTGACATGTTGGGTATCAATTTACTCAGTGTAATATTGACTTTCACAATATAAAAAAATGGGCTAACTTTACTGTTGTCTTATTTTTTAATTAAAAAATGTATTTTTTCCAAAAAAAGTACGCTTGAAAGACCGCTGCGCAAATACAGTGTGACAGAAAGTATTGCAACAACCACCATTTTATTCTATAGGGTGTTAGAAAAAAAATATATAATGTTTGGTGGTTCTAAGTAGTTTCCTAGCCAAAAAAAAGATGATTTTTGAGGCTTTATCCTTAAAGCGGTGTTCCAGCTGTGATTTTTTTTTTAAAGTCAGCAGCTACAAACACTGTAGCTGCTGACTTTTAATAAGGACACTTACCTGTCCAGGGAGCCCATGATGTCGGCCCCCCCGAGGACGATCTGTCCATCAGATCGGGTGCCGGTGCTGCCATCCAAACGAAAGAGAAACAGGCAGTGGAGCCTTGCTGCTTCACTGCCCGTTTCCTACTGTGCATGCGTGAGTCACGCGGCGCTTTGTGAATGGGCGGCTGTCTTCTGGGACACACACAGGTCCCAGAAGATAGTGCGCCCCATTTCCCAGGAGGTAATGTGAGGGATGAAGAGAAGGAACAGCTCTGCGGAGAAGGAAGTGGCAGATTAGGACGACTGCCTAGCAACAGCCATTTCTGGTAAGTACATTTTTTTTAATGTTTTTTAATATATTTTAAATAGACTGTTAATGTAAATTTTTTTTAGGGAGCAGTTCACACAATAAAAAAATGATTTTTGTACAATCTGCTGAAATCAGATTAAGCATTCTCTTCATCCAAGTGGGATGCAGCCTCTGGTCACATAATTCTGTATTAGTATGGAGGGCAATGCTGGAACCAGAGAACAAACTACCCCGTACTTTGTACGGATTTAAATAATTTAGAAAATAGGGATGCCAAAAATTTCTCAAGATGAATACCAGGAAGAAAATTAGACCCCATTGAGATTGCTACATGAACATAGAAGAAATGGAGAGGGCTTTTCACATTCACAAAAAAAATGTATATTTATTTTGTAAAGGACTACTGCACTATACAGTATAAATCTTGTGCAATGTTGGCACTGCATAGCTTTAACTGAACATAACTGTTTTACTCACAGTTATTACTTTGAAAAAAAAAGAAAAATAGATATTTGATATTTGGAAAGCTCTTGGTCATCTTGGGAGTCGCTGGTGAGCAATCATAATTGTCCTAATATGGAATGAGCAGCTAAAAGCTATATGTAAACTGAAGTACCGTACATTTACTGAAATATTTATCTTCTGTAATATCGTAAAATGTTAATAACAGAAATAAAAACTTCACCTTTTGATGTGAAAACATACAAGTTTTTGCACAGCATTGGTTTTTGAATTTGCAGAATTGGTCATGTAGCCTGTGCCATAGGGTTAAATGTTTTGGGAGAGTTTCCTTTAGCATTTGGCTAAAGAACTAAGTTTGAGTAGGACGCCTTGGATGTAGGCCTTATGGGTTTCTCATATGATGGATGGATTATTGACTGAAGAATCATTGAGTTCAAAGAAGTCTTTCAAATTTGCGAGTATGGAAGCACTGTTGGTGGGGAGTGCCATTAGGTACAGATCATTCCGCCAAGTAGAGATAGAAACTTTATCCGTTCTATCGCCTAGCGATATTGATATAGGCACGTGATCACACCAAGTTATGGTGTGTATTTCTGATGTAAGGGCTTCTTGGAGGAATGGTTTATCTCCTATGAATAGGTCTATTTTGGAATAAGTGCAGTGTGGCTCATAAAAGTAGGTAAAGTCTCTTTATATAGAATGTTGACATCTCCATATGTTGCACAAATCATTTGCATGGAGAAAAGAGATTAATGCAGCCTGTCTGGGTTTTTTTGTTGTAAGGCCTCTAATATCAATGGAGGTATCCGGGGCCAAGTTGAAGTCTCTGCAAAGAAAAACACAATCTTGTTTTATTTTAGCTTTTTTCAAAACTTTGTGGAGAAAGGGAATTTGACCTGTGTTCGGGGCATATATAGATTAAGATGATATACCTCCCTTGTGGGTCTGCAGTAGAGTAGAATTAGTTTGAAAGCCACTGTGTCCCTAATAGCGATGAGCACCGCTTCGGTTTTGTTTGGTGAATTTGCAAAAAAGATGTGTGGAAAGTTATTGTTTGACATGGGTGGTGATTTGTCTTGGCTGAAGTGAGCTTCTTGAAGGCACAGAATATCGCATTGCAATTTGCAGGCTTCTGCCGGGAGGGAGTATCGCTTCCCCGGGTGATTCAGGCCTTTTAAGTTAAGGGATGATACTTTAAAAGCCATGGTGGAATCTGCATTCCTACTTTAGTCTATATGTAAGCTCTTGAGTTGCGATTTGTAAAGAGCTCTGATGTGGAGTAATGGCCATTGCTTAGGCAAGGAGGGAGTGGAGATGTTAGTGCAAAAAAGTAGTAAACTTACTATTTGGAAACATTGCTCCCAGAATGTTCTCTCGATGACAAGTGTTCAAAAAAGTCTGTGTCTTCACGGCTGGTTGGTTTAGCTTACAAGTGGATAAACTGTAAGATATGAAAATACTGCAATGAAAAGAGAACAAAAACAAATATCGATGGTTCTAATGCAAACACTAAAAAAAGGAAAAGCAGCAGAACTCTGCGAGAGCGGTGGAAACCATGACTTATATTGGGGGTATAAGGCTGTCGAGTGGACATTTCAGGGCATGTATGTGGCTGCAGTAAGGTTTAAGAGAATCAGGTGGCCATGTCATCAGGTGGGTCAGGGTCTCCCCATTCATTGTTTCTGTGATTGAGGCGGTGATGTCTTTGCTCTTGTGGTTCCAGGATGTTCTATTGTCTGAGCAATGAGAGGCCTTTTTCCAGGGTGCAGATGGAGAAGGATCTGTCGTTCTTCGCAACTACCAGCTTCACCAGATATCCCCATTTGTAAGGGATTTGATGATTGCATAATGGGTTTTGTGATAGTAGAGAGGTTCTTGCGTTGAAGCATAATATAGTTAGACAGGACAGCGTAGAAAGACAGACTGATGTATGGCTGAGGATAAGCAGCAGGGTTTTGCGTGGCACACATTAAATTTTCTTTGACATGGTAAAAATGTGTATGGACAATAGTGTCCTTTGGGATATTTTCTAGTAAGTGGGGCGGTTTAGGCAACCGATGAATACGATTGATTATAAATTCCCCCGGAGGTGTATCAGGGAGGAATGTCACAGAAATGTGTGAAGTATTCTTTTAATGCAGACTGTTGAACTGTCTCTGGTAGTCCTTTAATTTACAAATTGTTTCTTCTGGAACGGTCTTCCAATCTCTCAATGTAGTATTCAGCACTGGCTGGTTAAAGGTGGGGAAGGCTGTAATAGAGTTGTGTAATGCAGAGCTCACAGGAGAGGGCTGTGGAGTTACTGCCTGGTCTGGGAGGAGGTCTGGATGTTCCCCCTATATTGTTCTTTCGTGAGGAAGATGTGGCTGAGCTGCCATGTGTTGTGGCTGCATGTCCCGTGGAGCAATCTTGGAGAGACAGTTTGTTTGGCAGCAAGTAAAACTGAGGAGTTTCTGAAGAGCCCACCACTCTTTCCTCCTCTTCAGCATTCTCCCTGTCACTGCGTTGCCCTGGGGAAGAGTGCTGCGATCGTAGCTGGGTGATCAGCCTGCTGTTTTAGCCCTGGAAGTCAATTGTTCTCGCAGCTGTCTCAACAAGCAGCCATCTCAACAAGCAGCCATCTCAGTTGGCTTCCACCCACGCCCCCCCCCCCCCTTTGTTGCCATTTTAAATAAGTGCACATCAGTCTAATAAAAAAGCAAAATTATATTTAAACTTCTGTCCTAGAGTTTTCATTGCGCTATGGGATTTTCACAAGTAATACATGTAGACATAGTTAGACATTCCTAGTGATAATCAGACAATTTTTGCTATAATAATATAACTCTCTCACCATTCAGCAGGATAGAATCATTTTATATCTTAACATTCGGAAAAATAGGGTGCTTCATGAGCATTTCAAAACCAGACAATTCTCTGACACTTTTTTCATAAGGAAGAAGCACAACCTTTATGACCCAACCTTTATGACCTCCCTTGGTTGGTGCTGGACTTTCCTGACTTGGTGAGCGATATGATAATTTTGTGTTTCACAAAAGTATAATGTACAATTTTGTTTGTAATTTTTTATTTCTGTTCTTTAATTCTTATAGCCCCCTTCACCTCCTGAACATTTGTGTTACTCCCACAAAAAATGTTGAGGAATTGAGCTATTGCCTGCCCACAGAGGACACCCACCTATCAATATGAATTCAGCATTTTATATGCATATGTGATTGTGTGTTGGTGTCATATATTTTTCGGGAGGCATTTATAGGGAGGTTTGTTATGCACAAAGTGTGATCATGTTTTTAAAATAGCATTTTTATGGATTTTGTAACGGTAAAGTTATATTTTTTATATTTAGTGTTGTGTTGGTACCTCAAAAGTCCATCTTTTCTCTTTCTTCAATTTTGACTACATCAATAGTCTATTGATGCTTTTGGCAGTCCATTTTGTTCTATACCTCTATATACAAAAGAATTTTATAAGTTTAATGGTTTAGAAGTTCACTTATTTCCATTAGGGCTGGATGTGATGTCAAGAGCCCCTTTGACAGCTGTGTATGTTTGTAGGAGATTCTAAATGCACCCATAGATAAGTGATGGTAGTCACAGCATTTGACTACTGTATTAACTTTTATGCCGTGTACACACGAGCGGAATTTCCAACAGAAAGAGTCCGATGGGAGCTTTACATTGTATATTCTGACCATGTGTATGCCCCATCGGACTTTTTCTGTCGAAAATTCAGACGGACTTAGCTAGAGAACATGTTCTATATTTTTCCGACTGAACAAATTACTATCAGAAAAAACGCTCGTCTGTATGCTGTTCCGACGTACCAAAAACAATGCATGCTCTGAAGCAAGTACGAGACGGAAGCTATTGGCTTCTGGCTATTGAACTGCCATTTTCTAGTCCCATCATAGGTGTTGTATGTCACCGCGTTCTGGACGGTCGGAATTTGGTGTGACCGTGTGTATGCAAGACAGCTTGAGCGGAATTCCATCGGAACTCCGTTGTAAAAACCTTCAGAGTTTATTCCGACGGCAAAACCGGTCGTGTGTACAGGGCATTAGAATGATAATGGTATAAAAAGGCATGCTTTTGTTGGCTAAAGGGGCCTATGAACATAAAGCTTATTTTATACAGGCCTTTGCATATTTTCTGCATGAAGGGCACAGTCCTGCTGGCAAAGCTAGCCGAAGATCCTGCTTAAAATACACACCTAAAGTATTCACATTTTAGATGTATTTACAGTAGATTCATACAGTTTGCATATGTACAATTTCTTCAAATGACTTAAGCATGTATGCAATCATGCATTTACAGTAAACGTGTTCATGCACGTAAAATGTGTAAATCTGTGCATCCGTAACCGACTTTTCTGGTACACAGCTAAACACAGCACACTTTTTGCCTGTATGGTCATGTTGATTACTAAAGTGTTACATTAAGATGTATACAAAACTCTACACTGTATGCATCTAAATGCAACACTTTGTAAATGAACCATCATAGAGCATTCACCTTTTCCATCTCTGTATGACTAGATCAAGGAATATTGGCTGCCTATAGGCCCTCCTTGACTGTGTTAGAATCCCCCTGAGTGTTGGCTTGCTAGGTTGGAATTTGCTGGTTGAATGTCAATGCTTTCCTTAGAGATAGTCATCCCTCTGGATTGTCTGCAGAGAATTTCATCCAATTTCCCCTATAGACACAAATTTGTATAGAGTATTTACCTGATTCAAACATGAACATGCCTACGGCAATTGTTCATAAGATAGTAAGCGTCAGGATCATTCATGCAAGAATAGCTACCATATAACATCTGCAGGCTTCAGGTTTATACACAGAGCAGATATCTCAGAGAAGCAATAGCAATTAGCCAGGAAAAGTTAGTTCTTCACGGGTGATTAGTTGACCAAGAGATGTCTGGAGAAGTTGCAGAGTGCCCATAGATGCATGATTGTTTCTATGTGTGATGGTAATTGTGTGGATAGCATGACAGTCATCTCACATCTGCAGGTACCTTAAGATGACACAGTGATGATTCATATAGAAGATTTATGCTTCTCTAAAATGTTTCCACAATTAAGATTTTCTCTTCTAAAGAGGCAATAAAATGGATTCTGGTCAGGGCATGTCCTAGCTGCTGCCTGAGATGGAGATGACCACTCAGATCTGAATCTCCTCGCTTCTCCGGGTCTCAGCAGCGGCTCAAAGCCACACAGATGCCCAATCACCGATCCACAAACAGGTGCAACTTCAGGGCATTCTACAGGCTATGTCCAGGAAAACCTATCGGGCACCGAGACCGTGCCATCTGACCAACTACTTCACCTCACTTGGGGGCATGCACAGCCAAAATGGCGCTCAGTAAGACGGCCGCTCTCCTCCTCCTCCTCACGCACAGCCTGACCCAGCATTGGAAGCCTTGTCAGACATAGAAAAATCCTCCCAGCAGCCTGACAGCTCTCCCATAACTGATTGAGGTAAGAGAGCAGCAGATTCTCCTGAGTTCTCTCCTCAAAAGCAGCCCTTTGCAAAAAAACAACACTGAGCAGACAGGCAGGATTCACAAGCAGACTTGTCAGCATCTCATACAGCCCCCTATCTGCTTTCCCAGCCTCAGATGCACCTGCTTCTGAAAGCACAATTAAAGCTATGTTACTCTTCCTTCAAATAGAAATACTGTGTCCCATCTCGCCAACAGGATTGATGGTATTGAAGATCGCACAGATCATATAGAATCCCAATTAGGAATGGTCATTAAAGCTCATGATGAAATGGTATATGTGCATGAAGAACAAGACACGATCAGCCAACTACAATTAAAAATGGAGGATTTAGAAGACCAATCCCATCACAATAATATTAAAATAAGAGGGGTTCCTGAAGCTGTAAAACCACAAGAGCTCATACCATACCTACAACAATTATTCTTGAAGTGCATCCCTGATCTCTCACCTAGAGACTTATTGATGGACAGAGCACATAGGATTCCCAAACCAGCGCATTTACCCGACACCATCCCTAGGGATGTCCTAACTCGGCTCCACTTCTACCACATTAAGGAGTGCCTACTCATAGCGGTAAGAACCTCTCGCTCGCTCCCTCCTCCATATGCTGGTGTAGCTCTCTACCAGGACCTCTCTGCCACAACAACTAAACTGAGGAAAGAATTCTCCCCCATCACTATAATCCTGCGGGACCGCAAGGTTGTTTATCGCTGGGGCTTCCCCACCAAATTGTTGGTAACGCACCAAAACCGGTAAATTACCCTAAAAGATAAATCTCCCTGAAAGATGGCTACAAAATACTTCATAACTGGGGATTGCTACCTCCATCACCTCCCAGCAATTCTAGAGATTACACAGCCCACTGAGTTTGAGTAACATGCTCTCTGACGGAGTACATCCCACCTGCTGCACTCACTGCATTTATAGCTATGCTCTATTATCTTCTTTCCTTCCTCTACAAGGATGTCTGGTTCTTTTGTATATACATGCTCTGAGACCTGAGAGGCAGATTCTATGACTTATTCAGATTACTGGTTTAACTCATTCTTTGATTGTTACTACACACTCTGGCACATAGTGTGCTAAGCACATAGCCTACACACAGTTCAATTGTTATTGTTAATTCTAGTACTTGCTGTGTCTAACTTATTTAGTCATACTCTATTGTTATTACAGGTACTAATCTCAATCAGAAAACCGTTCCTCACCAAAACAATAATTAACAAAATCTCTCACTATCCCAAAGACCGAATAATCCTGTGTGGAGACTTCAATAACATTATCGACAAATCACTTGACTCCTCCAACCAAAACCGACAAAGCCCCACTGCCCTTTCCACGCTTTTGCAATTGGAAGATTTATATGATCCCTCGCGGTGCTTACATGGGTCAGATAAGGACTACACCTTCTATTCAACTGCACACAAATCCCACTCCAGGATTGATCTCTTCCTGTTACACAAAAGCACTCTGCAATCCATCTCTCAAGCTGAAATAGGCTTAATAACATGGTCAGATCATGCACCAGTTATGATAACCCTAACAGCAGGAAGAAATCAAAAAGGAGCTAGAGTCATACTTTACTTTTAACGCAAATTCTATATCAAATGATGTACTGCTTTGGAATGTGCATAAAGCCTTCATACAACTTGGAGCCCGTGAGAAACGTATATGAGTTGAGAAATATAACAGTTTTCTCGAAAAGATCCGAACTCTTGAAAAATCAAACAAAACCTCCACTAATAACTCAGACACCGCCCACTTCCGTAAACTTAGAGAGGAACTCCGCACCTTCCTACATGCTTCATTCGACTTCCACATAAAATGTTTATGTGTAAATTGGTACGCTGGGAATAAGCCGGGTGCCCTGTTAGCCAAACAGGTAAAACGCAAATTAGCTGCATCCAAAATTCCTTACATGCATTCAGCCCAAGGACTAAAGAATTTTATGAATCCCTGTATAATTTAAATGCCTCTACAGAATCCCTCAGCCCTGACCCTACTCAAATCTCACGATTCCTCGACTCGTTACAACTACCTGCCCTCACAACAGACCAACTAGAGGAGCTTAATGCTCCACTTTCTGAAACGGAGATCCTCAAGGCAATCCTATCACTCCCACTACACAAAGCACCGGGACCAGATGGCTATTGTGATGAATACTTTAAGACATTCGTAGACGTTCCAATGCCATAATTATGTAAATCATTCAATCACACTATGCAAATGGGAGACATCCCAAAAGAGTCCTTAGAGGCCCTCATTGTCACCATCCCAAAACCATCCCAAAGCCAGGTAAGCCCCATGACCAACCTGCCAACTACCGACCCATATTGCTCCTAAAAATGGACCTTAAAACATACACAAAAATACTTGCATCACACATCTCATAGCATATCCCCACACTGATATAGATGATCTTTGGATGCAGAAAAGGCATTTGACAGAGTCCGCTGGTCTTAACATAAAGCAGTCCTCCAAAAATTTGGATTCACAGACCATATCTACACAGCAGTGCTTGCTCTATACACCCATCTGTCGGCTAGAGTGTGGACTTCCGGTATGACCTCCGTTCCATCGTACGCAGACGACATCATCGTATTCATGACCAATCCTCTCCAATCCCTACCAACACTTCATGACCTCATCACACAATTCGGACAAATCTCTTTGTACAAAGTCAATTGCTCCAAATCTAATCTGCTTGGCATCTGCTTAGACCACATCACAAAAGCCACTCGCACTCACTCGTTCCCGTTTCCATGGGCACCATCCTCGATGCTTACCTACTTAGGGACACAACTAACTGTCCGCTCCTGTAACATCATCCGTAAGAAACTATGAAGCTCTTCTCAAGAAGCTGCAAGACCTCTGCTCCTCTCTCCGCTCCACCTGTGCCTTGTGGTCTGGAAAAATAGCACTAACCAAAATGTGTCTTCTTCCTCATCTGTTATACTTCTTCTGGACTCTCCCAGTCCCGTTACTATCTTCTCAATTGGATATGCTACAGCACACTCTCGACAACTTCATATGGGACGGCAAGCGTCCTAGGATTAAACACTCAGTTATGTGCTCATCAACGTCAAAAGCAAGGAACCCCCAACCTCAAAACTTACTACAAAGCCACAATCCTAAACCAAACCCAACACTGGTGGTCATCCACTTCTCATCCACTGTGGGTTCAGATAGAAAAAGCTTCTCTTAGCTCCCCCCACCAAATCTCTGCTAGCCACCATCTGGCTACAACATCACCCAGCACCATTTTTCCTAAGCACAGTTAATGCAACAGTTAAAGTCTGGAGCTTGATCCATCAACAAACAAAGGGAATTTCAACAGACATTAAGGGGTCCTTCCCCCTATCAGCACTTGAAATGATATGTACTGATATGTCACTTTCTTCATGGATAACTGCTGGTGCCACCACAATTGGGAATATCCTAAACAGTGGATCCTTACATACCTTCCAAGACCTACATGAAAAATTCAACATACCTAACAACAAATTCTCTAAATACCTAAGAATACGTCATGCCATGGCCTCTATCATTTGGTCGGATCAACCTCTCATGACAGACATTATCAAAGCCTATGAAAGCCCTATCAAGGGATCCTCATTCTTCTACAAAGTGATTAACAACACAGAGAACCACAAGAAATTACCAGTTATGGAAAAGTGGGAACAGACCCTAACCTTCTCGGCAAAGTTAACAACGTGTTACCAAGCATCACACCTCCCCTTGAAAGTTTCTAAGTGCCTATCACACTGGGAAACAAAAACTGATCCACCAATGGTACCAAACGCCAGCTAAACTAGCCCATTTTTCACCCTCTCAATCACCTGCTTGTTGGAGGAAATGCGCCAATGTCAGATCGAAAATCCACGTCTAGTGGTCCTGCCCTAAACTCTCCCCTTTATGGCACTTTGTTCAAACCCTCTTCACCAACCTTACTAGCAACTCCACAAATATCACACCCCAACTGGCTCTCCTAGGCCTGGGGCTGGAAGCTTGGGACATTCAATTCCATGTCACCCTCACCCACATCCTAATCACAGTTAGACTTTCAATATCGAGAAACTGGAACAGCAGCTCTTTACCCTCTCCTCATTCTACAGACCATTCATCAACACCTACAATTGGAGCTCATGTTTGCCTAAGCAGGGGGGCATGGTTTGGCCGAGCAGGAAGATGGCCACGTAATAGGAGAGCTCCTGCCGCTGCCTTCCTACCGACTCAATTAACGGAGGTATTCACTCCTCAGACGTTCACCATAAGATGGGAACAGCATCCCGGCAATCCTCTGCCTCGAGATACCGCTCTACCCGCGAACACACAGAGGGGATGAGTCAGAATATTCCGGAGATGTTCCGGACACAGAGGAGCAACATGGCGCCGTTCCACCACAGAACACCTCAGACCCCAGCTGCACAACAAACGGGACCCCTACCCCTGCCTCAGACGTTGACATCAACAACCTCGGGAGATACTAACCACCCTCATCAACCATACCTTAATATTCATGATCTGACAACAATTGCTGCAGACATCAAAGATACCCTGTCAGCAGCCATTATAGAACTGCGATTAGACATACATGCTCTGACTGACAGGGTACATGAGGTGGAACAGGTTACAGCGCAACATGATCATGTCCTCCGCAAGGCTACGAGGAAGAATGACTCCCACACTCTACAACTGAGGGAAGTTCAGCATCAACTCGAGGACCTCGACAATAGGGGCCGCCGCCATAACCTCAGAATCCGAGGAATGCCCGAAGCTATTGATTCTGATCACATCTCTCCTGCTGTAACAGGCTTATTCAACAATTTACTGAACAGACCTCCTCAAACCCAGATAGAGATGGAAAGAATTCACAGGACCCTACGTCCCAAAGGCAGAGAGACAGACCCCCGAGGGATATAATCTGCTGCATTGTGGACTATAAATTAAAAGAAGAAATTCTAAGGCATGCGAGGAGCAGACCACAGCTACAACATGAAGGGACCACTATCCAGATTTTTCAAGACTTATCAAGCATCACCCTGCAGCACCGCAGGGATCTGAGGCCGTTACTGCACGTACTACGAGCAAAGGGGATTCAATATAGATGGAAATTTCCCTTCTGCCTCTCGGCTACTTATCAGGGCTGCACAGCTCTACTAAAGTCCCGGAAGACTTACGTCCATTTTGTGATGCCCTGGGTCTCCCCCTGGTTGCGGTACCTAACTGGTACACTGAATATCACCATCAGAGAGGCGCAACACAGGAGGAGCCAATGGAGGCACAAGATACAAGATTCCACAGACGGAGATCCCCCTCGAGCGTCAGACAGCACATCGTGCACCACGGGGCACACCGTGGCTCTAGCCTCGTTGGTTCCCTGGGATCTCAGAGAGCCAGAAGGGAATGCTAAAAGCACCTCTACCATCGTTCCTCTCCACAGGATACCTACTCACTGTCATGTTCCGGCAGAAGTTAATTGACTTTCACTTTTCTTGTTGTCATCCCGACTTCCCCAGATTACTCCCTTCGGTTTTACTGTGCACTCCTTACAAGACCGCCGTGTGGACGTTAAATTAACCAGATGAACCCGACACATGTCTGAATAACTGTAAGTACTGCACAACTCCCCCAGCTGCACCCTCACTACCACTCCCTCTGTAAAGCCTGGATCCCACAATGAATAATCGAGAAATTCTGCTGCCTCCTGACCGCACCAAACGTGTGTTAACATCACTTTTTGTCACCAGATGAACTTCCCCACATTACAGCATGACCGAACTGACTCATGATTAATCTCAACACCCAGGGATCTAACTACTGACCCTTGAACTTTCACCCCTACAATGTAAGTGGTCTACATGTACTTAGCATACCATGCATATAATGGACTGGGTAATGTATAATAGGCTGAAATGTAAGGCAAAATCTCTACAATAGACACACGACTTGCACTCAAAAGACAGACCAAAGCTGGATCTGAATACCGGTTATACTGATTTAGACTTGTGTTAGTGATCATAACAGCGTTATGATATCTATAAAGTTCCTCATGCTCAGATCTCCACTGTACCACCAACTGATATCCAGGAAACAAAATTGTAAGGGTTATACCGTCCTACATACCGGGTTACTTGATACCCCGGTTAGCGACATAGGAGATGCGCTCATCAGTAACAATCAATAGTCTTGGGTGCCCTAATATAATACTTGCCTAAAAGTAGGGTTTCGAGACTACTAAGGTACTTTATAATCTCCCTACCCAGCGAATGCAGCGAAGGTTAGATGACTCCACACCCTTAGACTGAAACCAGCTTCTCTTAAATATACTGCGAAACCCAGTCGGCTTACTTTACAGCAACAGTACTAACAGCGTTGCTTAATACCTCCCAACCCCCTCAAAGCACATAATCCAGCCTTTTATTCGTCAATGGGTTTTATTCTATAACCAGAACAGAGTTGCAGACCATTAGCAACATAGGGGTGCTTCAACCATACTAAACCCCTCTTCCTACACCTATTCCTCTATGTACTTCTGCAAAGCTATCATTTACACTGTCAGAGATTTGAAGGTCAAGACACCATAGATTTAAGTGGTACATGGTGCTGTGACTGGGCTAGTGATGCAGAGCCAGATAAATGAGGATTAACTTGGCAGATACACATCCACGCGAGTACATCTTAACAGTGTTGGTGGGGGGAGGGACAGAGGCAGAGGGGGAGGAATAACATATACAGAAGCGGGACTGGACTCACTCAAGAGTACTTTAAGGTATAAAAACATAGTTGGAGGATTCCAATATTTTATAGTTCACATGTTTCTTCATTATTATTTTAGATGTGTTAACATTTTTGTTATATGATGTGTGTTCTTTATAGTAATGTTTTAAACAATATAAGTCCCTTGACGTACTGGCCGAACAGAGGGCCAAAGACTTGTCTACAACGTTCCAACCCTACACATGATTTACAATGCACAGCAGCGGAATCAATTCTAGCAAAATGCGACAAGGCCCTGTCGCCTATCACCTATACTCTGACTATGATTACCTGCCCTCTGTCCGGTTGGACATCATGGTCACATACACTTACCATCCCATCTACCATGAAAATGAATCACTCGCAATTTTACCCACACCCATAACTGTCTTCCTCCAATCATCTGCCTCTAGGAATGGCAGCGGCGGGCTTGCTGGCTGTTCGTAAATATCCTCGGTGTAAGGTACTTACCAACCCCCACACAGTGCAGTAGAATAACTAGGACCTACACGTAGGTCAGTTTCCACTGACAACTCACTGTACGTTTATAACCTCTCTCATTGCGGAGCAGGTTAGTCGAATACTACCCCCCTTTCCCATCACCAAACACAGTACATCCATCTAGCCAGATAACGGCTTGCTCTACTACCGCACGTGTGATTGATACTTTTTCGGACACCCAAGCTCCGATTACTCCCCTTCCTTCCCTATATTGGCGGGCACAAATACCCAAGTCATGGCTGCTAGAGATAGGACTTCGCTCCCCTCATGGGTGAAGCTTTACTCGCTGAACATGCATGGTCTTAACACTCCGGAAAAGAGGTCTCAATTACTATATACCCTACAAAAAAACAAAACACAAATAGCATTCATTCAAGAGACCCACTTCCACACTAATAACATCCCCAAACTCTTCAATCACCACTTCCACTTCCCTACGATATATCACACCTCCAATGACGAATCAAAAATTAAAGGTGTTGCAATATTAGTATCTAAAAATTGCCCTCTCCAAATTTCAGAGGTCAAAAGAGATGTCCATGGTAGATATCTATTCCTCAAAGGGACACTACACAACAAACCCATTACCCTGGCTAACCTTTATGCACCTAACAAACAACAGGTAGCATTCCTCCATGAAACTCTACATCTGCTCACTGAATTTTATTCGGGCATCCTCATTGTTGGTGGAGACTTTAATGTCGCACTAACCCCAACCCAAGATTCTTCCACAGGAACGTCATCCATGCGATTTAGAGCCCTTACCGCTAAAAACATCTCAGAGATCTGACATTACATGACGCCTGGCGAACACTACATCCAAATGAACGGGATTTCACATTCTGCTCTTCACCACACAATAAATACACTAGAATTGACCATTTTTTTATATCCCAGAATGACCTAACATTTCTTTCCAAAGCCACTATAGACCCCATGGTTATTTCAGATCATAACCCCATTTCCATCACACTAGATCTACCGGTGACCAGAACCAGAAACACAATTTGGCGTCTAGATAACTCTCTTTTAACAGACCTTGAAGCCACTCAAAAACTTACTACGCGTCTTACACAATATTTTGCGGACAATGTCATCGAAGATTCCAATCCAACTACCGAATGGGCAGCGCATAAATGCGTAATGCGTGGAGAACTAATTTCTCTTTCAGCTAACAGATACAAACAAAAGCGTAACCGCATTGCTGCGTTATTCAGGAAAATTCACACCCTAGAACGAGCACACAAATTATACCTAGCGACCAAATCTCTGGCTGATCTCGTAAAAGCAAGGGAAGAACTATTGGAAGAGCTAGGCAAGACATTGAAGCGCAAATATGTCTTAACACGAAAATTGTTTTATGAATTCGGCAACAAATCTGGGAAACTATTAGCGAAAGCCCTCCAACACAAAAGATCTAGGAATACTAACGCAACGGGGCGTACTTTAGAAAGACAAAAGGCTATAAAAGACTTCCTAGCACAATACTGCATATCCCCTATCAACCCAGAGTTTAGAACAACCCATCAGTGTAGGAGAAACCTTACAAGCCCTGAAACAACTTAAACCGGCTAAGAGCCCGGGTCCAAATGGTTTGACCGTCAGTTACTACAAATCTTTCCACGAAACACTTACTCCTCATTTCACTAAGGCATTTAATGCAATGCACTCCTCTCCACAAGTAAGTAAAGACCTATTGAAAGCCCATATAATGCTAATACCAAAACCAGGCAAAGATGAGACTAATATTATCAAATTACAGACCCATTTCCCTCCTTAATGTGGATGTAAAACTTTATGCCAAAATTCTTGCAAATCGCATACTCCCTCTCCTCCCCAAACTGATTTCACTTGACCAGGTGGGTTTTGTCCCTGGAAGGGAGGCTAGGGGCAATGCTATAAAAGCTATCAACATCCACCACTGTGTCAGGGAAAGCCCTCTTGCAAATATCCCAGCAAACTGAAGTTTAAAGGAATGCCTGTGCATAGAGGCACCATCCGGCGCCCGCGCGTGCGCAATAGCGCCAATAGCGTGCATGGGCGCATGCGCAATAGCGCCGATAGCACTGCACGGGCGCGCGTGCCCCCTGTAACAGCACTTGGCGCCAAAGGAGGCTATTTAAAGGGGACTGTTTCACTGCTGCCTTGCTGTCCGGTCTACAGCGTTCCTGAAGACCCCTACTGCCCTGTTACTTTGCATTTGCTACCTGATACCTGTTGGACTGTTCCTGACTACTCCATTTGCTGCCTGCCCTGATCCCGGCTTTTGGACTTTGACTACTCTGTTTTCTGCCCGTCCTGATCTCAGCTTTTGGACTTGACTATTCTCCCATATTTACCTTCTGTACCTGCTCTGCGTGCCAGTGTTTGACCCGGCTTGCCTGTACCCTGCTGTCTACATCCTGCTGCTGGACTACAAGACACCTCCCTGCTGTCTTCATCCTGCTGCTGGACTACAAGACACCTCCCTGCTGTCTACATCCTGCTGCTGGACTACAAGACACCTCCCTGCTGTCTACATCCTGCTACTGGACTACAAGACACCTCCCTGTTGTCTACATCCTGCTGCTGGACTACAAGTCACCTCCCTGCTGCCTACATCCAGCTGCCGGACTATAGGACACCTTCCAGCTGACTATCTGATTCAGCTCCCTGCTCCAGCCTTCCAGTCAGGCACTTGTGCCCCTTCGCACTCTCGAGCCCCTGTCATCACTACCAGGGGTTCCCGAGTTGGAGGTATACGAGAGGCCGTTCCCTGCATTCCGGGCTCTACTTACCAGGTACGTGACACACTGGCTTTCCACATCCTCCACACAAGGCTTTTTTCTATCTCTCGATGCGGAGAAGGCATTCAACAGGGTGGCTTGGGATTACATGAAGGCATCACTGCTGGCCATGGGATTTCCTGCACACTTTCTCCAAATGATCCTAGCGCTTTATTCTTCCCCCACAGCCAGAATTAGAGTTAATGGCCGCCTGTCGGATGCCTTCTCCATTTCGGATGGCACACGCCAGGGGTGCCCCTTATCTCCTCTCATCTTTATACTCACTTTAGAACCCCTCTTACGCAAACTTAGGACACACCCCAATATTACTGGCATTGGCATACGTCACAAACATTACAAAGTGGCAGCATATGCCGATGACATCCTTCTTTTCCTCTCTAACCCCCTTATCACCATTCCCAATTTATTAAAAGACTTTGCCCTCTTTCGTAATTTGTCCAATTTACAAATTAATTTTCAGAAATCTAAAGCCCTCAACATCTCTCTCCTGATATCGTTAGTTACTCAATGCCAAGCTAACTTTCCTTTTGGTTGGGAACCGCATGCCCTCACGTACTTACGTATTCAAATCCCCTCTAAACTAGAGGAGCTTTATGACAGAAACTACCTACCAATACTCTGAACTATACAGAAAGATCTTCACAAATGGTCCAGTTTTCATGGTTTGGGCGCATTGCCATCCTCAAGATGAACATTCTACCCCATATCCTCTACATTTTTCAAACGGTTCCAATTAACCTCCCAATTACTTTCTTTAAAACCTGCAAGAGACTATGCAGGAACTTCATCTGGGCTTCTCAATCTCCAAAATAAGCTGGGATAGAATGACTCTACCCAAACAGAAAGGTGGACTGAGCCTCCCAGACATTCACAGATACTACGCGGCATGTCACATCACAAGAATGATTGATTGGCATATCCTTTGTCCCTCTTTCCCATATTCCATGGATCAACATCAAGGCCATTCCTAAGGAACACTTTTCACACCCACTAACAGGTCCCACGCAACATAGCTTCAAGAAAACCTGTGACTCACTTAATCTGATCCCTTCACCAGGTCCGATGACTCCCTTAGATGGTAACCCCGACTTCCTTCCTGGTCTCCCAGAATATAACATAAATCTCACAAGCATTGATCAACCGCTCAGAGCACATCACCTTTTTCACAATAATTCACCCGTCTCTTTTGCTTCTCTCTCCTCCCGCCTCCCAGAGCACAAAATTTCCTTTTACAAATATCTACAAATTAGACACTTTCTGAACAGCAGCAGACTCATCACTCAATGGTGTAGAGAACAAAATCCTTTTGAGGCATTGTGCAACAGCACAGAACCCCAAACACATCTGATTTCAACAGTATACTTACTCCTTTTTGGGGAGATCAACCATACATTCAACCTAGCCAACCGTAAATGGGAGAATGAACTCAACTTAGACTTATCCAACGAAGACTGGGAAAATATTTACAATCACATCCATAAAGGCTCCATCAGCATATCAGCACAGGAAAATAGCTTCAAACTATACTCCAGATGGTACCGTACCCCTAAATGGATACACATATTTCATCCTACTATATCCCAACTGTGCTGGAGATGCGACTCTGAGGTGGGTTCCCTACTCCATATCTGGTGGGAATGTAAACACATAAAACCATTCTGGGAAAAAATACACAACACAATTGCTCAAATTACCACTTACCCCTTAGACTTCACTCCGGCTCAATACTTGTTACATCACACTTCGTTGCCCCAATCTACATACAAAAAATCTCTCATGCTTCACCTCATTAACGCAGCTAAACAATGTATACCGTTATACTGGAGAAATACTAACCCCCTGTCATGTACCCGATGACGGAGCCCAGAATGCAGGAAGTAGCCTCTCGTGTGCCTCTGATAGAGGAAACAGGGACTCAAGAGCACAGGGGGCCACAAGTGCTTGGCAAGTGGCAGATGTAGAGCTGATCCGGACCTCTGGTGCAGCAGAAGTGGGGCAAGCAGGGACACTGGAACAGCTGGCTGTGCAGAGAAGTACCGTAGCTGGCAGGAACTCAGGAACAGCAGGCAGCAGAGAGGTTTTCTGTAGTTCCACTGGAGCACTGGAACAGCTGACTGTAGTGAGATGCACTGGAACTCTGGCAGGAACACTGGAACAGCTGATTGTGCAGAGAAGTACCGTAGCTGGCAGAAACTCAGGAACAGCAGGCAGCAGAGAGGTGTTCTGTAGTTCCACTGGAGCACTGGAACAGCTGACTGTAGTGAGATGAACTGGAACTCTGGCAGGAACACTGGAACAGCTGATTGTGCAGAGAAGTACCGTAGCTGGCAGGAACTCAGGAACAGCAGGCAGCAGGGAGGTGTTCTGTAGTTCAACTGGAGCACTAGCGAGGTCAGACAGGCCGGGTCAGAACTAGCGGGCAGAGCAGGTACCAAACAGAGGCAGAAGAGTAGTCAGGGCACGGACCGGGTCGGCAACAGACAGGCAGCAAACAACCGTAGGAGAAGGCAGGAGAATAGTCCAAATAGCCAGGGTCAGGAACTGGCAGCAAACAAGAGTAGTCAGGAGCAGGCCGAGTAACAGGAATCAGGTAGACAGGAATACTGGTAGCTTAGGGTCACAGGGAATGCTGTAGACCGGACAGCAAGAAAGCATGCTGACAGGCTCCTTTAAATAAGTCCACTGGCGCCAAACACTGTCACACTGCACGTTTGCGCGCCCCCGCGCGCGTCCAAGTACCGATAGTAGGTGCCTGCTCACACCATCCCGCACACTCGTTCGTGCTAGCGCGCAACCGCATGCGTCCGTTCATGCTAGCACGCACCTGTGCGTGTCCACCGGCTCTAACAACAGGAGTTCTGTGCACTGATCCTCCGCCCACAACTATGTTAACAGAATGTCTTTAATGACACCCCCCTAAACTGACCGACTGGTTTAAATGCATAGAGAAAGTGGCTGAGATGGAGGATCTGATCCATCAAGCTAAAGATAACCCAAAGAAATACCGAATGACATGGGCTTGTTGGCTACATTTCCGAGAATCCTTAGTGTTCCAAGAGCTAATTCGTAATCTGTAACTAGACCACTCCATGGGAATACAATGCTAACCTCCACGTATTTCCCCTTTGCTATAGCAATGTGAATACCCGCCATACTAATATTCATATTAATTCATTTCTATGTTCTTTTTTTTATATATATGTCCTATCTCATATCTCACATAACGAATGCCCTCCCCGTTCCCTGATGTAGAGTTACCCGACTACTCTCTAGATACCAAATTAAACCCTATGATCCGACCTTAGACCAACCTCACATGTAGCCTATATCATTATTATTATTATTATTATTAATAATAATAATAATAATAATAATAACTTGTAGTTTTCTTGAATACTTGGATTGACTGTACTGCATTTGTTTCCTTGATTCTTATTACTTGTAATTGCATGGTTTTTCTTATCAATAAAAACTATATGAAAAAAAAAAAAAAAGTTTGCCTAAGCAAACCTAAACCTACCTAAATTCCAAAAGGACTGGGCTCCCTGGAGCAAATACAATCAACTGGATGTTACCTACTTACTCTACTAACTTAATACCATCTTATTAACACGGATTACTCCACATTCCTACGCTCGTCCTGTATATCATCCTCACCTGTACCAACGCGACCCACTTTCATCTCTTACTACCATTATCTCCTCCCCATCTGGAACGGACTTACAATTGGCTACACGCAGATCTATGGAACCTTTATTCAATAAGGCATATTGGACTTCATGTCATCATTGTACACTTTCTTATGTAACACAATGATACAGCTCTACAACTATACTGTATGTATACTTTGAAATTCTTCAATAAAAACAGAAAAAGTTCTACGTTAAAAAAAAAATAAATAAAATGGGTTCTGGTCTGCAGCAATGTTCATTGCATAAAACAATAGGGAGAAAAAGCAATAAAATATGTTTCTATTGGCTGAGATCTGCAAAGATAGTGTTATCTGTTTGTTTGCTCTGTGGAAAGTAACATAAAATAACAATAGAGCCAATGTTATTCCTACCCTTTTTAAATATGCAGCATTTACAAAGCATGCTTAGCGAGTTGAGGCATTTAAAAGATCAGTCTTTGGCTGATGAATGAAAGGCTGCTGCTTGCGTGACTCACATACCAAATGGTAAGCTGCCTTCAAAGCCTGGTTTGCTGTCTAATTATATATACACAAAACAGAGCTGACTATTACAAACAAATCATATAAAAAGGAATAAAACTCCTCTTAAGATACTATTTCCAAGGTTTTGTCATAACCTTAGAATGTAAGCTGTTAATGCCCAGAGAAAAAAAAAACTACAGCTGCAAGGTCCAGATAAGACCCATGTAATTGTTTTTCTTTTAATTATTACTTTATAAAGACATTACACCTCCTACTCAAAATGAGGAAAATTACCCCTCTTTTCAATTTTTCAAATTTTCTTTACAGAAAAAATGGCTCATTTGCATTTGTTGAAATCTGCATTAATTTATCCCTTGTAGGATAGAATCTGTGTTAAGACTCTGCTGTTCCAAAGGCGCTTTCAGCTAGCAACACATTATCAGGCTATGGAGGAGATAAAAGAAAATGCAAAATATGTTAGAATCCATAGCAGCAAAATTCTAATCAGCTGGAATACAATGACTCAGTGGGTAAAGTAAATTTGCATCAGTGTTCAGAGCTGAATGCAAATGCAAAGTGGAAGAAGAGATACATTAAACATCCAGATGATTGGTGCGCAGGACTGAAATTGTAGTGTTTACTGTCATTATGTGATAATTGCAAGGAAGAAGCCTTAAGATGTCCTTATTGTAAAGAGAAAAACATTTCAGAGGAAATGAATAATTCTAAACGGATTTCTACGTTGTATTAGAGGAAAAAACAACAGCCATTTCATTTATAGGTAGATGTAGTGATAGATTAAGGCAGAATGTGGCCCTAGCTGAGATAGCAGCTTTACCACTTTCTGCTGCCCCCATTCCCCATCCCTCCCACTGACATTTCAATAGGCATAGAGAATCCTCTCCATCTTTATTGCCATGTACTGACACCAAACTGTCTACAGTACATCGTCCCTTGTGCAGTGGCATCTAGGTACACAGTTTTCACCTATTCTGGTGAGCTATAGGCTCTTACCTACATTGCCTTGTAAATTATCCAGCTGTGGGTAGGTATAATGATATTTGGGAGTGTAGAAAACAGGCATATTGCATAAAATTTCCCCAGCCCTCCCATTGACATTTCAATAGGCATAGAGAATATTCTCCATGTTTATTGCCATGTATTGACATCAAACTGTCTACAGTCCATAGTCACTTGTGCAGTGGCATCTAGGTACACACTTTTCACTTATACTGGTGAGCTATAGGCTCCTGCCTACATTGCCTTGTAAATTATCCAGCTGTGGATAGGTATAATTACATTTGGGAGTGTAGAAAACAGGCATATTACTTAAAGAGAATTATAATATTACTATGAGAGCTACCATTATTGACTTGTTTTGAAGGTGCAAGTCTCAGGCCAGTCATCTTCCTCCTTGTTTCCTTACTCAGTAAGTCTCTGAACTGGAGCAAGCACGCAGCCGGTGAATTGTCTGGATGCATGAATTGCATTCTTCTTCTGGGTCTGTCAGTGACCAAGTGTTAAAGGAAGGAGGGGAATGGCTACATCGGAACCCAAACCTTAAAAACAAGTCAGCAATGATACTTTCCAGGCATGTTTGGAGTATTGTGCATCCTCAAAACGTTTTAAAGTTGATAATGAAAGTGGCAGCCCACTTTATGGCCCGTACACATGATACAAAATGCGGACGGAAAATACCGCTTTCAAAGCATTCGTACGATACACGGATCGTTAGTACAGAACTTTCAAGAGCTGATCATGACAGTTCATTCGATATTATTAGATCAGACAAGCACAAAAATTTTTCTTGTGTGATATCAGATTGGACAGTTTTCATTTAATCAGTACAGTTGTCGTCCAAAAATACAATAGAGTTACAACACATGACATCACTTTTGATATTTTATTCTGTCGTATGAGAATTTTTGTCACGTTAGTAACCTTTCCATTTTTTTTCAACAATTCTTATTCAGTTTTATCAATATACAAAAGGTGAACAACATTTGTCATGTATCAACATGTACTACAGACGGTGACACGGATGACCATTGCTAACAAAGTCGTGCATCTACATTAACATTGGTATGGGTTTCAAGTGATATTTATAGAGCGAGAGGTGTTGCCCCACTCCTCCAGTCACCCCATTGGGAACTTACTGTGACTTGGTTGAGGGACAACCCCTGCAGGCCCATGTCGCTATTATAACAATTACAGATGGGAGATGCAATCAACTGATCTCCTCAGTATGTAAGAGGTTCAACAGGTCTATTGTCATTAGCAGTTATTCACCAAGAGCTTATAGCTCACAACTAAAAGGGAGAATTATGAGGATTTTTCTTATTCTTATGTGTGTCTTGTGGGTGTTATACCATTTTACCCATGGTTGCCAGTGTGGAAGGAATTTTCCTCTGGTGGGTTCGGAGATCTCCATAGTCCGAGTATTACTAATTTAGTTGCTAGGAATAGGTGGGTGGTGAATTTCCTTTGGAGCGCTGGTATGTTTTCAATGCCCACATTTAATAGGACTAGAGAAGGGGAGTATTATATAGGTAGACTTGTCACTTGGTGGAAGATTGTGAATATGCTGGACCAAAATTTGGCCATTTGGCCACAATTTTATAGAATATGAAAGATGGTGCCTGACTGTGCACAGTTCCTCCAACACAGAGGACGTGTGGAGGGGTCAAATTTGGCAGTCCTGTATGGTGTCAGGTACCATCTTTGTGTGAAGAACAGAGAGAAGCACATTGCTCCAGGCACACTCAGGTGCAGGATGGATCACAGGTGCAGACCTCGGCTCACCACCGTGGAAGACGAACAAGACAAGGAATTGGTCTCACACTGGAACTCCAAATTATCTCAATGTCATCTTTATTGTCAAAAAAGGGTCAGACAGATACAGGCAATACCATTGCCTGTATCTGTCTGACCCTTTTTTGAATTCAGGGTTGCTAAAATTGGGAGAGGGCGATCAGTGGACTTGGATTTAAGGTGAGGGTAAGCTAGGACATAATCATATAAGCTACCTCCTGGTATTAGAGCTTGTTCAATGATCCCCCATAGTGGGGTGGGTTGGTTAGGAAACCATCCTCTAACCTGTGCTAATATTGGAGCTATGTGATAGTCAGCTAAGACTGGTAAACCCACTCCTACTGCTCTTTTTGCCTTTCTAAGCTTGGAAAAAGCACTTCTAGCTTGTTTGCCTTCCCAAAGGTATCTAGAAAGTATTGTTTGCAAAGCTTGAAAGAATTTTCAGGGGACTGACATATATATATAGTAATTGGGGTAAGAGTTGCATTTTGAAGGCTGCCAACCTTCCTGACCATGATAATGTATGTTCGCTTAAGGTTTGTAATCCCTCCTTTAATTTTATTTCAAGTGGAAAGTAGTTATCCTTGAATAATTGCTCAGGTTGGGAGGTGAGTTTAATCCCTAGGTAGGTAATTTCATGGTCATTCCATACACATGGGAATCTAGTTTATAGGCCCAGTTTGTCTTGTGGAGTTACTCCCAGATCTAAAATATAAGATTTGGTGTCATTCACTTTGTAGTACGACACCATACCATACCCTTGTAGTAGATGAAACACATGCGCCAGGGAAGACACCGGATTTGTGAGCATTAAAATCACGTCATCTGCAAAAAGGCTTATGACGTGTTTACGGTTATTGATCATAAAACCATGTATGTCAGGGTTTTGTCTAATTGCTGGTGGCTAATGGCTCCATTAACAAATTAAAAATAAGGGACATAAATAAAGGACACCGCTGGTGAGTGCCGTTTGTAATCCTAAAGGGTTTGGACAACATGCCTGACGTATACACCCGGGCCGATGGAGAAGTATAGAGGGCCAGTATTGCAGAAAGCAAATGACCTGTGAAGCCAAATTTCTCCAATGCTTTTATTAGGTACAGCAAATGCACCCTATCAAACTCCTTCTCTGCATCCAAAGCTAGAAGCAGAGAAGGCGTCCGGTTGTTCTTAGCAAGATGGATTATGTCTAATAATCGTCTGGTGGCATCCGATGTTTGTCTGCCCTTGGTAAATCCAGATTGATCTGGATCAATTAGAGTGGGTAGGATGTCCACTAATCTCAATGCTATGGATATAGGCCTAAAATTTTGGGAAACGTCCGGTTTAGGCAATGTAACTATTAATGCTTCTAACATCTCAGATGGAAAGGAAGCTGAGGCAGCCATGGTCTCGTACACCCTAAGAAGGCATGGTCCTAGAGTTTGTTTAAAATTCTTGTAAATTTCCCCTGTGAGTCCATCCAGTCCTGGAGATTTGTTATCAGGGAGAGTGTCTATGACCTTCAGTATTTCAGTCAGGGAGAAGGGGGAGGTTAACTCCTGGAGTTGCGAAGGGGAGAGTTGAGGTAATTTAATGTCTGTTAAAAAGTTTTCTACATCTGATTGAGATGGTTGCACAGTGCGGCTATCTTGATTTAAATTGTAGAGGGACCCATAATATTCGCTAAAGGCATCTGCAATGCTTTGGAGGTCAAACACCTTTTGTTTAGACTTGGGGTTAATAAAATTTGGTATTTTGGTTTTAAAGCAATGGCCCTGCAATTTGCAAGTGAGTGCTTTCCCTGCTTTATTACTGGTAGAATAGAAGGACATTTTCATCCTTTTCTCGGTTTGTTCGAAGGATTCAGGTAAAGCTAGTCTAAGGTCATGTCTCAGGGTAGTAAGTTTTGCACTGATGGGAGGGGTAGGGTTTTTTTTTGTTTTGAGCTTCAAGGGTACTCATTTCTGAGAGTAGGGTATTAAGCTGCTGCTTCCTCTGCTTTTTGAGCCTTGTGACTAATTGAATAAACATACCACTAATGTACGCCTTGTGGGCATTCCAAAGTGCAAATGGGTTATCGGTAGAGGAGGATTTGACCTGAAAGTAATCGGACAAGTGACCCTCTAGGATTTTTTTAGTTAATGGGTTTTGTGTTACCTGTGAGTTAGAGCGCCACACATAGGCACTATTGTTGGGATATTTATCCCCTAGAGTAAGGAGGATGGAAGCATGGTCTGACCATGTTATGTTGCTGATTTTGATTTGGGTTACCTTTTGTAGTAGCCATTTGTCCATTAGAAACAGATCAATCCTTGTGTACGTGCAATGTCTATGATAGTAATATGAAAAGTCCATTTCGCTGGCATGGGTACATCGCCAGGCATCATACAGGTCATGTGATCGTAAGAAGGAAGTCAAAGAAGGTGTCTTTTTAGAAGGGAACCTTGTTGTATATACTTAATTTTTTTCATCAACCCATTCAGGAACCTAACTTGATAATTATTGGGGACATAAGCATTCACCAGTGTATATCGGGTAGCATTGATATCACACACTATGATGAGATAGCGGCCAGAGGAGTCAGATGTTTCTGAGTGGAGTTGGAAGGAGACCTTGATTGCAACCATGACCCCTCTTTTTTTGCTGTCATGTTGGTGAAAAAATAATGTTGGAAGCATCTATGAGTGCATCTAGGTGGAGCCTTATGGTAAAAGTGTGTCTCCTGGATGCATAAAATGTTACAGTGAGAAGAGTCTGCTTTTCTCCAGAGGGACGCCCTTTTGGCCGCATGGTTTAGTCCATGTGTTACATAGTTACATATAGTTACATAGTAGGTGAGGTTGAAAAAAGACACAAGTCCATCAAGTCCAACCTATGTGTGTGATTATGTGTCAGTATTGCATTGTATATCCCTGTATGTTGTGGTCATTCAGGTGCTTATCTAATAGTTTCTTGAAGCTATCAATGCTCCCAGCTGAGACCACCGTCTGTGGAAGGGAATTCCACATCCTTGCCGCTCTTACAGTAAAGAACCCTCTACGTAGTTTAAGGTTAAACCTCTTTTCTTCTAATTTTAATGAGTGGCCACGAGTCTTGTTAAACTCTCTTCTGCGAAAAAGTTTTATCCCTATTGTGGGGTCACCAGTCCGGTATTTGTAAATTGAAATCATATCCCCTCTCAAGCGTCTCCTCTCCAGAGAGAATAAGTTCAGTGCTCGCAACCTTTCCTCATAACTAAGATCCTCCAGACCCTTTATTAGCTTTGTTGCCCTTCTTTGTACTCGCTCCATTTCCAGTACATCCTTCCTGAGGACTGGTGCCCAGAACTAGACCACATACTCTAGGTGCGGCCGGACCAGAGTCTTGTAGAGCGGGAGAATTATCGTTTTATCTCTGGAGTTGATCCCCTTTTAATGCATGCCAATATTCTGTCTGCTTTGTTAGCAGCAGCTTGGCATTGCCTGCCATTGCTGAGCCTATCATCTACTAGGACTAGGACCCAGGTCCTTTTCCATCCTAGATCCCCCCCAGAGGTTCTCCCCCCAGTATATAGATTGCATTCATATTTTTGCCACCCAAATGCATTATTTGACATTTTTCTACATTGAACCTCATTTGCCATGTAGTCGCCCACCTCATTAATTTGTTCAGGTCTTTTTGCAAGGTTTCCACGTCCTGTGGAGAAGTTATTGCCCTGCTTAGCTTAGTATTGTCTGCAAATACAGAGATTGAACTGTTTATCCCATCCTCCAGATCGTTTATGAACAAATTAAATAGGATTGGTCCCAGCACAGAACCCTGGGGAACCCCACTACCCACCCCTGACCATTCCGAGTACTCCCCATTTATCACCACCCTCTTAACTCGCCCTTGTAGCCAGTTTTCAATCCATGTACTCACCCTATGGTCCATGCCAATGGACCTTCTCTTGTACAGTAAACGTTTATGGGGAACTGTGTCAAATGCTTTTGCAAAATCCAGATACACCACGTCTATGGGCCTTCCTTTATCTAGATGGCAACTCACTTCCTCATAGAAGGTTAATAGATTGGTTTGGCAAGAACGATTCTTCATGAATCCATGCTGATTACTGCTAATGATACCGTTCTTATTACTAAAATCTTGTATATAGTCCCTTATCATCCCCTCCAAGAGTTTACATACTATTGATGTTAGGCTAACTGGTCTGTAATTCCCAGGGAGGTATTTTGGGCCCTTTTTAAATATTGGTGCTACATTGGCTTTTCTCCAATCAGCTGGTACCATTCCAGTCAGTAGACTATCTGTAAAAATTAGGAACAATGGTCTGGCAATCACTTGACTGAGTTCCCTAAGTACCCTCGGATGCAAGCCATTTGGTCCCGGTGATTTATTAATGTTAAGTTTCTCAAGTCTAATTTTAATTCCGTCCTCTGTTAACCATGGAGGTGCTTCCTGTGTTGTGTCATGAGGATAAACACTGCAGTTTTGGTTACTGAAGCCCCTCGATTCACTCGTGAAGACTGAGGAGAAGAATAAATTCAATACCTTCGCCATCTCCCCATCCTTTGTAACCAGATGTCCTTCCTTATTCTTTATGGGGCCAATATGGTCTGTCCTCCCTTTTTTACTGTTTACATACTTAAAGAATTTCTTGGGATTTTTTTTGCTCTCCTCCGCTATGTGTCTTTCATGTTCTTTCTTAGCTGTCCTAATTGCACCCTTACATTTCCTGTTGCATTCTTTATAAAGTCGGAATGCTGAGGATGATCCCTCAACCTTGTATTTTTTGAAAGCCTTCTCCTTTGCTTTTATATGCATTTTTACATTGGAGTTAAGCCATCCAGGACTTTTATTCGCTCTTTTAAATTTATTACCCAATGGGATACATTGGCTAATGCCCTTATGTGCATTTATGGAAAGTATTTTAATTGGCATGACACAGTTTGGAGGGCATGATAGGTGTCAAGTGTTGAATATACTTACAAGTAGGCCAATTGGTGGTTGTCCAGTTGAGGATGAGTCTTTGTAGCTCCAAGGTGACACTGTTCCATGTGTGTATTGCAACTTGGATGAATGGTGTGAAATGTCCGGGCACCTTTTTTATTCATTGATGTGGGAAGATGTCTTGGTAGTTGAGGCAAATAGAATCTGGTAGGTTGCGGGTTCGAGGAGGTTCAGCAGAGGTAAATGTGAAGACGTCTCTGGTGTTGGTTGTACCGGAAAAACAAAAAGCAGGACAGAACAAACTGTAATAGGGAAAAAAATGTTTTTAAATGGTTGGTAGGATAAAAAGAGAATCCTCAGGTGGATTTGTGAACATTATGCACTGTGCATTAAGAATGAGGGGAAGTGGAAGTATATCCATATATGACATTACCGGGGGGTAGGCAGTGTTGCCAACCTACCAGATTGAAATTTACTGACACGACACCCAAAATTTACTGGCACAGCCAAGTTTTTACTGGCATTTCCAAAATTACAGTTTTAAGTGCAAATTTCTGTATTTAGGCTACAAACAAGAACAATACGAAATTAGCAATGTGATTTAAAGGGGTTGTAAATGTTCAGTTTAAAAAACAAACAAACAAACATGTCATACCTCCTCTGTGCAGTTGGTTATGCACAGAGTGGCCCTGATTCTCCTCTTCTGGGGTCCCTCCACGATGCTCCTGGATCCTCCTCATCTCAAGTGTCCCATCAGAGAAGCGATCTCCTACGGGACATCTGTGCGGGCACGCTCCCATGTTCTGCTGCTGCGTCTGTTGACACAGACAGCAGGCCTCGGCCCCGCCGCCCACGTCATTAGATTTGATTAACAGCAGCGGGAGCCAATGGCTGCGCTGCTATCAATCTATCCAATCAGACACCGGCCAGAGCTGGTGTGCTCATTCCCGTTGCGGGAATTACGGGGCTCAGGTAAGTATAAGGGGGGCTCGAGGGCGCTGCTGCAGTAAAGAAGGTTTTTCACCTTAATGCATAGAATGCATTAAGGTGAAAAATGCTGAGGGCTTACAACCCCTTTAAGGTTGATATTAAGGCAAAAAACATACCCAGTATTTCTTATAGTAAGTCACAGCCATATTTTTTACTGGCAACCTTTTCCTGTCACTGGCATTTACTGGCAGGAGAAAAGTGCCCATTTTTTACTGGCTGCCAGTAAAAATACTGGCGGTTGGCAACACTGGGGGTAGGTAGCATTTGGTTGTTTTAGGAGCACTCTTTCGGGTATGTATTCTTCTGACTTTTTTTCGGGACACAACCTGCCATTCAGTTTGGATGTGTGAGGTTCCATCGACTTGTATGGGGTCTGGAGGCATTTCCAATAAGATTCCCCATTGTTGAAGGGCTGTCAGTCCCTCTTCAAGAGTGGATATGGTGGTGGTGGTTCCGTTATAAGTAATGGAAAGTGTTGCTGGGTATTTCCACTTGTGCAGGATGTGATGGTTGCATAGAGCTTTAGTAATGGTAGCCAAATTGCGGTGATGCTGAAAAGTGTGCCTGGAGAGGTCAGGGAGCAGTTGTAGGGAGGCATATTGGGCTGGGCATTGATCAATTTTGTGAAAAACATCTAAGATATTCTCTTTTGTGCTGTAGAAGTGCATTCTAAGAAATACATCTTTAGGTACATCGTCTGCTAAGAAAGACAGTTTTCAAACTCTGTGTACTCTGTCCACTGTAAGTTCTAGTGCAGACATTGCGGGTGATATGGCAGAAAACATGTCTTGGACATATTGTGGAAGCTGTGCTGTAGGCACTGTTTCAGGGATACCTCTTATTTTTAGGTTATTCCTTCTGAATCTATCCTCAAGGTCTGCTATTTTATTTTTGATCCAGGAGATTTCATCACTGTGTGCACTGTGTGCATCCACCATTTTGTTGAAGGAGCTTGTGTATTCTCCCATAGCTTGCTCTACCTGATTTACGCTCTCTCCTAGTATTTGGACTTCTTCTTGGCATTTTTTACTGTGTGGAGCATATTATTATGCAGTGATGATCTTAGGGACATCAACATATCCTTAAGCACAGTGTCAGATACAGGCTGACCTGTGGTAGGAAAGCCAGCAATGGGGTCTGGTGTTTCCTGAGTGTTAGGCCTCTGTCATGAGCTAGGCCCACTCACCTCCATGTCCTGGTGCTGGAGACCTCCATGTGGGGATACTGTGTGCTGCCTGGTCTTGGCAGGGCTTCTGGTGGTAGGAGTAGAGGTCACAGATGAGGATCCACTGGGGGGATTCCCCAATCCGTTCCCACAATGTTCTGAAAGAGAGACCGCGGCCTTCCCATTCTGCTTCCCTGTCTTGGCTTCCACCACCCTTTTGTTGTGGCCGCGCTGTGTTGGAGAAGAAGCCTGGAAGCTTACGGAGCTGTGGCGGTGGCTCTTTTCTCCTCCGTGGCATCCTGGTAGGTTGGCTGGGCTCTACTGAGATAGATGCTGGCGGCTGGGTCGCTTCTAGGCTCCGATGTCGATGGATTCCACCGGCTGTCTGTAACCTTTCTATTTTTGAAATGTGACTAGCATGCAAAAAAATCAGATGATCTGTCGTCCAATTTTCAGATCGTGTGTACGGGCCATAAGGGTGAACATAATTGCTATAGTCCGGTACCTGGGCAATCTATTCCTGGCAGCACCATCTGAACAATTCCTGAATAATCTAGTCACACACCTTTGGAACCTACTAATCAATTTAGGGTGGATTATTATCTGAGAAAAGTCTAATATGTTTCCAAGATCTTTCTGAGTATCTTTGAAATACAGAGCAAAATAAAATACCTTTTTTGCCCCAGAAAATAGGAATATCCTTTATGCTCAAGGTTTCTGCATTTGGTCAGAAGCCATGCCTACCCTTGACTTTATAACAGCTTGTATTACTGAAGTCGCCTAGTCACAGTCCCCCAGTATATCCCTTCATGTTCAGATACTAAACCTCTGGGATGGTACCACAGAATCCCTTAAGCTATTCTCCTCTGTTTCTCCACAGGTTCAGGAATCTCTTGTATGGTGGATATCTCCAAAAAATTTGGCGAGGGGAGTTCAGTGGAAATGAGATAACAAGCTCAATCTTGAGCCCAATGGATGCAAGTCTGAAAGGAGCCACAGTGGGACAGTATGCATTCCAGGGAACCTGGTCTTGAGAACTGGTGATGGCATCCTCCCATTACAGGAAATTAGGAGCAATATGATCGCCCTCAAAATGTCACAAGATTTTGCCTCTCAAAGACAATTTGAAAATGTGACGCAAATGCATAATTGTGTAATTATGCAATATATACTTCTGGTAAACTAAAGTAAAAAATATAATCAGAAGGTCTAATACAGTAGTTTTCCTGTATAGCAAACATGCTTTTTGTTTGGTAATCAGAATTTCTAATACAATGTTTTCTGAGAATTTAGCTTGCTATCATAAAGCAGAATATATATTACACAAAGTTAATGAGTCAATAACAATAGTGTGTGCAAAAGAATGATTAATAAGATTATTTTTGAAAAAGCGCTTTCAGACTACACAGTGTGATTGATTTACTAAAGAAGTAGAAACTGTTCACTTCGGAAAGTGGATATTTACTGAGGTTGTGAAGCTGTGTTTACTTACTCTGTCATCCAATCATGTACAAGTAAAAAATCTTTTTTTTTTTTCAATATCTTTTGCACATGGTTGGGTATTCACGTGAACTTAACTACACTGTTTTTACTAAGCTTGATGAACTTTCACTTGTCAATTGAGTTTATTCAAAGAAAAAGATATTTAAAAAATCATAAATAAATTTAAAAGCCTGCATTCACAGAACCCTAAATGTGCAGTTGATCCAAACAAAGACAACAAATGCTTATAACTGATACTCCAACTAGCTCCAGCAGGGAAAAAAACCTTGCCTTATCTCCTAGGGCAATCAGATACTTCCTGGATCAACAATCCTTAAAGAAGAGCTGTTGAGGGGATGTCTGCAGGAGCTCATGCCATAATGCACAAGTACAAGCATACTTACACATAGGGGTTGATTTACTAAAACTGGAAAGTGCAAAATCTAGTGCAGTTGTGCATAGTAGCCAAACAGATTCATCAGCCAACTTCAGCTTGTTCAATTAAGCTTTGACCAAAAACAATGCAGAGCTGCACCACATTTTGTACTTTTCAGTTTTTAGTAACTCAACCCCATTATGTTTCTATTCCAGGACTGACAGATTCTTAATCTCCCTCGTGACTCCATATTCTTCACTTCTTTGAGACTGCTGAAATCTCTGTTTGACCATTGGGTGGTCAGTGGGAATACAATTTCTGTGCATGCATGCTAGAATTGTATTATCCTTGTGCACTCTATTCTTATCATGCAGCACAGGAAGTGTACACAAAATAAATAGAAAAGGTGCTGTATTGGTAACACAATCTTTTTTGTAACAGAAGTGACATACAAAGTCTTTTCTTTAAAAAAAATTACATTTTATTGACATTATATTCTCCTTAACAATTTTATCTCTAAGATATATTTGAACTGCTCACATTATCTATGAGACAATGCAACTGACAAAGACACTTACACTTTTTGTGCAGCTACATCCTTGTTCTGTTGCACAAACTGATTGCTGAAAAGTGAAAAGTATCAAATTCCCAACACTACCTTGGCAGTTGCTTTCTAAATATATCTACAGTGGCCTTTCTTTTGCCATGGACTTTCTGACTTCCTTTTGTTAGGGTTTATACACAGGGGCCTCATATCATAGCACTGTGTCAATAATTATGAGTTAAGCTTCTCTGTGCATATACACAAACACTTGCTAGAATGCCAGCCTCATGTTGTGTGATATACTCATCCACTGCAATGTCTTTTGGGCTTCTGGCTGTATCGGCACTGATAATGTAAGTCAATGGGAAAGCGAAAACAAATATAAAAAGTCTATGAGTCATTTCTTCAAAATTGTTTGCAACATTTTACTTTGGCTTGCCCTGGCTTTGTTCTAATGTCTAAAATGCTTTTTACAGCCATATAAACATTAGGATTTTTTTTTTTTTACTTTCAATATTTTTATTACACATTCAATATAAAAGGTATAGATACAAAAAGGTCATGCCACCCATAGTTATCCTGTGGGCATTATTATTATTATACAGGAGGTATATAGTGCCAACAATATGCACATCCCTTTGAAACCTCAGAGCAAACAGTACAGTTGCAATACAATTCAAAACAGGAGGAATCAGAGGGCCCTGCTTGTTTCATAGTAAATGTTCAGAATCTAATGACTTGTTCTCTCAGGGAAAGGGGGGGGGGGGTAATAGGGAAAGTCCACTGTTCTAGGATTGTACTGATAAATGATGACAATGCTTTAAATCTAAAAGATCCAATAAGAAAGACAGAGAAAAGAAAGAAAAAAGAAAAATAAGGGGAGGTAGAAAAGGAAAAGAAGGTTAGTGTTCTGATTTGTCTGTGGAAAAGTTATACAGTATGCAGGGTAAAGATTAATTAAGCAAACTAATGAGTGTTAATATATTTGATCCAGGAGTTTCAGACACTCTCAAACTGGTGCTGCTTGTCTTTAATGATGCTAGATAGTTTCTCATGTATCATAATCCAAGAAATATTGGTTTTGGGTAAAGACAAACAATAGAAGGTTTTCCATGCCATCCCTCTTATGATTTTGACTGCTAAAAGTATAAATAAAATTAATGTTAGAGAGTGTCTGGGTATATCCTGAACTGGGTCATTAAGAAGCATAAATTGAGAGTGTCCAGGAACCTGTATTCCAGTAAACTTACAGATTTAAGTTGTCCATAGATGGACTGAAATCCAGTTGGCTCAGTAGGGAACTGCTGAACAGACTTGTTGAAAAAAAGCCACTTGATCAGTGCTGCAGCCAATGGAAATATTGCAATGAGCAATTATATTTGCATCTATCATTTGCCAGTGTTGTCACAGTTATGTATTTCAAAAGAAAGACCCCAAAGTGTGCAGCTCTCCCTATTGTTATCAAAAATAAATAACTATAAAAAACACACAAGGTCAAGCTTTCAACTGTCCTCAAGAGTTAACATGTATTTTTTTTTTAAATATACAAACCAGATAAGCAGCAGTGGAAGGGGTATTGTTTATATGAACGTTTGACTGATTAAATACGTAATCTAAGAAAAAAATCTAAAACATTTTGTGCATATTTTCAAATATTATGACTAGCTAACCACACAAATATTTAGAGAAACCTTCGGAAACTCTTAAACTTTATTAAACATATCCCCTATGGTTTTTCTAGATATGTATCTAATTCATGATCAAAGAATAGATAGGAAGGTAATTTGTTTGTAAAAGTACACAAAGATAAAATCAGACATATTTTGATGAAAAATGTTACATTAAACACTGTTCATGCTTACCATAAAAAAGCAAGTTTTCTATTGTTTAAACTATTTACTCTCACATATTTTATACTCCTGGAAGCTCCATATGTTTAAACTTGTCTGGCTGCAGATCTGCATTAAGCTGTACACAAGTAGATTTTGTGAATATGTGTGAATATGTTTTGGGGAAAAAAAGCAGTGGATACAAATCCTAGCATATTTTTGTGATCTAGCCACCGTGGTGTGTTCCCACAATTACAATAGGGATTCATTGTAAGAGCTATTAAACCTGTTTTGCAAACCAATGAAGGCTGTGTGACATTGTTAATTATGAGATGTCTAAAGGGCCCAATGCAAAGATCAGACAAAACTCTAATTAAATGACTGCACACTTTTGTTCTACAGGCTCGGCCCTTCATCCACCAGTTGTTTCTGTGTCTGAATTTGCATAGGGACAAAGTCCCTCTTCCACTGCTTTTTATCTGATTTGTTATTTTTAAAAAGATATATCATTAAAAAAAATACATGTTAACTAAACAGGGTGCCTAAAAAACAATTACGCATCTGTGTCAAGTATTTCTTATTTTTTTTTGGTTATTTTAAAGGTTAAAGAGTAAAAGTAAACATACATCGATTCAAATTGTTGCACAATACAAAAAAATTGATTATCCAGCTATGTATAAAGCTGATCTCTGGACAATTTGTTTTAGGGTAACAAACACTTTAAATCAACCCTATTATGGAGATAATTTCTGTTCTAAAACAGCTAGTTTCTGTTTAGAACAGAAACTAGCTTACAAAAGAGGGTTGATTTAAAGTGTTTGTTACCCTAAAGAAAAAAAAATAAAATGGATCCTGTTCCCTTAAAGCATGAATAACAGCACAGTGCTTGTACTGTGTAATCCCCTCGCCCCCGTATCACCTGAAATACCTGGCTGATCCTGTCTGGCTATGCCCTTCCCTCTGTAAACTGACCATGGTTTATAATGGCTGCTGAACCCTGACACTGTTGTCAGTTTACGTGCCTCTGTCATCTTCAGCTCTTCTCTCTGCTCTCCTGTGACCTCCTGTGTCCTCCTCCCTTCTCCCCTCCCTGCCTGTCAGCTCAATCCACTCCATGATTCTCCCCTCCTGCTGCTATCATATCTATAGTATAAGCATGCCATCTCCTCTGTTAAATAACATTATGATATAGGTAGAAATCTGCATTTTTTTTATATAGCACAGGGACACATAATGTTATTGTACTGTATAAAAAAATGCAGATTTCTACCTATATCAGAGCATCTTCCAGGGCTCATGTGACTCCTCAGCTCCCTCTCCTCCTTCCTCCCCGACTGATGGCAGCAGGAGTGCTGGGCCCCTCCTGCTATAGCTGTCAGCGGAGCAGAGGAGAGAGCCAAGGAGTCATTTGAGCGCCGCCAGATGCACTAATATAAGGTATAATCGGCAATTTGTTTTATACAGCACAGGCACGGGGACACATTATGTTATTTAACAGAGGGTATTGCATGCTTATACTATAGTGGCTTAAAAATCATTTTAATAATGGAATAGAACTGTTCACTTAGCAAAGTAATTTTTGATTTTGCAAAGTGAATTTTCACTAAGCTAGTGATTATGATGAATATGTTTTCACTTCAATAATCCAAACAGGTACTAGCACAAATACTGTTTCTACTAATATCTATTGCAAATAATTGAACATTCAAAGTGAACACAACTTTGCCTTATTTACATTAATTTCATTTGCAAAGTGGAGAGCCTCTACTGTTTTAAGGTCCTTTCACACATGCGTCATCCATTCAGTCTAATTTTTTCTATGAAAAAGTGGATTCAGTTTACATCAGTTTGTACATTCATCTACAGTTAAGTTCAGTTCAGTTTGAACTTTGTTTTAGTTCAGTTTACATCATTGGTTCACCAGTCTACATCTGTTTTGCACCAGAAAGATTTCTCACCTAAAAACAAACATAAAGAATGGATGTAAATGGATGGCATCTGTTTACATCCACTCAGATCTGTCTAAATGGAAAAGGATGCAACCTTGTTCCTTTTAAAAAAAATGGACCTGAATGGACATGGATGTAGGCACACAAAAGTGGCTGATCATCCATTTATACCTGCCTGCCCATAGACATACAGTGGGGTGGATTTACTAAAACTGGAGCGTGCAAAATCTGGTGCAGCTCTACGCAGCAACCTATCAACTTTTTTTTTAATCAAAACTTAATTGCACAAAATTAAGTTAGAAGCTCATTGGCTACCATGCACAACTGCACCAGATTTTGCAAACTCCAGTTTTGGTAAATCCATCTGAAAAATTGACAGACAGATCTAGACTGAACGCACGTGTGAAAGGGCCCTCAGCTTGTCAACCCGAGTGCAATGTCTATTCATTAATGTATATGATCAGTAGTTATAATCTAATTTCAGACTACTTTCTTTTCTGTTGCAGAGATATGAGGCAGAAGACACAGTATATAGAATATATGCACACGATGCATGAGCAAAGCAGGCCAAACAATGCGATTGTATTCTCACAGTATTTAATATGCACATGTGATGCTCAGATAGATACACACAACAGTGACTTATGGATAATTCACTGCTCCAGTGTCTGAACATACAAACTTTGTGCCAGCAAAGTTATCCCATACCTTGAATCAAAATGGAATTTCCTATACAAAGACACACAGAGTTTGATCATGGCTTTCACCAAAAATACACTCAACAATTACCCAAGAGTCACACATTTTTCCAACTGAATCCAAATATAAAAATATGTAAATCATCTGTGAAAGTTGTGTGACTCTTGTGTAAAAACATTTATAAATAGATCCCTTAAAGTAAAAAAGGCCATAGTGTGTCCTTTGTGTACATGCAGTGTTTGGCCACAGCAAGCAAGCATACACAATTTCCTACCCTTTCTCTTGTTAATGCATGATAAATACTTGTACTTAGATTGCCTTATTGGCACCAGAAGCACTCTTTTTAGATGTGTTTCTTTGGTGCATGGGACTTTTAACCACTTGCTTACTGGGCACTTAAACCCCCCTCCTGCCCAGACCAATTTTCAGCTTTCAGTGCTCTCACACTTTGAATGACAAATACTCAGTCATGTAATACTGTACCCAAATGAATTTTTTGTCCTTTTTTCATACAAATAGAGATTTCATTTAGTGGTATTTTGATCACCTCTGGGTTTTTTATTTTTTGCGCTATAAATGAAAAAGACAGAAAATAAAAAAAAACCCGCATTTTTCTTAGTTTCTGTGATAAAATTTAGCAAATTATGGGGCGCATGCGCGTCATGAAGCAGGAAGGAAGCAAGGGCTGAGAGCTCCGTGAACAATGGAGATGAACGGCACTCCCCTGGGGCTATAAACACAAAATTTTTCCACCATTTCTCCCTGCACCCCCGGAGGAACACTCAGCGCATGCCGGGACCCAAAAACCGCCGCAGTAAACCGGCCCAAAAGTCTCTAACTTCTTATCTGCTGAGAGTGAGGGAACACAGCATGATGTCCCAAGATGGCGCCCGGACGAGACAGACTCCAGCATGGTCTGCAGCTTCTTCCCCTGCACACTCATTGGAAGACTGTGAGTATTCTCTACAACTCACTAAAGCTGATTTAGATGAAAGTCTCACCCTGTTGTATGACAAGATAGCCCAAAAGTTTCAGTCTGAGCTACACAAATCTACTAACACCTTATCCCTGGAGACTGCAGCCCTGGGCAGTAGAACAGACTTATTAGAAACGTAGCATGATGAGCTTGCCCTGGTCTGTTCTGACCTTAGAAAAGAGCAAGAATCCCTTTCTGAGACGGTCCTGCAACTCTAGGCTCACATTGAGGACTTAGACAACAGGAACAGACGCAACAATCTCCGGGTACGGGGGGTCCCAGAATCTATGACGGACCTACTGCCCACTATTCAGAAGCTGTTCCAGTCACTTCTACCAGAATCCCCACACACAGCGTTCTCCTGTGACAGGATCCACAGAGCCCTACGTCCACCTCCTCCCCCAGAGAAACCTCCCAGGGACATAGTCCTATGTCTCAAGGACATCCTAATTAAAGAGGATATTCTTCGGGCCTCGAGAAACACCCTGAACCTGCGTCTGTAGGGCATTCCAGTCCACATATATCCAGATATCTCCCCCACCACCCTGGACAAGCGCAGGAAAATGAAAGAAGTTACCTCCATTCTCCAGTCTGCCAGCATTCGTTGTCGATGGGGATTCCCCTTCAAACTTCAAGTCCCCCACAATGGCATGACCTACACTGTCACCACACTCACCGAGGGTAAAGAATTGCTGGTGAAACTCAGTCTTTTGGATGCAGCGGCTCTTCCGAGGATGCCATCCATACCTCGCCATTCAGCCATTTTGGCCACCCCACCCCCCAGAGAGATCGCAGGAACTAACTTCATGTTTATTTTTTTATCTTGCCCCATTTGGAATAGAAAAGAAGGAAACAAAGAATTTTTTTTTGTTCCCTTTTTTTTCCTTTCTTTTTTTCTGTTTCAAGATGTGTTCCCTCAAGGTTCTGTTTGAAGAAGAACTCCCACTATGCTTTGTAGCTGTTTATCTCTCCAGTCTCCGAGCTGATTTCCAGTTGCGTCTGTTTGTTTGTCCCCTTACTCTACTCCCGTTGGGGCCGGTCGACCCAGCGTCTACTTGGTGATGTCTGGGTTACTGAGCCTCCCAGGGATTTTTCTGGATAAAGACTTCAGGTATGCGATGCCTTCGAAGTCCCACGGGTCTAGAGTATTGGACCCCTTGGTCCACAAAGACGTTTTTCTTTGGGTCAGAGGGAGGATTTCCCCCTGGCTCCCCAAGACTATGCATTGCCACTTTTTGGCCTAGTTCTGAAGTTATGAACTTTTTTCTTTTTTGTGCTTATTTTGTTCTTTTTTCTAGACCACTAACTTTAATATTTTTTTACGTATGTGTAGTACATGACTATATGACACCAGTTATGTATGCTACCTTGATAGATGCCTCACACATTTTCATTATGACTATGCTATGTAGTCTTGCTGGTTTTGAGTGTCATGGTGTGGGCCGTCCTCTTGATCTGGACTCTTCATGCCTGTTTAGCCTTCCCCTCATATTTTATTATGGGTATTAAGGTAATATCCCACAACGTTAAGGGATTTAACTCCCCACATAAACGGAGGAAGGCCTTCAGGGCGTATAAAGCACTGGGGGCTGATGTCCTCTTCCTGCAGGAGACGCATTTCTCCACTACTAACCACCCATCCTATATAGACAAGTCATTCAAACAATGTTACTTCTCCACCTTTGAGTCCAGATCCAGAGGGGCGGCGATCCTTATAAAAAATTCAGTAATGTTTCAGGCTCAGCGGATCCACAAAGACCCACAGAGTCGTTTTGTCATAGTTAAAGGCACCCTGCATGACAAACAAATCACTTTAGCCTCAGTTTATGCCCCTAATGTGTCCCAGGCCACTTTTTTTAAAGAATTTTTTCAGGTTTTGGACAGATTCCACTCCCCCTATTTGATTATTGGAGGGGATTTCAACTTGGTTGCCCATTCCAAAATAGATAGAACTAGCTTGGGCTCATCCTCTAATGCCTTTCCTAAATCTCTTCAACACTCCCTTTAGTTACATCAATTGATAGATGCCTGGAGAGCTCATAATGTTGGCTCTCGGGAATACACATTTTACTCTTACCCTCATGACAGCTACTCTCGCCTAGATTATATCTTTTGCTCCCCTTCCCTTCTTGCAAACTCTACCTCCTCAAACATCCATGTTTGCCCATGGTCGGACCATCATATGGTCTCTAGTTATTTTTCTTGCATCGGACTCCCATTCACAACCAGAACCTGGCGACTTAATAACGCGCTGCTCACTGACCCCATAGTATTGACTCAACTATCTGAATGCCTAATCGAATATTTTAGACATAACGATATAGACGAAATATCTCCCACATCCCTTTGGGCAGCCCATAAGGCACTAATGAGGGGTCACTTGATTGAAATCTCAACCACGAGAAAACGCCAAAAACAGGTAGAAGCCCAAAGCCTCACTGCCGAACTTGGGAAACTTTACCACAAACATAGTCAGACCCCATCCCCAGACTTACTACTCCAAATTAATGAAAAAAGGCAGACCCTAGACACTCTACTATCTGAACACACCGAAAAGTCTCTTAGATGGGCGAAGGCCCGTTTTCTTCTCCACAGCAATTTGGCGTCCACAAAGTTTGTGCGGAAACTGAAACAGACTACACAGCCGACTCACCTCTACAAATTGAAAGACCACAATGGTAACCTTACCACTCATCCCAAAGACTTCTTAAACATTTTTTCCTCTTATTATCAAACACTGTTCTCTGACCCTGGTTCCCTAAACCCCCCTGTTTCTCCAACGTGGTTGGATACTCTCTCCCTTCCACAGCTCAAAGAGGAACAATCACAGCTCCTCAATGCCCCTTGTACCTCCGAAGAAATAGCCTCTATTATCTCTTCCCTTAAACCCACCAAAACCCCAGGTCCAGATGGATTCTCAGCTACCTATTACAAGAAATTTGTGGATACCCTGACTCCCAAAATGACAAAACTTTTTAATTTTATCTTGAAAGGAAAACATTTCCCTGAAGAAATGCTACTGGCCAATATTTCCCTTATACCCAAATCCGGAAAAGACCACTCTTTACCCCAAAATTTCCGCCCCATTTCGGTCAATAATAATGACCTTAAAATATTTGGACGTCTACTAGCAGATCGTTTGGCCTCGGTTATTACCTCGCTGGTATCGCCAGACCTAACAGGTTTCATACCTTCAAGACAAATTACTGACAACATCCGCTTGGCAACAAACATTTTACAAGATGCTGATATTCACAGGAAGGTACTTCTCCTTAGCATGGACATAAACAAGGCTTTTGATAGTGTCCTATGGCCCTATTTAGACTCAGTTTTTACCAAATTTGGATTTAATGGTCAATTTATACACGGATGTAAAGCCCTATACCATCGCCCATGCACACGTATTAAGCTCCCAGGGTGCAACTTTGACTACTTTCCCTTAAAGCGAGGTACCAGGCAGGGATGTCCCCTCTCCCCTCTTTTATTTGCCCTTGCTATGTAACCCCTGGCCCGATCTATCTCTAATAACCCTAATATAAAAGGATACCAAAAATGCGATCGGGAGTTTAAGATTAGTCTGTATGCGGATGACGTTCTCTTATTTATCACAGACCCACTAATCTCCCTCCCTAACCTTATGACATCCCTTACTTCCTTCAATCACCTTTCCGGACTTGGTGTGAACCCATCCAAGTGTACAGCGTTACCCATTCACCTCCCTAGTCCTTTATTGACCTCACTTAAAGACACATTTAAATTTTCCTGGAACCACCACTCATTACAATACTTAGGTATATGTACTCATTAAACTACCCTCCAGCCTTCGCTAATGTTAAACAACTTCATACTCAATGGTCTTCATACCGTATTTCTTTCCTAGGTCGCATCCAAGCAGTCAAAATGTCTATCCTCCCAAAGCTCTTATTTCTATTCAGATCCCTACCCCTGTATGTAGCTCGCTCCACATTACAATTAATGCAATCAGATCTCCTCAAATTTATATGGCAAAATAAGAAGCCCAGACTGAGCCGCTCATTGCTATACAGAGCTCAGGTGCGAAGTGGTTTGGGATGCCCGGATCTCTTGAAGTATTACCTGGCATCTCGCCTGGTTCAGCTGGCACAATGGCATGCCCCTCCCACATCTATACCTTGGCTACAATTTGAGCATCTCTCAGTGGCTCCGTATTACCTCCCAGGTCTTCTTTGGTCGGGTTCCATATCTCCACCAGATATTGCCTCATTGAATGCTGTTGTTGGGCAGTCTATCAACCTCTGGTCTCTATTGGAAAAAATTTAAATTAAAATCAGACATTCCACTTCTCTCACCCTTTCTAGGTGAACCCTCATTTCTCCCAGCTTTTAGAACTGGGGAACAATTTCACAAGTGGAATGAACATGGGCTGATAACCTTGGAATCTCTGTTACAGGGCACATCCTTCTGTTCATTCGCACATTTGCAGCAAACCTACGCCTTTAGTAGATCAATTTTTTACCAATACCTACAAATAAGGCATTTTTGCTCAAAGGCATTGAGCGGAGGAGTGGATTTGTATAAAACGCCATTTGAGCATTTATGTGATGAGACTTCCAGAGAGAGAGGGGCTATCTCCACTTTATACAGATTTCTTAATGACTGTAATACCCCTTTAAAATCTACTGCTATGATAGGTTGGGAGGTTGAGACCGCTCAAGATTTCCCAGAGGAAGACTGGCAAACTATGGTAGAAAATATGCACAAATGCACTCGCTCTATTTCTATTAAAGAAACGGTCCTTAAACTGCATACCCATTGGTATTACACTCCTGATCGCCTGCACAGGATGGCGATCTGGCACATGACACATGTTTTAGAGGATGTCAGGACAGGGGGACTCTCTTGCACACATTCTGGAGTTGTAAGGTATTGGAACCTATATGGAATAACACAGCCACCCTTATTACTAAGTTGACTGAGGTGCCAGTCACTCTGTCTCACCAGATGTGCTTATTATTTGCAGATGTTCCGGGAGTTCTCCCCCCACAACAGAGATTGGTTCACACTCTTTAGCGCCATTTATTGGGCGATAGCACTGAATTGGAAGGGCCCCTCTGTATCATGGTTGCAGATACTTCTCCGCATGGAGTCCATTAGACTGATAGAAAGAATTCACCATACTCTTCTAGACTCCATGCACATCTTTGACCGTAAATGGAGCATATGGACAGCTCACTTGCTTAGTGCAAGCATTGGAGATCTCTCGGCTTCTGCGGCTGTTGCTCAATCTGATTGATTGAAGGGATGCGATGATTATCAGCAACCTTTATGATGACCACATTGTAGAGTGTTTCTTAACACTGAGATTTGCATATGATAAGCATGATACTACAACCTTTTTTTAGTCATACGGTCTAGATTTAAAAGATTTTTTGGTTCTTTGGTTCTAGTTTTTCTATTATTATTATTTATCTTTCTTTCCCATCTCATAGGATAAATGGTTGTTTTATCACTATGTCTATATACCACCTGAGAGATGTAACTGTATAACAAGTTATGTTACCTTGTGAATGTATCATATATCTTCTCAGTGCCTGTACACTTTGTTTTTATATAATCCTCTAATAAAAAACGTTTGTAAACAAAATTTAGCAAATTATTAATTTTTCTTTATAATTTTTGGCCACAATTTATACTGCTACATATCTTTGGTAAAAATTAACCCAAATTAGTGGATATTATTTGGTCTGTGTGAAAGTTAGAGAGTCTACAAGTTATGGTGCAAATCATAAAAAATTGATCACACCTGATGTACTGGTGGCCTATCTCATTTCTTGCGACCCGAACAAGCCAGAAAAGTACAAATACCCCCTAAATGACCCCTTTTTTGAAAGTAGACATTCCATGGTATTTATTAAGATGCATGGTGAGGTTTTTGATGCTGTAATTTTTCCCACAATTCTTTGCAAAATGAAGATTTTTTTTCCCACAAAATTGGCATTGTAATAGATTATTTCTCCCACATGGCATGTGTATACCACAAAATACATTCTGCTACTCCTCCCGAGTATGGCAATACCACATGCATGGGACTTTTTCACAGCCTAGCCACATAGAGAGGCCCAACATGCAGGGAGCACCATCAGGTGTTCTAGGAGCACAAATTACACATCTAACTTGTTGACTACCTATTACACTTTTGAAGGCCCTGGAGCACCAGGACAATGACACGTGACACTGATGTGGCACTAATGACAGATGGCACTGATACGTGGCACTGATGACATGTGACACTGATGACAGATGGCACTAACACATGGCACTGATGGCACGTGACACTGATGTGACACTGAAGGCAGATGGCACTAATACATGGCACTGATGACACATGAGACTGAGGTGGCACTGATGACAGATGGCACTGATACGTGGCACTGATGACACGTGACACTGATAACAGATGACACTGACAGGTGACACTGATAACAGATGGCACTGGGGACAGATGGCACTGATAGGTGGCACTGGAGACAGATGGCACTGACAGGTGGCACTGGGGACAGATGGCACTGATAGGTGGCACTGGGGACAGATGGCACTGACAGGTGGCACTGTGGACAGTTGGCACTGGGGACAGATGGCACTGGGGACAGGTGGCACTGATAGGTACTGTGGGCACTGTATTTACTGTGTTTTATGTAGTGTTCACTCACGCTGCAGCACAGGTCACTCTTCCTCCTCACACGAGATCTCTGTGTGAGGAGGGAGAGCTGGCAATGAGAGATTATTTCATATGTTTACATTTGAGATCATCTCCCGCTGTGATTGGCCATTTAGCATGATGTGTGATTGGCTGTGTCCAAGGGACACGGCCAACACAGAATTTCCCTGATGCACGCCCGTGGCAGCGCGTGGGGAACAAGTAAACAGGAGGACGTCCAGGGAGCCCTCCTGGCAACTTTCGGCTATAGCGCGGGCACCTAGTGGTTAATATCTTAGTAAACAATTGTGTTGTTTGTGGGGGTTTTATTTACCATATACAAAATAGACTGTAGTACCTCTTCATTACAAGGCAATTTTCAGTTTTCAGTACAGTTAAAGTGCGACTGACTCATGTAACATTGTGCCCAAATTAATTTTGTATATTTCTGTTTAAAACATAGAGATTTCTTTTAGTGATCTTTAATAACCACTCTTTTTTAATTTTTCCTATATAAAGGAAAAATACCAAAAATGCTTAAAAAAAATGTTTCCCTTACTTTTGTTATAAAACATTATCTAATAAAAAAGCAAGGACAGTACAAAAAAAAAACTCTTTTTGAAAAGTAGACTCCCCAAGGCATTCTATTTTTTTATCACTTTTTTTGGAACTGAAACTGAGTTTAAGGGAGTTAACACCTTGAGCTTGGCATTGGTGTACTAGGTACAATAAATGTACAGGTCATATGCTGAGACAGAGGGAGGTGAAGGTCTCATAGATAGGAGGAGAGAGATAAAGGGGTTAATGAACAGTTGTGCAGCATAAGGGAGGTGAGGTGGTTAAAATACATGTCAGAATAGAGCTGACATACACTCACCGGCCACTTTATTAGGTACACCTTGCTACTACAGGGTTGGACCCCCTTTTGCCTTCACAACTGCCTTAATCCTTCATGACATAGTTTCAACAAGTTGTTGGAAACATTCCTCAGATTTTGGTCCATATTGACATGATAGCATCACGCAGTTGCTGCAGATTTGTCAGCTGCACATCCATGATGTGAATCTCCCATTCTACCATATTCCAAAGGTGCTCTATTGGATTGAGAACTGTGGAGGCCATTGGAGTACAGTGATCTTATTGTCATGTTCAAGAAACCAGTTTGAGATGATTTGAGCTTTGTGACATGGTGCATTATCCTGCTGGAAGTAGCCATCAGAAGATGGGTACACTCTAGTCATAAAGGGATGGACATGGTCAGCAACAATACTCAGGTAGGCTGTGGCATTTAAACTCAAATGCTAAAATGCTCAATTGGTACTAAGGGGCCCAAAGTGTGCCAATAAAATATCCTCCACACCATTACGCCACTAGCCTGAACCATTGATACAAAGCAGGATGGATACATGCTTTTATGTTGTTTAAGCCAAATTCTGACTTAAGCATCTGAATTTCATAGCTGAAATTGAGATTTGTCAGACCAGGCAACGTTTTTCCAATCTTCTGTGGTCCAATTTAGGTGAGCCTGTGTAAATTGTAGCCTTAGTTTCCTGTTCTTAGCTGACAGGAGTGGAACCCAGTGTGGTCTTCTGATGCTGTAGCCCATCTGCTTCAAGGTTCAATGTATTGTGCATTCAAATATGGTGGTTGTAACAAATGGTTATTGGAGTTACTGTTGCCTTTCTATCATCTCGAGCCAGTCTGCCCATTTTCCTCTGACCTCTGACATCAACAAGGCATTTTTGTCCACACAACCACCACTCACTGGATGTTTTCTGTTTTTTTAGACCATTCTCTGTAAACCCTAGAGATGGTTGTGCGAGAAAATACCAGTAGATCAGCAGTTTTTGAAACACTCAGACCAACTTATCTGGCATCAACAACCTTGCCACATTCAAAGTCACTTAAATCCCTTTTCTTCCATATTCTGATGCTTGGTTTGAACTTCAGCAAGTCATTTTCACCATTCTAGATGCCTAAATGCATTGAGTTGCTGATATGTGATTGGCTGATTAGCAATTTGTGTTACCAAGCAATTGAACAGATGTACCTAAAAAAGTGTCCAGTGAGTGTACACTGGGGAGGAACGGGGTGAAAGGGTTGAAAATGACCCCACAATATTGGTATCTAGTGATCTGGAATTCATGAACAAAATATTAATTTGTTTGTCCTTCTTTCTCCCCTTCTTTCATTGTATGAGGAAGGGGTAAGCTCTGCGACATAAACAATACACTGTTTACAGTTGTTTGTGATCAATATGGTTAGTTGTCACAGCAATCACATGGTACAGAGCTGCTCAGATAAGCTCTGTAAATTGTATGTGAACCAAGCTGTCTAACAATAGCTCCTTTAACAGTTATTAATGGGTACAATGGCAACCTACGGGTAACCTTTGTAGTGCCATTTGTATATGTATAAATAAGTGTCCACCATCTTGCTGTTTATAAATGAATGCTGATAGATAAGTGGTTAAACAAGAGTGCATGCTTCCTCAAATCCCCTAACTGATTGCATTCATGAGGTGGTCTATTTATCAATCTTTTCACCAAATGTTTACATAATTTTCACTCATAGATTCATACATTTTAAAATGGAAACCTTTGTAAAATATGTGCAAACATTAGGTGAAACCTGTGCGATCTTGGGTGGAAACATTAATAAATAGATGCCTAAAGGTGGGTAAAAATGGATCAAAATTTGGCAGGTTCACCATGGCCAAATTTCAATCTGTGTGTTACCCTCCCTGTTCTACAGTAATCAATCAGTAGATTGACTCCTGATAAACGGAACTGCTGGAAAACTTTCATTCGATCACCCACTACAGCTGTACAATAGCATAGCAGGGAGGATTCTTCCATCCACCTCTCTTATGTGGATGAGGAAATCCATTTGTTTTTTTCTTTCAGCCTGCTGGCATAGATAGCCGCGGATACTGCAGTGATCTATGCCCGGAAGTGGGAGCAAATACCTGGATTATACAGGTATCTGCTCCCCCTCCCCCTGAAAGGTGCCAAATGGGACACTGGGGGGGAGGGTGGAGTAGGGTTCTACTTTTGGGTGGAACTCCGCTTCAATGAATAAAAAGTGTAAGGATGGATCTATATTATTCTGTCTGCATGCAGAATGCGATATAATACACATGCATAACTGTGAATTGTCCCACATAGTTTCCCTTTCCCACTAAACTGCAAAGCTTGGATGTGAACCAGCTCCATTGGAAAGTTTTGGACTTCTATTTAACATGCACTTTCATGCAGCAATATGCACAAGTTTTGCTGCATTAAAATGGGTAAGTATAAATAGGCCCTTAAAGTTAATATTTTCACTGTTGACATCGGTAAATACATACAGGATTTTGTTCACATTTACTGCATTCTAAATATGCATTTATGTGTATCAAACTGAATTAGTAATTCAAATAACATGCTTATTGGAGACTTATGACTTATTTTTATTTAGTTTGCTTTCAAACTGCTCAGAAACCTAATTTTCTCACAGTTCTGTTGACTCATTTTCTGCAAATGGCAAATATTTGGCAGAAATGACTGTCTTCCAAGCCATGTTTTGTCATATATGTATTGTTGTATATGTATGTATTGTCTCAGCTGGTATATTAAAGTTTGATATTCAGTATTATTTTAAATAAATATGTAATGTAATGTAATCAAGAGTTGGAATAGATAGATAGATAGATAGATAGATAGATAGATAGATAGATAGATAGATAGATAGATAGATAGATAGATAGATAGATAGATAGATAGATAGATAGATATTGTTATTAAAATTATTATTCACTTTTGCAGTTAAATGAAAAGCCTCATAATACAAATTACATTAGAAATGTATGTTGATGATGAAGAACATTCCTTTCAGCCTTGTGTATGGGAAATAAGTGGGAGTTGTTTAGAAAAGGGCGTGGATACCTCCTGGAGTGGTAATTCCAGCTGCAGGCAATTAGACAAGCCACACTTGGTAGAATGCCTTATAGGCGGCTCTGCACTGTTATGCACCTGTTTGTTTTGGTTGACACTTTAATGACCATGTCAGTGTGTATTCTGGCCAAGAATGGGAATCAGAAACCTAAACTAATTCCATGGACCTTAGATAATCATTTGTTTCATCCAATTTCAACCAGACCTGCTGACAACTGTCATGATTACAGGTACTAGACCTACTGTATATATCTTTAGGTAATAGTTCCAACGGTTTTATTCCAAAAATAGCAAAGACAAAGTGTCCGAACCCAGGAGGTGGTGCGTGTATTTCACACTGACCTCAGTGCTTCTTCAAACTAAATCCTCTGCTTATTTGCAAAGCACTGGAACTGAACACACTGATGTAAACTAGGTCCATGGAAAAACATGGGATTTACTGTACATTACTGTACATGCGATTCTGATGCATTTTAAAAAATGCACTGCAAAGCATCTGGTGTGAACCAGATGTGCCAACACTCACAAGCACACACACTATAATCTGTTTGGGTGAAGTCAATAAAAAAAGTACTAGTATGTTTCATTGAGACAGGTAGCAGAACCATCTGCAGGGAACCAAAGCAAAGCCATTAAGAACATAAAGATTTCACGCAAATAACCCCCATTGGTATTTAATCGAGAATAACAGTGCACTGCTGGGTTAAAATATTTTTTGTTCAATCCTTAACAACTACCCCAAGGTAAGCAAAGCATGGTGAAATCCACATAGTTTTCCACACTGCAGGAACAGTATTATTATTATACATGATTTATATAGAGCCAACAGTTAACGCAGCACTTTACAACATAAGGGGGACAGTAAAATTACAATACAGTTCAATACAGAAGGAATAGGAGGGCCCTGCTCATTAAGACTTACAATCTAAAGGGGGGGGGGTACAAAAGGTGATAACTGCAGGGGATGATTTGATGGAGGTGACAGTTCTTAGGTGAAGGTGGGGTAGGCATCCCTAAATAAATGAGTTTTCAAGGACAGCGTAAAGCAGGGATATGCAATTAGTGGACCTCCAGCTGTTGCAAAACTACAAGTCCCATCATGCCTCTGCCTCTGGGTGTCATGCTAGTGGCTGTCAGAATTTTACTATGCCTCATGGGACTTGTAGTTCTGCAACAGCTGGAGTACCACTAATTGCATATCCCTGACCTAAAAGATGACTGGACTTACTGGGGCAGGAAGTTCCAGAGGATGGTAGAGGTTCAGAAGAAATCCTGGAGGCGAGCAAGGGAGGAGGTAATAAAGAAGCTAGAGAGCAGGAGATCTTGGGAGGAGCGAAGAGAACAATTTGGGCAATATCTGCAGATGAGGTTGGTGATGTAGCTGGGCGTGATGTTGAATTTTATACAATGGGTAGGGGAAGCCAGTGAAGCGATTGGAAGATTGCTTTGTAAGGTGTATTAGTCTAGAAGCAGCATTCATAATAGAATTAAGGGGGATAGCCTGTGTAGAGATAGGCCAGTGAGGAGGGAGTTGCAGTAGTCAAGACGAGAAATAGCCAAGGAGTGAATGAGTTGTCAGGAAGGGGCGAATTCAGGAAATGTTGTGGAGTTTAAGGCGGCAAGATTTAGCCAGTGATTGGATGTGGGGGCTGAAGGAGAGGTTAAAGTCTAGGACTAGGATTACACCTAGCACTCTGGCATGTGTGGAGGGTTGTGCCATTGATCTCAATGGTAAAGTCATGGGGAGGGGATCAAGGAGGAGGAAATAATACAAGCTCCATTTAAGATAGATTGAGTTTGAGGAACTTGTGTAAAATCCATACTGATATGTTGCTCAGTAAGTTTATTATACGTGAGGATATTTAGGGGGTGGGTTAAGGAGTCGAGAGATAGATCTGGGTGTCATCAGCATAGAGGTGGTATTGGAATCAGTATGATGGTATCAGTATGATGAGGGACCCTCATCAGCCATGCTTATACCAAGTGTTTACATCCAGTGTGCTACTGTTATATTGCTATGGAAGAGGTTTGCATTATTTTATTTTCTTACACTTACAAGGAAAATTCAATACAGAAAACCCCAGTGGTGTAAAACATCTGTGCATTTGAGAACAAAACACAAAAAATCTTAACAAATCACCACCAAAGTAATTCTTTTTTTGTTATCTCTATATGTCAGCATAATATTCTGTGTGCAGGGATACATTTCAGGTTTGCCGCTATCATGTGTTCGAGGTGAATCCTGTGTATTTGAGATTCACCTGGGAGAATTTTTTAAAGTCAAAGAAGAGCCAAAAAGGGGGCATTTTAGTTAATCCCCCACTATAAATGTGTAGGGGGGGACACAGAGCAGTTACACTGTCAGGGAATTGGAAGCTGTTGTTGGGAAAGCATAGAGATATCTGAAAAATTGCATGAGGAGTGATAGGCTGGCCATACATGGTCGAATTTCGAAAAAAAATTATTTTGAAAATCTGAAATTTTGTGCGTTTTGTGATCCGATGGTGCTACCATTGATTTCAAAATTTAACCAACCAAGCCTTCAATTTCACCTCCTGTTGCTACAGAAAAGAATTTGTGGCTGGGAATCTTCTTTTCTTTCCAGGAATTTTCTTTTCTTGCACATGCGCATTTCTTTTTCAATTACATTTCTCGCACAGTTCTCCCATCATTGATTAGAAAATCATTCGTTTTTCAAAACACTTCTAACATGCCAGATCAAATTCGACCGCTCAAAAATCGGCTGTTGCTCGAGCCCACTAATGGTGTGAAATTCTAATGAAAATTCTTAGATGAGATTTTCGAAAGAAAATTATTTTGAAATTCGACCCATGTATGGGCTACCTAAGGAAACAACTTTAATCTTGATTGCTTCTAAAAATCTATCTACTCACAATTTATTGTGCACATATTTTAAAATAGTATTTTTTTCTATGCTCTGTCTTAAAAAACATGATATACAAATGCTACTTTGAAAGATGAGCACACATAGAAAGGACCAGTAGTTTAATAAAACACCTGGTATCTAGCCATACATGATCTGTTTACTAAAAAATAATAACTTCCATTCTGTTAACAATGCATTCTATAAATACCAGTTTTGAGGGAAAAATGAATTCTGAAAAAAAATATGTTCAGGTCAAATGTCTAGATAAACACTTCAATCATCAGCGGTATTTACGGGCATTTACGAGAATTTTTTATGATAGGAATGCCTCAGTATCTAAATCATTTATTGCCCCTGGCATTCCTTTGAAAGCGTGTAAGACAGACTTGTGGATGTTCACATGTGTATTATGTCACTGAAAATATAGGCTTAAACAAACAGAAGCCCTGTGAATGCTACTATCATGTATATATTTGTATAGCTATCTATGGGCTTGTGTATGTACAGTATTTAGACATACAGTATGTAAGACATATTTAATATTAGGGTAAACTAGCTGTGACTGAAGCAGTTTTAAGCGTCATTGTGTGATTTTTCTGAAGTGATAGTCCTTCATTATTATTTGGAGTAAATATTTTATCTGTACTTGCAATAGCATTGTAATAAAATGAAATACATGTATGTATATGATAAGTTATGGGTGTTCCAATTTTTAAAGTAGAATCTAGTGCAAGTTAAATTTGCAAAGACAGCCTACCAACCCTTGGGGACCAATACACATGGAAAACACTATAATTTTGTATGGACCATACTATTAAAACAACATAAAGTATTATTGTTTTAAGCTAGCCATAGATGGCTTACATTTCAGCCAAATTCTGCTAAATTGGACACATTTTGAGCCACGGTTTACCCTGTCAACACCATCTGACTCAACATAACATTGATTTAAAAATAAACTGAGCCAGGTGGGAAATTATCAGCCTAACTGTGACTGTATCTTATCAGATATAGGCACTGGCAGCCTTAACCACTTAAGCCCCGGACCATTTGGCTGCCTAAAGACCAGAGGACTTTTTACAGTTTGGCACTGCACTGCTTTAACTGGTAATTGTGCGGTCATGCAATGTTGTACCCAAACAAAATTTGCATGCTTTTTTTCCCACAAATAGAGCTTTCCTTTGATAGTATTTGATTGCCTCTGCAATTTTTATTTTTTGCAATATAAACGGAAAAAGACCGAATATTTTGAAAAAAAAATATTTTCTACTTTTTGTTATAAGAAAAATCAAATAAACTCAATTTTAGTCATACATTTAGGACAAAATGTATTCAGCCACATGTCTTTGGTAAAAAGAATGTCAACAAGCATATATTTATTGGTTTGCGCAAAAGTTATAGCGTCTACAAACTAGGGTACATTTTCTGGAATTTACACAGCTTTTAGATTATGACTGCCTATCTCATTTCTTGAGGTGCTAAAATGGCAGGGCAGTACAACCCCCCCCCCCAAATGACCCCATTTTGGAAAGTAGACACCCCAAGGAAATTTCTGAGAGGCATGTTGAGCCCATTGAATATTTTTTTTTTTTTTGTCCCAAGTGATTGAATAATGACAAAAATTTTTTTTTTTTTACAAAAAGTTGTCACTAAATGATATTTTGCTCACACATGCCATGGTTATATGTGGAATTGCACCCCAATATACATTTAGCTGCTTCTCCTGAGTATGGGGATACCACATGTGTGGGACTTTTTGGGAGCCTAGCTGCATACAGGGCCCTGAAAAACAAGCACCACCTTCAGGATTTCTTAGGGGTGTAAATTTTTGATTTCACTCCTCACTACCTATCACAGTTTTGAAGGCCATAAAATGCCAAGATGGCACAACCCCCCAAAATGACCCCATTTTGGAAAGTAGACACCCCAAGCTATTTTCTGAGAGGCATGTTGAGTCCATGGAATATTTTATATTTTGCCACAAGTTGCGGGAAAATGACAAACCTTTTTTTTTTTTGCACAAAGTTGTCACTAAATGATATATTGTTCAAACATGCCATGGTGAATATGTGGGATTACACCCCACTATATATCTTGCTGTTTCTCCTGAGTACGGGTATACCACATGTGTGGGACTTTTTGGGAGCCTAGCCATGTATGGGGCCCCGAAAACCAATCATCGCCTCCAGGATTTCTAAGGGCGTAAATTTTTGATTTCACTCTTCACTACCTATCACAGTTTCGAAGGCCATAAAATGCCAAGCTAGTAAAAACCCCCCAAAATGACCCCATTTTGGAAAGTAGACACCACAAGCTATTTACTGAGAGGCATGGTGAGTATTTTTCAGCTCTCATTTGTTTTTGAAAATGAAGAAAATGAAGAAAGAAAAATTTCAATCAAAATTTCAAAATCAATTTTCAAAACTTTGTGACACGAAGCGAGATCTGCAAAATACTCACCATACCTCTCAGCAAATATCTTGGGGTGTCTACTTTCCAAAATGGGGTCATTTGGGGGGTTGTGCCATCTGGGCATTCCATGGCCTCAGAAACTGTGATAGGCAGTGAGGAGTGAAATAAAAAATTTACACTCTTATGCCGTGTACACACACTTGCGTACTTTTCAGCATCAAACGTCCGATGGTCTTTCCGACGGACTTCCGACAGACTTCCGAACGAACGGACTTGCCCGCGCACGAACGGACTAAAGTCCGTTCTAAAGTCCATCGAAAGTCTGTTAATTTTGAACGTGATGACGTATGACGGGACTAGAAAAGGAAGTCAATCTCGCTGCTTTTATCAGCGAGATTGACACCTTGTAAGCCCCGTCGTGGGAGCCAGCGCTGAGCTGGCTCACTCATCGGGAAAGGAAAAATGTTTTTTCCTTTCCCAATGAGCAACAAGCATTGCTGACATTGAGGCCGGGTTCACACTGGTGTGGGGATCTGACTTGGATCCCCACCAATACCAGGCACTGTTTGGTATGAATCATGAAGGGGAACTCCATGCCAAATTTTAAATTGAAAAATCTAATAAATTACTTTAAAAACCTAGTTTTTTTTTATTGACACTTTTCCCCCAGGTGAATGGGTAGGGGTACGATGTACCTCATACTCATTCACATAGGGCAGGGGGTCGGGATCTGGGGGCCCCCTTATTAAAGGGGGCTCCCAGATTCTGATAAGCCCCCCGCCCGCAAACACCAATAACAAATGGCCAGGGTTGTCGGGAAGGGGCCCTTGTCCTCATCAACATGGGGACAAGGTGCTTTGGGGTGGGGGGCCACAGGGCGCCCCCCTTCCCTAAAGCACCCACTCCATATGTTAAGGGCATGCGGCCTGGTACGGTTCAGGGGGGGCACTCGCTCATTCCCATCCCCTTTCCTGACCGGCCAGGCTGCGTGTTCAAGTAAGGGTCTGGTATGGATTTTGGGGGGACCCGCACGCCGTTTTTTCGGCGTAGGGGGTTCCCCTTAAAATCCATACCAGACCTAAGGGACATTGTCGCTTCCTTCTCGCTGCAATAGGAAAATGTGTTTTTCTTATTGCAGCGAGCGTGAGATGTACAGTACCCTGTCACCGAGAACCAGCACGATAGGATCTGTAGGTGCTGCAGCTGCCCTTGCGTTGTATTTGGTCTGTCGGACCAGCATACAGACAAACAGATTTCCCGATAGGAACTGGCTCTGGCGGATTTCCGGCGGGAAGATTTGAAACATGTTTCAAATCTAAAGTCCATCTGATTTTTGACCGACGAACGTCCGATGAATCCCACACATGGTTGGATTGTCTGACGGATTTGTTCCGGTGGACAAGTTCAGTCGAAAAGTCCGTCCGTGTGTACACGGCTTTAGAAAACCTGAAGGTGGTGCTTGGTTTTCATGGTCCCGTATGCAGCTAGGCTCCCAAAAAGTCTCACACATGTGGTATCCCCGTACTCAGGAGAAGCAACAGAATGTATTTTGGGGTGTAATTTCACATATGCCCATGGCGTGTTTGAGCAATAGATCATTTAGTGACAACTTTGTGCAACAATAAAAAAAAAATCATTTCAACTTTTGTCAAAATATAAAATATTCCATGGACTCGACATGCCTCTCAGCAAATAGCTTGGGGTGTCTACTTTCCAAAATGGGGTCATTTGGAGGGTTTTGAACTGTCCTGGCATTTTATGCACAACATTTAGAAGCTTATGTCACACATCACCCACTCTTCTAACCACTTGAAGGCAAAGCCCTTTCTGACACTTTGTTTACATGAAAAAATATTTTTTTTTGGCAAGAAAATTACTTTGAACCCCCAAACATTATATATATTTTTTAAAGCAAAGACCCTACAGATTAAAATGGTGGGTGTTTCATTTTTTTTTTTTACACAGTATTTGCGCAGCGATTTTTCAAACGCATTTTAATGCACTAAAACATTGCCCAAATGTTTGATGAAATAAAAAAGATGATCTTAGGCCGAGCACATGGACACCAAACACGACATGATTTAAAATTGTGCATAAACGTGCAGTGGCGACAAACTACATACATTTTTAAAAGCCTTTAAAAGCTTTTACAGGTTACCACTTTAGATTTAAAGAAGAGGTCCACTGCTAAAATTACTGCCCTCGACCTGACCTTCTTGGTGATACCTCACATGCATGGTGCCATTGCTGTTTACATATGACGCCAGACTGACGCTTGCATTCGCATTTGCGCAAGAGCAGGGGGGGACAGATATTGTTATCTCAGGGAATGTAAATATCCCCTATGATAGAAATAGGTAGTGACAGTTATAGGGCGTACACACGGTCGGACTTTGTTTGGACATTCCGACAACAAAATCCTAGGATTTTTTCCGACGGATGTTGGCTCAAACTTGTTTTGCCTACACACGGTCGCACAAAGTTGTCGGAATTTCCGATCGGCAACCACACGGTCACGTACACCACGTACGACGAGACTAGAAAAGGCTGGTTCAGAACCAAGCGCGGCACCCTTTGGGCTCCTTTTGCTAATCTCGTGTTAGTAAAAGTTTGGTGAGAGACGATTCGCGCTTTTTCAGACTTGTGGCTTTCAGATCATTTTCTGCCGTTCAGTTTGTGCTTGTGGGTTTGTATCTGCTCTTCAGTGCGTGCAAGCAAGTTCCACGTTACTTAGTCATTGTATTCTTGTTCGTTCGTTACTGGTTTTCAGGTCGCTCTTCACAGGCCTTGCTGTTCTTCAGTGCGTTCTGTTACTTCGTTCTGAGCAGCCGACCGTTTTCTAGCCATGTTTTGTATGCGTACTCCTCGTAGAGTTCGTGCTGTGCGGGGGCTTGGTGTTGGGGTCCTGACCTTGACACAAGTCCAGTCCATGAACAGGGTGGGGAGGAGTTCATGGACCAAGAATTGGTTGCTTCAGCGTGACCAGTTCTGTCATATGCCTTTGCTCCGTGAGATCCGTGAGAATAATCCTGATGATTTCAGGAACTTTCTCAGGATGACGGACCCCGTGTTTCACCGTCTGTTGGCTTCGCTGACCCCCTATATTAGCAGGCAGGATACCTGCATGAGGCAAGCCATCACTCCGGAGCAGAGGTTGGTCGCTACCTTGCGGTATTTGGCCACAGGGAGAAGTCTGCAGGACTTGAAGTTCTCGACAGGCATCTCCCCCCAGGCTCTGGGTATCATTATCCCAGAGACCTGTTCTGCCATCATATAGGTCCTGCAGAAGGAGTATATGAAGGTAAGATTTTTATCCTTTAATGTCACATTTTATTGTATTGAATGTTTGCTAATATATTGTATTTCTTTCCTCATTCCCTAATTACCATGATTGGAATATGCTGTGAATGTCCCCTTTGTCCTCATGCATGCTGGATTTTTATGTAATTATTATTTTAGGTCCTTCATACATATTTGCCCTTCAATAACCTCCCCAGCATGGTGTCTCCTGCCCTATATTCACCTCATGTAGTCACTTAACAATGTATTTTATCTGCTCCATAGTAGTGCTTTACCCCAAACACCCCCTAAAATGTTTGGTAATGTTATTTTTGATTTAAATTCAGGCAAAGTGGCAGAGGCTTTTTTTTGTGGTGTCCCCAAATAATTTTTAGTAACCCTCCATCCCCCAACTGCTAAGTCAGCTGATCCCAATTCTCTATCCTCAATCATCTATCTGCTGACTTTGCCAAACCCATACACACTATACCCACCTCTTTAGTGCTCAGATTTATGAATGAATTCCCCAAAGCATGTAGTGCAAGGGCCTGCCTGTATACTTTCAAATGGTACTGTTTAAAGTTTTTGTAATAGCAGAATGTCCAAATGTCCTCAAATGTGTACAGTGTGTATTTATATCTTTGCATTATGACACTTCTTACCTGTCCAGTGGGCTGCCAATAGTGTAACTAAGGAGGGGCTGTTCCAAGTAATACACATTATTTAGGCATTCATCTCTCAATGAAGTGAAGAGGGTTACCTGTCCAAGAGTCCCCCCCCCTATAATGTTAGAAATGGCCCATGAGGGGGGGAGGGGGAATATGATAGGTGTAGCTTATACTTTGGCGTTGTTAAATTCCCCTTAATAAATGCTATCTGGAGGTTGCCCCATAATGTTTGTGTATAATCTGCTTGCCATGTTTCTGTGAAAAAATAGTAATGTTTATTGTTTTTTCCTCAACAGTTTCCTTCCACGCCACAGGAATGGCAGACTGTGGCCTCCCACTTTGCCCAGCGGTGGGACTTTCCTAACTGCGGAGGGGCAATTGATGGGAAACACGTCCACATCGTCCCACCACCCAACTCGGGGTCGTACTATTATAATTACAAGCGGTTTAATAGTATAGTGATGTTGGCGGTGGTGTCGGCTAATTACGACTTCTTGTATGTGGACATGGGGAAGAATGGCCGGATGTCCGATGGTGGAGTCATCGCCCAGACGGAGTTCTACAGGCGTCTCCAGAATGGCAGCTTGGACTTGCCAACTCCAGAGGACAATGTGGAAGGTCTCCCATTTGTGTTCGTTGCTGATGAAGCGTTTGCGCTGGGGGACCACCTGATGCGGCCATTACCGATGAGGACCCTCACCCTGGAACAGAGGGTTTTTAATTACCGGCTGGCCAGAGCCTGAACAGTGGTGGAGAACACATTTGGAATCCTGGCCAGCCGGTTCCGACTATTTCTGACACCCATCCATATGGCGGAGTATAAACTGAACCATATAATACTGGCGTGCTGTGTTCTCCATAATTTTTTAAGAAAACATTCTGCCAACTATGCTGGCTCAGTTGGGCCTGAGGCCGGAATCCTACATCCAACAACACTGACGGCGCTTGAAAGTGGCCGTCCTGGCTTGCCCTCCCTGAGTGCCAGTGATGTCCGGTTACGATACCTGGAGTTCTTTGCGGGTAGGGGGGCTATCAATATGCCAGACAATATGTGAAGCCTTTTTCAAATAAAAAAATAAATAAATTCTTTGTGGACATTTACTGCTTGTGTTTGTTTTAGCTGACCCTGACAGAAATGTGTGGAGTCCAGAAAATGTCATGATTGTGTAACCTTATTATACAAAGCACTGTTGGCTGGTATTTCCTAAATGCAAAAACACATTTCACTCCAAGTGCACTTGCAACTGCACCGAACCTGCACTTGTAGTGCAAAGTGGATTTGCCCTTAAGAAATAACCTCCATTTTTGCATAAAACAGCTATTACATCACCCCAAAAGTGTTGTAGTGTTGAGACAATAATCCACACATTCTTGAGTAAGCCACTTTTTTATACCTGCACAATCACATGTGCATTTACCAAAGGTTTATAAAACAAACCAACATGTTTGTTGTATAACAATTTTTGCAGTAGCATTATCAAAAATCGAAATATCCATTTCAGATAAAACAGGCCTGTGTAAAACCAACAAGAAAGCCAAAAAACTTGAACTTACAAAGTTCACATTAGTTAAAACCTGAAGGCTATATCAGACATCAGTATTTAGGAACTGGGTTTGATATAGCGTTCAGATGGGGGGAAATCACCCCTGGAAAAGCCAAATTTGGAAGATGCACACAAATTTACGAATGTCAACATGTGCTATCTGCCATCAGGGGGGATCAAGGGACGTGTTTTGGGGGAGCAAGCCCTTCCTCAATGCTACTTTATAATTGAGGAAGGGGTTGCACCCCCAAAACGCGTCCATTGATCTCCCGTGATGGCAGATAGCACATGTTGGCACACTGTGTGCATCCTCCAAATTTGGCTTTTCAAAACATTGCAAAAAATTTTAAAAGATTGGACCACAATACAAAAAGTGATTTTGTGGGGTTTAAATTCGCCCCAAAACATCAATGATGTTATTATTTTTTTTAATAACATCATTGATTTTTTGCTGGATGTTTTGCAGTTCGGCATTACACCCCATGATCTCCCCGATCAGGATCTGGGCACTTTCTGAAGTAAAGCGTTCTCTATCCCTCACATCACGATCACCTAAAAAGAGATAAAGAAAAAAAAAAAGGTCTCAAAAATCTGCCACCATCCATCTCTTTTACCTGAGCCTGTGGTTGCAGACACTCACCTGTTGTGGTGCCAGTCTCCACCACATCTTCTTCTTCCTCCTGCTCTTCTTCTTGGGTTGGGGGTATTTCACCTTCTTCCATAGGTGGGGGGTCTGTGGTCTCCTCGGATGAGGGGTGTCCTCCGAGTTTTTTCTCCCCTATGTAAAACACAAATGGTAGAATTAGCACACAGATATTTGATGGCAGAACTAGAAATAGGAAACATTGCTTGGAAGTGGGGTACAATTGTCTATTTTAGCAGAGTTCAAAGATGTAATTTTATTATTGCCCTTTGTCAAGCTGCAATACCTTACCTGTTTGGTACAAGCTTCACAGATGTAGCCCCCCCTATAGTATACACTGGAGCACCTGTGTGGCCCCCTAATAAAAATGGTGTTCTGGGGTCCCACACTAGTGCTCCAGTGTCCAGATGTGAAAACAGCTGCTCAGTGTCCTCTCCTTACACACAATCTAGTTGGCATTTCATTCTAGTAACAAACCCATCTACACAAACAAATATTTGGCATCCAAGTAGGCCCAAAAAAATGTGTGAAAATGCATATGGCTTAAACAATGGTGTTCTAGAGGCTGAAAGAAAAATGTTTGATACGAACGAATAATGGGCCCATGAACATTAAAGTTGCCCTTTTAAACGTTACAATTAATAAAAGCATATGGAGCAGAACGAACAGAATAAAGACAGAAAGAATAGGAACACAGCACAACTACTTACTTTTTTGCAGCACTCTCCGGATCTTTCGGTATTGCTCTGGCTCTCTCAACTTCAGGTCCGACCACCGCTTCCTGAGCTGATCTTTAGATCTTCGTACCCCGAAATTCCTGTGAAGGCTTTTGATCACTTTAGCAATGATTTTGGCCTTTCGGATGTTGGGGTTGGGGTAAGGCCCATATTTTCCGTCATAGTCGGACTTCCTCATGATGTCGACCATCTCCAACATCTCCCCAAAGGACATATTTGTGGCCTTAAAACGTCTCCTTCTGGATCAGGACGTGCTTGGATCCGGGCTTTCCTCCTCCTCCTCCTCGTTGCTATAATTAGCATGCACCTGCTGTGACCATGTGCTCTTCACCCACTGCGCCGAACGAAAAGGGGCGGGGAATAGACTAGAAAGAACGTCAGGGGCGGGCGGAGTTACACGCATGCGCAGTGTGTATAAAGCGTAACACGCGTGCGTATTACGTACGATCTGTGAGCGGAGGAAGGAGCATTGGACGCGCCGATCGTAAGATTGAAGGTAAGAGACAAACTTGTGCCTATACTGCTTCTAGATTGAGGCCTATATTGTAACAAGATTAGGAGAGTTTTGTCTGACATTAGGCTTTGTCTTGTGTTGTGTCTTGCAGTGAACATGGATATGGTACTCAAAGATAATGACTTCATGTCAGTATTCATAGAGATGCTAAGGGAGCTGCCCTGTCTGTGGGAGATTAACCACCCCCATTTCAAGAACCAAGCAAAGAGGAAGGCAGCACTGGTGCAATTGTGTGAAATTGTGAAGCAGGTGATCCCCACGGCAGACATCACCTATTTAAAGATATTAATTGGTGGCCTGAGGAGCACATATCTAAGGGAGCGCAAGAAAGTCCTGGATTCATAGAGATCCGGAGCAGCAGATGACATCTATGTCCCCAGGATGTTGTACTACGACAGGCTGCATTTTCTGGCAGGCCAGACTGAACCCAGGCCATCCCTCTCAAGTCTTCCTTCCACGCTTCCTTCCCCCCCGGCTGAGGCTTCTGACGCCCAACCTGGGCCTTCCAGGCGATATGTGGAGGAGCCCAGATTGAGCCAGGTATAGCATTCCTCTAAATATTTCTGCTTGTCCAATCAATGATGTTAACTAGATGTTAGTTGGGAGTACTAATTTAGGATTGTGACTGATGAAGCAAAAACTAAAACCATGTCCCTTTTTCATACACAGGGAAGTCTCAGCCAGGAGGTGGCCGGGCCGAGCCGGCTGGCTGATCTGCAGGTCCCTCCACCCCCCCTGAAAACAGAAAGTGGCAGTAGGAGGAGTACCCTAGAGGAGGCTGCTATAGGATTCTTTTGGAGGGCTACAGAGGTCCTGGGAGCACCCCACACCATGGAGGAGAACATTGCTGCCTTCATTGCATATAAAATGCAGAGGATGGAGGAGGGCCAAAAAGTCATGTGTGAGGCCCTCATATCGGAGGCTCTGGAGAAAGGTATGAGGGGCCAAATGACACCTCAGACACACCTTTGTGATGGTCCTCCTCCTCCTCCTGCAGGTCCTCCTCCTCCTCCTCCCTCTCCTCCAGGTCCCCCCAGTCCTCCTCCAGGTCCCCCCAGTCCTCCTCCAGGTCCTCCCAGTCCTCCTCCAGGTCCTACTCCTCCTCCTGCCACATCTCCAACTGCACAGTCACAGCCCGGAAGGAAGCGTGGAAGGAAGACCAGACAGTGATTGCCCTGGGTTCAGTCTGGTCGGACAAAAAATGCAGCCTCTTGTGGTACCACAGCCTGGGGACACAGATGTCATCTGCTGCTATCCAGATCTCTGCGAATCCCGGACCAGACTGCCCTCCCTTAGATATGGACTCCTCAGGCCACCAATTTTGATGTTGAAGAATTGATGTCTGCCGTGGGGGTCCAAGGCTTCACTAATTTCTCCTGTTGATCCAGTGTTGCCTTCCTCTTTGTTTGGTTCTGATCCCTTAATAAAGGATTTTTGTTTTGAATTATACTCTCCTATGTGTTTTACTTCAAAAAGGACAGTTGGTTTGTGAGTGTTCAGGTACATTTCAAATATACAATGTGAAATGAACAAGGGTCACCAACAACAAACAATCTCCTGGAGATTAAATAATAAAAGATATCAATGGTGTTGGGGTAACGTGACACACAAAACACACACAAAAATATTCTGGAGTAAAAATAAAAATAACATTGAACAAAGATCAGCCTTGGAAAAAATCCAAACATTAAAGAAAAAAGAAGGCTGAAAATACAAAAAAAAAAAAAAAAGTCAGATGTGACAACTAATAACAATATATTCAGGGAATCCCACTAAAAAAACACAAATAAAAGTTTGTGAGAAATGTGTGTGAATATGAGCAGCACAACTACTTAATTCTTGTCACATTATAAAGAAGAAGAGAGTGCGCTGTATTAAACCATTTTTAACATTGCAGCGTGACGAAAGTGCTGTATCCATTGCGAACGCTAAGTTTACCAGAACGAGCTGTCCCGTCTCGGAATTTCTTCTGAGCATGTGTGGTACTTTGTGCGTCGGAATAGGCCACACGCGGTCGGAATTGACGTGATCGGATTTTGTTGTCGGAAAATTTTATCTCCTGCTGTCCAACTTTGTGTGTCGGAAAATCCGATGGAAAATGTCCGATGGCGCCCACACATGGTCAGAATTTCCGACAACACGCTCCGATCGGACATTGTCCATCGGAAAATCCGACCGTGTGTACGGGGCATTGCTCTTTTTTGAAAAAATTGGGGTCTATTAGACCCTAGATCTCTCCTCTGCCCTCAAAGCCTCTGACCACACCAAGATCGGTGTGATAAAATGCTTTCCCAATTTCCCAATGGCGCTGTTTACATCCAGCAAAATCTAAGTCATGAATAGGGAGCCGAACACCCCCTGTTCGGTTCGCACCAGAACATGCGAACAGGCAAAAAATTTGTTCGAACACGTGAACACTGTTAAAGTCTATGGGACACGAACATGAATAATCAAAAGTGCTAATTTTCAAGGCTTATATGCAAGTTATTGTCATAAAAAGTGTTTGGGGACCTGTGTCCTGCCCCAGGGGACATGGATCAATGCAAAAAAAAGTTTTAAAAACGGCCATTTTTTTGGGAGCAGTGATTTTAATAATGCTTAAAGTGAAACAATAAAAGTGTAATATTCCTTTAAATTGTGTACCTGGGGGGTGTCTATAGTATGCCTGTAAAGGGGCGAATGTTTCCCGTGTTTAGAACAGTCTGACAGCAAAATGACATTTCAAAGGAAAAAAAGTCAATTAAAACTACTTGCGGCTATTAATGAATTGCCGGTGTCTTGCCGAGAAAGTTCCGCCAGCAGATAAGGACCCCCCTGTACTGCTTGCGCAGTACCAACGACTAAGGAGCCGCTGAAAATAGCCAAAGCTGAAAACCTTCAATCAGCTGTACATGGCGCCTGAGCCCTGGGTCCAGGTTCAAGCCTCACCATCCAAGTGGACCTAGAGGGAGAATAAAAAAGTGCAGAGCGAAGCGAAGCCGTGCCTGAAGCATGGCAAGAGAAGCGAGCCTGCTAGGGGCCCTCTTACAGGCGCTGTGTACAGCTGATTTACAACTATTCAGCTTTGGCTATTTCCGCCGGCTCATACTACGTAAGCGCTGCGCCTGCGCATTAGAGGGGGGTCCTTATCTGCCGAGGGGAACTTTCTTGGCAGAACACCAGTTCGACAATACACATAAAAGTTAATTGATAAAAACGGCATGGGAATTCTCCATAGGGGAACCCCGAACCAAATATCCATACCTTAATATCCATACCAGAACCTTCAGGTCTGGTATGGATATTAAGGGGAACCCTGGCCAAAATTTAAAAAAACGGCATGGGGTCCCCCTCAAAATCTATACCAGACCCTTCAGGTCTGGTATGGATTTTAAGGGGAACCCCGTGCCAAAATTAAAAATAAAATGACGTAGGCTCTCCCCAAAAATCCATACCAGACCCTTATCCGAGCACGCAACCTGGCAGGCCACAGGAAAAGAGGGGGGACGAGAGAGCGCCCCCCTCCTGAACCCTACCAGGCCACATGCCCCCAAAACACCTTGTCCCCATGTTGATGGGGACAAGGGCCTCATCCCCACAACCCTTGCCCAGTGGCTGTGGGGGTCTGCGGGCGGGGGGCTTATTGGAATCTGGAAGCCCCCTTTAACAAGGGGACCCCCAGATCCCGGCCCTCCCCCCTGTGTGATATGGTAAGGGAGTACAAAAGTACCCCTACCATTTCACAAAAAAAGTGTCAAAAATGTTAAAAATGACAAGAGACAGTTTTTGACAATTCCTTTATTTAAATGCTTCTTCTTTCTTCTTTCTTCTATCTTCTATATTCTTTCTTCTATCCTCTATCTTCCTTCGGTTTTTTGTCAGAGGGGGCAGAGTCACCGGGTGGCCCCGCCCTCCATTATTTAAGAACCGTCAGAAGAGGAGAAGCGTCACACTGCGGGAGACTCCCACCATGCTGGATGCTGAGCGGCCCGAGAAGACGAAGGGAAGAAGATGCCAGCGCCGCAGAGGAGGATGCTGGAGGAAGAACCAGAAGAACCAGAAGAAGAAGAAGATGGAGGAAGAAACTGAATGAAGATAGAAGATAGCAGAAAGAAGATAGAAGATAGAAGATAGAAGAAAGAAGAAGCATTTAAATAAAGGAATTGTCAAAAACTGTCTCTAGTCATTTTTAAAATTTTTGACACTTTTTTGTGAAACGGTAGGGGTTTGTACCCCCTTACCATTTCACACAGGGGGGAGGGCCAGGATCTGGGGATCCCCTTGTTAAAGGGGGCTACAGATTCCAATAAGCTCCCTGCCCGCAGACCCCCACAACCACCGGGCAAGGGTTGTGGGGATGAGGCCCTTGTCCCCATCAACATGGGGACAAGATGTTTTGGGGGCTACCCCAAAGCACCCTCCCAATGTTGAGGGCATGTGGCCTGGTACGGTCCAGGAGGGAGCCGCTCTCTCATCCCCCCTCTTTTCCTGCGGCCTGCCAGGTTGCGTGCTTGGATAAGGGTCTGGTATGGATTTTTGGGGAGACCCCCACGTCATTTTTTTTTTATTTTGGTTCGAGGTTCCCCTGTGGGGAATTCCCATGCCATTTTTATCAATGAACTTTTATGTGTATTGTCGAACTGGCAATTTATTAATAGCCGCGAGTAGTTTTAAATGACTTTTTTTCCTTTGAAATGTCATTTTGCTGTCAGACTGTTCTAAACACGGGAAACATGCGCCCCTTTACAGGCATACTATAGACACCCCCAGGTACGAAATTTAAAGGAATATTACACTTTTATTGTTTCACTTTAAGCATTATTAAAATCACTGCTCCCGAAAAAATGGCAGTTTTTAAAATTTTTTTTTGCATTGATCCATGTCCCCTGGGGCAGGACCCAGGTCCCCAAACACCTTTTTATGACAATAACTTGCATATAACACTTTAAAATTAGCACTTTTGATTTCTCCCATAGACGTTTAAAGGGTGTTCCGCGGTTTTCGAATTTGCCGCGAACACCCTAAATTGTTTGCTGTTCAGTGAACTGGCTAACAGCCGATGTTCGAGTCGAACTCGAAGCTTCTCCATAGTCATGAAATGCTCATAGCTTCTGGTTTCTTAGGCCATAGAGATGATTGGAGCCATTCTGGTCTCTGATCAGCTCTATGGTCAGCTGGTGGAACCACCGGCAGCATTCTCAGGTTCCCTGTTGGGACAGGAGAGCCAGAGAAAACCATGTAAGACGGTGGGAGGGGGGACATTCCCTCTCACTGCTTGTAAAAGCAGTCTAGAGGCTAATTAGCCACTAAGATTGCTTTTACATGAAAGCCGATCTCTGGCTGAAAAGAATGATACCAAGATGATACCTAAACCCGCAGGCATCATTCTGGTATAACCACTCAAAGTCCAGCAACATACCAGTACGTTGCTGGTCCTTGCTGGACATATATTGTAATCTTTTTTTCATGCAGCCTGTGGGCTGAAGGAAAAAAAGAGATTGATCGTGGGTATGCTCACCATTAGAATACTTCCCTTCATCCACCCACTTCTAATGATGGGCATACATGCACCATTTTGTTTTTAACTGTGGTGGTGAAATCACCTCCTACAGCGCTGGAGTCACGGCTTTATATATCGTGGGAGCAAACGCTGTTCCTGTCAAGATAAATAAATCCACGCTGCAACTGAATGGCGTACCTGCTAAGCAAATGATGGTTAACAATAAAACAAAGTAACATTACTGTATAACAGTAATGCCCCATACACACGATCGGACATTGATCGGACATTCCTACAACAAAATCCTAGGATTTTTTCCGACGGATGTTGGGTCAAACTTGTTTTGCGTACACAAGGTCGCACAAAGTTGTCGGAATTTCCGATCACCAACCACGCGGTCACGTACACCATGTACGACGAGACTAGAAAAGGCCAGTTCAGAACCAAGCGCAGCACCCTTTGGGCTCCTTTTGCTAATCTCGTGTTAGTAAAAGTTTGGTAAGAGACGATTCGTGCTTTTTCAGACTCGTGGCTTTCAGATCGTTTTCTGCGGTTCAGTTTGTGCTTGTGGGTTTGTATCTGCTCTTCAGTGCGTGCAAGCAAGCTTTAATTAGTCATTGTGTTCTTGTTCATTCGTAACTGTATTTCAGGTTGCTCTTCACAGGCCTTGTTGTTCTTCAGTTCGTTCTGTTACTTCGTTCTGAGCAGCTGACCGTTTTCTAGCCATGTTGCGTATACGTACCCCTCGTAGAGTTCGTGCTGTGCGGGGGCTTGGTGTTGGGGTCCTGACCTTGACACAAGTCCAGGCCATGAACAGGGTGGGGAGGAGTTCCTGGACCAAGAATTGGTTGCTTCAGCGTGACCAGTTCTCTCATATGCCTTTACTCCTTGAGATCCATGAGAATAATCCTGATGATTTCAGGAAGTTTCTCAGGATGACGGACCCCGTATTTCTCCGTTTGTTGGCTTCGCTGACCCCCTATATCAGCAGGCAGGATACCTGCAAGAGGCAAGCCATCACTCCGGAGCAGAGTCTCGTCGCTACCCTGCGGTACTTGGCGACAGGGAGAAGCCTGCAGGACTTGAAGTTCTCGACAGGCATCTCCCCCCAAGCTCTGGGGATCATTATCCCAGAGGCCTGTTCTGCCATCATCCAGGTCCTGCAGAAGGAGTATATGAAGGTAAGATTTATCCTTTAATATCACATTTTATTGTATTGAATGTTTGCTAATATATTGTATTTCTTTCCTCATTCCCTAATTACCATGATTGTAATATGCTGTGAATGTCCCCTTTGTTCTCATGCATGCTGTATTTTTATGTAATTTTTTTTTGTCCTTCATACATATTTGCCTTCACTTACCTCCCCAGCATGTTCTCCTGGCCTATATTCACCTCATGTAGTCACTTAACAATGTATTTTATCAGCTCCATAGTAGTGCTTTACCCCAAACACCCCCTAAAATGTTTAGAAATGTGATTTGTGCTTTAAATTCAGGCAGAGTGCCAGAGGCTTTTTTTGGGGGGTTCCCAAATCATTTGGAACCCTCCCTCCCCCAAGTCAGCTGATACCAATTCTCTATCTATCCTCAATCATCTATCTGCTGACTTTGCCACACCCATACACACTATACCCATCTCTTTTGTGGTCAGATTTATGGATGAATTCCCCAAAGCATGTAATGCAAGGGCCTGCCTCTATACTTTCAAATGGTACTGTTTAAAGTTTTTGTATCCTATTATTATCTTGATAGGTAATAGCAGAATGTCCAAATGTGCTCAAATGTGTACAGTGTGTATTTATATCTTTGTATTATGACACTTCTTACCTGTCCAGTGGGCTGCCAATAGTGTAACTAAGGAGGGGCTGTTCCAAGTAATACCCATTATTTAGGCATTCATCTCTCAATGAAGAGAAGAGGGTTACCTGTCCAAGATTCCCCCCCTATAATGTTAGACTTGGCCCATGGGGGGGGGATATGATAGGTGTACCTTATACTTTGGTGTTGTAAAATTCCCCTTAATAAATGTTATCTGGATGTTGGCCAAGAAGGTTTGTGTCTAATCTGCTTTCCATGTTTATGTGCAAAAATACTAATTTTTGTTTTTTTTTTCTCAATAGTTTCCTTCCACGCCACTGGAATGGCAGACTGTGGCCTCCCACTTTGCCCAGCGGTGGGACTTTCCTAACTGCAGAGGGGCAATTGATGGGAAACACGTCCACATTGTCCCACCACCCAACTCAGGGTCATACTATTATAATTACAAGGGGTTCTATAGTATTGTGATGTTGGCGGTGGTGTCGGCTAATTACGACTTCCTGTATGTGGACGTGGGAAAGAATGGCCAGATGTCCAATGGTGGAGTCATCGCCCAGACTGAGTTTTACAGGCGTCTCCAGAATGGCCGCTTGGACTTGCCACCTCCAGAAGAGAATGTGGAAGGACTCCCATTCGCCTTCGTTGCGGATGAAGCATTCACGCTGGGGGACCATCTTATGCGGCCATTCCCGATGAGGACCCTCACCCCGGAATAGAGGGTTTTTAATTACCGGCTGGCCAGAGCCAGAAGAGTGGTGGAGAACACATTTGGAATCATGGCCAGCCGGTTCAGCCTATTTCTGACACACATCCATATGGCGGAGTATAAACTTAATCATATAATCCTGGCGTGCTGTGTTCTACATAACTTTTTACGTCAACATTCTGCCAACTATGCTGGCTCAGTTGGGCCTGAGGCTGGAATTCTACATGAAACAACCCTGACGGCGCTTGGAAGTGGCCGTCCTGGCTTGCCCTCCCTGAGTGCCCGTGATGTCCGGTTAAGATACCTTGAGTTCTTTGCGGGTAGGGGGGCCATCGATATGCCAGCAAATTTGTGAAGCCTTTTAGCAAATAAAACCAAAAAAAAAGCAAATCTTTGTTGACATTTACTGCTTGTGTTTGTTTTAGCTGACCCTGACAGAAATGTGGGGAGTCCTGAAAATGGCGTGATTGTGTATCCTTATACAAAGCACTGTTGGGTGTTATTTACTAAAGGCAAAGACACTTTGCACTACAAGTGCGCTTGAAACTGCACTGAAACTGCACTTGTAGTGCAAAGAGGATTTGCCCTTAGGAACTAACCCCCATTGTCACAGAAAACAGCAATTACATCACCACAAAAGTGTTGTAGCGTTGAGACAATAATCCACACATTCTTGATTAACAATCTTTTTAATCCCTGCACAATCACATGTGCATTTAGAAAAGGTTTTTTAAAACAAACCAACATGTTTGTTGTATAACAATTTTTGTGGGGGCATTATAAAAAATATAAATGTCCATTTAAGATAAAACAGGCATGTGTAAAACCAACAAGCAAGACACAAATCTTGAACTTACAAAGTTCACATTTGGTAGATCTTGAAGGCAATATCAGACATGAGTATTTAGGAACTGTGTTTGATATTGCGTTCAGATGGGGTGAAGTCACCCCAGGAAAAGCCAAATTTGGAAGATGTACACAAATTTACCAATGTCAACATGTGCTAGCTGCCATCACGGGGGGATCAAGGGACGTGTTTTGGGGGAGAAACCCCTTCCTCTCAGCTACTTTATTATTGAGGAAGGGGTTGCACCCCCCAAAACGCGTCCATTGATCTCCCGTGATGGCAGATAGCACATCTTGGCACACTGTGTGCATCCTCCAAATTTGGCTTTTTCCTGATCTCCCCGATCAGGAAACGATCTGGATCCACAACTTCACGATCACCTAGAAAGAGAGAAACCAAACAAAAACAGGTATCAAAAATATGCCGGCATCCATCTCTTACCTGAGCCTGTGGTCGCAGACACTCACCTGTTGTGGTGACTATTTCCACCACGTCTTCTTCCTCTTGCACTTCTTGGCTTGGGGGTATTTCCCCTTCTTCCAGAGGGGGGGGTCTGTGGTTTCCTCGGATGAGGGGTGTCCTCCGAGTCTTTTCTCCCCTATGTAAAACAAAAATGGTATACTTAGCACACAGATATTTGATGGCAGAACTATAAATAGAGTTCCAAAATGGAGCATTTTCAGTGTCCTTTGTCAAGCTGCAATACTTTACCTGTTTTGTACAAGCTTCACAGATGGAGACCCCCCTATAGTATACACTGGAGCACCTGTGTGGCCCCCCTAATAAAAATGGTGTTCAGGGGTCCCACACTAGTGCTCCAGTGTCCAGACGTGAAAACCGCTGCTCAGTGTCCTCTCCTTACACAGAATCTAGTTTGCATTTTATTCTAGTAACAAAGCCATCTACACAACCAAATTAGTTTCATACAAGTAGGGCGTAAAAAATGTGCCCAAATGCATATGGCCAAAACAATGGTGTTATATAGGCCGAAAGAAAAATGTTTGATACGAACGAATAATGTGCCCATGAACCAGAAAGTTGCCATTTTAAAATTTACACTTGTAAGAAAAACACATGGAGCAGCACGAACGTAATAAACACAAAAAAATAGGAACACGGCACAACTACTTACTTTTTTGCAGCACTCTCCGGATCCTTCTGTACTGCTCGTGTTCTCTTAATTTGAGGTCCGACCACCGTTTCCTGAGCTGATCTTTCGATCGTCGTACCCCGAAATGCCGGTGCAGACTTTTGACCACTTTCACCATGATCTTGGCCTTTCGGACATTGGGGTTGGGGTAAGGCCCATACTTCCCATCATAGTCGGCCTTCTTCAAGATGTCAACCATCTCCAACATCTCCCCAAAGGACATATTTGAGGCCTTAAATCTCCTTCTGGATCGGGACGTTTCTGGCTCCGGGCTTTCCTCCTCCTCGTTCCTGTAATTAGCACGCACCTGCTGTGTATCCGCCATGTGCTCTTCCCCCACTGCGCAGAATGAAAAGGGGCGGGGAATAGACTAGAAAGAACATCAGGGGCGGGCGGAGTTACACGCATGCGCAGTGTGTATAAAGCGTAACACGCGTGCGTATTACGTATGATCTGTGAGCGGAGGAAGGAGCATCGGAGGCGCCGATCGTGATAACGAAGGTAAGAAACTTGGGCCTATACAGCTTGGAAATTGAAGCCTATATTGTAACAAGATTAGGAGAGTTTGGCCTGACCTTAGGGTTTGTCTTGTGTTGTGTCTTGCAGAGAAAATGGATGGCTTCAATGACCACAACTTCCTCCCCCTGTTCATAGACAAATACAGGGAGCTGCCCTGTCTGTGGCAAGTGAGACATCCCCATTATAAGAATAAACAAAAGAGGCAGGCAGCGCTGGAGAAACTGCTGGAGTTGGTGAAGCCGGTGGTCCCCACAGCAACCATCCCCTATTTAAAAAACAAAATTGGTGGCCTGAGGAGCACATATCTTAGGGAGCGCAAGAAGGTCACGGATTCCCAGAGATCCGGAGCTGGAGCAGATGACATTTATGTCCCCAGGCTGTGGTACTATGAGAGACTGCGATTTCTGTCAGACCACACTGAAGTCAGGGAATCCCTCTCTACTCTTCCTTCCACCCCAGATGAGACTTCCGATGTCCAACCTGGGCCTTCCAGCCAGGAAGAAGTGGAGGAGCCCAGCTGGAGTCAGGTATAGCATTCTTCAACAGATTTCTGGTCAATAAAGAAATGATCTTTACTAGATGTTATTAATGATCACTAATTGCTGATTGAAAAAAGTGTTTTGCATATCAATAGACAGTAGTGGGCAAAAATAGTTTAGGACAAGAATGAAAAATGCTGGGCTCAGAAGGATAGTCTGTGATATTTGTTAACATTCAATTTGCAACAGTCAGGAGGTGACAAGTGTGTGTGATTGATGAATAAAAAACTAAAACTATGTCCCTTTTTCATACACAGGAAAACCTCAGCCAGGAGGAGGCTGTGGAATGTGGCAGTCAGGAGGAGGCGGGGGTTAGTGTCAGCCAGGAGGAGGCGGGGCTAAGTGTCAGCCAGGAGAAGCCTGGGACAAGTCGCAGCCTGACCGAATCGCAGGTTCCTCCCCTCCGCCTTCCATACAAAAGAGTGAGGAAGGCCACTCACATGCAGGATTCTGCGCTCAGGCTCATTCAGGAGGCTTCTGCGTCCCTCCGAGCCTTACCCACTCCTGAAGAGGCCTTTGCCTGCATGGCTGCCACCAAGCTGCAGGCCATGCAGGAGGGTCAACGCCTCATGTGTGATCAACTTATTGATAAAATCCTAACTAAGGGGGTGAGTGGAGAAATCACACCCAAGACTGACGTGATTGAGTTGGACCATCCTCCTCATCCTCCTCCTCCTGCTGCCACAACTCCACCACCACAGCCACAGCGTGGAAGGAAGCGTGGAAAGAAGACAAGAGAGTGATGACCCTGGGTTCAGTCTGGTCTGACAAAAGCTGCAGTCTCTTGTATGACCACAGCCTGGGGACACAGATGTCATCTTCTGCTTTCCGGATCTCTGGGACTTCTGGACGAGACTGCACTCCCTTAGATAAGGACTCCTCAGGCCACCAATTTTGCTTGAAAATAGTTGATGTTGAATAGTTCACCCATTTCTGCTGTTTCTCCAGTGCTGCCTCCCTCTTTGTTTAGTTGTGAGCCCTTAATAAATGATTTTTTTGGGAAAATTATACTCTCCTATGTGTGTTTTCATCCAAAAAGGACAGTTTATTGGTGAGGATTCAGGTACATTTCTAAAGTACAATGTGAAATTAACAAGAGACAACAACACCAAACAATCTCCTACAGATTAAATAGAACAACATATCAATGGTGTTGTGGTAACTTGACACACAAAACACACACAAAAATATTCTGGAGTCAAACTAAAATTCAAATAAAACAAAGATCAGCCTTGGAAAAAATACAAACCTAAAATAAAAAAAAAATCTGCCTTTAAAAAAAAAAAAATAAAAAAAATATTTTTGTCAGATGTGACAAATCAAAATATATTAAGGGAAGCCCGATAAATAATAAAGAAAGAAGTTTGTGAGAAGTCTGTGTGAATATGAGCAGCAAAACTACTTCATTCTTCTCACATTATAAAGAAGAAGAGAGTGCGCTGTATTAAAACATTTTTAACATTGCACCATGACGAAAGTGTTGTATCCATTGCGAACGCTAAGTTTACCAGACCGAGCTGTTCCGTGTCGGAATTTCTTCTGAGCATGCGTGGCACTTTGTGCGTCGGAACAGGCCACACACGGTCGGAATTGACGCGATCAGATTTTGTTGTCTGAAAATTTTATAGCCTTCTTTCAAACTTTGTGTGTCGGAAAATCCGATGGAAATGTCCGATGGAGCCCACACACGGTCGGAATGTCCAACAACACCCTCCGATCGGACATTTTCCATCGGAAAATCCGACCGTGAGTACGGAGCATAAGACATACCATACCTGCAAAATAAATACAAAAAAATAGTAAAAAATAAAACATTTATTAACACAATCTGTGCCTAAAATATATATATGCCAAAGCATGGGGGCATCCACCCCAAAAGTTAGGAACAAATAGCTCCTCCACCCCTGCTGCCCCCATGCTTCGACATATATGCTCTTTTTTTAACTGTGGTGGTGAAATCACCTCCTACAGAGCTGGAGTCACAGCTTTATGTATCGTGGGAGAAAATGCTGTCGCTGTCAAGATAAATAAATCCACGCTGCAGCTGAATGGTGTACAATAAAACACAGTAAACAGTAAAGTATTAAAAAATAACATACCTGAAAAGCAAACATGATAAAACATAATAACAATAAAACATTGCAGAATAGAATACAGTAAAAAAAAGAGCAGAACAATAGAGAGAGAGAATAGAGAGAAAGAGAGAGAGAGAGAGAGAGAGAGAGAGAGAGAGAGAGAGAGAGAGAACAATAAAACAACAACTATTTTTGTTTTTTTATTTTATTTTTTTTTGTGTTTTTTTTTTTTTACTTTTTTGTTTTTTACACTTTTATTTGTAACTGTAACTGTAACAGTTCGGTTCCAGGTTTGGGTCTCTCAAAATGCGATGGCATCTTGGGAGACCCTGTGAAAGTGTGTCCTAGTCTGTGCAGTGCTGTACCCTACTCTAAAACTCCACTAGTGTATGGTAGCGTTCGAAACATTCACCAATGCAAAGATCAGGATTGTCAGGACAGGAGAGACAATAATAGCGGGTGTCATGCCTATATCTGCGCTTGCTACAGACATCACATCTTCTTTGGGGGGCTCGTTGGGTAGGGGTACTCAGAAGGACATACGGAAAATGCCTCTCATGCAGCCGGCTTACTGCATTTGAAATGGAAAGGTGAGGTGGAGCACCGTCTGGAAACAGAAGGGCTCTGACAATCTCTTTCTGGAATTTATAGAAGGAACCAGTCCTTCCTGAAACTGTGTATAGCACATGAGCTTTCAGCAAAGCCAATTGAAATAAGTATACAGACACTTTTTTATACCAGTGTCTGGCCTTATGGGCAACTACGTACGGCGCCAACTGGTCATTGAGGTCCACACCTCCCATATTTTGGTTATATTCGTGGACACAGAGGGGTTTCTCCACACCAGTCGCCGTAGGAATTTAGACGTTGTATCTGCATGAAGGGATGACAGAATGTAAACATTCTTATAATCCCTTCATTTCACAGCAAGCAAGTTATTACACTTCAAGCAGGCTCTCTCCCCCAGCCTAAGATGGGAATCTACAAGCCTCTGGGGTAAGCCCCGGTGATTAGATCGCACGGTTCCACATGCGCCAATCTGATGATCGAACAAGTGACTAAAAAGTGGCATACTCGTGTAATAAATGTCCACATACAAATGGTACCCCTTTCCGAATAAGGGTGACACCAAGTCCCACACAATCCTGCCAGTGCTCCCTATATATCCTGGGCAGTTTGGCGGCTCTACGTGACTATCTCTTCCCTCGTAAACCATAAAACTATATGTATAGCCTGTGGCCCTGACACAGAGCTTATACATCTTGACCCCGTACCTGGCACGCTTGCTGGGAAGATATAGTTTGAAAGACAAGCGGCCAGAAAACGTAATCAGGGACTCATCAACACAGACAACTTGATGGGGAGTAAACAAGCTGCAAAACGTTGGTTGAAGTGGTTTATGAGGGGCCGAATTTTGTAGAGCCGATCGTATCCAGGGTCTCCATGAGGATGACAGAGATCATTGTTGTTGAAATGCATGTACCACAAGATCTGCTCATATCGTGCCCTGGCCATGGAGGCAGAGAACACGGGCATATGGTAAATTGGGTCAGTGGACCAATATGACTGCAACATACTCATTTTAACTATGCCCATGTCGAGGGATAGGCCCAGAAAGGTCTTAAATTTGGAAACCGTAATTGGTTTCCAATCTCTGTCAAGGGAGGACTGGGGATTAGCGGCGATGAATTGACCAGCATTCAAATTACTTTGGTCTACAATAGATCTATAGAGATCTTCCGTGAAAAACAGTGAATAAAAATCAAGTGACGTAAAATCAACTGTTTCCACCTGAATTCCGGGTTGGCCAGTGAATGGGGGAAGTACGGGTGCTGCAGAAGTGGTGGGCTCCCAATTAAGATTGGCAAATTCTGCAGGAAGGACACCATGGGCACGACGGGCCTGTCTTTGTCTTCTTGGTGGCAGTGGGACACTACTTGTGCTTGCCACCTCGCCAGCTTGAACTGCACTTATGGGACTCACCACGTCCCCACGTGATACTGCAGTGCTGGATGTAGGACCAGGGTGTACTAGGCCACTGGTGCTTGCCAGTCCACCAGAAGGATGAGCGGCACTAGTACTTTTCTGCTCCATATGACAGCCCTGCAATTCTTGCACCTCAACAACAGCAGAAGACGATGAGGGTCTGCTATGCCTGACCTTGGTAGGGACCACAATTCCATCGTCAGAGCTATCTGTCACGGAGCCACTGTGGTCTACAGGATCGTATTCTGAGCCTGAATCTGACAGATGAGTGACTTCCTCTTCACTATCTGTCATTCTCAGAATCGTGTAGGTCTCTTCACTACTGTACCTTCTATTTGCCATTTTGGGCTCTAAATTTTCTGGTACAGTAGTGAGACTCACAGGTAAAAAAGCTCCTAGGATGTCAGCAACTGTATCAAACGCTACCAAAAAATCTGTTAGCAATCACAGGGATCAGGCCTGACTCTGCGAATGCTGCAGTTATGTGTTTAGTGTTTAGTGACAGTGATCGATCGATCCTGCACTTGGGCAGGCTGGGCTGGGCTGGGCTGGGCAGAGGGGCAAAATGCAGGTGCTAGCAGGTATCTGGGCTGATCCCGCTAACACTGCGTTTTTGGGAACCCTAAACTGCTGGGGACGCTAGTATAGATCTGATCAGATCAGATATTGATCCGTTAACACACTATACCACTAAGGGAGGTGTATGCTGCATGCGTGGGTGTTAGCGATACTGGCACTAAGCTGAGGCTGCCTGGGGCAACACAGACCCTGACTGACTCTAAAACCTAACTGATATCACCCGCCGGGTGAACAGGGGGTTAAACCTTTATTGGGTAACTAACTAACCAGCATCACCCGTAACACCTATACGGTGATCACTGGTGAAAGGGTTAACTAGGGGGCAATCAGGGGGTTAAAATCTTTATTAGGTAGTATATGGGGGTACCTGACGCTATAAAAAGCTGACGGTGAACCTAAATAACTAACAGGCTAACTAGCGTCACCCGTGACACTTATACGGCGATCAGAAAAATGATCGATTAGTGACACTGGCGACAGGGGTTGAAAGGGTTAACTGGGGGGTGATCAAGGGGTTAAAACTTTATTAGGGGGTTAGGGGGTACCCTAGACCTAAAGGAGCCTACCACTAATTGCCCTAACACTTATAACAGTCACAAAATTACACCAATGCAGTGATCAGTAAAAAAATCAAAACTGCTATTGGTGTCACTGTGACAGAGGGTGCAGGGGGGGTGATCGGTGGTGATTGGGGGGTGATTTGTGTGTCTATGTGTACTGGTGTTAGTGTGCTGTTGGTGCAAACTCACATTGATGTCTTCTTTCCTCGGGAGCCAGAACGAAAAGGCTCCACGAGAAGAGATGACATCACTTCCTCTGCTTCTGTTTACATTTCAGAAGCAGAGGAAGCTTCCAATTCGTCAGGAGCGATTGTGAGGGAGAGGCCATGAATCAGTGGCCTCCCCCCTCAGGATGGATCCTACAACAATGCCGACCGCCTCGGGCACCAGGATGAGAGCGATCATGCCCCCCGCCCACGGGAGGGGTGTAACGTACCCATACGTTACTCTGCCTACCCGTGCCATTCTGCCACAGTATATCTGAGTGAGGCGGTTGGCAAGTGGTTAAAGGGGTTGTAAACCCCATTCATGAAATTTGACCTAAGCACATATATCTGTAGTGTTTACTTAGCTCTCTCCAAAGCTCTAAGTGGTGTGTCTTTCTGCTGGTTTGTTCCTCTGTTATCAGCAGATTCACTTCTGACAAGTTCTCTGACACATGAGATAACAGCAGCTGAAAATGTGTGTCTGATTGGGGGCTTAGAAGTAGATAAGCAGAGTGCTGGTCTATTCAGGGTACAGCTCTGCATGTTCCTTTGTTCCTCTGCCTATGTGGAGTGGGGGTGTGTGCCTTTCCTCCAATCAGCTCTCACTCAGTGTAAGCCCAGACTCTACACCCACCCCTATGTGAAAGATTTGTAACATGATCTGCACTTTGCAAAGAGTGTAGAAAGAGAAATGCAGCAGATATACATGTAAAACTTATGTAGGGATATATGTTTTATCTCTGTGTATCATCTGAGGCTATTCACTTCACTGGGTATAGGAGAGGGTTTACAACCACTTTAATACAAGAGCCGGCAGTGAAGATTACTCCATACATGCTGTTTAGCATTAATAGGTGAATGTTCTCCTATTAAGCCTATGGGCTTAACTAGAAAATCTAGCTGTGTATGGCTAAAACAACACAAGGAAAAATGATATGTGAAATTCAGGAACTATATTTCAGGTTATAGAAATCCGATCAGTGAACTATGACCATTAACTGGTTGTTGTGGGTTACAACACTCTTTACATTGATCTTTACATTGACGAAGCTGGCCATATAAGGAGTTTGATACAGGCCCTAGCAATTTATAGTTATGAACAAATATATTGGGGAGGAATTCAATACAGAAATAACAAATAGATTTGGAGATTTCCTCTCTATTTTTTAGATTATCAAAAATTCTGGAAAATAAATCATTGCTATTTTGGCATGTTCGATCATTCCAGGACTATATTAAGGAGTATATCAATCCACTGGGACTGAGAGTCCAGATCTTCCCAACCCTGTTTTTTTATGCACTTCCAAAAATTCATAAAGATGCAACAAACCCACCTGGAAGACCCATCATTTTGGGGATATGACCTCGTGGCATATCACTAGTGTTTTATGTCAATGAATAATGAATAAAAATTACTTTAATTTAGGTATTACAATGTCCTATGATAAGGAAAGTATTATTTTTCTGGATGTAGAGGTATATAAGGGAGAGGGAGGTGCCCTGTGCAGCAAATTATATAGAAAGCCCACAACTGGCAATAAGATACTGCACGCTGCAAGCTTCCATCCAAAGTCCTTAATAGACTTAATACCATATAGTCAGTATTTAAGGATAAGATGTAACTGCTCAGATGACAACATCTATAAAATAGAAGCGGCAAAACTACGGGACAGACTCTGATTAAGAGGCTACTCTCATGCCTCTTTAAAAAGATCGTACAAAAAGGCATCCATATTACCTAGAAAAAAATTTCTGTATGAACAGAAACCAAAAAATGACGCCAATCCCCTAAGAATTATTACAAAATACACTAATCAACAAGAAAAAATTAAAACAATTGTAGGGAAATATTGGCATATGTTAACACTTGATCCATCTTTGGGACAGTTTGTCACTACGATACCTCTTTTTACCTTTAAAAGAGCCACGTCTGTGAGGGACAGGGTTGTGAATAGTGAGTTCAAAGGAGAAACAGGAAAACATCATTGTAAATATAAAGGAACCTACATGTGTGGGAACTGTAACTACTGCAAATTTTTGCTTACTCAAAAAAAACGCATTCTTCCAAATGGCCAAACTTTTCATCCCAAACATTTTGCGAATTGCAAAACAATTGGTTCAATATATATGTTACAATGTAGCTGTGGCTGTTTTTATATCAGAAAAACAAAATTGGAATTTTGGAGGAGGGCTTATAGGCATATAAGGAGTATGCAGGTATGCAACCCAGATCTTCCTCTGGGTAGGTACTTTTCCAAATATCAAATTTTTGATTTTAGATTGCATACACCCCAGCCCTAGGGGTGGGGACTGGAACAAAATTCTTCTCCAAATAGAATTGCGGTGGATTCATAAGTTGAAAGCCACACAGCCATCAGTGTTAAATGAAGCTATTTGTTTTAAACCATTCCTTGAAGGTTTTTCATCTGGAGGAATGGAAAAGCAGTATGTATCTATCATTGAATTCCTATTTTTCCATTATAACCCCCTTTCCATTTTTGGGATAAAATGTGTGTTTAAACATGTTTACATTCTCCAGGTCTTTCTTGTTCCCCCTTCCGCTTTCTTCTTTGTTTTCCAATTATGTACCTATACCATACTTTAATTTTGTTGTATTATGATATTATAATATTTTTCTGTGGATTCAGTCTGACTGCTGTTGTATAAAACAATATATGTGCTGTTGTTGCTGCTTGCTTGGATCCTTGTGATATTCAAATATGAATTGAAACATGGATGTACTTTTACTTTTTATAATATGTACACTCCACAATTATAACCATTGCTTTGGTGTGCATTGTTTCCTGTGTAGTCCGTTCTCCCGCCCCTCTGTCCATGGAGGAGCCATGAGGTTACAGATGTTTTTCCCATCTCCATCTGACCTCCATTTTGCTCCTCCGGCTGACATGCGCAGTCCACCGGTGAAGCTTTCTTTGTCAGTGGGTGATCTATGCGTGGCATCATAGCGTTGTGCCAGCGCTTCGTGCATGCGCATTGGGGGTGGTGTGGCACGCACACCGCCCAGGGGGCCAGTACGAGGAGACCTGCTTCCTCTTCCTCTCTCTCTCCAGGCTTGTCAGCTGCTGCATTTTTTTGTGCTAGCTGATTGGAGAGGGAGGGGTATATAATACACAATCTGCATCGCGTCCAACATCCACCACATTTGGCTGCTGGATGTTGGGATGTGCTGCTGCTCACTTTGAGATCCCCTAAAAGGTAGAAACATCTATTTGTACCTGTTAAACTTTTTTACAACTATACTAAACTTTTGGCTCTTGATCTCTGCTGTGATATCCAATTAATGGCCATTAGAGGATAGGACTTCATCAACTAGCTACTGCCTTAACATTGTAATAATATATACTATATATAATGAATATGCAACATGGGGCTCATTATGGTCACCATATGGAAACACCATACTGTGCCTCATTTTAATTTACTTTCTTTCAATACCTTTCAAACTATTTCCTTTAATTATTCCCCTTTTTAACAATAAATAATTAGTCCTACAAATTACTAATTCATTTTCAATCTATTATACCTTTGTAGTTGAAATCAGCTCCTTCACAATAGAACCCTTCCTCTGCCCTGGCTGCCTATCACCTACAATATTCAGATACAGTCAAAATAGCAACATCAAATATTGATAATTGGATATTGATTAAGGACTCACTTAATAAATATACAATACAATTTTTTTTCACTTTTCATTATACTCTGGCAAATATTTATACTCTCCATTGCAGGATCTACCTATTTTTGACCCCAGCGAGTTCCTTTGGCTATTCCCCCTCTGTGGAGTTTAGTAGGGGCTGATAATTGGCTCTCTGGAATAGGCATACCATGCGGTTCTAATTTTCCTTGTGATTGATGTGATACCTAAGCAGGAACTTAGCAAGCACAGGCTCCATTTTTGATGCTTTTCTTCTTTTTTCTGTTTTAAAATTTAACATGATGGAATGTTAACTCACCACATCATCTAAAAGTAAATGTAAGTGTACCTACAAAATTTATTTCCTAAAATTATGTTGTAGATATATTTTCCTCTTCAATATTCAGGGGAAGAAGGAGATATCTGTACTCTGAAATGCGTAGGGTATTTTATCCAATTTGTCTAACAATTAATAAAACAATTTTCTACGATGTTACTACTCAAGAATACTTTTACTGCTAATTAATTAAGTGTGTCTAAAAAGTCCACTCTAGGGAGTTTCTTCCTATTTTTGACTCAATAAAGAAATAAGGACAGTTTTTTTGGTGATATGGCTCTTTAAAAATGGCCTGCACCAAATTCAAAAAGCTCTTCCATCCATTTTACCGGCATATAGAGCAGATTCAAGTAGTTCTTAGCAGCACCACTTTTACAAGGGGGTTCTATTAGAGCGATACATTCAAAAATAATTCACCACCAGATAACAAGACTAGAGGTAATTAGGACCTACTCTAAATTGGTGTACAGAGACAGGTAGAGTTCCTGTCCTCAGTGTAGCAGAATGGCATATTCCCCACTTCTGCTCCCTCCCTGTCACTGGTTGTTAAGGACGCTGTTGGCTTCATAGCCAATGCTGCAGTAGGTGGAGCCCAACAGAGAAGCTTAGACACTAAATTCTCATCAGGTCTGCTCTCACCTTGTAATTGACAGCAGGCGGTGGGTGGATTTATTAGCCAATAGCAGCCTGTCTATTAGTTAAGGATCCACCCGTTGCCTGCTGTCACAAGAGGAGGAGACCTGATGGGGAAAATAGTGTCTGTAAATCCAATTAAGGCTCAACCCCCCCAGAGACAAAACTCTCTGCTGTTCTCGGCTGTTGCACTGTCTCTGTCATAGCTTCAGCGGCAGGGAGGGACTGCTATACTGAGGTCGGAGAGTCTGTATGAACACCCTACTCTCAATAAGCCTCCACACTCACAGGATACATGAATCTGTTGCCCACAATGATATTTGTCATGCTGCGGAGAATTGGAATTTCAAAGAGTGTCTTAGGCCCCTTTCACACGTGCGGACAGTATGTCCATATTTCGGTTGAAATGCGGACATACATGCATCCCTATGGGATAGCGGGTGTCAGCGGATGAACATCCGCTGACACCTGATATCATCTGGCCCCGCTATGGTCCGATTCTGCAGACGGAGGAAAATCCTATTTTTCTATACATCTGCAGAGCGGATTGGATGAACACGGACAGACGGACCATGTTCATCCAATCCCCCCATAGGGAAGAGCGGAGATCTGACAGGGCAGTCCCTGCACAGTGTGCAGGGACCGCCCTGTCATCCGCTGGCTCAGCGGGGATCAACAGAGCGATCCCCGTTGAGCAAGCGGATGTTCATGGGGCGGATCATCATGGATCCATCCCATGTGAAAGGACCCTTAGACACTCTTTCTGAATTCCAGGGATTGTGTTTGTAAACAATGAATTCTTTATAAAGTCATCACACCTTGCTAAATTAAACTTTTGTTTGAGCTGATTTTAAATATTTGCGCTGCCTAAAGAGTACAGAAAGACTGAAGGTTACACACTAATTCTGACTACATAAGTGTACTGTTTCATAAATTTGTAATCATTTTATACATTTTACAGAGTTCAAGGAATAAATTAAAATGAATGAATACATTAATATAAATGTAACCTTGGGCATAGATGAGATGGTTAGGGAAGCCTGGCAAGTGATTGAAAAAAGAGCGGCTGCAGCCTATGGCAAATTCTTTTTAATATACTGGATAATAAAACATGGCATTATTTTACAAAAATGACATGGTTTATTTTACTAATCAATGCTTACATCACAAATGAGGTCTCTGATCTTAAAACCACGTGACACCATAGTAATTTTACAAAGAGTACAGAACCAGATTGTTTAAATTACCTAGGACAACAGATGATTGGTGAACTTCAGCCTGACCTGGAGCAACTAGCACTAATCATGATATCAAATGGAAAGTGTATTCCATAACACTTACATACACAACATATAAATTAAATATTTGATGTGAAGCATTCCACATTCACAAAATTATGACCTGCACCCATTCCAAAATTTACTGTTCATGAGCCCACATTTACCCATAAACTATAAATTAAATATACTTCCCAACTCAACTTAGACGAAAGCCTTGTACACACTATATATATAAAAAAACTGTCAGCTCCAGTCAGAGCCGCTGTACTTACTTTGCATAGTGAGTAGTAAGAGAGATCCCTGCATCAACATTGTTTGTGTTGATGAGGGGAACTGTCAGTTTTTTTGATCGATAAAAACTGGAAAAACAGGGATGTTCTAAAACTTTTAACTGATGGAATATATACCTGTATTTATATATTGTCAAAATTATTGGGACACCCGCCTTTGCACACACATGAACTTTAATTGCATCCCAGTCTTAAGCCTGGTACACACTAAAAGTTTTTTTTTTCATTCAACCCAGAGGGTTGAATGAATAAAAAACTAGCTGCTCTGGTTGGAGACACTGTACTAACCATCTGAAGTTAGTACAGTGATCTCCCCCGCTAAGCTGTTGTGTTCTGATAGAACTGCTGCCAGAACATTCTGATCAGCGATCTCTGTCATTGACTGAGAGCGCTGATGGGGAGTCGGTCAGCTGCTGGTTTCCCAGAATGCATGTCCGACAGAAGCCGGCTAAACGATTGACTTCTGTCGGACAGACTGACATATAGACGGACCAAATGTCGGCTGTATTTTTTTAACCGGCCGATGTCTCCCAACATTGGGCCCGTGTGTATGGGGCTTTAGTCTGTAGTGTTCAATTTTGAGTTGGCCCACCATTTGCAGCTATAACAGCTTCAATTCTTCTGGGAAGGCTGTCAAGGCTTAGGAATATGTCTATGGGAATGTTTGACCATTCTTCCAGAAGCACATTTATGAGGTCAGGCACTGATGTTGGACAAGAAAGCCTGGCTCGAAGTCTCCTCGCAGTCACCCCTCTAATTCATCCCAAAGGTGTTCTATCAAGTTGAGGTCAGGACTCTGTGTAGGCCAGTTATATTTGTCCACCCCAAACTCACTCATCAATGTCTTTATGGACCTTGCTTTGTGTACTGGTCCAAATCATTTGGTGGAGGGGGGATTATGGTGTGGGGCTGTTTTTCAGGGGTTGGGCTTGGTCCCTTAGTTCCAGTGAAGGGATTTTAAAACACACTACGGAACATCCCACACCTTATCTTGGATGCCTATACAGAGTGTTATATTGTATGGTTTGTGGGATTTTAAGATTTACCTTCAGGAGATGTAACTAACCCTTCTATATTGTCAGCACATGTATTTATAGAGAGAAAGAGAGAGAGAGGGACACACATACATACATACACACTGGCAGGGTAAATTGCCTTCTTATATTCACCTTGGAATGTGCAATGTTTGTTAGCTGGTATGGGTCCCTCACCCCCTATGTCTCCAAAGGAACAAGAGATTCCCAGAATGCAGAGTCTTGGGTTAACTGATGTCTTAATAATGTATTCATCAGAGACTGTTATAGTGAGGTTGGAAATTTAGCTGCACAGTATATCCAAGGTTCTTGGGGTTCTGAGCATACCCAGTGTGAAGGCTACATTTCTAGAAGAACCCAGACTACGGTCTTGTGCAGTGAAAATATAATCCCTGTTTACTTAATGTATATACTGTACATTGTACTTTAAGAGAAAAGGAAAATGGTAGGTTGCTTGCATTTTAATAATTTAGTTATCCACTTGACCTCCAGAAGATTTACCCCCCTTCATGACTAGGCCAATTTTTACTATATGGCACTGCATTCCTTTAAATGACAAAGATGCAGTCATGCAACAATATACATAAATTACATTTATGTAATTTTTTCCCACAAATTTGGTGGTATTTGATCACCACTGTTTTTTTTTTTTTTTATAAATTTAAAAAGCCTGGAAATTTAGAAAAAAAATATTTTTTACTTTCTGCTATAAAACACATCCAATAAAAAAAATAATAAACTCAAATTTCTTCATAAATTTAGGTCAATATGTATCCTGCTACATATTTTCAGTAAAAATCCCAATAAGCGTATATTGATTGGTTTGTGTAAAAGTTATAGCATCTACAAACTATGGTATATATACTGCTATTTTTATTTAGTTATCTTTTTTATACTAGTAATGGAGGTGATCAGTGACTTATAGTGCAACTGCGATATTGCGACGGTCAATCTTACACTAACTGACACTTTTGACACTTTATGGGTACAAGTGACACTAACATAGTGATCAATGCTAAAAATATGCACTGTCCCTGTACTAATGACACTGGCTGGGAAGAGGTTGAACCTCTAGGGTGATCAAAGGGTTAAATGTGTGCCAAACCAGTGTTTATGTGCACACAGTGTGCTGCTTTCCCTAAGGGGTGTGCTTTGCAGGGAAACAGAAACCAGCACATTTCCAATGACAGGGCAGAGCTCTGCCTTGTTTACATATGCAGAGCCCTGTCCAGTCTGTCTCCTCCCCAGCACCTCAATCAGCAGGTGTGGTGGTCATCCATTTGCCGACACCCACTGATCATCTTCTGCTGTGACTAATCACAGCAGAAGGGGTGTGCCAGCAGCGCACACGTGCCCCCTACCCAGAAGAGCAGAATCACGTATATATACTGTACATGATTCTATGCGGAGCAGCTGGAATAGATTCCCTCCAGAGGTGGCTCTGGCAAGTTCAGTAGATTGCTTTAAAAAAGGCCTGAATTCTTTCATAAATATACAGAATATAACTGGGTTCTAACATATATAGGTAAAGTTCATCCAGGGAAAATTCGATTGCCTATCTGGGGATCAGGAAGGAATTTTTTCCCCTGCTGTAGTAAATTGGAGAATGCTTTGCTGTTTTTTTTTTTTTTTGTCTTCCTCTGGATCAACTGTTGGTGAAGGATTGTGTATATGGGATTGCATTATTATTATTATTATTATTTTATTTTTAGTTTTTTTGGTTGAACTAGATGGACTTGTGTCTTTTTTCAACCTGGCTAACTATGTAACTTTGTAACTATGAATTTCAATAACAGTGTTTCTCAACATCTATTCCCATGTTTTGGGAACTTCTCTTAGATAAAATGGCTATCATAAATAGCAAGCTACAGACACTGATTTAAAGCACCTGTTCAAGGTGAAGGAAACCCTAAAAACATTTTCTGTTGGGGGAACTTGAAAACTGAGGTTGGAACAGTAGCTTCATCTGAGCTGATGCAGCTGCTTTTTGGATGTCTATTTTTCATCTGGCTTCTCTAATCTTTCAGTTGAAGTATGTCAAGCAAGAGGTGGCCAACAGGACATCCACTGAGTCAATTTCAGACGGTTTCTCATGAATAGGGATGAGCCGAACACCCCCCTGTTCGGTTCGCACCAGAACATGCGAACAGGCAAAAAATTTGTTTGAACACGCGAACACCGTTAAAGTCTGTGGGACTCGAACATGAGTAATCAAAAGTGCTAATTTTAAAGGCTTATATGCAAGTTATTATCATAAAAAGTGTTTAGAGACCTGGGTCCTGCCCCAGGGGACATGTATCAATGCAAAAAAAGTTTTAAAAATTGCCATTTTTTCGGGAGCAGTGATTTTAATAATGCTTAAAGTGAAACAATAAAAGTGTAATATTCCTTTAAATTTCGTACCTGGGGGTGTCTATAGTATTCCTGTAAAGGGGCGCATGTTTCCTGTGTTTAGAACAGTCTGACAGCAAAATGACATTTCAAAGGAAAAAAAGTAATTTAAAACTACTCGCGGCTATTAATGAATTGTCGGTCCGATAATACACATAAAAGTTCATTGATAAAAATGGCATGGGATTTCCCCACAGGGGAACCCCGAACCAAAGTTAACATATCAGGCCACATGCCATCAACATTGGGAGGGTGCTTTGGGGTAGCAGCCCCCAAAGCACCTTGTCCCCATGTTGAGGAGGACAAGAGCCTCATACCCACAACCCTTGGCCGGTGGTTGTGGGGGTCTGCTGGCAGGGGGCTTATCGGAATCTGGAAGCCCCCTTTAACAAGGGGACCGCCAGATCCCACCCCCCCTGTGTAAAATGGTAATGGGGTACAAAAGTACCCCTACCATTTCACAAAAAAATTTAAAAATTACAAGAGACAGTTTTTGACCTTCCTTTATTTAATGTCTTCTTCTTCCCATCTTCTTCGGGTCTTTTTCCTTACTTCTTCCTTTCTTCTTCCTCTGGTTCTTCCTCCGATCCTCTGCTTCTTGCTCCGGTGTTCTCGTTAGGCATCTTCCTCCATGACGTCTTCTTCCCTGCTTCGTTCTTGGGCTGCTCCGCATCCATGGGAGGCTCCCGCTGTGTGACGCTTCTCTTCTTCTGACACTTCCTAAATAACGGAGGGTGGGGCCACCCGGTGACCCCGCCCCCCTGACGCATGGGGACTTGACGTGGACTTCCCTATGGGTTTCCCCGTGATGTCAGAGGGGGCGGGGTCACCCATTGCGTAACATGAGTTCGACTTGAACTCGGAGCTCATCCCTACTCATGAACCATCCAAAATTTGTAATGTATATGGGCATGGACAGCTTTTAATTTATAATGCTAATTTCAACTTAACAGGCTACACCTTTCACACATCCACACATTCTTGTTTATGAACCCTCTATAGGTTAGAGGACCTAACAGAACTGGCTGAAGCCATTAAAAAAAAAACCTCTAACATGGGAACTGAGATGCAGATGGTATAGAGAAGTGCATGGCTAGGATAAGACATGTGTGACCAGGCCTAAGCAACATAAGAGACCATGCAGAGTCAGAAAGCAAAATGACACAGTTTCAAATAGTGGAGATAAAAAATACAAGGAGATAATTGAAAAAAATCTAGCCAAAATCAGAAACAAGGATTAGAAGACAATATGACAGTTGAAGAATGGTTGAGAGAACAAAAAAGGGCGAAGGTCAAGTGAATCTAGGTCACAAAAGGTTAACCAGGTTTTCTGTGCCAAGCACCTAGATCTGTGACACAGCTGTGTACTAATAGATGATTTGTATGCACAGAACTGTATATTATTAGCAATTGCAAGTGTATTACAGTTTGAGTAAAAAAGTTTTGAATTTAAGAATGCTCGTTCAATTTTCTAATCAATAGAGGGGGCAAATCAATGTTCGTTTTCAACCAGAGTGACAAGAAAATTTGAGGGAGCAGGTTGGAAAATCCTCAAATGAACACATTTCCAACAGTGAATGTGGTTTTTATTTGGGAAAGTCCCAAAAAAAGCAAACAAAATGTTAAAGTACCTTCAAAGGACATTTGATAAGTCATTAAATATATTGAGAATTTTCATTCTGATATTTGTATGAAATTTTTAATATGGATGTTCATGGGAAAATATACTAATGTATGGCCTGGTTTATTGCTTTGTCCTTTGAATGGGTTAAGCTACATTTGCACAAGCCGGTCACCTTCTGCCGGATCTACTGCAGTACACATGGGCCAAATATTGACTGGTTTCTATTGAAACTGACCATTGAACCGGACGATGCCACCCTACATTTGGCCCCTGTGTGCTAGGCTTTAGATCTAACTTCACTTCTTGTCCTATTGACAAAGGGCATCCAGCAGCGATCACCACAGATATTTGCTGGCTACACGAACAGCCACAAATAGCTGCAGGGAATGACAACCTGTCATTAAAGTGTAGTGCAAGCTACAGCTAGCTGCTCACAGGTTTCAAAAACAGCGTCATGAACCAGTAGATTCCTGCCACTGTCATGCACGCCATCGGCTGGTTCAATAGAAACTGGCTGATATTCTGGACATGTGTATTGCAGTTGGTCCGACAAAAGCCATTCAGCCAGCTTCTGTTGAAGGGGCATGACTGAAAACCGTCTGTCGATCGATTCCCAAATAGCGCTTCCAGCCAACTCTGACCAGAGTGTTCTGGAGGGGGGCATCCCCTTGTCAGAACACAGTAGAACAGCAGGGGAGATCACTGTACTAACACTGGATCATTAGTACAGTGGCTTCTCCTGAGCTGTCAGGTTTTTTTTCGTTTAGACCTGCTGGATTGAATGAAAAAAAAAACTACTAGTGTTTACTAGGCTTAACAGTGATCACTGTTGGACACGCTTTGTCAATAGGACAAGAAGTGAAGTTAGATCTCTCTAATGGTGCCTTAGATAGCATTAAAAACTCTTCCCCATTTTATCCAAAATTAATAAATGAAGTTACAATTGCAGGTTTTTCATGAAGGTTAAAACATAGTTCCAATATAACACCTATTCCATTCCATGGGTGTTTTATAAATGTGTCACTCAGCATTTTAAATGCAGCTTGACTACTAGGCATGAGCCCGGGGTTCGAGTCGAATGTAAACGAACATCGGGCTTTCGTTTGCTAGCAAACAAACCAAATATATGGGGCATTCGTGGGAAATTTGAGCACCGCAGACTGCCCCATTTTGCACTGCGAGATCGCAGTGCATTGATGTCTGATGATTGGCCAAAGCATGCACCTGACCTGCATGCTTTGGCCAATCACAGCACACTCTGCTGTGAAAGCCATAATTGGCCAAAGGCAGGACTTTTTTTTCCCGTCCCGCAAGCGCACAGCCCCAGTGTGAAAGCACTCAGGCTTTCACACTGGGGAGGCATGAGAGGCAGTTGTGAAGCCCTTTACAGTCACTATTTTTTAAAATGCCTGAAAACTGCCTCAGTGTGAAAGGGGTTTTATGGCGAGTTTTGTGAAGTTGTACTTTTCTGTCACAGTTATTTGGAATACGAAGAAATTATGATTTTTAATTCACAATTTCTTTTTATTTTATACTGTCACCATTGCAGTACAGCATTCTTCTTCTCTTTTTTTAAAATTTTTTTCTAACACACTGTGACCAGAGCAATACAGTGTTACTATAGTAACACTGTACTACTTTGGGGAAGTGATCAGGATTATTATTTTTTTACACATTATGATTGCTTTTAGCGGTGAATATTGCTATAAGCAAGAAATTTACTGAATAAAATTGATTCATTCAGTTTGTTTTGTTGTGATTAGCTGTGATTTGCCAGCGATAATCACTGGAAAAGTGCACTGCTGAAAAATTTGTTTGTTTTTGTTTCATTTTTTTTCGAAATTTGAAAATTCGTAAATTTGAAAATTCGTAATTCGTAAATTCGAAAATTCAAAAATTCAGAATTCGTAAATTCATAAATTCAGAATTCCTCAATTCAAAAATTTGTAAATTCAGAATTCGTAAATTCGAAATTGGGAAATTCGAAAATTGGGAAGTTCAAAAATTCAAAAATCCCAAAATAAGAAAGGAAAATCTGAAAATTCAAAAGAATGAAAATCCAAAAATCCAAAAATTCGAAGTAACAACTAACTAATTAATAATAACTAACTATTAAATTATAGGTATTGTAATTTCCTTTCAAATTTGGCTGTTAGTGAACGTAACGAATACAAATTTATCTGAAGTTACGAATAATCTGAAATAAAGAATACCGCATCTAAACAAATGGAAGGTAATGAAATAATAAGAAATAATAATAATATTATGTTTGTATTATTATTGTTATTTATTATTATTAATTTGTCACATTCCATTCGTTTACGGCATTCGTTATTTACGGATAATTTGTAACTTCGGATAAATACGTATTCGTTACATTCACTAACAGCCAAATTTGAAAGGAAATTACAATACCTATAATTTAATAGTTAATAATATTTAAGTTATTATTAGTTAGTTATTATTTAAGATTTTAAGATTTTCAAGTTTTTGAATTTTCATTCTTATTTTCGGGTTTTCATTCTTTTCAGTTTTTGGATTTTCATTCTTATTTTTGGATTTCCAAATTTTCCGATTTTCAGACTTTCGAATTTAGAATTTCCGAATTTTCGAATTTCGATTTTCCGAATTTTTGAATTTCCGAATTTTTGAACTTCGAATTTCTGAATTTTCAAATTTTTGAATTTCCAATATTTTTTTTTTTTCGCTAATTTCCAAATTTTTGAATTTTAGAATTTCCAAATAGTTGGAAAAATTTGTAAATTCTAAAATTCAGGTATTTCCAAATTAACAGATTTGTCAAATTTGTCTAAATTCATTTCCCGACCAGCCACCGCAGTTATACTGCAGCAGGATGGTTCTCCTGGATGGCTGTCTGATGATTCCAGGTTCATGAAACAAGCTGGGTTCAGAGCCAGGAGAGAAGCCAGAGCAGGTCAGGGTAAGCCGGGTCGGTAACAGGTAATCAAACAGAAGCAAGAAACACAGGAACACAGGATACAGAGCTGACGATAATCCAGCGATTTATGAGCGCAATTGGAGTCCTTGAATAGGCCAGCAAAACACTGGTAATTAGCACGTTTTGTGTACACGTGTTAGCCATCACTGTTACTCGCCGATTGCTAATGCGCATGCGTGGATTCGCACAGCCATAATGGATATTGGCATATCTGCCAGTTCTTCTAAGATTTCTTTCTTGACAACTGTCTAAATTGTCACTAGATAGTCTATTTATGCATGTAAGATGGGTACCTTAGATTGTAAGCTCCTTGAGGGCAGGGTTTAAGGTGAATGAATACTATGTGAAAGGCCGTGTAAATTATTGGTGCTATATAAATACATACCTGTAATAAATACACCAAGGGTAGCTTACATAAGGCTTGCCTTTGAATTGCTTCCCCCTTTATTTTATTTCTGCTAAATAATTCTGTAAAATCAAGTAAACACTTCTTTATAGCACTGAACAAGATATACATTTAGCACATTGGTATTATGTTACAGAACTGTCCTTGTAGGCTGAACATTTAACATACTCCTTAGTTTATCACTTTAAACCTATGTGTTTTTCAGTGTTAAAATCACTGCCTATATTTAAAACTGTTCTCACAATAACATTCATGACAAGTGATGACCTGCTGGTTGCAACCCACAGAAAGCTGACCTTTATTACACATTTGATCTCATTGCTTTGTGGTGGATTGTCTCACCCCCTGTGAATCAGTCTCTGTAAATTCAGGGCAATTAGGTCAGCATCTTTTCACCATGTTTCTTTTTTTCCTTCTCTAGTAACTCTGCTCAAGGGCATAGCTACAGCAGCTTGTACAACTTGGCCCTGGAGGCCCAGTTCCCAGAGGAAAATGTGTGCCTACATAGCTAAGCAGTCTCTCTGCATAGTATTTTGTTCATGCATCAGGATCATAAATTTAGCTTAACATTGAGCATAAGTATAACTGGAGATGATGTATTGCAATTTAAGGCATTTTTTAGTGCAACTAGTTGTAAGTTGAGTGCATAAAATACAAATACAGAAGGATCACCCAGATAATGACTTCATTTGTAATTCAACAGAGTGTAACATGCAGACAAGTTCCTCCTTAAATTATTTGATTTTTCTGTGAGATTATAACTGAATTTATGTTTTTTTCAGTTTGGGGACAAATTTTTTTTTATGGTCCCCCAGTACCCAACATGGTCACAAGCAAGGGAATCTGATCATTTCTATCTGACAGTCAAATATACACATAACCAACTAAGGATTCCTAAGGATATATCTCTAAATTATTTGCCACAACGCATCCGAAAAAAAGGGTTTCTTTAAAGAGGGTATGACTTTGTAATAATCACCAGGTGACACTCTGTCAAGCAACAATCCATGTCTGGTCTTATGTGTGGTTCCCATATGTTAGCCTTTTGGCTGTCGGCTACAACCAAAATATTGTGCAATACTTAATTTATGACTGTATTTTTGGACACATCCTGCATCTTTATTATGTGTGTAAACCTAAACTTCTTTTATTTGCTCCCTTTTGGTGTGTTACCTATACATTTGAAAGTGTTGTTTTATCTGTAAGTTTTGTTGTAAAAAAAATACCAATTGATTCTGTCAGAAATCCAGGGAATTTCTAATTCCTGTGCAAATCTCAAGTAGTGTTATCAGCCCCCTTCCAGCTCACATCTGTGAACATCTCACCCCTATGATATAGAGAGGAAAGGAAGGAGAGGTGGTCTGTAGTCCCATAACACTTTTTTTTCCACCGCTGCTTCTTAAATGGCCTCAATTGCTAATTTTAGGGCACCCTTCCCTATTTTTTTTATGTTAAACCAATAATATCTATCTCACATACAGTATCTCACAAAAGTGAGTACACCCCTTACATTTTTGTAAATATTTTATTATATCTTTTCATGTGAGGACACTGAAGAAATGACACTTTGCTACAATGTAAAGTAGTGAATGTACAGCTTGTATAACAGTGTAAATTTGCTGCCCCCTCACAAATAACTCAACACACAGCCATTAATTTCCAAACCACTGGCAACAAAAGTGAGTACACCCCTAAGTGAAAATGTCCAAATTGGGCCCAAAGTGTCAATATTTTGTGTGGCCATTATTTTCCAGCACTACCTTAACCCTCTTGGGCATGGAGTTCACCAGAGCTTCACAGGTTGCCACTGGGGTCCTCTTCCACTCCTCCATGATGACATCACAGAGCTGGTGGGTGTTAGAGACCTTGCATTCCTCCACTTTCCATTTGAGGATGCCCCACGGATGCTCAATAGATTTTAGGTCTGGAGACATGCTTGGCCAGTCCACCACCTTTACCCTCAGCTTCTTTAGCAAGGGAGTGGTCATTTTGGAGGTGTTTTTGGGGTCATTATCATGTTGGAATACTGCCCTGCGGCCCAGTCTCAGAAGAGAGGGTAATCATGCTCTGCTTCAGTAAGTCACAGTACATGTTGGCATTCATGGTTCCCTCAATGAACTGTAGCTCCCCAGTGTCGGCAGCACTCATGCAGCCCCAGACCATGACACTCCCACCACCATGCTTGACTGAAGGCAAGACACACTCATCTTTTTACTCCTTACCTGGTTGCCCCCACACCATCTGAACCAAATACGTTTATCTTGGTCTCATCAGACCACGGGACATGGTTCCAGTAATCCATGTCCTTAGTCTGCTTCTCTTCAGCAAATGGTATGCGAGCTTTCTTGTGTATTATCTTTAGAAGAGGGTTCCTTCTGGGATGACAGCCATGCAGACCAATTTGATGTAATGTGAGGCGTATGGTCTGAGCAGTGACAGGCTGACCCCCCACCCCTTCAACCTCTGCAGCAATGCTGGCAGCATTTATAAGTCTTTTTCCCAAAGACAACCTCTGGATATGACACTGAGCATGTGCATTTAACTTCTCTGGTCGACCATGGCGAGGCCTGTTCTGAGTGGAATCTGTCCTGTTACAATGGGGACGGAAAGTATTCAGACCCCCTTAAATTTTTCACTCTTTGTTATATTGCAGCCATTTGCTAAAATCATTTAAGTTCATTTTTTTTCCTCATTAATGTACACACAGCACCCCATATTGACAGAAAAACACAAAAAATGTTGACATTTTTGCAGATTTATTAAAAAAGAAAAACTGAAATATCACATGGTCCTAAGTATTCAGACCCTTTGCTGTGACACTCCTATATTTAACTCAGGTGCTGTCCATTTCTTCTGATCATCCTTGAGATGGTTCTACACCTTAATTTGAGTCCAGCTGTGTTTGATTATACTGATTGGACTTGATTAGGAAAGCCACACACCTGTCTATATAAGACCTTACAGCTCACAATGTCAGAGCAAATGAGAATCATGAGGTCAAAGGAACTGCCTGAAGAGCTCAGAGACAGAATTGTGGCAAGGCACAGATCTGGCCAAGGTTACAAAAAAATTTCTGCTGCACTTAAGGTTCCTAAGAGCACAGTGGCCTCCATAATCCTTAAATGGAAGATGTTTGGGATGACCAGAACCCTTCCTAGAGCTGACCATCCAGCCAAACTGAGCTATCATGGGAGAAGAGCCTTGGTGAGAGAGGTAAAGAAGAACCCAAAGATCACTGTAGCTGAGCTCTGGAGATGCAGTCAGGAGATGGGAGAAAGTTGTAGAAAGTCAACCATCACTGCAGCCCTCCACCAGTCGGGGCTTTATGGCAGAGTGGCCCGACGGAATCCTCTCCTCAGTGCAAGACACATGAAAGCCCACATGGAGTTTGCTAAAAAAACACCTGAAGAACTCCAAGATGGTGAGAAATTAGATTCTCTGGTCTGATGAAACCAAGATAGAACTTTTTGGCCTTAATTCTAAGCGGTATGTGTGGAGAAAACCAGGCACTGCTCATCACCTGTCCAATACAGTCCCAACAATGAAGCATGGTGGTGGCAGCATCATGCTGTGGGGGTGTTTTTCTGCTGCAGGGACAGGACAACTGGTTGCAATCGAGGAAAAGATGAATGCGGCCAAGTACAGGGATATCCTGGACGAAAACCTTCTCCAGAGTGCTCAGGACCTCAGACTGGGCCGAAGGTTTACCTTCCAACAAAACAATGACCCTAAGTACACAGCTAAAATAACGAAGGAGTGGCTTCATAAAAACTCTGTGATTGTTATTGAATGGCCCAGCCAGAGCCCTGACGTAAACCCAATTGAGCATCTCTGGCTGTCCACCAACGTTTACCATCCAACCTGACAGAACTGGAGAGGATCTGCAAGGAGGAATTGCAGAGGATCCCCAAATCCAGGTGTGAAAAACTTGTTGCATCTCTCCCAAAATTACTCATGGCTGTATTAGATCAAAAGGGTGCTTCTACTAAATACTGAGCAAAGGGTCTAAATACTTAGGACCATGGGATATTTCAGTTTTTCTTTTTTAATAAACGTGAAAAAATGTCAATGATTCTGTGTTTTTATGTCAATATGGGGTGCTGTGTGTACATTAATGAGGAAAAAAAATTAACTTAAATGATTTTAGCAAATGGCTGCAATATAACAAAGAGTGAAAAATTTAAGGGGGTCTGAATACTTTCTGCCCCCACTGTAAACCACAGTATGGTCTTGGCCACTGTGCTGCAGCCCAGTTTCAGGGTCTTGGCAATCTTCTTATAACCTAGGCCATCTTTATCTATCGCAACAATACTTTTTTTCAGATCCTCAGAGAGTTCTTTGCCATGAGGTGCCATGTTGAACTTCCAGTGACCAGTATGAGAGAGTGAGAGTGATAACACCAAATTTAAATTTACACTGTCATACAAGCTGTACACTCACCACTTTACACTGTAGCAAAGTGCCATTTCTTTAGTGTTGTCACATGAAAAGATATAATAAAATATTTACAAAAATGTGAGGGGTGTACTCACTTTTGTGATATACTGTAACTATGCATGGAATTGTGACATCACAAGCCTGGCTTTTGATATAGATCATTGGAAACTTTAGTTTAAACTGTAGTTTAGCCTGGATTGCCTATGGATATAGTTTTACTGATATATAACAGTGATATATAGTTACAAGTCTAAGGCTGGGTTCACACTATCTTCACATGTGGCTCAGAGAAGGGGTCCAGTGTGTCCCTGTTCACCGTTTCAGGTCCGATTTTAGCCCAAAACAGACCAAAAGATGCACAGGACTCCTGTAGCTCCATAGAGAGTCGGTCAAAATCTCCTGCTATTGCGAATTGGATGCGGGAAATTCATATCCAATTCGCAAGAGTGTGAACCCAGCCTAAAGAAAACACTACCGCTACGTTAGACGAGTAGGTCTTCTACAGATCATCTACAGCTACACTCTTATCTGCTATGGCTATTATTAAACAGACAAACCCAACAACTAAGCAATCATAGAGCTTAATTTTTCAATAGTTACCTGAGCTTACCCCACTCCAGGAGAATTATATGGCTATATCATTAGCATTTGGGACTTTAGCTTACTTTGTTTGGGAATAAATACATACTTTTTTGGTGAATGCTAGTTGGTGTTTTTTATGATATTACATGTAAAGATAATGCATTACTTCTGTGCCAGCCATTAACTGAAAACATCCTGTATTTAACAATTTATAGTTTTAGAATACTAATAAATATTCTGTTTTATGACCTGTGGTCTACTATCTTTCTGACATATTCTGTAGCTTATAACTCTGTTTGGGACATTTTTTTATTGAGTTCACAGTAGCACTGGTCACCTTTCTAGTTTAATCTTCAGATAGGTATAGTGTTATTATCCTGGCAAAAAAGGATACGACTTATTTATATATGGGTTTTTTGTACACGGGTGGTTTTCTCTATTACTGACTTCTCTACTCCCTTTCTTATTACAGTTCTAGGACTGATCAAGTGACATTACAGGAAGACCATTCCCCTCAGCCCCCCCCCCATTAGGACAGGAAGGGACAAACTTCTAATTGCTGTTCCTGCTGCATGAGTTGCCTCATGAGTTAGTATCTAACGATGAAGATGACACTCATCCCAACACTGATACCTCTAGCTTGTTCTGACGTCATCACCAGACCCATGTAGAGATGATGGAGCAGTTTGAAAATGAAAAAACTGCAGAAAAGGACAAATAAATGTAAGAAAAAAAAATTACTGGAGTGTCAAAAGAGACTGAAGGAGCTAGAGAGCCAATAATTCGCAAAGTCAGAAGCACAGAAATTGAGATTTTAAGAATATAGAGACAAGGCTCTGACAAAGAGCAGTAAACAGTGTGTTCCACATCCCATGAGTCTGAAAAAGACCAAAAAATTCCCCTATGGTGGGATTTTCCAGGCACTACCATAAATAATACAGTATAGGTACAAAAATATTTTTTATTACAAAAATCGAACAAAGTAGTTAATTTAACAAAATATACAAATCAAATACAGAAAATATGTACAATGGGATACTTCAAAAGCAGAGTACATGTCGTTAAGAATACAAATAGCATAACAATGGAGAAAAGACCAAAGGTCGGGATATAATAAATCTCACTGAACTGACGCGTTTCAGAGAATACTTCATCAGGGTTCACCAAGTGAGAGTTACCTTCTATGGGATTACAGAGTAAGAGAAAGTAATTAACATCACACACAAAGCAGATGACAGTCCCCCCACACCCAGTGAAGGTATGTGTGAAAGTCATACTCACTTCCAAAGTACAAATGCTATAAGAGTATCCAAGGCATAAAATCAACTTCACAAAGGTCTCCCAGGCCGTGTGCATGTAAAGGTAGCCTAATGGCTGGCCATACAGGATGGTATTGTAGAAGACTGATGTAACAGAGGAAATCCCAATTTGTGCTAAAGAACGCTGCGCCTGAGGGTTTGGCGCGGCGTTTGTGCGCAGGCTGGGGTCCAAACATCTCAGGACCTAAAACCAAGGACACAACCCCATAAATAATGATAATTTAAACAGTCAAAGTGTGCAGTGATAGCTGCTAGGATTGATAGTATATCAGATCCCAAAATGTGTAAGGGGTATGTACACATATGTAGGGACCAGCAATAGGGAACATACCTGTGAACTGGATCCAGAGGTGAGACCTACAGTTTGTCATGTAGGGGAGAGGCTGAGAGTCCGGGCTGGCCACCATACAGCTACAGGTAGTAAAAAAGACCTGGTTTGGAGAAAAGAAGGTGATTCTAATGTAGGTGGGTATATTCCAATAATAAGGAAAAAAGGCCAAACAGCATCTTGAATAAACATAAAAATAAAAAAGAAAGGAAAATAACCCAAATTGCTATAAATCACCTTCTTAGTCAGCCCAGGGACACAGCATCAGTGAAACGTCCTCCTCCGATCACAGGATCAGAGTGAATGGGCTCAGTGTTTATATCCACCAGGTTATGCTGTCAGCTGATTATAATGAAGATCAGCTGAAAGGATGTGTATTGCCCTGAGCTCTCTCATCCCACCCCCCAACAGCTGAATAGTTATCAGCCAGAAAGGGATGTGCACTCAGCCTAACAGAGGAAATCCCAATTTATGCTAAAGAACGCCGCGCCTGAGGGTTTGGTGCGGCGTTTATGCACAGGCTGGGGTCCAAACATCTCAGGACCCGAAACCAAGGACACAACCCCATAAATAACAATAATTTAAACAGTCAAAGTGTGCAGTGATAGCTGCTAGGATCGATAGTGTATCAGATCCCAAAATGTGTAAGGGGTATGTACACAAATGTAGGGACCAGCAACAGGGAACATACCTGTGAACTGGATCCAGAGGTGAGACCTATAGTTTGTCATGTAGGGGAGAGGGGAGAGGCTGAGAGTCCGGGCTGGCCACCATACAGCTACAGGTAGTAAAAAAGACCTGGTTTGGAGAAAAGAAGGTGAGGTAGAGGTAGGTGGGTATAAGGTAGAAGGTAGGTGGGTATATTCCAATAATAAGGAAAAAAGGCCAGACAGCACCTTCTTAGTCAGCCCAGGGACACAGCATCAGTGAAACGTCCTCCTCCGATCACAGGATCAGAGTGAATGGGCTCAGTGTTTATATCCACCAGGTTGTGCTGTCAGCTGATTATAATAAAGATCAGCTGAAAGGATGTGTATCGCCCTGAGCTCTCTCATCCCACCCCCCAACAGCTGAATAGTTGTCAGTCTGAAAGGGATGTGCACTCAGCCTGGTCCAATCAATGGGCCCCCTGAGTGTGGACTGCGCCACGCCTCCCCGCAAGCACCGGCCCTGAAGACGCACTGCTCATGCAGCCGAGCTGGAACGCAAGGCAGCGGCAAACGTCACGGCGCTGCGCATCGGAGTTCCGCGCCGCCGTCCACTCCCACCAGCACGGCAAGCCTGCACTGGAGACAGCCAAGCTGATCCAGGTCAGGGATGGAGGAGCATCAAAAAGCAACTCCCCCAGCGTGTCCCAGAGAGGGACACCCTTGCCGTGCCGGGTCTGCACACAAAGATAGCAACAGCTAAGTAAGAGTGGGCTTAAGCACCTATACCATCCATAACAAAAAAGAAAAAAATTATCTGCAAAAAAGAATCAATGATAATAATAATATGGCATGCATGCATGAGATTCATGCATGTGGAGATGTACAACCAAGATAGTATATGGATATAATACAAATGCAACCTCAGCATGGAAGACAATAGTGAAGTTACACGGGAAGAAAGAACCATACAACAGCCACAGATCAGGCATCCAGGGTTCGGACCTACTCATGTATCAATCTTGGAGTCTGATCTGGTAAAGACCACATTAATGCCCCCATCCCCAACAAATATAGAGGCATTAGATGTAAGCAAGCCCCTCAAATATCAAAGGAAACTTATATTTGGTATCCCACGTAAAAAATGTGTATAGGCGGGCAACAAAAGCCATCATAAAGGTGAGAACAGATAAGGGGGAGATATGGGGGCCGGGGTCAAATATAGACCCCCTGCATCCAACAATAAAGCAACATGGGGTGCTAACATGGCAAATGCTGAGTCAAAGCCCTCCAAGAATGGCTTGAAGCATGTTGTGTCATTGAGTCCCGGGGGCCTGGTCGCCCGCAGATTGTAAATCCATCTCAGTTCGAGCTGGAGGAGATCCTTGTTCCAATCCCCCCCCTCGAACCGGGGTGCACTCGATCCAAAATTAAAAATTTGATTTTTGGAAACAGTCCCTGATGAACCAGGGCAGTATGTCTCCCCAGTGGTAGATCGGGGTCGCATGTCTGCATGCTCCTGATGTGGCGGTATGCCCTATGCCAGAATTCCAATTTGGTCTTCCTGACATAGAAGCATCCACAATCACACCGGAGCATGTACACAACCCCCTTGGTCTTACAGTTGGCAAAGTGTTTGGGCCTGAAGGTACTGCCATCAGGTAGAGTTGGATTTTTGGTAGTATACATATACTTACAGTACCCACAGGCCCCACACATAAACGTGCCCCTATATTTACAGTGCTGGCAAAATTTTCATCCCTGAATTCGCTCCTTACCAGCCTGGAGGACAAAGAAGTAGCCCTCCTGAAAGTAAAGAGTGGACTCTCGGGAAGGAGTCTATTCAAGTTTGGGTCCATAGTAAGAATGTGCCAAAACTTAGACACAATTCTTTTGACTTCTGCGTGTTGATTGCAGTATTTGGTGATAATACGCAGAGGGTTATCCTGGTTCTTATGTTTTTGCGAATAAATCAGAGCCTGTCTAGTATGCGTAATGGCCCGCCTATAAGCCTTTTTGAGAGAGGTATGTGAATATCCTCTCTCAAGGAGTCTTGCGCACAGATTATTTGCTTCGATTTTAAAGCTCGCTTCGTCGGTGCAATTCCTGCGCACCCTCAGGTACTGGCTGTATGGTATAGACCTTATAAGGCTTGGTGGATGAAAACTAGAGGCATGTAGGATGGTGTTCCCAGCAGTGGCCTTCCAATAGGGGCCACTGCTGAGTCCACCATCCTGACCTCTGTAAACCATAACATCCAGAAAGGCAATCTCACTGCGACTCGATGACATGGTAAAATTAAGGTTAAAGCGGTTCTTGTTCATGCACTCTAGGCATGACTGCAAGAGCTCTATGGGGCCATCCCAGATGGTGAAAATGTCATTGATGTATCTGAACCACATAAGGAAGTGGTTCGTATACATCGACGAGTTCTCATCACTGAGAAATGTGGTTTCCCATTCCCCCAGGTACAGGTTCGCGTAGGATGGGGCACAACAAGTCCCCATCGCCACCCCCTGTACCTGGAGGAAATGGGAGCCAGTAAAGGTAAAAATGTTGTGATACAGGATATATTCCAGCAACTGTAGGATGAATTCATTGTAGGCCCAATCTCCATCCCGTCTCTGGTAAATAGCCTTCTTGACAGCTCTAAGCCCCCCAGCATGGGGAATAGAGCTGTACAAGGCCTCTACGTCAATGGTTACCAAGTATGCATTATCTGGTATAATGAGGTTTTCAATGATTTTGAGAAAATGTATAGTATCCTTCACAAAAGATTGTAAGCTGATAACATGGGGTTTGAGATATTCATCAATTAAACGACTTGCGTTTTCACTGATGGACCCTCTGCCAGAGATAATTGGTCTCCCAGTTGGATTGTGGCTGTCTTTGTGAATTTTTGGTAATGAATAAAAAGTTGGTACAACCAGAAATTTGACTCTGATATATTCCCAGATGTTTTTGTTGATGACTTTGTTATTGTATGCTGTATCCACCAAAGAGTAATATTCTTGGTGGAACCTATTTACCAAGTCTCTCGTAATTTTCTTGTACCAATTCTTATTCATTAAAATTCTCTGGCACATCGAGATATACTGAGCATTGTCCATCAGGACAATGTTGCCCCCCTTGTCAGAGGGTTTGATAACTATTGACTTGTTATCACTGAGTTCCTTAAGTGTCTGTCTATCAGCCATGTTGATGTTAATCGTTTTGGGAGTGCGAATGTGTAACCTGTCAATTTCTCTATATACCAGTTTAAGAAACGTGGAGATGTTCGGGTTGGAGCTGGGGGGTGGAAACTGGACCGATTTTTTCTTAAGTTTGGACCCTTGTTTGGACTCCTGTGCCGACCCCTCCTTATTATCCAAAGGAAGAGATAGCACTGTGGGAAAGTCAATGTGGTCAATGAGATCGGCCGTGTCACTCTCCTCAAGGAGTGACACCAGCTGATCAATAGCCTGATTTTCTTGGGGTGTTAGATCTATGGATCCCTGGGGTTTTTGGTACATGTTCTTTAACATGAGTTTGCGTGCAAACATTTCTAGATCTTTGATGACCTCAAACCTGTCCATGTTTTCATTTGGGCAGAATCCGAGTCCTTTCTGGAGTATGCGATCTTCACTGTCCGTAAGAACGTGGGAGGAGAGGTTGACAACGCTGAAAGCCCCAATGGGTGAATCAACACTGTCAGAGAGAAGCCCCTCCCTATCACGATCTATGTTCTCTTTGTGAGTTTGGTTTAAAGTGCCTCTGCTAAAGGGACCGTTTCCTGTCTATCCCCTCCCTGGTGAGTCGTTCTAGACCTCGTAGCCGGAGGTGAGTTTGTATTGCCCACCAATGGTATTGGAGGGGCAGAGACAGAGCAACTGCTTGCCCCTAATGGTGTCCTACCTGTGACCGGGGGGCATGATATGGGGACCATCTGTTGTATTCGTATTGTGGGTCCTGGATCCCTGGGATCTATTGTCACTTTGGTTGGAACGAGGTACCTTTTTGTTCTTAGAGGAAACCTTTGAGGAAACAGAGGAGACACTTGAGGAGGAATTGGATAAGGCAGAATAATGGTCCCTCCGATTTCTAAACCTGTTGAGGTTTTTGGACTGCGATTGGTTCCATTTATAGACCCTGTTTTCTTCGAAGGCACATCTATCCCTACTGAGCTTACTTTCCTTTTTAATGAGGATATCCTTATTAAAGTCCTCCAGATGTTTTTTAAGTTTTGACTCCCATGTCCATGTATGTTTTATGGGTCTGTAATGGTTGAAGTTTCAAACAGATGGCCTGTATATCGCCATCCAGAACATTCGACCGCTTTTGGTATTCAGTAATAGGGAGTTCCATCATATCTTTGGAGCATGTACGTAGGATTTTTTCCCATACACTTTTGAACTCAGTGTCCAATCCCTCAAGATTAGGGAAGATTTGGACCCTGAGTCCCAGTGGGTTCATGTTATCATTAATTTAATCCCGAAAGGACCTGATGTGCCAGTACAGGGACGACTTTTTCTCAAGGATTTTAGTAAGTTTCAAGAATAGGCCATTAATTTCAGATTCAATATGCTCGTTCTTACCATACTCATCCAAGTAGCCAGACATGAGGCTGTCCCAGTTACTTCCCATGTAATTCGCCATAGTCTAAAAAATTATATTGAGAAAACGGTAAACACAAAATCTGTAATAGCCTCAAAAAAGATCACTACAACAACAGCAATCAATTATAATGTAGATTTTTCCCAAGTAAGTGGGCATATCAGCCCAATGGGTATACAAAACTGTAATATAATGCTGACTGTCAGAAAGCAAAATGGGGACTGGTATCTACTACCACACACTCAAAAAAAAGAGAAAGGCTCTGACAAAGAGCAGTAAAGAGTGTGTGCTACATCCCATGAGTCTGAAAAAGACCAAAAAATTCCCCTATGGTGGGATTATCCAGGCACTACCATAAATAATACAGTATAGGTACAAAAATAGTTTTTATTACAAAAATCGAACAAAGAATATAGTGAGTAAAATGGCAGCAATCAATACACTATCTAGTGTGTATATATATATATGTATGGCTGGAGAACAAACTACTGGATTTAAAGTTGTGTAGAGAGCAGACATGCGTGTGGAAGCTCCGGCTTCTAGTGCCTCCTAGTGCCTCCAGAAGGCTCCGGCCACCCGGCTTTCCATCCATCAGGATTATCCCGGACTCCCAGCGCATTGTACCGGGTCCCCCTACCCCCACTAGCTCCGTGGACCAGGAACGGGACCCCCGGAACCTTCGTGTCAGATCCGCCAAGCCCCACCCTCACCGCTCTATGCCGTCTCGGCCGCTGGAACGCTGTTCACAGCAGCCTCCCAGAGCAGTCTCACAGGACACACCATGGCTCTGGCCAACGGCTCCGGCCAGCTCCCCAGTGCCGGCCAGCGCTCACCCCAGCCTCCATCAGCTAGCCCGGGTGCTCCATCCTACCAGGGCCAATCCCACCATCCACGGATGGGACCTCAGCACCTAGGAGCTTAGCATCAGGCAAGCCCGCGGCTCGGGCCTAGCCAGTCAGCCATCTTGGTCCACCCTGTGTGACAGCTACCACCACCTCCACCCGGAGCTCATCCCCGGACCCCCCCAGCAGGTAGAACCAGGACCCTACCCCACCATCCATGAACAGGACCTAGCCACCTTGGGAGTTCGAGAATCAGGACAGCCTGTGGCTTGGGCCAAGCCCGTTGGCCATCTTGGTCCACCCAGTGTGGCTGCAATCCACTACCTCCATCCGGAGCTCATCCCTGGACCCCCCCAGCAGGTTAGTACCAGGACCCGGTCCCTCCCGGCCCCCCAGGCCTGCACTGGTCCACCGCATGGGCACAGGTTACCACCGGAGACTCTGGACCTGACCAGCGTCCATCTTAGATCCTCCTAGACCCAGCCGCAGCACCATTCCAACCAGTAAGTAGCAGCCAGATCCCCATACCCCTTAAACCCCCCCACCCATCATCCTCCGGACCATCCTGTACAGGTAAGCCCACGGGGTACCCTAGCAGTTTGATCCAGGGTCCTTGAGTCCGATCGCCCCTCGGGGGGTCAGGAAGGAATTTGTCCTCTGCTGTAGCAATTGGCCAGCTCAGCTAGGGGTTTTTTCGCCTTCCTCTGGATCAACAGGAGGGCGATAGGTAGCCTCCATCCCCCCCTCAGCAACTTGTGCTTCTCACCAAGTGCAATTTCAAGTACACAGCGGACGCCCTCCACAGGCTACGAAACATCGCTTCAACTTTACCAACCGCCACTCAAAAAAGACTAAAAAAAGAAAAACTACTAAGGACCAACCTACAAGTAACCATCAAATACAGGGAGACACCAATCCAACCACAACAACTAGCATGCGCCCTGATCAACACCAGATCTGCAGTCAAGCACAGACTGGAAATCCATGATTTCATCATCGAAAACAACATAGATTGCCTCTACGGAAAGCTGGCTAACATCCGACTGCAACACTATCCTAACTGAATTAGTGCCTGAGAACTACAGCATCCTAACCGAGCATAGAATAGGAAAAAAAAGGAGGAGGCCTAGCGGTGATCTTCAAATCGCACCTTGCCTTCACCAAACCAACTTCACAGAACTCAGTGCCTTTCATGGAGATACTCCCCCTGCATCTTCAAACAACACCCCAAGACACCATTCACATACTACTATGCTACAGGTCACCAGGACCTAAGACCAATCTCCTTACACCATTCACTGAATTCATTTCAATGCACACCTTGAAAACCAAAAACCTTCTGGTACTTGGGGACTTCAACCTCTGGGCAAACTCTACCCAAGACCCTATTGCGACCGCCTGCATCAACCAACTGGAAGGTCTTCAACAGCTGATAAATACTCCCACGCACGGCTCAGGACACACTCTAGACCTCATCTTCAAACATAATATGGACATCAACATATTCGACAACACACCACTACCATGGACGGACCACCACGCCATCAAATTTAAAATCACCACTAACACCACCCTCCAAAAACAGAAACATGCAACAACAACACACTGGAACAGATCTCAGAAGAAACTGCTCTCTGAACTCTTCAAAACCACATTATCAAACAAAATACAATCGCTAAACTTAAACCTCTCAACGGAACAAACGCTCAACTCCCTAAATAAGGCATTATTACAAACAGCAGACTCAGTAGCACCAAAACGCAGAACACTCATCCGCAAAAAAAACTTGAGATGGTTTAATGGGACTCTCACCCTACTCAAGCAAGAACGTAGAAGAGCTGAAAGAGCGTGGAGAAGAAATCCTACCAAGGAAAACCATACAAACTACAAAGTACTCACTGTGAGATACCACAAAGCAATCTTCAAAGCCAAAAAAGAACATTTCTCAAACACCATCTCAACTGCCTTAAACCGGCCGCGGGAACTTTTCAAAATAGTCGCCCAGTCAATGAACCCAACCTGCTTAGAGCCCTAAGCAAACGATACTCAAGAATTCTGCAATGAGTTATCAAATTTCTTCATTGACAAAATCGACAACATTCGGAAATCAATTCAAGAGAAAAAAACAACCAACCTTACCCAACAAAAGCAAAAAGAGGATATTAACATGAACGTCACACAACCTCTGGACTTCTTCCTGACCCCAATCACCACTGACACGACTAAAGACATTATGAGAAGCCTTTGAGACAGCACATCACCAAACGACATCATTCCCACGAAACTCCTTAAAGAATGCTCCGACATCCTGGCTCCCACTATAACACCTCATAAATCATTCGTTCAAAGAAGGGATTGTGCCAACCACCCTCAAGCAAGGCATCTTCAAACCCCTGCTAAAGAAACCCAATCTCGACCCTAAGGACCCTAACTACCGCAGACCGATAACAAGCCTTAACACCATCTCCAAGATTATGGAGAAAGCGGTAGTACAACAGCTGCAATGCCACCTAGACATGCATCAACTTCTGGACACTCTACAATCAGGCTTCCGCCCAGGCCATGACACAGAAACTGCACTTCTAAAAATATGGGATGATGCCCTTGAAGCAGCAGATGACGGAGAATCATGTCTCCTGGTACTGTTAGACCTCAGTGCAGCCTTTGATACTCTACTTATCCGCCTCACAGAAGTAGCAGGAGCCACAGATTCTAGTCTAAAATGGTTTGCATCCTTCTTAGAGAATCGCTCTCAGACAGTAAAATTAGGAGCATTCACCTCTGAAACCCGAACAATCTCCTGTGGAGTCCCTCAGGGTTCACCCTTGTCACCAGTGCTATTCAACATCTACATCTGCCCACTCCTCAAAATCATCAAAAAAATCAGACCTCTGCTTCCACTCATATACTGACGACACCCAAATCTACTTCCGCATCACCGGACAAAAAGACCACCATCAGTAATTAGAGAAATGCCTCACTTTAATAGATGACTGGATGACCATTAGTTACCTCAAACTCAACGGGTCAAAAACAGAACTTCTTCTCCTACACGCTAACCAAAATCCCAAAACCAAGACTCCATGGACACCGCCCACCATCTTTGGACAGACCATCTCTCCGAGCACCAAAGCCAAGAGTCTCGGAGTTATCTTTGACTCAGAAATGACAATGGATGCACAAATAGGATCAGTAGTTAGCGGATCTCACCATCTCCTCCGCCGGCTACGCAGACTCATCCCCTTCATCCCAGAAGAGGACAAAGCAGCAGTAGTTGGAGCAATCATCAATTCCCGACTCGACTACGCAAACTCGCTCTACATAGGATTACCCCAATATCAGCTTGCGTGCCTACAGGCCATCCAAAACGTGGCGGCAAGACTGCTAACAGGAAAAAAACCCTTGGAGTCCATCTCCCCATCCCTGAGGAACCTACATTGGCTAACCGTAAAGAATTGGATCACATTTAAGACCCTCTGCCTCACCCACAAATGCATACAAGGTAACACCCCTCAATACGTCCGAGAGAAGATAAAACACTACACACCCAATCACAATCTGCGATCATCTAACCAAAACCTCCTCCTCATTCCCAAATACTGCTACAAAGCAAGGGGAGAATGAAGATTCACAGTCCAGGGACCTCGGCAATGGAACACTCTTCCGACTCACAACCACATGGAAGGAAACCATCTGGCCTTCAGGAAAAAACTCAAGACCTTCCTCTTCTAAGAAGATGACAGCACAAACGCATTAGCGCCTTGAGGTGATTCAGTTCGCATTTGCAGCGCTTTACAAATCATTCATTCATTCATATATATATATATATATATATATATAGAAAAGGATGCACCATTTAGGTTTCCTAAACTAAACAGGCAGCTCTTATTTATTGTCCTATTCAGTGTTCTGTCAGTAGCCAGCCTTTTCACCCAGCATCATGCTCCCACAGCAGAGAGAACACAAGGGAGAGAGAACTTCTAGCTTCAGTCAGCTCAGATATGAAGACGGGTTGTGGACAGCTAAGACCAATTAATTAGACCTGGCTACCAGATAAAATGTGGCCCTATCAATAGAAGCTTTATCCCACCCAAAGCTCTACAAAGCCTCCAGGTCCCAGGACTCAGACGAGAACATATGGAATAACGCTCACTAGAATTTAAAATCTGTGTCTCTGTTAAATTGGTGCTGACCTTTGTAAATGAAATGTCATGTTTTTTTACTGGCTGTAGTTTAACCTTGAGCAGAAGATCAAATTATGCATGTTACAGCAGGGCGCCACCTCTGCTCTATTTGCACATATAAAAGACTGAGCCCATAACCTCTCCATTCTGCAGGTCTTCTCCTCTTCTCTTCTAGTACTGTTAAAAGACTGAGCTTTCACCTGCTAATTCTGATGGCATGGCAGCAAATGGCTTGTTTTGTGTGAGTGACAGCAGCTGGGGTAGCAATGCTGTCATTCACAAAAACACAAGCTGACAACAACACACACTGGCAGGAACTACATTAGACCCTCTCAGACAAATGTAGTATTTGCTGTCATGTGCTGTTGGTGCTGCTTCCCAGCCACTGTCATTTACAAAACACAAGCCGTCAGCTATTACATATATAGCCACAGGGCCGGACTGGCCTACCGGGATACCGGGAGATTTCCCGGTAGGCTGCCTGAGTTGCGGCTGCAGTGCTCCCCTCCTGCTCCTGTGTGTCACGGAGCTGGCTGGATCTGTGTTCGGCGGCGGCACTGTAACATGGTCCCGCCCCCCTAGACCGGCTCGTGTGATAGTGGATAGAATCAGTGTTCCACCTATCACACGAGCCGGTCTAGGGGGGCGGGACCATGTTACAGTGCGGCCGCCGAACACAGATCCAGCCAGCTCCGTGACACACAGGAGCAGGAGAGAGGGATACTGTAGATGCCCGCCCGTACAGTCCGCCCTGTGTGCCTGGATAAGAGGATGGGGGGGCCAGTAAAAGAAGTTGGATAGGAGGATCGGCGGGGGGCCGCATATAGAGGAAATTAGCTTTCTATATTCCTCCATGCAGCCGCTGAATACTTGCAGGAGGGAGAGGAGGAGAATCAAGTATTCAGCGGCTGCATGGAGGAATATAGAAAGCTAATTTCCTCTATATGCGCCCCCCCGCCGATCCTCCTATCCAACTTCTTTTACTGGCCCCCCCAGTTCTCCTTGTGCTCCCCCCCATGCTCTCCTCCCCTCACCACACTCTCCAGCCCCCCCCCTCACAGTTCTCTCCACCCGTGTTTTTTCTGCCCCCCCTGCTCTCCAGCTCTCCCCATCCTACTCTAGCCACCATCCCAGTGCTCTTCACTCCCCCCAGTGCTCTCCACCCATGTTCTTTCTCCCACCCCCAGTGCTCTTCAGCTCTCCCCATCACTCTCCAGCCCCCCATTCTCCGCACCCCTGTTTTCGGTCCCCCCTGGTGCTCTCAAGCTCCACCCATCGCTCTCCAGCCCCCCCCATGCTCTTTGCCCCCCATGCTCTCCACCCCTGTTTTTTTTTTTGGCTCCCCCTCCAGTGCTCTCAAGCTTCCCCCCCCAGCACTCTCCTCTCCCCACCCCTGTACTCTCCACTCCCCCCTGCATTTTGCCCCCACCCATGTGCTCTCCAACCCCCGCCAGTGCTCTCCAGTCCCCCGTGCTTTCCACCCCTGTTCTTTCTGGCCCCCACTGGTGCTTTCAAGCTCCCCCCCATTGCTCTCCACTCCCCCCTGCTCTTTGTACCCCCCAGTGCTCTCCACCCCTGTTTTTCTGCCCCTCCCCCAGTGCTCTTCGCCACCCCACACTCTTAGCCCCCACAGTGCTCTCCACCTCTGTTCTTTTTGGACCCCCAGTGCTCTCAAGTCCCCCCCCCCAGCGCTCTCCGCTCCCCATCCCTGTGATCTCCACTCCCCCCTGCTCTTTGCCCCCACCCATGTGCTCTCCAACCCCGCCAGTACTCTCTGCTCCCCCTTCTCTGCAGCTCCCACCCAGTGCTCTCTACTTCCCCAGGACCAGAGGACAGGCTGACTGGGGCCGGAAAATGAGGACGGCTAAAGGTGCAGGTGGACAGGGACCACTCCATCTCACAGCAAACAGATCCTCTGGAAGGAGCACTGTCCCCATCCAAAATGAGAACAGACCCTGCCTGCTGCTGGCCATCATGGATATCCTGCTGGCATGCAAGGTACCGTACCGAGCATCAACAACACACCTTCCCACAGACAGGGACTGCTGACTGGGTCATGGGGCACAGGAGGGGCTGCAATGATGGGCACAGTGAAGCTGCATTCCTGGGCACAGTGAGACTGCATTCACTGGCACAGTGGGACTGCATTTGATGGGCACAGTGAGGCTGCATTGATGGGCACAGTGAGGCTGCATTTGATTGGTACTGATGAGGCTGCATTTGATGGGCTCTGGTGAGGCTGCATTTGATGGGCACTGGTGAGGCTGCATTTGATGGGCACTGGTGAGGCTGCATTGAGCTCCTGTATCATGTCTGCAGTCTCTGAGGGAGTCTGCAGAGGAGTCAAGAGTGGGAGCACCGCCGGGACGGTGCACCTGAGAGGAGGTCAGTGACAGCACCGCTAGGCCAGTCTGAAGGGGGGGTCACTGATGTAAGGGGGGAGTGAATACGATAATGTAAGGGGGCACCGATATAAAGCACAGCCTTATATCAGTAACCCACCCCCCCTTACCTTAGTGTATTCTTTCTGCGGAAGGTGGTTCCCCCCCCCTCCCACGTTCTGAGTTCCTGGGGTCCCCCTTGATGATTGATCACTTACCACTTTTAACTGGAATTTGCTTTTATTTATATATATATAAAGCCCTATGTGATTTCATATCTGTATTATCTATATATAATACACTCTTCAAATGTGCATTTTATGGTTTTCCCTTTCATGAACAAGAAATCAATGACGTTATGTTGTTGCGGTGGTATAATAATGCTGTGGGGCTGGTATGAAATTTTTTCCAGGGCTGGATGTTATTCCCAGTCCGGCCCTGTATAGCCAGCTTATACATCTCCTCAAAACTATCTGGCAGCTGGTGGAGGTTGCAGGCTCAGTCTTTCAACAGTAGCAGAGGGAACATTGGAAACACAGCTGAAGAATGGAGAGGTGGCTGCAGGAGGTTGTGAGCTCAGTACAAACAAAGCAAAGAAAGTGCAGTCTGCAAGAAGTGTGTTGGGGGCTATTTGAGCTCTGTGTGTTTTTGTCTGCAAGGCACCCTCTCCTCTATGCAAAGCTAGGGATGGCACCGTGGATACACCAAAAATACCTGTGCCGCGTCCTACAATTACGTATTCAAAAAACGAGCAGGGGGGACTTTTGGACTTTTTAGGCACAACTACATAAACATTCTGTAAAAAAGATTTTATTCAATTAGAAAATTGCATAACAACAAAATTGATTAAAAACCACAATTCATATATATATATATATATATATATATATATATATATATATATATTTTAGGGCGGTAGCTATACACCACCAATCTATACACCACCATCTAAGTACATAATTCTTCGGACATCTGGATCAGCATCCCAAGTAACAGTCAGTCCGAGGAGATGGCCAGATAGCAAATCCGCAGTCAATTATTTCATGTCATATGGATATTCGATGCTCGACATGTTTCGCGTGTCTTAACGCTTCTTCAAGAGCCAGGCAGTATATATTGTGGCTATCAAAGATACATAACATAACAAATACATGATTAATATATAAATATATATAGACAAAAACGGCATCTATGATGACACCGCATGTTTTAGTCTCAGAAAAAACTCATGCTAATTCAGACATTGCAGTGACAGGTGCGCAAACCCAAGAAGTGATGAAAGGCTGCCATGGGGGCGTGCACAACATAATCTTGAAAAATGATTAAGAGATGTGACAAAATAGAAAGACTTCATAGGATATATTATAATTCTATACATTCTCAGATCCCCAATATCCAGGAACAGAGGGGGAGAAGGAAAACGAGAAAGACAGAAGAGAGGAAAAAAGAATAAGAGAGGGAACACCAGGAAAAAGGGAAAGGGGGGGGAGGGGAAAAGAAACAGGAAAGAGGGGAGGGGGAAAAAGAAAAAGAAGGGGGGAAGGAAAAGAGATGGGGAAAATGAGGGGAAAACGAGGGGAAAGAGATAGGGAAAAGAAGGGGAGGAGAAAGGATCGGGGGGGGGAGAGGGAAAGGAAAAAAAAAAAAAGGGGGGGGGGGGGGAAAGGGGGAAAAAGGAAAAAAGGAAAAAGGGGAAGATGGTAAAAAGGAGATTGGAACCAAGGGAGTATTGTATACATAAAAAGTACTCACATATTGAACCTAACTAAAAACATAAAAAAGTAGCCCACAGGTCAGGGAGGACCGGAAAACCGGCAGTATGGTATATCCATGCACGTCGAGATGGATATAAATAGGTACTAACTCCTATACAGGCCTAATCCTAAAAAAGGAAAACAACTGGCTTAGAAAATAATGAATAAATAGTAGTAAATTGTATATATAGAGTATTGGTGAGGTGGCCATGGCCATTATACAAAACACTCACCAATATTAATTTTAAGGAGGTTTAAGATTGCCACTCAGTTTTCTATGTACATGGTCCCCCAAGGACTTTCAGGTAGTCATGTGTAGCATAGGTGCCAACAGGCACAGTGTCTTAATAAGTAATTAGGTAGGTATGACTTTCACCTGAAATATAAGAAAGAACAGGGGAAAGGGTCAGCTATGAGTTCGCTAGGCCCACAATAGATCCATATACTGGTGGCAAGTTTCTAGTATTCAGCACTTAAATAGCAGTGAAAGTACCTGGGTCTGGTAGGGATAGAGATTTCCGACGTCTGGTAGCTTCCTGACACTGGAGCGAGATGCACACCATGATAGGACACCGTCCTATTTGTGTGCACGTCCCGTCCGTAGTCAACCAATCGGCTACGCCGACGTGACGTCATCCGGACCGGCCGAGCGTTTGCGGAGCGCATGCGCGCCGTCCAGTTAGGAGCGCCGTCAACAAAGACAGCGCATCCAGCGTGGAACGCAGCGCACGCCCCCTCAAACTACACCAGCCGGCCAATAAAAACTTTCCAGCTGATGTAAGCACCACATCAGCGATGCTGTTGTGGCGCTGGGCGCCTCTATGCACTGTCATGCAGAGGTTTCTCTCCTTTGTCCAACGTTGTATGATAGTGGTAGGCACTAGGCAGTGGGGGGAGGGGGGGTAGTTATCTGACAACACTGCTTATGCTGGGTACATACAGGCCATAAATCAGCCAGTTCAGGAGGAATTGGTAGTCTAATGAGTGGCTTTTGTCGAAGGGACATGCCGGAATACTAGCATCCAATCGGTGCTTACAGCCAATAGCTGAGAACGCTGATTGGTGTGTTCTAGTTGGGGGGTCCCCCTGTCAGAATGCAAAGAAACAGTGGGGGAGATCACCGCACCAACATTGCTTGTGTTGGTGTCATGAAGATCCTGGCAGTAATCGGCGATCCAGATGATCACGCGCGCGCGATCATGGGTGCTGTCACGCACGGGCACGTGCGCGCGCACTCCCGCTGGTGTCAGGCGGGCTATTTAAACCGGCTTGTCACACTCAATCCCCGCTGTCTTCTCTACAGCGTTCTGTGTGCCTAAACCTGATCTGATCTGTATACTCTGTTATCTGACCCGGCTTCCTGTTAGACCATCCTGCTATCTGCCTGCACCGGACCCCCTTGGCCTGCCTGACCATTCTTCTGTGTCTGCTACCTACTGCTGGTTCCTAGTTCCAGTCCAGCGTTCCAGTCTTCTACCTACTGCTTGTTCCTGGTTCCAATCCAGCGTTCCAGTCTGCTACCTACTGCTTGTTCCTGGTTCCAGTCCAGCGTTCAAGTCTGCTACCTACTGCTTGTTCCTGGTTCCACCCCAGCGTTCCAGTCTGCTACCTACTGTTTGTTCCCGGTTCCTGTCCAGCACTTCAGTTCCTGCCTACTTACCTGCTGTGGTTCCTGGTCCATTCTGCATTCCAGTCTCCAGTCTCCTCTTCAGCTTCTGGTTCCAGAGGGTGCCACCACTCCTGAACTTCTGGTGACTGTTGATCCTGCCAGGCACCCATACCACTCCTCACTCCTGGGCCCTCTGTCTCCATTCCAGAGGAACGGGAGTGGGAGCTATAAGGGAGGTCTCTCTCTGCACTTCAGGCTCAAAACCTACCAGGTACGTGACAGTAGCAGACAGCCATGTCTGAGCCTGAGCAGGGAACCTCTCCCATGGAGGAACTATGTGCACACCTGGCAGGATTGACTGAAGCAGTCAAGAATCTGCAGCAAGGATACACCCGGCTGGAGGAACGAGTGTTAACTTTGTCTAATCCCATTGGGGTCCAGGGAGTTCCTCCGGCTTCCGCTTCTTCAGTTGGGCCTTCCTCAATGGTGGTGATGCTCCCTCCAGAACCCAAAGTCCCGACACCTGAACGATTCTCCGGGGATCGTCATAAATTCAGGGCCTTCCGCAACTCCTGTGAATTGTTCTTTGCTCTTAAGCCACATACTTTTTCCCTGGAGGCCACCAAGGTGGGCTATGTAATTTCTCTGCTTACTGGCGACCCCAAACCTGGGCACATTGCCTCTTGGAGCAAAAGGATGTATCCCTGAACTTCTGGTGACTGTTGATCCTGCCAGGCACCCATACCACTCCTCACTCCTGGGCCCTCTGTCTCCATTCCAGAGGAACGGGAGTGGGAGCTGTAAGAGCCGGTTCACACAGGGGCGAATTGTCAGGTGACCTAGCCGCCTGACAAGTCGCCTCCCGTTCTGTACAATGGAACCGTTCTAATAGGAGCGACGCAAGTCGCTCCGACTTAGAAAAAGGTTCCTGTACTACTTTGGGGGCGACTTGGGGCGACTTGCATAGACTTCTATACAGAAGTCGTTTTGCAAGTCGCCGCGGAAGTCATTTGCAGGTCGCCTCGCTGAGGCGACCTGCAAGTCGTGCCGCCCCTGTGTGAACCGGGGCTAAGGGAGGTCTCTCTCTGCACTTCAGGCTCAAAACCTACCAGGTACGTGACAGTTGGTATGGCAGTTTGTCAGTTTTATTTTGTTCAGCCTGAGGGGTTGAATGAAAAAAAAAAAAACTAGCAGTGTTTACCAGGCTTTACAAACCACAGCACAGATTTTAGCAAGGACAAGGGGTGTGTGCACAGGGTTTCTGGGGGATTTACCATGCCTTTTTATTTTAACTTCTGCTAAGACTTCTTCTTTAAGATTCTAAAAAACAAAATGTTTCTACTCCATAGCAGACACAGGCCATGGAGACCCTTAACATGTGTAGGTGAAAAACCTATAGGACATGTATACCCCGTCGACAATCTTGCCAGTGTATGCCTTAATATATATTTGCTACCACCTATTGCTATGTAATTGTTTAAATATTATCACTATACTTCTTATTGTTGTTTTATTAGCTGTTTTTGTTTTTCTTTCCTTAATAGGATCTGTGGCAGCCCATTGCTGTCTGTAGAGAGGCTTAACAGAATAATACTCTTTAGTCACATTTCCAGGCACATGCTTTTTAATAATCTCACATTGAGAAATGCTTGACTGATATGCCTCAAGCAGTAGCATTCAGTTGCTTAGCTGGGCTCTGCACAAAGGAAACAATACCGCAGTGATAGCTTTCTTTAACAGCGTTAACATATTTTGTTACAGTGCTTTCTGTCTTTTAGCAAATGTCTAATTTCAGATCCGCCTCACATGCTTTCTTTGCAGGGTTTAAAGTACGTGATTAATCTTGACTTTACTTAATACTGTGAGGAATGTGGCAATGACCTCAGCTGAACACTGGCAAAGTGATTAATGTTACATGAACTGGGATACTTTTTTACTCTGGATCCTGAATAAACACAGACAAGCAGTATTCTGTTTCAGACCTTTGCTCAATTGAAAATGCACCATGGTTGCACAGAGTAATGTTTCCAATGCAATAAACAATCTTGGAGGAAACATAGTTTGTCTCGTTAAAGAAAATGCTGTTTCAGTCTAGAGTCCCATTGATCATAAAAGATAGATGATGCAATAAAGAGAATGAAACACAAGCGTAGCAGGTCCATTTCAGAAGTAACCCACTTCTCTGTTGAGTGATAAATCTGTATAACAGAAATAACCATCTGAAAAAGGGGAAAAAAAATGTGACTAACACCACAATCAATGAATCCTAACTGTAAAGGAAAAACAAAACCCTGAGAAGGGTTTCCATGGTGACACTGTAATTGTTACTTAATCCTTAATTACCTACTGTGCAATACACTGCTGTTTGCTACCATACACAAGATCAGATTAGTGAGATTTAGAGATAAACCTGCACATACTTATCTGAGTCATTATGCGAACATGTTCTAAGTGAGCTCAACCAGGTCAAATTCAGGCTATGAGCAGGGTTAGCTGTATGGCTTAATTATAGTAAGATGTATGCTGCCTACTTGGACTTTTAAATGTGAACATATTACACATATTCTCCATTTTATGTGTAACTCTGATATTTATTCATGAATGCTTCCTTAACATCTGTTTACATTAGAATGACTGACAGACTGATAGACTGATTGATGTTGAAAAGCATTCTTTTCCTCAATTAATCAGTTCATCCAGTTAATCAATTTAGACCAAACAACTGCAGAAAAAATTGGGAGAACAGCATTTTATATGAGGTGAAATTGATTATTTTTAAAGTCGTATTGTTAAAAGGGACCTGTAGTAATTAAAGGCTTTCATGCAGTAGAAAAGGTTCAAGCGCAAAATATTTTATACTAGAGAAAAGTGAACATGACAAGACAGCTTTGTGTAGTAATAAAACTGAATCACCGCCAGCCATGTATCCAGATCATGCAGGTAGGGTGAGATTCTCTAGAGGTAGAGAGCTAAAGCTTGAAGGCCAATTTACAAAAAAGCCTAGCCAAACATAAACTTGTTAATGGATGTTATGTCACAACATAAGGCTCCATGCACACAGGCTTAAAAATTGTGGCTTCCACGGGAGTTTTGTGTTCTGCCTGTAGAAGCAGCTCAATGTTATCTTATGTGTCCATGCACATTAGGACGATTACAGGCATATTTTGAGCTCAATGTTTAGAGGAAGAAAAAACTTTTGATTGGAGCTTACTGGCAGAAAAACCATAAAACTCTCCTAAACTTTGTACAAAAAATGCTCTATGTGAGCATTTTTTACTCCCAAGAAAACAGACGTTTTTTGAAGCCCAGTGTGCATGGAGCCTTAAACTGTATTCATTTCAAAGGGGCTGCCCAAAATATTTTCATGTGTAGCATTTTCACTAGTGCACAACAATGCATAGTAGCATGGCAAGATGATACATTATAATGCAATACAGGTATGCTGTGTGTTAAAGTAATGTGTATGTTACCGCAGCACACTGGTCTAAATGGGCTCTGAGCATCCAACTTTCTACATGTCTTTTTTTTAGTGTTGAATGTAATACATTTTTGGCTTTTCTGTTTCATACCTTCTTTGGAGCCAAAAATAAAATGTCATGGGTTAGGCCTCATGTACCCTGCTGCTGGTAAATGGACGTTTAGGAGCAGTTGGGCGTTTTTTTTTCCAGCTGCCCCTGAACTCTCCTCTATGTTATCTTATCAGTACATGTACACAGGGTCCTTTATAGTTGTTTCTAGGCAGTTGAGATTAGAAGTATTTTTTGGAAAGCAAAAAAATGCCTTCAGGACAGATGTTCAGAGGCATTTGAAACGCCAAACGTCTGTAACAGCTTGTAAATGTGTGTAACTCACGTTTAGCTGCATTTTGTTTACAGGCGTTTTAATGGAGATACATTTTTAACTATTTGAAAAAAAATAATGCTTCTAAACGCAAACACGGCGAAACACAACACGGCGGTTTTAAAACCTCCCCCATTAAGCCTTACAGTGGAAGAGATACATTTTTTCACCTGTCGTCACATGTTTAACCACTTCAATACCGTCCATTGTCATATGGCGTCCGCAGATGGGATCTCCCATCCTGAGCGGGAGTCATATGATGTCCTCGGCTTCCTGGTGGTATAGGGGGCGCATCATCAAGGAGCCGATGTGCGTGCCCGGCAGCCGCGATGTCCACCAGGCACTCGCGATCACTCATGACAGAGCAGGAACGTGGATCTGTGTGTGTAAACACACAGATCTATGTCCTGTCAGGGGAGAGGAGACAGATCGTTTGTTCCTAGTATATAGGAACACTGATCGGTCTCCTCCCTTAGTCAGTCCCATCCCCCCACAGTTTCAATAACTCCCTAGGTAACACATTTAACCCCTTGATTGCCCCCTAGTGTTAGTTCCCTCCCTGCCAGTGACATGTATACAGTAATGAGTGCATATTTTTAGCTCTGTATAAATTTCAATGGTCCCAAAATAGTGTCAAAAGTGTCTCATATGTCTGCCGCAATGTCACAGTCAAGATAAAAAGAGCAGATCGCCACCATTACTAGTAAAAAATACTAATAATAAAAATGCCATAAATCTATCCCCTGTTTTGTAGGTGCTATAACTTTTGTGCAAACCAATCAATATACACTTATTGCGATTTTTTTTTTTTTTTTTTTACCAAAAATATGTAAAAGAATACATATAGGCCTAAACTGAGGAAAAATGTGGGGTTTTTTAATTGGGATATTTATTATAGCAAAAAGTAAAAAATATTGTGTTTTTTTCAAACCTGTCATTCTTTTTTTGTTTATAGCGCAAAAAATAAAAAAAACACAGAGGTGATCAAATACCACCAAAGGAAAGCTCTATTTGTGAAAAAAAATAACAAAAAACATTCATTTGCAATGCAATTGTCATTCAAAATGTTACAGCGCTGAAAGCTGAAAATTGGCCTGGGCAGGAAGGGGGTGAAAATGCCCTTATTGAAATGGTTAAGATACCACTAAACATGAGATTACACATATCAGTCATATTAGTTAAAGATATCATGCCTGACAACAGTGTCCACAAATGCAACCATCAGTCTGTTATGAGGTGAAACAAGCAATTAAATCTGCATAAATCAATAACAATCACTGTAGCACTAAATATTATAAATCCACCTAATGGTGGAAAATATTAACACTCCTAGTGATGTTATAAACACATGAAAAAAAAATCATGTTTGATATGTAAATTATATTATAAAAATGTTAAAGTTTATGTTTCACTCAAGCTTGTGCACAGTCCATATACAAAATCTAAAAATCACACAAAAGGTACAATTCATGTACTGTATACCTCCCATGCATAGCTCCCAACTGTCCCTGATTTGGAGCAATGTCCCTCTGTCCCTCTTTCCCCATCATTTGTCCCTCATTTTGGTCTGATCTATATAGTTGTATATAAAACACACTTTTTATCTTTCAAAAAGTGTTTCCCAGTGCTAAACCTTTCATCCAATTTCTAAATTGCTGCATTTGTAAATCTTAAAAGCCAATATAAAGGAATAGTAGTGGTAAAAAAAGCCCTTGTGAATTTAATTAACCTTTTTTTGGTTAATTCTCCTTTAAGGGGGTGTGGCAGGGGACGTGTCCTATGCCTTTATACATTTGCTAGTAGGTGTCCCTCTTTCCCATCTCAAAATGTTGGGAGGTATGCCCATGTGTTAATAAAACTGTAAATTGAATGAAAAACATAAAGTCCAAAGTGCAAGTTTCTTGTGTTGAATTATAGTGTTTAGTCAGTGCATTGGTGTTTCTCTAAAATCCTCAACTCCTGTGAAAATACACCCTTAATACATGTTTCCACTCCAACCTCCTTTGAAGAAAAGCTCACTGTTTAAGATGGGACTTATAAACAAAATAAGGTTAAATCAGTTTTTCCCCATTACAGGGATCAAAATAAAAATACCACTTCTAACCCTTCCCCAACAGTTCTCATACAGTGATTCTTAAAAGAATAAAGCATACGAAACAGAAAACTTTTTTCATTTTAAACTGGAATTTAAAATAAATTATATATTTATATCATTTGGTAATATTCCATGCCACTCCAAGGTTTGTCAAATAGATACTCCACTTGTGAAAGTCCACCACTTTGCAGGTATGCTACATGCGGCAATTGTTTCATGCCCCGTACACACGGTCGGACTTTGTTCGGACATTCCGATTTTTTCCGACGGATGTTGGCTCAAACTTGTCTTGCATACACACGGTCACACAAAGTTGTCGGAAAATCTGATCGTTCTAAACGCAGTGACGTAAAACACGTATGTCGGGACTATAAACGGGGCAGTGGCCAATAGCTTTCATATCTTTATTTATTCTGAGCATGCGTGGCACTTTGTCCATCGGATTTGTGTACACACGATCGGAAATTCCGAGAATGGATTTTGTTGTCAGAAAATTTTATATCCTGCTCTCAAACTTTGTGTGTCGGAAAATCCGATGGAAAATGTCCGATGGAGTCCACACACGGTCGGAATTTCCGACAACACGCTCCGATCGGACATTTTCCATCGGAAAATCCGACCGTGTGTACGGGGCATTAGAGTTGTGACAGATTCATATTCATCCTTCATACACATAAATGAATTTGTTACACACAACGTCACTTGTCACACCACCAAGAGAGAGATAATCATCTACAGAATATCTACAACACTCTTTACGAATGTTCCTATTTGTATGTATAATCAGCAATAACAATGCATCATTAAAAAATGCAGTCCTCTAAAACTGAGTCTAAAGCCTAGTACACACGAGCCGAATGTCGGGCGGCATCAGACAATTCAATAGAAACCGTCCAACATTCAGCCCGTGTGTACTGCAGCCGGTTGAACAGAAGCCAGTCATTCAAGCAGTTTCTGTCGAAGGTGCATGACTGAAAAAGGTCTGCCGAATGACTCCAGCTGAGAGCACTGATCAGTGTGTTCCGGTGGGGGAGCACCCCCTCTGTCAGAACACAATAGCATAGCAGGGGAGATCGCTGTACTAACATTGGATCTTTAGTACAGCGGCTCCTCCTGAGCTGTCAGTTTTTTTTCAGTCAGCCCTGCTGAGTTGCACAAAAAACCTAGTAGTATGCATCAGGCTTAAAAAGGTTCTTAAGTGAAGATGAGAATCTGTTACATTTTATATGTGTCTGTTATGGCGGTCATCTTAGCTGGGTTCAGTCATTTAATAAATATTATAAGCAGTGTGAATGAATGAATGAATGATTTGTAAAAGCGCTGCAAATGCGAACTGAATCGCCTCAAGGCGCTAGATGCATTCTCTGTTGTCAGCTTCTTAGAAAAGGAAGGTCTTTAGTTTTTTCCTGAAGGCCTGGTGGTTTTCTTCCATGCAGATGTTGGTTGGAAGAGCATTCCATAGTCGAGGTCCTTGGACTGCGAATCTTCGTTCTCTCTTTGCTTTGTAGCGGTATTTGGGAATGATGAGGAGGTTTTGGTTAGCTGATCGAAGACTGCGATTCGGCGTGTAGTGTTTTATTTTCTCCCGGAGATATAGCGGAGCGTTTCCTTGTATGCATTTGTGGGTGAGGCAGAGGGTCTTGAATGTGATCCGGTTCTTTACGGTTAGCCAGTGTAGGCTCTTTAGGGATGGGGAAATGGATTCCCAGGGTTTTTTTCCTGTTAGCAGTCTTGCCGCCGTGTTTTGGATGAGTTGCAAGCGCGCAAGCAGATATTGGGGTAGTCCTACGTAAAGCAAATCTGCGTAGTCGAGTCGGGAATTGATGATTGTTCCCACAACTGCCACTCTGTCCTCTTCTGGGATGAAGTGTGATTTAAAAAATATATTTTAAGGCAAAGGTAGGTAGAGTAGACAATATAATACTGAATATTTTAGAATAGTATTTTCCATGTTAGTAATGATTTTCAACATTTGACTTATGCCGTGTTTTTCAGTTTCTTACTCAACATTCATGCATCACTTTGGCATCAATTTAAGCCACTTCTGATATCATTCAGAATTCAATGACAGGTGTACTTGACCTGCAGTTGATTTACTTCTGACCTGTGTCAAACAAATGTTGCATTCCCATAGACTTGTATGGGAGTGCAAATTGGTTGTTATGCATTATTCAGCTTTATGCTTCATATATTGTTCTTTGCATAGTTTATTGATTAAATCTATTAAAGAAAGTCAGATTACAACATATGGATATGTTCGTTGTTGAAGACCAGTGATTCTTAATCTGTGCATTTAAAGTGGACTTTTCATGGGAGTTGGAAGATTAATTTTTTTCCAGCCCCCTCAACAGAAATGGGTTTAAGCCTGGGTTCACACTGAATGGGGGTTTGAAATCGTGCGAGTTCTGCGGAACTCACATGCTTACAAACCTGCATTTCAGTCCAACTTCGGGAGCAATTTCAGAGACATCTGTGCAGGTTCCTGCACAGATGTCTATTCAAATCGCCTCTGAAGTCACCAAAAGTAGTGCAGGAACTACTTTTGGGAATGGGTGCATCCCCGCAAAGTCGGTATCGCACTGATTTGGATGGTGCCATTGCCAGCAATAAGTGGTGATTTGGCATGCAATTTGACAGGTCAAATTGAATGTGAACGGGGCTAAAGGCCATTTTAAACAAACCATTCACCCCCTCACAATCTCCAACAAGAATACACTCTTGCAATGGGCTAGATGGCATTCTCATGAGGTTTCAAGCTCCCAGCTCAGCAAGAAAACATGGCGAATTCACCAGTGTCACCCAAAATGTGGAGGTCGAGGTTGAGGAAAGTACTTTTTTGGAGCAAATGGTTTGTTTACAAATGTCTTTGGGGGGAGCAGGGGCTGGTAAAAAAAGTGGACCTTCTGTTTGGCATGGAAGGTTCACTTTCATCACTTAAGGACCGGAAGGATTTGCCCCCTTAATGACCAGGCCATTTTTTGCGATTCGGCACTGCGACACTTTAACTGAGAATTGTGCGGTTGTGCGACGTTGTACCCAAACAAAACTGACGTTTTCCCACAAATAGAGCTTTCTTTTGGTGGTATTTGATCACCTCTGCCGTGTTTATTTTTTGCGCTATAAACAAAAAAAGAGCAACAATTTTGAAAAAAAAAACAATTTTTTTTACTTTTTGTTAAAATAAATATCCCCCAAAAAATAAAAAAAAACACATTTCTTAATAAGTTTAGGCTGATATATATTCTTCTACATATTTTTGGTAAAAAAAAAAAAAAAAAAATGTGTATTGATTCTGATAAGGTCAGGGATTTAATTTAGAGTTCTCACTTAATATGATGCCTACATGTAAATCTGTTTTGAATGTAACTTTTTGGCTGTTGAACTCAATTGAAGCTGCTTTTGTTTTCTTGTAACTGTATTGCCATGGTGTTGAAGCTTGTGTTCGTAGCCCAGGTGACTCCTGTTGTTGTTTACCCTTGCCCTTTGTGGGGGGGGCTGTGCTGATGCTATTGTTTGTATAATTGCCTATAAAAGGCCTTTTAAAGAAGTAAAGAGCAGCAGTCCATTATGCTCAAGAACTGATACACGGATTTCTGACTCTGTGTCTTAATTCCTATATGAAGCAATAATTAGACAAAGCAATATAAACTATAAGCAACTTATTTAAAAGTTGAATCTAACATTTTGGCGCTCGAACAGGGACTCACCGATGATACTACAAGAGGTGGCTGAGCTACGCTGACGGAACGAAAGGACAGGCATTCCGGGAACCACAGATCAAAAAACCTGCGCAGGTAAGAAAAAGCTTTATTTTTCTTATATTCTGTGCTCCCCTGATTTGTGCCTATCCGTTCTGTCAGTTACGGTTCTCCTGGTTTTAAAACACCAGCCTCTGTAGTGGTGAGTCCAGAATTACTGCATATTTTAGTTTATATTGCTGGAATTATTTGTTTGTTTGTTATCTGTGTTTGTCTTGTCTGTCTTGTTGAGAAAGTGAATGAGCCTTGTCAAGGATGGTATGAGTTAGAAGGGGATTGCCGAACTAAGCAACGGAATGCGCCTTACCTCACATGATTGGGAACCTGAGGGCTTGTGAGCTTGGGGGTCTGACGCTTATGCTTAACCTCACATCTAACTCATAAACCATAGACGGGTTGAGAGTATAAGCCCTGTCTGCTCCATAAAGCAGGGATAAGAGTGTATGAGAGGGATTCCCAGATACGGGGAGGGTAATGAGGTCTCCATAAAGCCCGGAGATCTAGTCGGATACCTGGCCACTTAAAGGAATGCTTGTATATGTTGTAGCCGCGTTTTTGTATATGTTGTAGCCGCATTCTGGTTTGTTATTGGGCTAGCATATAAAGTAATTATTTGTTATTGGGCTAGCATATAAAGTAATTCGGTTTCAGAAATCTCATTCCGGAAGAGGTTTCTAGTATTCTAGCACCCTAGGAGGAAGGCAACGAGGAACTAGTGTAACTTAGCTGGTTTGCTATTGGGCTAGCATATAAAGTAATTATTCATTCTTGTATATGTTGTAGCCGCATTATATTGTACACTAAGTGTCCCACACGCTACCTAGGCAGGACTGTTAGAATGGGCTAGAGGAACACAAAACCCCGTCAGGGAATTGTGGCGCACTATACGGTGCCACAGATAATTAAGAACATTTATGGGAAAACCGAAGCACAGGACTTAAAGGATGTCCTTCGTAAATTTAAGGTGAAAGGAGCAGCGGGTTTAGACCCGGATGTATGGAGTGAAATAAAAAGGGACAGACAAGGAGAGGTGTTAGAGAAGCAATGGATGAGTCAGGTTCAATGCTTAATTAAGGTTTCAAATAGAGCAAAAGAAGAGGGGTGGAAATATAATCCAGACTGTGATGGTTGGGATATGAAAGACAGAAGAACAAAAAAAGTTGAAATTTTAAATAATCTTAGTTCAACCATCCCACCCCCATATACTGACATAGAACGTAAACCACACAAGATATATCCTGTACTTAAGGGTAGAGAATGTTTTTTTTTTTTTTCAGGTTTGTGGAGCATAAGAATTTCATTCAGAAACTGTAGCTCCCGTACGCACTGATACATGCATTATAGTAAAGCCAGCTGTTTTCTGTAGATTTGTGACACAGTTAATGAATACACATGAAGCAACCTGGCAGGATGGGGAGGATTTATGCAGACATAAAATGACTCTGACCCTGTTTAACCAGTTTATGACTGACCTGCAGACCGAGCTGAGGGGGATGGAAATACTGGAGACAGGACATGTCAGACATATAGACTCAAGGGCTCCTTTTATTGTTAGATTAGAAGCTTTCTGTCAGGCAAAACAACAAGAGAGGGGGTCAATATCACCCATGAAACAAATGCCAGGACAGACTGTATCAGAATTTTACTTGTCTATGGAAAGTATGATGGCAGATGAGAGAATGGATTTAGAGCTGCCAGTCACGATCCGAGCCTTCAATAGACAGTTTATGGAAGGATTAATTCCACAGATAAGTGAAAGACTGAAAGCTTGCACACCACCCTTAATTTGTTGCGATTTTTGGCAGAAAAAGGTTGCAAGGTTAATAAGAAAAAGTTGCAAGTGTGTCAGGAAAAAGTTATCTTTTTGGGACATTGTATATCACAGGGTACAAGACATCTCACTGAGGAGAGGGTTCAAGTGATAAAGGGAATGTTACCCCCACGGAATTTCAAACAATTGCGTATGTTTTTAGGTATTGTGTCATATTGTAGACAGTGGATACCACATGCTAGCGCTTTGATGCAGCCATTATACGATTGTTTGAAAATTGTACCGTATGTGCTTACAGAAGTAGCATATGAGTCGTTTATCACTTTGAAAAAGTTGTTGATTTCTGCCCTGGCTATTGGTATACCAGATTACATCAAGATATTTAATCTGTACATTGCTGAGATCACTGGACACGCCACAGGTGTTCTGACACAGGCACATGTGAAACAAAGACCAATCGCTTACTTTTCAGCAGCATTAGATCCAGTATCTAGAGGTTCACCGCCCTGTGTACGGGCGGTAGCTGCAGTGTCAATTATCATAGATAAGTCATCAGAGATTGTTCTAGACAATCCAGTCGTAGTGCATACCACACATGACATACATGCAATCTTGTCTCAGGTACAGCCCAAACACATTTCAATGGCTAGGCAATTAAGATTACAGTGTACTTTACTCTTACCTCCAAATGTTACTTTTCAGTGCTGTACAACCTTAAATTTGGCCACCTTTTTTGCCTCTTCAGTCACCAGATTTGGCAAGGGGGAATGATAATGATAGTGCTAATAGTACTAGTGAGAAAGGAAATGAGGTACCTGACACTCTTTTGTTTAAGGAAGTAAATGAGCACGATTGTTTTCAGCTCATGGAACAGGAGACAATGGGATTTCCACATGTTACAGATACACCAATTTTAAACGCTGAGCACACTTTGTACATAGATGGCAGTAGGTTTGCTGATGACAAGGGTAAATATCACACAGGGTATGCCGTAGTGACTGATACACAGGTGATTTAAGCATAGCCCTTACCAGCCCACATGTCAGCACAAGAAGCAGAATTAAAAGCTTTAGAACAAGCCCTAGAATACTTAAAAGGACGAGAAGGGAATATTTACACTGACTCCGCTTACGCTTATGGCGTAGCGCATGATTATGGCCATATATGGAAGGCTAGAGGTTATCTGACAGCAGCAGGTACACCTGTAAAACATGGAGAAGGGATTAAGAGAGTCCTGAACAATCTTCAAAAGGTTAAACGAGTGGCCATCATGAAGATAGCGGCACACACGAGCGCAAAAACAATTGAGGCAAAAGGAAATGCATTTGCAGATTTGACTGCAAAACAGGCAGCTCTAAGGGAAGGAAACCCTGAGACCTTAGCAGCGGTAGAGGTGAGTATCCCAGAACCAACATGGCAGCAGCTGAGTAAATTACAGGAGCAAGCAGGGGAGAGCGAGAAAGATAAGTGGGTCAGAATGGGAGCAGCACCAGACCTTGACAATGTATGGAGGGAAGGGGGCAAAATATGCCTGCCTGCCTCTCTGTACCCAGCAATGGCAGCGGCAGTTCACCTACCCACACATGTCAGTTCCAATTCCATGTATAGGATTGTGAACCAAGGATGGCTCGCCCCCGGATTCAGTAGCACTGCAAGAAACTACTGTGCAGCCTGCCAAATCTGTCTCCTGAATAACCCAGGACAGAGAGTAAAAACCCCACGAAAACACCAGGTCCGGGCCCAATACCCCTTCCAGAGACTGCAAATTGATTACATACAAATGCCTAAGAGCGGCCCCTTTGAATTTGTCCTCGTGTGTATCGATTTATTTTCAGGTTGACCCGAAAGTTATCCAGTAAAATCGGCTACAGCTAAAGCCACAGCTAAGAAACTGATCACTGAGTTAATACCTAGGTTTGGTCTTCCTGAAACCATAGAATCAGATAGGGGAACACACTTTACAGGAGAAATCATGCAGAATGTGATGACCATGTTAGGGGTTCAACAAAGTTTTCACACCCCTTACCACCCACAGAGTTCAGGATCAGTGGAGAGAGTAAATGGGACAATAAAGTTAAAAATACAAAAGGCAATGCAAGAGTTAAACAAGCCATGGCCTGAATGTCTGCTTTTGGTTTTATTCTCTATAAGGTACACTCCAACAGGAAAAACAGGATTGTCCCCATATGAGATACTTTTTGGTAATGCGCCTAGATTAGGTCTATATTTTCCACAGAGTATGCAATTGCAATGTGACAGTTTGACTGCATATGTAATACAATTACAACAACGTCTAACTAAGATCCACAAAAGTGGGTATTCTTCTCTTCCAGACCCTAATTCAATAACAGGTACACATACGCTGCTACCAGGGGATTATATATATGTAAAGAAACACACCAGAAAGGCATTGGAACCCAGGTTTGAAGGTCCTTACCAAGTACTCTTGACCACAGCCACCTCAGTAAAGCTGGAAGGAAAACCTACCTGGATACACGCATCACATTGCAAGAAACAACCCGAGAAAACAACATGATGAAATATCTACTTACATATTTTTTGTTGAAGATTGTTGTTTTACAAATATATGCATGGACTCCTGGTATTAATGTACTTGAAGTAGAGGAAACAACAACTTTCGAATGGGCTATAGATGATCCTAAAGTAGCAAATGATTATTGACAAAGGTAGACTAGTACATCTTTCCTCACAGATACAACAGGATACTGCACCACATTGGTGGGATATATTTAGTGGAATGTCTTCTACAGCAACCAATACCTTTCACTGGTTGTTAAGTCCAATGGTAATTATTATTCTAATATTAATATCTCTTACAATCACGAATATATGTGTATACAGGAAAATAAATAGGAAAATTAGGAGAATAGACAGGGCATACCGATAAATGTGTATTGACATCACCCTACTCCTATAAAACTCCTCTTCTTGAATTTTAAGATGTTGGTAATACCTAGGGGGATGGGTTCTACCCCTCTGACAACTCGCGGTCAGGGAAAGGACTCTGGGGAAAAACTGACTAGAACTTATTCATGAGGACCCAGGGGGAAGGAGAGGATGATGTCAAAGGGGGAAATTGATAAGGTCAGGGATTTAATTTAGAGTTCTCACTTAATATGATGCCTACATGTAAATCTGTTTTGAATGTAACTTTTTGGCTGTTGAACTCAATTGAAGCTGCTTTTGTTTTCTTGTAACTGTATTGCCATGGTGTTGAAGCTTGTGTTCGTAGCCCAGGTGACTCCTGTTGTTGTTTACCCTTGCCCTTTGTGGGGGGGCTGTGCTGATGCTATTGTTTGTATAATTGCCTATAAAAGGCCTTTGAAAGAAGTAAAGAGCAGCAGTCCATTATGCTCAGAACTTTGATACAGACATACCTGACTCTGTGTCTTAATTCCTATATGAAGCAATAATTAGACAAAGCAATATAAACTATAAGCAACTTATTTAAAAGTTGAACCTAACAATTCGTTTGTGCAAAAGCTATAGTGTCTACAAAATAGGAGATAGATTTATGGCATTTTTATTATTATTTTTTTTAACTAGCAATGGCAGTGATCAGCAATTTTAAGCGGGATTGCGACATTTCTGCGGACAGATCTGACACTTTTGACACTTGACATTTATACAGCGATCAGAGTTAAAAATAGCCACTGATTACTGTATAAATGTAACTGGCATGGAAGGAGTTAACACTAGAGTGCGATCAAGGGGTTAAATGTGTTCCCTCATGTGTGCTCTAACTGTGGGGGGATGGGACTGCCAGGAGGAGGAGACTGATCGCTGTTCCTAATCTTTAGGAGCAGCAGATCTGTCTCTCCTCCCCTGACAGAACGGAGATTTGTCTGTTTACATTGACAGATCTCTGTTCTGTCCCTGTCAGGAGCGATTGCAGGTGGCCGGCAGGCATAGTAACTGCTGGCCACGTGCATTGGCTCTGGCGTTGTGGCGCGTGCGCGCCCCCTAGAGCTCTTAAAACTGACGTACCATGATGGCATTTCACCCAGGGGAGCCAACCTGCCACAGTATAACTGCGACGGCTGGTCATTATGTGGTTAAAGGCCCATACATGTTCAGAAAATCTTAGAAAAAAAAGGGAAGGGACAAACACAAATATTTTTATTGCACAATACCAGATCGTAAATTTTTATTTAATCAGACAGTTTTGGGCCGAAAATACAATACAAATACACTACAACACATGACATCACTTCCGAATTTTTATTCTGTTGTACGAGTATTTTCATACTTTAGTAACCTCTTCATTTTCAGTCTGGAGACTAGCTTGCAAAAAAAAACAGACGATTATTTGTCTGATAATCTCATCATGTGTATGAGACTTTAGGAAAGAAGGGGAAGGAAAGACTAAAGAACTGGGAGATCTTAAAGTTAATACAACTTGACATCAGCTTGAGCCATTAGTTTTCAAATCAAACACAAGATGTTATTTTAGAAATCACTTATTAAATACATGGTGACAAGATGAGAAATGCAAGGTTTGGCTAGCAAGATATGAGCCAGGCATGTCTTGGATTAGAGATTTTTATGACCTGCAGTCATTCCATGTCAAGTACAAACTCATTCTAACAGCACTGAGGAGGGCCCCCTTCCCCACCCCCTTATTACCCCCTGGGTAACTCTTGTTCATTAAAAAGGTTTGCTTAATTCAAGCAACAACTTTTTGCAATTGTGAATGCCATTACAGATAACAAAAGACAACAGATCTGTGATTAGATAAATACTGGTGGCTAGTCAGAGAACATGTGTTTAAAAAAATAAAGTGGACATTTTTTTTTAGTATAAAATATTTGGAAAACACAATGTAGAGCTTGTGTCAGATACTTTTGAATAAAATATTGGGCACATAATGAAGCAGTTTTAGAAGGAAAAAGGCAATATAAATAATCAGGATTATTACAGTATAAGAACAGATACTGACGTGTCATGTTATTATTCCTGCAAAGAAAAAAAGAGGCAAATAAACATAGCGCTAATGCCTGATGCCTGGATCTCTGAGTTGGTATTGAAAAGACGGGGATACAGTCTCAAAGACCTGGATCTATAGAAATAAAGCATCAAGAGTTTACAAGATAATACAAAATATAGTATTTTAGTGCAATGCATTGTAGTTTCAGGGGTGCAATCAAAAATATTGTACATGAAAAAAGCAAGATTATATATATACTTTATCTTTTTCAATACTTTCAGTACTCTTTGTCCTTTTTGCAGAGGTGGGCATATCTTCTGTATCCTAACCTCCATCACAAACTTCCAGGCACCTTTGCACAGTACAACAGATCATGCATTAATCATTCTATGTATGTTTCAAGAACAATCAAATGTGGAGACTTCAATATACATACCTTCCAACTTTCTGAGATGAGAATGAGGGAAACCTATCAGCAAAAGTATGCAGGCATAGAACACATGCCTTGCCAAGCCCCCTTAAAGGAGAATTGTAAAAAAAAAAACAAGATTGGTTAAACCCACGCGTGCTTTTTTTGACACTACTATTCCTTTATATTGACTTTTGGAATTTACAAATGCAGCAATTTAGAAATCAGATGAAAGGTTTAGCACTGGGAAACACTTTTTGATAGATGCATTTTATAGATGCATTTTATATACAACTAGGTAGATCAGACCAAAATGAGGGACAAATGAGGAGGAATGAGGAACAGAGGGGCATTGCTCCAAATCAGGGACAGTCCCGCGAAATCAGGGACAGTTGGGAGCTATGAATATTGGTGGTGTTTAGGGGTTTGGAAGTTTGTATTTAAACTTCTCTTTGTTTCTTTGAAGAATAGAGATAAACCTGCCCTTCTTTTTACTGCCTTTGTGGACAGATTGCTGAACATGCAGTATATCTTGAACGCACACATTTGGTAAACAAAGGTTCTATCAGGGATCTGAAAAATTGATTCAGTTTAATAAGATCCTGACACTAATGACCAAGGCTATACAGATAGTTATAAGTTACTTAATCATATGAGTAATCATATGACTAAAATTGTGTGTAAATTATTAAAAGCTCCCTCTTCCCCCAGGGAATGGTCATGTGGAGGGCTGCCACAGGCACCAGAGACAAAACTCTGAAATTGCTTGATTGAGTAATTATCTTTTCATAGCTATACGGTAACTTAACAGTACCATCTGTAACAGCTTTTTATTTTTGTTTTTGGTCTGTCCCCATGTTGTTGGTGAGATTTTACGCATCACATCTGAGTACTTACTTTTCATTTTCCACAAACTACAAAATAACAAGAGAGAGGGTGCATCCATCTAGTACATTATCATAGCTCAATTTTTAGTAAAACAAATGGGTACTCACACGTGTTTAACACTAGTATGTCTAAAGATACAGACGAGACCACTTCAATACACCATACTCGGCTAATGGCATGGGAAGACTTCTAAATGTCCATAAATGGCTAACGTGTTTTGAGGGTCAGGCCCTCTTCTTCAGAGCTGTTTTTAGCTCTGAAGAAGATGGCCTGATCCTGAGAAATAACAAAATGGAGGCGGCCGACTGGACTTCAATATGGCTGCGGTTCTGCTTACATTAATGACGATTAGGAAACGCAATATAAATAGACCCATCACTTGATTGGTCCAATAACCTTGATAAAGTCATGTGGAGGTCGGATGTTGGGACTCAGTGAAAGTGAGATCGAGTGTTTATGCTCCTTAAAGTGGTGTTCCGGCCGAAATTATACTTTTTAAATAAAAATACCCCTATAATACACAAGCTTAATGTATTCTAGTAAAGTTAGTCTGTAAACTAAGGTCTGTTTTGTTAGTTTATAGCAGTAGTTTGTTATTTTATAAACTTACAGCAGGCCGTGGCCATCTTAAATCTGGGCATCTGAAGCCAGACTGTATTTCTTCCTGGATCTCATCCTTGCAGATCTCGCACATGCTCAGTGCAGCACAAGCAGTGTAATAGGTTTCAGGTCAGGTTTCCATAGCAACGGCAGTGTCAGAGGAAGTTGCCGCCCCTTCCCAGAAGGCATTGCAAACAGGAAATGATGCGATGGGCCACGGCCAGGGAGGAGGAAGTGAAAAATGAATACAGCAGATATACAGTAAGTGCTGAGAATAAAAATAAAAAGAATATCCAATTCGTTTACAGTGCACAGTTTAGTGAGGGATGCTGAAGAGTTGTAAAAGTGGGTGGAACTCCACTTTAAGGGGCTAGAGTTTGTTTTTTGGCTATTTCATCTGTGCTAATATACTAGACATTGTACACGTGCAAATGTGAGCACTTTTAAACATTTTAAATACATTTGAAGCTTTAACATGTTGCATAATAATGGTTCCCATTATGTTCTTTTGAGTATTCAATCTCCCCTGTGAGAGGAGTAGAATTATGGAGATCCGTGACCTTTGAGGTGTCATTTGTAATGTGAGCTGTTAGTGCTATTGGTGGAGGAGTCACAAGGGTTTTCGTAACTAATTTACTTTGTTTGCATAGTTGGGGACAATCATAGAAGATTGCACAGTTGGGGACAATCATAATATTTGCATGCACTTGGACACAAGCAGGAATTATGCATGTTTGAAGCTATATATGAACTGATACATTTATTGTGATATTGGTATATTTATTTATTATTTTAGTCTATATTGGGGGGTTGCACCATCCCTGTATATTGCATAGATTGCACTACCTAAAATTATTTAGAGGTTTCACTCCCCAATATGGGGGCTACTATTTATTAGGTGTTGTTACATTACATATGCTAATTTTTGTTTGGTAGCGCTGCAATTTCATTTTGTATTTTGGTTTATTGTAGGTGTGGGGACACACAGCATTGTTGGTGGCTACCCACAGGATGATCATTTATTATTAGTGAGTTGAGTGCACAGTATCATTTTTATATATAACCTTTGTAAATTGGAAATAGATTTAGAGTTAATACACTGTGAAAATAAGAATGCACTTTAAAGTGATTGTAAAGACTTTTTTTTAATTACAAACATGTTATACTTACCTGCTCTGTGCAGTGGATTTGCACAGAGCAGCCTTGATCCTCCTCTTCTCAGGTCCCTCTTCACTGCTCATGGCCCCTCCCTCCTGTTGAGTGCCCCCACAGAAAGCAGCTTGCTATGGGGGCACCCGAGCCGAGCTGCAACTCCATTCAGACTCGGAGCTGTGGTTTGGCTCCACCCCTCTCTCTCCTGATTGGCTAAGTGACTTTGATTGACAACAGCGGGTGCCAATGGTGCCACTGCTGTGTCTAAGCTAATCGTGAGGGAGAGTCCCGGATGGCCGAGGGACTCGTGGTAATCGATGGATAGGGATGGTGCTCAGGTAAGTATTAGGGGGGCTACTGCACACAGAAGGCTTTTTATCTTAACTTCAGCTCTGAAAGGTTTAATCCACCTCATGACCAGGCCATTTTTTGCTATACGGCACTGCGTTACTTTAACTGACAATTTCGCAGGCTGTATCCAAATAAAATGTATGTCTTTTTTCCCCACAAATAGAGCTTTCTTTTGGTGGTATTTGATCACCTCTCTGGTTTTTATTGTTTGCACTATATACAAAAAAAGACCGACAATTTTGAAAAAAAAAAACAATATTTTTTTACTTTCTGCTACAAAACATTCCCAATAAAAAAAATCCAATTTCTTAATCAATTTAGGCCAATATAAATTCTGCTACATATTTTTGTTAAAAAAAAATACGTGTATATATTGTGACTTGGTTAAATTGATGATAGGCAACTCCTATCCTCATATTGATTAGTGGTTCCAAATTAATAATAACTACTGCAGTAGGGAACAGACACAAAAGATACGCTCAGCATCTTTCCAAATAACTGTTCTGCTTTATTATGGCGCAATTGAAGGTTTTTATACACATGATTACGTAGGTATCACATTAATATTACAATTGTACGTTTATGGTAACAAGGGGCGTTACATAGGCAGGCTAATTGTAATCAGGACTCAAAAGAATGTAAACATTTATTGAAAACATTATTAGTGCTGCGTGCACAGTGAGGGCAGTGTGCGTTACATACAAAATACAATACAATTATATACAGAACTTACAAATTTCCATTACAGTCTCCCCTCTTTTGATCAATATTTTGATCACTAACCATACCTGCTATCACCTTTAACCTGGAACCTCCACACGCTTAGGTGGAGGTAGTCCTGGCCAAAGAGGTAAAAAACTCCATTGTGGAGAAAATAATAGCTGAGCAACTTTTTCATTACAAAATGACTTTTCATTGTGAAAAACAAATGATTGATAAGACATATTTACAGAGTACTGGCTGTACACTCCTATAAAAAATGATTTCCTCTGTTACTCTATGTACATTCTGGCACTCTGTACTTACAAACTACTTCTGATAACACTTTTTACTGTGGCCTTTGCAGTAGCATTTGCCACTGGACATCCAAAAAACTTGTCCATACAGACAAAATGCATACTTGTAAGATTCTGACTTGGGCATCTGGATATATCTTTTTTGTAATCTCTGGAAGGGATCTTCAGCTTTTGGTAACACCTTTGGTAACAGGTAAAACAAGAAGTGGTATGTTATAAAAACAACTGTGGAGAACCCTATCCCATGCTCTTTTCCTAAGGCAGTCATAACTGCTTGTGACTGATGACACGGTCCATGTGTCAAGCTGGAGGGAAAAGAGTGGCTGGCAGACATAAATGATCACCTTTTCCAAAGTCCTGTTTCATAAGAAGTTGCCCCCTGTGGGCCACTTGTTCTTCTCGTTCTGGGGTCCTTAAAGTTGTATTATTAATCCCAGCTATACTGGGCCAGAACTAGGGTGGAATCTGTGAGTTGCACAGACCCATCAAGTGTCCGGGGCTGTAAATGCAGCATCCTTAGTCACCTGGTCTGCTTCCATGTGTGAAAGTTAATATGGCTACCTCAGCAAGAACCTGGAAGGCTGAAAACAGCCAATCAAATTAACTTGGCATGCTTGGTTGGTTTACCTGCTGAAGTAAAAACAAACTTCTGGCCCTTTAAATGGAACCAAAAGCTCTCTATATCTTGACTATCTATATAAATATACATTTTTTTTTATAGCTCACAGGCTTTGCTAAAACATGGAGCTCTGCTTCTTGAGCTGGGGAAAAAGGATCCAATGACTTTGAATACAGAGTATCCTTCTGGGTGATAAACTGCATACTCAAATCTACAAAAAATTTAATATCTGGGTCTTCAGGGAATGTGTCCCGCACTGGGCTCACAGCAGCTGATTCCTACACCATAAATTTAACACATGTGTCTTCCTTTGTCTCCAGCCTCCTCCAATAGAGGCAATAAGGTGGCTGGATTCAAATGTACGCATTTTTCATTGTTAGATTTGTACATAAACAAACTCATATTTTAAACCTTTCATTAGACAAACATTTAGTTAGCTGTATATTTGCTGCACAGAATGTCGGACCATTAAAAATTAAATGTTTGACCAAAACAATATCTAACTTTGTCTAATAGCACCTTTGCATAAAAGCTGCAGCTCTGATATATCAGGATGAACCCTGCATTACTGGGTCCAGCTTCCATAAATATATTACAATGGCTTGTTTTCTATCATGCTGTTTGTGTAAGAAGTCCAGTTTCATGTTTCAAAAGACAACTTCTTCCTGGCAATATTATAATAAATGATAACAATACCCTGCAGTCATGGAGAGATGCCCATAAATCCAAACTATCCTTCTGCTTATACCACTGTACTTACAAGAAAAAGGGGCACATCATTTCACAATCCACATATTCTGCTTTGGATTTCAAAAATAAAAATAAATAAAACAAAAGGACCAGCAATCTGTATGATGGACCAGAAAGCATCAAAAACTAAAACACAACTGGCTGCAGGTGGCATCTATCCTAACAGGGTGTGTGGACTTGATGTGATGGGTCTGTTATATTTAAATTTTATTTATTATTACTCTTACATCATGGACCGCACATCAAGTTATCATCAAAAACCTACAATATCATTTTTGTAGAAAAACTTCTTATGTATCCCATCCATCTTGGCTTTGTTAAATATTATGGCAGCTGTATTCCAAATAACAACCTCATCTTAATCTTTTTTTCTCTCAATAAGGGCTTATTGTATACTGTAAATGTAAAATTAAAAAATTGCTATCTTAATCTAAACTAATCTCATTCATTAGAAATTTCCCCATTAACCTGAATTTCATTTACAACCAAAGGTTGTCTAAACCAGTTTCAATATATCTATATTATTAATAAAATTGTTAAACTCATATTAGAAATAAATACTCATTATTACTTAATTTTACTTAATTTCCCTTTTTTAAATGCACTGTTTCCACTATCAAAGGATATTCAATTTGTGTAATACACGGTTAAATGTAACCTTCATTTTACCATGTTTGGAAAACAGATTCAAAATAATTGTGATCACATTGTTTACCATTAGATTTGTTAACCAGGCACATTTTTGTTATAAATGTTTTGTCTAAAAAACTGGAATTGGAATGGTGTCCTTCCAGCTTATCACTGACCTCCCATCCCAGCCACATTCTTTCATGAGAGCACAAAGGAGGGGGTCACATCTGCGTACATGACACACACAAGCAATAGAACTAAAGGTCCCAGCATTCGCACACACATACACCAATATCTCGCTAAAATCTCTTACATTTTTCCCATTTGTACACAACACATGCATATCATTCTCTCACTTTCTTTTAACTCTCATTAATATTTACCTGCCTAAATTCTGCTTTCCTTATTTTGTTCACATATCTTTTATATCTAGCTTCTATGATCAGACAAGCAGCCACAGTGCTCATTCCATCTTCCCTCTCTGACAACATATAAAGTATTCTGTTTTAATTCTCACTTCTCTGTTTCTGACTTTAATAGTTGTAGTGCCTGACCCCAAATTCATCCCACAACTTAACATGAAAATGTCCCTTTCTGTCTAGTGCTAATATCACCCTTGATCCATCCTGCTCACATAGATAGCTGTTTCTCTAGCTGTTTACTCTGCATGATTCTTAGTCCCTGTGGACCTTGGTAATCCAGTTACCCATTGTGGATCCCTGTCTACTTTAACCATTAATCTAGGGGCTCAGTATAGGCGGAACCGCACCTTCGGTTCATCTATAGCGCTCCTCTTGCGCTGGGCATTTTTGAGGGTCTCTTACCCTTCATTCCCTTACTTAATTCAATGCCCATAATGACTGGCCAGTCTTCTCTACATGTGCCTATACCCTCTTGCCTCTAAACTACTTTATCTAGCAGATGTACTACATATACCTGTGAACAGCACTATTCTTCCCTTTCTTATCTATAACACTCCGATGGACAATAGACAGGGACAACATAACATATAACCACCAATCAATACAGTTCGATTAAGGGGAGTAAAATAGGTACCCTTTGTCCCGAAAATGCCTTACCGATCAAGGAAGTCTGATAACTCAAATGTAAGCAAAAGGCTTACCTCAGCTGGCTGATTATCAGAAATTCCCGGATCATCTCAAGCTCCTCGTTTCGGATACTCAGGGTCATCTGGAAACCCCTCCTAAGGCAAAGCTCGCCATGCTGACTTGGTTAAATTGATGATAGGCAACTCCTATCCTCATATTGATTAGTGGTTCCAAATTAATAATAACTACTGCAGTAGGGAACAGACACAAAAGATACTCTCAGCATCTTTCCAAATAACTGTTCTGCTTTATTATGACGCAATTGAAGGTTTTTATGCACATGATTACGTAGGTATCACATTAATATTACAATTGTACGTTTATGGTAACAAGGGGCATTACATAGGCAGGCTAATTCTAATCAGGACTCGAAAGAATGTAAACATTTACTGAAAACATTATTAGTGCTGTGTGCACAGTGAGGGCAGTGTGCAATACATACAAAATACAATACAATTATATACAGAACTTACAAATTTCCATTACAATTGTTTTGCGCAAAAGTTATAGTGTCTACAAACTATAGCGGCGATCAGCGACTTATAGCCAGACAATTGGACACCTAACTGACACGTTTGACACTTTTTGGGGGCCAGTGACACTAATACAGTGAGCAGTGCTAAAAAATATACACTGTTACTGTACTAATGTCACTGGCAGGGATGGGGTTAACATCAGGGGGGATCAAAGGGTTAAATGTGTTCCCTGGGTGTGCTTAATAACTGTAGGAGATGTGCTTTGACTGGGGGAATGTAAAGTTCCCAGATTCCTTCTTAGCAGGAACAGATGATCAGAACATTCCTTTCTCACAGAACAGCGGTCTGCCTTGTTAACATAGGCAGACCGCCATTCTGCCTTTCTCACGAACGATTAGTGTGTCCATTGGACCTACTGATCGACTCCCGCTGTGTCCAATCACAGCGTGAGCGGGTTGCTGGCGACGTGCATGTGCACCCAAGACCCGGAGGTATCAGATCACTTACTAGGTATACTGAGCCGTCCTGCCACAGTATATCTACGTGGGTGATCGCTAACCAGTAATGCATAGAATGCATTAAGATAAAAAACTCCTGCCTTTACAACCCCTTTAAAATGTATGAATCATTTGTGTGACAATATTTTGCATTAATACAAAATATAAATGCATTTTGCATTAATACAAAATATATACAGAATCTATCTGTATTTACTGTTAAGAGGATAATAATAAATTCCCACATATAAATATTAGACTTCCAATTTGTGTACACATAAATTTAACTGTGATGTGTTTTGTATTGTTACTAGATCATATCCGTTGCTTAATGGATGTTCAACCCCCTTGAGCTCTGTATTAAAAATGCAAAAACGACAAAAAAAAAGAGTCCATAAGGCCATTTTTGTATTTTTATTACATATAAAGTTGGATTAAGAATATTGAATTAACCACTTGACAGCAGGTGTTATAAAGATATCATGTTTAGACGTTTTCTTAAACACAGTGGTGGAATTATCAGGGTCGCAGCAGTCGCACTTACGACTGGGCCCTGCACTTCCGCCACTTCAGGGGGGCCCGTGGGCCCCCCCGCCCGTCTGCCTGCCCATCTGCCAATGTGAGGGGTCCGCCCATCTGCCAGTTTGCTCCGCCACGGGGAGGGGGCTTTCGCCCGCTGACAGCGCTGAGGGGAGAGAAGGCAGAGCTGAGAATGTGGACGTGGACCTCTCAGCCTATCCAGAGAGAATGTAGGAAGGTGGGGCAGTCACTGAAAAAGAAATTCAGCTGACCAGCTGACACCAATCTGCGACTGCCAGGAGTCCCCATGATGCAAAGGCATCCCTGGGCTACAGGCACCGTGTGACAGAATTCTGAGGAAGAATCGATTGCTTGACCGAAGTAAGTGACAAATCGCCAGTGCAATCGATCCCAACCTCCACCACCCCTGCATCATCCTGATCCCATCCCCACACCACCACTGCTGCCACCCCCCTCAACACCACCGCTGCCACCACCGCAACACTACCGCTGCCACCTCCCTCAACACCACTACTGCCACCCCCCTCAACACTACTGCTGCCACCCCCAACACTGCTGCTGCCAGCCCACTCAACACCACCGCTGCCATCCCCCCTCAACACCACCGCTGCCGCCCCCCCTCAACACCACCGCTGCCACCCCCTCTCAACACCACCACTGTCATCCCCTCTCAACACTACCGCTGCCACCTCCCTCAACACCACTACTGCCACCCCCCTCAACACTACTGCTGCCACCCCCAACACTGCTGCTGCCATCCCCCCTCAACACCACTGCTGTCACCCCCAACACTACCGCTGCCAGCCCACTCAACACCACCGCTGCCATCCCCCCTCAACACCACCGCTGCCGCCCCCCCTCAACACCACCGCTGCCACCCCCTCTCAACACCACCACTGTCATCCCCTCTCAACACTACCGCTGCCACCCCCCAACACTACCGCTACCACCCCCCCTCAACACCACAGCTGCCATCCCCTCTCAACACCACCACTGCCACCCCCCAACACTACCGCTACCACCCTCCTCAACACCACAGCTGCCATTCCCTCTCAACACTACTGCAGCCACCCCCATCAACACCACCGCTGCCACCCCCCAACACTACCGCTACCACCCCCCCTCAACACCACAGCTGACATCCCCTCTCAACACTACCGCTGCCACCCCCCCTCAACATCACTGCTGCCACCCCAACCACAAAACTACCACTGCCACGCCCCTCAACACCACTGCTGCCACCCAACACTACCACTGCCACCCCCCCTCAACACCACCACTGCCATCCTCTCTCAACAATACCCCTCCCACCTGCCTCAAAACCACCGCCGCTACCACCCCTCTTCAACACCACTGCTGCCACCCCCTAACACTACCGCTACCACCCGCCCAACACTGCTGCTACCGCCCCCTCAACACCACCACTGCCACCCCCCCAACACTACTGCTACCACCCCCCTCAACACCACCGCTGCCATCCCCTCTCAACACTACCACTGCCACCCCCTCAACACTACTGCTGCCACCCCCCCCTCGACACCACTGCTGCCCCCCCAACACTACCCCTCCCACCTGCCTTAACACCACCGCTGCTACCACCCCCCTCAACATCACCGCTGCCAACCCGCCTCAACACCACCACTGCCACTGGTGGTGGGGTCCTTCATGATTTCTTGCACCGGGGCCCTGAAGTTTCTAGTTACGCCTCTGCTTAAACACCTATAATGTTATTTGTTCTGTAACACTGATCTTATTTCATTCTGTAATAACCTGCATAACCCTAGTCTTTCCATTATTTTTAATTGCATAAAAGTGATATTGCCAATATTATTTTTAATAAACTTAATTTATGGCTTCATGACAAGATACTTGTAAGACAGATGGCATTTCTTTTCTCTTGTCCCATGTTATGACTTTGATGAGCTTTAATAAAATTTGAAAGTATGTATGTTTATATCCATGGTTTATTTCCTTCTTGTTTTTTTTTTTCAAGTTTACAACCTGCTTAATTGCCTAATATATCATAAACATGAAATACTGCTTCTCAGCATTGCTAACTTTACTGTTAGTCATTGTTTGACAACAGCTAATTCAGCTTATAGACTTTGAGTTGGCTATGGGGGATGGGTGAGAGTGCTACCATAATTGTCTGTAATCTACAATGCTGTCTACTACACACCTATTCACATAACACTGAACTGCCAACAATAAACTTACTATGTATGCTGCAGTGCTAGGAGGTGTTTTACAGGCAACAACTATTTTACTAAGGTAAAGCTTTTGTTAAGTGCTCAAAAGGCTTGTGAGGATTCTGGTAAGAACCCACAAAGATTTCCTTTTTTTCTTTCTTCTTTTTCCTTGGTTGAGAGTTTTTCATTAGCACTCAATTAGGCAACATATAACCAAACTAAAATATTAAGGCATGTGTGAACCCTTACTTTGTAAAACAGCCCATTCAGTTTAAAATAAAAATGAAAGGCAAAACATTTGGGTATTTATATTAAAAATAATTATAAATATTTTTTTCTTTCTTTATAAGTGATCACATAATCTCTATTCTCAACTGCATAAGGGGCTTAGAGAGGTGGGGGTTGGGAAACAGCAGAACACTAATATGCTTCCTGTGATCGGCTGCGCATGGTTTCAGCGTGTCAGTGTGTCAGCAAAAATCTGATCATTGGGGAACATGCAATCTTTTCTCCCAGCACAGCCAGAAAAGTGACCACACAGAGATGGATGTGCTGTCATGCCTAGCGTGGTCAGTTTGAAACAGGGAATCAGGAGGACTGGCAGGAACACCAGGTATTTCACACAAACAAAGCAATACAAAGAGAACAGGATACTTTTTAACACAAGTACATGGTACAACAAACACATATCAGGAATATGAAATATTGGATAACATAGAGGTCAATACACTAATGCCCCGTACACACGGTCGGACATTGATCGGACATTCCGACAACAAAATCCTAGGATTTTTTCCGACGGATGTTGGTTCATTCTTGTCTTGCATACACACGGTCACACAAAGTTGTCGGAAAACCGATCATTCTGAACGCAGTGACGTAAAACGCGTATGTTGGGACTATAAACGTGTCAGAGAAGCTCTCCAAGAAGATCGGCTATTGGGCGCTCCGGTGTGCGCCGGTTCGCACCTGGGCATGTTGGCATGGGTGTGCGCACAGCACTTGGCGCCAACCGCCCTATTTAATGTGCTGGAACCTTCTTCTCGGTGCTGTCCGATCTGCAGCTCCCAGTGCCTGAGTTCCTGTTTCCTGTCCAATTCCTGTTTGCCTGTCTGATCTCCTAGTGACTCCGGCTTGTCTTGGACTTCTCTTGTTATCTGCCTGCACCTGACCATGGCTTCCCTTGACTACGTCTCTGCCTTCTCCTCTGTACTACGTTGCCCGCCTGCTGCCAACCCTGCCTGTGACCCGGACTTTGAGCCTGCCTGTTCCTCTGTACCTTGCTGACCATCTGCTGTCAAGCCTGAGACAGGACCTGCCCTTTCTGCTCCTGCTCTGCACCAGTCACTTAGTCCCTTACTTGCTAGGACTTCCAGACCATACGCATCAGGATCCTGGGCCTTACCTCCGCAAGTCACCCGCCAGGCTCTCTTACCACTCTGCGCTCCTGTGCCTTCTGTTTACACTACCAGGGGCCGGGAACCAGATACGTATGGGAGGCCTCCCCTGCTATACCGGGTTCATCAGTCAGGTACGTGTAAGTCTGACAAAACGGGGCAGTAGCCAATAGCTTTCATCTCTTTATTTATTCTGAGCATGCGTGGCACTTTGTGCGTCGGATTTGTGTACACACAATCGGAAATTCCGACAACAGATTTTGTTGTCGGAAAATTTTATAGCCTGCTCTCAAACTTTGTGTGTTGGAAAATCCGATGGAAAATGTGTGATGGAGCATACACATGGTTGGAATTTCCGACAACAAGGTCCTATCACACATTTTCCGTCGGAAAATCCGACCGTGTGTATGGGGCATTAGAGTTAAATAACCGCTAATAAAATGCAGTAAAGCACTGCATGCGGTAACAATTGCGCAAGTGTTTAATTTACTAAGAATTATGCGTTAAATACCGAATGCAGTATTTGTTCGATTTAACGGTAACTACCGCATTATCGAACTTGTGTGTTTTTATTACTTTGTGACACTTTCTTGGTGAATGGGTAGGGGTACTATGTACCCGATACTCATTCACATGGGGGGCAGGATCTGGGGGTCATTTCTAATAGGGGGCTTCCAGATTCCAGTTAGCCCCCTGCCCACAGACCCCCACATCCACCCACATCCACTGACCATGGTTGTGGGGATAAGGCCCTTTTCCCCTTAAACATGGGGACAAGGTGCTTTGGATTTTTTTTTGCATGTTGAGGGCATGTGGCCTGGTATGGTTCAGGAGGGGGGCTCTCGCCCCCCCCTTCCTCACCTGCTGGGCTGCATGCTCGGATAAGGGTCTGGTATGGATTTTGGGGGGACCCCTTGCCGTTTTTTTATTTTGGCGTGGGATTCCCCTTAAAATCCATACCAGACCCAAAGGGACTGGTATGCATTGGGGGACCCCACTCTGTATTTTTCAACATATTTAATTGTCAGCTTCTTTTTTTACATTCAGCTGTCAACAGGGAATGCATTTTTACTCTCAAATCCGTTTGTGAATTGGACTTTGTATGCGATATATACTGCGATATATACCGTCACATATTTTTTTTTTGGTAAATACTGCATAATCATTATTTTTGTGAATTGGACTTAATTTACCACATGTGATAATTTATGCAAATTAGTAATATGATATCCTTATCACATGCGGTAAAGCTTTGTGAATTGACCCCATACTCTTTAATCACTCCATTTTTTTTTTTCACATACATCCATGTGACAATTTTCTATTACTTTCATTCATAAAATAATCATCTAGCACTACACTGTATATATATTTACAGTATATGGCAAGGATTCTGGAAGGTTGAGATGATTTATTTAAACAGAGCTGCAGGTAAAAGCCAATTGAACTGGATTGGTAGCTTGAAATCTAGTACTTTAATGAATCGGGATAATTTAGTTAAAAGGCTGTTGACCTTGAGTGCTAGCAAAAGTTTTTGCAATGCTGCTTCTACCAGGATGCCACTCACACACTCTTCCATTTAGGGCTGGACTACACACTTTTGTGATCAGGTACATTGCAGTAACTTTCACATTAGCGTATGTTATGTGCATTAGCGCATTGTGGTGCTACTCATTTTTAATGACACCCCAATCCACTAAGACAAATGCTGCTCAGACACCCATAGATTGCATCACACCACAGTGCATGATAATGTGGTGCACTGCATCAGAAAAAAAACTACAGCTCATGTTATCATGTGATGCAAGTGCAATAATGAAGCACCCAAGAATAGATAATCCAGCCTTAATCTGTTTTTGTAACCTATGATAGAATGTGGCAGTAGATCATAAAGGAAGAATCTTATATATATGTTATGCCGCGTACACACGGTCAGACTTTTCAGCTACAAAAGTTCGACAGCCCGTCCGACAGACTTTCGACAGACTTTCGACGGACTTTTGGCAGACTTTCAACAGACTTTCTAACGACCGGACTTGCCTACACACGATCACACCAAAGTCCGACGGATTCGTACATGATGACGTACACCGGACTAAAATAAGGAAGTTGATAGCCAGTAGCCAATAGATGCCCTCGCGTGGGTTTTTGTCCGTTGGACTAGCATACAGACGAGCGGATTTCTGGATCTGGTGGAGTTACGACGTAAAGATTTGAAGCATGTTCCAAATCTAAAGTTCGTCAGATTTGCGACTGGAAAAGTCCGCTGAAGGTCCGGTGAAGCCCACACACGATCGGATTGTCCGCCAGATTTGGTCCGTCGGCGTCCGTCGGACAAGTCCGGTCGAAAAGTCTGACTGTGTGGATGGGGCATTAGTCAAGAAAAAATTGCATTTGATATTATGCACCATGTGGGTATAGGGATGAGCTAATATGCTAGGGATCATTTCATTTGTGAATCATTTTGTGAATCATGAGGTTCCAATGTCACAAACCTTGTAGCGAACCTTATTGAAATCTATAAGAGGGGAGGACGTGTTATTCATTTCTGCCCCTCTTTAGGGCTAATAAGCAAGCTATTGTCAAACAAAATGTATGAGAAATTAAGCACAGCTATGGGGTACTTGCACAAATGCTAAAATGGAAAAAAAAACCCTCTTCCCCTACACAGAATTTTCAGTTCTCTCTAACAACTACCACACACATTTACAGTAAAGTTTCTGTAAACCAACCCTTTTTTCACCTTATTGGCTCTTGCAACTCACTGACTGCAATATAGGTTGTGCATAGTAGCACTTACTAATAAATAAAATATGTGTTATGCCCTGTACACACGAGCGGAATGTCCGACAGAAAAAGTCAGACGGAAGCTTTTCATCATCTATTCCGATCGTGTGTAGGCTTCATCAGACTTCTTTTTTTGAAAATTCTGATGGACCTATAAATGGAACATGTTCTTAATATTTCCGACGGAACCAATTCCTATCGAGAAAACTGATCGTCTGTATGCTGTTCCAACGGACCAAAAACAACGTATGTTGTGAAGCAAGTATGAGATGAAAGCTATTGGCTACTGGCTATTGAACTTCCTTTTTCTAGTCCCATCGCAAGTGTTGTGCGTCACCGCATTCTGGATGGTTGGACTTTGGTCGGACTTTGGGTTGACCGTGTGTAGGCAAGACCGCTTGAATGGAATTCCGTCGAAGTACCATTGGAGAAACCTTCGGAGTTTATTCCGACGGCTAAACCGGTCATGTGTACGCAGCATAAGGGAACTTTTTTAATAGGCATTAGTAAAACACCTGCTTAGATTTTTTTGCTGTCTGTGACCCTGCGTGATTTACCCTCTCTATGTGTCCTGGTGACCATTGTCATAGGTACTGAAAGTGAGATACATTTAAAAATTATCACTTGAACAGGGATAGAAGGTAAGCCAATTATTACATGTGAGAACCCCAGTGGGGGTTCCAACGATTAGTTGCGTGTAGGCAGCCCCATTGAAAGCAATGGGAGGCTGCCAACTCTCCCGGCTAATCACACCCACTCATATGTAATCATTCATGCTGCAATCGCTTGTGAGTTACTGCCCTTTAGTGCCTGCCAGTCTAATTATGCAAATCCCCACTGGGGTTCTTGCACGTGATCACCAACAGGATGCATTCGCAAGTGTGAATGCATCATAAATCTTCTAGTAGGGACACCACTTCTAATGACAACTGTGTGCACGACAGGAAGTTCAGGAAAATTCCACCATTAAGACACGCACAGCAAAAAATAAAATGTTAGGTATTTGTAATTCCTTCCCTACTATATCTAATGCTAAATATAAAGTTTGTGCATATATACAGTTGTGCTCAAAAGTTTGCATACCCTGGCAGAAATTGTGAAATGTTGGCATTGATATTGAAAATATGATTGATCATGCCAAAAAACTGTCTTTTATGTAAGGATAGTGATCACATGAGGCCATTTATTATCACATAGTTTTTTGGATCCTTTTAAATCATAATGATAACAGAAATCACCCAAATGGCCCTGATGAAAAGTTTACATACCCTGGAATGTTTGGCCTTAGTACAGACACAGAAAGTGGCACACACAGGTTAAAATGGCAATTAAAGTTTCATTTCTTACATTTGTGGCTTTTTAAATCACAATTAGTGTCTGTGTATAAATAGTCAATGAGTTTGTTAGCTTTCACTTAGATGCCCTAAGCAGGCTAGACACTGAGCCATGAGGAGGTAGAAAAGAACAGTCAAAAGACCTGCATAACAAAGTAATCAAACTTTAAAAAAATGGATCCCTTATTAAGAAGGGGAAAATCCGGGGCTCTTTTAATACCAAGCCAGGGTTAGGTAGACCAAGAAAGATTTCAGCCACAACTGGCGGAAGAATTGCCCAGGATACAAAGAAAAATCCACAGGTAACCTCAGGAGAAATACAGGCTGCTCTACAAAAAGACGGTGTGGTTGTTTTTAAGGAGCACAATTCAATGATACTTGAACAAAAAGAGCTGCATGGTTGAGCTGCCAGAAGGAAGCCATTACTGCTTCAATGCTACAAAAAAACCCAATGAGGCATGTCATGGTGTTGTTGGGCATATTGTAACCAGGCTTTTTTGTGTAACTTGTGCAGTAAAGGCTTCTTTCTGGCAACTTGACCATGCAGCTCTTTTTTTGTACAAGTTTCATCGTATTGTGCTCCTTAAAAATAACCACACCATCTTTTTCCAGAGCAGCCTCTTTTTCTCCTGAGGTTACCTGTGGGTTTTTCTTTGTATCCCAAACAATTTCTGTGGCAGTTGTGGCTGAAATCTTTCTTGATCTACCTGACCCTGGCTTGGTATCAAGAGATCCCCAAATTTTCCACTTCTTATTAAATGATTGAACAGTACTGACTGGCATATTCAAGGCTTTGGATATCTTTTTATTTCATTTTCCATTCTTGTAAAGTTTCATTACCTTGTTACGCAGGTCTTGTTCTTTTCTGCTCCCCATGGCTTAGCATCTAGCCTGCTTAGTGCATTCATGTGAGAGCTAACAAACTCATTGACTATTTATACACAAACACTAATTGTGATTTAAAAAGCCACCAATGTTGGAAATTAACCTTTAATAGCCATTTTAACCCATGTGTGCCATCTTCTGTGTCTGTACCCAGGCCAAACATTCCAGGGTATGTAAACTTTTCATCAGGGCCATTTGATGATTTCTGTTATCATTATGATTTTAAAAGGAGCCAAAACACTATGGGGTTGATTTGCTAAAGACAAATCCACTTTGCACTACAAGTGCATTGAAAGTGTACTTGGAAGTGCACTTGTAAGTGCAGTTGCTGTAGATCGCTGTAGATCTGAGGGGAAGCTCTGAAATGGGGGGAAGCTCTGCTGATTTTATCATCCAATTATGTGCAAGCAAAAATGCTGTTTTTTATTTTCCTTGCATGTCCCCCTCAGCTCTACAATGACTGCACTTCCAAGTGCTCTTGCAGTGCACTTCTAAGTGCACTTGCAGTGCAATTGTAGTGCAAAATGGATTTACCTTTAGTAAATAACCCCCTATGTGATAATAAATGGCTTCATGTGACCACTATCCTTGAATAAAAGACAGTTTTTTGGCATGATTAGTCATATTTTCAATATAAATGCCAAAATGTCATCATTTCTGCCAGGGTATGCAAACTTTTGAGCACAACTGTCATATATATATTTATATGTGTGTTAACTCATTTTCAGTTTTGTCCTTTCATAAAGTCATTTACTAATTGCTTTATGGGGTAGATAAATGTTGTGATACTGGTGGACCATGAGTTCCTGGTTTTTGGAGACTATCTGTTTTTGATGTGCATATATTCTTCTGGTAAAAAGGGGTTGGGATTTTTCTCAGACAATGTACTATTCTGCATACACTTTCAGTATTATTTCTAAATAAATTGACAGATTTAGAACTATAATGACAGAACCAGTTGCATTTTATATTTATATCTTCTTTTTGTTCTCCCAAGGGAGGAAGTGATCACATAAGACATCACTTGTAGAAAAAAAGACTTAATGGTCCCTTTGCTACAAGAGGATATTTACCCATATCAATCCAGAAGTGTCTCAGTGCAATTAGTGGAAAAGGTTTTTTGTCTCTATAGACCTTTGTCATGTCTTACAAAAAAAGACCATGTGGCTCTAAACAGCTGTTGGTAATTATGAGCCCTCCCTTTGTATACATAACCTGCTGTTAGTCTACCACCCCGTGTTTTTTAAGTTGGAAGCTGTCATTTTCTTCAACTTGCTCTTTAATTTGGTCCAGATCTACCTAACTTGCAGCCTTATACAATAAACAGTTGTCATTCTTACATGCCAGTTCTTAAGTGTGGTAAACCCTTGCCAACCAATCAGAATTTATCTTGTCATGTTATGATATCAGTTGAGGGGATTCTGATTAGTGGCTGTGGGTTATTGAACTTAAGAACTAAACCAATTTTTATAATAAAGTTGCTAATCCCACATGAGAATGTGTCACAGCAGCATGCCTTTATAGAATCCCAAGATGCAAAAGTATAAAAACATAAAAGACTCCTTACAACTAGATATCATGCCTCAAAATAGCAAAGAAAAGCCTTATCTACTGTTTATTTTTTATTATTATTATTATACAGGATTTATATGGTGCCAACAGTTTGTGCAGCACTTTACAATATGAGGGCAGACAGTACAGTTACAATACAATTCAATACAGGAGAAATCAGAGGGGCCTGCTCATTAGAGCTTACAATCTAGAAGGGAGGGTCAAATGAAACAAAAGGTAATAACTGTGGGGGAGGAGCTGATGGAGGAAATGGAAATACAGTTGTTAGGTGTTGGCAAGATAGGCTTCTCTGAAGAGAAGGGTTTTCAGGGATCTTCTAAAAGCTAATAGAGTTGGAGATAATCGGACAGATTGGGGTAAGGAGTTCCATAGGATTTGGGAGGCTCTGGAAAAGTCCTGGAGGTGAGTTGGTATTTTGAGACTAGGTTAGTGATGTATCCGGGGGCTAAGTTGTGGATGGCTTTGTAAGCAGTTGTTAGTATTTTGAATTAAATTTGTTGGGTGAGCAGAAGCCAGTGGAGGGACTGACAGAGAGGAGTAGCAGACACAGAGCGATAGGTAAGGTAGATGAGTCTGGCAGCAGCATGCATGATGGGTTGAAGGAGGGATAGACTATGTAGAGGTAGGCAAATGAGAAGGGAGTTGCAGTAGTCGAGGCAAGAGATGACCAGGGAGTGAGTTTTGTTGTGTCATTGGTTAGAAAGGGGCATATTGTGCAGATATTGCGGAAGTTTAGACGGCAAGATTTGGACAGTGATTGGGCGTGGGGCTTAAAGGAGCGTTTAGAGTCCAGGACTACACCTAGGACCTTAGCATGCAGGGATGGGCTTATAGTTGTACCATCAATTTTGACAGAGAGATCAGGGGAAGGAGCACATGGGGAAGGAAAAATTATAAGTTTGGTTTTGGATAGATTGAGTTTGAGGAAGTGGTGTGGCACCTAGACTGATCTCTGTTTTTAAATTAGTGATATGTGAGGAGACGGAGGGGGTGAGCTGAGGGGTAGAGAAATAGATTTGGGTGTCGTCAGCGTAGAGATGGTATTGGAAGCCATGGGAAGCTATCAGCTGACCCAGGGAGGAGGTGTAGATTGAAAATAAGAGAGGTCCATGAACAGAACCTTTGGGGACCCCAACAGAGAAAGGAAGAAGAGAGGAGGTAGTAGAATTGTAAGTAACGCTAAAGGTGCGGTTGGATAAGTAGCAAGAGAACCAGTGAAGAGTACAGTCACGGAGACCAAAGACATGGAGTTTCTTCCTTAGTCTTTGAATACTGCTTTTTAAAAGTGAAGTTTGTGGGGTTTTTTGGAATCATGCTTACCTAGCTGGATGCAGTATTGGTCCGATGCTGCATCTGTCCCCCGTTGGCTCTAAGACAGACAACCGAGTGATCAAACACCGCTGATCGCTCAGTTTTCAGTGCTAGATAAGAAAGCTGGTGCCTAATAGAGCTTCAGAGAGCTGGTGACTGTCAGTCACCACTGTCTGCAACACCCCCCGCTGAGCTGGTCGCAATCCCCAGCCTGGACCGGCTCTGTAACGTCAGCCAACAGTGGGCTTCAGCTGTCTATCAGCTGAAAATGGGTCAAAGGAGTGCAGAACAAACAGCACTCCTGTGATCCACAGGAGAAGCACAGCCAAATGAGCATTGGCTGTACTTCTCCTTTAAAATCTGTTTTGAAAAAACAAAAAGCCCACAGATTTTTATATTGATTGTAACACGTTTACATTATTACCGTCAATTCATTTGTTCCATGATTATTATATGTATCAAAATCCAACAAGCTTTAGCTGCTTCAATAAAAGGTCACTAATCCCTACCCACAGAAGACAAGACAGGAAAACCCCAATGGTGACATTGCAGAGCTTACTAATACCACACCTGTAAAATATTTGTGCTATCTAAGAAACTTTACCCGCAACCCGGCACAAGGGATACCCAGTTTCAGGGTACAATGCTGTCCAACATTCTGGGTCTTCCAACACTATGAGAGGCTGAACATGGAGGGGCAGTGCAGTAGGGGGATATCCTTGCAGCAAACAAAGTACTTACCACTGCAATCCACAGGTGGCCTGGAGCAGACCAAAAAAAAAACAAGAACACGTCAGGTGGGGAGGGGCTGTCTTTTATTCAGTTAGGAAAAGGTGGTCATGTAGGCGCCAGATGAGGTGTTAACCCATTGTGTGCTGACGTGAGGTATGGCCAGGAAATTATATATATATATGTAGCGGCCACATTTTTGTTCAATAATCTAATGTTATGTTATAGCTTAGTATTTGGCGCCATCTAGAGGCCAAGATTGTGAATGGACTTTATTCTATTTTTTTCTTTTGGAAGAATGTCAGAAGATGATAGGAAGTGACTGTTTACATTTTCACATTAACTTGACCTATCCACAATGCCTAGTGACCTCCCATGAACATCAAGAGACTGAACTGCATTCTGGGAAGGCTATAAAAAGGCTGGGAGCGGCCATCTTAGGTTTCTTGGGAACGCATGGTCAGCCTGTGAGGATCTGTGTGGAGGTCTCCAGCGAAGCGCGGCCTACACTTATTGCAGAGCGATCTGATCAGCGACCCTGCAGCACATCAGTGAGCTGGACTGATGGCAAGGTAGAACTGAGGAGGATCCAGTGAAGCCTGTCAGAGCCATCTGAGAGTTCCAGAACATCTCGCTGAGCAGAGCGGAGTAGCGTAGCAGTGTCGGCCAGCCGGAAACAGGACCCTGTGTACCGGAGCAGAACTGTTCTACATTGCAGACCCGGTTGGGTGAGAGGGCTGTTGCCCAAAGTCTCATTGACGCACTTTTACACCTTTGTACTTATAACACAGTGCTGCTGGGACCTGTAGTTTCACAGAAGAAATTCAAAGAACTAAGACTGAGTTCAATATAGGCCTCAAGCCTGTACTTCATTACAATTCTGACACTGTGTTACTTGCACCAGAGACAGTTGTAGTGCTGCCGCACCACAACACCAGTTCAACATTCAGTTTACTGTGACCCGGAGAGTTGTTAACCACTGGATTACAATTTAATCTACACATAGCTAACAGAAGACAGAAGAAAAGAAGGATTGCCTCTTTAAACGCAAGGCCTTGTATTTTATTGCTCTTCAGAGTTATTGTAATATAAAGCAGTGAGAGCTCCCTAGGGATTGTGCTATGCTTTGTTAAAATAGCATTTGTCTCTTCTACAGAAACAGAGTGTGCTAAGAGTGGGACAGTGCTCATAGTGAAGTCACTTCACTCTGCCATTGGTCCCATTTCATAGACACATTTCTATGAGGTTAACTTAAACAATTTCTATTTGTGTAGTACTTTTGTGAATTAAATCTGTTGGCTGTCACACTACGTTGGTCTGATAGTACAACTGCTGTAATCATTATTTTGAAGTAGATACAGTAAAACATTATTCTTGTTTAAGTATTCCTGTGTGGAGTGTTGCTTCCTTTGAATTGCTGACCAGGTGGAAGCTGGAGGTTAAAGGTAAAGACAAAAGGTATATTATATTATACATTGTGAAACTGTCTTTAAGTTTTTACTGCACATTAACATTACACCACAGCTGTGTCAAGGGGACTGAGTCAAAATTAAGGGGGCGTTATAGCAGAGTACAGGCCCAATCAAAATATCAGCAGCTCCTTCGGGGGTCAGTGCTATAGTACAATATATATATATATATATATATATATATATATATATATATATACACACACACACACACACACTATATTATTAAAAGTATTGGGGTGCCTGCCTTTACACGCACATAACTTTAATGGGAGTTTGTTGTTGGAAATTTCGACCGTGTGTAGGCTCCATTGGACATTTTCCATCGGAATTTCCGTCGCACAAGATTTGAGATCTGGAAATGTTCCAACAACAAAATCCGTTCTCGTAAATTCTGATCATGTGTAGAAAATTCCGACGCACAAAGTTCCATGCATTCTCAGAATCAAGTATGAGACGGAAGCGTTCAGTCTGGTAAAATTAGTGTTCGTAATAGAGATAGCACATTCGTCACGCTGCAATTTTTAAAATCTTTTAGTTCAAATCATTTTATTGGTGTTTTTACAAACCATACATGAAATTGCATACATTACTGAAGAATGAAGTAAAGTCACGCAGAAAGTGTCATACATTTATGAACAACAATTACAAGCTAAACTGAGTGATATAGATGCAATACTGTCACAACCGAATTAACTCACAGCTGCTATATGAAGCTCTGTTATGTCCTATAGTTAACTCAGTAGAGTAGTAAACTTCTCTGTGAAACACAGAGTGATAGAAGAATATAAAGTAAAAGAAATAAACAAAAGATTTTCAATGTTTTCACATAAAGAATCTCATGAACAAAGTATGAACAATCCTGCATGTTAGAGAACTAAACAGGATCTCCTGGATCAGAGGATTACCTTATGAGGATATACTAACAGGCAAGTTACTTCAGTGAATTCCATCAGAAATCTCAAGAGACAGTAAGGTAAGTTCGGGTCAGTAGATCTGAGTGTACTGTATAGAGTTATCCGAGGGAACCCCCCTGAACGGGAGGATAGACAGAAGTAGGAATTCGCTCCCGGGGGATAGACGCCGGATGACCCTGGGAACCCTCACACACCCCCCCAGTGGGATCTTCCTGTAGGTGGGTTTAGGCTCTACCCTGAATCAGCCGACCCCCCAGGAGCGTTATGCACTGGTTGAAAGGGCTATCAGAGCGGAGCCCTCCATTTCCAGTTCGTCACTGCAGTACCTATTGAACCTCTAGTAAGAGGAAGAAAGGGTCCCTCGGATACTCTGATTAACATTCTCTTAAGATATCCCCTCAGGGTGCGTATATGTCATGTTGTACCTGAGAAGTAGCAGGATCTGAGCAATCCCAAAAAGAGAAGATAGGAAACGTGTGAAAAGGGGTGAGAAAGGAGGGGGAAGGTAGGGTGAGGTTCAGTTAATAACAGAAACTAAACTTGCATCAGGTTCAATACCCGGTATGAGAGATATGTTACAGAACATGGCCCAAGGTTCCCAGACAGTATTAAATTTCCCAATTTTGTCATTCAGCTTCGCTACTATTTGTTCCTGGGACATAATCCAGGATACCTTTCTCCTGCAAGCTTGAAAGGAAACCGTGGGTCTCTTCCATGCTTTTGCTATGGTGATTTTTGCACCCAATAAAATGAAGTAGGATAGTACCTGTAGGTGCTTAGGTGTATTGGGTATATCATGGTTGAATAAGGCAATATGTGGATTGGGGGCAACCGAGACCTTTATTAGTTTACTAATTGTACAGAAGGTTATCTTCCAGAAGGTTCTGATGCGGGGACAAGTCCACCATATACCCTGTTTCCCCAAAAATAAGACCTAGCGTGATTGTCGGTGAAGGCTGCAATATAAGTCCTACCCCCCAAATAAGCCCTAGTTAAAGTCCTTGTAGGTCTTATTTTCAGGCTAGGGCTTATTTTCGAGGAAACAGGGTAGGGCTTATTTGGGGGGTAGGGCTTATATTGCAGCCATCACTGACAATCACGCTAGGTCTTATTTTCGGGGAAACAGGGTATGTAGCATTGTACCCTCTAGACCACAACCCCTAAAACAGAGAGGTGAGGTCCCAGGGTATATCAACGCCAATCTGGATGGAACATAATACCACCTGGTCAGGATCTTTAGACTGGCCTCTATAAGGGAGATGTTACAAATACCTCTATAGGAGCGTGTCCAGGATTTGAACCAAGCTGTCGTCGGCCACACTTCGCCCGTGTCCTCCTCCCAGGTCTCTGCGTAGGACGGCTTATCCGGATTTGACTGTAGTGCAGTGTAAATCAAGGAGATTCCTCCCTTTTGTTCCGAAAGGTTCGAGCACCAATGTTCATGAGGGGTTATTGAGGGAGGTTCCGGTTAGTTGATCCAAATAGAGTGTAAGAAGTGGATTTGTGTAAATCTGAACTGTTCCGTGTCAGGCATTTCTAGTTTACGCTTACAATAAGACAGGGCAAGAGGGCCAGCTGGGGAAAGAATATGTCCTATCCGGTAAAGGCCTTTATTAGTCCACCATCGGAATGCTTGGATATTTACTCCCGGTGGAAATTTAGTGTTGTGAAATATGTGGGATAAAGGTTTGAGCTGCGAAATAAGGGAGGGGTGTTTAAATAATTTAGTGCATGTTGCAATAGAGTGAGAAAGTGTGGGGGCCATTATAGCAGGTCTTTGTTTAGAGTCACACCAAAGGAGAAAATCAATGGTGTTAAGGGGTGTAGCCCACCTTTCCATTGAGAGCCACTCGGGCTTCGGGCTCTTAGAGAAAATGATAGAAATTTGCGATAATTGCGCCGCCTGAAAGTAGCTCCAGAGGTCCGGAAGGTCTAAGCCTCCCTGTGACTTAAGGCGATAAAGTATTTTGGAAGGGCATCTATAACCCTTATTGCCCCAGACAAAGCGAGTAATCTCTGATTGAAATTTGTGAATAAAGCTCCTCGGAAGCGGGATTGGCAGAGAACGGAACAGATATAAGAGACGGGGAAGGAGAGTCATCTTGACAGCGTGTATTTTTCCCAGCCAGGACAGACCACATCTTGACCACTGTTGGAGTTCCCCCCTGCATCTGTTGATCATGGGGGGGTAGTTAGCTTTAAAGAGGTTATTTATTTCTGGGGTTAAATTAATCCCCAGATAAGGGATAGTCATAGGGGCCCAGGAGAATTCAAAATTATTAGTTAGTTGTGTCACTATGTCGGGAGCAACAGTGATATTTAAAGCTATGGATTTAGACATATTGACCTTTAAGCCAGAGATTTTGCTAAATGAGTACAGAACCCCTTAAATATTCGGGGTGGTTATTAGAGGTGAGGTTATATATAGCAAGAGATCATGCGAGTAAAGTGCGCATTTGTGCTCCTGGTCTCCACATGCCACACCCTTGATATCGGGGTTTGTTCTAATTGCTATGGCCAAAGTTTCTATGGCCATCGCAAAGAGAAGGGGCGAGAGGGGACAGCCCTGCCTTGTGCCCCTCCCAATTGGAAAGGAGGTCGAATATCTTCCCATCAACCGCACTTGGGCAGATAGATTAGAGTACATAGAGTTGATTAAATTTAGGAAATGGGGGCCAAAGTTCCATCTTCTTTTTTTTTTTAACTGACAATTTTTTATTATTTTTTCACAAAAATATACAAATCTGCAGCATTGGGTACAGAAAATAAAGTTTGTAATATTACAGGTCAATCTAACAAACAATCAGCTGACCTTTGAACGATGAATCCGTTCGGTGCGAACATTTCGTGATTGAACAGGATGAGTTTGCTTCATTATTATACATCTCAAACAGTACATCCATTAATACCCTTTGCATAAGTGTATAAACATATAAAAGAGAGAAAGGAAAAAGAGTAGAGAAGAAGGGAGAGGGAAAAAGGACAGCCATCCGCCTTCAGAGCCCAGGACGGCCTCAGAAGGAACGAGCCATAAATACGCAAATGACACAGAGCGTTAGATCGCAGGAGTCTCCAACAGGACCCAAGGTTCCCAAATACGGTTATGCTTATCAAGAGTATCATTTAATGAGGCCGTAAGATATTCCATTCTTTTAACATCTCTGATCCTGGAGTGCAGCTCAGACAGTGAGGGGGGTTCCCTCTTTTTCCACTTTAGAGCCAACAAACATCGTGCTGCAGTGAGCACATGAGCTAAGAGTTTTTTTGATATTTTAGAGAAGGTGGTAGGTGGGAGACCTAAAAGAAAGATCTTCGGATCGAGGAGCACCCCAGTATCAAAGATGGACTGGAGTAGGGATTGTACCATACACCAATAGGGGATGATTAGAGGGCAGGTCCAATAGACATGAAAATAACGTCCCCCTATCTTTATAACATCGCCCACAATGGGAATCCACCGCGGGGTATATGGAGTGGAGCAGATCAGGGGTCTGATACCAGTAGAATAGAATCTTATATTGATTCTCTTTATAAAGCGTGCATATGGAGCTCTTAGTAGCCTGGGTCCATATGGATTGCCAGGTCTTTAAGGATAGGTCTGTGCCCAAGGCCTGTTCCCACTTATCCATATATGAATGCCGCGGCCCATCCAGTGAGAAATCTGTGACCAGGATCTGGTAGGTGCGGGAGATCATGCCCTTATGGGATGAACCCTCTAAACATAGCTTTTCGAAGTCTGTTAGGGGAGAGAATCTTACGTTCGGCACTAGTGATTGTGCGTAGTGGCATAGTTGTAAGTAACTGAAAAAAGCCTCTTTAGGGATGTCAAAGGCATTTTGCAGTTCTCGGAAGGATCTTAGCAATCTGGTTTTAGGATCAATTAACTGGCCATAACGGAATAAGGTCTTATCCATCCAGAAATGAGACATCTGTGAGGTTAAGCTGTCGGGAATGTTGGGTGTAAATAGAAATGAGGTGACTGGGGAAGAAGTGGTAGAGAGCGGGTACGTCGATTTGGCACGTCGCCATAGTGTGTGTAAGAGGGCCATTGGTCCTAACAGTTGTACGCTGCCAGGTGGTATATCAGAACTCCAAAGCATGGAATTCGGGTGGATGGGGGCTAACCATAGCTTCTCAATCTGTGTCCACCTATTATAGGCATGTAAAGTACACCAGGAGGCTACAGGTCTTAACTGGGCTGCTAGGTAGTACTTAGCTATGTTGGGGAACGCCAGTCCGCCTTGATTACGAGGAGCGTATAAAACTGATCTAGCAATGCGATGTCTTTTATAGTTCCAGAAAAAATTTATCAGGTCGCCCTGGAGTCTCTTTAGGTGTGAGGATGGGATGGGAATAGGGAGCGTCTCAAAAAGATATAAAAGTCTAGGTAATATCGTCATCTACCAAGTTGCAAGTCTACCAAAAAGGGACAATTTCAAAGATTTCCATTTGGTTAGGGAGGCTCTGATAGAGGTAAAAAGTTGGGGAAAGTTAGCTTTATATAGAGTGTCTTATGTGGGTGTGATATGTACCCCAAGGTATTTTAAGGAAGAGGACTGCCAAGAATAATTAAATGTTTGCGAAAGTGCTGATAGTGTTTGATGGGATAGATTGAGAGGGAGGACCTCCGTTTTTGAACTGTTAATTTTATAACCCGAGAGGGTGCTATATCGATCCAACTCAGCCTGTAAGTTCAGAAGAGATATATGAGGCTGGGTGAGAGTAAGAAGGACATCATCCGCGAATTAGGAAATCTTAAAATCTCTAGTACGGACTGGGATACCATGTATACTTGAGTTATTTCTGATATGGGCTGCTAGAGGTTCAATGCATAGGGCATATAGAAGAGGGGAAAGTGGGCAGCCTTGGCGAGTCCCGTTAGAAATCAGAAAGGTAGGGGAGGTGGCGAATTGAGTGCGGACCTGGGCCGTAGGGGCCGAGTATAGGTGAGTGATAGCTCGGAGGAATGGGCCTTCAATACCAGCCCGATTGAGAGTTGCAAACAGGAAAGGCCAGCCCAGTCTATCAAAGGCTTTTTTGGCATCTAGCTTGAGCAGTATTGCCTCCAATTTGTTCCTGTTTGCAACCTCAACCAAGATGATAACCCTCCGGGTGTTATCTCTGGCCTGTCGAAAAGGGATAAATCCTACTTGGTCTCTATGGACCAAGGACAGCATGAAGTTGTTTAATCTATTCGCCAACAGTTTCGTAAAAATTTTAAAGTCTGTATTGAGGAGTGCTATTGGTCTGTAATTAGACGAGAGAGTATGATCTTTTCCTGGTTTTGGAATTAGTGTCAGTGATAGGGTTGAAATAATGACTTAGAGTTCCACTTTAATTGTTTCTGTTTTTTCTTACCTGTGTACGTATCAATTGTTCTATTTAAATTGTTTGTGCTCCTTTCTTACCTGTGTACGTATCAATTGTTCTATTGAAATTGTTTGTGCTCCTTTCTTACCTGTGTACGTATCAATTGTTCTATCAATCTGTATCTAGATGGAATTTGGAACTGCTGAATAATCATTACATGTTCGCTGATGAGAAACTCTTTGTACCTTAACCTCATTTGGTAATGCCGATAAGATTACTGCTTTTGGAACTGCCTATAAAAGAAGTAAAGGGAGCAGTCCTTTTTCGGATGTTCAGAACTTTGATACAGACATACCTGACTCTGTGTCTTAATTCCTATATGAAGCAATAATTAGACAAAGCAATATAAACTATAAGCAACTTATTTAAAAGTTGCACCTAACATTTTGGCGCCCGAAGAACAGGGTCTCACCGATTATACTACAAGAGGTGGACGAACGCGGCTGACGGAACAAAAAGGAATAGGCATTCCGGGAATCACAGATCAAAAAACCTGCGCAGGTAAGAAAAAGCTTTATTTTTCTTATATTCTGTGCTCCCCTGATTTGTGCCTATCCGTTCTGTCAGTTACGGTTCTCCTGGTTTTAAAACACCAGCCTCTGTAGTGGTGAGTCTAGAATTACTGCATATTTTAGTTTATATTGCTGGAATTATTTGTTTGTTTTGTTATCTGTGTTTGTCTTGTCTGTCTTGTTGAGAAAGTGAATGAGCCTTGTCAAGGATGGTATGAGTTAGAAGGGGATTGCCGAACTAAGCAACGGAATGCGCCTTACCTCACACGATTGGGAACCTGAGGGCTTGTGAGCTTGGGGGTCTGACGCTTATGCTTAACCTCACATCTAACTCATAAACCATAGACGGGTTGAGAGTATAAGCCCTGTCTGCTCCATAAAGCAGGGATAAGAGTGTATGAGAGGGATTCCCAGATACGGGGAGGGAATAAGGTCTCAACAAAGTCCCGATATCTAGTCGGATACCTGGCCACTTAAAGGAATGCTTGTATATGTTGTAGCCGCATTTTTGTATATGTTGTAGCAGCATTCTGGTTTGTTATTGGGCTAGCATATAAAGTAATTATTTATTTTTGGGCTAGCATATAAAGTAATTCGGTTTCAGAAATCTCATTCCGGAGAGGTTTCTAGAATTCTAGCACCCTAGGAGGAAGGCAACGAGGAACTAGTGTAACTTAGCTGGTTTGCTATTGGGCTAGCATATAAAGTAATTATTCATTCTTGTATATGTTGTAGCCGCATTATATTGTACACTAAGTGTCCCACACGCTACCTAGGCAGGACTGTTAGAATGGGCCAGAGGAACACAAAACCCCGTCAGGGAATTGTGGCGCACTATACGGTGCCACAGATAATTAAGAACATTTATGGGAAAACCGAAGCACAGGACTTAAAGGATGTCCTTCGTAAATTTAAGGTGAAAGGAGCAGCGGGCTTAGACCCGGATGTATGGAGTGAAATAAAAAGGGACAGACAAGGAGAGGTGTTAGAGAAGCAATGGATGCGTCAGGTTCAATGCTTAATTAAGGTCTCAAATAGAGCGAAAGAAGAGGGGTGGAAGTATAATCCAGATTGTGATGGTTGGGATATGAAAGATAGAAGAACAAAAAATGTCGAGGCTCCCAGCTCAGCCATCCCACCCCCATACACTGACGTAGAACGCAAACCACACAAGATATATCCGGTGCTTGAGGGGAGAGGATGGGTTTGTCAGGATTGTGGAGCACAAAACCCAGAATGGGCAGTAGAATGTGTGCATTGTGGGGCACAAAAACCTCATCCAGAAACTGTAGCTCCCGTACGCACTGATACACGCATTGTTCAGGTAAACAATCCAGAATTTGGACAAGCATCCCATCCAAATGCCCCGCCTACTGTCACTCATAGAATGCAAATAAGGACTTGGGCACCATGGTCGGCAGACACCCTTATGGCATTAATACAGAGCGCCCCAGACCCGGTAGCAAAGCCAGCTGCTTTTTGTAGATTTGTGACACAGTTAATGAATACACATGAAGCGACCTGGCAGGATGGGGAGGATCTATGCAGACACAAAATGACTCTGACCCTGTTTAACCAGTTTATGACAGAAATAGGTCCACACAGACCTGCAGGACAAGTTGATGAGGATGGCAATTTAGAGACAGGACATGTCAGACATATAGACTCAAGGGCCCCTTTTATTGCTAGATTAGAAGCTTTTTGTCAGGCAAAACAACAGGAGAGGGGGTCCATATCACCCATGAAGCAAATGCCAGGACAGACTGTATCGGAATTTTACTTATCTATGGAAAGTATGATGGCAGATGAGGGATTGGACTTGGCCCTGCCAGTCACAATCCGAGCCTTCAATAGACAATTTATGGAGGGATTAATTCCACAGATAAGTGAGAGACTGAAAGCCTGCACACCAGAGTGGAGGGCAACTAGAGATAGAGGGACGTTGTTACAAAAAGCGCAAGGCATAGAGGCGGACTTAGCAGAAACCAAAGGGAGGAAATCTCATGCTATCAACGCACTCGGGGGTCCCCAAGAGCAAGGTAGAGGTTCCTTTCACAAACCCCTTACCTGTCACTACTGTAACAAGATTGGTCACATCAGACGCAACTGTAAGAAAAGAATAAGGGATGAAGGAGAGGAAGGTGTTGATTCTCCAGTTAATCAGAGAAGGAACCAGCCCAGGGACAACAAAAATAGTCATATCAGGCAGCAGGGAGATGGTCCACGAGCATGACTCACCCCGGTTTTAGAAAAATCCAAAACAACAATGCTTAAGACAAATATAACGGTTGGTAATAAGAAAATCTCTTGTTTAGTCGATACAGGAGCTTCACGCTCGTTACTTTCTGACTCTGAACTACTCCCTGGCCAAAAATCACCTGACACTTTACTAATAACTGGATATGATGGCATTTTAGCCGACGCCCCGCTTACAAAACCTCTGAAAGTTAAAGTAGGAAACCACATGTTCCTTTCACGCTTTCTGGTATCCAGAGGAGCCCCCACTAATTTGTTAGGAGCTGACATTTTGCAGAAAATAGGAGCTAACATTACCTATCACCCAGATGGCACTGTCACCTTAGCTATAGGGGATAATCAAGAACACATGGAGATGTGTAACCTGATACAATACCTAGAGGAGGAATCGGAATTGTCCGGCACACCTCCTTCAGACTTAGATCAGATTTTGTCGTCCCTTCCAGGAGAACTATGGGAAAAACATCCAGCTGATGTTGGACTTTTGCCCATACCTCCGGTTACCCTACAGCTGATTCCAGGAGCAGTGCTTCCCCAACAAAAGCAGTATCCACTTAGTGCACCCCAAGAGACGGCCATAGAAATGCAGGTCCAATCCTTCTTAAAAAGTGGAGTTCTAAAAGAGGTAAAATCACCGGCAAACACTCCCTTGTACCCGGTTAAAAAGAAATCAGTAGCCGGTAGTCCGGTTAAGTATAGAATGGTCCAAGACCTTAGAGCGGTCAACAAAATACTAGCCCCGATGACACCTTTAGTACCCAATCCACATACATTACTGTCACAAATACCATCAACCAGTATGTACTTTACGGTTATAGATTTAGCGAATGCTTTCTTTTCCGTCCCGCTTGCTGAAGAATGCCAACTTTGGTTCGCATTTTCAATCAAAAATCGGCAACTAACCTGGACACGCCTACCTCAGGGTATGGCGCATTCACCTACCTTGTATTCGCAAGCATTGCAAACGGTGTTGGGAGAATGGGTACCACCAGATTCCCGTGTATTGTTACAATATGTGGATGATTTATTGTTATGCTGCCCTGACAAGGAAACTTGTTTGGCCACCACCCTTAATTTGTTGCGATTTTTGGCAGAAAAAGGTTGCAAGGTTAATAAGAAAAAGTTACAAGTGTGTCAGGAAAAAGTTATCTTTTTGGGACATTGTATATCACAGGGTACGAGACATCTCACTGAGGAGAGGGTTCAAGTGATAAAGGGAATGTTACCCCCACGGAATTTCAAACAATTGCGTATGTTTTTAGGTATCGTGTCATATTGTAGACAGTGGATACCACATGCTAGTGCTTTGATGCAGCCATTATACGATTGTTTGAAAATTGTACCGTATGTGCTTACAGAAGTAGCTTATGAGTCGTTTATCACTTTGAAAAAGTTGTTGATTTCTGCCCCGGCTATTGGTATACCAGATTACACCAAGATATTTAATCTGTACATTGCTGAGATCACTGGACACGCCACAGGTGTTCTGACACAGGCACATGTAAAACAAAGACCAGTCGCTTACTTTTCAGCAGCATTAGATCCAGTATCTAGAGGTTCACCGTCTTGTGTACGGGCGGTAGCTGCAGTGTCAATTATCATAGATAAGTCATCAGAGATTGTTCTAGACAATCCAGTCGTAGTGCATACCACACATGACATACATGCAATCTTGTCTCAGGTACAGCCCAAACACATTTCAATGGCTAGGCAATTAAGATTACAGTGTACTTTACTCTTACCTCCAAATGTTACTTTTCAGCGCTGTACAACCTTAAATTTGGCCACCTTTTTGCCTCTTCAGTCACCAGATTTGGCAAGGGGGAATGATAGTGCTAATAGTACTAGTGAGAAAAGAAATGAGGACACTGACACTCTTTTTTGTTTAAAGAAGTAGATGAACACGATTGTTTTCAGCTCATGGAACAGGAGACAATGGGATTCCCACACGTTACAGATACACCAATTTTAAACGCTGAGTACACCTTGTATATAGATGGTAGCAGGTTTGCTGATGACAAAGGTAAATATCACACAGGGTATGCTGTAGTGACTGATACCCAGGTAATTGAAGCACAGCCCTTACCAGCCCACATGTCAGCACAGGAAGCAGAATTAAAAGCTTTAGAACAAGCCTTAGAATACTTAAAAGGACGAGAGGGAAATATTTACACTGACTCTGCCTACGCTTATGGTGTAGCGCACGATTATGGCCACATATGGAGGGCTAGAGGTTATCTGACAGCAGCAGGTACACCTGTAAAACATGGAGAAGGGATTAAGAGAGTCCTGAACAATCTTCAAAAGGTTAAACGAGTAGCCATTATGAAGATAGCGGCACACACGAGCGCAAAAACAATTGAGGCAAAAGGAAATGCATTTGCAGATTTGACTGCAAAACAGGCAGCTCTAGGGGAAGGAAGCCCTGAGACCTTAGCAGCGGTAGAGGTGAGTATCCCAGAACCAACATGGCAGCAGCTGAGTAAATTACAGGAGCAAGCAGGGGAGAGCGAGAAAGATAAGTGGGTCAGGATGGGAGCAGCACCAGACCTTGACAATGTATGGAGGGAAGGAGGCAAAATATGCCTGCCTGCCTCTCTGTACCCAGAAATGGCAGTGGCAGTTCACCTACTCACACACGTCAGTTCCAATTCCATGTATAGGATTGTGAACCAAGGATGGCTCGCCCCTGGATTCAGTAGCACTGCAAGAAACTACTGTGCAGCCTGCCAAATCTGTCTCCTGAATAACCCAGGACAGAGAGTAAAAACCCCACGAAAACACCAGGTCCGGGCCCAATACCCCTTCCAGAGACTGCAAATTGATTACATACAAATGCCTAAGAGTGGCCCTTTTGAATTTGTCCTCGTGTGTATCGATTTATTCTCAGGTTGGCCCGAAAGTTATCCAGTAAAATCGGCTACAGCTAAAGCCACAGCTAAGAAACTGATCACTGAGTTAATACCTAGGTTTGGTCTTCCTGAAACCATAGAATCAGATAGGGGGACACACTTTACAGGAGAAACCATGCAGAATGTGATGACCATGTTAGGGGTTCAACAAAGTTTTCACACCCCTTACCACCCACAGAGTTCAGGATCAGTGGAGAGAGTAAATGGGACAATAAAGTTAAAAATACAAAAAGCCATGCAAGAGTTAAACAAGCCTTGGCCAGAATGCCTGCCTTTGGCTTTGTTCTCTATAAGGTACACTCCAACAGGAAAGACAAGATTATCCCCATATGAGATACTTTTTGGGAATGCACCTAGATTGGGTTTATACTTTCCACAGAGTATGCAATTGCAATGTGATAGTTTGACTGCATATGTGATACAATTACAACAACGTCTAACTAAGATCCACAAAAGTGTGTATTCTTCTCTTCCAGACCCTAATTCAATAACAGGTACACATACTCTGCTACCAGGGGATTATGTATATGTGAAGAAACACACCAGAAAGACATTGGAACCCAGGTTTGAAGGTCCTTACCAAGTAGTCTTGACCACAGCCACCTCAGTAAAGCTGGAAGGAAAACCTACCTGGATACACGCATCACATTGCAAGAAACAACCCGAGAAAACAACATGATGAAATATCTACTTACATATTTTTTGTTGAAGATTGTTGTTTTACAAATATATGCATGGACTCCTGGTATTAATGTACTTGAAGTAGAGGAAACAACAACTTTCGAATGGGCTATAGATGATCCTAAAGTAGCAAATGATTATTGACAAAGGTAGACTAGTACATCTTTCCTCACAGATACAACAGGATACTGCACCACATTGGTGGGATATATTTAGTGGAATGTCTTCTACAGCAACCAATACCTTTCACTGGTTGTTAAGTCCAATGGTAATTATTATTCTAATATTAATATCACTTACAATCACGAATATATGTGTATACAGGAAAATAAATAGGAAAATTAGGAGAATAGACATCACCCTACTCCTATAAAACTCCTCTTCTTGAATTTTAAGATGTTGGTAATACCTAGGGGGATGGGTTCTACCCCTCTGACAACTCGCGGTCAGGGAAAGGACTCTGGGGAAAAACTGACTAGAACTTATTCATGAGGACTAGGGATGAGCTTCGAGTTCGAGTCGAACTCATGTTCGACTCGAACATTAGCTGTTCGCAAGTTCGCCGAACACCGAACAATTTGGGGTGTTCGCGGCAAATTCGAATGCCGCGGAACACCCTTTAAAAGTCTATGGGAGAAATCAAAAGTGCTAATTTTAAAGGCTTATATGCAAGTTATTGTCATAAAAAGTGTTTGGGGACCCGGGTCCTGCCCCAGGGGACATGTATCAATGCAAAAAAAAGTTTTAAAAACGGACGTTTTTTCAGGAGCAGTGATTTTAATAATGCTTAAAGTCAAACAATAAAAGTGTAATATCCCTTTAAATTTCGTACCTGGGGGGTGTCTATAGTATGCCTGTAAAGGGGCGCATGTTTCCCGTGTTTAGAACAGTCTGACAGCAAAATGACATTTGGAAGGAAAAAACACATTTAAAACTACCCGCGGCTATTGCATTGCCGACAATACACATAGAAGTTCATTGATAAAAACGGCATGGGAATTCCCCCCAGGGAAACCCCGAACCAAAATTAAAAAAAAAAAAAATGACGTGGGGGGGGTCCCCCTAAATTCCATACCAGGCCCTTCAGGTCTGGTATGGATATTAAGGGGAACCCCGGCCAAAATTAAAAAAAAAAAATGACGTGGGGTTCCCCCTAAATTCCATACCAGACCCTTCAGGTCTGGTATGGATTTTAAGGGGAACCCCGCGCCAAAAAAAAAAAAAAAAACGGCGTGGGGTTCCCCCAAAAATCCATACCAGACCCTTATCCGAGCACGCAACCTGGCAGGCCGCAGGAAAAGAGGGAGGGACGAGAGTGCGGCCCCCCCCCTCCTGAACCGTACCAGGCCACATGCCCTCAACATTGGGAGGGTGCTTTGGGGTAGCCCCCCAAAACACCTTGTCCCCATGTTGATGAGGACAAGGGCCTCATCCCCACAACCGTGGCCGGTGGTTGTGGGGGTCTGCGGGCGGGGGGCTTATCGGAATCTGGAAGCCCCCTTTAACAAGGGGACCCCCAGATCCCGGCCCCCCCCCTGTGTGAAATGGTAAGGGGGTACTTACCCCTACCATTTCACTAAAAAACTGTCAAAATAGTTAAAAATGACAAGAGACAGTTTTTGACAATTCCTTTATTTAAATGCTTCTTCTATCTTCCTTCATCTTCTTCTGGTTCTTCTGGCTCTTCTGGTTCTTCCTCCGGCGTTCTCGTCCAGCATCTTCTCCGCGGCGTCTTCTATCTTCTTCTCCTCGGGCCGCTCCGCACCCATGGCATTGGGGGGGAGGCTCCCGCTCTTCTCTTCATCTTCTTCTTCATCCTCTTCTCTTCTTCATCTTCTTCATCTTCATCTTCTCTTCTTTTCTTCTGCGGGCCGCTCCGCATCCATGCATGGAGGGAGGCTCCCGCTGTGTGACGGCGTCTCCTCGTCTGACGGTTCTTAAATAACGGGGGGCGGGGCCACCCGGTGACCCCGCCCCCCTCTGACGCACGGGACATGACGGGACTTCCCTGTGGCATTCCCCGTGACGTCACAGGGAAGTCCCGTCAAGTCACCGTGCGTCAGAGGGGGGCGGGGTCACCGGGTGGCCCCGCCCCCCGTTATTTAAGAACCGTCAGACGAGGAGACGCCGTCACACAGCGGGAGCTTCCCTCCATGCATGGATGCGGAGCAGCCCGCAGAAGAAAAGAAGAGAAGATGAAGATGAAGAAGATGAAGAAGAGAAGAGGATGAAGAAGAAGATGAAGAGAAGAGCGGGAGCCTCCCCCCCAATGCCATGGGTGCGGAGCGGCCCGAGGAGAAGAAGATAGAAGACGCCGCGGAGAAGATGCTGGACGAGAACGCCGGAGGAAGAACCAGAAGAGTCAGAAGAACCAGAAGAAGAAGAAGATGAAGGAAGATAGAAGAAGCATTTAAATAAAGGAATTGTCAAAAACTGTCTCTTGTCATTTTTAACTATTTTGACAGTTTTTTAGTGAAATGGTAGGGGTAAGTACCCCCTTACCATTTCACACAGGGGGGGGGCCGGGATCTGGGGGTCCCCTTGTTAAAGGGGGCTTCCAGATTCCGATAAGCCCCCCGCCCGCAGACCCCCACAACCACTGGCCACGGTTGTGGGGATGAGGCCCTTGTCCTCATCAACATGGGGACAAGGTGTTTTGGGGGGCTACCCCAAAGCACCCTCCCAATGTTGAGGGCATGTGGCCTGGTACGGTTCAGGAGGGGGGGGGGCCGCACTCTCGTCCCCCCCTCTTTTCCTGCGGCCTGCCAGGTTGCGTGCTCGGATAAGGGTCTGGTATGGATTTTTGGGGGGACCCCACGCCGTTTTTTTTTTTTTTTTTTGGCGCGGGGTTCCCCTTAAAATCCATACCAGACCTGAAGGGCCTGGTATGGAATTTAGGGGGACCCCCCCACATCATTTTTTTTTTTTAATTTTGGTTCGGGGTTTCCCTGGGGGGAATTCCCATGCCGTTTTTATCAATGAACTTCTATGTGTATTGTCGGCAATGCAATAGCCGCGAGTAGTTTTAAATGAGTTTTTTCCTTCCAAATGTCATTTTGCTGTCAGACTGTTCTAAACACAGGAAACATGCGCCCCTTTACAGGCATACTATAGACACCCCCCAGGTACGAAATTTAAAGGGATATTACACTTTTATTGTTTGACTTTAAGCATTATTAAAATCACTGCTCCTGAAAAAACGGCCGTTTTTAAAACTTTTTTTTGCATTGATCCATGTCCCCTGGGGCAGGACCCAGGTCCCCAAACACTTTTTATGACAATAACTTGCATATAAGCCTTTAAAATTAGCACTTTTGATTATTCATGTTCGTGTCCCATAGACTTTAACGGTGTTCGCGTGTTCGAGCGAACTTTTTTCCTGTTCGCATGTTCTGGTGCGAACCGAACAGGGGGGTGTTCGGCTCATCCCTAATGAGGACCCAGGGGGAAGGAGAGGATGATGTCAAAGGGGGAAATTGATAGGGTTGAAATAATGACTTAGAGTTCCACTTTAATTGTTTCTGTTTTTTCTTACCTGTGTACATATTAATTGTTCTATTTAAATTGTTTGTGCTCCTTTCTTATCTGTGTACGTATCAATTGTTCTATTGAAATTGTTTGTGCTCCTTTCTTACCTGTGTACGTATCAATTGTTCTATCAATCTGTATCTAGATGGAATTTGGAACTGCTGAATAATCATTACATGTTCGCTGATGAGAAACTCTTTGTACCTTAACCTCATTTGGTAATGCCGATAAGATTACTGCTTTTGGAACTGCCTATAAAAGAAGTAAAGGGAGCAGTCCTTTTTGGGATGTTCAGAACTTTGATACAGACATACCTGACTCTGTGTCTTAATTCCTATATGAAGCAATAATTAGACAAAGCAATATAAACTATAAGCAACTTATTTAAAAGTTGCACCTAACATCAGGTAGGAATTTTGCATATCTCTGGGAATAGGTGTATCAGAGAGAAATAAATTAAAGAGGTTTGTCATGTGGGGAAGTAGATGTGGTAGGAACATCTTGTAGTAAAGATACGGTAGTCCATCAGGTCCAGGGTCTTTGTTATTTGGCAACAGTTTAATCGTTTCTGTCACTTCCTCTTCTGTAATGGAGGCATTAAGAGTCTCCAGGGCAGAGGAGGTGAGCCTAGGGGTATCCGTGTCTGCTAAATAGGTGTGGATGGCCTGGGATGGGTCAGGAGGAGATGGGTTGTGCGGAACACTTGGGTCATTATACAGGGCTGAATAGAAATCATGAAAAAGCTGTGCTATTTTGTTAGGGTGAGATTGAAGGACACCGTTTGTGTCTCTAAGATGGGTAGTGGTAGTTGTTGCCCTGTCGCGAAGTTGTTTCGCCAAGAGCGTATGTGGCTTATTGGCCTTGTCATAATAAGTCTGTCTGAGCCTAATCAGCGCCTTTTCTATCTTACCCAATTCAATATCTCTGAAGCCAGCCCTAACACTAACGTGTTCTCTAAGGGTTGCTAGGGACGGGGAGGAGAGCAGGCGCGCTTCTAAATGCTTAAGTTTGTCTAAAAGGGCGCAGCGTGTTGCATTAGCGTTCCGTTTCAGGGTAGTGGAGAGCGAGATACATTGGCCTCGGAAGACTGCCTTATGGCCCTCCCACAGAGATGAGGCGGAAACCTCAGGGGAACAATTTTCCACAAAGTACAGCTTCAGGGTTTGTTCCAATTCTACTCTAGATTGGTCATGTTTAATTAGGAAGTCGTTCAGACGCCAATGGCATTTATGAAAGGAGCTTGAGGAGAGTGCCAGGGAGAGTGTAATCGGAGCATGATCCGACCATGAGCTAGCCTGAACATTTGAGTCCATGCATGTTCTCAGAGTGGGAGCATTGACAAAAAAGTAATCTAGCTGCGAGTGGGACTTATGGGGATGGGAGTAGAAAGTAAATTGTTTAGCTGATGGATAGGTGGTACGCCAGTAGGGATGAGCTTCGAGTTTGAGTGGAACTCATGTTCGACTCGAACATTAGCTGTTCGCAAGTTCGCCGAACAGTGAACAATTTGGGGTGTTCGCGGCAAATTCGAATGCCGCGGAACACCCTTTAAAAGTCTATGGGAGAAATCAAAAGTGCTAATTTTAAAGGCTTATATGCAAGCTATTGTTATAAAAAGTGTTTGGGGACCTGGGTCCTGCCCCAGGGGACATGGATCAATGCAAAAAAAAGTTTTAAAAACGGCTGTTTTTTCAGGAGCAGTGATTTTAATAATGCTTAAAGTCAAACAATAAAAGTGTAATATCCCTTTAAATTTTGTAGCTGGGGGGTGTCTATAGTATGCCTGTAAAGGGGCGCATGTTTCCCGTGTTTAGAACAGTCTGACAGCAAAATGACATTTCGAAGGAAAAAAGCCATTTAAAACTACTCGCAGCTATTGCATTGCCGGTCTGACAATACACATAGAAGTTCATGCGCCCCTTTACAAGCATACTATAGACACCCTCCAGCTACGAAATTTAAAGGGATATTACACTTTTATTGTTTGACTTTAAGCATTATTAAAATCACTGCTCCTGAAAAAAACGGCCATTTTTAAAAGTTTTTTTTGCATTGATCCATGTCCCCTGGGGCAGGACCCAGGTCCCCAAACACTTTTTATGACAATAACTTGCATATAAGCCTTTAAAATGAGCACTTTTGATTATTCATGTTCGTGTCCCATAGACTTTAACGGTGTTCGCGTGTTCAAACAAACTTTTTTCCTGTTCACATGTTCTAGTGCAAACCAAACAGGGGGGGTGTTCGGCTCATCCCTATACGCCAGGTGTCGAACAGGGCATATTTTCTAGTTAGTTGGCGAAATAGGGTGGCTTTTCTATTGATAGTTACTTGGGTTTTCCCCTGACCCATAGAATGTTTATCAAGACCTGGAGAGTGGATCAGGTTGAAATCCCCTCCAATCACCAGGTATTGATGGGGGGCCTCAAAAAGGCGGTTAAAGACTTTGGACAAAAAGGGGATTTGATTCGTGTTTGGGGCATAGACATTGCATAAAGTGAGATTAGCACCTTTAAATAGGCCACGGAGCATGAGGTAGTGTCCCAGTGGGTCTGAATATAGAGATTGTAACTGGAAGGGGGAACCTTGCTTAAAAAGGATTGCTACCCCTGCTAATTTATGGCGATCAGAGGCCTGGTATATTTGAGGATAGTGTCTTCGCGCAAATGTCATGGTGCCCGTTTTAGCAAGGTTTGTCTCCTGAATGAAAATAATGTCAACCTTAGACCGTTTAAACTCTTGTAATGCTAGGCTTCTCTTAACAGTTAAGGCCTTTTACATTTAGTGAAAATATGTCAATCATGGTGGGTACATTGGGGGGGGGGAATAGTAGCTTAGCTAGTGGATTTGGTAGAGCCCCGGTGTATAGGAGGTCCACAAATCGGATCTCCAGGGTGGGTTCGGTTTGGAGGTCTGTGACCCCCCGAGCAAGAACCAGGTCCCAGAGATGGATGGCGTCCAAAAGGTTGAGAGGGAGAGGAACGAGAGGAATGGAAAAAACAGTAGGAAAGAGGTAGAGAAAAAGGTACAAAAAAAACACAAAAATTTGTATAAAATTAAAGTTAGTTAACCATTCACAGTATAACCCACCTACATGAAGTGGTAAGTTGGGAAACTCCGGAGGGCCCCCTCTGACATAGGAGGAAGGGGTGCCACCGTCAGGAAAATGGAGAAGGGAGCCATTCGGAGATCCCGGGGGGGAGGAGAGGATGGACCCAAGAAGGGGGTGACCCTCTCCCGGGCCTGCCTGCATCAATATTCAAAAAAGAAAAACTAATTAACAGAAGGAACATGGAACCTGCAGTTATCAACTGATAACCGTCATATCTATGATCATAACTATGACCCGAAGAAAGCTGATCAAACTATTGATTCGGGGGAATTTTGAGCAATAATAAAATGTATTCTGTGGATCCTAAAGCATTGAAGTAAAGGTACAGAAATAGGGAGAAAAAAAAAAGGGGGGGGGAGGGGGGGGGGGAAGAGGTAGGGGAGGAGAGGGTGTGTGAGGGGAAGGAAGGACGAGGGGGAGGGGGGTGGTATATACCGGCTAGCTGTACGAATTCTATCTGATACTTATAGTCATAATCAAACATGGATTGCTAACATAAAGGAAAACCTTCTTGCTAAATAGGCCCGTACTGTGGATAAATAAGATTAGCAAAATTTATCTACGGGCTCTCAGGTAGAAAAACAGAAAATGAACGGAATAGGTCTGATAACAAACATCAATGTGGAGAAGAAATTTAAAGAAGCATAAGTTCATCTCTGACGAGGTGGTGGGGAAGGGCCCGCAGAGTGTGGTCTCATACATTTCCGGCCAGTGACTTGGATCCAGGGGTCTGGGCGAGGCGGGGGTACCGGCAGCGGTTCCCACCCAGGAGTAGGTGGGACCGGGGTATCCAATTCCCTGCAGAAAGATTGAAGATCTTCTGGATATTGGAGGGTTGTGGACCTCCCATCTTTTTTTGCCATGAGGCTAAAGGGGAAACCCCAATGATAGCAAAAGTCATGTTCTCTTAACAAGGTGAGAAGTGGTTGTAAGGATCGTCTTTGTTGGAAGGGTACCCATGATAAGTCCGGGAAAAGTTGGATGGAGGCCCCATCAAAATCAATGGTGTACATGTTTCCTGCCTCTCTCATAATATCCTCCTTAAGGGTGTAGTTATGCACCCTACAGATCACATCTCGTGGTCGGGATCCTGGCCCACGGGGGCGTAAAGCTCGGTGTGCTCGATCTAGCTTAACTTGCTGATGTTGCGGGCGACCTAGTATGCTGTTGAAGATGGCTTGCAAAGTCACATGCAGGTCTTCATCCTGGGTCGCCTCCGGGAGACCTCGGACCCGAATATTGTTATGCCTACCTCTATTGTCGAGGTCTTCAAGATGGCGTTGGAAGTCTCTAAGGGTAGAGGCTTGTGAGGTTAGGCGATCATGTATTTGAAAAGTTCAATTTTAGTGTCACATGTTTCCTCCTCCAAAGATGTGACTTTGGTGGACAGTTGATGAAGGTCAGTGCGAAGCATGCTAATCTCAGATCTACAAGTGTCTCATACTTCTTGGATGAGCATACGGAAGTCTTGTTTTGTGGGCATGCAGCGAGCGTAGTCTCGCCAAGATGTGCATGCTTCAGGCTCAGGGTCAAAATCCGGTGTGGTATGAGCGTGAAAGCCCTGCACTACGGCCAAGTAAGAAGTTGGCATGGGGGATCCCCTCTGGGGTGGTAGTGGAGGGGGAGTAGTGTTGGGTTTTTTGGTTACTGATGGACCCTGCGGACTCCCCGTGTGAAAATGAGCCCCCTGGAATCCTGATGGCTGCGAGGCCTGGGGAGGTGCTGGAGCCTGGGCTGCATCTCTCTGGAGAGGGGAGAGAGAGGGGGCTCTGTCCCTGTGTGTCTGGGAGTGCTGTGGTAGGGAGCGGGGGTCCCAATCCGGAGAATAGGAGTCCCAGGAGGGAGATGGTTGGTCGGAGGATACAGAGGACGCGGGTCCTACGAGGCATGGGGGAAACGTTTGTGACAGGCTGCCCAGCATATGTCCTCCGGAGGGGGCCGGGGGCCGATCGAGAGGCTGGCAGGGGGGATCGGAGAGTGTGTAGTCGGCAAGTCACCTTCGGATCCGTACCTGTTATTCCTGCGGTCTATGGAGACTTGTAGAGAAGGAGAGGGGACGGCTGCTGTGCATGGCGCTGGTGCCATCTTGGCCTCATGCTGTCCGGCCGGAGCTCCCTGCCCAAAATACTCGGTGATGAGCGGCGGGGGGACCGAGGAAGAGTGGGTGGTGTGTCCCCTGGGGTCCACTTCTTTGTTTTTGCGCGGTTTGCCCATGATTGATGGCGGAAAAGAGCAGGATCCAGCTGTGTGCAGGCAGGCCGGAATGGGAGTTCAGAGAGACACGTCTGCCCGGGAAGCCATCCAAGCCACGCCCCCAGTTCCATCTTCTAAGGGTCTCAGAAAGGTAGTTCCATTCAATTGAATCAAACGCTTTGTGTAGGTTGATAGAAAGAATAAAACCCGATTGAGGGGAACCTCCGTCCCAGCTAGATTAAAGGAGGGAGATAACATCTATTGTCCTTCTAATCTGGTCTGGGCCTTGCCTCCCAGGTATGAACCCTACCTGGTCTCTATGGATGTATGAGGGGATAAAACTTGCTAATCTATTGGCTAGAATCTTGGTCATAATCTTGATGTCGTTGTTAATTAAGGAGATAGGCCTGTAATTTCCAACTTCGCTCAGGTCTTTCCCTGGTTTGGGAATCACCGAAATATATGCTGCATTTAGGTCAGCCCAGAAAGGAGATCCTTCCCTAAGAAAATTGAAAAACTTTGCGAGATGTGGGGCCAATGTTTCCCCAAATTTTTTATAATACCCGGTGGAAAACCCGTCAGGTCCAGGAGAGGAGCCGACTTTCAAGGAAGTAATAGTATCCAGGACCTCCGTGACCGAAAAGGGGCTTTCAAGTAGGTCCCTATGTTCTGGCGATAAGGAAGGTAAAGACAGGGAGTCAAGGAAGCCTCCTTGTGATTGACCTGAATGGTGGCGTTGCGATCTGTAAAGTTCCGAATAGAACTGTTGGAATGCTTCCATAATCTTGGTAGGATTCTGGGTCAGGTCACCTGAGTTTAACTTAATTTTGGGGAATGCCAATTGGCGAGGTTTAGGAGTAAGTTTTACCACCAATTTTGATCCTATCCTATCCCTCTGGGAGTAGAAATGCGCCCCTGTCCACCTGAGGTGCTTTTCCGCCGCAGTCGTTAGGTTCGGATTGAGAAGGGCCCGAGCCTTATCCAGGTGAGTCAGAGAATCCGAAGTGGGATTAAGTTTGTGTGCTTTTGCGAGAGATCGAAAGTTCGCAGTCAATTTGGTCGTATCGCTTTTGTGTTCCGCTTTCAGTGTAGCTGATAATTGCATTAATTTCCCCCCGATCACCGCTTTATGAGCAGCCCAAACTGTGGACGGGGAGATGTCCATCGTGGTATTTAGGCTAAAGTATTCCTTAATAAATTTCTCTATGATAGTGGCCTGTATGGGATCGTTAAGAATGGATTCCTGCAGGCGCCAACGGTTGCGCTCTCTATGTCATGATGTTCTGTGGATGGTTAGAGTAACCATTAAGTGGTCCGATAGAGGAGAGTCTGTAATCCGTGACCGTACGATCAAAGGGATCGTAGTGGCATGTGTAAAGATGTGGTCTATCCTGGCATAGGAGTTATGGGGTGCTGAGAAATGTGTATAATCCTTAGAGTGAGGGTTAGTTTCGCTCCAAGCATCTACCAATCCTGCCTCATGTAATAGCTTAGCTACTTTAACGCTCTGTCTAGTAGGGCATTTGGGTTTCGTTATCCCATCTCCAGACTTGTCCAAGGAGAAGTCAAAGGCTAAACTGGAGTCCCCACCGATAATAGTTGTGCCCTTAAGGTGAGGGCGGAGTTTGTGTAGTATGGATTAAAAAAACGCCCTTTGACCTCTATTAGGAGGATTAATAGGAAACAAAGGTGTATAGTTCACCATCTATGTTCCCCGATACTAGTATAAAGCATCCCAAAGGGTCTATAATCGTGTGAGGTTGAGAGAGATTGATATGTTTAGCAAAACATATAGCCACCCCTTTTGTTTTGTTGGGTGCGGATGATATGAAGAATTGGGGAAAGTTGCGATGGAGAAATGTGGGTTTGTATGATATGGAGAAATGGGTCTCCTGTAAAAAGAGAATATCCGTGTGCATTGAATGATAGAGTTTAAATAGTTTCCTCCTCTTGACAGGGGAGTTCAATCCCTGAGTATTATGTGATAAAATTTTTAGTGTGGGATGGACTTTAGGGAGATCAGTCATAAATTGAGTGTTGTAGGGTCTTGCTTATGAGAAAGGTCTTACCTGTACGTGTGGATGAAAGTGTCTCAATGATCACTCGGAGTAAGCTTGCCGGGAACGAAAGACCTGGGAGGAGAGGCCATAAACGAGTGCGGAACCTGGGAGCGCTCAAGTGAGAGGAAGGAGGAAAAGAAAGGAGAGGGGTGAGAGAAAGTATTAGAGAGAGTAGACATGTTACTAAAATCTGATCCACAAAACTGTCATACATGTAACAAGAACAGAAAATAGTAATACAGGGGTCCCCAGACCCCACCCTAACCCCCGGGTAGGATGGACTGGCCATGCCTAACCCTTTTACCTGAGAGGGCCGGTGTCCAATCAGAGGGACTACCGAACAAGAGACCAAAAGCATGATCAGTGCCTCTGGTTTCAACTGGAGGTGCACTAAGTCCACCACGGCCCCGCCACCTATAAAACCGTATTTTAAAATCTTTTAATGCAGCGCATTCTCTTCTTCTTTAGAATGCTAGAATGATGAAGTTGTTTTGCTGCTGATATTCACACAGAGTTCTGAAAAAATGATTTCTTTATTATTTCTCGTGATCTGAATATTTTATTTTTTGGTTTTCGTCAGATCTCCATAATAATGTATTTAATTTTTGTTTATAGTGGTTTTTTTTTTTGTTTTTTTGTTTTTTGTTTTTTTCTAGTGCTCTCCCATAATATTGTTTTTCATTTTGTGTGTCAAGTTACCACAACACCATTATTATTTTATATTTTTTTTAACCTCAAGGAGGTTGGTTTGTGTTGGTGTCTGTCAGGAACGGTGTCATCTCCGGTTTCACCTGCTGGTGGCACTATTACATTCAGCACCAAAAGGGTGTAATTCCAGTGGCCACCAGCGGGTGTCTCCCTGCCTGGACTTCAGACTTGCCATCAGCACACCTCTCATGGGTCTGCTGGACTATATAAACCCGCCCTGAACTAAGCCTCAGTGCTTCAGAATTCCTCTGCTAGCCCTTGTCCCTGCCAGTACCTGCTTTTGTTCCAGCCTGTTCCTGTTTGTTCCTGGACCCCGTTTGTGTATCCTGTCCCTGTCCTTGAGCTCTGTTTCCTGTTCCCTGCTCCTTGGTCTGCTTCATTATTCCTGTTTCCTGTTTCCTTGTCGCTTTTGCCCATGCCTTATTTTTTATTGCATGTTGTTTCCTTGCTCGTGTATTATATTAGTTAGATACCGTATTTATCGGCGTATAACACGCGCCGGCGTATAACACGCACCCACAGTTTAGGATGGAATTTTAAGGAAAAAAACTTTTAGGAGGAAAGTTTAAGGAAAAAAACTTACATTTAAATGCCCATCAATGCAGCCTCATCAGTGTCCATCTGCAGCCTTGTCAGTGTCCATCTGTAGTGTTGTCCCTGATTGCAGCCTTGTCCCCCATTGCAGCCTTGTCCCCCATTGCAGCCTTGTCCCCCATTGCAGCCTTGTTCCCCATTGCAGCCTTGTCCCCCATTGCAGCCTTGTCTCCCATTGCAGCCTTGTCCCCATTGCAGCCTTGTCCCCCATTGCAGCCTTGTCAGTGTTACTCTGTAGCCTGTGTCATTTGCATCATCTTTGAAAATGGCGCCGCCGTTCTCGGCCGCCTTTGGCCATTCTCGGCGGCTCCCGCCCGCCTTCGGCAATTTTCGGCGGCTCTCGGCGGCTCTCGGCCGCACTCGGCTTTCGGCAGCTCCCGCGGGGCTGAGAGAGGCGCCAAAAGCGGCCGAGAGCCACCGAGAATGGCCGAAGGTGGGCGAGAGCCACCGAGAATGGCCGAAGGCGGGCGAGAGCCACCGAGAATGGCCGAAAGCGGCCGAGAACGGCGGCGCCATTTTCAAAGCGCCGAGAAGAGCCAGAAGCCGCTGAGAGCGGCCGAAGAGCTCACAATCGGCGGGGGATCGGCGTATAACACGCCCCCACGATTTTCCCCTGATTTTCAGGGGAAAAAAGTGCGTGTTATACGCCGATAAATACGGTAGATAGTTAGGTGGGTTTGGGGGTTTGCTGTGTTTTCACCATTTACTTGTTTTTGGTTTGCTGTCTTGATTTCACGTGTGTCTTTATCACTAACAATAAACAAACCTTTTTTTATTCATTTACTCGTTTGTCCCTGATTCCTTGGTGCAGCCCAGCGATCTGATCACCTGCATTGGATGTTGTGTATAAGAATGACAGAATTCTGAAGCCATACAATCAGATCGGTTGCACCTGGGAATTGGGGCCTGAGTCCCAGCTATTGTTGAAAAAATGGATTTTGAAAGTATTTTGTATTTATCGCTCCTGGCAACTGATGACAGAGACTTTTGTTATCAGACATTGGCTGAATACACTAGGGAACAATTGTTAGAAGGCATCCGCCTAGCTCATGTTTTTATTGACCAAGGCAGTTTTTTGTTTGAAGATGTGCAACCATTAATTAAGATCTGTACTGAGTTGGCCCTGTCTGATGTCGCTGAGGGAGGTGATGACTATACACCCCCTTTTAGTGCAGCTCAGGTAGAATCTTTAGTTTGGCTGTTGGAGGATGACTCGGCATTTTTTTTTTGAACAATATTCAGCTTGTCCTCAGCAGGTGCTTGCAAAATGCATTGAATCAGTGCAGTCTCTGGTCAGACAAGCTAAGTGCAAACCTGATTCAGTGCAATCATTAATACAGGCCTGGTCAAGTCTGTTGCATTCAGCTTCTGTTAGCTCCGAATATACCTTTCTACCAATGAAATACCAGTACCCTGTTTCCTCCTGTTGCACCTACCCTGCCTTTAACTCCCCTGCTGCTTCTCAACTGTCTCCATCAGCTCCACTAAATATCCCTTCAAAACCTACTCCCTCTGTTTTGCCATCCTTTCACTCTTCGCTTCTACCAGCTGCATTCACTACCTACAGCCCTGTACCCACTTATAGATCCCCAGTGGCTAAAACCAAAAAGAAGCGGAAGTTTTTTCCAGCCCATACCATCATGCCAGTATCCAATCCTGCCTCCCCACCAGCTGATCTGTTCCAGCCTGATGTGTTCCTGTATGCTGCCCAGCATGATGTTCCTATACCTGCTGTTCTGCCTGATGTGCCAGTGTCTGTGCCCACTGTCCAGTCTGAAGTTCCAGTACCATCTGCCCGGTTTGAAGTTCCAGTACCTGCTATCCAGTCCGCTGTACCTGCTGTTCAGCCTGTTGTGTCAGTACCTGCTGTTCTGCCTGATGTGCTAGCACCTGTGCCCATTGTCCAGTCTGAAGTTCCAGTACCAGCTGCCCGGTTTGAAGTTCCAGTACCTGCTATCCAGTCCGATATACCTGCTGTTCAGCTTGTTGTGCCAGTACCTGCTGTTCTGCCTGATGTGCCAGCACCTGTGCCCACTGTCCAGTCTGAAGTTCCAGTACCGGCTGCCCGGTTTGAAGTTCCAGTACCTGCTATCCAGTCCGATGTACCTGCTGTTCAGCCTGTTGTGCCAGTACCTGCTGTTCCACCTGATGTGCCAGCGCCTGTGCCCACTGTCCAGTCTGAAGTTCCAGGACCGGCTGCCCGGTTTGAAGTTCCAGTACCTGCTATTCAGTCCACTGCACCTGCTGTTCTGCCTGATGTGCCAGCACCTGTGCCACTGTCCAGTCTGAAGTTCCAGTACCAGCTGCCCGGTTTGAAGTTCCAGTACCTGCTATCCAGTCTGATGTACCTGCTGTTCAGCCTGTTGTGCCAGTACCTGCTGTTCTGCCTGACGTGCCAGCACCCGTGCCCACTGTCCAGTCTGAAGTTCCAGTACCAGCTGCCCGGTTTGAAGTTCCAGTACCTGCTATCCAGTCTGATGTACCTGCTGTTCAGCCTGTTGCGCCAGTACCTGCTGTTCTGCCTGATGTGCCAGCACCTGTGCCCACTGTCCAGTCTGAAGTTCCAGTACCAGCTGCCCGGTTTGAAGTTCCAGTACCTGCTATCCAGTCCGATGTACCTGCTGTTCAGCCTGTTGCGCCAGTACCCGCTGTTCTGCCTGATGTGCCAGCACCTGTGCCCACTGTCCAGTCTGAAGTTCCAGTACCAGCTGCCCGGTTTGAAGTTCCAGTACCTGCTATCCAGTCTGATGTACCTGCTGTTCAGCCTGTTGCGCCAGTATCTGCTGTTCTGCCTGATGTGCCAGCACCTGTGCCCACTGTCCAGTCTGAAGTTCCAGTACCAGCTGCCCGGTTTGAAGTTCCAGTACCTGCTATCCAGTCTGATGTACCTGCTGTTCAGCCTGTTGCGCCAGTACCCGCTGTTCTGCCTGATGTGCCAGCACCTGTGCCCACTGTCCAATCTGAAGTTCCAGTACCAAATGACCGGTTTGAAGTTCCAGTACCTGCTATCCAGTCCGATGCACCTGCTGTTCTGCTTGTTGTGCCAGTACCTGCTGTTCTGCCTGATGTGCCAGTGTCTGTGCTTGCTGCCCAGTCTGAAGTTCCAGTACCGACTATCCAGTCCGATGCACCCGCTGTTCTGCTTGTTGTGCCAGCACCTGCTGTTCTGCTTGATGTGCCAATGTCTGTGTTTGCTGCCCAGTCTGAAGTTCCAGTACCAGCTGCCCGGTTTGAAGTTCCAGTACCTGCTATCCAGTCCAAGGCACCTGCTGTTCAGCCTGTTATGCCAGCACCTGCTGTTTTGCCTGATGTGCCAGTGCCTGCTGCCCAGTCTAAAGTTCCAGTACCGGCTGCCCGGTTTGAAGTTCCAGTACCTGCTATCCAGTCTGATGTGCCTGCCCTCCAGCCTGATGTCTCGGTGCCAGCCCTCCAGCCTGATGTCTCGGTGCCAGCCCTCCAGCCTGATGTCTTGGTGCCAGCCCTCCAGCCTGATGTCTCGGTGCCAGCCCTCCAGCCTGTTGTCTTGGTGCCAGCCCTCCAGCCTGTTGTCTTGGTGCCAGCCCTCCAGCCTGATGTCTCTGTGTCCGCCTTCCAGCCTGATGTCTCGGTGCCAGTGTTCCAGCCTGAGGTGCCAGTGTCCCAGCCGGAAGTACCAGTGCCTGCTCTCCAGCTTGATGAGCCCGCTGCCCAGCTTGAAGTGCCCATGCCTGCTGCCCAGCTTGAAGTGCCCATGCCTGCTGCCCAGCTTGAAGTGCCCATGCCTGCTGCCCAGCTTGAAGTGCCCATGCCTGCTGCCCAGCTTGAAGTGCCCATGCCTGCTGCCCAGCTTGATGTGTTTTTGCCTGCTGCCCAGCTTGATGTGCTTTTGCCTGCTGCCCAGCTCGATGTGCTTTTGCCTGCTGCCCAGCTCGATGTGCTTTTGCCTGCTGCCCAGCTCGATGTGCTTTTGCCTGCTGCCCAGCTCGATGTGCTTTTGCCTGCTGCCCAGCTCGATGTGCTTTTGCCTGCTGCCCAGCTCGATGTGCTTTTGCCTGCTGCCCAGCTCGATGCGGATGTGCCACTGCCCAGCGTGATATACCTCTGCCTGCTAAAACTGTTCCTGTCTGATGGCCATCTTGCCGCTGTGTCAATCCTGTCTGTCGCCTGGCCTGAATGTAATGCTTCTGTGTGGTCTGCCTCCGATGGTTTCTTTCCCGTTACCCTGCTAATTTTCATCTATGGATCCAAACTTCCTGACCCGGGTGGTGGGGTGCGTGTCCTATTTTTAGACTCTGATGGCATGTTCCCCAGTGAACTAAAAAACTCTGGCCTTGGAAGTGTGAAGAAGTCCGCAGACTCCGTAGGGAAGCATTGTAGGGTGTTTCTGCACCCACTCGGACTGTCATACCCAGGGCTGAATGGAGTGTCCGGAGGCCACTCCTTTAGGGGGGGAACTGTCTGCCGGTTTCACCTGCTGGTGGCACTATTACATTCAGCACCAAAAGGGTGTAATTCCAGTGGCCACCAGCGGGTGTCTCCCTGCCTGGACTTCAGACTTGCCATCAGCACACCTCTCATGGGTCTGCTGGACTATATAAACCCGCCCTGAACTAAGCCTCAGTGCTTCAGAATTCCTCTGCTAGCCCTTGTCCCTGCCAGTATCTGCTCTTGTTCCAGCCTGTTCCTGTTTGTTCCTGGACCCCGTTTGTGTATCCTGTCCCTGTCCTTGAGCTCTGTTTCCTGTTCCCTGCTCCTTGGTCTGCTTCATTATTCCTGTTTCCTGTTTCCTTGTCGCTTTTGCCCATGCCTTATTTTTTATTGCATGTTGTTTCCTTGCTTGTGTATTATATTAGTTAGATAGATAGTTAGGTGGGTTTGGGGGTTTGCTGTGTTTTCACCATTTACTTGTTTTTGGTTTGCTGTCTTGATTTCACGTGTGTCTTTATCACTAACAATAAACATACCTTTTTTTGTTCATTTACTCGTTTGTCCCTGATTCCTTGGTGCAGCCCAGCGATCTGATCACCTGCATTGGATGTTGTGTATAACATACCCTGACCGTGTCCCTTGTTAATTTGACATTGTATTTTGGAAATGTACCTGCCTACTCACAAACAAACTGTCCTTTTTGAAGTAAAACACATAGGCAAGTATTTGTGAATACAAAATAGCCATTTATTATGGGTCATAATAAAATGAAGAGGAAGGCAACGCTGAAGAAATTGGTGAAATTGGGGAAGCCTTTGTACCCCAGGGCACACATCAACTATTTTACACCCAAAATTGGTAGCCTGCTGAGTCCATATAATAGTGAGCACAATTCGTTCCCGGACTAAAAGAGATCAGGAACAGCAGCAGATGACATATATGTCCCCAGGCTGTGGTCATACAACAGCCTGCATCTTTTGTCAGACCAGACTGAACCCAGCCATCACTTTCTTGTCTTACTTCCACTCTTCCTTCCCCGCTTGCTTCCTGGCTGTGGCTGTGGTGTTCGAGGAGTCGCAGGAGGTGGAGGAGGAGGAGGATGGTCCAACTCACACAGGTGTGTTTTGGTTGTGATTATGCCCCTCAACCCCTTATTTAGGGTCATATAAATAATTTCCCCACACAAGAGGCATTGGCCCTTCTCCATTTCCTGCATTTTGCTGGCAGTCATGCAGGAAAAGGCCTCTTGAAGAGTGGGGGTGGCTCTGAGGGACACTTTAGCCTCTCGAATCAGCCCAAGCGCTGCCTCCTGCACATTACTCCCCTTCCTGGGCCTTTTGGTTGGAAGGCTAAAGGGAGGGACTCGGGATTCTGTCAGGTTACTACTGGTCCCGGCCACCTCCTGGCTGCCACTTACCCCCGAGATGCTAATTAATAGTCCTGTGAGCCTCCAGGTTATTGACCAAATCAGGTCTCCAAAGTAGTGTATCTTACAAATGATCAGCTGCTAACGTTACGCATGTCTCATATACCATGCAAGATAATCAAATCAAGTTATAAAACGCTGCGCTATCAAAATGATAAATATAAATATGTAATTAATAAAGTGGTATTGTGCTCTCTCGTGACATGTATAAAATGTCCAAAATACTATACATTAATGTGCAATAAACTTCAATAAATAAATTAATTAATAAGAATGCTTCAATAAGCCTGTAAAAATTAAACATAAATATTCCAAAATATTTGTGCAATATTCAAACAAATAATAAATAAATATTTCAAGAAAAAAATCATCCATGCGCTTCAGTGTTGCATCCATGCAATGCAGTGCTGTATCTCTGTAATTCAGTGATAGTGCAATGTTCAAACAATATTAGATAAAAAATTCCAAAGAAATATCATCCATGCGATTCAGTGCTACATCCATGTAATTCAGTGTTGCATCTGTGCGATTTGGTGCTGTGTAGCTTAGTGCTATGATCAAATTAACAGTCCATAAACATTCCAAAATCCATCCATGTGTTTCAGTGAACACAAACTAAAGTGTTGTGTGCTCATACAAGTGCTCCCCCCCAGGTGATAGCCCCCTCACCTTAGGGCATGTGACCTTGCGATTAAGCTTGGTCAAAATGCACCTTAGAACCTCTATGGGTTCTGTATTGTATGCTGGATCCTGGATAGGTTACACTTGTGCCTCTGTTCCCCACAGCAGTCCAGTTTATACCTCGGTATATCAATATAAAGAGAACTTCATGGTGCAGTATGTATTACCTTTCTTTAAAATCACAATAAAAACCCACAATGGGTACTCACAATGTCAAGGCGCTTACACCACTCTAAAACAGCGGTAACGATCGGGTGACGGCGGCCGGTAATGGGGTGGCGTACTAATCATTCCCAACAGATGGTGTGTGTAGCGTTGGGGAAGGAAACAGGGCGGAACGCTACACACACCATCTGTTGGGAACGATTAGTACGCCACTCCATTACCGGCCGCCATCACCCGATCGTTACCACTGTTTTAGAGTGGCGCACCGTAAGCGCCTTGACATTGTGAGTATCCATTGTGGGTTTTTATTGTGATTTTAAAGAAAGGTAATACATACTGCACCATGAAGTTCCCTTTTTATTGATATACCGAGGTATAAACGGGACTGTTGTGAGGAACAGAGGCACAAGTGTAACCTATCCAGGATCCAGCATACAATACCGAAGCCATAGAGGTTCTAAGGTGCATTTTGACCAAGCTTAATTGCAAGGTCACACGCTATCACCTGGGGGGGAGCACTTGTATGAGCACACAGCACTTTAATTTGTGTTCACTGAAACACATGGATGGATTTTGGAATGTTTATGGACTGTTAATTTGATCATGAGAGACTTTGATCATGAGGACTGTTAATTTGATCATGAGAGAATCGCATGGATGATTTTTTTCTTGAAATGTTTATTTATTATTTGTTTGAATATTGCACAATTATTTTGGAATATTTATATATATTTTTCACAGGCTTATTGAAGCACTCTTATTAATTCATTTATTTATTCAAGTTTATTGCACATCAATGTATAGTATTTTGGACATTTTATACATGTCACGAGAGAGCACAATACCACTTTATTACTTATATATTTATATTTATCATTTTGATAGCGCAACATTTTATAAAACTTGATTTGCCACTTACCGTCACCCACCCCCTGGCTTCCACATTCCACAGCCTCCTCCTGGCTGCCACATTCCGCGCCCTCCTGCTGGCTGAGGCTTTCCTGTGTATGAAAAAAGAACATAGTTTTAGTTTTTTGTTCATCAATCACACACAATTTTCAGCTCATGACTGTTGCAAATTGAATGTTAACACATAGAAAAGACTATCATTCTGACCCCTGTATTTTTCCTTCTTTTCTCAAACATTTTTGGCCACTACTGTCTATTTATATGTAAAACACTTTATTAAATCAGCAATTAGTGATCAATAATAACATCTAGTTAACATGACTAAGCCTATTTTTGAAATTTGGTGTTTACAAGTTAAAATCCATATTTTTTGCTAGAAAATTGCTTAGAACCCCCAAACATTTATATATATTTTTTTAGCAGAGAATCTAGAGAATAAAATGGAGATTGTTGCAATATTTGATATCACACGGTATTTGTGCAGTGGTGTTTTAAACGCAAATTTTTGGAAAAGGGACACTTTCATGAATTTTAAAAAATCCAAACAGTAAAGTTACCCCAATTTTTTTGTATAATGTGAAAGATGATGTTACGCCGAGTAAACATGTCACGCTTTATAATTGCACGCACTCGTGGAATGGCGACAAACTATGGTAGCTATGAATTTCCATAGGCGACATTTTAAATTTTTTTTACGGTTACCAGGTTAAAGTTACAGAGGAGGTCTAGGGCTAGAATTATTGCTCTCGCTCTGACAATCACGGTGATACCTCACATGTGTGATTTGAATACTGTTTACATATGCAGGCGCGACTTCCGTATGCGTTTTCTTTGCTGCGCGAGCTCACGGGGACGGGGGCGCTTTAAATTTTTTTTTTTATTTATTTTATTTATTTTTATACTTATAAATTGTGTTTAAAAAAAATGTTTTTTTTTTAACTTTTATTGCTGTCACAAGGAATGTAAACATCCCTTGTGACAGTAATAGGTGGTGACAGGTACTCTTTATGGAGTAATCGGGGGTCTAAAAGACCCCCGATCCCTCCTCTGCACTTCAAAGTATTCAGATCACCCAAAACAGCGATTCTGAATATTGTGTATTTTTTTTAATTTGGCGCCATTGGCAGCCGAGTAAACGGGAAGTGACGTCATGACCATGACGTCATTCGTGGCTTCGTTACAGCCCGCCCCCCAGCTGCCGGAGGCAGCCGATTGGACACCGGGCCTCCCGATCGCACGGGATGCCTGGTAAGAGCGGCGGGAGGCGGTGGGAGGGGGGGCATCCCCTCCCGCTCCTCCGGTCTAACAGCCGAGCGGCTTTTAGCCGCATCGGTTGTTATATACGGATAGCCGATCACCCGCACGAAACAACGGTACCAGGATGATGCCTGCAGCTGTGGGCATCATCCCGGTATAACCCCCGAAAGCTGAGTACGCACATCTGCGTAAGGTCGGCGGGAAGGGGTTAATTTTACAACAAAAAATATGTAGAACAATGCTATACCTGGCTCAAGCTGGGCTCCGCCACTTCTTCCTGGCTGGAAGGCCCAGGTTGGATGTCGGAAGCCTCAGGAAGCGTGGAAGGAAGAGTGGAAGGTAGGGTTTAGAGTGATTGCCTTACTTCAGTCTGGTCTGACAGAAAACAAAGTCTCTCATAGTACCAGAGCCTGGGTACATAAATGTCATCTGCTGCTGCTCCTGATCTCTGGGTATCCTGGACCTTATTGCGCTCTCTATTATAAGTGCTCCTCAGCCCACCAATTTTGGCCTCCAAATAGGGGATGGTTGCCGTGGGGATCTGCGGCTTCACCAACTCCAGCAGTTTCTCCAGCGCTGCCTGCCTCTTTTGTTTATGATTATAATGCGGGTGTTTCACCTGCCACAGACAGGGCAGCTCCCTGTACTTGTCCATTAATATGGGTAGGAAGTTGTGGTCATTGAAGCCATCCATTTTCTCTGCAAGACACAACACAAAACAAACCCTAATGTCAGGCTAAACTCTCCTAATCTTGTCCCAATATAGGCCTCAATCTATAAGCAGTATAGACCACCGATGCCCCAGGTTCAAACTGTACCTTCGTTCTAACGATCGGCGCTTCCGATACCCCTTCTTCCGCTCACAGATCGAATGTACGATGCACACGTGTTACGCTTTATATACACTGTGCATGTGTGAAACTCCGCCTGTCCCTGACCTTCTTTCTAGTCTATTCCCCGCCCCTTTTTTTCTGCGCAGTGGGGAGAGCATATGGCGGAGAAAGAGCAAGTGCATGCAGACAGCAGCAACAACGACGAAAGCCCGGAGCCACGATCATCCCGATCCCAGAGGAGATTTAAGGCCTCAAATATGCCCTTTGTAAAGATGGTGGAAATGGTGGACATCTTGAAGAGGGCCGACTATGATGGGAAGCATGGACCTTACCCAAACCCAAATGTGAGAAAGGCCAAGATCATGACTAAAGTTGTGAAGGGTCTGCGCTGGAAGTTTGGGGTACGTCGATCCAAGCTTTAACTGAGGAAATGCTAGTCAGACCTGAAATTGAGGGAGCACAATCAGTACAGAAGGATCAAGAGAGTTGTTGTCATGTCTTCCTATTATTATTATTACTTGCATGCTGCTCCATGTGCTTTTCTTTACTGTTGTACAGTTTAAAATGGCAACTTTCAGGTTCGTGGTAAACATCGTTCATTCGCCCACTAATACGATGTTTTTGGCAGATGCAGGTTAACTACATTTATTCAGGCCTATTTGGATTAAAATAAGTTTATTACATTGTTGTCTAGATGGGTTTGTAACGAGAACGAAATGTAAACTTGATTCAATGTAAGGAGAGGACACTCAGCAGCTGTTTACACATCTGGATGCAGGAGCACTAGTGTGGGACACCAGAACAAACTTTTTAGGGTGTCCCACACAGGTGCTACAGTGGATACTAAGGATGTCTCCATGTGTGCAAATTGTACAAAAAAGGTAATTATTCCAGCTTTAAAAAGGGGTAATAAAATGTCTTCAGCTTGGAACGCCCAAAAAGACAATTGTACGATACTTCCAAGCAATGTTTCATATTCCTATTTCTGGACGCAAATATCTGTGTGCTAAGTATACCTTTTTTTATTCACATAGGGGAGAAAAAACTTGGGGCATCTGAGGACACCAGGGCCCCACAACCTCCTAAAGAAGGGGAAATACCACCAACGCAACCAGAGGATGTGGAGGAAGGAGAGGTTTTGGAAGTTGGCAAAATTGTGACCACAACAGGTGAGTGTCTGAGACCACAGCTTCAGGTAATAGATTTATGCCTCCATATTTGTAATTCATGGTGTTTTTTTAATTTTTTTTTTTTCAAAAGGTTTTTATTTTAGAACAAAAGTAAAACAAATATAAATCCAAGACAGTCAGAGCAATGAGTACAAAAAGTGCAGGGATCAAAAATTGTTTGCCAAAACTAAGTACATAAATATACTGCTGAGTTAAATATATCTATTAAAACAATCGACAGAGTCTGAAAGTCTAAACTTAGCCGAATGGATAAAACACGGCTAGATACAAAATCGAAGAGAAAATAAAGCAACTAAACAGGAGGGTAAAACATACAAAATGTAAAATAAAAGGAGAAAGGAAATATAAATATAAATGGTCAGGTTTGAAGCCTAAATAAAAACCAAGGATTCCAGATAGCATCATACTGAGGGATAGTGTCGTGTAGGGTGTGATAAATCTTGTCAGCCAACATCATGTGATCTATTCTTGTAATAACTTGTGTATATGGAACTGAAGATGACTTTCAATGCAGAGCAATCACCCATTGCATAGCTACACAGATAGAATGAATCGGTTTAACCAACGGTTTAGGGGAGTCTGGAGGAGATTGAAACAACAGGCAATGTTGGAAGGAAATGTTAAGGGGTTTGCCTGCCAATTTGTCTATCACTTTCAGGATCTCATTCCATGTGGGACGTAATTTCTCGCATTCCCAAAAAGTATGGAGAAATGAGCCCTGTTGTATGCAACCCCTAAAACAGAGATGGGAGGATTGTGGGAAGATCTTGTGAATACGCATTGGGGTGTAGTACCAGCGTGTTATCAGTTTGATGGCAGTTTCACGAACCATAATGGATTTGGTACACTTGCGTAAATTTTGCCAGCCCTTCACCCAGTCTATGTCATTGTCATCCATATCTAATTCTAATTCCCACTGAGATATATATTTTAGGGTTGAGACCTCAGTGTTAGCCTCTAAATTAATGTAGACTAGTGAAATAAGGCCTTTTTGGCGAGGTGAATTATGGCAAATGTCCTCGAACAGAGTCGTGGAGGTCAAAGAAGGGCCTGGATAATGCTTTTGGAAGAAGTGTCGTATTTGTAAGAAATGATAAAATTCACTGTTTGGGATGTGGTAGTTGGTTTGCAACTGAGAAAACGAAATGAATTTTGAATTTAGGATAAATTTGTCTAATGTAGTTAATTTTAAATCAATCCAGAGTTGGAAGGAAGAGGGTCTATCCCAGGCCAAGGGGAATCTAGAATCTCCTAGAAATGAGGCCCCCAGAGGTACAGCAGAAACGAGATTGTATGTATTTTTATATGTGTCCCAGAGTTGAAGGCCTGCCTGCGTGATCAAGTTTTTAGAACCCACTTCTGATCTAGCCGGATTATTTGACCACATAAGGCCTGGGAGAAATAAAGGGGCGATGGATTCACATTCAAACTGCACCCAAGGGACTCTGGAGTTGTGAATGTTCCATTGCGCCTGTTGAGTGTATCTACTGACTAGGTAATAAAACCATATTTGAGGAACCCCTAAACCACCCTTCTTAGAGGAGTGGTACAAGACCTCCTTGGTGAAGCGTGGAGGTTTTGAATCTATTAAACAACACCTGAATAGTGTGTAGGTAGGTTTTAGATATTTTAAGTGGCAGGGATCTAAAAAGGTAGAGAAGTTTGGGGAGAATTGTCATCTTAAGTGCAGTGATTCTACCAAGAAATGAAATGTGCAGGTGTGACCACTGTTTAAGGATACCTTTCAGTTTAGAAACCATGGGTGGGAAATTTGCTTCAAAGAGTCTACAGAAAACTTTAGTCAGGTTAATTCCTAGGTAGGGGAGGTGAGAGTCTGCCCAAATAAAAGAATAGACCGATTTAAGATGATGTAGTTCTCCAGGTGTGTAGCCTATTGGGAGGGCGCTTGATTTTGCCATGTTTATGGATAGGCCTGAAATCTCTGCAAACTTTGATAGTGTCTGAAATAAGTTCGGCAAAGAAACAAGGGGATTGGTGAGAAACATCAAAACGTCATCAGCATACATCCCAAATTTGTATGTCGAATGGCCCTTCAAATAACTGGAGATATTAGGGTTTTGGAGTATAGCAATGGCCAGAGGTTAATTAACGGTGACAGCGGGCATCCTTGTCTTGTACCCCTGCTCAGGCTAAAAAACATGGAGTTACAGCCAGGGAGTCTAATCCTCATTTTCGGGTTACGATAGAGGTCCAAGAATGCTTGTAGGAATGCTCCCTGGAAACCCATACGTTGTAGGAGTGTAGTGATGTATGCCCATGAGACACTATCAAATGCCTTCTGTATGTCTCGGCTGAGCATGAGGAGTTTACGTGAAAACAGGTTGGCATCTTGTATTATATTTGTCGCCAGGCGAATGTTATCGGTAATAAGTCTATGGGGTATAAAACCAGACTGATAAGGGAAAATAAGAGAGGGGATAACCACTGCCAGTCTGTCCGCCATGATCCTACTAAAGATTTTCAAATCATTATTAATGACCGAGATAGGTCTATAGTTTTGGGGTAGGGTATGGTTTTTGTGAGGTTTCGGTATCAGGGACCTATTGGCTAGTAACATCTCTTCAGGGAAACTACCCCCTTGTAACACCCAGTTAAATAAATGAACCAATCTAGCGGTAAGGAGGGAGGAAAATTTCTTATAGTATAGAGAGGAAAATCCGTCAGGGCCCGGGGCTGAGCCTGATTTTAAGGATTTAATCACATTCAAAACCTCTGTAGGTGTGATAGGGGCGTTCAGTTTATCTAGTTGTGTAGGGGTGAGATTTTGTAGAGGGATATTCTGAAACCAGGCTTCGTCAGATGGAGAGGGCTTTAGTTGGGAGGGGGCTAGCAGAGAAGAGTAAAATTGTTCAAAGATGTGGAGAACCTCCTGGGGATGAGAAGTGATGTGCCCTGAGGGTGTCATTAATCTATAGACGTGGGGTGGGTGGGAAGAGCGATTTAGTTTTCTGGCGAAAAGGGTAGAAGCGGAACTCTCATGAAGGAGAAATTTGGCTTTAGACCAACGTAGAGCCTTTTCCACCCTTTTCGACAAGATGCCATCCAACTCCAATGTCTTTTGATCAATCAGTTGTCTGGTGGTTTCTAAGTGTATGAGATTAGTATTCTTATAGAGACTATCTAGGTCTTTAGTGAGGGTTAGAATGTTTTGTTTGTCAGTTTTGTTCTGGGCGGAGGCTAAACTAATAAGTTTAACCCTCAGGACTGCCTTATGTGCCGACCAAACAGTGGAAGGAGGGGTTTCTGGAATGGCGTTGAGATTAAAATACTCTTCAATGGCTTGTGCTACCTCTACCTCCACGACTGCATCTGAGAGGAGAGCCTCATTTAGCCGCCATGAGTAAGAAGTGGGTGCAAGCCTAATGTATGTAGTGGTGAAGGCAGTAGCATGATGATCCGACCAAGTGCAGGGGTGGATGCTAGCATCCATGGTATTAGCAAGAATAATGGGGGTAGTATAGATATAATCTAATCTCGCATAACTTTTGTGGGGATGGGAGTAGAAAGTGTACTCCTTAGCACCGATGTTATGTGCTCTCCAGGAGTCTACTAGCTGAAGGTCCAGCAGTCCACTGGAGAGGGAGCGGGGAAAAGATTTGGAGGAGGGGGACAAGGAGGATCTATCAAGGTTAGGGTTAGCAACCATATTGAAGTCCCCTCCTATTATCATGTGTGGTGATTGAAAATGAGAAAGGCAGTCAAAGAAGGACTGAAAGAAAGAGGCAGGAGAGTCATTTGGGGCATAAATACTGACAATGGTTAGTTCTCTGCTGTGAATCAGACCTTTGATTATAACATATCTACTATCTTTGTCTTTAAAGACCTGTTTGACTTCCATTGGGAAGGAACTGTGCAAGAGTATGGCGGCGCCTCTGCTTTTTGTCTGGTGCAAAGAGCAAAAGGTCTGAGGAAAGCTTCTGTGGAGAAATTTGGGGTGTGAGGAGTGTGCAAAATGTGTCTCCTGCAAGAGGAGAATTTGAGCTCCAAGCTGTTTATAGAAGGCAAAAGCCTTCCTCCTTTTAAGTGGGGAATTAAATCCCTTAACATTGTGTGATATACACCTAATTACCATGGTGGTGGTTATAGTAATCTATAGTCTGGGGACAAATAGCATCCAAGAGGGAACCAAGACAAGCACCTTGCATTTCAAGGACCAAAAAGAGGGCCGACATACTCGAGCACTGGAGGGCAGTAGAGTGAAACATATCAAACATGTATGCTATAAAGGCTAACTGGAGCATGTAACCTGTAAAATATTTCTTCAATAGAGATTTGATGCAAAAGTAGCGTGACGGCTGACCAAAACCTAAAAAAAAAGAAGGAAAAAAAAAGATGGGGAGAAAAAAAATGTGAAGAACACATAAGTGTGATAATAATGCAAGTGTCATCATAACTAGTAACTGGATCAGGTAACAGTAAAAGACCTGATAAGAGAAATCACAACTCACGAGACTACAAGGTCTCGAACCCAGCCGGGAATAAGTTCTGTACTATGCTGAACTAGTAGGAGAGAAAAAAAACATAAAAAACAAAACAAAAAGAGAACATGCCTGCAGTAATGAGACAACCAAAAATAAAAATGAAGTCAGAATCCACAAGGCTGCGGCTGGGTGGGGTAAACATGTTGCGGCTCCAAGGGACCGACGTCCGGGTCATTGCAAACTGGAACGGGGTGCAAGTTGCTGGGGTGTCATGTGGGTGTCATCTGTGCTGGGAAGATCAACGAAAGGGGTCCTCCAGTCTATCTCCGACGTCGTATCTGATTCTTCGTCTGTCTCTCCTGGTTGGAGGTGTCTGCCAGATGGGTGAGGGTCTTGGGGTAGAAGGGGGCCGACGAATGACATCAGGATCCAGAAGGCCCAATTTAACCAACACCTCTTGGCCATCCAGGAGTGACGTGGCAGAATATGTGGTACCATTATGGGGGATTACAAGCTTAAACGGGAAGCCCCACCTATAGCAAATGCGGGCAGCTTGAAGGGCAGAAGTAACCTTTTTCATGCCACGTCTCCTGTCCAAGGTGGCGGGGGAAATATCAGGATATATTTGAATGGTACGGTCGTCCAGAGTGATGCGTTGCTGGTTGCGAGCAGCTCTGAGGATCTCCTCTTTGATTAAAAAGTCCTTCATGCAAAGAACAACATCCCTGGGGGGTTTATCATCCGGAGGTTTAGGTCTGAGGGCTCTATGTATGCGGTCACAGATGAAAGATCCAGCGTCTGTGTCTGGGAGCAAAGATTTGAACAGGCGAATCATTGTGGGAATGTGATCCGTAACGGATTCTGGGATACCTCTTATGCGCAAATTGTTGCGTCTATTGCGGTTATCGAGGTCTTCTATTTGGGACTGCATCAAAGAAAAGGCTGTGGCTAGAGATTCATGTTCTCTAGAGAGGTCACTGTAAGCAAGTGCCAGCTCGTCATGTTTAGTTTCCAGTCTTTCAGTCCTGGAGTCTAAGGCTGCAATCTCCTGGGAAAGTGTGTGAGAGGTTTTGTGCAGCTCAGTCTGGAACTTCGTGGCCAGCCTAGCGTACATGGCCTCCAGGCTGCTCTCTAGGTCTGACTTGGTAAGGGAGGCTGTGTACTCACGGCTAGGATCCAGGGTGTATGTTTGGTCAGGGAGAAATACTGGTGATGAGGCCGGAGACGGAGGCTTGCTTCTCCCTGCAGCGCCATTTTGAGACATGCTGCCGAGGTCATGAGTGCGAAGGAGATAGCGGGTTAGAGTGTGCTGAGACAATCCTCTGGGTTTCTTCTTTCTCCCAGGCATGCACCACGTCTATGGGGCTCGAGGGGTGATAGAATCGCTGAGTTAAACGCTGATAATAGCCCTGCAAAAGCCGTTATCTTCCCGGGCTGGACGGAGCTACACTATCAGACGTCCATCACGCTCAGGGCCGAGCATGCGCCCCCGTGTTTTTTTAATTTAAGGTGATGTGGATGTTGTGGAAGAAGAAACTCATTTCACAAGTGCAAGTGCACAGATCCTCATTGGGAAGATCATGGTCTGCAATCGTGATTTACAGAAGATCAAGGAAGACATCAATGATGTTGAAAAAAGACTCAAAACATCATTGATGTTTTAGGCCGAATCTAAAAAAACACCTAAATTTCTAATTTTTTTGATATTTTTCACCAATTTTTTAATTATCTTGAAAGCCAAATTTTGAAGATGCACACAGTGTGTCAACATGTGCTATCTGCCATCACGCATATCAATGTATGTGTTTGGTGGGTGCAACCCCTTCCTCGCAACTAAAGTAGCTGAGAGGAAGAGGTTGCACCCCTGACATCCATTGATCCCCCATGATGTGAGCTAGAACATGTTGACATTAGGCATGGGATCAGGAAGGAAATACCCATTTTGACTCTCAATTTGTGTGCATCTTTAACCACTAAGCCACCGCCCACCGTCATATGACGGCGGGACGAGGCTTCTATTGTTCTGGGAGGACGTCGTATGATGTCCTCGCCCTCCCGAGCCACTAGGGGGCGGGCGCGCACGCCCGCTGCGTCGCTCGGGACCCGGTGCGCATGCCCGGTGGCCGCGAAGTCCGCCGGGCACCCGCGATTGCCGGGTAACAGAGCAGGAGCGTGGATCTGTGCATGTAAACACAGATCCACGTCCTGTCAGAGAGGAGAGGAGACCGATGGCGTGTCCCTTGTACATAGGGACAGCGATCGGTCACCTCCCCCAGTCAGTCCCCTCCCCCCACAGTTAGAATCACCTCCTTAGGTCATACATTAACCCCTCGAGTGCCCCCTAGTGTTAACCCCTTCCCTGCCAGTCACATTTACACAGTAATCAATGCAATTTTATAGCATTGATCGCTGTATAAATGTGAATGGTCCCAAAAATGTGTCAAAAGTGTCCGATGTGTCCGCCGCAATATCGCAGTCACAATAAAAATTGCAGATCGCCGCCATTACTAGTAAAAAATAAATAAATAATAAAAATGCTATAAATCTATCCCCTATTTTGTAGATGCTATAACTTTTGCGCAAACCAATCAATATACGCTTATCGCAATTTTTTTTTACCAAAAATATGTAGAAGAATACATATCGCCCTAAACTGAGGAAAAAATTTGTTAAAAAAAAAAAAAATTGGATATTTATTATAGCAAAAAGTAAAAAATATTGTGTTTTTTCAAAATTGTCCCTCTTCTTTTGTTTATAGCACAATAAATAAAAACCGCAGAGGTGATCAAATACCACCAAAAGAAAGCTCTATTTGTGGGGAAAAAATGATAAAAATTTAATTAGGGTGCAGTGTAACATGACCGCTCAATTGTCATTCAAAGTGCGACAGCGCTGAAAACTGAAAAATGGCTTGGGCAGGAAGGGGGTGTAAGTGCCCTGTATTGAGGTGGTTAAAATTTGGCTTTCACAGGGGTGACATCACCCCATCTGATGAAGGCAAGATACACACAGTTTGGACATACTAATGTCTGATGGTGCCTTCATTTTTTCAAAGTTGAACTTTGTAAGTTCCTGAGTTGGGTATTGTTTTATGGTTTTATACATGCCTATTTAACACAAAAAAGGCTATTTGTACTGTCTGTACCAAAAATGTTATTCATAAAATATGTTGGTTTGTTCAAAAACCCTTTTCTAATGCACATGTGAATGTGCAGAGTAAAAGGTTTTCTACTCAACAATGTGTGGCTTCTTCTTTCAATGCTCAATAGCAGTTTTTGGAGTAAGTTGTTGTTTACAGTGACAATGAGGGTTATTTCCTAAACGCAAATTCACTTTGCACTACAAGTGCACTTTCAAGTGTACTTTTGCAGTGCACTTGGAGTGCAAAATGGATTTTCCTTTAGTAAATAACTGCCACAGTGCTTTATAATTTGCCACAATCATGCCAATTTCGTGACTCCCCAAAATTCATTCATGGTGCTGAAAGTGATGAATCTTTTTATCATTAATGCATTACATACATTAACAACAAAAACAAGGTGTGTGTGTAGCAGACCCACAACATAATATTTTGCGGAAGAAGAGATTGTCACCTCATGTATCAAATAAATTACATTTGCACTATTGAAGAAAATGGCCATAAAAAAAAGCCATTGGAGAACCTAGGAGACAGCTAAAAGAAACACAAGTTGTAAATCAAATGAAATATGAGTTTAGTCTATACCAAAAATATTTATTTGAGAAAAGTTTCACACATTGTCGGGCATATCAATGCCCCCCCCTACCCGCAACGTACTCGAGATACTTCTGTCTGACTTTGCGGGCACTTTGGGGGGCAAGCCAGGACGGCCAGGTTCAAGTGTCGTCAAGGCAGTTGGATTTGGAACACCGGACTCAGTCCCAACTGAGTCCCAACATAGTTTATAGTATTTTTCCGTAGGAAGTTGTGGAGAATGCAACAGGCAAGGACAATATGATTCAGTTTATATTCCGCCATAAGGATCGCTGTCAGAAATAGGCGGAACCGGCTGGCCATTATTCCAAAGGCATTTTCAACCACTCTTCTGGCTCTGGCCAGACAGTAATGAAAAACCCTCTGGTCTGGGGTGAGGGTCCTCATCGAGAATGACCACAGAAGATGGTCCCCCAGTGCAAAAGCTTCATCTGCGATGAAGACAAATGGGAGTCCCGCAACATTGTCTTCCGGAGGTGGCAAGCCCAAGCTGCCATTCTGGAGCCGTCTGTAAAATTCCATCTGGGTGATGACTCCACCATCCGACATCTGGCCATTTTTCCACACATCCACATACAGAAACTCTTAAGTCGCCGACACCACTGCCAACAACACTATACTATTAAACCCCTTGTAATTATAATAGTATGACCCCGAGTTGGGGGGTGGGACGATGTGGACGTGTTTCCCATCTATTGCCCCTCCGCAGTTGGGAAAGTCCCACCACTAGGCAAACTGGGATGCCACAGTCTGCCATTCCTGTGGCGTTGAAGGAAACTATGGAGTCAATCAAGAAAAAAAAAATCGTAATTTTGCACATAAACATTGCAAGCAGATTAAACACAAACATTTTTCGCCAACATCAGTATAACATTTATTTGAAGGAGTATTTAAAGACAAATATATAAAGTACACTTATCAGATTCCTCACCCTGTTTGATGGCCCACTGTAAAAATTATAGGGGAGGGAGATTTTTTTTGGACAGGTAACCCTCTCCATGAATGCTGAATGCATAAATAATGTGTTTAACTTTGGCCAGCCCCTCCTTACTTACACTACTGGCAGCCCACTGGACAGGTAAGAAGTGTCATAATAAAAAAATATGAATACACACTGTACAAATTGAAGCACATTTTTTCATTCTGCAATTACCTATCAAGATAATAAGAGAACAAAACTTTCAACAGTACCATTTGAAAGTATTCAGGCAGGCCCTTGAACTACATGCTTTGGTGAATTCATCCATAAATATGACCACAAAAGAGGTAGGTATAGTGTGTATGGGTTGGACAAAGTCAGCAGATAGAGCATTGGTATCGGTTGACTTATCGGTTGACTTAGCGGTTGGGGGGAGGGAGGGTCCAGATGAGTTTGGGACCCCCCAAAAAAGCCACAAGCACTCTGCATGAATTTAAGGACACAAATAACATTTGTACACATTTTAGGATGTGTTTAGGGTAAAGCACTACAATGCAGCTGACAAAATACATTGTTAAGTGACTAGGCTAGGTGTGTATGGCCTAGGATAGCATGCTGGGGAGGTTAGTGAAGGCAAATATGCATGAAGGACAAAAAAGGAACTTTAAAAAATTCCAGCATGCATGAGGACAAAGGGTACTGTCAGAGAACTCACACAGCAAGCACCCGTCTCCGTGCAGCAGCTGCCAATCCTCGTTCAGCTAATGCCAATGTGCATGCACGGAACCGCAGCCAGAGACAAATGAGATCCAGGGTGGGCATGCACAATGGCACCTTCATGTGAATGCGTGCGCTAACGCGCACCCGCGAGTGCCAAAGCGCTAATGTGCTAACACGCTAGTGTGCTAAGGTGCTAATGCGCATGCATGCACGTACGCTGGCGTGAATCCTGGCACACAGCACCCTATATAAACAGGGAGTCTGCCTAGCATCAGTGCTGGATTGTCTTCAGCTTATTCCTGTGTACCTGTTGTTACCCTCGAAACGCATCAGCCAGCAGTGACTTTTGTGAGCTCTTCCGGCACCTCTGGTGGGCTCTGTTGCTCCTTCATCACATGCTGTGATTTGAAGATTGTTTTATACTTTTGGGATCTTCTACTACTGTTTGTAAGTAGTTCCTTTTGATCATCATTATTAGAATAAATTTTACCTAAGGATAATGCACATGGCTGGTGCGCCCTGTCTTTCTTGTTCCTGTTGCTACTCTGCCTGATTGACCTTGTTCCTGAAAACCCGGCTATCTTCTGAACCATTCTCTTGGATCTCCCCTGCCTGCTGAACCTGCCTCTACCTGCAAAACTGACCTTGGCTTGGGCTTATGATTACAGCTCTGCCTTCTGATTCTGTACCCCGCTGCCCGTCTGTTGCCAACCTCTGCCTGTTTCTGACTACGGTTTAGCCTTCTGATTCGGTACCCCGCTGCCAGCCTGTTGCTGACTCCTGCCTGTTCCTGATTCTGCAGTTGATCCTGATCTGGCTCCCACTGAACAAGTCTGGTAATCAGTTTCCACATCTCCTCAGCAGAGGTTCCTGTATCTCCAAGTTCCAGCCTCCTGCCTGCGGCACCTGCACCCTTTTGTTGCCCTCGCACTCCCTGTACCCACCACCAGGGGTGCTTGGACCAGAACCGTGCAAAAGGCCACCCTCATCATTTCGGGCTCCACTGTAAGGTACGTGACAGGACCATTCACAGCATATTACAATCATGGTAATTAGGGAATGATGAAAGAAATACAATACATTAGCAAAAATTAAATACATATTATGTGATGTTAAAGGAGAAATCTTACCTTAATATAGTCCTTCTGCAGGACCTGAATGATGGCAGAACAGGTCTCTGGAATAATGATCCCCAGAGCCTGGGGGGGAGATGCCTGTCGAGAACTTGATGTCCTGCAGACTTCTCCCTGTCGCCAAGTACTGCAACGTGGCGACTAGCCTCTGTTCGGGAGTGATGGCTTGCCACATACAGGTGTCCTGCTTGGTAATATAAGGGGACAGCAAAGCCAACAGATGGTGAACAATGGGGTCCATCATCCAGAGATAATTCCTGAAATCATCAGGATTATTCTCCTGGATCTACCACAACAAAGGCATGTGCGAGAATTGGTCACACTGGAGCAACCAATTCTTAGTCCATGAACTCTTCCCCACCCTGTTCATGGACTGGGCTTGGGTCAAAGTAAGAGGAACCCCAACACCAAGCCCCTGCACAGCACAAACTCTACGATGAGTAAGTAACTGCAACATGGCTTCAAAACGGTAGGCTAGTCAGAGCGAACTAACAGAACACACGGAAAAACAGAAAGGCCTGAGAAGAGCGAGCTGAAAATCAGAAACGAGCGGGCAAGAATGCACTGCAAAATCAAATATGTACTATAAAATATGCATTGAAAAACAAATGCGAACTGACTACACGCACTGAAAACCAGATACAAACCCACAAGCACAAACTGAAGAGCAGTAACCATCTGAAAAGCAGGAGGCTGAAACGCGCAAATCATCTCTCACCAAGCTTCTACTAACACGAGATTAGCAGAAGGAGCCCAAAGGGTGGTGCACTGGCTATTGAACTTCTCTTTTCCAGTGCCATCATTCGTGTTGTACGTCACTGCGCTCTGGACGTTCAGAATTTCCGACAAGATTTGTGTGACCGTGTGTGTGCAAGACAAGTTTGAGCCAACATCCGTTGGAAAAAATCCATGGATTTTGTTGTCGGAATGTCCGATCGTGTGTACGGGGCATTAGTCCGTAGGGTTCAATATTGAGTTGGCCCACCCTTTGCAGCTATAACAGCTTCAACTCTTCTGGGAAGGCTGGCCACAAGGTTTAGGAGTGTGTCTATGGGAATGTTTGACCATTCTTCCAAAAGCGCATTCGTGAGGTCAGGCTCTGATATTGGAGAAAAGGCCTGGCTTGAAGTCCGCACTCTAATTCATCCCAAAGGTGTTCTATCATGTTGAGGTGAGGACTCTGCGCAGGCCAGTCAAGTTCCTTCACCCCAAACTTGCTCATACATTTCTTTATGGACCTTGCTGACCTCAACCCGACAGAACAGCTTTGGGATGAATTAGAGAGCAGACTGCGAATCTGGCCTTCTCTCCAACAGCAGTGCCGGACCTCACAAATGCGCTTCTGGAAGAATGATCAAACATACCCATAGACACACTCCTAAACCTTGTCGACAGCCTTCCCAGAAGAGTGGAAGCTGTTATAGCTGCAATGGGTGTGCCAAATCAATATTGAAACCTACGGACTAAGACTATGATGCCATTAACGTTCAGGTGCGTGTAAAGGCATCCCAATACTTTTGTGTATATATATATATATATATATATATATATATATATATATATATATATACAGTACACAATATTTTAAGTGGTTTTATCTGATAGCGTAGCAATACGTGGTAATTAGTATAATATCACCCTGGATCCCCTGCTCCTTTGTTTTTAGCTACAAGGCCTGGGAAATATAATTTGTGGGGAGGAGTCACTCGGGAGTGGATCATCTTAGGTGGCATGTTTTTTTCCAGTGGATCAGCAGACGTTGTTCATTGTGATTGACATAGAGATACATTGCTGAATGGGGCATTTATTTCTAAATAAAGGACTTAACCGAATGTGTGGTGTTTAATGTTTACTCATTTTTGTGAATAAGTATCTTGTGAACGGAAATCTGGGTGCCCCCTAGTTTTAAGGGAGACTTCCAGATTCCAATAAATTTCCCATCAAACAGACCCCCACATCCTAAAACAGGTAAAATTACTGTGCTATCCCCCAAAAAAATGTATACGGGAGTATACAGTGTGTACAAAATCAAATACACAAAGCCGCAACTAAAATGTGAGACACACACACTAAATAATTCAAACAACAAAAAACATAGCTGCGCTGTAAAAATTGAATAATAGATGTAAATAAAATAATAACAGTCACATCTAAATAAGATATTATACACCCACTATAACATGACCACTAGTGACAAATATATATAAAAAAAAATTCAAAATGAAAAGCATGGATGAATGAATAAGTTCAGTCCACTCCAAAGGAATACAGGAAGAAGGTTCACTGGCAGAACAGTCCTTCAAGTGTTGGTTTGACAAGCATCAATGCGGTGTGAATCACGCAACCATAACACCCAGAAGAATGTGGTGACAGAAGGGTTCCTCCACCGATAAAAATACTGCCCCTTACCAGGTCATAAGATCTCTTTTAAAAGGAGATCATGCAGGCATATGGCTTTCTCCCCCAGCCTCGGGTCTTTGAATTAGGATGGCTCCTAATGGTTCTCCCCACCGGAATTTTCTATGAAGTGGATGGGCAAATTGTAATGTAGATCAAAAGCGTTGTTAAAAACACAGGCCGGCCGGCTCCAGTAAGCTGGCCATCGCTTCCGGGATCAGTGTGGTATGTGGTGATGTCAGCACGCCGCTCCTCCCTACTGACGTCTTCCAGGGGCACCCCCACATCCAACGGCTCAAAAATGTGAATAGGATTCTCTTGTCCTCATCAAGATAATGACAATGTGCTTTGCCAAGGGTGACCCTCTGTCAAGATACCCTCCCCATGTTGAGGACATGTGGCCTAGTATGGTTTGGGGAGAGGGAATACTTGATGTCTTCTATTTTCTGGACAGCCACATTGCATGCACAGATAAGATTCTGTTTTGGGTTTTGGGGGACCCTACTTTTTTTTGCATGGGGTCCACCCCATTTAAGTTTTCCAGGTCTGGAAATGGACTGGAACAGACATTTTAGGGGGAGTGACAAGTGTTTTTTTTTTCTGGTGCATCATAAAAAACAATGATTGTGTCGCCACCTGCATGCTAGTAACCAATGAGGCCAGGGTGCAGGCAGACAGTCCACACAGCATATTTGGTTGCTAGGATGCATGCATCCCAGTGGGAAGTTGCAGTTAATAGCAGACGTATTACTACCATTGATTTTTTTTTACTTCCACATGCAATAGCAGTTCATGCAGATGAATGGGCCAAATCTGACTATGTTGTTTCTCATTTTGAACATCATTCCTACTGCTGGCTTGGCACCATTGATTCACAAGTTTTGTGTAACTAATCGTTAATTTACTATATCTTTTTGGAGGTATATTCTTGGACAAAAGAGGTTTTGGTAAGATTTTTTTATTGCTACAGTTGCAATACATTACTGTTCATTTTAATAGTTCTGAATAATGATTGCTGCTTGTTATACACTGCTAACTACTTTCACATAATGAGCTGTCTTATAAGATAGAGAATATTGATTGATGTGCAGCTATCCATTGTTGTACCTCTCCTGCAGAATGAACTGATTGTACAGTACATTATGGAACTTGAATCGTTTAAAATGACTGAAACATTTATTACATTGTGGTAATATTCTGTATGTAATGCTATTTATAACAATTCTTATTTTTCTAGTAATGAGAGTGAACAATCATGATATTAATGCTATCTTTAACAATTCTTATTGTTCTTGTACTGACAAGGAACCAGCATATGATGCATATATGTTTCATAGAATATATAGATATATATATATAGATATAGATAGATAGATAGATAGATAGATAGATAGATAGATAGATAGATAGATAGATAGATAGATAGATAGATAGATAGATAGATAGATAGATAAATAGATAGATAGATAGAGATCTATATCTATATCTATATCTATAGAGAGAGAGAGAGATAGATATAGATATAGATAGATAGATATATATAGATAGATATAGATATATCTATATCTATCTATATAGATATATATAGATAGATATAGATATATCTATATAGATATATCGGGCTATATCGAGAGAGAGAGAGAGAGAGAGAGATTTTGGATCCATTATGGTGCACTGGCAGCCAACTCAAATTAACCAAGATAGCAAGCCAGTCAGCCAGTCATCCCACCACAGGGGTCACTGTGACTGAATTTTCATGCTGTAGACATGCAGAGCTCTTGCTGTAGACTCACCATTGCAACTTTGCTCTTGCTAAAGACTTGCCACGCAAATTTGCTGCAGGTCGGAAAAGTGTCAACTAGAACTTGTGCTTCAAGTGCTCTGCGAGTATACACCTTGCCAGTGAAAATGTGCAGCAAGTTAACAGACATACGATTCAACACTGTCACAAATTTGTGGCAAGTTATCCTTGCTATCTGGGAATGGGCTACCCTAATGCCCTGTACACACGGTCGGATTTTCCAACGGAAAATGTGCGATCGGAGCTTGTTGTCGGAAATTCCGACTGTGTGTGGGCTCCATCGGACTTTTTCCATTGGATTTTCCGACACACAAAGTCTGAGAGCAGGCTATAAAATTTTCCGACAACAAAATCCGATTGCGTCAATTCCAACTGTGTGTGGCCAATTCCGACGCACAAAGTGCCACGCATGCTAAGAATAAATTCTGAGATGGAACTGCTCGGTCTGGTAAAATTAGCGTTCGGAATGGATATAGCACTTTCGTCACGCTGCAATGTTTTAAATTGTTTAATGCAGCGCACTCTCTTCTTCTTTATAATGCTATAAGAATGAAGTTGTTTTGCTGCTCATATTCACACAGAGTTCTCACAAACTTCTTTCTTTATTATTTGATGATTATTTATTTGATTACTTTGTGATTTCATCAATATAATATTTTTATTTGTCACATCTACCGAAAAAAAATTTTTTTTTAATGTATTTAGATTAAATTTTTTTATTTTGGATTTTTTAAAATCCTGATCTTGTGTTTTATTTTTTTTTATTTATGGGTGTGTTTTGTGTATCAAGTTACCACAACACGATTATTATCTTGTATTATTTAAACTCAAGGAGGTTGCTTGGTGTTGGTGTCTCTTGTTAATTTCACATTGTATTTTGGAAATGTACCTGTCGCCTCACAAACAAACTGTCCTTTTTGAAAGAAAACACACATAGGCGAGTATAATTAAACAAACCAAAAATTTATTAAGGGGTCCTAACCAAAAAAAGAGGGAGGCAACGCTGGAGAAACAGCAGAAATTGGCAAAGCCTTTGGCCCCCAGGACACACATCAATTATTTTAATGCAAAATTGGTGGCCTGAGGAGTCCATATATAAGGGAGTACAATCTGGTCCTGAAGTCCAAAAGATCATGAACAGCAGCAGATGTCATATATGTCCCCAGGCTGTTGTCATACAAGAGCCTGCATCTTTTGTCAGACCAGACTGAACCCAGGCCATCACTTTCTTGTCTTCCTTCCACTCTTCCTTCCACGCTGTGTCTGTGGTGGTGGAGTTGTGGCAGGAGGAGGAGGAGGATGATGTAACTCACGCTGGTCGGTAATGGGTGTGATTTCGTCCTTTAACCCCTTAGTTAATGTTTTATAAAGGATGTCCTCACACATGCGGCATTGGCCCACCTGCATGTTCTGCAGTTTGGTGGCAGCCATGCAGGAAAAGGCCTCTTCACGAGTCGGGGTGGCTCCGAGGGATGCAGAAGCCTCCTGAATCAGCCTGAGTGCTGAATCCTCCACGTTACTCCCCTTCCTAGGTCTTTTGATTGGAAGGCAGAAGGGAGGGACCTGGGATTCTGTGAGGCTCCTACTGGGCCCGGCCACCTCCTGGCTGCCACTTACCCCCGCCTCCTCCTGGCTGCCACTAACCCCCGCCTCCTCCTGGCTGCCACATTCCACAGCCTCCTCCTGTGTGCCACATTCCACAGCCTCCTCCTGGCTGAGGTCTTCCTGTGTATGAAAAAGGGACATATTTTAGTTTTTTCTTCATCAATCACACACAATTTTCATCTCATGACTGTTGCAAATTGAATGTTAAGAAATATAAAAGATTATCATTCTGACCCCAGCATTTTTCATTCTTGTCCCAATTATTTTTGCCCACTACTGTCTATTGATTTGTAAAACACTTTATTAAATCAGCAATTAATGATCAATAATAACATCTAGTAAACATCATTTATTTATTAATCAAAAAAGGTAAAAGAATGCAATTTGGGACTTTGCATGAGGATAGCGGGGCCGTTCAATACCCCTCCTCCATCCCGATTCAGTAATCAGATTGAGAGAGAACAGGTGCGGGACTTTAAATGAGGCACAAGGTAGCAGAAGTATGACTTGAATAAAAATGTGATTTATTAATAATATGATACAAAAAATTCATATAATTACATATTTAGGCACATAGCTCCACATATATTGGCACATAGCTCTATAATGATTATCTGTAGTCAACAAGAAAATGCATTTCTATTACAAACATAAGCATACAAACATTTTTTTGGAACGTTCATACGCATATAACTGATCATTGTGTACACATAACAGTAGTTGTAAGCTCTACGCCGTTTCGGGACCTTATAGCCACTCATCAGGAGCATAACCGTAGTGACCAACTATGAATAGGGGAGATAGCAGTATTGAATGATATGAAAAACAGGTGGGTAATGATAGAACATGACTTTCTCATTCTTTCACTAAAAAAATGGACTTACAGTATGTCTGCGCAGAGGCAGCGCAGCCCCGCATGCCCAACCAGCCAGTATGCCAGGGTCCGAAGCTGAGAGGGCAAGTCCCGGTGGCATCACCAACACAGAGAGCCTCCCAGACTGGATCAGTGTGGGGGAACAAGATGAAGGGGTGATAAATGTGACCTGATTAAAAGGAGGAAAAAAGTGAAAAGGGGTTTCGACCTAAGAGAGCAAACTAATGTGGGGAGTGAGTGTGAATGAAAAAGGTAAAGTGTAACATTGGAGAGAAAAGTGTGAAATGAGAAGTAAGTAGGGAAAAAGGGAAGAAAGAAAAAAAGGGTAAAGAAAGACAGAAGGAAACAGGGAAGATGTTGGCCATTTCTTGACCGCTTTCATTTCCCTCTTCTTCAGCTTCCATCTGCACTCTCTCCTCTCTCTGCTTCATTGCTTTCTTCCTTTCTTCCCCCATTCCTCTTTTCTTTCTCTTCCTTTTTTCTAGTTTTTCCTCCTCTTCTCCTTTCATTCCCCCTTTCCCCTCCCCTCTCTTTCTTATTCCCCTCTTCATCTTCCCTGTTTCCTTCTGTCTTTCTTTCCCCTTTTTTCCTTTCTTGCCTTTTTCCCTACTTACTTCTCATTTCACACTTTTCTCTCCAATGTTACACTTTACCTTTTTCATTCACACTCACTCCCCACATTAGTTTGCTTTCTTAGGTCGAAACCCCTTTTCACTTTTTTCCTCCTTTCATAGGTAATAAGGATGTTCATCCGAAAAAATGTGATGGTGATTCAAAAAATATAAGTGAAAATAAACAACAAATTATAAGTGCAGTGTCTACACACATGAATCATCTAATTAGAATAATATATATATCACCCTACATCACAGCAGTGTATAGTGGTATATAAAGGAATAAAGTCCATACATAAAAAACTCTAGCGATAACGCTGTGAAAACTGTGGCACTGATGAGATCCCGTAGTGATTGTTACATCTGGTGGGCAATCTTCCTGCATACAGATTTCATATAGAAATAGTAAGGTGGATGCGCTTACCAGAAGGGATGGACACTCTCACCGTACGGCGGGGTGTCATAAGGGCTTGAGGATCCAGATGATCCTATGGGTGTTCACTGGAAACTCGGTGAGGCGTGCCAATGGACAGTACCGGAAATTGCATACACAGCGACTTCAGAGACAAGGTAGACTGTAGGTCATCGGATGGATGGATGGATTCACCTCTCCCAATACGCTGGTGGCCGAAAGGATGTAGTTCTCACCACGTCACAATGTCATCCACATAGGGAAAAAAAGGGAATCTCCACATGGTGCATGAACCGATAAAAGCAGGTTTATTTAAAATCATCAGCGATACAGCAGACGTTTCACAAGCATCAGATAAAAAAGTTGAACAAGTGATCACAAGTTGAATAAGAATAGGATTGGAAATTAGCGTGGTAACAGAGTAACAGCAGTCAGCAACCCTGTTTAACTTTTTTATCTGATGCTTGTGAAACGTCTGCTGTACCGCTGATGATTTCAAATAAACCTGCTTTTATCGGTTCATGCACCATGTGGAGATTCCCTTTTTTTCCCTATGTGGATGACATTGTGACGTGGTGAGAACTAGCGTTCTCACATGCACGGTGGGGGCGTCGCCGCGCACACTCAGTCCAGGGGGCTGCTATACAGGTCTCCCTGACAAGCATCCCAGACATCAACTGTGAGCTATCATTGCTCCAGCTGACTGGGATTAAACACTTCTTAAATATCCAAACCATACTGCTCCCAAATCAGGCATTATCTCACTGGATTTGGGCTGTGCGGTTGGTCTTTTTGAGCTCTCCATTGATACAGGTACTTTTTTTCTTACACCATTAAATATTACCTAAAGTTTCCCATACATGCCTATATCTATACCAAGAAACATTTTTCTTTTGTTTCTTTAATTATTTCTATTTTAATCTTCAATCCCTTCATTAGATCTCCTGTTCAGTATACACCTCTCAAACAGTTTAAATTCCACTCCAATGACAGACATTGAATTTTCTGTTCATAGATACAGCTGTCTTTCCACCTTATTTATTTTGACATCATTGTGATTCTATATTTATACTATTTTTCTATATGAATTACACCAATATTGCTATGTGGGCTTATATATGGAAACATACCTTCTTCATATAAAATATGAAATATATTATATATATATACATGTTTACTTTATTTCATATAGAGATATAGACAGATTCTTTAACCTCCTTACTAAATTAACATAAATACAATCCATATATTATATACTACTCACCAGTATCCCTCCTTTCTTTCTTTGCCGACCATATTTGCTGCCCCTTATTTTTCCTTCATTACACGGATTATATTATTTAGGTACAAATAAATATATTAATTTGAATTATATCCCTTATCTTTAACTGTACCACTTATTTACTGTTATCTCTACATTCCTTTTTACTCCCAGGGATTCCTCCTTTGCCCCAGTATATTCCTTTGGCCAGACCGCTTCGGTGGAGTACATGAGGGATCTTCCCCTCCCCCATCCCCTGTTAAAACTTTCTTCCGCACAAATCATCTGCACATATATCTTTTGATCCTATGACTGTTCCATTACCAGTCCAAAAACCAGATGCCATTCCAATTGCAACCTCCTATGGAAATCAATTAATCATTGTCAAACCACTCCATCAATCAACCATATGTAAGTGTGAATTATAATGTCTGAATATAACGATTGTTTCTGAACCTTATGCCTTGGGTCTGATTTAAACTGATTTTTGTACATTTAACTTCATTTTAGATAAAATTCTCCTAAATCTCCACACCCCTGAAGAAGGATTAGATACATATATCAAAACGCGTTGGGTGTAAGGAGAATCTGTTATATGTTACTTTATAACATTAGACATGTTTTGTATGAATCAATTATTGCCTTGTTGCAATTATTTTTAAAGTTTTTTCAATAAAATTTATGTAACTTTTTTATATATATTTTTGTATATTGCTTTAATACATTGAGTGCCTTAAAAGTCCACTTAGGGGAACTCTTTTGCATTTCTTGATACAACAAACATGTTGGTTTGTTTTAAAAACCTTTTATAAATGCACATGTGATTGTGCTTTGATTAAAAAGATTGATAATCAACAATGTGTGGCTTCTTCTTTCAATGCTCAAAAGCATTTTTTTGTTGTAAAGTTGGTGTTTTCAATGACAATGGGGGTTATTTACTAAAGGTAAATCCACTTTGCACTACAAGTGCAGTTTCAGTGCAGTCTCAAGTGCACTTGTAGTGCAAATTGTATTTTCCTTTAGTAAATAACACCCAACAGTGCTTTATAATTTTACACAATCATGCCATTTTCAGGACTCCCCAAATTTCAGTCATGGTCAGCTAAAAGAAAGCCAAGCAGTAAATCTAAGCAAATGTTTGTTCAGTTTAAAATATATTTTTATTTAAAAAATGTCTCAGACATTGTCTGGCATATTGATGGCCCCCCTACCCGCAAAGTATTCCACGTATCTTAGACGGACCTTGCGGGCACTCTGGAGGTGGCAAACCCAAGCTGCCATTCTGGAGATGCCTGTAGAACTTCGTGTGGGCGATGACTCCACCATCTGACATCCGGCCATTCTTCCCCATGTCCACATACAGGAACTTGTAAGTAGCTGACACCACCGCCAACATCACAATACTATTGAACCCCTTGTAGTTGTAATAGTATGACCCGAGTTGGGTGGTGGGACGATGTGGACGTGTTTCCCATCAAGTGCCCCTCCGCAGTTAGGAAAGTCCCACCGCTGGGCAAAGTGGGATGCCACAGTCTGCCATTCCTGTGGGTTGGAAGGAAACTGTGGAGTCAAACAAGAAAAATAAATTAATCATTTTGCACATAAACATGGAAAGCATATTAGACACAAACATTCTTGGCCAACATCAGTATAACATTTATTTTAGGGAGTATTTAAAGACAAAGGTATAAGGTCCACATATCAGATTCCTCCCCCCTCTCATGGGCCATTTTAAAAATTTTAGGGGGATGTTTTGGCCAGGTAACCCTCTCCACTTCATTGAGAGATGATGTGTATTACTTTGGCCAGCCCCTCCTTACTTACACTATTGGCAGCCCACTGGAAAGGTAAGAAGTGTAACACACTGTACACATTTTAGCACATTTTTACATTCTGATATTACCTATCAAGATAATAATAGGATACAAAAACTTTTAACATTACCATTTGAAAGTATTCAGGCAGGCCCTTGCACTACATGCTTTGGGGAATTCATTCATAAATATGAAAACAAAAGAGGTGGGTGTATAGTGTGTATGGGTTTGGCAAAGTCAGCGGATAGAGGATTGAGGATAGATAGAGGATTGGTATCAGCTGAGTTAGCAGTTGGGGGAAGGGAGGGTTGCAAATGATTTTGGGACCCCCCAAAAAAAATCTGGCACTCTGCCTGAATTTCAAGCACAAATCACATTTAAACACATTTTAGAGGGTGTTTAGGGTAAAGCACTACTATGGAGCTGACAAAATACATTGTTAACTGAGTAGACAAGGTGGATATAGGCCCAGGAGAGCATGCTGGGGAGATAAGTGAAGGTAAATATGTATGAAGGACAAATTTTTTTTTTTTTAATTTCCAGCATGCATGAGGACAAAGGGGACATTCACAGCATATTACAATCATGGTAATTAGGGAATGAGGAAAGAAATACAATACATTATCAAACATTAAATACAATAAAATGTGATGTTAAAGGATAAAAATCTTACCTTAATATACTCCTTCTGCAGGACCTGGATGATGGCAGAACAGGTCTCCGGGATAATGATTCCCAGAGCCTGGGGGAGATGCCTGTCGAGAACTTAAGGCCCTGCAGGCTTCTCCCCGTCGCCAAGTGCTGCAGGGTGGCGACGAGCCTCTGCTCCGCAGTGATGGCTTGCCTCATTCAGGTATCCTGCCTGCTGATATAAGGGGTCAGCAAAGCCAACAAACAGTGAAATACAGGGTCCGTCATCCGAAGAAAGTTCCTGAAATTGTCCGGATTATTCTCACGGATCACACGGAGCAAAGGCATGTAACAGAATTGGTCATGCTAGAGCAACCAATTCTTGGTCCATGAACTCCTCCTCGCCCTGTTCATGGACTGGGCTTGTGTCAAAGTAAGGACCCCAACACCAAGCCCCCGCACAGCACGAACGCTACAATGAGTACGTACTCGCAAATGGCTAGAAAACGGTCGGCTGGTCAGAACGAAGTAACAGAACGCACTGAAGAACAGCAAGACCTGTGAAGAGCAACCTGAAAATCAGTAACGAATGGACAAGAACACAATGACAAGTCAATGGTAACTCGCTGCACGCACTGAAGACCAGATACAAACCCACAAGCACAAACTAAACAGCAGAAAGACGATCTGAAAACCACGAGTCTGAAAAAGCACGAATCGTCTCTCACCAAACTTTTACTAACACGAGATTAGCAAAAGGAGCCCAAAGGGTGCTGCGCTTGGTACTGAACTGCCCTTTTATAGTCTCGTCGTACGTGGTGTACGTCACCGCGTTCTTGGCGTTCAGAAATTCCAACAACTTTGTGCGACAGTGTGTATGCAAGACAAGTTTGAGCCAACATCCGTCAGAAAAAATCCATGGATTTTGTTGTCGGAATGTCTGATCAACGTCCGACCGTGTGTACAGGGCATAAACACATAATATGCTTTAACACAAGGCATCAGGCCTGATAGGCCTGAATAGGTCATTAGAGTTCCAGGTCTAAAAAATTTTCAGGCCCATCAAAAGTCGATATATATATACTCACTTGACTTGAAAAGTGGGAAGTATGGCAATGTCTGATTTTCTTTTCAGACTTAGCCAAAAGAGTATCTGTGAATATGTTTTAGTTGTTAATCCATCATGCAGGAGAAACAGTTTTCTTAATTTCTTATATCCTAAATCCTTTGCTCTATACAATGCAATTATTTTCAGTAATTATATTGAAATAAAATGAATAATAACAACAGAAAACATGCAGTAGAAATCATGCTGTCCTCTAATATTAGCCGTGAGTGTAGGAATGACCCCCTTGTATTACAGCCGAGGTCATGTCTATTACACCTACTTACAGGAATACGCTGCAGCAGAAGTGATTGTTTTTACATTGCAAAGTTCTCCTTTGCACTGTGATCAGATCAATAGAAATCACATTCACCAAGCACCAGGTAGCACTGAACACGCCAGGAACACATGCCAAACAATCTTTTTATGTGGTTAGCGTTTTACAATATCATTTTGTTTACTCCTCATTTTGTAACTGGCTTATAAGCAGAAATTGCTATAAATAATATTTAATTTCAGAAAACTTGCTTACCATGCATTGCAGATGACTTGGGCCTAATTCCCACCAGGGATACCATCTACGTGTATTTTGTATGTTCTCCTGCGTTTGAGTTTCTTCCAGGTCACTTGATTTCCTCCTACAACTCCAAAATATACTGATTGCTCAATTGGTTTTCTTTTAATCTCTGGAATGGACACTATCTACATGGAGTTTACATGTTCTTTCTGTGTTCACATGGGTTTCCTTCAATACTCTGGTTTCTGCCCACACTACATATCTTATCATATTCTACATGCCAATCTCAAACTTGAGCATTTGGAAAGGATTAAGGAAGCATCTACCTAAAAACACCAAGAAAATTCTATTGAAAAGGCCTATCCAAGAATCGGATACAATTGAGCTGATACATGCTGTAAATATATACTGTATACATATATAATACAAAGGAGTTACAGCACATCACGTATATAGTATCTGTGTAGCCAGTAATATAGCAACTTCAGGCATGCCTACCCTTATAGTTACCAACCTTCACCAAGCAGTATAAATGGAGAAACAAATGCTAAGGTCCAAATAGCTTCATATATAAAACACGTGAGAAACTGTGGCGTTGCCCTTTCCTATAGCAAACTATTGATTATAAATTGGGATTTCTTAGCTTCCATATATATCAAAAATATCATGTTTAAGCTGGCCATCTACATCAAAGCGATCCCTCTCTGGCCAGTCCTACTCTATCTTGCAGATTTGCCAACTTATTTGGTGCAAAACTACAACTTGAGAATATCAACATATAGTTCCAATATGGGGTAGGCACAGCTGGAGGTGAAAAGCTCTGGACCTAAATCAAACCATGCACATCCACAATGGGAGAAAATACAAAGTTTAACCACTTCAGTCCCAGAAGGATTTACCCCCTTAATGACCAGGCCATTTTTTGCGATACGGCACTGCATCGCTTTAACTGACAATTGCGTGGTCATGCAATGCAGTACCCAAACAAAATTGATGACCTTTTTTTCCCCACAAATAGAGCTTTATTTTGGTGGTATTTGATCACCTCTGCATTTTTTATTTTTTAAGCTATAAACAAAAAAAAGTGACAATTTTGAAATAAAAACAAACTTTTTTTACTTTCTGCTATAAAACATTTCCGAAAACAAAATAAAAAAAAAAATTATTCATCAATTTTGGCCAATTTGTATTCTGCTACATATTTTTGGTAAAAAAAAAATCCCAATAAGCGTATATTGATTGGTTTGCGCAAAAGTTAACGTGTCTACAAAATAGGGGATAGATTTATGGCATTTTTATTATTTATTTATTTTTACTAGTAATGGCGATGATCTTCGATTTTTAGAGGGACTGTGACATTGCAGGGGACAAATCGAACACCTAACGGACATTTTTGACACTTTTTTGGGAACCGGTGACATCACTACAGTGATCAGTGCTAAAAATATGCACTGCTATTGTGCTATTGACACTAGCAGGGAAGGGATTAACATCCTGGGCGATCAAGGGGTTAACTGTATTCCCTCACTGTGTGTTCTAACTGTATGGGGGAAGGGCTCACTGGGACAACATACATATCTGTCTTCCTGCATAGCAGAAAGACAGGATCTGTGTGATCTTCCCTGGTAGAACAGAGATTTGCCTTGTTTACACAGGCAGATCCTCGTTCTGTCACTGTGGGGAACGCTGATTGGCTTCCCAGCTGGCCAATGGGAGAGTGCACGTGGCCACAAATCGCTGTACTGTATATGAGCCCGACGTACACCTACGGTGATTTGCGCAGCTGAGCCAACCTTCTGCAGTATAACTGTGGCGGCTGGTCGGCAAGTGGTTAAGAAGGTGGACAACACCAGCACCAAAAATTACCACCAAAAATAACCACCAAGCGAATCAATATATGTGAGCAGGGACTAATGTACATATATATATATACATGTGTAAAACTCTGCTCAAATTGACAGCGCTATATAAGTTCCTGTAATTGATAGAAATAAATAAATAATACAAAGGAGTAGCAGCACAGTAAGTATAGACTTGTGACCAGTATTATAGCAACTTCAAGCAACCCTTTACAGTTACCAACCTGCACCATGCAGTAGAAATTGAGAAATGAATGCTCATGTCCAAAAGGGTTCATATATACATGGAGCTACATGCAATAAAGTATATCAAACTCCTAAATAAATTTAATTTAGTTTGTAAAAACACCATATATCATAAACAATTTGTATTTTTTTCTGTTCTCATACTTTTTCTTCTGATCTTCTCCAGCCCTTTTTTAGGCATTTCTTGTCTATGTGTTTACTCTAGAATTAGCTGCAAATCATTCCTGTGGACTAGCATTCTGATATTAACAACAGTGGACTATGCCTTCACAATGTTTGTCAGCAAAGCTGCTTGTATTCTCCATCTGGGCGCATGTGACAGGGTGAAAACACAGGACAGTTGGAAGACATTTGTCACTTTATAACAGGAAGGCCCTGAATAAGGACCTTCATGACAAGATCAGCACTAATTCTTTTAATGAAAGCAACTTTCATGCACAGCCCAGGATATAAATTCCTTAGGCAGCCCATACATTAATCATTTTTTCTCATTCAACTAGCGAGTTGAATTTAAAAAAAATGATCCAATTCCCACATCCACATTGAATCCATTTTGAATCACTTACTCTGAGTTATTGTATTCTGACATTGGGGAGACTTCACCACCATCAGAATACACTGATCATTGCTGCCAGTTATAGTTTGTGGCCCTAATAGATCGAGAAGAACCTGACAGGGTGGTTGATCAGTAGATCAACTTCTGTACAATCAGCCTGCCCATACACGGATCAAAATTCATCCAGTTCAGCAGGGACCAGTCGGATTTTGATTCATGAGGGAGGCTTTACAGAGGGTGATAGAAACAGCAGAGAAAATTATAGATGTAGTTTTACCTATAACTAGGGAACTTGGGGAAAGAATATGTCTTTGGAGCAAGCGATATTCCCACCTGAACTGTCTGGGCTACAAAATCGTTTATTTCTCAGGGCAGTAACTTTTACATTCTATGGAGTATACCTAGATAATATAGAATGAGAGGGGTGTATTTTTTATTTTTTGTACATGTTTTGTGTGTGTTACAGTATGTAATATTGAATGTTTATTGCGTATAGTGCTGGATAGGACTACAACTCTATTTCATTTTATGTTTTTCTTGTAGAATGATAATAAATGTTTTGATTCTTCAACTTAACTTTTGAAATTATGTTAAAATGTTAAAGTGTTACATTTACTTCAAAAAATAAATAATAAGTAATGATTTTAAGGAATCTGTGCTTGATTGTGTCCTAGTCTTTCTATTGTACAGAGAGAGAAAAACAGCTGGAATTTATGTATGGATGGGGGAAGGGTGCTTGCAGCTTTGAACAATGTTATCACCATTCACATGAGTCATGTGCAGGCTAGGCATAAAAATCTTAAAATAGTTTAGTGGTTTAAATGAACTGTTTATGTGATAAATGTTTCATATTTTCTATCTTGATACATATTGTAACTGAACAGCTAGCAGAAATAAGTGGGTTAAAAAGACTTTCCTTTCATCAAAGGCTGTAAATGAAAGACTGATCATCAATCAATCCCTCTTTGCGTGCTACAACTCTTTCTTAAACACTCTGCACAAGAGTACTGTATGAAGGAGAAAGGCAATGAAGCGGAAAGGGAGAGAGGAAAACAGTAGACTTTTCCCAATTGAAATCAAGTTTTTGTCCACAGAAAACTATACACAACGTTCAAGCATTGAATGATCAATTGTGCCCAGTTTTTTACAGTGTGTGTGAATCCTAACAATTAACTTCTCTTGTTTGCTCCCTGTTGGTTTGTTAATTATACCATTGTAAGTGTTTTATTATATTTTTCCAATAAGTGCAAAAAAATGTTGAAAATCAGAAATGTCAGAAATTTGGACCTGTCACTTGTTTTGTATACATTCACTGTGCTATTTCAAGAAAAGTAAACAGCCCTCCTAGCTCTCCTGTTCCTAGAGATGTTTAGCAAAAGAATATACGGCAGGGCTGACATCACTTAGTTCACCAAAAAAAAGAAGTGTGCTGTCAGTCCTGTTAGAAATGAGTGAGTCTTTTAAAATCTTCACTTGCCGCAATTAACCCAAGCCAGTGGTGTGTGCTGCCTTGCTCTATTCAGTTATTATTTATTCACATCAGTCCCTTCCCTCAAGGAGCTTACAATAGAAGGTCCCTAACTTATATTCATACATACACTCATGGATGTAGCATAAGGGGCTGCAGAGGTCACAATCACAACCCTGCCCCTAGCTCCAGGGGACCCCTACAGCCTCCCTGTCATATTATCATATCCTCCACAAAATCCAGCTCCGATCTGCCTTGGGGCCCCACAGCCATGCTCCACTACTGGGCTTCTACTTTGCCTTCCACAGTCCACACCCCTCTGTTCCCTTTGGCTGGGGAGAAGCTGTGAGATATTTCCTGAATGGAGAGGAGCATGAGGTGAGAACAGCCCAGGGTGGGGAAGTGTCTGTGCTGTGTGCTGGCAACATGGAATGGTAACTGAGCTCAGAGAGGCAAGAGGAGGAGAGTGCCGTCCTGTAGCCATGATGGGACTGATGTCACTGGTGAGGTATGACACTGCTCAGTGTCTCCTAGTCACCAGCTGGGATTCTCTGTTACATCCCACCCGGGATGTCTACTTACCCCACTTCCCTGACAACTGGGGAAAAGACACACACCTCCAGGAGGTGACTTTCCCCCAACACCTGCCAACACTGACAGAGAAACCTTCAGAAATTGCTAAAACAAATCCTTTAACACCTCCTCAGGGAGCCCCTGAAGGGCTGCAGGCTACAGATTTTGTGTCACAAGGCTTTGCCTTCCCAGATCTAAGTTGCCCCCCCAAAGCTCCCTGACCACCCCCTCCACACTGCATGCTATTCCCGGCTGCTGAGCTCCTTTCCCATTACAGCACTCTATACTGTTTCTCCTCCGCAGGGCTGAAATCACATTCCTTTACAACACAGCCAGTTAGCCATGATCTGCACAGGGTGTATCTGCCTACTGCAACTACACTGCCGTTCCGACCAGAGATTTTCACAGGTCAGAAGGGCAACATAAAAGCCAGATACACCCTGTGAAGACTGACAAACTGTGTGTAAATGAATGTGATTTTAGCCCTGTGTAGTGGGGGGAGCTGTATACAGTGCTGGGATGGGAAAGGAGCTCTGCCAAGTGACCTGCCAGGGGTCCCTGTCCTCTGATTCTCCAGCGGTAATCCCTGTCCTCTGATGTAAAGAGGCACTCTGGGTACACAAAACTCTTAAGCCATCTTGAGTATCTTGGCGTGCGGTGGATAAATCTGCACGCATGTTGGAAGTAGTGGGGGGGCCCAGGTCAACTTTTGCATTGGGGCCCACAAGCTTCAAACTATGTGTCAGGAAAGGTTCCCTCCGCTAGTAATATCTATCATTTGGCATGCAGTACTGAGGTCCACCAGCAGGTGTCTCCTGGCAGTTTGGAACTGTCAGGAGAGCCTTTCCCTGCTGGTATTATGTGATCTTTGGGCCACAGTACTGGCGTCCACCAGCGGGTGGTTCCTGGCAGTGTGGGGCCGGCATTACCTCTTGCAATCAGGCATCACCTGAGTCTAATTAAGATGTGTATAAATACACACACATTGCCTTGGTATTGTCCTTGTGCCCTGACCTGCAGCCTGTTTATCTGTTATCCTGATCCTGGACCTGAACCCTGATTCCTGTATCCTGAACCTGTTTGTATCTGTTCCTCTGTTCCTGTATCCCTGGATCCTTGCCCTGCAGCCTGATTCCTTCCATCTTGTTCCCTGTCTGTTTACTCCTGGCCCCCCATCTGCTGATCTCCTGTTTATGACCCTGGCCTGGCTTGACTACGATTCTGGTACTCCCTTTTGCTATATATACTGGTTGGTTTATTATCACTGTTTGGTTGTTCAGTTTGTTCACTCTGTATTGGTGGTGTGTTCACATTTATATGCATTTACTTTAATAAACTTGCTTACTTTCACCTATTTATGTCTGGTTCACTCTGTTGCAGTCACACAGTTCTGGTCACATCTGGTTTATGACAGAATACCAAGGCCATCCCTGACCAGAAGTAGCTGCACAGGGGAACCATTTTGATTCAGTTTGGTTGCAAACATGAATGCCGATGAGGTTATTTATTTTTCCTGACGCATCATGGCAGCACACACACTGGGTTGTGACTCCGCCCCCACAACCTGATAGGACTGATTAGCTATAAGTTTTGAAGAGGAGCCCCCCCGCTGCATTCTCCTTTTTTTCCTCACCTGTTAGGACTGAGCAGGATATAGCAAGGACCTCTTACCACTTCGCCCCAGCTAGGTTCAGCCTCTCCTAGTTGGAAGCCCTGACTGTACAGTCTCTAAATGAGCTTTATGCAGGGACCCCACTCTGATGGTCTCAGGGAAGTTTCATTATCTTTTTACAAGCCTTAAACAGATTTACATTATCATGCAGCGACCTTCCATCTTTTACTCTTTATATGTTCACTCTATTTATTCCCTTTTCATCTTATTTTACCTCATTTCTTATCCTTTTCCTCTCTCCCCTCTGCTGAGTCTTTTAGTCCTTCAGCCGCTTTGACCTTCCCAAGATGGTGGCCACGATTGGCACGTCGGCCGACTGGAAGTGATGCATGAATGAATGAATAAATGAATGATTTGTAAAGCGCTGCAAATGCAAACTGAATCGCCTCAAGGCGCAAATGCGTTTTATGTCTGAGCAGCTTGTTAGAAGAGGAAGGTTTTTAGTTTTTTCCTAAAGGCCAGATGGTTTTCTTCCATGCGGATGTGAGTCGGAAGCGTATTCCCTGGACTGCGAATCTGCGTTCTCCCCGTGCTTTGTAGCGGTATTTGGGAACGAGGAAGAGGTTTTGGTTGGATGCTCGCAGATTGCGATTGGGTGTGTAGTGTTTTATTTTCTCTCGGAGGTATTGAGGGGCGTTTCCTTGTATGAATTTGTGGGTGAGGCAGAGGGTCTTGAATGTGATCCGATTCTTTATCGTTAGCCAGTGTAAGCTCCTCAGAGATGGGGAGATGGACTCCCAGGGTTTTTTTCCTGTTAGCAGTCTTGCCGCCACGTTTTGAATGGCCTGTAGGCGCGCAAGCTGATATTGGGGTAAGCCTATGTAGAGTGAGTTTGCGTAGTCAAGACGGAAATTGAAGATTGTTCCAACTACTGCTGCTTTGTCCTTTTCTGGGATAAAGGGAATGAGTCTGCGTAGCAGGCGGAGGAGATGGTGAGATCCGCTGACTACTGATCCTATTTGTGCATCCATTGTCATTTCTGAGTCAAAGATAACTCCGAGACTCTTGGCTTTGGTGCTCAGGGAGATGGTCTGTCCAAAGATGGTGGGAGGTATCCATGGAGACTTGGTTTTGGGATTTTGGTTAGCGTTTAGGAGGAGAAGTTCTGTTTTTGACCCGTTGAGTTTGAGGGAACTGATGGTCATCCAGTCATCTATCAAAGTAAGACATTGCTCTAGTTGGTCGATGGTGGTCTTTTTGTCTGGTGATGCGAAAGTAGATTTGGGTATCGTCAGCGTATGAGTGGAAGCAGAGGTCTGATTTTTTGATGATTTTGAGGAGTGGGCAGATGTAGATGTTGAATAGCAATGGCGACAAAGGTGAACCCTGGGGGACTCCACAGGAAATTGTCTGGGTGTCGGAGGTGAATGCTCCAAGTTTCACTGTCTGAGAGCGATTCTCTAGGAAGGATGCAAAGCATTTTAGACTCAAATATGTGGCTCCTGCAACTTCTGTGAGGCGGACAAGTAGATTATTGTGGTCCACTGTATCAAATGCTGCACTAAGGTCTAGCAGTATCAGGAGACATGATTCTCCATCATCTGCAGCTTCGAGGGCATCATCCCATTGTTTTGGAAGTGCCGTTTCTGTGCCATGGCCTGGGCGGAAGCCTGATTGTAGAGTGTCCAGAAGTTGATGTGTGTCCAGGTGGTGTTGTAACTGTTGTACTACTGCTTTCTCCATGATCTTGGAGATGGTGTTAAGGCTTGTTATCAGTCTGCGGTCGTTAGGGTCCTTGGGGTCGAGATTGGGTTTCTTTAGCAGGGGTTTGACGGTGCCTTGCTTGAGGGAGGTTGGCACAATCCCTTCTTTGAATGACTGATTTATGAGGTGTGTTATGGTGGGAGCCAGGATGTCGGAGCATTCTTTCAGGAGTTTCGTGAGAATGATGTCATTTGGTGATGTGCTGTCTCGAAGGCTTCTCATAATGGTTTTAGTTGTGTCAGTGGTGATCGGGGTCAAGAGGAAGTCCGGCGGTTGTGTGATGTTCGTATTGATGTCCTCTTTTTGCTTTGGTTGGGTGAGGTTTGTTGTTTTTTTCTGTTGGATAGATTTTCGATGTTGTCGATGAAGAAATTTGATAACTCATTGCAGAATTATTATTATTATATTATTATACAGTATTTATATAGCGCCAACGATATTCTTGAGTATCGTTTGCTGGGGGCTCTAAGCAGGACGGGTTCATTGACTGGGCAACTATTTCGAAGAGTTTCCGCGGCCGGTTTATGGCAGTTGAGATGATATTCGAAAAATGTTCTTTTTTGGCTATGAAGATTGCTTTGTGGTATTTCACCGTGAGTACTTTATAGTTTGTGTGGTTTTCCTTGGTAGGATTCCTTCTCCATGCTCTTTCAGCCCTTCTACATTCCTGCTTGAGTAGGGTGAGGTATCCATTAAACCATCTTGAGGTTTTTTTGCAGATGAGTGTTCTGCGTTTTGGCGCTACTGAGTCTGCTGTTTGTAGTAGTACCTTGTTTAGGGAGTTGAGTGTTTGTTCCGTTGAGAGGTTTGAGTTTAGCGATTGTATTTTGTTTGATTATGTGGTTTTTAAGAGTTCAGAGTGCAGCCTCTTCTGAGATCTGTTCCAGTGTGTTGTTGCGTGTTTCTGTTTTTGGAGGGTGGTGTTCAAGGTGATTTTAAATTTGATAGCGCGGTGGTCCGTCCATGGTAGTGGTGTGTTGTCGAATATGTTAAAGTCCACATTCTGTTGGAAGATGAGGTCTAGAGTGTGTCCTGAACCATGCGTAGGAGTGTTTATCAGTTGTTGAAGACCTAGTTCTTCCAGTTGGTTGATGCAGGCGGTCGCAATAGGGTCTTGGGTAGAGTTTTCCCAAAGGTTGAAGTCTCCAAGTACCAGAAGGTTTTTGGTTTTCAGGGTGTGCATTGTAATAAGTTCAGTGAGTGGTGTAGGGAGATTGGTCTTTGGTCCTGGTGGTCTGTAGCATAGTAATATGTGAATGGTGTCTTGGGGTGTTGTTTGGAGATGCAGGGGGAGCGTCTCCATGAAAGGCACTGAGTTCTGTGAAGTTGGTTTGGTGAAGGCAAGGTGCGATTTGAAGATTACTGCTAGGCATCCTCCTTTTTTTCCTACTCTATGCTCAGTTAGGATATTGTAGTTCTCAGGTACCAATTCAGTTAGGATGGTATTGCAGTCGGATGTTAGCCAGCTTTCCGTAATGAAGAGGCAATCAATGTTGTTTTCAATGATGAAGTCGTGGATTTCCAGTCTGTGCTTGACTGCAGATCTGGTGTTGATCAGGGCGCATGCTAGCTGTTTTCGTTGGATTGGTGTCTCCCTGTAATTGATGGTTGCTTGTAGGTTGGTCCTTAGTAATTTTTCTTTTTTTAGTCTTTTTTGAGTGGCGGTTGGTTGAGTTGAACCGGTGTTTCTTAGCCTATGGAGGGCCTCCCCTGTGTACTTGAAAATGCACATGGTGAGGGCAAAAAGTTGCTGAAGGAAGAAGATGGAGGAGATGGAGGGCTGCCTACCCACCCTCCCATTGATCCAGAGGAAGGCGAAAAAACCCCTAGCTGAGCTGGCCAATTGCTCCAGCAGAGGAAAAATTCCTTCCTGACCCCCCGAGGGGCGATCGGGTCCGAGACCCTGGATCAACACTAAGGTACCCTGGTGGCTTACCTGTACCGGATGGTCCGGAGGATGAAGGTGGGGGGAGGGGGGAGGAATGGGAGGGTCTGGCCGCTACTTACTGGTTGGAATGGTGCTGTGGCTGGGTCTTGGTGGGTTTAAGATGGGCGCTGAACAGGTCCAAAGTCTCTGGTGGTAGCCTGTGCCCATGTAGTGAGGTCCGGTGTAGAGGAGGGGGTGTTCCAGGTGTAGGGCACGGGCCCTCTGGACAGGAGTGGGTGCTGGGTGGCAGGAGCTAGGCCGCAGCCGTGGTCTGACCCCCGAGTCTAATAACTAGAGAGCGGGTGATTGGACAGCGGCTGCGGTGATGCAGTCTGGAGTAGGTTGGACGGCCTGGGGGGGGAAGGGGACCAGGTCCGGGTACTAACCTGCTGAGGTGGGGGTCCGGGATGAGCTCCGGTGGAGGTAGTGGTTGCGACCGTACTGGGTGGACCAATATGGCCGACGGGCTGAGCCTGTGTCGTGGGCTGTCCTGATGCGGGCATCTATCTCCTTTCGCCAGTATCTAAGATGGCGTTGGGTGCAGTGGATCGCTACAGCGCATGCACGGCGCGTGTGTCACTTCTGCCATGACGGCAGTCTATTTAAAAAATGATGTTTATGCTGTATGACTGCACAGGCTATTGCTCTGCATCCAGAATGCTCACACTCTGCATTTTTTCACATCTCCTATTGCTGCCACCGCTTACTGACTACCTGCTGACCGGGTAAGACTTATATTACCTCTCATGGCTGTTTTTTATACAGATGCTAATGCATGCTAAAAGATACTGTACTGAGCTTCACAGGGTTAACCCCTTCCTTCACAGATACACTCTATCTTTTGCTCATGGAGGCCGCTGCCCCAGCAGACCATCTACAGCCAGTAAGGTAAGAGGCATCATGTTTGGTAAGTAGTGAAGAGGAGTAAAAGAGAGCCATGCCACTAATATCACTTTATCCTGATAGCCCTGGCAGGTTGTCAAAATCATCTCAATCCAAATGGAAAGAGAGATCCCCTTCAAGACATTCACATTCTAGAAGAAGCAGGTCAAGGACTTCCTCCCACCATCACAGTAGAACATCATCCTCCCACCAATCACAACCCACCCACCATAACCAACCTGCAGCCAATGCCTGCTGGATTTGTGGAGCACAAGCCCTTCCTAACAAGCTAGCTTGCCAAACATGTGCTGAAGAAGCCACCAGGGAAAGGGAATCGGATGCATTGGAAGTATCGAACATAATCAGAGAGTCTGTTAAAGAATCAATTCTATCAGCCACAGAACCAGTTAGATCAGTACAAAGCACATCAGCAACAGTCACCTGCGTACCGCAAGAATCAGATGACTCATCAGCAGAAGAGTATTCTCCAGTGTCAGTTGGCTTTGATTTTGCTTTAATAGACCCCTTTGCGAAGTCAGTAAAAGAGGTAATTGGTTGGGAAGAACCAAAGGAATCGCCCCGCAAGCTCAGAAAATATTTCAATAACCTAAAAAGGGATCCAGAAACCTTTCCTTTTATCAATGAACTTGAGGAGTTATTTAAAGACAAGTGGCAAAAACCTGAGAAGAAGTCCAGCCTAAACAATAGGATAGCAAAGCTATATCCTCTAAAGGAACCAGCCGTAAACCCACTTATCATGGCACCTGTAGTGGGTGCATCATTAATGCGTCTCGCCAGACACGTGACATTGCCAATAGAAGACGCAGTGACTTTCAGGGATGTCTTGGACCGGAAAATTGACCTCGATCTCAAAAAAGCCTATTCAGCAGCAGGAGGAGCATGCAGACCAGCTATTACATTAGCAGCAGTCAGCAGAGCAATTAGTAGCTGGACCTCTAATATTGAAAAACTACTGGCAGAAGCAGCTGATCAGGAGAGAATCGTATCTGCTCTACAGGAACTCAGCCTAGCAGGGGACTTCGTAGCCAAAGCATCAGTAGATATAATAAGATCGACAGCAAGGGCGATGTTGTCCTCGGTCATATCCAGGAGAGACTTATGGTTAAAGCCGTGGGTAGCAGATACAGCTTCCAAATCAAACTGGTGCAAGATCCCCTGTGACGGAACCAACCTGTTCGGTCCTAAGTTAGACTTCGCCATCTCGTAAGTCACAGAGGGAAAATCGGGTCTTATTCCCTCAGCCGTAAATAGTCACATCGGATGCCAGCCTACAAGGTTGGGGAGCACATTACCAGGATCAAGCGGTACAAGGCCGCTGGTTTTTCCGCCCTCTGTGCGTGGTATCGAACATTCTAGAACTCAGGGCCGCCTTTCAAGCTCTCCTTGCATTCAAGCCATCACTCACAGGAAGGAGTGTATTAGTACGCATGGACAATACGGTGGCAGTGAACTACATCCAGAGGCAAGGGGGCACCCAGAGCAGTGCCCTCATGTGGGAGGTACGGCCTCGACTGGGCTCAGATCCATTTGGAAGACCTGAAAGCAGTGTATGTCCCGGCAGTGCAGAACCAACTGGCGGATGATCTAAGCCGAACGTTCAACTCGAACAACGAATGGTCACTAAGTCAACAAGCCTTTTCCCTTCTAACACGCAAATGGGGAATTCCCAATATCGACTTGGCAGCAACTCCAATGAACAACAAGTGTGCCAAGTTCTTGGCGAGATTTGCCTATCCAACAGCACTAGGGGTCGACTGTCTCCATCACCAGTGGAGCTTCCGTTTAGGTTACATATTCCATCCAATCCCCTTAATAGCCAGGTTCCTAGCCAGGCTGAGAAACTCAACATCCACTGTGATTTCAGTAATACCGTTTTGGCCAGGGAGGCCGTGGTTCACAACCATCCTACAACTGAGTACAGAGAACCCATTACTCCTTCCAGTAACTCCAGACCTACTCTCACAGGGCCAGTTCCTACATCCAGCACCAGAAAGGTTACACCTAATGGCTTGGAAGTTGAAAGGTAGAGGCTTCTAGATCAAGGTTGCTCACTGAGGGTGGTGGCCACCTTACAACAGGCAAGGAAGAAGTCTACAAACGGCACATATAACAGAATTTGGGAAATATTCACTACATTGGCACAAGAGCAGCCCTGGGACCCACTTTCTCCTACAGTGTCACAAATTCTTGAATTTTTACAATTAGGCCTGGAGAAGGGGCTAAGTTCAAGCACCCTAAAGGTTCAAATATCTGCCTTATCGGCCATGATGGGAATCAAATGGGCCTTCAATCCTCTTATAATCCAATTTCAAAAAGCATGCTTGAAACTAAGACCACCTAGAAAGCCAACCTTCCCGACCTGGGACTTAACAATAGTTCTGGAAGCCTTATCGAAAGAATCGTTTTTTCCTCTGGAGTCAGTGTCTGTATTGGATCTAACCCTCAAATTAACCTTCTTAGTGGCAATAACTTCTGCAAAAAGAGTGTCCGAGCTGCTAGCACTTTCAATAAAAGAGCCTCATTTGCGGTTCTATCCTGATAGAGTTGTATTAACACCATCTGAACAATTCATACCAAAAGTGGCGTCTGCTTTCCACTTCAATCCAGAGATCAGTTTACCAGCTTTTCTCACTAACCAAGGGATTCCACATCCACTAGATATTAAATCACTAATTTCTTCATATCTGGAAGCCACAAAACCATTCAGGAAAACAGAAAACTTGCTAGTCATACCATATGGCCCTAGAAAAGGTCAGGCAGCTTCTTCCAGGACAATAGCCTCTGGCTAAATAAGATCATTAAAAAAGCATATGCAATTCAGCTTCTTCCAATACCTAACGACCTAAAGGCTCATTCGACCAGGGCAGTGGCGACCTCTTGGGCAGCGTATTGTAGAGTGTCTCCAGAAACGATCTGCAAAGCAGCAACTTGGTCTTCTAGAACCACGTTCATGTCTCACTACAAAATAGACCCGGTTCGTTTATTCGTTGAATTTGGGAGATCGTTTATTAAAGCGAATTCTTACATATCCTGTGAATAAAATAAAATCTTCTTGCAAAGCACCCACCCATGTAGCGAGATATTTCCCAGTGTGTGTGCTGCCATAATGCGTCAGGAAAACCAGATGCCAGCAGAGAAAATGGAAAATTGTATACTCACCTTTCCGTAATTTTCCTTTCCTGATGCATCCCATGGCAGCACACAGATTCCCTCCTGTCTAAGGTGATAGATACTGAGAATGCAGCAGGGCTCCTCTTCAAAACTTATAGCTAATCAGTCCTATCAAGTTGTCGGGGCGGAGTCACAACCCAGTGTGTGTACTGCCATGGGATGCGTCAGGAAAGGAAAATTACGGAAAGGTGAGTATACAATTTTCCATTTTCTCTGCTGGCATCTGAAAGTGGTGATTAATGCCACCCGGTTTTTAAAAGATGGTCTAGTGACCAGTTGTTTGCAACTATCCGTTTGGCTCACTCCTTGGTCGATCAGGGTTATATATTGTTTGGGGAGGTGCAGCCTTTGATCAAGATCTGTACTGAGCTGGCCCTGCCCTGTATTCCAGAGGGCCATGATGATTTCACTCCTCCTTTTAATGTGAATCAGGTTGTGTACCTATCCTGCATTCAACCCACCTGCCTCTTCTCAGCTGCCTACCAACCCACAAAAGCTCCCCCCAGCTACTGTTACCTCTTCTCTGCCATATACCAATTCTCCTTTCCAGTCTGCTGCACCCCTTACCTACAGTCCTGCAGTCACCTACAGAGCTTCAGTGGCTAAGCCAAAGAAAAAACTAAAGTTTTTCCCAACTAAAACGATCCTGCCATTAACCCGACCTGCCTCCACACCCATCAATCTGTCCCAGCTTGAAGTTCCGGTGCCAGTATGCCAGCCTCAAGTGCCAGAGTTCCACCCTGAGGTGGCAGAGTTCCAGCATGTGGTGCTAGTGTTCCAGCCCGAGGTGCTAGTGAGCCAGAAACAGTGTCCCAGCCTGAAGAGCCAGAGCCAGCGTTCCAGCCTGAAGAGCCAGAGCCAGCGTTCCAGCCTGAAGAGCCAGATCCAGCGTTCCATCCTGAAGAGCCAGATCCAGTGTTCCAGCCTGAAGAGCCAGATCCAGCATTCTAGACTGAAGAGCCAGCATTCCAGCCTGAAGAGCCAGTGTTCCAGTCTGAAGAGCCAGAGCCAGCGTTCCAGTCTGAAGAGCCAGAGCCAGTGTTCCAGCCTGAAGAGCCAGAGCCAGGGTTCCAGTCTGAAGAGCCAGGGTTCCAGTCTGAAGAGCCAGCGTTCCAATCTAAAGAGCCAGAGTCAGCGTTCCAGTCTGAGGAGCCAGCGTTCCAGCCTGAAGTCCCGGTGTCTGTTTCCCAGTCTGAGGTTGTGCTGCCTGTTTCCTGGTCTGAGGGTGCGTTGCCCATTTCCCGGCCTGCAGAGCCTGCTGCCCAACCTGATGTGTTCCTGTCTGCTGCCCAGCCTGATGTGTCCCTATGTGCTGCCCAGCCTGATGAGCCACTGTCTGCTGCCCAGCTTGAAGTGCCCATGCCTGCTGCCCAGCTTGAAGTGCCCGTGCCTGCAGCCCAGTATGAAGTGCCCGTGCCTGCGGCCCAGCTTGAAGTGCCTGCTGCCCAGCTTGATGTGCCCATGCCTGCTGCCCAGCTGGATGTGCCTGCTGCCCAGCTTGATGTGCCAGTGCCTGCTGCCCAGCCTGATATACCCATGCCTGCTGCCCAGCTTGATGTGCCTGTATCTGCTGCCCCGCTCGATGTGCCTGTGCCTACTGCCCTGCTTGATGTGCCTGTGCCTGCTGCCCTACTTGATATGCCTGTGCCTGCTGCCCCGCTTGATGTGCCTGTGTCTGCTGCCCAGCTTGATGTGCCTGCTGCTCAGCTTGATGTGCCCGTGCCTGCTGCCCAGCTTGATGTGCCTGCTGTCCAGCTTGATGTGCCTGTGCCTGCTGCCCAGTCTAATGTACCCGTGCCTGCTGCCCAGCTTGATGTGCCTGTACCTGCTGGCCAGCTTGATGTACCTGTGCCTGCTGCCAAACTCAATGTGCCTGTGCCTGCTGCCCCGCTCGATGTGTCCCTGCCTGCTGCCCTGCTTGTTGTGCTGTGCCTGCTGCCCAGCTTGAAGTGCTTGCTGCCCAGCTTAATGTGCCCATGCCTGCTGCCCAACTGGATGTGCCTGCTGCACAGCTTGATTTGCCCATGCCTGCTGCCCAGCCTGATGTACCCGTGCCTGCTGCCCCGCTTAATGTGCCTGTGCCTGATGCCCCCCTTGATGTGCCCATGCCAGCTGACCAGCTTGATGTGCCCATGCCTGTTGCCCAGTTTGATGTGCCTGCCACCCAGCACGATGTGCCTGCTACTCAGCTTTAGGTTCCTGTGCCTGCTACCCAGCTGTGCCTGCTGCCCCGCTTGATGTGCCTGTGTCTGCTGCCCAGCTTGATGTGCCTGCTGCCCAGATTGATGTGCCCGTGCCTGCTGCCCAGCTTGATGTGCCTGCTGTCCAGCTTGATGTGCCTGTGCCTGCTGCCCAGTCTAATGTACCTGTGCCTGCTGCCCAGCTTGATGTGCCTGTACCTGCTGGCCAGCTTGATGTACCTGTGCCTGCTGCCAAACTCAATGTGCCTGTGCCTGCTGCCCCGCTCGATGTGTCCCTGCCTGCTGCCCTGCTTGTTGTGCTGTGCCTGCTGCCCAGCTTGAAGTGCCTGCTGCACAGCTTAATGTGCCCATACCTGCTGCCCAGCTTAATGTGCCTGCTGCACAGCTTGATTTGCCCATGCCTGCTGCCCAGCCTGATGTACCCGTGCCTGCTGCCTAGCTTTATGTGCCTGCTGCCCCGCTTAATGTGCCTGTGCCTGATGCCCCCCTTGATGTGCCCATGCCGGCTGACCAGCTTGATGTGCCCATGCCTGTTGCCCAGTTTGATGTGCCTGCCACCCAGCACGATATGCCTGCTACTCAGCTTGAGGTTCCTGTGCCTGCTACCCAGCTTGACATACTTATTGCCCAAGCTGATGTGACTTTGCCCATGGACGCCATGGACTTTCTCCAGCAATGGCTATTTGGAGCGTCCGGAGGTCGCTCCTTCGAGGGGGGTACTGTTAGGAAAGGTTCCCTCTTCTGGTAATATCTATCATTTGGCGTGCAGTACTGAGGTCCACCAGCAGGTGTCTCCTGGCAGTTTGAAACTGTCAGGAGAGCCTTTCCCTGCTGGTATTATGTGATCTCTGGGCCGCAGTACTGGCATCCACCAGTGGGTGGTTACTGGCAGTGTGGGGCCAACATTACCTCTTGCAATCAGGCATCACCTGAGTCTAATTGAGATGTGTATAAATATCCGACAAGTGCACACACACCTTGCCTTGGTATTGTCCTTGTGCCCTGACCTGCAGCCTGTTTATCTGTTATCCTGATCCTGGACCTGAACCCTGATTCTTGTATCCTGAACCTGTTTGTATCTGTTCCTGTATCCCTGGATCCTTGCCCTGCAGCCTGATTCCTTCCATCTTGTTCCCTGTCTGTTTACTCCTGGCCCCCCATCTCCTGTTTATGATCCTGGCCTGGCCTGGCTTGACTACGATTCTGGTACTCCCTTTTGCTATATATACTGGTTGGTTTATTATCACTGTTTGGTTGTTCAGTTTGTTCACTCTGTTTGTATTGGTGGTGTGTTCACATTTATATGCATTTACTTTAATAAACTTAGTTACTTTCATCTATTTATGTCTGGTTCACTCTGTCACAGTCACACAGTTCTGGTTACATCTGGTTTATGACACTACGCCTCTGCATACACTTACTGGGGCCAATTTAGATAGGAACTGTTTAACCTTTAATCTGTCACAAGTTAGCCTGCAGTTTCCTGCTTGTGTATTCTTACCTCCTTGTTGCAATGCTTTCTCTACCCTGATTCATTTTATATGTATGGTTTGGCTGTGCTCACCTAGGTGCATAACCTGCTATTCTGTAAGCTTTTATTTCCTTCCCTTCCATCACTTCCTGGCCTGCCTCCTAGCTTGCTTGCCTATATAAGTTATATATATGCTTAGTGTAGCCCACATTGCCTGAGCAGCTTCACAGTTCTCTCAGCTCCAGTTCGCTTGTTACTTGTGTATCCTGTGCCTGACTTCCTGTTTATCGACCCCGTACACAGCACCGTCTATGCTTGCTGCCCGTCCTGACATTGGCTTGTCTCCTGGATTTCCTGTTGTCTCCAGTAGTTTGGTCTTTCACATCCTCAGCTGGGCATACCTGGGAGCTACGACCCTGTTCCAGCTTGCTGCAAGTCTATCCCCACCATCAAGGACTCTGTTGAAGAAACAGCCTGGGGCTTAGACTCCTGCCCTGGGGAACCCCAAGGGCTCACAACCACAGACACTTGGCAATGTCTTTGGAGTGTAGGAAGAAATCCACGCAGGCACAGGGAGAACTTTCAAACTCCAGGCAGGCAGTGCTGTGGTTGTTTAAACCAATGACCCTAGTGCTGCCAGGCATTTAGCTCTTTTTTCTATTTCTGTATGTTTTATTTTTTAATTAAAAAACAAAATACATAGCTGCCTTCTAACAACATGTAAGGGGGTTCTTTAAGGGTAACTCCGCTTTTGTGTGAAAAAAAAATTGCAAATAAGAAAATATATTTCCTTTTCAATCTGCAGTGCTGTAACTTTCTGTAAAATGCAATGCACTATTGCATCCTGGAGGCATTAGACCAGAGATGTCATTCCGTACGTGTGTGATTGGGTCTGCACTATGATACAAGTCAGATTTTAGGCATCCACTGCAACAAAAGTTTCCGTTTTATTAGGATGGTCCTAACATGGTCCGACGTAGTTGAAATAAGATCTGGATGAAGAGAGGTCCCATGTACACATGATATGCTAGCGCTATCTCTTGGTATTTGGAATGCCCCACCATGTAGGATTTTTAAATTTTTTCCAGGTGAGAAGTCCTCATTTGTACCTGCTGCTTTCTAACCTGGGTTTTTTTTGTGCTGCCTTGTTATCCTTGTTCACATTGGTTTGCATATAAGTTTAGTACTTTTATTTCTTCTCAGATCTCTCTATATTAGGGCCCATTATTTATTTTTTATTAAATATTCTTTTTATTTTCTTTCTTTGTTTTTCTCCTGTCATGTGCACCTTTGGGCTTCCCCAGAAAGTTTTCCAATGCGCACAGTGCAGGTAAGATCCTGAGGAAGCAGCCCTGTCCATGTGTAGATCATTGACTGATGTGACATTCCAGTATCAGGATGCATATAACATTTTCACTTATAATAATCTTATTTTTTTAACAGTTTATTATAAATATTTTCCTTCCAGAATTTTTAATGAGAAAACTTGTTTGTAATAAGAAATATTATACTTTTATGGAATTCTGATGGTTGTTTATTGATATGATTTCCTGGCAGGCATAATTAGTCCTACATATTTTTTTCATTCTTATGTTTATATATTTGGGGATAATGCCCCTGGGACATCATTATTTCTTCTGTTTGTGGTGTTTCCACTTACTCAGATTTGATTTGAATTAGCTTTTGCACAGAATAACTTTCCAGTAAGGAAATGCACTTGTGAGGACATTGATCAAATAAAAGAATACCTGGTCTGAGCGTAATGTGAACACCTCAGTATGGGAAGGGGGTTAACACTGTATGCAGAGAAGTAGGGAGTGCAGACACAGTTGGGACCAAGAAAGGAGTAGCAGGGTTAAGGTGTTGAGAGAGAGAGTGCAAAAGGGATGGATAAATGGCTGCTTGTAAGGAGAGGCACAGGTGGAATGAGAGAAGTTTGTGGCCTATAGGGGCCCTTTTTCAAAAAAGGAAAGAGAGAGAACAAAATCATAGAGCTATGAACACTCAGAAGATAGTGTTGTGCAAGATCAAGATAGAATAGTCAGGGGAGCCATGGTGAGGGGTGCTTATGGATAGGCATCTGAAAACAAATTTCTTGCTGTGATGTATTTACCATTAAAACAGACTTTCCTTCTGCAGTACAGTCACCTGTGAATTACTGGTTACATGCACGCAGTTTTGCATTTACATGTTTGAAGAGTCGCAAACATGTAAGGCACCTATCACTTTGATACCAGCCCATATGCTCTTCAGCACTGGGGAGGAATTAGGGAACTAGTGTGCTATGCTGATGATAAATTATATGCAGCTAACCTTTACTCTAAAACTCTGGATTCTATAAACCATGAATTTCTGGAAGATTCACATACAGTTAAATTACAATTACACAAAAGAAAATTTTTCAGTTACACTAGACAGTATATAGCATGTCATCCTATCTCTAAGTGGACCATAAGGGCTCATTTACACTTGCTTCAACTTCAACACACATTAAAGCACCTGCTGCTTCAACGTGCTTTTTACAGTGATGCTTTTTTGAAGCTTTAATAAAGCTTGGCAAATGCCCTGTGTATATGTTGATTTTCTATTTGCTTTGAAAGGCCCAGCAGAACCCTAGCTCAGTAGTACTCCTGTTCAGCAGATTCCCCAGCTCATTGTTACCCTCATTCAGCAAATACCCAGCTTATTAGTACCCTTTTTCAAGAGATCCCCTGCTCAGTAGTACTCCAAGCTCTGCTGCTTTGAAGCACCAAGAAAGTGACATAGGGTATCATTTTTGAAGAGAAGCAAAGCAAAGCAAACACAATGTGTAAACAGAACTGTAAGCTTACCATATTATTTAGAAACAGGTGCTTTAACTGGCATTCCGAGCACTTCAAAAAAGCGTGTCCAAAGCCACATTTTGAAGCAAGTGTAGACAAGCCCTAAAAGTAACAATCTACCTCATCTCACAAGGAATAGAGAAGCTGTACTGTAAAAGCCAAAAGCTTCCCCTGGAAGCAGAGGTGACAAAGAACTCAAAGCCCATTAACCTAATGATTAATCATCCTGGTGATTTTTGACGGATGTCTAGCTGGTGTATCCTCCTAAATTATCTGCTACTGAAGAGCAAACAAACTAGTATCAACATGACAGGTGACCTAATCACCAATATATTTAAGCTTTGTTTATTTCTGGTCCATTTTTATTTAAAATGATCTGATTCGCTCATAACTCTCAATGACTTACAAAAAACAGTTAGATACTGTACTTTAAATCCCAGGGGAACACGTCTGATCATACTGATTTTACCAGCATTGGGTGATAATTATAAAGCTTGTAGGTAAACTTGTGGGTAAACTCAGAAAGTGGCAGACCTTGTCATTCCCAATTCAACAGTCATTATGGAGAAAATTGCATTACATGGGTTCCCCCCACGAGTACCTTTGAGGTGTCTGCTGAGAATACAGAGCTGGTTTATGATTTGTTACTATTAAAGACAAAGAGATACTAGATTTTTAGAGCAGCCATATATGTTTATACCCGTAACAATGAGAATTTTTGGGATCCCCATTTTTTTCAAATTTGCCAAAACCACTGAGTTCCATGAAACCTCCTAAAGTTGATGACCCTGAGCTTTGGAGCATGCACTTGATCACATTTCTGTAGTGGCTTGATCCCATTTCTATCAAAAAAAGGAAGGTTTCTGCTTGATCTTTCAATTGAGGCATTTACCCCCTGGAGATCTGCTGATTAGTAAAGGGGTCTTTCTGGAACACGTGTCTCTCTCCTATGACTCTTCTAGGTGTCTCCTCCATCAAGCGAACTGACCAGTAGGCAAGCAAAGTTAATCTGGCCATAGATGGATCAAAAATTTTGATCCATCTATGGCCATTCCTGCTTGAAAGAAGTCAATCTAAGATTGACTTCTGTTAAACAGGAATGTTGGAAAATTAAATTTGATCAGTGCATGCAGCCAATCCACTGCAGTGCCGATCAGTGTATTCTGACAGTGGAAGAATCCCAACTGTCAGAATACAATAACACAGTGGGGAGGATTCCTCCACCTTCAGTACCTCAATTTTTGTTTTTGGCTGGCAAATCAACAAAAAAAACAATCCTTCTATTGCCCGCTTTACTAAACTAAATTTAGCAATAAAGCATAGCCATTCAGTCTGAAGTGAAAAAAACTAAGGACATTGTAATATGAACAGCCACGATCAGAATATATTGATCAGCATCTGCAATCAATTGATCGGCAAAAGTTTTCCAACATATCCTTTCCACAGAAGTCAATAAAAGTTAATCCCTGCTGAACCAGCTGAATTTTGACCAGTGTATGGCCAGCTTAAGGGGTATATTTTAAAATCAGTTGATATCACTGATTTAAAAAAAAAATGCTAATTTATAAAGCACAGCTGTGTCGTTCTCAAATATGCTTAGCATAAGGGCCAATGGCTCTCTTCAATTTCCCCAAATGTTCTGTACCTGTATATGTTTGTAAAAACAATTAAAAACTAAAGATGATGAAATTGTTTGTAAAAACAATTAAAAACTAAAGCTGATGAAATTGTAAGGGAAGGATTATAGATACAACAAGGAGGGAACTAGCATTGTTAGAAGAAGACTAGCAATGGCAACCCCATATTTCTTCACAGTTGTTCTTATTCAACTGAATAGACATTATGGGAAAGATATACGATAGCTACCAAAATAGTATATAAACTGTAATACAAAATACTATAATTTCCATGTTATTGATTAATCATTCAATGTGATCTGTTTAATGTTTTCTATAATCAATAAGCAACTACAATTCTGCCTATTCATGCATGACCATTATTACTATATTTTGCAATGTCCTATTTAAATCTTGCCCATATTATGTATTTAAACGATCACAATTTAAGATATTACTCTGGTACACTTTATTTACATTGCATTGCTTTGAGTCAAAGGCTTACCCCCTGGTGTCTCCAAAAGGCTTGTGCTGACACAGAATATCAAATCACAGGCAGTCTGTTTTGTCCTCGTTAGTCCCCCTTGCTGCAGCATGGAAAAAAAATTACATTGGGAGGATATTCAAACATAACAAATGTGTTCTGAGAATAAATATACATACATAAATGAATTTAAAAATGCTGAATAAGTGCTTTGGAACAGCAGAAACCCTTAATCACAATACCACAGAACCAAAGCACCATTGCTTCCTTCTTGAGACTCATAGCAAGTCTGGGATTTATCAGAAAAAACTTGGGTGTTAATGACCTGCAATACTTTTTAAAAGGAGACTGGTATGACTCTTTTATACAGGGGTATTTTTCCATTGGCAATAGAAGAATTTACCTTACAAATGTAGTAAGGTTCTTTATCTGTTTTTTAAATCAGGGAACAGCATACAGTATTTACCTTCATTAACAAAGCAGTTAGTATGTTGCAACTGTTTTACTGGAATAAAACTATTTTTTTTATGGTTCATGTGAACCGAAAGTTCAGTGGTCATTTTAGTGTCTAGTAAATTCAAGTCACGCATGGCTTATTTACTGACACTTATACCACTCATTGCTTCACAAAATAAAATTTCTTTGTTGAATTCACACTGTTCAATGAATAACACATTTTTCAAAACAAAGAATACCGATTTCGATTTTTTTAATTATTTCCTGTGTTCTTTTTTTTTGCACAATCTTTCCTTTACTCAATAAGAACAACGCTAAGCAAGATCAACCAAGGATTTTCTATGTTAAAACCCAAAACTTTATTGCTATACATAAAACATAACATTTAAGCAGTTTTACTGTATATGAAACCCTGTCTTGATCTATGATGAACTTGTGAAATTGTTCTATTTTTCTAGCTTTGTCACATTTGCTGTTCAAGATTTATGATGACCTTGTGAAAAGCAAATAAAAAAATAAATAATACATGTTAGTAATGAAGATTGGCTAACTATGAAAGATCAACTCATGTTTTCCAAGTTTGAATCTGCTGACCCATCATTTATTTATTTTTTGGCAAACCTTTGTGTGCCTGTTTCCCAATATCAAGAGTATTGATATTAAACTACAACTTTGTGACTCTTCTGCTATGTTCTTATGGCTTTCAACTTTATAGTATTGGGGTGTCGATACAAGGGAATTATCGTATCTTCATCAGGAGGAGCATCCCCCTGATGAAGATACAATATTTCTCTTGTATCGACACGTGTCAGGAGTCTGTCATATGGAGTAGGAGCACATGATCTTATCCATGGCTTGGCACTATTAAGGCATGCTATAGAGTGGTGCACTAATGCACCAGACCCATGTGAGTACCCTATAATAGGACTTTGTTTGCATTAAATAAAATCTTTCAAAACGTTATTACACTATGGAAGTCTCTTTTTGATATTTATATATGAGGATGCCACATCTTTGAGCAGTATTTGGACCTTGTAACCTGACCTGGAATCTGTTTTGATGATTCAAAAGTGTGTACTGACCAAACTTAATTGCGAGGTCACACACTCTGAGGTGAGCGGCCATTACCTTGGGGTGGGGAGCACCTGAGTGTAATCACTGCTGAAGATCGCTATATTCACAGCCACCTATCAAGTCACGTTTATTATCTTTAGATTAAGGATGCTGAAAACTGACCCTGGATGGTCAGAGTATCATGGACCTATATGCACCTGAGCACTTTATGGATCACATTTGTATCAATAATTATATTATATGAAATGTGTGTATATTCACGCTATATGATGTTGTAAGCTGTATGATGACAACAGTCACATATATATATATATATATATATATATATATATATATATATATATATATATATATAATCTTGGGATTGAATTTATAGGCACATCACTTGTTAACAATTTTTGTTTAAGTGTTTTGCTGCAGGTTCAGCAGATCATTAAGGGGATAGTGCAGCACATTATTTATCTATCTATGATTCTCACATGTTAGTATGGGACGTGATTAGTGCTAGCAGCTGTCATCACACTATTAAAAGATTGGGGATCTTTGATTTGGTAGCTCGCAAGACCTTTACTACTGTTTCAAAAAATAATTTTCAGATAGAAGTTTTTAAAAGGAACAGTGATTTTAATAATGCTTAAGGTGAAACAATAAAAAAGAAAAAATCCTTTAAATATAGTGCCTGGGGGGTCCCTTTAGTCTACCTGTAAAGTGACACGTCTGTACAGTGCATAGAACCTGCTTCAGCAAAACCGACATTTATAAGGAAATTAAAACGACATTTAAATAGATTTTCCCTGCAAGCTTTCTTTTTTGGACAAGCTGGAATTTAGACGCTGGGCATGTGGGTGGCAGGGATTACCCTTCATTCAATTAGTGCCCCAGAATGCCCTGTGAAGCGCGCAGTGCATTGTGGGGCGGTCAGACATGATTGTGCTCTCTGATTGATTTTCTTTCATCTATGTGCGTGCATGTGTGTGGGGGGGGATGGGGAGTTTTTTTTTTTAGTTATTGTTATTGTTTTCATTTGTTATTTAATATTTTATTATTTTATTATGTTTTAAGTTATTTATTTTCTGTTTTTACATTTAGCGTCATTGCTATCACAAGGGGGCTAACAAACTCCCTATGCGATAGCATTGGGAAGGTGGCAGGTGCTATTTATGGTGACATCCGAGGTCTATTAGACACTTGGGGGTTTATGTACTAAAACTGATGAGTGCAAAATCTGGTTCAGCTGTGCATTGTAGCCAACCAGCTTCTAACTCCAGCTTTTTACCTAAGCTTTGAAAAAAAAACCTGGAAGCTGACTGGTTTCTATGCAGAGCTGCACCAGATTTTGCATCCTCCAGTTTTAGTAAATCAACCCCCTAATATATCCCTTGCCCTCCACTAAAGTAGATCAAGTGCTGACTCCCCTAGTTGGGATTGTGACAGCTATGAAACAGGAAAAGGTCAGATCTGAGTGCCGCTGGGTTAACAGAGCTCCTCCCACTTATCATTCTGAAACTGTTTCTTGTGGCCCCAGGCTACTGGGAGAGGCAGGATAGCCTAGAAACCATCTAGTGGGGGTGAACCACAGTAAAGGGATTGGGCAGCTCTGTATACAGTGGGGTGTACAGTGGGAGCCAGCTCAATAACAGCACTGCACACAACCTTTTCACAGTTTGAATGCACTAGATACATACAAAATGCTGGACTAGTTAAAGTAAATCTGCCTCAGGAAGGGGAGTTAGTCATAATCATGTAATGAATATATCCATAGGTAGGGGTTACCTTCAGAGAGAACTGCAGGTTAAAACAATACGTAGATTCAGAAATAAAAACAGCTGAAGTTTTATGCTAATTTCCTCATAAGACATGAGCTTGGTCCACTCCCCCCTACATCAATAGACAAGAATCAAGTTCAACAGATAGAGGAATTTCATTACAAGCTAAATTTCAATAGCCCAGGTGTGTCAAAAACAGTAAACCTGAAGTAGAAAATAAGTTCCTAATCCATGCTAGCAGTGGCACATCTAGGTGCCTGCACATTATGGGATCTATTTATAAAAAAAAACTGTGTGAAAAGCTCAACAGTCATGCAGCCATTGCATATCTCCTTAAAGAGATTGTAAAGGAAAGCATTTTATAAAAAAAATAACAAACATGTCATACCTGATCTGTGCAGTGGTTTTGCACAGAGCAGCCCCGATCCTCCTTTTCTCTGGTCCCCCCGGCGTTCTCTGCCCCTCCCCCTTATTGCGTGCCCCCATAGCAAGCCACTTGCTGTAGGGGGCACTCATGTGTGTGCGCTCCCAAGCCAGATCTCTGCATCCATAAGACACAGAGATTATGGCTCAGCCCCACCCCCCGCTCCTGCCTCACTGACTGTTGACAGCACTGGGAGCCAAAGGCTCCTGCATCTCAGCCAATCAGGAGGGAAAGACCTGGGAGAGCTGCACACTGAAGATTTTTTACCTTCATACATAGAAAACTTTCAGCCTTAACAACCACTTTAAGGTGTCTAATGTGTGTATTTCCTATGATCCTCTGCTCCATCTAGTGGCCCTGATGCAGTATTTTCCTAATTGCAGGAATTTCTAAAAATACAGATTATGGGCACTAGAATAGCTTTGATGATCACAGAAAATACACATTATGACAAATAATAGACAACGAAGTTTGTTATCTAATTCAATCAATTTGGTTAACATCATAAAGTCATGTGAAAAATGAGGTACATCCAATGGAAATTGTTGACTTTTTCAACATATTTAAAAATATTGATTTCTAATCATTTGAAGATCTTTTTAAATCCAGTGCCAGCCCCATAGGCATATATAACTTTCTTTCTGATGGCCTTAAAGATCTTTATAGATCTTGGCATGATTACACCACAAATGTCAATAGCAAAGAGCACACCAGACCCTAGATGTCTTAGGATTAAATAAGACAGGTTCCACCTGAATACTCACTAAGGAGATTCTGATCATTGCCACTTAATCTACAACACCAGATTCTAATTTCATGGAATTGAAGTGGTGGTAAATGTAAGGGTGTACTTTTGTTAATTTAGATGAAAATGAATACACCATGTTAAGTTTATGCTCCATTAGTTTAAGTACATCGCTTTTATCTGTAGGCACTATTTTAACCACTTGCCGACTGCTGCATGCTGATATACGTCGGCACAATGGCAGCGGTGGGCAAATGGGCATACCTGTACGTCCCCTTTAAGAGGCGGGGCTAGCAGGTGGTCTCCCGGCGATCGTGTCACGGAGCAGAAGAACGTGGAAGTGCCTATGTAAACAAGGCATTTCCCCGTTCTGCCTTGTGTCATGACAGAGATCACTGCTCCCTGTCATCGGGAGCAGTGATCTCTAACCTTGTCATGTGAGTTGAAGCCCATCCCCCCCACAGTTAGAATCACTCCCTAGGACACACTTAATCCCTTCCCTGCCAGTGTCATTTACACAGTAGTCAGTGCATTTTAGTGTCAAAAGTGTCCGATGTGTCCGCCATAATGTCGCAGTCCTGATAAAAATTGCAGATCGCCGCCATTACTATTAAAAAAAAATAATAATAAAAATGCCATAAATCTATCCCCTATCTTATAGACGCTATAACGTTTGCGCAAACCAATCAATATATGCTTATTGTGATTTTTTTAACCAAAAGTATGTAAAAGAATACATATCGGCCTAAACTGAGGAAAAAAAATTGCAAAAAGTAAAAAATAATGCGTTTTTTTCAAAATTGTCGCTCTTTTTTTTGTTTATAGCACAAAAAATAAAACCCATAGAGGTGATCAAATACCAATAAAAGAAAGCTCTATTTGTTGGGAAAAAAGGACGTCAATTTTGTTTGGGTGCAACTTCGCACGACCCCGCAATTGTCAGTTAAATTGACGCAGTGCCGAATCGCAAAAAGTGCTCTGGTCAGAAAGGGAGTAAAATCTTCCGGGGCTGAAGCGGGGTGCACTTACTTTTTTTTACATGACTGTATGTACAGTACATATTGATCCAATGAGTCTGGAATTCTCCCTAGCCACACTGTCTAGTGATGGATCAAAAGAAGAGCTCAGGAATCGGAAGGGATTGAGGAGAGGCTCTGGACCCAGAAAATTGGTCAGTAAATGTATATCAGGCTTGTGCAATTGAAGGTCAAGTCTGATAACAGCCCTATTGGGCAGGCACTTGGCAGCAGATGCTATGCATACCAGAAAGGATTATCCACTTCAGGCTCACCTTAAAAAGGACATTGCACTAAAGAAAACATAACCTTTCTTTCTTATTAGCACAGTTCAGAAGCACAGTCTTCAGGGATATTCAGGTTTTACTAGGTTACCTGTACCTATGCAATTTAGTTATTTACTAAACATTTTAAAACTCTTTTATATTTCTGCATTTTTGCCATCCTTCTGCATTTCTCTGTTAGTATTCTGTAAATAGTTCCCATGCTTTTTCAATTCAGGTGTACGAACAATCCTAAATTCTGCCGCAATCGTGATCAACATCTGAAAGCTTTTTGTATTCTATGCTAACAGTGTTTTGATATGTTTTTCCCCTGTTTCCTTAACTGCTCAAGCTGTTTGGCTATGTCTGAATTGCTGATGATGAAGCCTTTGCTGGCAGGCTGCCCAGACAGCAGAGCTCCTGTAGATTTTAGTTTCTCTAGGAGCTGCTTGCCTTCAGCATAATGGGTAACATTGAAAGCGCCAAGTCATTTGGTCGACAAGGTCAAAGTGCCTTTCATTCCTGCAATAATCAACCAATGTAGCTCTTCTTTAGGCCCAGAGAGAGAAAAGATAGAGGTCAAAAGAGCAATTACATTTCACATTGACTCCAGGAAAGGCTTAGAAGAGCAAACTGAGAAACTGAGGGAAAAAAGACTCTGATTCATTCTTTTTCATTTCCTATCTGTTCATTTTTTTTTTAAACGTTGCAAAATCCCTGAACACTTTGACAAGAATCAAATTGTAAGGTCTATTATTAGATCACAGACCCAGGATATTTAAAATGTCAGCGTGATACAAAACAATGCGAGCAATGCACAACATGAACTGTAAAGTAAAATACAAATTGAAAAGGAAAAAAGTAAATAAAGTAAATAAATTTTATATATATATATATATATATATATATATATATATATATATATATATATATATATACACATACAGTCTGTATGTATATATATATATATATATATATATATATATATATATATACACATATACACACACACAGTGTATATATGTATACATATATAGGCCAGTCTGCAGCACCTTGTATATTTATTAGGAGAGTAAAAAACTCATCAAGGAGACGTCAAAATAGCAAAAATAACAATGTTTTGGATCTATTAAAATCCTATATCAGGTATAGCAAGCATGAAAATCAGATTCTGATCACATTCATACATAGCAAATTCTCCCATTGGAGATAGGTGCACCTGGATAGTCTTCACTTAAAGCAAGATAGAGGCTAACATTACATCCAATCTCCCTGTCAGAACACAACAGCTCAGTGGGGGAGATCACTGTACTAACTTTGCATGGTTAGTACAGTGGCTCCGACCGGAACTGTCAGGTTTTTTCATGCGACCCAAAAAACTGTTATGCCACGTACACACGATTGGAATTTCCAACCACAAATGTTCGATGTGAGCTTGTTGTCAGAAGTTCCGACCGTGTGTAGGCTCCATTGGACATTTCGTGACGGAATTTCCGACAACAGATGTTTGAGAGCTGGATCTCAAATTTTCCGACAACAAAATCCATTATCGTAACTTCCGAGCGTGTGTAGACAATTCTGACGCACAAAATTCCATGCATGCTCTGAATCAAGTACATAACGGAAGCGCTTGGTCTGGAAAAACTAGCGTTCGGAATGAAGATAGCACATTTGTCACGTTTAATCTTGTAATGCAGCGCATTCTCTTCTTCTTTAGAATTCTAGAATAATGAGGTTGTTTTGCTGCTGATATTCACACAGACTTCTGAAAAACTGATTTCTTTATTATTTCTCATGATCTTCTGAATAATCTTTATTTTTTTTTTTTTTTGCCAGATCTCCAGAATAATGTTTCTATTTTTTTTATAGTGATCTCCTTTTTTTTATCAAGATCTCTTTATTTTTTTTTAATGTTTTTTTTTTCTAGTGATGTCCATAATATTTTTGTCGTTTTGTGTGTCAAGCTACCACAACACCATTATTATCTTATATTTTTTAACCTTAAGGAGATTGGTGTTGGTGTCCCTTGTTAATTTGACATTGTATTTTTGAAATACAAATACCTGCCTACTCACAAACAAACTGTTCTTTTTGAACTAAAACACATAGCCAAGTATTTGTGAAACTAAAATAGAAATTTATTAGGGGTCATAACAAAATAAAGAGGAAGGCAACGCTGGATAAACTGTTGAAATTGGCAAAGCCTTTGTACCCCAGGGCAGACATCAATTATTTGACAGGCAAAATTGGTAGCCTGACAAGTCCATTTAATAGGGAGTACAATATGGTCCAGGACTCCGAGAGATCAGGAGCAGCAGCAGATGACATGTATGTTTGAGGCCTGCGTCTTTTGCCAGACCAGACCAAACCCAGGCCATCACTCTCTTGTCTTCCTTCCACACTTCCTTCCAGGCTGTGGCTGTGGTGTTGGAGTTGTGGCAGGAGGTGGAGTATGGTCCAACTCACATACGTGACTTTTGTGAGTTCGCCCATCACCCCTTTATTTAGGGGCTGATACATGACTTCTTTACAAATGACGCATTGGCCCACCTCCATTTCCTGCAATTTACTGGCTGCCATGCAGGCATAGGCCTCTTGAAGACTGGGGGTGGTTCTGAGGGCCGCAGTAGCCTGCCGAATCAAAGAAAGCGCTGACTCCTCCAAGTTACTCCCCTTCCTGGGCCTTTTTGTTGGAAGGTGGAGGAGAGGAACCTGCGATTTGGTCAGGCTCCTGGGCACAGCCACCTCCTGGCTGCCACTTTCCATGGCCACCTCCTGGCTGCCATTTTCCACGGCCTCCTCCTGGCTGAGACATTCCACACCCTCCTACTGGCTGAGACTTTCCTGTGTATGAAAATGGGACGTAGTTTTAGTTTTTTAGTCATCAATCACACACAATTTAGAGCTCATGACTGTTGCAAATTGAATAATAACAAATAGAAAAGACTATCCTTCTGACCCCAGCATTTGTCATTCGTGTCCCAATAATTTTTGGCTACTACTGTCTATTGATATGTAAACCACTTTGTTAATTCAGAAATGAGTGATCAATAATGAAACTATGAAATTGTTTAAGTATGTAAACAGTAAAAAAGGGAGGACAGACCATATTGGCCCCATAAAGAATGAAGAAGGACATCTGGTTACAAAGGATGGGGAGATGGCGAAGGTATTGAATTTATTCTTCTCCCCATTCTTCACGAGTGAATCAGGGGGCTTCAGTAACCATAACTGCAGTGTTTATCCTCATAACACAACACAGGAAGCACCTCCATGGTTAACAGAGGACAGAATTAAAATTAGACTTGAGAAACTTAATATTAATAAATCACCGGGACCAGATGGCTTGCATCCGAGGGTACTTAGGGAACTCAGTCAAGTGATTGCCAGACCATTGTTCCTAATTTTTACAGACAGTCTACTGACTGGAATGGTACCAGCTGATTGGAAAAAAGCCAATGTAGCACCAATATTTAAAAAGGGCCCAAAATACATCCCTGGGAATTACAGACTAGTTACCCTAACATCAATAGTATGTAAACTCTTAGAGGGGATGATAAGGGACTATATACGATTTTAGTAATGAGAACGGTATCATTAGCAGTAATCAGCATGGATTCATGAAGAATCATTTTTGCCAAACCAATCTACTAACCTTCTATGAGGAGGTGAGTTGCCATCTAGATAAAGGAAGGCCTGTAGACGTGGTGTATCTGAATTTTGCAAAAGCATTTGACACAGTTCCCCATAAACATTTACTGTACAAAATAAGGTCCATTGGCATGGACCATAGGGTGAGTACATGGATTGAAAACTGGCTACAAGGGTGAGTTCAGAGGGTGGTGATAAATGGGGAGTACTCGGAATGGTCAGGGGTGGGTAGTGGGGTTCCCCAGGGTTCTATGCTGGGACCAATCCTATTTAATTTGTTCATAAGCGACCTGGAGGGTGGGATAAACAGTTCAATCTCTGTATTTGCAGATGATACTAAGCTAAGCAGGGCAATAACTTCTCCGCAGGATGTGGAAACCTTGCAAAAAGATCTGAACAAATTAATGGGGTGGGCAACTACATGGCAAATGAGGTTCAATGTAGAAAAATGTAAAATAATGCATTTGGGTGGCAAAAATATTAATGCAATCTATACACTGGGGGCAGAACCTCTGGGGGAATCTAGGATAGAAAATGACCTGGTGGTCCTAGTAGATGATAGGTTCAGCAATGGCATGCAATGCCAAGTTGCTGCTAACAAAGCAAACAGAATATTGGCATGCATTAAAAAGGGATCAACTCCAGAGATAATACGATAATTCTCCCACTCTACAAGACTCTGGTCCGGCCGCACCTAGAGTATGCTGTCCAGATTTGGGCACCAGTCCTCAGGAAGGATGTACTGGAAATGGAGCGAGTAAAAAGAAGGGGGAACAAAGCTAATAAAGGGCCTGGAGGATCTTAGTTATGAGGAAAGGTTGCCAGCACTGAACTTATTCTCTCTGGAGAAGAGACGTTTGAGAGGGGATATGATTTCAATATACAAATACCATACTGGTGACCCTACAATAGAAATAAAACTTTTTCGCAAAAGAGAGTTTAACAAGACTCGTGGTCACTCATTAAAATTAGAAGAAAAGAGGCTTAACCTTAAACTACGTAGAGAGTTCTTTACTGTAAGAGCGGCAAGGATGTGGAATTCCCTTCCACAGGCGGTGGTCTCAGCGGGGAGCATCGATAGCTTCAAGAAACTATTAGATAAGCACCTGAATGACCGCAACATACAGGGATATACAATGTAATACTGACACATAATCACACATAGGTTGGACTTGATGGACTTGTGTCTTTTTTTCAACCTCACCTACTATGTAACTATGTAATAATAACATCAGCATGGGCAGCACAGTGGTGTAGTGGGTTACACTCTCGCCTAGCAGTAAGAAGGGTCGCTGGTTCAAATCCCAACCATGACACTACCTGCATGGAGTTTGCATGTTCTCCCTGTGTATGCGTGGGTTTCCTCCGGGTACTCCGGTTTCCTCCCACACTCCAAAGACATGCTGGTAGGTTAATTGGCTTCTGTCCAAAATTGGCCCTAGTATATGAAAGTTAGGGACCTTGGATTGTGGGCTTCTTGAGGGTAGGGACCGATGTGAGTGTGCGATATATGTGTGGGGCGCTGCGTAAAAATTGACACAGTGCTATATGGGTACCTTAAATTAAAAAATAGGGATAATTGCAGACACGCGCCCACACTCACTCAGGATGAACTGGTGTCTTTATTCAACCTTACTAACTATGTAGCATGCAGAGGAGAGCAGCAACAATGAAAGCCCGGAGCCACAAACGTCTCGATCCAGGAGGCCTCAAATATGTCCATTGGTGAGATGGTGGAGATGGTGGACATCTTGAAGAGGTCCGACTATGATGGGAAATATGGACCATACAGCAACCCAAATGTGAGAAAGGCCAAAATCATGACTAAAGTTGTGAAAAGTCTGCAGAAGAATTTTGGGGTACGGCAATCCAAGGATCAACTGAGGAAACAATGGTCAGACCACAAATTGAGGATCAGTACAAGAATCAAGAGTGCTGAGAAAAGTAAGTATTTTGTCGAGTGTTCCTATTGTTATTATTACTTTAGTGCTGCTCCATGTGCTTTTCTTTACTGTTGTACAATTTAAAATGGCGTTTAAAATGGCAAGTTTCAGGTTAATGGCAAGTTTTCAGGCTTCAGGTTAATTTTTATTTTAATTCAAGTTTTTTAAAAGCCAATTTTTGAAGATGCACACAGTGTGTCAACATGTGCTATCTGCCATCACGGGATATCAAGGTACGTGTTTTGGGGGTGCAACCCCTTCCTCACAACTAAAGTAGATGAGAGGAAGAGGTTGCACCCCCCAAACATGTTATTTGATCCCCCATGATGTGAGCTAGCACATGTTGACATTAGGCATGGGATCAGGAGGGAAATCCACATTTTGACTCCCAATTTGTGTGCATCTTCAAAATGTGGCTTTTACAGGTGCGACATCACCCCATCTGATGGAGGCAATATCAACAGTTTTGACATACTAATGTCTGATATTGCTTTCGCTTTTTCAAAGTTGAACTTTGTAAGTTCATGAGTTGTGTATTTTATGGTTTGAAACATGCCTGTTTAACCAAAAAAAAATTATATGTCAATGTCAAACATAAAAACAAAGATGTTGGTTTGTTAAAAAAAAAAAACTTTTCTAATGCACATGTGAATGTGCTTTGAGTAAAATGTTTTATACTCAACAATGTGTGGCTTCTTCTTTCAATGCTCAATACCAGTTTTTGGAGTAAGTTGGTGTTTACAGTGGCAATGGGGGTTATTTACTAAAGGCAAATCCACTTTGCACTACAAGTGCACTTTCAGTGCATTTTCAGTGCCCTTTCAAGTACACTTGCAGTGCACTTGTAGTGCAAAGTGTATTTGCTTTTAGTAAATAACCTCACACAGTGCTCTAAAACTGTCCCCAATCAGGCCATTTTAGGCACTCAAAACAATTAATTCATGGTGATGAAAAGGATGATTATTTTTAACATTAATGCATTACATACATTAACAACAAAAACAATGTGTGTGTATAGCAGACCCACAACGGAATAGTTAGCTAAAGAAGAGATTGTCACCTCTTGTATCAAATAAATTACACTATTTAAGAAATTGGCCAAAGAAAAGCCCATTGGAGAAACTAGGAGACAGCTAAAAGAAACACAAGCAGTAAATTAAATGAAATATTATTTCAGTGTAAAATAAAAATGTATTTAAAAAATGTTTCTCAAAAATTTGCTGGCATATCAATGGACCCCCTACTCGCAAAGTACTCCAGATATTTTTGTCTGACTTCATGGGCGCTTTGGGGGGGGCAAGCCAGGACGGCCAGCTTCAAGTGCTGTCAGGGTTGGTTGATCTGGAAAGCCGGCCTCAGGCCCAACTGAACTGATAGGATTTCTCTTTACTTCCTGTCCAGGAGACAGGAAGAGGACAGGCATCTCTGCATTGAGGAATTATCCAGGATCCAGCTACCTGCACAACACAGGGTATACTTAATTACAGGACTTACTATTGAAGATCCCCTTTCGGGATATGGTAGCATGGGTGGAGATGTGCAGCTGACCGATCTGGACGTCCTGTTTAAGTGGATGCACGGGCCATTGATAGAGGGACCGAAGGAGACCATCCATGAGGAGTACCTATGATGTTCCATACTGCCTGTCACCCCTGTAGGGGTATGAGGAGCTGATGAGTGGGGAGCCATAGGGGGAGCACACAAGTCACCGGTCAATATTGAGCACAAGAGTCACCAGACTGTTTGAACTTTTAAATATCCTCGTTTTGTCATTTTTTTGGAATTGCACTGATTTTTAATTTTGATTTTAAATTGTTATTCTTTTCTACCACATTTTATATATATATTTTTTGGGACACTCTAACTTCATCTAATATCATTTTTATTCTCTGGTGGATGATTCACCTTTTTGGATATCCACATAATGGACTTGATATGATGCACATGTTTTTGGCACAATATTGTATTTACTTAGCACAAGTATACAATCATAAATTACCGAGTTTACACTTTGCTATTTATGGGTTTATGATAATACTGATTAATTTTGGAGCATTATTTGTTTGGATATAGTTACATGATAGGGGGTTATCACTTAATGCCTATATCATTATAGTGGTTTGGTAGCACTGGCGTTGCACAAACAGAATATAACATCCCCCAGTAGGGAGCGCCACTCACCTCACTTTCTACTCTCTTTATACATAATTAGCCCTCTAGGGGGTTACTAGGGGAGGCTGCATACCTGCTTTTATTTTGTTTTTAGTCCTGAGCGCGGAGTTCCTGGTCTTTCTTTAGGCCCAACTGAGGCCACATGGTTAGTAGCATAATGCAGCAGGCAAGGACTACATAGTTGAGTTTATATTCCGCCATGTGGATTGGCATCAGGAACAGGTGGAACTGGCTGGTCATTATGCCAAAAACATTCTCCACCACTCTTCTGGCCCTAGCTAGCTGGTAGTTAAAAACGCTCTGGTCCGGGGTGAGGGTCCTCATGGGAAATGGCCTCATCAGATGTTCTCCTAGCCCAAACGCTTCATCAGCGACAAACACAAATGGAAGACCAGCCACGTTGTCTTCCACAGGTGGCAAGCCCAAGCCACAATTCTGGAGCCATCTGTAAAGCTCCATCTGGGCGATGACTCCACCATCCAACATCCGGCCATTCTTCCCTACGTCCACATACGAAAACTTGTATGTCGCCAACATCACAATACTATTAAACCCCTTGTAATTATAATAGTGTGACTCTGAGTTGGGGGGTGGGGCGATGTGGACATGTTTCCCATTGATTGCCCCTCCGCAGTTGGGAAAGTCCCCCCGTTGGGCAAAGTGGGATGCCACAGTCTGCCATTCCTGTGGGGTTGAAAGAAAATGTGGAGTCAAACAAGAAAAATAAAAATGAGTACTTTTGCATATAACATTGCAAGCAGATCAGACACAAACATTCTTGGCCAACATCAGTATAACATTTATTTTAAGGAGTATTTAAAGACAAAAGTATAAGTCCACTTATCAGATTCCTCAACCCCTCTGATGGCCCATTGTAAAAATTTTAGGGGGGGAGATGTTTTGGACAGGTAACCCTCTCCACTTCATTGAGATCTGAATGCATACATAACAATGTGTGTTACTTTGGCCAGCCCCTCCTTACTTACATTATTGGCAGTCCACTGGACAGGTAAAAAGTGTCATAATACAAAAATATGAATACACACTGTACAAATTGAAGCACATTTTTACATTCTGCAATTACCTATCAAGATAACAGGAGAACAAAACTTTAAACAGTACCATTTGAATGTATTCAGGCAGGCGATTGCACTACATGCTTTGATAAATTCATCCATAAATCTGACCACAAAATAGGTAGGTATAGTGTGTATGGGTTTGGCAAAGTTAGCAGATAGAGGATTGGTATCAGTTGACTTAGTGGTTGGGGGGAGAGAGGATTCCAAACGAGTTTGTGCCCCCCAAAAAAAGCCTCTTGCACTATGCATGAATTTAAGGACAAAAATAACATTTATACACATTTTAGGGGGTGTTTAGGGTAAAGAACTATAATGGAGCTGACAAAATACAGTGTTAAGTGACTAGGCTAGATGTGTATGGGCCTAGGATAGCATGCTGGGGAGGTTAGTGAAGGCAAATATGCATGAAGGACAAAAAAGGAGCATTAAAAGCTTCCAGCATGCATGAGGACAAAGAGGACATTCGCAGCATATTACAACCATGGTAATTATGGAATGATGAAAGAAATACAATACATTAGCAAACATTAAATACATATAATGTGATGTTAAAGGAGAAAACTTACCTTAATATAGTCCTTCTGCAGGACCTGTATGATGGCAGAACAGGTCTCTGGAATAATGATCCCCAGAGCCTGGGGGGAGATGCCTTTCGAGAACTTGATGTCCTGCAGACTTCTCCACGTTGCCAAGTATCGCAAGGTGGTGACTAGCCTTTGTTCCAGAGTGATAGTTTGCCGCATGCAGGTGTCCTGCTTGGTAATATAGGGGGACAGCAAAGCCAACAGATTGTGAAAAACGAGGTCCATCATCCGGAGATAATTTCTGAAATCATCAGGATTATTCTCCTGGATCTCCCGCAACAAAGGCATGTGTGAGAATTGGTCACGCTGGAGCAACCAATTCTTGGTCCATGAACTCCTCCTCCCCCTGTTCATGGACTGGGTTTGGGTCAAAGTAAGAACCCCAACACCAAGCCCCTGCATAGCATGGACTCTATGAGGAATACGTAACCACAACATGGCTTCAAAGCGGTCGGCTGGTCAGAACAAACTAACAGAACGCACTGAAAATCAGAAAGGCCTGAGAAGAGCAAGCTGAAAATCAGAAACGAGCGGACAAGAACACACTAAAAAAACAGATACGAACTGACTGCACGCACTGAAAAACAGATACCAACCCACAAGCACAAACTGAAGAGCGGTAACGAACTGAAAAGCACAAGGCTGAAAAGCGCTCTCTCACCAAACTTCTACTAACACAAGATTAGCAGAATGAGCCCAAAGGGTGGCGCACTGGCTGTTGAACTTCCTTTTTCTAGTGCCGTTGTACTTGTTGTACGTCAGCGTGTTCTTGCCGATCGGAATTTCCGACAACATTTGTGCAAAATCCGTCAGAAATAAATCCACGGTTTTGTTGTCGGAAATTCCAATCGTTTGTATGCGGCATTATTTGTGTTCTTGGCTTTACTCTGCATCACGTGGACTCTCATTATCCAACAACATTGTTGTAGAGCACAGTACACCCAACCTTGGGATACGTTTCTGAAGACCTCTTGTAAATCAACTGTGGTTTGCCACTATGTAAGTTTGTTAGCCAAGACACAAATTGGTGGTGCCACTGGTGGTGAGGTTACCTTGTAGTTTGTCACAAGTGTCTCTCAGAAATCCTGCAACAGGGTCAGAAACCATGAATCAGACCGAGACAGAAGTACAGTAAACCTCCCTGGCGGTATGATTATTTTGGATTTTAGGTGCTGAAAGCAGTACAATTATTTTGCATGGAAATTTGGTGTTTTATATTGTAGGCCTGTAATTCTTAACAATTACACACTTAAATCTGTCCAAACAAGAGTCTAGTAGATATCCCAGGTGTGATGAAGTTTGAAACACAAAAACATAAATTATAATATAATAAATAAATATAAATAATTTTAAAAAAATAATAATATAATAATAATAAAATAAATTTCCCCACGATTCACTATCGCTCAATTCTGCAAGTGTTCTAATTTACTATCGCTGTTTTCTAGCTGGTCTAAAGCCACTTTTGACATAAAGGGACACTTTTTGGTTGCTATGGGCAATCTCCAGTTTCCAGGCAGAAAGAACAGTATATATAACATAAAACTGCATGCAGGGCATGGGCCAAAGCACTGGGGACAAAAGGGATGTGAAATAATTTCATACAGTACTGTAATCTGTAAGATTACAGTACTGTATGTGTTATGGTTTGTACATTTTTTGGAATTTGCCGTCAGGCTCCGCCCCCGTGCGTTGCGACGCTCGCAGGGAACAGAGCCTGGCACGAAGAGGCTTTGGAGGAGACAGAGCTCGCAGACACAGCAGGGGACATCGCAGATCCTGGTGACAAGGTGAGTAACGCCGCACCAGGATCCTGCAATGTAATCCCGAGTGTGGCTCGGGGTTACCGCTAATGGGACTGAAACTTAACCCCGAGCCACACTCGAGATTACTGTCAGGGAAGTTAAATCACACTTGTTTATTAATAAAAATAAAAAGGTAAATAGAGTAAGCGTAGTCTAAGCATAGCTAGAGTTCAGTAACCGGATCGGGTAATCAGCCAGGCCAGAAGTCAGGGATCCAAGTAGTGGAGCAGCAAGCAGACAAAGGAGCCAGAAGGGATGTAAGCAAAGCCAGTCTTTAAACAGGAAAGCAGGAGATGGTTTCTTGTGATGTGACCAAGGCGAAGGCAGAGATGAAGTGAGCTGGACAGCTTCAGGCTGGGTTCACACTGGTGCGACACGACAGCCGTCCTACTTTGGATCCGACTTTGCCCTGCGACATGAAGCCGGCATGTGTCCGACTTTCAATGAACGGGGATCCGACTTGGATCCCCGCCAATGCCGGCACTGTGTTTGGTATGAATCTTTAGGGGGGAACTCCGCGCCAAATTTTAAATAAAAAACCGGCATGGGTTCCCCCTCCAGAGGCATACCAGGCCCTTGGGTCTGGTATGGACCTTGAGGGGAACCCCCTACGCCGAAAAAACGGCGTGGGGGGTCGCCCCCAATCCATACCAGACCCTTATCCGAGCACGCAGCCCGGCCGGACAGGAATGGGGGTGGGGACGAGCGAGCGCCCCCCCCTCCTGAACCGTACCAGGCCGCATGCCCTCAACATGGGGGGTGGTGCCTTGGGGGAGGGGGCGCGCTGCGGCCCCCCCACCCCAAAGCACCTTGTCCCCATGTTGATGAGGACAAGGGCCTCTTCCCGACAACCCTGGCCGTTGGTTGTCGGGGTCTGCGGGCGGGGGGCTTATCGGAATCCGGGAGCCCCCTTTAATAAGGGAGCCCCCAGATCCCGGCCCCCCACCCTATGTGAATGAGTATGGGGTACAGCGTACCCCTACCCATTCACCTAGGAAAAAAGTGTCAATTTTAAAAAAAACACTACACAGATTTTTAAAGCATTTTATTAGACAGCTCCGGGGGTCTTCTTCCGACTTCGGGGGTCTCTCCGGTTCTTCTCCACGCTCTCCGGATCTTCTGCCGAGCTCCTCCGCTCTCTTCTGCTCTTTTGCCGCTCTTTTGCTAAAGCGGAGGAGCCTGGTCTTCAATCTTCTGCCTTCTGCCTTCTGCCCTCTTCTCCTGATGTTGACATGACGCTCTCTGGGGCTAGAATGCTCTCTGTGCGCTCTGCTCTGACTTATATAGGCGGTGACCCCGCCCCCTTATGCCGTCACAGTCCCTGGGCATGCTGGGACTATGACGGCATAAGGGGGCGTGGTCATCGGGTGATGACCACGCCCCCTAAAACGTCACAGTCCCAGCATGCCCAGGGACTGTGACGGCATAAGGGGGCGGGGTCACCGCCTATATAAGTCAGAGCAGAGCGCACAGAGAGCATTCTAGCCCCAGAGAGCGTCGTGTCAACATCAGGAGAAGAGGGCAGAAGGCAGAAGGCAGAAGATTGAAGACCAGGCTCCTCCGCTTTAGCAAAAGAGCGGCAAAAGAGCAGAAGAGAGCGGAGGAGCCCGGCAGAAGATCCGGAGAGCGTGGAGAAGAACCGGAGAGACCCCCGAAGTCGGAAGAAGACCCCCGGAGCTGTCTAATAAAATGCTTTAAAAATCTGTGTAGTGTTTTTTTTTAAATTGACACTTTTTTCCTAGGTGAATGGGTAGAGGTACGCTGTACCCCATACTCATTCACATAGGGTGGGGGGCCGGGATCTGGGGGCTCCCTTATTAAAGGGGGCTCCCGGATTCCGATAAGCCCCCCGCCCGCAGACCCCGACAACCAACGGCCAGGGTTGTCGGGAAGAGGCCCTTGTCCTCATCAACATGGGGACAAGGTGCTTTGGGGTGGGGGGGCCGCAGCGCGCCCCCCTCCCCCAAGGCAACAACCCCCCATGTTGAGGGCATGCGGCCTGGTACGGTTCAGGAGGGGGGGGGGGGGCGCTCGCTCGTCCCCACCCCCATTCCTGTCCGGCCGGGCTGCGTGCTCGGATAAGGGTCTGGTATGGATTGGGGGGACCCCCCCACGCCGCTTTTTCGGCGTAGGGGGTTCCCCTCAAGGTCCATACCAGACCCAAGGGCCTGGTATGCTCTTGGAGGGGGAACCCATGCCGGATTTTTATCTAAAATTTGGCGCGGAGTTCCCCCTCAAGATGATCTGAGCACAAGTCGCGTGCCGAAGTCGGATCATGCGAGACGGCAATCCGACTTTGATCCGACTTCAATGATAGTCAATAGGCTGAAGTAGGATCAAAGTCGGACCAAAGTAGTACAGGGAGCATTTCTAAAGTCGGAACGACTTGTGTCGGACCAGTTAGGACGGCTCCCATAGGGAAACATTAAATTTCACACGTCATGCGACATGAGCTCCCAATGTCGGAGCGTTTGTCGGACCAGTGTGAACCCAGCCTCAAGCAGGAAGGTCAGACGAGCAGAATCAGGAACAGCTGGGTAACTGTGGAGAGAGATGAGAGCTGGCAATTAGCTGACAGCTGAGCAGCCAGTTAAGAGAAGGAAGGGCTGAGCCAGCCCTGACAAACAGCCCTTGCAAGCATAGACATGTACATACACAATGTAAAATAGTTATAGAAATTAAGAGGGCAACATGCCCATCCCAATTTTTTTAGTTATTCTATTCTAGGTACACTCTATATTGATAGTACTGTTGTATCAAAGTTTGCTAAGGCCATTCAAGCTCTCGCCTATCGGTACTATCTCTTGTAGGTCTTTTTATTGTTTGCACTTTCATATTTAGGATATTTTCCTTGTACTATGAGATTTTGGTGGTCTTCCACGCTCTTAGCAGGTCTTACAACCTTTGTTTTGTAATATTAACTGCTGGAATTTACTCAGATATCACTGTGTAAGACATATCTGGTGATTTTCTTTTTTGTGTTGTTGTTTGATCTTCCTTTCTACATGTTAAATGGTTTAACATTTTGAATTTATATTGCTGTTCTTTATTCTATACTATGGTGAAGCTTTTATACATTTCATAATAACAAAAAATAGTCAGAAATTTTCCAGGATGTAAGAACATCTCTGTAAGTGCACGTTTTACTCTTTTCCAAGTATATTTGCTTTAAAGCAAAATTTTGTTTAAATTACTTACCTAATCCAATGCTGTCAGCATATACTAGACACCTCTGGATACCTGAATGTTGGGTGTGCTATAATAATGGAAATATGTGCAATTCAGAGCTCATGGGAATTCCACAATTCAAAATGGATCTTATGTGCAGGCTCCTGGAAGGACCTCCTATGTGTTGGCAGCAGTGGATTAGGAAAGTATTTTTATTTTTTTTTTTTAATTCAGACTAATCCCAAAGGAAACCTGTATTGTACAGTAGCAAAAAATGAATACTACCATGACTGCATTTTTTATAATCTGGAAAGAGTAGGGAAGTGATTAGAATGAAAGATAATAAAGCATATTTCTCCTCACTACCTGTCACTAGCTTATGAGATGAGGGGCAATCTGCAACAATGGCACAGACACCAATAAAAGTATTATATTATTAATAGATTAGGTGAATGCTAGTAATCCTGTCAGCTGTGTACTGCCTCTTTGTCCCCATTGGAAAATTTGTGTCACTTCCTTTCTGGCAACAAAATTGTCAATGAGGCAGAGATTAAAGGGCAATAAAACCTGAAAGAGGTTCCAGCCCTTCCGATAAAGAGGTTCTAACTTAACCACTTCAGCCCCGGAAGGATTTTTTCCCTTAATGACCAGGCCATTTTTTGCGATACGGCACTGCGTCGTTTTAATTGACAATTGCGTATTTGTGCGATGTTGTACTTAAACAAAATGGTTGTCTTTTTTTCCCAGAAAAGAGCTTTCTTTAGGTGGTAGTTGATCAACTCTGCGTTTTTTATTTTTTGTGCTATTAACTAAAAAAACCCGACAATTTTGAAAAAAAACCTATATTTTATACTTTCTGCTATATATTCAAAAAAATTATATAAAAAAACAAATTTCTTCATCAGTTTAGGCCAATATGTATTCTGCTACATATGTTTGGTAAAAAAAAAAAAAAAATCGCAATAAGCGTATATTGATTGGTTTGCGCACAAGTTATAGCGTCTACAAAATAGGGGATAGATTTATGGACTTTTACAGTGGACAAATTTGACCCCAAGTAACACTTTTTGGGGACCAGTGACATTATTACAGTGATCAGTACTAAAAAAAAAACACTGATCAATGTATAAATGACACTGGCAGGGAAGGGGTTAACACTAGGGGCAATCAAGGGTTTAACTGTGTTCCATGGGTGTGTTCTAACTGTGTGGGGGATGGGCTCTCTGGGATGACAAAGAGATTGCTGTTCCTGATCACTAGGAACAGCAGATCTCTATGTTGTCCCCTGTCAGAACGGGGATCCGCCTTGTTTACATAGCAGATCCTAGTTCTGGCTCTCTGTACAGTGATAGCGGGTAGCGGCCCTCCCATGGCACGCATCAGGAACGTGCATGCCCACATTATCTATTACATTAAACTACGTAAAGTATGTCATTTTGTGCAATAGAGCCAACCTGCCGCAGTATATGTACTGTGGCTGGTCGGCGGATGGTTTAAAAGTTTTTTGGCTAGAAATACATTTAAAGCTCATGTCAAGTTTACTTATCTTGATTATCTTGAGTACCAGTGAGTATCATGAGTACCCAGGACAAAGGGATAAAGGGAAATATACTTTTATGTGTATGTTAGGATGTAATTAAAAAAAAAAAATTGTTGATCTGGCAGAAAGGCACTTCTCTTGTGGGCTGACAACACATAGCATTTTTGGGGGATAGAGTGGTGTCAGCCCTGCCCAGTTATCTTTTGATAAACTACTCTAAACCCTCCCCATAATCTTTTCTCTATAACATAGGCCCTAATTATTCTAAAGCCCAAGGTAAGAAGTAAGAGGGTTAATTGGATTCCTCGACATAACATAGAAAGTGTGCTCAGAACACAGCTCTGCATTTCTGACATGATCAGCAGATTTTGTTTAATTATATCAAACAAAACACTTTTATGGTTTAGTTAACTCACCAAAATGTAAGAGAAGTTCATTGATAGGGTTTGCATGTACTTTAACTAAAAACCTACAGTACATTTTAACTGCAACTGTAATGAATTTAGATGATGTCAAAGCATGCAGTCATCTTATTAGCATATGGATATTTATTTAGCATTAAGTCAGACAGTTTAGAGCACATAATTTAGGCTTAAATACAAGTAATTTGTGCTGGCATATTGTTGTTATAAAACTACCTTTACTTGACCTTCCAGCTGCCAGCACTAATTGCATCTCAAGTGCTGACCGTTCTTGTAATGTATCTGGTAATTGCTATTACTATGTGATTTTTCTGAAAAAAAATCTACATTTGAAAGATTATTTATTAGGCACATTAGTGTAACTGTGGGGAAATGACAGAGGAACACATTTCTCTTCACCACAGTGAGAGCTGAATTTTATTGTAGGCGCATTGCCACATTGCATACTTCACAACAACATCATCATTTTTTCCCACGGACTGCTATTCTGCAATTTATTAATTCATCGTTACACTGTGCACCTCCTTCAACAATGACTGCTCTTCACAGCTGGGGAAAAACATGTTACTGATATACTGGGCTCTAAAAAAAATCTCCTCTCTGCTTTCACATTACTACACTGAAGGTAATCACTCCAGAAATATCCACAGCACTTGAGCCTCAAGCATAGGAGGCAGCTTTTTTCTCAAAGGTTTCTGAAGTGCTGCAGTTATGTTAATAGGAAAATGTAACTGACTCTCCCATCACAACGTTTTATTTATTAAATGAATTATAAATTTAATTCTTGTTTTCTGTAGTACCCTATTAGTATACAGTGCCTTGAAAAAGTATTCATACCCCTTGACAATTTCCACATTTTGTCATGTTACAACCAAAAATGTAAATGTATATTATTGGGATTTTATGTGATGGACCAACACAAAGTGGCATATAATTGGGAAGTGGAAGGAAATGATAAAGGTTTTTCAATTTTTTTTACAAATACATATCTGAAAAGTGTGGCGTGCATTTGTATTCATTCCCCTTTACTCTGATACCCCTAACTAAAATCTAGTGGAACCAATTGCCTTCAGAAGTCACCTAATTAGTAAATAGAGTCCACCTGTGTGTAATTTAATCTAGATATAAGTACAGCTGTTCTACGAAGCCCTCAGAGTTTTTTTAGAGAACTTTAGTGAACAAACAGCATCATGAAGGCCAAGGAACACACCAGACATGTCAGGGATAAAGTTGTGGAGAATTTTAAAGAATGGGTAGGTTATAAAAAAAATATCCCAAGCTTTGAACATCTCACTGAGCACTGTTTAATCCAGCATGCAAAAATAGAAAGAGTATGGCACAACTACAAACCTACCAAGACACGGCTGTCCACCTAAACTGAAAGGCTAGGCAAGGAGATCATTAATCAGAGAAGCAGCCAAGAGGCACATGGTAACTTTTGAGGAGCTGCAGAGATCCACAGCTCAGGTAGGAGAATCTGTCCACAGGACAACTAATAGCCATGCACTCCACAAATCTGGCCTTTATGGAAGAGTGGCAAGACGAAAGCCATTGTTGAAAGAATACCATAAGAAGTCCTGTTTACAGTTTGTGAGAAGCATTGTGGGGGACACAGCAAATATGGCCTAAAAGCAAAACGCTATGTGTGCCAGAAATCTAACATTGCACATCACCCTGAATAAACCATCCCCACCGTAAAACATGGTGGTGGCAGCAATATGTTGTGGAGATGCTTTTCTTCAGCAGGGACAGGGAAGCTGGTCAGAGTTGATGGGAAGATGGAAGAAGCCAAATACAGGGTAATTTTAGAAGAAAGCCTGTTAGGTCTGCAAAAGACTTGAGACTGGGGCGGAGGTTCACCTTCCAACAGGACGTCAATTTTGTTTGGGTACAACATTGTACGACTGTGCAATTGTCAGCTAAAGCGAGGCAGTGCTGAATCGCAAAAAAGAATGCTCTGGTCAGGAAGGGGGTAAAATCTTCCGGGGCTGAAGTGGTTAAGAATAGGGGAGTCTGTGATAGCATTCCAACTCATGAGCGGTGTCCCCATCCAAGAGAGAAAAACACACTCCATACCAGACCAAACGCCTGTATCTACAGATGGTCAAACAGAGCTCAAAAAGTTAAAGTTTTTCATGAACCAGTACGCTTCCTCTTCTAAGCCAGTAAGGGATATGGAGCTACAATTTCTCAGAAGTAAAGCATAGGAAACTGTATAATCACTATTATTAAAACATAAAGAATGCACACTCATCATGTGAAAATAAAGACATCCAACTGATAAAGACATCCAGCAAGGCATTTGTGGCCTATGTGCTTGTAAAGATATAGTTATATGCCCCACTGATAAGAAGGTGGTATAGTTATACTTGACAAGAAGGATTACCTTGAGGAGATGAACTGGCTTCTCTATAATAATACTACATATATACCTCTATTGAATAATCCCACTAATATGTATAAAAAAATCCTTGCGCAAGGTTGTGGATAAAGGGTTAAGGATTGGCAATTTAAACAAGAAAGAAAGGGCATACTTGATTCCTATTGCACCCAGGGCACCCTTCATCTATTATTTACCTAAGGTGCATAAGAGCCTTACTAAACCTCCAGGATGCCCAATGATTAATGGTATAAACTCTGTTACAGCCAAAGTCAGTAAATATGTGGATGAGTTCTTGCAACCTTTGGTAGTAGACACACCATCATATTTTAAGGATACTACTACTAATCTACTACTACTAATCTGTTAAATGCAGTCGAATGGAAAGAGAATTATATTATAGCTATGGCAGATGTTGCTACCCTCTACACTATCATTTCCCATCAACATGGTATAGAGGTGGCTACACATTATATCGATCTTGATGGTTCCTTGCCAAATATGCAGACTGACTTAATTTTGGAGTTGCTTACTTTCGCCATGAGCTATAATTACTTTTGGTTGGTGGGAAATATTATTTACAAAACCATTTGGTAGCCATGGGCACAAAATTTGCGCCAAGCATGGCTAAACTTTTCATGGCCCGTTGGGAGGAGGAGATCATCTGAAGTAATCAATCGGGTGAGCTGCAGTTATAGAGGAGGTACATTGATGATGTTCTCCTTTGGGAGGGGGACATGCCCTCTTATAGAAGCTAAATGATAAAGATAGGGGAATTGTATTACAACATGAAGTGAGCAACAACAAAATTAATTTCCTGGATTTAAATATTCAGGTGATGGGGAACAAGTTGATAACGACGACACATTTTAAAGAGACAGATATAAATGTATTTATACCTCTAACCAGTTGCTATGACCTCTCCTTGTCTCAATGGTGTTCTCAAGAGTCAATTCCAAAGGAGTAGGCAGAATTACACCCATTTAAAAGATTTTTATAAACAGGCCTCTATTCTCAAATCTAGGTTTTTAAAGGAGTATAGTGAAGATAATATAGATAGGATAATAGGTGAAGTGAGGGAGATGGATAAAGGGAAAATGTTATTGAACCGAACCTCTAGGGAGGAAGATGACACTAGTAAAAGTGTTTGACCTATGGTGACAAATTTTTCTACCCAACATTTTGCAATAAAGATGATCAAAAAGCATGGTGCAATTCTTCAAAATGACTGGGTTCCAGGCCCAGTACCTCCGGACTAACCTTTAGTAGTTTATAAAAGAGCACCGGCACGTCAACATAAAATTGCTCCCAATGTCATTGACCCCACTAAAAATGTGTCCTTTTTTCATTCTATGAAAAGTTTCTTCCCATGTTGAAAATGTAACATTTGCCAGATTAACACTTTTAAGGGAAGATGTCTTCTTTTCAATCACATCAAATAGGGATATCTTATGACATTCATTCCTTTGTGACATGTTTTCAAAATACGTTATAATGCACTTTTTGGACCTCATCTGAAGTTTTTCATTCAGTTCTGGTCTCCAGTCCTCCAAAAGGGATGTGCTGGAGCTGGAGAGAGTCCAAAGAAGGGCAACAAAACTAATAAGGGGACTGGAGGACCTCAATTACAAGGAACGGCTGCAAACATTACATTTATTCTCGCTGGAGAAAAGATGCTTGAGAGGGGACATGATAGCAATCTATAAATATCTCAATGGGGATCCCAGCATAGGAAATAAACTATTCAGTCCTAGAGAGTTACTACTAAGTCTGATATCAAAGTGCAAGGTGCATAATAAATGCTAAGCGTGCAATATTACATCTATATCTTAGATATGTGCAAGAAAAATATATAAAAAACAACATCAAACGTGTAAAGTCGCAAAGTTGCAACGTCAACTGTGCAAAAATACGCAAATAATTTCTTGTGCAAAGTGCAAAAATCTTGTGCAAAATCCAACAAAATGTGCAAAATAGAAAATAAAAAATAAAAATCAAGTCCAATGCTGTGCAAAAATGCAATAATACTGTGTGCAATGCAATAAAGTCCAATTGAACTATGCAAATTGCAATAGATTTCTTTATTCTTTGTGCAATAAATATTAAATGTGTCAAACACAAGGTGCTGAGGAATGTATGTCTCCTCTTCTTTCAAAAATACACACTAGTGAGAGTGGCCTCTTACCTTTCGGTAATGAGGTAACCTCATATATATATATAGATCAGTAATCACTGCTTCTCCCTTATGTTCCTGGATAGGTCGAGCTCTGTAAACTGTCTTTGTCTCTCGGTGGTAGCACAGAGAGGTAATAAGAGAAGAAAGAGGGGGGTTCCAGATAGTGTACCAACGTAGTTTTATTAACAAACAAACTCAGGGTACTCACATAACAAATGGATTAAAAGGACCTTGCTCCACGAGCAGCGAGCTTGTTTGCCAGCGTCAGCCTAAGTGCCTTTCATATGTATGTATATGTATCACTTTTAGTACTGCACTTTATTTTACACCCTACTAGTATAACTCTTATTAAAATGACACTAAACAATATTCTAATGCCCTGTACGCACGGTCAGACTTTCCAATGAAATATGTGCGATTGGAGCTTGTTGTCGGAAATTCCGACCGTGTGTGGGCTCCATCTGACTTTTTCCATCGGAATTTCCAACACATAAAGTTTGATAGCAGATTATAACATTTTCCGACAACAAAATCTGTTTGCGTAAATTCCGACCGTGTGTGGACAATTCCGACGCACAAAGTGCCACGCATGCTCAGAATAAATTAAGAGATGAAAGCCATTGGCTACTGCCCTGTTTATAGTCCCGACGTACGTGTTTTATGTCACCGCATTCAGAACGATCAGATTTTCTGACAACTTTATGCAAAACAAGTTTGAGCCAACATCCGTCGGAAAAAATCCATGGATTTTGTTGTCGGAATGTCCGATCAATGTCCAGTCGTGTGTACAGGGCATTAGTCTCCAAAATTAATCCATACACATCAACTTCTAAATGACCCTATAATCTATTTTTCAAGAAATTGATTCTTACTGCGTTTTTCTGACTCCTTGTGATGTCCTCTGTGAGCTCCTGAACCACTCCTTTTCCCCCTTACTCATGCTATATGCATGCAACAAATCCCATAGTCCGTTATCCATTTTGGGAGTGAAAAGTCCCAAAATGGACTGGGCCCTGGTGTTCCACCACTGTGGGGACCTCAGCGGGGTTGCTGGCTGCAGGGCTCTGAGCTGAGAGCGTTCCTTTCACACAGCACAGAACCACCTCTGACAGTACCCCCCTCCCTCCGCTCTCACATGGATGGGAGAGGAGAGAGAGCTGATCTCCTCCTCCTACTACTACTCCTCTTCTTCTTTGCATGCACCATGAGAAGTCTGAAGTTCAGCAGCTGGATGATCAAAGGTGCAGACAGCCGATGGCTGAGCCTCCATCATGGGTGAGAGAGCTCATCCTCCATCCCCTGTCTCTGAGTGAAGTGTTCCCCCTCTCTCTCTTCTGTGTCCTGCCTCTGAGGAAACTAATGTCAGAGGGATGCAGATGTAAGAGGTTCTCTGTGGACTCTGATGCTTTGGTGAGCAGAGGCCCCCTTACATCAGAGTTCAACTTTACGCCTGAGTCTACAGCATTGCCCTTTACATCAGAACCCCCCTTAAATAAGGTTACAAGAACACCATCAGAACAACATCAGAGCTCCCCTTTACATTCCATAGTCCACAGAAATCCTCCTTACAGTGTAAGTGGAAATTCTGCAGACTCTGATGTAAGGGGGACTCTGTAGGCTTTAATGTAAGCGGGGGCTCTGCAGACTCTGATGTAAGGGGAGCTCTGCAGACTCTGATGTAAGGAGGCTCTGCAGACTCGGATGTAAGGGGGCTCTGCAGACTCTGATATAAGGAAGAACTCTGTGGACTCTGATGTAAGGGGGTATCTGGGAACCCTGATTAATGGGGAATGTTGGGAATGCTGATGTAAGTGGGGGCAATGGTTACCAGAGTTATCAGCGTTTCTTCTTACATCAGAGTTCCCATCATACATCAGAGTTCTCAGTGTTCCCCTTAAACTAGCATTCCCCTTACAGTGTAGTGTGAGTTTAGATCTAAAGGGGAATGCTGCAGATTCAGATGTAAAGGGGATCTCTGCAGATTCAGATTTAAAGGGGGGACTCTGTGGATTCTGATGTAAGGGCGACTGTGATTAAATCCATATGATTAGAAATGTTATTTATTTATGAAACATATGTAGTGTAAACTACAAAAATAATTGCCAAGTATTTGGGTTTGGCTTAAAGAAAAAGTGGCACCCCTACCCAAGACAGCAGGAAGAGGGCCCACTACTGATCATGTAAAAGGGATCCAATTCAGGACTGTAATAAAGGGCCTTGCGATGGGAGTAAAGGTCCCCAGGCTCAGAGGGAAGGGGGGGTCAGGGGGTTCTTTATGGTTTCTTGCATCGATGCCCTGAAGGTTCTAGTTACAACTCTGCATCTTACCATCAGTCACCTGGGCAGACACAGCGACCTTTTGTCAGAATCCTAATTTGTAGGTTCAAAAATGTCTTTTCACTCTGTCTCATTTCTTTGTTCAAAATAAGCCTACCATACAATCATAAAAGCACATATACACAATCACATACTCACATCAAGGCAAGAAATATTATTCCATCACACCAGTTGGTCTGTTTTTCATTACTAATTGTGATAATTCTTTTCTTTTTCCATTCATCTTTTTTTTGTATCTGTCGACTGACATTCTGCAATTCCCTGGCTGATCATTTAAGATGATATCTTATACAAAAGAGTTATAATTCAATTGTATCACATTGTTGGTGCATATATGGACAGCTGACGAGGGCATTATTGAAGTCAAATGTCATTCACATATCTAACAACTGGAATAATTTAGATTTCATACTAAAAAAAGAAGTAATGTGTATCTCCACACACGACCATGAATCATCTTCATGGTATAACTAATTTTCTTCAAAAGTACAATTACTGTTTATTTCCTCCCTGTAATTAAACTTACTTACTAAGTTGGTCTCAGTTGAAGGATCATAGGTGTGCGCAGCCTATTGGATTAGGGTGTACACCCCAAAACCCAAACACACGAACACACGTGTGTGGGTATATATATATATATATATATATATACACAAACTTTTAAATAAATGTAAACAAACATTTTGAAATGTGTTAAAACAATTTTTAATATTTAAATGCATTTTACATCGTATGGCAGAGCTGGTCAGAGGGAGAAAGTGGGGGTGAGAGAGGGGGGATCAGTTGGCAGTGGTGGTGGGGGTGATCAGTGGCAGTGCTGGAGGGGGGTGATCAGTGGCTGTGCTGGAGGGGGGGATGATCAGTGGCAGTGCTGGAGAGGGGGGTGATCAGTGGCAGTGCTGGAGAGGGGGTTGATCAGTGGCAGTGCTAGGGTGTTGATGGGATCAGTGGAAGTTGTGGTGGGGGGTAATGGGATCAGTGGCAGTACTAGGGTGGAATGAGTGGCAGTGGTGGTGGGGGGTGGGGATCAGTGGCAGTGCTAGGGGATTGATGGGATCAGTGGCAGTGTTGGAAAGTTGATCAGTGGTGTTGATGGTGGTTGTGGTGGGGGTGGGGTTAATGAGATCAGTGGCAGTACTGGGGGGAATAGGATGAGTGGCAAGGTTGGGGGGGATCATTGGCAGTGCTGGGGGTTGATGGGATTAGTGGCAGTAGTGGGGGTTGTGGTGGGGGGATTCATGGCAGTACTGGGGGGTGAGTGGCAGTGGAAGGGGGGATCAGTGGAAGGGGGGCAATGCTGGAGGGGAGATAGGATGAGTGGCAGTGTTGAGGGGCATGAGATCAGTGGCAGCAGTGGTGGAGGGGTGGGATCAGTGACAGTGCTTGGTGGGGGAGATAGGATGAGTGGCAGTGCTGGGTGGCATGGGATTAGTGGCAGTGCTGAGTGGGGGAGATAGGATGAGTGGCAGTGCTGGGGGGGCATGGCAGCAGTGTAGAGGGGGGACGGGATTGGTGGCAGTGCTGGGTGGGGGTATGGATGGGATCAGTGGCAGTGCTGGATGGGGGGGTGGATGGGATCAGTGCCAGTGCTTCATGAGGGGTGGATGGGATCAGTGGCAGAGCTGGGTGGGGGGATGGATGGGATTGGTGGCAGTGCTGGGTGGGGGGATGGATGGGATTGGTGCAGTGCTGGGTGGGGGATGGATGGGATTGGTGGCAGTGCTGGGTGGGGGGATGGATGGGATCAGTGGCAGTGCTGGGTGGGGGGATGGATGGGATTGGTGGTAGTGCTGGGTGGGGGGATGGATGGGATCGGTGGCAGTGCTGGGTATGGGGATGCATGCGATTGGTGGAAGTGCTGGGTGGGGGGATGGATGGGATTGGTGGCAGTGCTGGGTGGGGGGATGGGATTGGTGGCAGTGCTGGGTGGGGGTATGGATGGGATCAGTGGCAGTGCTGGATGGGGCGTGGATGGGATCAGTGGCAGTGCTTCATGAGGGGTGGATGGGATCAGTGGCAGTGCTGGGTGGGGGGAGGGAGGGGAACGGTGGCACAGCTGGGTGGGGGGATGGATGGGATCAGTGGCAGTGCTGGGATGGATGGGATTGGTGGCAGTGCTGGGTGGGGGATGGATGGGATCGGTGGCAGTGCTGGGTGGGGGGATGGATGGGTTCAGTGGCAGTGCTGGGTGGGGGGATGGATGGGATCGTGGCAGTGCTGGGTGGGGGGATGGATGGGATCGTGGCAGTGCTGGGTGGGGGGAAGGATGGGATCGGTGGCAGTGCTGGGTGGGGGGATGGACAGGATTGGTGGCAGTGCTGGGTGGGGGGATGGATGGGATCAGTGGCAGTGCTGGGTGGGAGGATGGATGGGATTGGTGGCACTCACTTGCTCTCAGTGTGGACTCCATGCTTGCTGTGTCTCCGGCTCCCTCCAGGCTTCACGTGTTTCCTCACACAGTGGAGACCTCCTCCGTTCTTCCTGCTGGATCAGCTGGCTATTGCAGTCCCCCGGACACCATGCCCCCATCTGCCAGCTGCTGCAAATTCAATGGGCGGAGCCACAGAGAAGCTGGGTGGGCAGTCCTGCAGCAGTTACTTAGAACAAAGGAGTCAGGGGGAGCTGGGAGGTGGAACCAGCAGTTCGAGTACAGTAGCCGATGGAAACATAGAGCACCAGGCTGGATGAGGGGGCAGCAGGGCGGCATATAGAACAACCGATGCTCTGCATTTTCCTCCATGCAGGCCCTGAATGCTCGCTTCTCCTCCTCTTCCTCCCGAAGACATTCAATGGCTGTAGGGTGGAAAATGCAGAGCATCGGTTGTTCTATATGCCACCTGCTGCACCTCTCATCCAGGTATAGACAAGTATGTCAGGGGATTAGGGTATTCTCAGGCCTTTTGTAAATGGTTGGAAGAGGGCTATAGAGTATACATTTGTATGTTTTTCTCCGCCCAGGAGTGACAGGTGGACTTTTGCACTTCCCCAAATGCAGAGAGTATGCATCCAGTGCAGTGCATAAGTCCCAGAATGCATGTAAACAATAGTATTTATACTATTTATATAATAGTATATATATATATATATATATATATATATATATATATATAGCCATATAGTCCTTGACTTGTTCAGGCTGGCTGTACATGGCAGTACAATTCACCTCACTCCCAGGCAGAAACCTACACTTTAATGTACATTTTACAGTCCTGTTGTGGTCATGTACAAAAACTCCTAGCCTGAAAAACAAAATGATTTCAGCTGCCACATCTAAGGACTGGTAAGCTGTAATATACTATGTTTTTTGTTTTAGGTTTAAATATGCTTTAAAGTGCATATAAATCCCAAAGATAAATAAATGTTAATACATTGCTGCTTACCATTCCTTATATTCAGTGACTGCATTACTTTACTTTATACTTTGATTCTGTATTTTTTACCTGGTGATTCTGCCAATAAAAATCCTGTCTTAGGGTGGCAACACTCACACAAGTCAATGTATCTGTAGAGAAGCAACAGTGTCACCCTAGGATGCTCCACAGGTTTGTACTACAAATAACTCCCTCTCCCCATCTTCAGTATACAGATACTCCTCATTTAATGACTTACCTGTTTAACGACCACTCTGACTTATGACCAGCTCTCTACACCCTAACAATCTGCTATACATGATTGTATTCTACAGTACAGTACAGAATTTTTGTTTGTGTTCTGTACTTATACAAATTAAATGTTATTGAGCTGGAGTTTTGTGTTTAGACCTTTTTTCACAACACAGTACAGTAGTTAAGAATGCTTAAAATATTGATTACTGAGGGGGCAGGAGGCGGAGCCTAGCGGAGCAGACATGCATTGTTAGAGCTCCACACCGCTGAGGAGAGAAGAGAAGGACAAAGCGGAGCCTGCAGGCTCAAAAGGTATCCATTTGAACCTTTTTGCCCCAGGGAACAAACTGTGAAAGTTTGGGCAGGAAATATGGTACTGGGAGGAAACCGTGGCAGAAATAAAAATCACCTCACAAAGAGCTCACAGGCACTCACTGCAGCTGAAGCAGCTCCAGTCACCTCACAAGATACAGCATCAGGGCGCTCTCACAGACAGAAAATGTCACAGCAAGACTCTCCATTTGAGTCAGATACAGAACAAATCCTCTCACAAACTTCTCCACAAGCCTCCTCAGTATCCCCAGTAATATTATTACAATTTGAAAAGATGCTTCATAAGGCTTTAAAACAAACCTCAGACCAAATAACAAAAAGCCTAACCAAAGAAATAAGAGAGCTGGGAAACCGCACCGCAGCCCTAGAAATAAAAATGGATGAAATTGAAATTACAACCCAAGAAAATATAACAGAATTGGAACAATTAAAAAAAGAGAATTTAATGCTTCAAACTAAGCTAGAAGATTACGAAAATAGAGCCAGACGTTCAAACTTGCGCATAAGGGGAATACCTGAAACTGTGACAGACCTGCAATCTACTATTACTGCTCTATTACAAGAACTAAAGCCAGATATCCCTATTGAACGTTTAGAACTGGACAGAGTACACAGAGCCCTCACAGCCAAAAAGAAAGATGGACCCCCACGTGATATAATCACAAAATTTCATTATTACAGAACGAAAGAACAAATACTAATTGCTGCAAGAGAAAAAAAGGAACTTAATTTTCAAGGACACAATTATCAAATTTTTGCTGACCTATCCCAACTTACTATTACTAAAAGACGATCCATGAAACCCCAACTAATGGAACTGCAACGCCACAACATTATGTATCAATGGGGTTTCCCCTTTTCAGTCAGATTTAACTACCAAGGTACAATTTACAGAAGCAGATCAGCAGATGAACTACAACAAACCCTTTTAAAATTAAATCTGACAGAACCCACACGCAGAAGAATGGCATCATCTTCACCTTCAGGCAGCACCCAGAAAATTTCAGAACAAAATAGGAATCATCATTCTCACAAAAGAGGCCGTTATGCCACATCATCCATGGACCAAGAAGATTCAATGGACTGACATCCTAATTCCTGATATCTCTTCATTTATTATACTAAGAGATGGTTCTCTATAAAAAACCTGTATTTATAACTGAATGTAACTGCATTCTGATAGTCACACACTGTGTGGGATCATGTTACATTCCAGTTATATTTCTTATTACTTCTGATTCATATAGCCTTAGAATATATAAGTGAAATAAGGAAATTCTTGTTCAGTTATATATTATCAGGTAATAACAATAGATTTATTACTTTTTAGGACAAATATGTTCAATAATCCAGAAGTAATGGAAGCTTTTTCTTTCTTTTCTTAAAACAAATATATTATTACCTAACTAGTTCCTAGAATTATGTTTTTGTTTATTCTAATCTGAAGCAATATAACCTCAATTTTATGAGTTAACATATCTAAACAGTTGCATATGAATAAAATATGTAATTGTTTACTCTAAAAGGGTTAAAATCCCCAAATAATTCAAACTATCTCCATCAATACCAAAGTTATTAACAGTACCTTTCTAACTGAATTATTTAGCCTAGGGCAAGACTAACCATATACAACCACCCTGGAATAAATAATTTCAACAAAAACTATATTCTGCACTCCAATTAATGAAACATCATTTTGATGTCTTTTGACATAGCACTTCTCTCCTGTAAGCGGAAGATCCGTGTACCCCCATTAGCCCTCCTCATTCTCCCAACCATATTATGTGGGAGTGTGACGAAGGCACTTATTCCCCTGAGAGAGATATTTATTCTCTTTCACGGGTAAATTGTGATTACTTGCAAAAAATAATTTATACAATGTATCATCTAATCTCATATGTTTTTTGTTTACTCTTTACTCCAGAATTCACTGGTTTCTTTTCTATCTATTCATCTCTTCAGTCCACACAGGTTGATCTGCGCAGTCAGCTCTGCATAACAAAAAGTAAGTCAAAACTATTTGATCTATTGCCATGGCACCACTGAATATATTTTCCCTGAATGTTCAGGGAATAAATGTCTCTCAAAAAAGGACCAAAGCCTTCCGTACTTTTCATAACAAGAAGGCTCACATAGTATGCCTCCAAGAAACACACTTCACCAAAGATTCTACTCCAAAATATATTTCTCCTTTTTATCAACAAATTTACACGGCTTCTGCCTGTACCAAGCAAAGGGGAACTCTAATTGCATTTCACCGATCCACACCATTCACCTTATCATCAGAAATTAAAGACCCAGAAGGTAGATACCTGATACTCATGGGTTATATAATGGATACAGCAATCACGGTGATTTCCTACTACGCTCCTAACAAACAACCTACACCATTCCTCTCACATATATTACAAGTGATTAATACACACAAAATAGGAACAGTGATAATGTGTGGGGATTCGAACCAGGTCCTCCTCCCATTTCTAGATAAATCACCTTTTACACCATCCAAAATAACCTCTAGATTACCTTTTTCTCAATTTCTTTCCAAATACAATCTGGTAGATTCGTGGAGAGAAAGTAACCCAATGAAAAAGAAATTCACTTATTTCTCGCACCCTCATCAAACCTTCACCAGAATAGATCATATTTTTCTAACAATAGGAATGATACCAGAAATTATTGCATCAGATATAATTCCGATTCCGTGGTCTGACCATAATGCAGTATACACTACTATAGCCTCAGCCATACCAAAAGGGCATGACCCAACGTGGTACTTACCGGACATAATGCTCAAACACCCACTACATCAGATGGCCATTGAACAAGCTTTAAAGGAATACATATCAATTAATAATACAACAGACATCTCCCCAATAACACTGTGGGAAGCTCATAAGCCTGTCTTGCGTGGTACAATACAAAGACAAATGGCACTATTTAAACGGGTACGCAAAAATCTAGCAAAAAAACTAGAACTCAATTTTAATGCAGCCTACATATCATTTCAAGATAATCCATCTCAGAGTACAAAATCTCATCTGGAAAAATCTAGATTGGAATACGATCTATTTCTCACTGAGTCAGTTGATAAATCCCTCAAACGCTCCAAACACAATTTCTACATGAATACAAACAAACCAGGTACATATTTGGCTTGGGCATTAAATTCAACTAACAAATCTTTCAAACCAATACGTTTGAAATTATCAAAAAATGTTTACACTTGTAATCCAGTTAAAATAGTCCATAAATTTCACTCACATCTCGCAACTTTATATAAGACAAACAATGAATTTAATCCTACAGAGGCTGAATCCTTCTTCTCAAAAATAACCTTACCTGAGTTATCTCAGAATCAAAAAAGCAGTTTGGATGAGCCTATAACTATAGATGAAGTTGCAAACGCCATAAAAGACCTAAAACTTAACAAAAGACCAGGCCAAGATGGCTACTCGGCTTTATACTATAAAACATTCTCAGAAATACTCTCTCCCATTCTCACTGAAACGTTTAACAAACTTCTAGATGGACATTCTTTTCGGCAAGAAACACTAATGGCAATTGTTTGTATGATCCCAAAACCCCTTTCTGATGATACTTCCTGTGTGAATTATCGGCCTATCTCTCTGTTAAACCTCAATATTAAATTATTAGCAAAAATAATAGCAAAACGCCTTAATAGCATTATAGGAAAATTAATACATAGAGATCAAGTAGGCTTCATGCCAAATAGACAGGCAGGCGATAATATACGCAGGGCAGTGTTATTGGCACATATTGCTAAAAAACGGAAAATCCCTTTATGTTTTCTATCTCTCGATATTAAGAGGGCATTTGACACAGTATCCTGGCAATATATGCAATATTCATTACAAAAATGGGTATTTGGACCCCACTTTTTAACATGGATCAAAGCATTATATAATAAACCCAAAGCCTATATAAAATATGCTGGATACAAATCTGAAGCCTTTGATATCGAAAGAGGTACCCGACAGGGTTGCCCATTATCTCCCTTATTATTTGCCCTTATACTCGAACCCATGGCCCAATACATCAGAACAAACCAAACTATAACAGGCATTGAAGTAGGAGGTATTACACACAAATTATGTATATTTGCAGACGATATATTACTTTTTCTATCATCACCACAGGTCTCTGGTCCTAACTTAATACCAGATCTTGATGGATTTGCAGCCCTATCCGGCCTTATGATTAATCCTAAGAAATGCCTAATGCTTAATATTTCACTCACAAACATGGAATTGATCCCGGCTAGGGCTGCACTCCCATTCACATGGGCAGAAAAATCAATCCCATATCTTGGAATTCATTTAACAGCATCTCATTCTGACTTATTCTCAACCAATTATCCTCCTGTATTAAGACAGATCACAAATCTAATAAAACAATGGTCGCAACTTCCTTTATCCTGGATAGGGAAGATTAATGCAATCAAAATGACTATTCTACCCAAATTTCTTTATCTATTCAGAGTCCTCCCTATTCCAATTCCTTCCTATTTTTTGAGAATAGTACAAAAAAGAGCAACTTTGTTTATATGGGGCTCTTCTAAACCACGTATACCTATACACACACTACATCTTCCCAAAAATAAAGGAGGCCTGGGATACCCTAATTTTACTAACTACTACAGAGCAGCACATTTGGCCAGTCTGTCCAAATACCATGCAAAACAGGAAATCCCATTATGGGTATTTATAGAGGCTTCAGAAAATGACCCACTATTAATATCAAATTTATTATGGCTTGATCCTAAAGACCGCTTTAAAATTCATAATCCCATAACTAAACACTTCTTATCTCTCTGGGATAAACTAAAAACCAAATATCAGTTACAATCTCCACACAATCCTCTCCTTTCTTTTATCAGAAATCCGGCCTTTTATCCGGCATGGATCTACCCAAATTCTTTTAAAGCTTGGACAACATCAGGCATTCAGACACTAAATGACTTCATAGCATCTAAATCATTCCTTTCATTCCCATCGCTTAGAGAAAAATATGATCTACCAAACTCTGAGATATTTAGATATCTCCAAATCAAAAATTTCTATACACCATTCCTAAAGGGGGATACACCATTATCCCAATTATCCATTTTTGAATCAATCTGTACAAAAGATCCATTTGCTAAAGGTACAATTTCATCACTTTATAATCAATTATATGGAGTAGCAAATCTTAATAGACCCTCTTACATTCAGAGGTGGGAGGAGGACCTGGGACGAACTTTAGAAGACACGGACTGGTCTAACATATGGCTCACATCTAAGTCATCTTCACCCAACATCTTAGCACTGGAGACAAATTATAAAGTTCTAACTCGCTGGTACCTTGTACCCGCTAGAGTGGCAAAATATTCACCTAAAACCTCAGCTCTTTGTTTTCGAGGATGCCCAGAAATAGGCACATATTTACACATATGGTGGACGTGCCCAGTAATCCAAACCTTCTGGAAGGAAGTCTTCGTGATTGCATCTAAAATATTTAAAAAAATAATACAACCAGATCCATATTTAACTTTACTTAATCTAAAACCGGAATGGTTAACACTCTCTCAATTCAAACTTATGATCCAACTAATAACGGCTGCAAAACAAACAGTGGCCAAGGCATGGAAATCTCCTACATTGGTACTAGCAGAAACAATTCACAGAATGAATAATACAATGTCCCATGCTAAGATGGTAGCCATTGATCAAAATCAAATTCCAAAATTTGAAAAACTTTGGCATCCTTGGATAAAACAACAGTTCCTGTCAAACTTCAATGACTCTGTCATGTTGCCATGGTAACAGAATAAATGACTTACAGAGACACCCATTCTAAGGCTTCAAAGAGAACTAAAAAGAATAATAAACTGACGAGCGGGACAACCTTGTGGACCATACCTCTACCTTTCAACCCTTTTTCTTCTTTTTCTTTCCTTTTCTCCACCTTACGATTAAAACTCATTATCAGAATTTATTTGACCTATATACACTCTACTTGTAAACAATATGTATAGTAGGTATACATCATTTAAATATCTACAAAAGTAACTAAGGAAATGATATATATCTTTAATTTAGGTTTACGTAAACCCAATGTTTAATATTTGAAATTTCATTATATTTACCTATAGAAACCCTACTGTAAAACAATGAGCTTACTTTATAGATCCTTGTAAACTTACTTTATGTATCTTTATAAAATTGTATACTCAATAAACTTCTTTTGACAAGGAAAATATTGATTACTGTGGCTCCTCGTTTAACAACCAATTTGTTTAATGACCTGGTCATTTGAACTGAATCCAGGGGCGGATCCAGGGGGGGGGACAACGGAGCAATTGCCCCCTCCGAGAAATGCGGGTGAGTGACTGTGAGAGAGAGCCGCTGTGCGGCTCCGGGAGTGAGAGAGCTGCTGTGCGGCTCAGGGAGTGAGAGAGCTGCTGGGCGGCTCCGGGAGTGAGACAGAGCCGCTAGGCGGCTCCGGGAGTGAGAGAGCCGCTGGGCGGCTCCGGGAGTGAGACAGAGCCGCTGGGCGGCTCCGGGAGTGAGAGAGCCGCTGGGCGGCTCCGGGAGTGAGAGAGCCGCCGCTGACATGTGCCGCTCCTCATAGTGTTGAATCCAAAAGAGGTCATGTAGCGGTAACTTCCATACAAAGCAGCTCGATTTTCAAACACTCAGGTCTGATTCTCAATGGTTTGTACAGTCCATGTGTTTGTGGGCGGGCTGCTGGCCAATCAGGGAGCCCGCCCTGCATCCCTGCAGTTCCCCCCACCATGCAGGCAGCTGCGGCAGCAGAGAGATTACATCATCTCTCTGCTGCCTGTCTCTGGGACACAAGAGACCACCTTAGCAGGTAGCAAGTGACAATCTTCATCTGGTGACAGGCAACGTGGCAAGTGACAATCTGCAACATGTGGCAGGCGACAATCTGCATCTGGTGACAGATGACGTGGCAAGTGACAATCCGCAACATGTGGCAGGTGACGTGGCAAATGACATGGCAAGTGACAATCTGCAACGTGGCAGGCGACATGGCAAGTGACAATCTGCATCTGGTGACAGGCGACGTGGCAAGTGACAATCCGCAACATGTGGCAGGCGACGTGGCAAGTGACAATCTGCATCTGGTGACAGGTGACGTGGTAAGTGACACACTCGGGGCTCCCACTGATTCTGCATTATGGTGAGTTAAACTATTTAATTTTTTATAACAATGTAATAATAGTAATAATGCGCTTCAATCATCCTGACACCATAACAACCATGGTGCCGTGATGATTGAAGCGCCCACACCAGCCATTTCCCCGATAGATGTACCCCCAAAAAATATATTTTCTGGCAGTGCCCCTCCCGAGACTAGACTCTGGATCCGCCCCTGACTGAACCTGGTCGTTAAGTGAGGAGAGCCTGTATAGATGAGTGTTGGTGAAAAAGGTAATTTTTGGAGTTCTCAGTTTAGTCCACAGGAAGTTACAAGGAAACAGGAATTCTATCAGGATCAACGGGTATATTTCTATACAAAAATTCACTTAGCTTTAAAAAGCAAAGCTGATGTCTAATGACTTAAACCACTTGCCCTCCAGAAGTTTTACCACCGTCCTAACCAGGCCATTATTGCGATATGGCATTGCTTTACTTTAACTGACAAATACACGGCTGTGTGACACTGTACCCAAATGTCCTTTTTTTCCCCACAAATAGAGCTTTCTTTTGGTGGGATTTGATCACTTCTGTGTTTTGTTTTTTTTTTTGCGCTATAAACAAAAAAAAGGCCAACAATTTTGAAAAAAAAAAAAATTATTTTTTACTTTCTGCTATAAAACATATTCAATGAATATATGTAAAAAATCATATGCCTTCATCAGTTGAGGTCAATATGTATTCTGCTACATATTTTTGTTAAAAAAAATCCCAATAAGCGTATGTATATTGATGGGTTTGCGCAAAAGTTATAGCATCTACAAACTATGGGATATATTTATGGAGTTTTTATTTATTTTTTATTTTTTTACTAGTAATGGTGGCGATCAGTGACTTATAGTGGGACTGCGATATTGAGACTGACAAATTGGACACCTAGCTGACACTTTTTTGGGAACCAGTGACACCAATACAGTGATCAGTGCTAAAAATATGCACTGTCACTGTACTAATGACACTGACTGGGAAGGGGTTAACATCAGGGGAGATCAAAGGGTTAAATATGTGCCTGACTAGTGTTTTACTACTGTGGGGGAGGTGCTTGTACTAGTGGAGGGCAAGCTCAGCTCCGTATTCCTGCTTTGCAGGAAGACAGGATCAATGCCTTCCATACTGACAGAACAGAAATCTGTCTTGTTACAAATCTGCCTGCGTAACGAATGATCGCCGGGTGCCGGCGGACATCGGGCACACCAGGCCCGCTGATTGGCTCCTGCTGTGCACAGCAGGAATGAGCTTCAGGTGCCACGCATACACGCCCAATACCCAGAAATGCAGGATCATGTATATTTTTTCAGTTTTCCCTCTAACCACTTGTTCTTTTGTGTAACAAATGATCACCGACTGTCGGTGGACATTGGGCACAACAGGCCCGCTGATCGGATCCCGCTGTGCAATGAGCTTCCCGTGTGCGCGCCCGATACCCAGAAATGCAGGATCACATATATATATATATATATATATATATATGTACTTGATCCTGTGCAGCGCGGCCACCCTGTAGCAGTAAATCTGCTATGGGCCGATCGGCAAGTGGATATACTACAATTTTTGTTCTTGGTTTTATATACTGTATACATTATACAGTGGGGACAGAAAGTATTCTGACCCCTTTAAATTTTTCACTCTTTGTTGTATTGCAGCCAATTGCTAAAATCATTCAAGTTCATTTTTTTCCTCATTAATGTACACACAGCACCCCATACTGACAGAAAAACACAGAATTGTTGACATTTTTGCATACTTATTAAAAAAGAAAAACTGAAATATCACATGGTCCTAAGTATTCAGACCCTTTGCTCAGTATTTAGTAGAAGCACCCTTTTGATTTAATACAGCCATGAGTCTTTTTGGGAAAGATGCAACAAGTTTTTCACACCTGGATTTGGGGATCCTCTGCCATTCCTCCTTGCAGATCCTCTCCAGTTCTGTCAGGTTGGATGGTAAATGTTGGTGGACAGCCATTTTTAGGTCTCTCCAGAGATGCTCAATTGGGTTTAAGTCAAGGCTCTGGCTGGGCCATTTAAGAACAGTCACGGAGTTGTTGTGAAGCCACTACTTCATTATTTTAACTGTGTGCTTAGAGTCATTGTCTTGTTGGAAGGTAAACCTTCGGCCCGGTCTGAGGTCCTGAGCACTCTTGAGAAGGTTTTTCGTCCAGGATATCCCTGTACTGGGCCGCATTCATCTTTCCCCCAATTGCAACCAGTCGTCCTGTCCCTGCAGCTGAAAAATACCCCCACAGCATGATGCTGCCACCACCATGCTTCACTGTTGGGACTGTATTGGACAGGTGATGAGCAGTGCCTGGTTTTCTCCACACATACCGCTTAGAATTAAGGCCAAAAAGTTCTATCTTGGTCTCATCAGACCAGAGAATCCTATTTCTCACCATCTTGGAGTCCTTCAGGTGTTTTTTAGCAATCTCCATGCGGGCTTTAATGTGTCTTGCACTGAGAGGTTTCCGTCGGGCCACTCAGCCACAGTGATCTTTTGGTTCTTCTTTACCTCTCTCACCAAGGCTCTTCTCCCCCAATAGCTCAGTGTGGCCGAACGGCCAGCTCTAGGAAGGGTTCTGGTCATCCCAAACATCTTCCATTTAAGGATTATGGAGGACACTGTGCTCTTAGGAACCTTAAGTGCAGCAGAATTTTTTTGTAAACTTGGCAAGATCTGTGCCTTGCCACAATTCTGTCTCTGAGCCCTTCAGGCAGTTCCTTTGACCTCATGATTCTCATTTGCTCTGACATGAATTGTGAGCTGTAAGGCCTTATATAGACAGGTGTGTGGCTCCTAATCAAGTCCAATCAGTATAATCAAACACAGCTGGACTCAAATGAAGGTGTAGAACCATCTCAAGGATGATCAGAAAAAATGGACAGCACCTGACTTAAATATATGAGTGTCACAGCAAAGGGTCTGAATACTTAGGACCATGTGATATTTCAGTTTTTCTTTTTTAATAAATCTGCAAAGATGTCAACAATTCTGTGTTTTTCTGTCAATATGGGGTGCTGTGTGTACATTAATGAGGAAAAAAATGAACTTAAATGATTTTAGCAAATAGCTGCAATATAACAAAGAGTGAAAAATTTAAGGGGGTCTGAATACTTTCCGTCCCCACTGTATAACTTGCATTATTGACATCTACCAGGTACACCTCAATTTCCATGGGGTGGATTTAATAAAGGCAAAAAGATGTGCACTTTGCAAGTACAGTTGCACTCTAAAAGCGCAGTTGCGCCAAAGCTTAGTAAATGAGATAAAGCTTCCATTTGCAAAGAATACTCAATCACATGCAAGGAATATTTAAAAAAAAAAAGGCATTTTTGCTTGCACATGATGGGATGATGGAAGTCAGCAGAGCTTCCGCCCCATTTACTAATCTCTGGAGCAAATTCCTTTGCAGTGTACAACTACACTTGCAAAGTGCACAGTATATTTAATGCCTTTAGTAAATCCACCCCATGTCTGGAAGGGTGTAGAAAACCAAACACACTTCTGCCATTATTAGACATTGTGGTACATTGTGGTAAATACCAGCTGCCAGAAAATGGTCCTCCCCAATTAAATGTCAGTAGTCAATCTAACTGAAACTGTCCATGAACATATAGTGAGCTGCAATAAAATAAAAAACCTTCTGCCTTTACAACTACTTTAACCACTTCAGCCCCAGACCATTTGGCTGCCCAAAGACCAGAGCATTTTTTGTGATTCGGCACTGCGTTGCTTTAACTGACAATTGCGCAGTCGTGCAACGTGGCTCCCAAACAAAATTGATGTTCTTTATTCCCCACAAATAGAGCTTTCTTTTGGTGGTATTTGATCACCTCTGCGGTTTTTATTTTTTACACTATAAACAAAAAAAGCGACAATTTTGAAAAAAAGCATTATTTTTTACTTTTTGCTGTAATAAATATCCCCAAAAAAGATATAAACATTTTTTTTTTCCTCAGTTTAGGCCGATTTGTATTCTTCTACATATTTTTGGTAAAAAAATTGCAATAAGCGTTTATTGATTGGTTTGCGTAAAAATTATAGCGTCTACAAAATAGGGAATAGTTTTATGGCATTTTTATTATTAATTTTTTTTTATTAGTAATGGCGGTGATCTGCGATTTTTATCATGACTACGACATTATGGCGGACAGATCCAACACTTTTGGTGCTATTTTGGGACCATTGACATATATACAGCGAACAGTGCGATTAAAAATGCACTGATTACTGTGTAAATGTGGCTGTCAGTGAAGGGGTTAACCACTAGGGGGCACTGCAGGGGTTAAGTGTGTCCGAGGGAGTGATTGTAACTGTGAGGGGCGTGGCTACATGTGACACAACACTGATCACCGCTCCCGATTACAGGGAGTGGTGATCAGTGTCCTGTCACTAGGAAGAATGGGGAAATGCTTGTTTACATCAGCATTTCCCCATTCTTCCTCTCCGTGAGACAATCACGGAGCTTGCAGCGGCCACAATGCCACGTTTTAAAAGGCAATGTACAGGTACGTTAATATGCCTGTACGTGCCCTTCTGCTGACGTATATCGGCATGAGCCGGTCGGCAAGGGGTTAACTGTTTATAACTGTCACATGCTAAAATGTCCCCCACAGGAGTCTAAACTCTACTGCATTTTACTCTTATCACAAACTTAAAATGGTGTTCCGGCCGAAATTATACTTTTTAAATAAAAATACCCCTATAATACACAAGCTTAATGTATTCTAGTAAAGTTAGTCTGTAAACTAAGGTCTGTTTTGTTAGTTTATAGCAGTAGTTTGTTATTTTATAAACTTACAGCAGGCCCTGGCCATCTTAAGTCTGGGCATCTGAAGCCAGACTGTATTTCTTCCTGGATCTCATCCTTGCAGATCTTGCACATGCTCAGTGCAGCACAAGCAGTATAATAGGTTTCAGATCAGGTTTCCATAGCAACGGCAGTGTCAGAGGAAGTTGCTATCCCTTCCCAGAAGGCATTGCAAACAGGAAATGATGCGATGGGCCGCGGCCAGGGAGGAGGAAGTGAAAAATGAATACAGCAGATAAACAGTAAGTGCTGAGAAAACATTTTTTAAAATATCCAATTCGTTTACAGTGCACAGTTTAGTGAAGGATGCTGAAGAGTTGTAAAAGTGGGTGGAACTCCACTTTAAGATCTAGTTTACCTCATTATGAAACTGGTATAAAAGAAAGCTAAACACATTTTCTGTAATTTTTCCATTTTAAAAATACAAAGAACAGAGCTACAATTTGGCTGATTTACTACAAATTTTTTGATAATCCTGTTCACTTTGAATACCCAATTGTGTACAAATGACAGAAGTAAATAGGAATTTGCTTTTCACACAATGGAATAACTAAAGTCGATATTAATACAATTTATTGTTTGAAGATTCCTAGCTCCTTTAGGAAATCACCCTCAGTTTGGCCACATTCTGTGAATTGTGCATGTGGCAAAATAATTATTTCAGATGTCAAATGCACCCTTTATAAAAAAAGTTGTGAAAAAGGTTAGTTAAACAAAGTTTCATGGGGACATATCCACACAAATTTATTGTGATGTCTTCCAAAAAAATTCTGCATGATGCATTTTTGGAGTGTTCGCCGGCATTTTCTCAATCAAGTCAATAGAAATGGCCCTTGCATAAGTGTGTGAAACTTGTACACAAATGAAGCATTTCATGTGAATATCCCCTGTGTATTCATTCAACAGTGTTTTTATTGTTTAGCTTTTCTTAGTTGGAGTGTCCTAGAACTCTATTAGACAAACAAGATTCCACCAAGCAAACAAGGAATTGTGTTCAAGATGAGGAAACACCCAAGTCTATGAATGCTCTGTTCTTGACTATTCAAGCATTTCACTCATCCCTACTAAAAATTCACCTATTCATCGCAACATATCCTGAGCTCTGACAATCAGACAATCCTTTCTCACAAAAGCCCACTAAACCTTCCCTGTGATTCAGACATAACCCTCTTTCAATTGGAACCTTGTAACTGGCACAGAACCAACACATTCCACACTAAAGGCTTTTAAACAGCTGCATTCACAAGGCTTTTTAGCATTCTAATTCCTCTGGTTGCATAAGTACCCTGCACTCTTTTAATTGTGCATTCTTTGCAATGGGCACTCTTGTGTTTAGTAAAGGTGTAAATTATTTTTAAGCCACTTTTCCCCCAATAAAAATTGAAAGAAATAAAGTCAATGAAACAGAGGATACTTTAGAAACAGAAACATCTATTTATTTATTATTATTTATTTCAGTTACTTATATAGCGCCGTCAATTTACGCAGCGCTTTACATATACATTGTACATTCACATCAGTCCCTGCTCTCAAGGAGCTTACAATCTAAGGTCCCTAACTCACATTCATACATACTAGGGACAATTTAGACAGGATCCACTTAACCTACCAGCATGTCTTTGGAGTGTGGGAGGAAACCAGAGTACCCGGAGGAAACCCACACAGGTACAGGGAGAACATGCAAACTCCAGGCAGGTAGTGTCGTGGTTGGGATTCAAAACAGCAACCCTTCTTACTGCTAGGTGAAAGTGCTATCCACTACACCACTGTGCCACCCTTAACATCTGACATAAACATTATATATCCAGCATAAAAATGCTAGCATAATGTAGAAGTAACCAGCATGTTACAGTACCTGGCATTACAATATGAGGGAACATTCAAAAAAAATGAAAAAAATGTGTGCAGTGATCTTCTTTCCTTCACCCCTTATTGTTTTATTTAGTAGCATCTATGCTCTTTCACATTCTGATCCATATGATTGTGAGGATGAACCTCTGTCAGTTTGGGATCTTTCATCAACGGAATTCATAAACTGGTTAAAGGAAATTAATTACTGGGTACCTATATTCTCCATGTTTATAATAGTGACAAGCTGCTTTACATGACTATCAGTGAATAGGTCACATCACCATCACTGTCATAGCAGAAAATAAAAAAGGTCACAACACATCAAAATTCCACAATAACTAATTAAATGCACATGAAGGTATTTTTAAAATGGCTAATGTCTGTAATATCCTAAAATAGGAAATGAAATGCATAAAAACGTAATTATAACTAAACTAAAAAACAAAAATGTAACATATAGCAGCTTACAAGTCCTTAGATATGGTGGCTGCATAAGTTATTTTTTTCAGGCTTTCCTCCTTTTATTTTCACCTTGTGATCTTGCCAGCAGCACACTATCTGCCTGAGTGTGGAAATGCTCACACATTTTAAATCTATAGAGGAGCAGAATTGTCACACTAGGACAGGAAGTGTGTTAGGACTAGAGAACACCTCTCCCTATTCTCTATAACACAGGCAGTAGGTGTTCTGTAGTTTGAGGAAAACTGGGCAGGACTTGTTTTAGATTACAGATTATGTAATCTAATGTTTCAGATTACAGTGCCGTATCGACAGCTCACTACAAGGATTGGATTTCACTGATATATAATAACCAAAGGGGAGTAAATATGAGAAGTTTATTGTTAGGCTATACACTTTTAATAAGAGTTGCCTTCAAAGCTGGATTCACACTATTGCATTGCAGCAATCCATTTTATGCATGTTGGTAAGTTGCATTGTCATTCATTTTCTGTTATAAATTACTGTGCATAATACATTATCACTGTTCTTTGCATTGCCTTACAAAATATTCTTTAATCGTAGAGGTTTGTTTTTGTTCCTGAAACAATGATGGATGAGGGACTTGGAATTTTTTATTTTATAGTTTTGTCTCAGAAACATGTGTATGAATAGGACAATGTAAGCCAGGTCTGCCACAATGAGATGGAAAAAGAATGTACTTCAGTATATGTTAAATGTCACTTTACTTTGTCACTTGCCACTTGCCAGTGCTGAGACAATAAAGACTGGCATGTAACAGACAACTATGAAAATTGAAGCTAATGGCTTAGCAATAGATAAAAAACAGTGCTGATTGTGCATATGAAATACCACATTTTTAGTATTAGCTATGTACATACAATTGTACTGTATAATATTAAGAAATAAGATGGCCGAATAGAGAAAAGAGAATGCATGATACCAAAACCTGATTTACTAGAATAGGTGCGAAATTTAAGCAACAGTTTTTACAATTCACTTGTTCTTTAGTAGAGATCATAAAAGGTACCATACATGTTAACAATGAATGATGTTACTGCAAGTACAGAAAGATAATACACAAATCACAGTTTACAGGGTACAAACCGAGTATAGATGCAATGTTAATAAGCCATAAATATGTCTCAAGAATACTGAGATGTGTAATCCAGCATTATACACCCTGTGCTCATGTAAGGGTGACAAAAAGATTGTAGTTCAAAAATGAAATTTAAAAGAAGAATAGGGATAACTAATACCTGATAATAACAAAGAGAACATCAAGACCAATATGTTTAATTAGGGAGCGAGTGTGAGTAGGCAGACAGAACAATTAGGATTGTTCAGCCAGGTGGATCAGGAAACGCTGAAATGCTTTTTCAGTGTAATTATGCTTTGAACGTTGGAATTTAGATTTTTAACAGTGTTTTTGTGCAGAATTCCATAACCTAGTGATATTTAGTTTAGTGGCTAGCAAGAGGTAAGTTATGACAGTCTTGGATGAAGGGAGAAATGGTCAATTTGTAGAAGGGAAAGTGTTTGAGAAGAATCCCAGAAGTACCTGTAATATCGGAGATCAGGAGAAAGATTTGGTTCCAGCAAGAGTGAAGGGATTTGCAGAGCCAGAATATGTGGTGCAGAGAGCCAACCTCTGCACACTCTTTTCAGCACTTAAAGGAGCAAGAGGAAAGAGGGATGGAATTTGGAAATTTTACAAGCGGTTAGGTGCCATTTATGTATTCATTTTTGGAAAGCTTTCAAATGGTTTGTGCTACAAGATGCCCTATAAGTGGAGGATATGGCTATTTGACAAGGTTGATAATGATATTTAAAGCCCAGCTCTGTTTCCCAGTTAATCATTGTGATTATTTTCAAGAAGGAACGGTTGCTGATGATATTATAGAACAGGGAAATACACTTCTTTTGAGACTTAGGGCTAGGAATGTGTATATTGTGTTGGTCATAAAAGGTTCAAGGTCAAATTTGTGTTTAGAGAAAAAATGATGGACTCATAGATATAGGAAGTAGTCCGGGACTGAAATTGAAAATTCTTTGTACAGAGTATCAAAAGACATTTGACACCTTGGGAGCAAAGTAGTTATTTGATTGTGATGATAGCTTGCAGTTTCCAGGAAGTGAAACCAAGATTGAGTTTAAAGAACTTGAAATTGGTTGATAATGGGATGGTAGGTTGTGAATTTGGATTTGTTCAGACTTTGAGGGTTGCTTTGATTGATGAAAATTGTGAAGTGGGAAGGGAAACCCCTTGTTTAATGGCTAGAAGTAGTCGAGGATCATGTTTGGGGAGTAAGGAGGAATCCATAACTAACCAGATTTTGTCACTAAATGGGTTCTACCAGTATTTAATCTATTGTTGAAGCAATGTTGTAGAAATGTACATTTCGGAGTCCCATCCTTCCATTATATTTATGGTGTGTCAGGGTGGAATGGGCACACCTAAGTCAGCTCTAGAGCATCCACAATGTTGTAGGCTACGGAGTTCTTAGGGTAGAGAGGATATAATTATTTTTATACTTAAGATCAAATAGCCACAAAACTGAGAACAGAAGTTGTATATCCAAGAATGTGTAAGGTATGGTCTTCTGGCTTGGAAAAATAAGGTTATATATGGATAGGAAACTGGCTAAATGTCAGGGCTTGGCTAAGCCCTTCCTTCTCTGAGCTGGCCACTCAGCTGTCGGCTAATTGCCAACTCCTATCTCTCCACGGTTACTCAGATGTTGATAATATCCTGCTCATCAGTCCTGCCTACTTAAGCCATCCAGCCCAGAGGATCTCTGGCTTCGCTTTAGTCAACATCACAGAGATTTTCTTCTGCATTCCTGTTAAAAGACTTGCTTGGCTGACATCCCTTCTGGCTCCAGATCCTGCTTGCTGTTCTACTATGCTAATTTCCGGCTCCCTGATGTTTGGCTTGATTGACTATCAGTTCCAGTTCCTGAAACTCTGGCTATGTTTTGACTACATTTTTTTCCATTTACCTTTATTATTAACCACCTCCCACTCGGCCACTGCACATATACGGCTGGGTGGGCGCCTCCTCCTTCTGAGTGGACATTCAGGAACGTCCCTCCGATGCGCTCATGTCACCCAGACACGGCGCATCTCTGATCGGCAGGAGGGCTCTGTCATTGGCCCTCCTGATCACATGATGGCTGTGTCCAATCAGAGCCATCATGTGATGTAAATATAGAGCTGGTAGCTAGGCAATCAGCTCTCCTCACACGGAAGTTGTCAGTGAGGAGAGAATAGCAGATCGCTGCAGCCAGCCGGTGATCAGTGAGCATGAGCTGGTTTTTACAGCTTTTTACACACTGATCACCGGCACAGTGTCCTCACACATGTAAACACACAATGTAAACACAATGTCCCCAAAATAGTGTCCCCAAAACACTGTCCCGAACAACATATTACAGCGCACACATGCAAAAAAGACATTTACCTCCTGCAAGACTATTTAAAACACCTAGACATTTTCAAAAAACATTATCAAAAAATATGGGGATTTGGTCACACCATATTGCTATATGGTGCTTAAGCCCACTTACTGCGACAAAGTACCCCATGGTTAGTGGGTCCTACCCTATCCATAGAATGGGAGATCCTGCTTCTAGGTGTCTAGGTGTTTTAAATAGAAAAACACTGTCCCCACACACATGTCCCCACACAGTAAAAACACCTGTCTCCCACATATGTAACACTAAAATCATATGTCCCAATGATCATCTGCACACATATGTCCGTGATCATCTGCGCACATCTGTACATGATCATCTGTGTACATCTGTCTGTGATTACACAAACCAATTATTATACACTTATTTTTTATTTTTATTTATTTCAGGTACTTATATAGCGCCGTCAATTTACACAGCGTTTTACATATACATTATACATTCACATCAGTCCCTACACCCTCAAGGAGAATACAATCTAAGGTCCCTAACTCACATTCATACATACTAGGGCCAATTTAGACAGGATCCAATTAACCTACCAGCATGTCTTTGGAGTGTGGGAGGAAACCGGAGTACCCGGAGGAAACCCACGCAGACACAGGGAGAACATGCAAATTCCAGGCAGGTAGTGTCGTGGTCGGGATTCGAACCAGTGACCCTTCTTACTGCTAGGCGTGAGTGCTACCCACTACACCACTGTACCGCCCCAAGTGAAACAATAAAAGTGTAATATCCCTTTAAATTTTGTACCTGTGGGGTGTCTATAGTATGCCTGTAAAGGGGCGCATGTTTCCCGTGTTTAGAACAGTCTGACAGCAAAATGACATTTCAAAGGAAAAAAGTCATTTAAAACTACTTAAAGTCATTTAAAACTAAAAAGACACACATAACCCCACATTAACACACGCAGAGATACACACATAATCCCAAATTAGCACACTTGCAGACACACACACTTAATCCCAAATTAATACACAGGTAGACACATGCACGCACATAAGGCCTACCAATGCAGTGCCCACCAAATGCAACCTCATAAGTGCAGTGCCCACCAAATGCAGCCTCATCAGTGCAGTGCCCACCAAATGCAGCCCCATCAGTGCAGTGCCCACCAAATGCAGCCTACTAGTACAGTGCCCACCAAATGCCGCCTCATCAGTGCAGTGCCCACCAAATGAAGCTTACCAGTATAGTGCCCACCAGATGCCACCTCATCAGTGCAGTGCCCACCAAATGCAGCTTACCAGTGCAGTGCCCACCAAATGCAGTCTCAACAGTACAGTGTCCACCAAATGCAGTCTCATCAGTGCAGTGCCCACCAAATGCAGCCTCGTTAGCGCAGTGTCCACCAAATGCAACCAACCAGTGCAGTGTCCACCAAATGCAGCCTCATTTTTTTAATTTATTTATTTCAGGTACTTATATAGCGCTGTCAATTTACGCAGCGCTTTACATATACATTGTACTTTCACATCAGTCCCTACCCTCAAGGAGCTTACAATCTAAGGTCCCTAGCTCGCATTCATACATATTAGGGACACTTTAGACAGAATCCAATTAACTTACCAGCATGTCTTTGGAGTGTGGGAGGAAACCAGAGTACCCGAAGCCTCATCAGTGCAGTGCCCACCAAATGCAGCCTCCTCAGTGCAATGCCCACCAAAGGCAGCTTTCCAGTGCTGTGCCCACCAAATGCAGCCTCATCAGTGCAGTCCTCACCAAATGCAGTCTCATCAGTGCAGTGCCCACCAAATGCAGCCTCATCAGTGCAATGCCTACCAAATGAAGAGCCCACCAAATGCAGCCTTCCAGTGCCTGGATCACAATCTCCTGCTGTGTCACGGAGCTTGAATTTGAATTGCCCGCCCGGGCAGCCGCTGTAACATCCCAGCTCCTGTGATATACATCACACTGATTCAATTTCCTGGCATTGGATCAGTGTTCCGTCAATCACAAGAGCAGGTCTAAGAGGCGGGACTTTGTTACAGTGGCCGCCCGGGCATTTCAGACCCAATCTCCGTGACACAGCGGGAGAAACCTGCTGTGTGTCCCTCACACAAGGGGAGGAGGAGTAGGGAGGGGAGGACCAGTGGCATCATTAGGGTTGGTGTCACCCGGTTTGGTTAAAACATGGTGTCACCCCCCTCCACCAACTATAGTTGCACCTCAGTATGGACCCCCCCACCATCAGTACAAAAGTCCCCCCTCCATCAGTACAGACACCCTCAGGATAAATCACCCCACCCCATCAGTGCAGACCCCCCTCCATCAGTACAGATGGACTCCCCCTCAGGATAACCCCTCCATCAGTGCAGACCCCCCTCCGGATAACCCCCTTCATCAGTGCAGACCCCCTAAGGATAACCCCCCTCTATCAGTGCAGACCTCCTCAGGATAACCCTTTTCATCAGTGCAGACCCCTCAGGATAACCCCCACCTCCATCAGTACAGACCCCCTCAGGATAACCCCCTCCATCAGTGCAGACCCCCTCAGGATAACCCCTCTCTATCACTGCAGACCCCCTTAGGATAAACCCCTCCATCAGTGCAGAGCCCCTCAGGATAACCCCCCTCCATCAGTGTAGAGCCCTTCAGGATAACCTCCCTCCATCAGTGCAGAGCCCCTCAGGATAACCCCCCTCCATCAGTGCAGACCCTCTCAGGATATCCCCCTCTCTCCATCAGCACAGACCCCCTCAGAATAATGCCCCCCCTCAGTCAGTGCAGACCCCCACAGGATAACCCCCCTCCCCCTCCATGAGTGCAAACCCCCTCAGGATAACCCCCCTCCCCCTCAATCAGTGCAGACCCCCTCAGGAAACCCCCCTCCATCAGTGCAACCCCCCTCAGGATAACCCCCCTCCATCAGTGCAGACCCCCTCAGGATAACCCCCCTCCTTCTCAATCAGTGCAGACCCCCTCAGGATAACTCCCCTCCCCCTCCATCAGTGCAGATTACCTCAGGATAACCCCCCTTCCCCTCAATCAGTGCAGACCCCCTCAGTATAACCCCCTTCTCCCTCTATCAGTGCAGCCCCCCTCAGGATAACCCCCTCCATCAGTGCAGACCCCCTCAGGATAACCCCCCTCCCCCTCCATCAGTGCAGACCCTCTCAGGATAACCCCCTCCCCCTCCATCAGTGCAGACCCCCTCAGGTTAACCCCCCTATCAGTGCAGACCCCCTCAGAATAAACCCCCTTCATCAGTGCAGACCCCCATCATGATTACCCCCTCCATCAGTGCAGACACTCTCCTCTCCCAGGATAACACCCCTCCCCTTATGCACTTGGGCAGCGGAGGATTCTGAGCTGTCCGGAGAGATGCCTGTTAAGACTGTCACTCTCCGGGCGGCCGCCGCGGGCTTGTGCATTGTCAAAGGAGCAGGAGTGAGTATGAGGAGTCATGGCATCGACATGCTTTGGCTGAAGAGCTCTGCCTCCAGGACCCTCCACCACCCTTGGGTTAGTGTCATTCAGGTGCAAGCCGCACCCCCCAGTGATGCCACTGAGCCGCCCAGAGAGTTGCATGCTCACACTGTCACTCTCCAGGCATTGGGCTAGTGCATTGTGAAAGGAGGCAGCCGCAGCAGGAGTGAGAGTGAGGAGTCTCACTCGGCTCTGGGCGGCGTACCCCCTGCCCGTGGTGCACGTATCCCCAGGGGTATGCCTACCACAGGTTGGCATACCCGTGGTGTACGTACCCCCAGGGGTATGCCTACCACGGGTTGAGAAACACCGTTCTAGTAGATCATATGCTTAATAGTAGCATGCAATGCCAAGCTGCAGTTTCCAAAGCAAGCAAAGTCCTATCCTGTTTTTATACAGCAGAGAGAGACATATCATGTTGATCTTGTACAAATCATTAGTAAGACCTCATCTGGAATATTCAGTTCAGCTTTGGGTACCAGTTCACAAAAAGAATATTAGGGAACTGAAAAAAGTGCAGAAAATGGCAGCCAAACTTGTTCAACCTGTATAAATACATAAGTGGTCTACATAGTGAATTTGGTGTAGAGTTATTCACTTTAAGGTCATCACAGAGGGCAAGGAAACACTCTTTACGTCTGAAGGAAAAGAGATTCAAATCTCTAAATCTCCGATCTCCAAATAAGGAAATGCTTATTGAAAGTAAGAGCTGTAAAAATGTGGAATAGACTCCCTCAAGAGCTGGTTCTGGCCAGCTCACTAGATTGTTTTAAAAAAAAGTCTGGATTCTTTCCTAAATGCATACAATATAACCAGATGCTAATATTTATAGGTAAAGTTGATCCAGTTTATATCCAACTACCTGTTGGGGGATCAAGAAGGGTTTTTTACCCTATCTGGAGCAAATTGGATCATGCTTTATTGTTTTTTTGCCTTCCTCTGGATCAACTATGGGTTGATCCAGAGGAAGGCAAAAAAAACTATGTCTATGAACTGGGTAGACAGAGACATAACACCTGTGACTTAGTTGCATTGAGTTTGTAGTGGTGGGCCTCAGTAAATTTAGAACTTCTTGTATAGCACACGCAGATTCAGAATGGTTGGTGAGCATTAAGATGGCATTGTCCTCAAATAGTCTAATTTTATAGGACCAGCAGGGTTATCCTAGATACATTACAATTAGATTTAATATGTTCCCCAAGTGGTTACTGCAAAGATCATAGGAGAGAGGGGGCGTTTGCATTTCATGCCATTGGTAATAATATGGACAACAGAGAGTATCCCATCAGATAGGACCCTAGAAGAAGGTGCTGAGTATGGAAAAATACTCGCTAAGGTAAATCAGACTTGGGAATGACAATTTTTGGGGGACCTCTCTCAAGAATCCACAATGTTCTCTATCAAAAGCCATCTACGCATTCAAAGAAAAAATCAGAAACAGTTTTTTTGCACAACTCAGTGTTTGAGGAGGGTAACAAGACATCTAGTAGAATCTGGAGCCTACCAGAATCTACCCATAAAAAAAACCTACTTGGTCAAGAGACAGCAATCTGGGTAGAAATTTTAAAATTATGTGTGATATGGCTTTAGCATAAATTTTGATATCCATTATGAAAAGTGAAATGGAGCTGTGTTATATCTTTGTCCTATTTCAGGATAGTCACTATTATTGCTTGTAACATTTTTTTTTTTTGGAGGAGAGCCAGAAGTACCGGTCAAATTAAAAATTGATGCTAGGTATGGAGACAGTGCGTCATGCGTGGAATTGTTTATAATATTTGTTAGGAAAGCCATCACATCCCAGGTATTTATATTTCGCTAGAGATTTCATCATCTCTAGGATTTCCTGAGGTGTGAATGATTTGGAGAGGAAATTGTGATGTTCTGTAAAAAAGGACAGTAGTTAATGACAGACAGAAAGTTGTCTAATTTGACAGAGAAGGTTGTGGGATGGTTTGATCAGACTGGAAATTGTAAAGAGACTGATATTATATCTTAAAGACATTCACAATGCTGGCAGAGTTGACAAAAATGTATCCAATGAAAAGTTAGGTCATAGTCAAGATCTTATTTTTTGCTACATTGGTGTTTGAGTTCTTTTGGCTATGGGTGCTCCATCTTGGTTGCTTGAAGGCTAATAGCATTGGTGCATTTTAGGTTTAGCTCATATTTATAGGGGAGCTCTTTATTTCAGGTTTTCTCTATCTGCTATTATTGAGGATGATCAGGAGTTGGGGCAAATTTATTTTGGATTTTCTTGTTCTGTATCCTTCTGTACAAAGGATTAAATCAATCTGCAGTGTCATCTGAGCTGATGTCATCAATAGCTGATTTTGATTAGTACACCTCCCATATATGCCTTGTAAGTGTTCCATAATATAAATCTGCAAATATCAATCACATTGTTCAATTCAAAGAACGGCTTCTGAGCCTCATATATTTGTGAAGCATATTAAGGACACATCCTACATTACGGCAGTGCACATGCATGTCTATATCGCCATTAAAAATATATTTTGACAGCCAAAGAAAACACAAACATTTTGTGTCTGCCTTATTCTTATTTATACATCATGTAAATATTATTGAAAAGCAAGATTATAATATTTTATTATTTACATTGCCAGTGAAAAACTGAAGCTGCCTTTCAAAGTATGAGCAAAACCAAATCCAAATTTTAACTTTTTGGATGAAGAATGCTGTATTGCTTTTCTGTATGAATAAAGATGTGACAGTCTTATTTTACAGAGCTCAGCTGTGTAGTGCATTGGTTCAGGAAAATATACACATGCAGTTATATTATATTTTGGGTATAGATTGATATTGCCTTATAGTTTTTTAATATTAGTATGTCATTAGACCTGGATGTACAAGCACAAACAGTGATACTTTATTACCACACAGATGATTTACTAGATCAAGGGTATTTTTTATTTGCAGCTGCGCAAGTGTGTGTGTGTGTGTGTGTGTGTGTCTGTGTGTTAGGAGCTTGAAGGAGGATTGAAATTAACTCCGTTACCACAGGTAAAGGTGAAATTACACTGTGTGTGATCATGTTCCTCGTAGAGGAGTTTTCCCTTTTCTTCTGATATTATTAAAAGACAAAAAACAAGTGGGCTAAGCCACGCAACAATGGACTGACTATGGATCATGGCAGAGGCAAATGATCAAGGGTTTGCTAAATGAATAGACTAATTTGTTTAAAATTACTGATATATTGCTTAAATAAGGAAAAAAATGTAAACTGTGTTGTTACTGTGTTGTAGCCGGGCAGGCCAAGTGCTGTTCTGGGAGGAAGAACCCACATCTCCCCCCCCCAGAACGGGCGCTCGTGTGTTGCATGTTTTGTAAAACAGCAGATCATAGATCAGGTTACTGGGCTGCTGTGATTGGTCACAGTGATCGCATGGTATCACAGCCAATCACAGTGATCCTATTTCCAGCAGTAAACAATGGCTGTCATTCATGACAACATTGCTTACTACTGTGATCTCGAAGTTTGGTCACAGTGATCACATGGTACAGGGCCAATCACAGTGGCCCTGTACCATTTGATAGCTGTGGCCAATAACAACTATGGAGAGGCTGCAGCAGTAGTGTCAAGAAAAAACGTAAAAAATTAGAGGAAACCGCCGCGCCAACTCTAAAATAATAAAAGCAGCCAACACTACAATAAGACTAATTGTGAAGGGGGTGAGGTTCACCCTTACTCCTTCCTGGAATGTAAGAATTGTGAGGTCTTTCTCGTCTCCCTGGCTTTCTCCAGGGATTGGAACCAGATCTAACCCTACCGGTTTGACGGTACAAGCCTATATGACTCACCGCCAACGGCTTGTGAGTCCAACATCTCTGGTAAGGGCACTACATTTACGTATCTTTGTTGAAGTGTATGCTTTTGAAGATCTGGCATTGTATGCTGATATGCCTCACTCCTTGCGGTGAAAAGCTTCCACACAAGCTTTGAACATCCTGCATCTTCAGGAGTTACCTACCCATATAGACTTTTATAACCACATATATGTTTATAAGTATTTGCGTTTTTTACTTTATACAATTGTTTATGTCCATATTGTTGGTGCATTTTTTGTCACGATAGACATATGACACTGTTTTTTGCATTTTGTATGTCTGTATCACTATATCAGTAGAGTCTTTGATGACCACTTATCACACTTGGGTTGACCCCTCTTATGTTTTCTTTATTTGATGTCACAATCTAAGAGACACATTTATATAGTTTTATGATATCAACTCAGTTGAGAATTTTTGAACACATTTGTTCTAGAGCCTTTTATCATATAAAGGCCATCACTTCTATGACAGAGTTTTTACATTTGGCAACATAGAGTTTAATAGCGCTACACTTTATTATCTTTTCAATAACAACTTTCACAGTAGTATTCAAGAGAGTGTAAAAAAATAATTGTTTAAAAAACAATGACTGCTGTAAAAGCAATCAGTGTCACTGTAGTGCTCTGGTGACAGTATGTAAAAACAATTGTAAAAAAAAAGATAATTTTCTTTTACATACTGTCACCATTTAGTGTCCCTAATCACCGCCACCCACTAACAGTATCCCTAATCACCATAGCACCAGTTACAGTGTGGCTTATCACCGCCACAGCAGTTATAGTGTGGCTGATCACTGCCACAACAGCTACAGTGTCCCTGATCACTGCCACACCAGTTATAGTATCCCTGATCATCCCAATTACTCTATAAAATGTGCTAATTTTGTGGGTGTTTCCAATGTCCTGTTGCTCCAGGACCTCCAAAAATGTGATATGTAGTCATTAAATTAAATACCTTTTTTATGCCCTTAGAAAGCCTGAAGGTGCTCCTTATATTTTTGGCCTCTATGTGTGGTTTCGCTGTGAAGAATTCTCACACATGTGGTATCACCACACTCAAAAGGAGTAGCAGAATGTGTTTTAGGGTGTAATTGTAAGTATGCCTATCCTGTGTGTTAGAAATATCATATTAATTGACAACTGCGTTAAAAAAAATTATTTTGTTTCCGCATTTTCCAAAAACTTGTGGAAAAAAAATGCCTTGTAGAAAATACCTTGGGGTGTTTGTCTTCCAAAATTTGGTCATTTTTTGGGAACTTTCACTGTCCTGGTGCTTCAAGTCCTACAAAATGTGATAGGTAGTCAGAAAATTAGATGCCCCTTGAACACTGAAGGTACTTTCTGGATTCTGGGCCCCTCTATGTGGTTAGGCTGTGAAAAAGTCTCGTGTGTGGTATTGCCACACTCAGGAAAAGTAGTAGAATGTGTTTTGAGATATAATTATAAGTATGCCCTGGCTGTGTGTTAGAAATATCTTAAAAATTGACAACTTTGTATAAAAAAATACATTTTTATTTCCTTTCATGCATTTTCCAAAAACTTGTGGCAAAAAGGACTCAATATGCTTTTTAGAAAATACCTTGCAGTCTTTGCTTTCCAACATAGGCTCATTTTGTGGGTGTTTCAACTGTCCTGGTGCTCCAGGGCCTCCAAAAATGTAATAGATAGTCAAGAAATTAGATGTGTAATTTATGCCCCTGGAACAGCCGAAGTTGCTATTTGGATTTTGGGCCCCTCTGTGTGAGGCTGATAGGTCTTAAAAAGAATCTCACACATGTCGTATCTCCATACTCGGGAGGCACAACAGAATGTGTTTTAGGGTTTAATTGTAAGTATGATAATGGTGTGTGCGAGAAACAACTTGTTAAAATGAAAACTTTGTAAAAAACAAAAACAAATTTTATTTCATTTGCACCAGAACCTACGAACAGACCGAAAATTTGCATGAACATTAGAACCCCATTGAAGTCTATGAGACTTGAACATTCGAAATCAAAAGTGCTCATTTTAAAGGCTAATTTGCATGGTATTGTCCTAAAAAGGGTTTGGGGTCCCGGGTCCTGCCCCAGGGGACATGTATCAATGCAAAAAAAGTTTTAAAAACGGCTGTTTTTTCAGGAGCAGTGATTTTAATGATGCTTAAAGTGAAAAAAGTGAAATATTCCTTTATATATAGTACATGGGGGGTGTCTATAGTATGCCTGTAAAGTGGCACGTGTTTCCCATGCTTAGAACAGTCCCTGCACAAAATGACATTTTTAAAGGAATAAAAGTCATTTAAAACTGCTTACGGCTTTAATGTAATGTCCGGTCCCGGTAATATGGATGAAAATCAGTGAGACAAACGGCATGGGTACCCCCCAGTCCATTACCAGGCCCTTTGGGTCTTGTATGGATATTAAGGGGAACCCCGCACCCAAATTAAAAAAAGGAAAGGCATGGGGCCCCAGGCCCTGTGAACAGCAGTATACAGGCAGTGCAAACAAGACAGGGACTGTAGGTTTGTTGTTAAGTAGAATCTGTTTGTAATTATGGACTGGTACATTTTTAAAGTGTAGCTCCAGCCAAAAAAATCTATTTTTAAGCTTTTTGGAAAACATAGGGAAGGGTTATCACCCCTGTGACATTTGTTTTGCTGTCTGTGCACCTCTTCAGAAGATTTCACCTCACTTTCTGTCCCAATGACAAATGTTTTTTGACAATTTGGGGTTTTTAGTAAAACAAGGATTGGTGATAAAGCATCAGTGGAAAGGAGACATGTTTTTCCCATATTAACTCTTACAGGAAAGAATTTCCCTTCCTAAGGGTAGATTTCATCTCACTTCCTGTTGTCTCCTTCCGTTTGCAAGTAGGAGTCGTTTGTAAGTTGGATGTTTGAAAGTAGGGGCCTGCCCTATATACTCTGCAGAAATGTGGGGCCTTAGGTGTTGGTGTTGCCACAACACTGTAAGCCCTCACAGTTACTCTTGGTAGGCTCTGGAACGGGCTCTGCTGTGAAATATTAGATCAAGAATTGTAATTACATGCCCCTGTTGAACAGGGTCAGAAAAATTGGGCCTTTGGTGTTGGTGGTGCTGGTGCCACAACACTGTAAGTCCTCACAGATATTCTTGGTGGGCACAGAAACGGGCCCTGCTGTGAAATATTAGATCAAGAACTGTAATTACATGCACCTGTTGAACAGGGGCATAAAAATTGGGCCTTTGGTGGTGCTGGTGGTGGTGTTGCCACAACACTGTAAGTCCTCATAGTTACTCTTGGTGGAAGCTGGAAGGGGCCCTGCTGTGAAATATTAGATCAAGAAATGTAATTACATGTCCCTGTTGAACAGGGGCAGAAAAATTGGGCCTTAGGCACTGGTGCCACAACACTGCAACCCCTCACAGATAATCTAGTTGGAGCGCAGGAATGAGCCCTCTTGTAAAATATTGCATCAAAAATTGTAATTACACGCCCCTGTTAAACAGGGGCTGAAAAATTGGGACTTAGGCACTGGTGCTGGTGCCACAACACTGCAACCCCTCACAGATACTCTAGTTGGAGCGCAGGAACAAGCCCTGCTGCAAAGTCAAGCAGTATTGATCTCTCTCCTTGTTACCACGAATACGAGGATCCTTTCGCAGGCTTTGCAGGATCAGGAGGCCATGCAGCGTAGGTTTGCTGAGGCATTCGGTCCGGAGTCCTCTGGGTCACTAAGGACGACATGATCCGCAGCCACCTCCTCCCAGCCACGTACAAGTCCATAGGTTTCTTGGGACTGTAAATGATCCCTTAAAGACTGCTGCTGATGCTGAGTTCCAGGCTCCACCTCCATGCTGACACAATCCTCCTCTTCCTCCTCCTCCCCCTCCTCATCCTCTTCCTGTGTGGTTCCGAAGTCAAATCAGCACAGAAAGAGGCCATGGAGGAAGAAGAAGAGGAGGGGTGGAGGAGAGAGGTGTGGCAGAATCACCACTAGTAGTATTTTGGAGGCGTGGTGCAGAACAACCTCCAACACTACTGCACCCTGTCCTGCATCCTTCCCAGCTGCAAGAAGAGTCACCCAGTGCGTGGTGAAAGATAGGTAATGTCCCTGTCCATGCCTGCAGGACCATGAGTCAGCAGTAATATGCACCTTACCGCTGACCACCCTGTCCAGCAAGGCCAAGACATTGCCTTCCACATGCCGGTAGAGAGCCGGAATTGCCTTCCATGAGAAAAAGTGGTGTTTGGGAACCTGCCACTGAGGAACTGCACATTTCACAAACTCATGGAAGAGGGCAGAGTCTACCAACTGAAAAGGCAGCAGTTGAAGTGCTAGCAATTTAGCCAAGCTAGCATTCAACCGTTGGGCATGTGGATGGCTGGGAGCGAACTTCTTTCGGCGGTGCAGCAGCTGGGGCAAGGAAATTTGCCTGGTACAATCTGACGTCGGTGTACCGATAGCAGATTGCCCCCAAGTACTTGGCTGTGACACACCTAATTCTTCACCTTCATTCCTCTTAGTGCAGGTCTCAGAGAGGACTAAAGGTATCTCAAAAAAGGCCCACACCAAAGAACTTTTGGCCGCCTTCGAGCAGGGGGCAAGCACCGCTGGCAGCCTGGGTTGTATGGTGAATAAACATACTTCTACCACATGTGATGACATCTTATGTGGAGAGTCTGAGGAGACCCTTTAGCTTTGAAAGATCCGAGGCTGGGGTTAAGAGCCACAGGCATGTATGATCTCCTTAAACGGGGGATCTAAGGAGCTGGTAAGCGGCAGTATTTTCGTGGGTGGAGGCACTCTCTCATTGCACCCCATCACACCCCTCCGAGTGTTGAAATTGCATGTCTTTGCTGACAGGAAGATTACAAAGTCACCTTCTATATTGCTTATAAGTGTGCTTTTTTCAACTAGCCTATCTGAGTGGACTGGATTTTGTTACGTGTGCATCTTGCTATGTACCCTATTTTCACAATTCTTTGCACTTATCACTGGTGAAAACATAAATGTTGATGTGATACCATATTGCAAGAAACTTATATATATTTTCAATGGTGTGATTTAAATGTTGTATCATTTTTTATGATCACAAATCATTTTACAGCGCAGCTTTCCTTTTTATGATATATATATATACTGATACTGCAGCTAACAGAACAAATTGCCTGCCTGTAGTATCATTAGTATGAGAACACCACTAATTTTATTCAGGTAGCTTTAGGTGCACACTGTGCAGAGGACACAGTGCACTAACTGTAAATACTGTAGCTGCCTGCCTGTGGTCTTAATAGGAGCAGAACAACAGCAATTGTCTCCAGGTAGCTTTAGGTGCACACTGTGCAGAGGACGCACTACACTAACTGTAAATACTGTAGCTGCCTGCCTGTGGTATTAATAGGATCAGAAGAACACCACTAATTTTCTTCAGGTAGCTTTAGGTGCACACTGTGCAGAGGATGCACTACACTAACTTGTAAATACTGCAGCTGCCTACGGTACTGTACTAATAGGATCAGAAGAACACCACTAATTTTCTTCAGGTAGCTTTAGGTGCACACCGTGCAGAGGACGCACTACACTAACTTGTAAATACTGTAGCTGCCTGCGGTACTGTACTAATAGGATCAGAAGAACACTAATACACTAATTTTCTTCAGGTAGCTTTAGGTGCACACTGTGCAGAGGATGCACTACACTAACTGTAAATATTGTAGCTAATAGGACTAATAGGATCAGAAGAACACCAGCAATTTTCTTCAGGTAGCTGTAAATACTGTAAAAACACCTGCCTGCCTGTCAGTAGTAGAGAATAACAGGAACAGATCTAGCTAAACTAAATACAGTGTATATAAATATAAGCTAAACTGAATACAGTGTATATATATATATATATATATATATATATATATATATACACACACAACACCTAGGATGTATATATATATATATATATATATATATATATACAATACACTGTAGGTGCAGCTAACTGACTCTCCTGCCTACTCTATCTAACTTAAATCAAATGACACTGTCTCTCTCTCTCTCAATGCCGGAACACACTACACAGGGCCGACGTGCAGGCGGCCTTATATAGTGTGGGGCATGTACTAAACCCCCTGAGACATAATTGGCCAAAGCCACCCTGGCTTTGGCCAATTATGGCTCTCTGTACAGACGGCGCTGTGTTTGGCCAAGCATGCAAGCATCATCATAGTGCATGATTGGCCAATCATCAGCCAGCAATGCACTGCGATACCCCAGTCAATTATGGGCCATGACGCACCACTCGAATTTGGCGCAAACAGCCCATATCATTCAGAATTCGGCGAATGACCGAACAGGCAATGTTCGAGTCGAACATGCGTTCGATTCAAACGCGAAGCTCATCCCTACATGGCAGCAACGTGTGGGTTAAGTCCCGCCTCCACTACCCTATAGGACACTACTTCCATAAATCTTTGCTCCTTGCCCATGGCTGTGTTCGATAACTAGCCTACTCCAGCCATTTTGGGAGGGAACTCCTGCTGCCATGGAGTCCATCAGGAAAGGAAAATTACGGTAAGTATTTTGATAGGAATTTTCCATTTTCCTGACAGACTCCATGGCAGCAACATGTGGGAAATAACTCGCCATACATACCCAGGTGGGCATAAATGCTGAACAAAAATATTTATTTAACACTGTCAAATGACAGAACTTTCAAACCAAAATCGTCAGAAGATAAAGTCACGGGTTCAACACAATAATGAGACATAAAAGTGTGAATTGTTGACCAGGAAGCTGCTTTGCAGATAACTTCAGGTGCCACATGATGTGAAGCCACCCAGGAAGTAGAGAGACTTCTCATAGAATGTGCTGTAACCGCCTCAGGAGGAGCCAAGCCCTTCTCTCTGTAAGCCCATTGGATGGCTTTTACAACCCAAGTTGTGATGGATCTGACGGAAGCCTTGAGGTCCTTCCTTTTCCCATGAAACAAAACAAAGAGGTAGTCCAATTATCGAAAAGAAGCTGTAGCCTTCAAGTATTGTTTCAAGATAACTCCCATATCAAGGGGATGTGTCTCCCGACTTCCAGCAGAATTAAAAGTAGGGAGTGTGATATCCTGGTTTTTGTGGAAGACTGAAGTGACCTTGAGATTTGATCCTAGCATCAGAATCAGGACCACTCTGTCTGCAAAAAATGTGAGAAAGGGCTCCTTTGACCCTAGAGACTGGATTTTGGAGACTCTCTTTGCCGAGGAAATGGCTACCAAAAAGGAAGTCTTGAGAGTAAGCTCTCTGACCAAGAGAAACTTGTCCAATTGTGAGAAGTCAAGGACTAGTGGTAGATTCCACTTAGGGAATCTAGGTTTCCTCTGAGGTCTGAGCCTAACTGCTCCCTTGAAGAATTGTTGAACCAAGGGATGTTTAGCCCATGATACTCCAGAAAAAGCTGAAATTGCTGAGACTTGCATACGGAGAGCAAAACAGATAAAGGGACATCTAGTTCAGTTTGCAAGAAACTTAAGACATCCTGAATGGATTACAGTCAGAGTTAGACACAGAGGACATGTGGTTTGTAAATCTTGCCCAAATCTTTTCATATACCCAATTGGTACTTCTTCTCCTTGCACTCATGAGAGTAGGGATAACCTCCTAGAGCTTCTAACCTTCCCCTCTCAAAAACCAGACCCTCAGGTGCAGATGAGCTGGGCAGGGATGTAGATTCGACCCTTGGGATAGAAGGTCGGGTCTGAGGGGTAAGGGAATCAGATTCTTGACACTGAGAAGCATTAACAGGGGAAATCAGGGCCTGTTGGGCCAATAAGGTATTATGGCTATCACATCTGCTGTTTCAGACCTGAGTCTCCTAAGGAACTGTAGAATGATAGGGGTTGGTGGGAAGGCATAAGCTCTGCAGAACCACCATCGTTCCGTCAAGACATGCACCCGTAAGCCTGAGGATGCCGGAACCACGAATAATACCTCACCAGTTTATTGTTGCAAGGGGAGGCAAATAAGTCGACTTCTGGAGAAATTCCTAAGGTCAGAATCCAACTGAATACTTCCTTGTGGAGAGACCATTCGTTGTTGTCTAAAAGGACTCGAGAAAGGAAGTCTGCATGAACGTTCTGAGTCCCTGGTACATATGTTGCTGTTATATTGACCAGGTTCCTCTGAGCACAAGTCATAATTGGCTCTACCTCCTCAAGTAAAGACAGACTCCGAATACTTGTCTCCTTATGTATGCCACTGCCGTTGTGTTGTCTAACCTGAGTAGAACCGAGGTTCCAGAAATCAGATGACGAAATGCTAGTAGCGCTTTGAATGCTGCCCTCACTTCCAAAATGTTCTACACCATTCCTCTGGAAGGAAAGCCCCAGGTACCCCGTGCCACTTCTGTCAAACAGTGGGCGCCCCAGCCCTTGTTACTGGCATCCGTTGTTAACATTATCCATGGGATGGGAAGAATGGAATGACAGTTGTAAAGATTTTCCTTTTTGGAAGGGTCTCATCTCCCATTGAGCCCACTTCACCATTGGAATCGTAGCCACCATGGTGCCAATGATCCTCAGACACTGGAGAGCCTGGAAATGGGAGACCAAAAGGGCCGGACAAATTCTTTCCCGAATTACCAAAACCTTCTCCTCGGGAAGTGAGATGGTGCCTCTCACCGTATCGATTCCTAGGAATATGAGAGTTTGAGATGGAATTAACTGACTCTTCTCTAGATTCAGAATCCACCCGAATTCCTGGAGGGTGGAGATAACCTGACTCCTGTGTACTAATAGTCGATCTCTGTCTTGGGCTAGCAGCAGAAGATCGTCTAAGTAATGATGGAGATGGATCCCTTTGGTTCTCAAGAGGGCCACTACTGCTAGTAATACCTTTGAAAAGACCCGGGGAGATGTCGATAGCCCAAATGGTAGTCACGTGAATTGTAGATGCAACTTGCCCACGGAGAAGCAAAAGGTATTGCTGAAAATCTTCTGCCACAGGGACATGAAAATAAGCATCCTTTAGATCTATGGAGATCATCCAATCCCCTGATTGGACTGACTGCTGGATTGTTGACAGCGTCTCCATCTTGAATTTTTCTTTTTTTGATAATACGATTCAGATGGGTAAGATCTATGACAGGTCTTCAAGATCCGTTTTTCTTTTGGACCATAAAGAGAGGAGAGTAAATTCCCATGCCTCGTTGTTCATCTGGGATGGGAATGGCAGCGCCCTGTGCCAATAAAGATTTCACGTAGGTCAGAAGAATCAACCTTTTTTCTTCTGAGGCCGGAAGGGAGGTGGGAACACACCCGAGTCTGGGAAATCTGCTGAAGGTCCAGGTATGGCCTTAAGAGACCTTCCTGACTGTCCAGAAGTCCTGGATTGAGGGCACCCAGACGTGCCGAAAAGTAGAAGACGAGCCCCCACTTGGCCCATCTGAGTGGGCCCAATCTCAAAAAGACTTGGTCGGCTCTCTCTCCCCTGTCGAACTGCTCTTAGCAGCCATTTTGAAGGATGACTGCCTTGACTTCTATGTCCTGGAGAATTCACGGCCCGGCCTGTAATTACGGGCCTCCCTGGCTCGTTCCTGGTATTGTTTCCTAGGAAAAGACCTTCTCTGGTTTTGCAAATGACGATCCTGAGGTAGGAACCCCGACTTCCCACCAGTGGCTCGTGTTATAGCATCATCCAATTTGTTTCCGAAGAGGGAAGATCCCTCAAAAGGGATTTGGCACCATACCTGTTTAGAAGCTGGGTCCACCAGCCAAGGACGAAGCCAAAGGGCCCACTTAGCAGTAACAGCTGAGAGCATGACCTGAGCCACAAATCGGATGATATCAATCGAGGCCTCCCCCAGAAAGGCAGATGCAAGCTGTAACTCTTGGATAGGAGAGCTTCTTGCTACTTCATCCGAAATGCTCTTGAGAGTAACATCCACACTATCTGTCCAGACTTCCATGGCCTTGGACATTGCGGCCAGAGCTAAAACTGGCTTACAGGCCATATCAGCCATAAGGTAAACTCTCTTTAAGTCGGAGTCAATCCGCCTATCTAAGGCATCTTTGAACAAAACCGTATCCTCCAGGGGAAGTGTTACGTGTTTGACTAGTCTCATCTGGGCAGTGTCCACCAGTGGGGTCGATTCCAAATGCTTGACTTCATCTTCCTTGAAGGGATATAGCTCTAGAATTTTTGAAAGCATTGAATTCTTTTTCTCAACCTTGCTCCATTCGTCTATAATGACCTCACCAAGTTCGGTAAGAAATGGAAAGTTGAAACCCTCCTTCTTTAGTTGTTTGAAATATTTTCTCTGTTTAGAAGGATCAGCCACAGGATCCTCCCAATTTAATGCCTCTCTTATGGCCTTTACCAAGGGGGAGAGTAATGAAAAATCGAACCCCACACAGTCTTCCTCAGACTCACTGTCTGATGCTGCAGCTGAAGGATGGCTTGGTAGAGAAGACTCCCAGGCGTCTTGAGTTTGTGAATCCCTCACTGGCGACTGTGGTGGCTCTGCCTGAGGAACAAGGGTCTGGCTGGACCCGATACCTTTAAGAGACTCTTTAACAACCCTTTCGACCAGGGATTTAAGCTGCTGGTCTGTACTCCCTCTTTCATTGGAAGCCTTGGAAAAACAAAGATCGCATAGAGATCTTCCAGGAGGTACTTGTGACCTACATCCCCAGCAAACACTAGCAGCTGAACGGCTGGAGTGAGCCTTGGAGGAGCGAGACCGATCCTCGCTACAGCGCCCAGATCTTAAGGGTGAGCCGTGGTGCTTAGACCTGGAAGAGGTTTTGAAGAGTCGCTTCCTCTGTGACAGCTGCGTCGCTGTTCTGACCTGGATGGGCTGAATGAAAGAAATACAGGGAACATAAAGATAAAGATGAAAGTAATCTAGGATAACCAAGACAGGCTCCCCCCCTTTTTCCCCCCAGCCCGCAATACCTTTTGTAAGAGGGCTGGCCACAAGCAGGTGGTGGAGAGTCCATGTCTCTAGAGGCCTCCATCAGTGCTGAAAAGAAAGTCAGATAAAAGCCAGGTGCAGAAAGTATTTCCCCACCTGCCTTCAGAGAGCCACTTACCAGGATAAGATCACCAGGGACTAGGTGAAGTCGTCGCAATAGCCCACAAGCAAGAGGAACCAGCCACCATGCCTGCCAGCCACAACAAACAAACGAAGAGAAAACAGAGAGCATAAAAACGGAAAAAATGAACAAACACTGCTGCCATGAATAAAAGAGGAACAATCTCACCACTCCCACATGATCATCACCAGAGCCGAAGGTAAGGAGTTCATCTATTTCTAATGGGCAAACAAGGTCACCTGCTAATTAGCTGGGCTATTAGACCAATGTGCAGCCTGCCTGCCAGTGGCTAGGTTCCTGGATTCTTACAGTGCCTCTTCCAGTGCCCACTCCATACCCCTCTAGTAGCTAGGGCTTAATGGAGTATAGCGACATTCCAGGCCCAAGTCGCCACTCGGCCATCCAGATCGTGGAAACGTGTGGGAGCAAATCTTTAGTAGGAAGACCAACATAGGTCCTACAGAGGAGGACAAAAAAAGAACATGGCCGTGGGCAGGGAGCAAAGATTTAAGGGAGTAGTGTCCTATAGGGTAGTGGAGGTGGGACTTAACCCACATGTTGCTGCCATGGAGTCTGTGTTTTTCCAAAATTATCTAGTTTTTCATTTGTATAAAAAAAGCCCAGTGGTGTTTAAATACCACAAAAATAAAGCTCTAGTGGTCTCAAAAAAATTATAAAAATTAAATTTTGGTACAGTGTTGCATGGGTTATTGTCATTCAAAGTGTGACAGTGCTTAAATCTGTGTTCAAAATCAATTTTTAACCCTTTTAACTGGATTGATTCCAACATCACAATCCACTTTTCTTCCCTGCATTTTAAAACCAAGTCTGGGTTGTCTCCTCTATGGAGTTTAGGAGCATGATCAATTATTATTATTATTATACAGGATTTATATAGCGCCAACAGTTTATGCAGCGCTTTACAATATGAAAGGGAGACAATACAGTTATAATACAATAAAATACAAGAGGATTAAGAGGGCCCTGCTCAGAAGAGCTTACAATCTAATAGGGTGGGGCAGGTGGTACAAAAGGTTGTACCTGTGGGGAATGAGCTGATGGAAGTGGTAAAAGATTAGTTGGAGATGTGATAGGCTTTCCTGAAGAGATGAGTTTTCAGGGATCGCCTGAAGGTAGCAAGAGTAGGGGATAGCCGGACTGATGGAGGTAGCAAGTTCCAGAGGATGGGAGAGGCTCTGGAGAAATCCTGGAGACAAGCATGGGAGGAAGAGACGAGAGAGCTATGACAAAATTATGACAAAACGTTAACTGTGACACTGCATGCTCCTGCTAAATGAAATATCTTGTTAAGTGCAACTCTAGGTTCGGAGAGTATTAATACTTGACTAAACTATCCTTCTCCTTCTGGATTGTCTATCCTATACAGTATAAACTGCTGACAGATTTTAGTGAATATACTACGTGTGTGCTCTGGCATGTGAGAATGATCATTCTTCTGCCAGTGTGCAGATACAAAAATGAATAGCTGTTTATCATGCAAAAAAATCATGAACATGAGTGATAAGGGAACAAACCATTCTATCTTGGTCCTAGAAATGTGGGAATATATCACGTACCTGTACATGGAGCCTGAGATGACGAGGGTGGCCTCTTGCACAGTTCCCATCCAAGCAACCTTGGATAGTGAGAGTGCCAAGGTGTAGCCGCTGTGAATAAGAATTTGAGAGCGCCGGTATCTATTGAGCAGAGGTGCTGCTGGTGGTGCACTGTGGTAGCACAAAGTTCAGTGAATGGCATACACCAGGACGTACACAGAATCAGAGTCAGGAATGGGCAACAGTTGGCAATAATTAGGCAGCAAGGTACAGACTCACTAGGAAGCCTGATCAGTAGTCCAGGCTGGTGTCGGTAGGTGAGGCAGACAGCAAACATGAGCAGGTAAGGCTAATCCAAGAGCAACGTCAGGGCAGAAGCTGGGTCAGTAACAGGACCACAGATGTGCATTAAGATTGTATCACAGGAACAAGGTTGAAGACCATATAAAAGTAGACTAGCACAGGATTCAGGTTTAAATAAGCAGTCTGCATACACGCACTTGTGTGCATGCATGTACGTGCACATGTGTGCATGCACACATGCTAATAAATGCAAGCAATGGAGCAATCTGTCTTATATGCTTACGCCCATGTGCACACACATTAGCCAAGCAGAAAGTCCTAGCTGACAGCTGGTAACATGTTCCTGACAAAATGTAAGGGGTTAGTGTTGAAAGACAGTCAGCCTGCCACAATTTTATTTCTTACCAATCTTCCTTTTCTAAAGGTCTGTATTTAGAGTCTCTGGAATACCCCCAGGATGTCCCCTGCTTCTGTGTTTCTCCTGCATTTCACTCACTATGCTTCTCACTCTTACCATTTGGCTGTGTAGGACTGACCTGTAGGCTGTGTCTGGATGAAATATGAAACACATTAACATCTGATTTCTATCTGTGGACTTGACATAAATCTGTTTCTACACATAGCGTAACATGGGCTGCAGCATCTTTTAGCAGAGGCCTAGACATACTGATGCTAGACAATGGTATAATAAACTTCAGTTGCCAAAAAAAGTCTTCATTTTATTTATTTTTTTTAATATCTAGTTTAGGAAAAACTAATGGGAAGTTGTCCATAAATTACAACACTATTCTTGAAACACACTAAACTAGGTTAAAATCCGTTTTTATCAACAGTAAAGAGTTCTGGAAATCAGGTATTATTTATATTTCATATTTTACACATAATTTCAATGAGTAGCTAATAGAGGTAAGCAGACAAGCTCACACAAACAAGGGTTAACTAAAATTAAGCCATCCAAATTTAAAAAAAATGACAATTTCCCAGAAAGCTGCTATAGTTTTCACTTCCTATTTCTCTTTGGAGGTTCCCTCCTGCTGTCTTACATGCACACGCATTCCTAACCCCCCCTCCCCACTCACCCATGAGTAATCATCCTTTTCAAACACTGGCTAAGGTGTACATAAATGGTAACAATTAACTTCTTTTATTTGATCCCTATTGGTCTATTAAAAATACCAATAAATTGTGTTATATTTCGTTTATATGTGCAAAAAAAAAATTGATCTGATCTGAAATCAGAAATTCACATCACAGATGTCTTGTGCTCTCTCTTTGTGTTATCATCCAGAGACTAATCAGCCCTCTCACTTCTTACCTTAGGACTAGGGATGAGCTTCGAGTTCGAGTCGAACTCATGTTCGACTTGAACATTGGCTGTTCGCAAGTTCGCCGAACAGCGAACAATTTGGGGTGTTCGCGGCAAATTTGAATGCCGCGGAACACCCTTTAAAAGTCTATGGGAGAAATAAAAAGTGCTAATTTTAAAGGCTTATATGCAAGTTATTGTCATAAAAAGTGTTTGGGGACCCGGGTCCTGCCCCAGGGGACATGGATCAATGCAAAAAAAGTTTTAAAAACGGCAGTTTTTTCAGGAGCAGTGATTTTAATAATGCTTAAAGTCAAACAATAAAAGTGTAATATCCCTTTAAATTTCGTATCTGGGGGGGTGTCTATAGTATGCTTGTAAAGGGGCGCATGTTTCCCGTCTTTAGAACAGTCTGACAGCAAAATGACATTTCGAAGAACCCATTTAAACCTACTCGCGGCTATTGCATTGCCGACAATACACATCATTGATAAAAACGGCATGAGAATTCCCCACAGGGGAACCCCGAACCAAAATTTAAAAAAAAAAATGACGTGGGAGTCCCCCTAAATTCCATACCAGGCCCTTCAGGTCTGATATGGAAATTAAGGGGAACCCCGGCCAAAATTTTAAAAAAAAATGACGTGGGGTTCCCCCTAAATTCCATACCAGACCCTTCAGATCTGGTATGGATTTTAAGGGGAACCCCACGCCAAAAAAAAAAAACGGCATGGGGTCCCCCACAAAAATCCATACCAGACCCTTATCCGAGCACGCAACCTGGCAGGCCGCAGGAAAAGAGGGGGGGACGAGAGTGCGCCCCCCCTCCTGAACCGTACCAGGCCACATGCCCTCAACATTGGGAGGGTGCTTTGGGGTAGCCCCCCAAAACACCTTGTCCCCATGTTGATGAGGACAAGGGCCTCATCCCCACAACCCTGGCCGGTGGTTGTGGGGGTCTGCGGGCGGGGGGCTTATCGGAATCTGGAAGCCCCCTTTAACAAGGGGACCCCCAGATCCCGGCCCCCCCCCGTGTGAAATGGTAAGGGGGTACTTACCCCTACCATTTCACTAAAAAACTGTCAAAAATGCTAAAAATGACAAGAGACAGTTTTTGACAATTCCTTTATTTAAATGCTTCTTCTTTCTTCTATCTTCCTTCATCTTCTTCTTCTTCTGGTTCTTCCTCCGGCGTTCTCATCCAGCATCTCCTCCGCGGAGTCTTCTATCTTCTTCTCTTCGGGCCGCTCCGCACCCATGGCATGGGGGGAGGCTCCCGCACTTCTCTTCATCTTCTTCTTCATCTTCTTCTCTTCTTCCTTCTTCTCTTCTTCTCTTCTTCTCTTCTTCTCTTCTTCATTTTCTTCATTTTCTTCTCCAGGCCGCTCCGCATCCATTCTGGCATGGAGGGAGGCTCCCGCTGTGTGACGGCGTCTCCTCGTCTGACGGTTCTTAAATAACGGGGGGAGGGGCCACCCTCTGACGCACGGGGCATGACGGGACTTCCCTGTGGCATTCCCTGTGATGTCACAGGGAAGTCCCGTCAAGTCGCCGTGCGTCAGAGGGGGGCGGGGTCACCGGGTGGCCCCGCCCCTGTTAGTTAAGAACCGTCAGACGAGGAGACGCCGTCACACAGCGGGAGCCTCCCTCCATGCCAGCATGGGTGCGGATGGCCCGGAGAAGAAAATGAAGAAGAGAAGAAAAGAGGAAGAGAAGAGCGGGAGCTTCCCCCTATGCCATGGGTGCAGAGAGGCCCGAGGAAAAGAAGATAGAAGATGCCACGGAGGAGATGCTGGACGAGAACGCCAGAGGAAGAACCAGAAGAGCCAGAAGAACCAGAAGAAGAAGATGAAGGAAAATAGAAGAAAGAAGAAGCATTTAAATAAAGGAATTGTCAAAAACTGTCTCTTGTCATTTTTAACATTTTTGACAGTTTTTTAGTGAAATGGTAGGGGTAGGTACCCCCTTACCATTTCACACAGGGGGGGGGCCGGGATCTGGGGGTCCCCTTGTTAAAGGGGGCTTCCAGATTCCGATAAGCCCCCCGCCCACAGACCCCCACAACCACCGGCCAGGGTTGTGGGGATGAGGCCCTTGTCCTCATCAACATGGGGACAAGGTGTTTTGGGGGGCTACCCCAAAGCACCCTCCCAATGTTGAGGGCATGTGGCCTGGTACGGTTCAAGAGGGGGGGCCGCACTCTCGTCCCCCCTCTTTTTCTGCAGCCTGCCAGGTTGCGTGCTCGGATAAGGGTCTGGTATGGATTTTTGTGGGGACCCCACGCCGTTTTTTTTTTTTTTGGCGCGGGGTTCCCCTTAAAATCCATACCAGACCTGAAGGGTCTGGTATGGAATTTAGGTGGAACCACACGTCATTTTTTTTTTTAATTTTGGCCGGGGTTCCCCTTAATATCCATACCAGACCTGAAGGGTCTGGTATGGAATTTAGGGGGACTCCCACATCATTTTTTTTTTAAATTTTGGTTCGGGGTTCCCCTGTGGGGAATTCCCATGCCATTTTTATCAATGAACTTCTATGTGTATTGTCGGCAATGCAATAGCCGCGAGTAGTTTTAAATGGGTTTTTTCCTTCGAAATGTCATTTTGCTGTCAGACTGTTCTAAACACGGGAAACAGGCATACTATAGACACCCCCCAGCTACGAAATTTAAAGGGATATTACACTTTTATTGTTTGACTTTAAGCATTATTAAAATCACTGCTCCTGAAAAAACGGCCGTTTTTAAAACTTTTTTTTGCATTGATCCATGTCCCCTGGGGCAGGACCCAGGTCCCCAAACACTTTTTATGACAATAACTTGCATATAAGCCTTTAAAATTAGCACTTTTGATTATTCATGTTCGTGTCCCATAGACTTTAACGGTGTTCGCGTGTTCTAATGAACTTTTTTCCTGTTCGCATGTTCTGGTGCGAACCGAACAGGGGGGTGTTCGGCTCATCCCTACTTAGGACTACAAGTCCAATGGGATTGGTTGAGTAATTTAGCAAAAGACAACTGAGTAGGGCTGATACCACTCGGATCACAAAAATTATGTGTTTTGTGAGCCCGCATTAGAAAATACAAAGGTGAATGCATTTTTGGCAGACCAGAAGGTATTGTTCTGTATTTGCATTGTCTTTAAAAGGATATAAGTTATGGGTAATGTACATGCATTGTAGGTGTAGCGCACTACCCCCTTAGGAGCTGCTAAGTTTTAGTTCTTTACCTTTGCCAATCGCTCTGCTTCCGATCTCCCATGCACCCACATAACACCAAACAGTCAAAGTTACACTTTAAGTTTCTTTATTTGGGATTAAATCTGTGGGATCTCCAATGAAGTATATGAGATGTCCCTTAAGGCCCCGTATTGTTGCTGGGCAGTTGTTTTAATACTTTCCTGGTTCCTTTCCTTTTGTGTAATGCAGCACTCCCTGAATCCCACAGGTGAACATCACTCTGAATAATGTCTCCTGTAATGATTTTCCACTGCAGCTTATTGCTTCTTCTTTAAGATATCTGTCTGAGGATTTACTACTCTGAATAGCTCCTCCGCTTAACTCAATATGCTTCCTTTGGGGTATTGGTTCTTTAAGGTCAACACCTACACCACTTTCCTTATGACCCGCATGCCAACATCCTTTAGGTACTTGAACATCTTAGAAATTGTGGTCCTTGACTTTGCAATATAAGTTACTCTCTCTGCTCCTCTGGGTTTGCTCTCTCTCCCAATCAACAGTCCATGTTCCACTCACAGAAAGTCGATCACCCAGGTTTTCATCTGTCGCTTTGCTCCTACTTCCTCCTTTTCTTGACCGGCACCTCCTCGCATGGGAGCGTCCGATGGTTCCTTGTCGACTACATGCTGACTCCTTATCCAGGGCCTAGGCTCTTGGCCCCCCTGGATCCTCTTCTGGCACCAAGGCTCCGGGATCTCTGAACTCCCGGGCCGCTGGGCCTAACTTGTGGACTCTGATTCCCGAACTGAATGTGCGAACCCCTCCCAGAGCAGGTGACCCCCCCTTTTATGTGAGACCTCCCCCTGACCGAAGAAATTAATCATTGGTCAATCCTCTCACATGGGTTTCCTGCCACTCAGGTCTCAGCCCATTCTCTCTCTTCAGCAAAATCCGCCATCAAGCAGAGAAGGTTTTCCTGAGCACAAATGTAGGCGGCCACAACCCCTTCTATTCTGACACTTCCAACCCCAAATTGCCATCCAGGCCTAGCAAAGAACACAGGCCTGGACAAATTTACCTGTTTCTATATCCTACTCAAAAAAATACCATAAAGCACCTACCGAAAGGTAGAGGGCGCTACATAGGCATTTTTTTACCATGCCATTTGCATTATTCAATGCTGTTTTAGGAATATAGCAGTTGCCATTTCTGAATGCATATGTGTAATGCCCCGTACACACGGTCGGATTTTCCGATGGAAAATGTCCGATCGGAGCGTGTTGTTGGAAATTCCGACAGTGTTTGGGCTCCATCGGACATTTTCCATCGGATTTTCCGACACACAAAGTTTGAGAGCAGGCTATAAAATTTTCCGACAACAAAATCCGATCGCCACAATTCTGACCGTGTGTGGCCTGTTCCGACGCACAAAGTGCCACGCATGCTCAGAAGAAATTCCGACACGGAACAGCTCGGTCTGGTAAACTTAGCGTTCGCAATGGATACAGCACTTTCGTCACGGTGCAATGTAAAAAATGGTTTAATACAGCACACTCTCTTCTTCTTTATAATGTGAGAAGAATTAAGTAGTTTTGCTGCTCATATTCACACACTTCTCACAAACTTCTTTCTTTATTATTTAGCGGGATTCCCTTAATATATTTTGATTTGTCACATCTGACAACATTATTTTGGTGTTGGATTTTTTTTTGTTTTGGTTTTAAGGCAGATTAGTTATTTTTGGTTTGTATTTTTTTTCAAGGCTGATCTTTGTTTTATTGGATTTTTATTTGGACTCCAGAATATTTTTGTGTGTGTTTTGTGTGTCAAGTTACCACAACACCATTGATATCTTATATTTTTTAATCTGTAGGAAATTGTTTGGTGTTGTTGTCTCTTGTTAATTTCACATTGTACTTTAGAAATGTACCTGAATCCTCACCAACAAACTGTCCTTTTTGAATGAAAACACACATAGGCAAGTATAATTTTCCTTAAAAAAACATTTATTAAGGACTCATAACTAAACAAACAGGGAGGCAACACTGGAGAAACAGCTGAAATGGGTGAAGCCTTGGACCCCCAGGGCAGACATCAACTATTTTGAAGCAAAATTGGTGGCCTGAGGAGTCCTTATCTAAGGGAGTGCAGTCTGGTCCAGAAGTCCCAGAGATCTGGAAAGCAGCAGATGACATCTGTGTCCCCAGGCTGTGGTCATACGAGAGACTGCATCTTTTGTCAGACCAGACTGAACCAAGGGTCATCACTCTCTTGTCTTCCTTCCACGTCTCCTTCCACGCTGTGGCTCTGGTGGTAGAGTTGTGGCAGCAGGATGAGGAGGAGGAGGATGGTCCAACTCAATCACGTCGGTCTTGGGTGTTAGTTCCCCACTCACCCCCTTACTTAGGACTTTATAAAGAAGGTCCTCACATAGCTTGGGTTGACCCTCCTGCATGCCCTGCAGTTTTGTGGCAGCCATGCAGGCAAAGGCCTCCTCAGGAGTGGGTAAGGCTCGGAGGGACGCAGAAGCCTCCTGAATCAGCCTGAGTGCAGAATCCTGCATGTGAGTCCCCTTCCTCGCCCTTTTGTATGGAAGGCGGAGGGGAGGATCCTGCGATTCGGTCAGGCTGCGACTTGTCCCAGGCTTCTCTTGGCTGCCACTTAGCCCCGCCTCCTCCTGGCTGCCACTAATCCCCGCCTCCTCCTGGCTGCCACATTCCATAGCCTCCTCCTGGCTGAGGTCTTCCTGTGTATGAAAAAGGGACATTGTTTTAGTATTTTTTTCATCAATCACACACAATTTTCACCTCCTGACTGTTGCAAATTGAATGTTAACAAATATAACAGACTATCATTCTGAGCCCAGCATTTTTCATTCTTGTCCCAATTTTGGGTGCCCACTACTGTCTATTGATATGTAAAACACTTTTTTCAATCATCAATTAGTGATCAATAATAACATCTAGTAAACATAATTTATTTATTGCCCAGAAATCTGTAGAACAATGCTATACCTGACTCCAGCTGGGCTCCTCCATTTCTTCCTGGCTGGAAGGCCCAGGTTGGACATCGGAAGCCTCAGCTGGGGTGGAAGAAAGAGTGGAAGGAAGAGTGGAGAGGGATTCCCTGACTTCAGTCTGGTCTGACAGAAATCACAGTCTCTCATAGTACCACAGCCTGGGGACATAAATGTCATCTGCTCCAGCTCCGGATCTCTGGGAATCCGTGACCTTCTTGCGCTCCCTTAGATATGTGCTCCTCAGGCCACCGATTTTGGTTTTTAAATATTGGATGTCCAGCAGTTTCTCCAGCGCTGCCTGCCTCTTTTGTTTATGATTATAATGGGGATGTCTCACCTGCCACAGACAGGGCAGCTCCCTGTATTTGTCTATGAACAGGGAGAGGAAGTTGTGGTCATTGAAGCCATCCATTTTCTCTGCAAGACACAACACGAGACAAACCCTAAGGTCAGGGCAAACTCTCCTAATCTTGTTACAATATAGGCTTCAATTTCGAAGCAGTATAGGCCCAAGTTTAGATCTTACCTTCGTTATCACGATCGGCACCTCCGATGCTCCTTCCTCCGCTCACAGATCGTACGTAATACACACGCGTGTTACGCTTTATACACACTGCGCATGCGTCTAACTCCGCCCGCCCCTGACGTTCTTTCTAGTCTATTCCCCGCCCCTTTTCATTCTGCGCAGTGGGGGAAGAGCACATGGCGGATACACAGCAGGTGCGTGCTAATTACAGCAACGAAGAGGAGGAGGAGGAAAGCCCGGAGCCTGAAATGTCTGGATCCAGAAGGAGACGATTTAAGGCCTCAAATATGTCCTTTAGGGAGATGTTGGAGATGGTGGACGTCCTGAAGAAGGCCGACTATGATGGGAAGTGTGGACCTTACCCCAACCCCAATGTCAGAAAGGCCAAGATAATGGCGAAAGTGGTCAGGAGTCTGCACCGGAATTTCGGGGTATGACGATCAAAAGATCAGCTCAGGAAGCGGTGGTCAGACCTGAAATTACTAGAACACGAGCAGTACAGAAAGATCCGGAAAGTGCTGCAAAAAAGTAAGTAGTTGTGCTGTGTTCCTAATCTTTTTCTGTATATTACGTTTGTGCTGCTCCATGTGCTTTTCTTAAAAGTGTACATTTTAAAATGGCAACTTTCATGTTCATGGGCACATTATTTGTTCGTATCAAACATTTTTATTTCGGACTATAAAACACCATTGTTTTGGCCATATGCATTTGGCAACATTTTTGACGCCCTACTTGTATGAAACTAATTTGGTTGTGTAGATGGGTTTGTTACTAGAATGAAATGCAAACTAGATTCTGTGTAAGGAGAGGACACTCAGCAGCTGTTTTCACATGTGGACACTGGAGCACTAGTGTGGGACCCCAGAACACCATTTTTATTAGGGGGCCACACAGGTGCTCCAGTGTATACTATAGGGGGGTCTCCATCTGTGAAGCTTGTTTAAAACAGGTAAAAAGTATTGAAGCTTGACAAAGGACACTGAAAATGCTACATTTTATAACTCGGCCAAAATAGACAATTGTACCCCACTTCCAAGCAATGTTTCCTATTTATAGTTCTGCCATCAAATATCTGTGTGCTAAGTATACCATTTTTATTTTACATAGGGGAGAAAAGACTCGGAGGACACCCCACATCTGAGGAGAACAGAGACCCCCCCCTCTGGAAGAAGGGGAAATACCCCCAACCCAAGAAGAGCAGGAGGAAGAAGATGTGGTGGAAATTGTCACCACAACAGGTGAGTGTCTGCGACCACAGGCTCAGGTAAGAGATGGATGCCGGCATATTTTTGATACCTGTTTTTGTTTGTTTTTTTTTCTTTTTAGGTGATTGTGATGTTGTGGATCCAGATCCTTTCACATCAGAAAGTGCCCAGATCCTGATCGGGGAGATCATGGGGTGTAATTTAGAATTGGAAAACCTCAAGAAAAACATCAATGATGTTATTCAAAAAACTAAAAACATCATTGATGTTTTGGGGCGAGTTTAAAACCCCTCCAAATCCCTTTGTTTTTTGTGTGCTACAATCTTAAAAATGTTTGAGCGATTTTTAGAAAAGCCAAATTTGGAGGATGCACACAGTGTGTCAGCATGTGCTAACTGCCATCACGGGAGATCAATGGACACGTTTTGGGGGTGCAACCCCTTCCTTAATAATAAAGTAGCTTAGAGGAAGGGGTTTCTCCCCCAAAACACGTCCCTTGATCCCCCGTGATGGCAGCTAACACATGTTGACATTGGCAAAATTGTGTGCATCTTGCAAATTTGGCTTTTCCTGAGGTGACTTCACCCCATCTGAACGCAATATCAAACACAGTTCCTAAATACTCATGTATGATATTGCCTTCAAGTTCTACCAAATGTGAACTTTGTAAGTTCAAGATTTGTGTCTTTCTTGTTGGTTTTACACATGCCTGTTTTATCTTAAATGGATATTTCTATTTTTGATAATGCCACCCCAAAAAAGGTTATACAACAAACATGTTGGTTTGTTTTAAAAACCTTTTCTAAATACACATGTGATTGTGCAGGTATTAAAAAGATTGTGAATCAAGAATGTGTGGATTGTTGTCTCAATGCTACAACACTTTTGTGGTGATGTAATTGCTGCTTTCTGTAAAAATGGGGGTTATTTCCTAAGGGCAAATCCTCTTTGCACTACAAGTGCAGTTTCAGTGCAGTTTCAAGTGCACTTGTAGTGCAAAGTGTCTTTGCCTTTAATAAATAACAGCCAACAGTGCTTTGGATAAGGTTACACAATCACGCCATTTTCAGGACTACCCACATTTCAGTCAGGGTCAGCTAAAACAAACACAAGCAGTAAATGTCACCAAAGATTAGCTTTTTTTTGTTTTATTTGATAAAGGCTTCACAAATTGTCTGGCATATTGATGGCCCCCCTACCCGCAAAGAACTCAAGGTATCTTAACCGGACATCACGGGCACTCAGGGAGGGCAAGAAAGGACGGCCACTTTCAAGCACCGTCAGGGTTGTTTCATGTAGAATTCCGGCCTCAGGCCCAACTGAGCCAGCATAGTTGGCAGAATGTTGGTGTAAAAAGTTATGTAGAACACAGCACACCAGGATTATACTCGGCCATATGGATGGGTGTCAAAAATAGGCGGAACCGGCTGGCCAGGATTCCAAATGTGTTCTCCACCACTCTTCTGGCTCTGGCAAGCTGGTAATTAAAAACCCTCTGGCCGGGGGTGAGGGTCCTCATCGGGAATGGCCGCATAAGATGGTCCCCCAGCGCAAAGGCTTCATCCGCAACGAAGACGAATGGAAGTCCTTCCACATTGTCTTCTGGAGGTGGCAAGTCCAAGCTGCCATTCTGGAGATGCCTGTAAAACTCCGTCTGGGCGATGCCTCCACCATCCAACATCCGGCCATTCTTCCCCACGTCCACATACAGGAACTCGTAATTAGCCTACACCACCGCCAACATCACAATACTATTGAACCCCTTGTAATTATAATAGTATGACCCCGAGTTGGGGGGTGGGACGATGTGGACGTGTTTCCCATCAATTGCCCCTCCGCAGTTAGGAAAGTCCCACTGCTGGGCAAAGTGGGAGGCCACAGTCTGCCATTCCTGTGGCGTTGAAGGACTGTTGAGGAAAACATAAAATTACTATTTTTGCACATAAACATGGCAAGCAGATTAGACACAAACATTCTTGGCCAACCTCCAGATAACATTTATTAAGGGGAATTTTACAACACCAAAGTATAAGGTACACCTATCATATCCCCCCTCCCCCCTCATGGCCATTTCTAACATTATAGGGGGGGAATCTTGGACAGGTAACCCTTTCCACTTCATTGAGAGAGAGATGAATGCCTAAATACAGGGTATTACTTGGAACAGCCCCTCCTTAGTTACACTACTGGCAGCCCACTGGACAGGTAAGAAGTGTCCTAATACAAAGATATAAATACACACTGTACACATTTGAGCACATTTGGACATTCTGCTATTACCTATCAAGATAATAATAGGATACCAAAACTTTAAACAGTACCATTTGAAAGTATACAAGCAGGCCCTTGCACTACATGCTTTGGGGAATTCATCCATACATCTGACCACAAAAGAGGTGGGTATAGTGTGTCTGGGTTTGGCAAAGTCAGCAGATACTTGATTGAGGATAGATATAGAATTGGGATCAGCTGACTTAGCAGTTGGGGGGAGGGAGGGTTAATAAAAATGATTTGGGGACACCACAAAAAAAAGCTTCTGGCACTCTGCCTGAATTTAAAGCACAAATCACATTTCAAAACATTTTAGGGGGTGTTTGGGGTAAAGCACTACTATGGAGCTGACAAAATACATTGTTAAGTGACTATATGAGGTGAATATAGGGGCAGGAGAGCATGTTGGGGAAGTGAGTGAAGGCAAATATGTATGAAGGAGCAAAAGAATAATTACATAAAAATCCAGCATGCATGAGAACAAAGGGGACATTCACAGCATATTACAATCATGGTAATTTGGTAATGAGGAGAGAAATACAATATATTAGCAAACATTCAAAACAATAAAATGTGATATTAAAGGATAAAAATCTTACCTTAATATACTCCTTCTGCAGGACCTGGATGATGGCAGAACAGGTCTCTGGGATAATGATCCCCAGAGCCTGGGGGGAGATGCCTGTCAAGAACTTCAAGTCCCGCAGGCTTCTCCCTGTCGCCAAGTACCACAGGGTAGTGACGAGCCTCTGCTCCGGAGTGGTGGCTTGCCTCATACAGGTATCCTGCCTGCTGATATAGGGGGTCAGCGAAGCCAAAAAAACGGTGAAATACGTGGTCCGTTCCTGAAAGTTCCTGAAATCATCAGGATTATTCTCATGGATCTCATGGAGCAAAGGCATATGAGAGAACTGGTCACGCTGAAGCAACCAATTCTTGGTCCATGATCTTCTCCCCAAGGTCAGGACCCCAACACCAAGTCCCCGCACAGCACGAACTCTACGAGGAGTACGTATACGCAACATGGCTAGAAAACGGTTGGCTGCTCAGAATGCACTGAAGAACAGCAAGGCCTGTGAAGAGCGACCTGAAAAACAGTAACGAACGAACAAGAACACAATGACTAAGTCACGCGGAACTTGCTTGCACGCACTGAGGTGCAGATACAAACCCACAAGCACAAACTGAACCGCAGGAAACGATCTGAAAGCCACGAGTCTGAAAAAGCGCGAATCGTCTCTCACCAAACTTTTACAAACACGAGATTAGCAAAAGGAGCCCAAAGGGTGCCGCGTTTGGTTCTGAAGTGGCCTTTTCTAGTCTCGTCGTACGTGGTGTATGGGACCGTGTGGTTGGTGATCGGAAATTCAGACCTTTGTGTGACCATGTGTACGCAAAACAAGTTTGAGCCAACATTCGTCGGAAAAAATCCTAGGATTTTGTTGTCGGAATGTCTGATCAATGTCCGACCGTGTGTACGGGGCATTAGACTTTTTCTCTCAGTCTTAGCATCCATTGTTTACAGTCACAGCACATTGGGACTTCTCACACTTATGCCCTGTACACACGATCGGATATTGATCGAACGTTCTGACAACAAAATCCTAGGATTTTTTCCGATGGATGTTGGCTCAAACTTGTTTTGCGTACACACGGTCGCACAAAGTTGTCAGAATTTCCGATCACCAACCACGTGGTCACGTACACCACGTACGTCGAGACTAGAAAAGGCCAGTTCAGAACCAAGTGCGGCATGGATTTTTTCCAACAGATGTTGGCTCAGATCTGTCTTGCATACACATGGTCGCACAAAGTTGTCGGAAAATCTGATCGTTCTGAACGCGGTGATGTAAAACACGTACATCGGGACTATAAACGGGGCAGTAGCCAATAGCTTTCCGCTCTTAATTTATTCTGAGCATGCGTGGCACTTTGTGCATCGGAATTGTCCACACACGGTCGGAATTTACGCAAACAGATTTTGTTGTCGGAAAATTTTATAGCCTGCTCTCAAACTTTGTGTGTCGGAAATTCCGATGGAAAAAGTCAGATGGAGCCCACACATGGTTGGAATTTCCAATAACAAGCTCCGATCGCACATATTCTGTCGGAAAGTCCGACCATGTGTATAGGGCATTAATGTTATCATCACCATTTATCATCATCACAGGCAGTAAATTTGCTAATTGGCAGCATTAAATTCTACTGGAATGTATTTTCTTGTGAAAGCTTTAAATACAGACTTTGAGACCAGGTTGTCACAGAACGTCCCACACTCCGCTTGAGTGCTTCCGTCAGTATACCACTTCCTAAGTTCTGGAACACGAGCCCAATGGATCTGGCTATAGGAACCCCCAAGAACTAGACAACACCAGTCTTGGAGTAGATCAGAACTGTTTTATTATGAATCAAAGTTACAAGACTTTATATGCCGTTGGAACCTCCTCTAACAATACAACTGTAACCTAATTAACATAATTAACATGAGCTAATTAACTAAAAAATGTACCCAGACCAGATGACAGACTTGTGGGCACCGAGCTTCACACAGGAGTATAAACACAATAGCTGCAGCTCCAATAGGAGTCGTCCCGTCTCCTACATTGTATAGAGGACAATGTGATCAGCTCCTTTAATTAACATAAACACGGGTAGTTGGAATTGATGACACCAGCATCTCCTCACAGCATGTGTCCCAACAGTATGAATCAGTCTTATCAGCAGGGGGCTGCTGGAGGAATCCCCCCTCTCTCTTCAGGGACACAAATCTACAGTAAGGAGTCCCCAACAGAATCAAACAACATACAATATATACATATATACACGACGGAGTCCGATTAGTACAGTTCAGACTGGATTTCTAATTCACTTCACAAAGAGTATTGTTCCATTGAAAATCCAGGGCCCATAATCAAAAGGCAACAGGCTTGCGTTCAGTCCTCTCCAACAGCCTCTGTCCCGGCTACGTCTGTCACACAGGTCAGTCTCTCTGGTATACTTGGTGTATTCCATAATGTAAAGTGTCCACCTCTCTATAGGTCATTAGAAGCAAGCATTTGATTTGCAAGATGTGGGGGGCATTTGACTTGAGCTTCCAGTCAGTAATTGTGTACAGTATATGCACTAGGTTGGAGGTCCCCAAGGCATTCAATAGCAGCTTTAACAAAGAATTAGTATATACACAGGCATTTTGTGATTCCTACTATTAGACCAATATATCTCTTTCATTAGTGTATTTTTGTGACATGGTTACTTTAAGTGGGTCTTACTCAAGTGACATAGGAGTTAAGCCATTTGCTAACCTGTTATGTATGGACAGCATTTTATTTTTATAAAAAATATACTCTAATAGCTTTGCTATTACTGAATTTTATCTTGAACATGCTGTATGGTGGTTTTAGTTCCTGATTCCAGGAAATCTAAATTCAAAGTATAAATATTATAATTCTATACATTTTTATTATTTAAAATTCCCAATATGATCCAGAGCAAAATAATCATAGAATCCTCTTAAAAAAAGAAATGTAGGGAAGATAAAATATGAAGATTAGCTGCAATTATTATTTGTGAAATAAGAAATAAAGATACACATACAATTCATAATTAGGGATGGGCTTAAGGGTCAGTCTGAGCACAAGTTCAGACTGAATTTTGGCTGTTCGGGCATTTGTATGAACACCCAAATATGTATATGTTCAGCAGGGGCTAAATGTTATGTATAATAGTTACATTCACTATTAGGGATGAGCCGAACACCCCCCGAATTTGGTTTGAACCAGAACATGTGAACAGACAAAAAAATGTGTGCAAACATGTAAACACCGTTAAAGTCTATGGAACATGAACGTGAAAAATCAAAAGTGTTAATTTTAAAGGCTTATATGCAAGTTATTGCCATAAAAAGTGTATGGGGATCCGGGTACTGCCCCAGGGGACATGTATCAATCCAAAAAGAGTTTTAAACAACCATTTTTTCAGGAGCAATGATTTTGATAATGCTTAAAGTGAAACAATAAAAATGAAAAATTGCTTTAAATATCATGCCTGGGGGTCCACTTAGTCTGCCTGTAAAGTGGCGCATCTGTCTGATGTGTTTTATTGTGCCACAGCAAAATGACATTTCTAAATAAAAAATTACATTTGAAATTGCTTGTGACTGTAATGTATTGCTGGGTCCCGGCAGCATAGATAAAAATCAAGGAAAAAATTGGCGAGGGTTCCCCCCAGTCTATAACAGGCCCTTTGGGTCTGGTATGGATACTAAGGGGAGCTCCACGCCAAAATGTAAAAAAAAATTGGCGTGGGGTGCTCCCCCCAAAAATCCATACCAGACCCTTAGCAGCTTAGCAGGTCAGGAAAGGGGGGGCAAGCGCCACCCCCCTTTTAAGCCATACCAGACCACTTGCCCTTAACATGGGGAGGGTGCTTTGGGGTCACCCCCAAAGCACCTTGTCCCCATGTTGATGGGGACAAGGGCCTCATCCCCACAACCCCGGCCATTGGCTGTGGGGGTTTGCAGGCGGGGGGCTTATCGGAATCTGGAGGCCCACATTAACACCACATTCACCAAAAAAAATGTCCAAAGGTAAATACCACAATACACAGTTATTGACAAGTCCTTTATTAAAAAAAAAGTGTCCAGCAAAGTACATCCACCGTCAATCACGCTGCTCGATGGACCCGAAAAATAGGGAAAAAAACCCTAAAATACTCCGCCTCCATGGGAGGGGTCCCGCCAACTGCTGTCTTTTGGCTGTGACAGCTCTTACATAGGCAGGGGCGGGACCACCCGCTGATGTAACCAGATGACCCTGCCCCCTCTGGCAGCACATGACGTCAGAAGGGGCGGTTTACTCGGTTATGTCCACGGGTTGTCCCGCCCTTGCTTATCCCTTTCATGACTAAGCCTATTTTTGAAATTTGGTGTTTACAAGTTAAAATCCGTATTTTTTGCTAGAAAATTACTTAGAGTTCCAAATATTATATATATTTTTTTAGCAGAGAATCTAGAGAATAAAATGGCGATTGTTGCAATATTTTTTATCACACGGTATTTGTGCAGCGGTGGTTTAAACGCAAATTTTTGGAAAAGGGACACTTTCATGAATTAAAAAAAATCCAAACAGTAAAGTTACCCCAATTTTTTTGTATAATGTGAAAGATGATGTTACACCGAGTAAATAGATACCAAACATGTCACCCTTTATAATTGCATGCACTCGTGGAATGGCGACAAACTACGGTACCTATGAATTTCCATAGGCAAAGCTTTAAAATTTTTTTACAGTTACCAGGTTTGAGTTACAGAGGAGGTCTAGGGCTAGAATTATTGCTCTCGCTCTGACGATCGCGGCGATACCTCACATGTGTGATTTGAACACCGTTTACATATGCAGGTGCGACTTCCGTATGCGTTTTCTTCGCTGTGCGAGCTCGCGGGGACAGGGGCACTTTAAATTTTTTTTTTTTATTATTTATTTAATTTATTTTTTTACTTTATAAATTGTGTTTTAAAAAAATTTTTTTTTTTACTTTTATTGCTGTCACAAGGAATGTAAACATCCCTTGTGACAGTAATAGGTGGTGACAGGTACTCTTTATGGAGGGATCGGGGGTCTAAAAGACCCCCGATCCCTCCTCTGCACTTCAAAGTATTCAGATCGCTGAAAACGGTGATTCTGAATACTGTGTACTTTTTTAAATTCGGCGCCATTGGCAGCCGAGTAAACGGGAAGTAACGTCATGATGTCGCTTCCGCATTTACAATGAGAAGGCTGGAACGAAGCCGCCCACAGCTTCGCTCCAGCCCGCCCCCAGCTGCCGAAGGCACACGATTAGACACCGGGCCTCCCGATCGCACGGGAGGCCTGGTAACAGCGGCGGGAGGGGGGCTGTCCCCTCCCGCTCCTCCGGTATAACAACTGAGCGGATTTTAGCCATCGGTTGTTATACTCGGGTAGCCGATCGCCCGCTGTAAACAACGGTACCGGGATGATGCCTGCAGCTGCGGGCATCATCCTGGTATAACCCCGGAAAGCCGAGTATGCATATCTGCGTACGGTCGGCGGGAAGGGGTTAAATAACAGCTGTCACAGCCAAGAGACAGCAGTCAGAGGGATGCCTCCCATCAAGGCAGAGGTTCTTTTTTTTCTATTTTTTGGGTCCGTCTGGCAGCATGATACTTTTTATTTTTCATTTTTTAATAAAGGACTTGTCAAAAACTGTGTTCCGTGGTTTTTACTTTTGACACTTTTTTTTGTGAATGGGTAGAGGCACAATATACCCCATACCCATTCACATATCGGGGTGGGATCTGGGGGCCACCTGTTAAAGGGGGCTTCCAGATTCTGATAACCCCCCGCCCACAAAGCCCCACAACCACCGGGAAATGGTCGTGGGGATGAAGCCCTTCAACATGGGGACAAGGTGTTTGGGGAAAGTTGAGGGTAAGCGGCCTGCTTTGGTTCAGGAGGGGGATGCTCGCTCGTCGCTTGCCAGGCTGCTTGCTTGGATAAGGTTCTGGTATGGATTTTGAGGGGGACCCACGCTTTTTTTGTTTTAAATTTTGGCATGGAGTTCCCCTTAAAATTTATACCAGACCCCAAGGGCCTGGCATGGACTGGGGGGGGGACCCATGGCTTTTTTTTCCTTAATTTTGTCATAGGGTTTCCCCTTAACCACTTTAATACACTGTATTATATACTACTCTGCCTGCACTGTATATACAGGTATATTCTACACTGAATGCAGAGTATATATATATATATATATATATATATATATATATATATATATATTAATTAAACTGCCTGCACGGCACTAACGAACCTGCCTCTAGCTAATGCTCTCTCATTCATTACAGTATATACGGCCACCATGTAAGCAGCCTTATATAGTATGGGGTGTGGACTTAGCCCCCTGAGCCATGATTGGCTAAAGGCACCCTGCCTTTGGACAATCAAGACTCTCACAGCAGAGCGTGCTGTGATTGGCCAAAGCATGCAGGTCAGGTGCATGCTTTGGCCAATCAGTAGCTGTCAATGAACTGCGAGATGGCAGCGCAATATGGGGCATTCCGCAGCGCTCAAATTTGCTGCAAATGGCCCATATGTTCGGTTTGTTTGTGAGCAAACACCTGATGTTCAAGTTGAACTTACGTTCAACTCGAACTGCGGACTCATCCCTATTCGCTATTACACATGACTGCTTCCCACTGTCAATGGTTGTTAAAGGCATCAGTGAGTACAGGCACTGCTGAGTTTTTAACAATCAATGACGTCACCAACAATATTCATTTACATGGCTGGGAATCCCCAGCCATGTTAGCAAAGGGATAGATATAGTTGAATAAAAACAATGTCATGGGGTCCCCCCTTTTTTAAAACAGGCCCTTTGAGCAAAAAGAAAATATAGATATTTTTAAGGGGGCCCTCACAAAAAAATTAGGCACCCCCCTAAAAATCCATACCAGACCTTTAAACCAAGCACACAGCTTGGCTGGTCAGGAAAGTGGTGATGAGTGTGCACCCCCATGACCCCAACAGGCCACATGCCCTCAACATGGAGGGGTACTTTGCTAAGAAGACCCCCTGGGAAAGTACCTTGTCCCCATGTTGATGAGAACATGGTCCTCTTCCTCACAACCATGACTGGAGGTTGCAAGGGTCTGCAGGTGGGGGGCCTATTTAGAATCTGAAAGCACCCCTTTAACAGAAAGAGGACACACAGATACACCACACCTCATGTGAATCAGTATGCAGTACATAGTAAAATTTGTAACCTAGAAATTGGCTGTGGCCCCCCACATGCTGTCCAAAGCCCAGCCAGTAAAAATATACTGCCATGTTGCTTGTGCCTATAGGCCTAAATTGTGACCTAAATTCTGTTCCATAGATGTAAATTGGAAGCAACAGCCATTGTATGAGGTAAGTAAGAACTTGCTGGGGAAGGGCAGTGTCACAATTTCATGTATGGATAGGACTAGGGAAAGGGCTAAATGAGTATTTTAATAGGAACTCGTACTTTAAACAGAAAGCTAACTTGATGCTTCCATAAACCTGTGAAGATTGACACTAGATCCATTTTATAAAAAAATACATCTTGTGGTGGAGTAAAAAAAAAATCAAGTCTATAGAAAAAAAGGCTCACCTTTATAAAGTATTTTATTAGGTTTGCACTTTTTTAACTTCACAAAATGTACCAAATCTGTGTGGTCCCTTCATTTCATTAAAGCCTCTATAGCAGATCTGCAGCATCTGCTGAACCATGCTATATTCTGATTGGATATGACAGCACTACAGATATCATCCAGAAGTAAACAAAAAGTCCAGGGCTGTTGTCAATACCTATATATGGTAACCAATTATCACAGAATGGTCATGTGCGACTGATGCAGTGATGTAATTTATCATATACAGTAACCCAATATCCCCAGGACCTTTTGTTTCTTCTAGATGACAATGTATTATTGTAATATGTGGCCAGAGTAAAGTGAGGATCAGTGGATGCTGTGGATCTCTTATGGAAGTGTTCCTGGCATTGTGGGACCGCATTGTTTTGGCCAGTTTTGTGAAGTTAAAAAGAGCAAAACTAATAAAATATTTTGTCAAGGTGTGTGAGCCATTCTTTCTATATAGGTTCAGGGGGCTTTCAGACCCCAATAATCCCCCATTCACAAACCCTCAACATGGGAAGTCCCCTCTGGCAAGGTACCCCCCAAGTTGAGGGCATGTGGCCTGGTATGGTTCAGGAGGGTGTGCACACTTAACTCCCACCCCTCCTTTTCCTGACTAGAACCATATGCTGCCTGTTTTTTAAAATATTTGCCAATGGGTATCAATTTACATCCATATCAGACCTGTAGGGTCTGGATTTGGATTTTTAAGGAGTTCTATTCCATGTTTTGAGCCTCCTTTTTGTCTGGGGTTCTTTTATCAAGATCTACAGAACCTTCTACAGCTTCTAGCAGGATTGGAGTTTTGGATGCAGTTGCAGGGCATTAGAACTGCAAAATGCTCATTAACATTTACGATGGCCTGAAGGGAGGATAGCCTATGTAAAGGTCAAGAATGGCATAGGGGTGTAGTGGGTAGCATTCTTGCCTAGCAGTAAAAAGGGTCGCTGGTTCGAATCCTATCCTGCCCCCACCTAAAAACTGTACTTTTATTTTCTCCATTAGCTCAGTCCCCACAGTTATTACCTTTTATATCACTTGACCCTCCCTTTTTGATTGTAAGCTCTAGCAGGGCCCTCTGAATCCTCCTGTATTGAATGGTATTGTAACTGCACTGTCTGCCTTGTCACAAACTATTGACGCTATATACCATAAATACTGTATAATAATAATAATATTAAAAATAATCAAATGAACATTTAAAATGCATGCCAACACATATAAATGCAATACAATGTGCTTAAAATGCAATGCAACATGCATTAAAATGAATGCAAATGCATATTACTGCACATGCATTTTGCAGTGTGTTACAGTGCAATTTATTTTTTTATTTTTGCAGTATGATGATGTAATATATGTCCACCCTAAGCCAAATATTATGGAAGTTTTTTTCTGGAATTAATGAAAATTATACATTCTTTGTTACAGTCTGTTATAATGGATTTAATATTTTTCTCTAGTCACTATAACCATTAGATTGATAATATATCCTACTGCAGGTGCTAATTACTTTTATGATTGTGTTAAATATGAATACAAATTCTAAGCTTATATCAAACCAAAATGTATATAAAAACATACCAAGCTGCAGGATATCTGCAAAAAATATATTTATTTTCGCAAGAAGAAATTATTAACAAAGCCTGTGCTGAAGGCAGCTAAAAAGCAGTTGGGAATAAATGATTTTCTAAACCATTAATCTTTACCTACTTTAACTGAGCTAACCATTGCAAGGCAATAAGCACACTAAGGAATTTGATCTTGTTAACCTGTGTTGTCAGCAGTATAATATGATTCAAAAACTTATTTAATAAACAGCAAAAAAAAAAAAAAACATATACTGTAAATTAATCCTATATATAAATAGGAACAATCAGCGCAAACTGATAGCACGTAAATGCACGCTGAACACAATAGGAGATCACAAACCCTATAAAACTACTCAAAAACAATGTTAGTGCAGCGCATGTAAATATAAAAAGTCCATAACATATGGAGACATAAAGCAGAAGAGAAGATCCCTCGTGTGCAGAAAGGGGAACACAGTCTTCTGTGAAAGGTGACGATATCTTCCACCACAGGCACACAAATGTGCTTACCAGATTGGGTGGACCTCTTATTATAGGAGGTCATAAACGCATAAGTCTGCTCAGAGACAGGTCAGCAATCCTCGGCCACTCTGGAAATCCAATTCCACACCATCAGACGACACTCCGGAGGGAATATATGGATGTTGGCTCCAAAAAGTGTGTAGTCAAGGGAGATGCAGCAATCCCACAAAAAAAGAGCAATAATCTAAGTGTATTCCGTATGGTTGGGTGGTTTATTAGATAAAATAAAGCAAGCGCCACCAATGAAAACAGCTAAAAAAACAGCCTGTTCCGTACAAACAGCTGATGAGATGGCAGCGGGTGACGCGTGTAGTGAAGCTCCGCCCCTGTACGCGGCGTTACGTCCAATGGGACTTCGTCAGCGAGGGTGGATGGAGGGTGGAGGCTACTCTAGTTTCATGGATCCATAGGGGCTCCCGCTGGCTCAGCTGCCTTATGTAATTGCCCCCTCTCCAGTGTTTGGTGACTTTTTCTAAGCCCCAAAATTGTAATTTACCTGGATCCCTGTTGCGAAAAATTCTACATTTGTCCCTTTTATTTACTCTCATGGAGATGGCCGCGGGTACATGTTAAAATTATATTTATATATGTGTTTCATTATAATTCCCTTCATGACACTAATAAGATCCTGATAGTGGTTTAGATCATAGTATTATGTAGTGGCATGTTGTGGCACTGATTGGTGTCCCCACAGATGAATTACACCGGTGTTTAGACAGACTTCCGCTTCCGGTTTTATTTTACCTGCTTTGCTGACAGTCGGCCTGTATTTAAGGCTCTCAGGTGACACTCTGGCTCCACCCTCGCTGGCGAAGTCCTATTGGACGTAATGCCGCGTACGGGGGCGGAGCTTCACTACACGCATCCCCCGCTGCCATCTCATCAGCTGTTCGTACGGAACAGGCTGTTTTTTTTTGGCTGTTTTCATTGGTGTTATTGTGCTGCTGTTTTTACCTATTGCGCTGATGTGGCGCTTGCTTTATTTTATCTAATAAACCACCCACCATACAGAATACACTTAGATTATTGCTCTTTTTTTGTGGGATTTCTGCATCTCCCTTGACTATACACTTTTTGGAGCCAACATCCATATCTTCCCTCCGGTGTGTTGTCCGATGGTGTGGAATTGGATTTCCACAGTGGCCGAGGATTTCTGACCTGTCTCTGAGCAGACTTATGCGTTTATGACCTCCTATAATAAGAGGTCCACCCAATCTGGTAAGCACATTTGTGTGCCTGTGATGGAAGATATTGTCACCTTTCACAGAAGACTGTTTTCCCCTTTCTGCACACGAGGGATCTTCTCTTCTGCTTTATGTCTCCATATATTATGGACTTTTTAGATTTACATGTGCTGCACTAACATTGTTTTTTGTGTAAGTTAATCCTGCTATTAAAATAAATATTACTTTGGATTTGTGTTCACATGTACAACTTTTAAATTACCTACAACTTAAGCAATAATTACCATATTACATCTACAAATAAGAATATGAATTTTGCTTAAAGGCTCCTTAACTATGTAAGGCTCCTTATGTAAACAAGGCATTTCCCTGTTCTGCCTAGCAACATGACAGGGATCTACTGCTCCCAGTGATCGGGAGCAGTGATCTCTGTCATGTTCTAGTGAGCCCATCCCCCCCTACAGTTAGAACACACTGAGGAAACACGCTTAACACCTTGATTGCCCCCTAGTGTTTAACCCCTTCCCTGACAGAGACATTTACACAGTAATCAGTGCATTTTTATAGCACTGATCGCTGTATAAATGCCAATGGTCCCAAAATAGTGTCAAAAGTGTCCGATTTGTCCACTGCAATGTCGCAGTCATGATAAAAATCACAGATCTCTGCCATTACTAATAAAAACAATTAATAATGAAAATGCCATAAATCTATTCTCTATTTTGTAGATGCAATAACTTTTGCGCAAACCAATTAATACACACTTATTGCAATTTTTTTTACCAAAAATATGTAGAAAAATACATATTGGCCTAAACTAAGGAAGAAATGTGTTTTTTTATATTTTTTGGGGATATTTATTATAGCAAAAAGTAAAAAATATTGTTGTTTTTTTTCAAAATTGTCGCTCTTTTTTTGTTTATAGTGAAAAAAATAAAAACCACAGGAGGTGATCAAGTACCACCAAAAGAAAGCATTATTTGTGGGAAAAAAAGGAAGTCATTTTTGTTTGGGTACAACGTCGCATGACCGCGCAATTAGCAGTTAAAGCGACACAGTGCTGTGTCACAAAAAATGGCTTGGACAGGAAGGGGGTAAATCCTTCCGGGTCTGAAGTGGTTAAAGTTTACCTTTGAGAAAAAAATAATAAATGTACATATTTTTCCTGGAAAAAATCTGTATTTATGTACCTTTTCCTCCAGGAGAGTGCAATGCATTGCACCTGTGATTAGAGGATCACGGGTGAAATGTCAGGCTACTGAAGACAAGTCCTCAGGCTTTCTGCCTGTACCTCTTTGACTTCGGTGACCTCTGTGACAGTAAATGGGCTATAACCAAGCTGATGAGCATTTTCACAGTCCATTGAAGCTGAAAGTCCATCTGCTGCAGTGGAAGACAGGAGATTTTTCATTCAAAGATCTCAGCTGATTTTAACTGAGGCAGTGGCTGTGAGAGAGAAGAACCCACTATTGTGGTTGGGGGAGGGGTGAGGAGAACATGTGCTGGAACATTTCACATGTTACACCCCAAATATGAATGTAAAATGTTCCAAAAGGTGAACTTATATTTTACGTATGTAATTGCTGGCTGTATACTATTTACTGTAGTTACTTTTCGTATTCAAATTGTAAGTACATTATAGGATATATATATAACATCCTTTGAGAAAGCCAATTGGGCTCTACACTTCAGGTGGGCAGTGACGTCATCACGCTGAGTGGGGCTTGGTGCTCATCTTAGAGAATAGTGTTTCACCAGTATTTAGACCATGCCTGATTTTATGGATTACATGTAAGTGCAATACTTGCTTTTAATAATGAATATGAATTAGGCAGTCTGCACTACTGGATGCCTGTGTTTCCTTGTTTGTTTTATCGGCTATTAGGAACATACTTGTGATCTGATGGTCAGCTTCATGGGATGAAGAGGGATTTGAGTCAATACTTACAAAGCACATATGACTTCACATATTAGTGGGGTCCACAGTATCAGGTGAGCAAATACCCACAAGGGGTGGTGAAGGGCAGTGAGGTGATGTTTTGTACTTCTGAAGACATTGTGGATCATAGGAAGTTCTTCATTTTTTTTTTCTTATTTGATTGCACAGATATTGTATGGTCTATGGACTATTCAGACTATGAATGTTTTTTTGCACAGTTGATCTTCTGTGGCACTTTATATACATTGATAATGTAAGTAAGATCCTTCGTGCTATCAAGGTGAATATATGCTAATCTGATAAGCTGCAGCTAGATCTAAAGTGTATAAATGCACTTAAATTGTATAAAGTAAATAATGATCATCACAGCTTGATGATATATATAAAATATTAACAATAAACGATAAATGATGTGCAAAATCGCTAATTGCGATTATGCAAATTGCTAATGATGCTGTGCAAAATAACTGAAGCAACAGTAGCCCTATGTTCAGTGTAAATGAATACTAAAGTGCCTATGTTGTAACTGTGCAAAACCGCATAATGATGCTGTGTAAAAATCGCTAGAAAACAAGAATAAACAGTGCTGAACAAACCAATCTGAGTATGAGCACGTAGTGTTGTGCAAATGCAATAGTGATTCTGGGTATTAATATACTAATGTAAACGCATAGTATATATTAAAGTGCCAATAGCCCTATGTTCAGAGTACATAAACATAGAATGACTATGTTGCAACTGTGCAAAAATGCATTATGCTGCTATGTAAAATCGCTGAGTATATGCTAATGAGATAAGTTGCAGCTAGATCCAAAGTGTGTAAATGCACTTAAATGGTATAAAGTAAATGATGATCAGCGTAGTTTGATGATATATGAAATATTTAACAATAAGCAATAAATGATGTACAAAATCATTAATTGCGATTATGTAAATAAATAATGATGCTCTGCAAAATAACTGAAGCAACAGTAGCCTTATGTTCAGTGTAGATGAATACTAAAGTGCTTATGTTGTAACTGTGCAAAAATGCATAATGGTGCTGTGTAAAGGTACCAATAAACAGTGCTGAACAAACCAATCTGGGTATGTGCATGTATAATAGTAATTCTGGGTAATAATATACTAATGTGAACGCATAGCGGTTTTGCACAGTTACAACATAGGCACTTTAGTATTCATCTACACTGAACATAGGGCTACTGTTGCTTCAGTTATTTTGCACAGCATCATTAGCAATTTGCATAATCACAATTAGCGATTTTGCACATCATTTATCGTTTATTGTTAATATTATGTATAGATCATCAAGCTGCGCTGATCATTATTTACTTTACATACATTGTTTAGATTATGTACATATAAACTATTTGTGTGTGTGTGTGTGTATATATATATATATATATATATATATATATATACAGTATTTTGTGTAATTATTGCACTTGTCACTTTAGAGTGTTTACTTGAAAGTGCTTCACTATTACTTCACTTCATGACCAGGCCATTTTTTGCGATATGGCACTGTGTCACTTTAACTGACCGTTGCGCTGGCGTGCAATGCTGTACCCAAATAAAATGTATGTCCTTTTTTTCCCACAAATAGAGCTTTCTTTTTGTGACATTTGATCACCTCTGAGGTTTTTATTTTTTGCGCTATATATAAAAAAAAAAGACAGACAATTTTGAACCCCCCCCCCCCCCCCGATATTTTCTACTTTCTGCTATATAACATACCCAAATAAAAAAATCCCAATAAGCATATATTGATTATAGTTATAGCATCTACAAACTATAATTTAATGAATTAATTTTTTTACTAGTAATGGCGGCGAACAGAAACTTATAGCAGGACTGCGATATTGCAGCAGACAAATCGGACAACTAACTGACACTTTTGACACTTTTTTGGGACCAGTGATGCCAATACAGCGATCAGTGTTAAAAAATATGCTGTACTAATGACACTGACAGGGAAGGGGTTAACTTCAGGGGTGATAAAAGGGTTAAATCTGTTCCCTGGGTGTGAATAATAACTGTGGGGGATGTACTTTGACTGGGGGGATGTAAAGATCAGTACATTCCACTCTCACAGAGCGACGGTCTGTCTTGTTTACATAGGCAGACCGCCGTTGTGCCTTTCTTCCAAACGATTGGTGGGTCCCGGCGGACATCACATTCGCTGGACACGCTGCAAGGCTCCCGCTGTGTCCAATCACAGCAGGAGAAGGTCACCGGCGGCTCTAGACCTGTATATTCACTAAAATTTTTATTTCTTGATCAAACCTGGCTTGTCTTTCTCTGTGAAACTGCAGCTTTGCAAAAATGAGTATACAGTGAGTATAGAAAAAAATCACCCTCCTTTAAAATAATCACATTTTGTTGCTTTTCAGCCTGAAATGAAGACACAGTTTTAGTTTTATCCAGCTGTGTTTACTAGCGCAACTTCTAACATCCAGTTAAAGATATAACACCGACATGTCATAAAAAAAATTCAAAAACATGTCAGTATTTTGTTGAACCACCATTTGCTTTAATTACAGCCTTTAATCTGTTGGAATATGTCTCTACTAACTTTGGACATCTAATCTTTGCAATATTTGCCCACTCTTCTTTGCAGAACTGTTCAAGTTCAGTTAAATTTGAACTGCATTCTTCAAGTCATTCCACAGATTTTCAATGTGGTTTAAGTATGGGCTCTGACTAAGCCATTAAAGGGCATTAACCCTTTTCTCCTTCAACCACTGTGTGGTAATTTTTGCTGTGTCCTTTGGGTCATTGTCATGTTGGAAGGTGAAATTTCTTCCCATTGACAACTTTTTGGCAGAGGGCAGCAGATTTTCCTCAAGAATTTGATGGTATTTTGCCCCATCTGTTTTTTTTTTTTCAATCTGACAAGTGCTCCAGTTCCTGCTGCAGAGAAACACCCCCATTACAGGATATTATCACCTCCATGCTTTACTGTAGGAATGGTGTTATTTGGATGATGAGCTCTATTGGGTTTCCGCCAGACATATTGTTTGGCGTTGAGGCCAAATAATTCAATTTTAGTCTCATTTTTTTTGCTATCTGTTTCTGGGTGTCGATAATCTAACATTGGCACCTGCAGCAGATAGCATAGATGCCATGTGATTGCCTTGCAGTGATGCCATTTGGGGAAACGTAGCAAAACTTGTGTGTTTCCCACATCACATCAGTGTGAACCAGGGAAAAACATTCAGATTTTATTCAAAAAAACATTGATACTAGCAATGTGAGGGAAGTCAATGGAGGGGGGAAGTTTGCTTGAAGTAGTTAAGGATGCTTCGTAAATCTTTTAAAGGGCTTTGATTGGTTCCTGCATTATTTTAATGTTTCAATTGTTCTTTTGTCTTTGTTTAAATATAAACAATATAAATATGTCTGAAAGTAGCACCTTGAATAATGTTAAGAGACAGTACATTTGTTTTAATGTATTTTACTGTTATTGCTGTTTCTTAACATATAGCAGTAAAATACACACACACACAAAAAGGAAAAAGGCAAAAATAAAAGTATATAGGGGGTCATTTACTATAGAGATGTGGCGCTAATTAGCAAATTAGCGTTAATTCACGGTAATTAGTGCTAATTAACGCGAAAATGGTATTCACTATAGCGCTGGTGAGAAAATACTCCCAAAATCAAATTTACTATAGTTCCCTGAAACCAAATAGCACCCAAACCCTTACTCTGCTAAAACCTGGAGTAGCGCACATGGAAATAATGTTTAGAGCATGATATAATTGCCTAAATGGTACTGAAATATGCGGTATATTATTTAAAGATAATCTGCTTTTAAACTGTGTGAAAAAGTGATTTCTACACTGAAATATCTTTAAAAGTCTGAGAAGTGAAAAATTCCCCGTTTTGGACAACTAGGTGCCAACACAACTGAGCATGCTCAGACCTGAAAATAACTCTAATTTTAACTCAAGTGTCTTTTTTAGCCGGCGCTATAGTAAATACCAAAATGAGAGCTAATTAGAGAGCAATTTTTTTTTAAATGAAAATCTGCTCTATTTTAGTCAAAATCAAGTTTCAGCCATTGATTCTAATGGAACAATTCTAACGTTCACAAAAAAAAAACCTTTTAATGTTGAGATGAAATGTATCATTCTGTGAAATAAATTTTCCTTTGCAACATTGTTGCTTCTACTTAAAATATTTTAATTTTAGGAATACTAGAATGTTTTGATGTTTTGGTAAAATATATTTTTCTTTGTCACTTTCACTCTCAATCTCACAACATTCTTTACCCCAAACTCACACAGGTGTCTTTACAAACCACAAACAATACCATTGCTGATGCAAATTTAAAATGAATCAAAATTTATTGTGCTTTGTATTATTTCCAAATATTCATAATTTGAGCCCAAAAAATGTGATATGTGTACCAACATCAGAAAGCAAAATGTAATTCCCAAAAATTTGAGGGTAATATTCTACTCTCACCCACAAAAAAAACACCAAATATCACAGAATAAATCAAGAAGAATAACTCTTGAGTAATGTAATTCCATCACTAGTATGTCCAAAGAAATGCAGTATTTATGTGTTTTTATGTGTGTTTATGTGTAGTTATGTGTAGGAGGTACTCACATGTGGCAGCTCTGTGGCTTAGAGGTTAGAGCTTCGAACTTCTGCTTAGTCATCCCTGAGGGTCTGGGTTTGAATCCCAACCATGTTGCTTCATGTAGAGAAGTTGTCTCATCTCCTAGGTCCTATAAATATGTCTAAATGTAGTATTTATGTGTAGGAGGGTTTCACCACCATTTTAAGTCTTTTCCAGATACACTATTTAGCCAAAAATATTGGGACGCCTGCCTTTACACACACACATGAACTTTAATGGCAGCCCAGTCTTAGTCCATAGGGTTAAAATTTGATTTGGCTCATCCTTTGCAGCTAGAACAGCTTCTGGGAAGGCTGTCCACAAGGTTTAGTGTGCCTATGGGAATGTTTGATCTTTCTTCCAGAAGTGCATTTGTGAGGCCAGGCACTGATGTTGGATGAGAAGGCCTGGCTCGCGGTCTCTACTCTAATTCAGCCAAAGGGTGTTCTATCGGGTTGAGGCCAGGACTCTGTGCAGGCCAGTCAAGTTTCTCCACCCCAAACTTGCTCATCCATGTCTTTATGGACCTTGCTGGTGTGCAGTCATGTTGGAACAGGAAGGGGCTTTCCCCAAACTGTTCCCACAAAGTTGGGAGCATGAAATTGTCCAAAATGTCTTGGTATGCTGACACCTTAAGAGTTCCCTTAACTGGAACAAAGAGGCCAAGCCCAACCCCTGAAAAACAACCCCACATCATAATCTCCCCTCCACCAAATCATTTGGACCAGTGCACAAAGCAAGGTCCATAAAGACATGGATGAGGGAGTTTGGGGTGGAGGAACTTGACTGGCCTGCACAGAGTCTTGACCTCAACACAACAGAACACCTTGGGGATGAATTAGAGAGGAGACTGTAGGTCAGGCCTTCTCGGCCAACATCAGTGCCTGACCTCACAAATGCACTTGGAAGAATGGTCAAACATTCCCATAGACACACTCCTAAACCTTGTGGACAAGAAGAGTTGAAGCTGTTATAGCTGCAAAGGGTGGGCCAAATGAGTTTTGAACCCAATACTAATACTGGGATGCCATTACAGTTCATGTGCGTTTAAAGGCAGGCATCCCAATACTTAGGCCAATATATTGTATATTGCTTGTGACACTGAGCATGGCTATGGACTTAGGGCTGGTTCACACCACAGAGATGCAGAGAACATGCATGGGGCTGCCTGGTGGCTAAGTGGGTAGCAGTTCTGTCTAGCAACACCTGGGATGATGGTTCAATTCCCCAACATGCTAATCCTTGTGTTGAAGTTTATATGTTCTCCCTGTGTGGATTTCTCACCACAATCCAAAGACATGCTGGCACCCTATTTGTCTCCTGTCGAAATAGGTTCTAATGTAAGAAAGTTAATTTTGGACTTTATATTGGAAGCTCATTGCAGCCAGGGACTGATGTTAATGTTTATTAGCACTAATCATGCCCAGGGACTTGGACATTTAAAATTTTACAGTTTACACTGCATGGGTACATATGCTTAGAAAACAGTTGCTTTGTTTATGTGGATGCAAATAGACTTTGATCTTTGTCCTGTAGTTGGAGATTTGATGCACATAGCCAAGGGCTAACACAGTTGTGAATACTATTATGTTTTCCTGCTCATCAGGTGCAATCACTTTAGACATACATGAAGGGACAGATTGAAAGATACTGGTGGGCGTGTACTTCTATTGAGTGTGTCAGCGTGCTAACAATACAACCTCTCTTATATAAAGGCCTGCAGTAGGGGGGTTCGCTTGGCCTGAGAAGGTCAGGTTTTTTGCTGTGATTTGTGGGGGAGAAAGAATGATTTCGGGAGATTTGATGAAATTCTTGTGCATTTTTTCAATCAAAAGTGGGTTTATGTGGCCATGTTGTCAATGTTGTGCGTGTATTGTTCCTGTCTGATCATGCAAACATTGTTTGGAAGCATCTGCTGACCTACTCTTTTTGATCTTGTTTAATCGTGTACACCGAAATGCAGCTTCCAGCAGAACATGGTCACCAATGTATGTATGTATGTGTGAATTGTGGGCTGGTGGTGGGTGTTTTGAATAAGTCTTTTAATATTATGTTGGAATGCTTTATAAGAATGACTGTTAAGTATGTTTTTATAATCTTGCAGATAAAAATGGGATGTGTTGCCCGTTATACATTAAAATTAAAGCTGTGTCCACTCTAAGCTTTTGTCAAATTTTAGATTGTAAGCTCCTATGAGCAGGGCCCTTAAAATCACATTGCTAAATGTAGCACCATATATCCTGTCCAAATTTTTTTTTGAAGCTAGTAAATGAATGTAAATTTTTTTTTTGTTTGTTTGTTTTTTCTGCTGGTAAAATAAAAACGGAAAATTGTATACTCACCTTTCCGTAATTTTCCTTTCCTGACGCATCTTCATGGCAGCACACACTGGGTTGTGACTCCGCCCCCACAACCTGACAGGATTGGTTTAGCTATAAAAGTTGAAGAGAGATGACCCCCACCATTCTCAGTATATATCATCTTAACATAGGGTGGGAATCTGTGTGCTGCCATGAAGATGCGTCAGGAAAGGAAAATTACGGAAAGGTGAGTATACAATTTTCCATTTTCTTGACGCCTTCATGGCAGCACACACTGGGAAATAACTCGCCAGTCGGGAGGGTGCAATTAAAGTTTTATTATTCTAAAGAGCTGTGGAATTGGCTGTAATAATGGATCTGCCAAAGTCTGCTGTAGTTAGATGTGCAGAATCAATCTTATAGTGAGAAGTAAATGTATGTCTTGATGACCAGGTAGCTGCCTTACAGATTGTCTCCGGTGAAACTCTGCAGTATGCTGCCCATGAGGTTGCCACTGCCCTGGTTGAGTGTGCCCTGATGCCTTCTGGAATGGCTAGTTGCTGAGACGAATATGCCTTCTTAATGGTGTTGACCAGCCAGGATGCAATTGTTCGGGAAGTTGCTGGATGACCTTTCCTAGGACCGTGAGGGATTATGAGAAGAGTATCTGATTTTCTGAAAGAGGCTGTAGCTTCCAAATAGCTGGTAATGATAGTTTTAACATCCAATGCATGAGGTTGATGGAAGGTTGATATCTTGATTATAATGAAAAGAAGATGATACCTTAGGAGTGAAACGTTCCGAGGGTCTTAGTACCACTCTATCGGGATAGAAGACTAGGAAAGGCTCTGTTATTAATAGCGCTTTAAGTTCTGAAACTCTTCTCGTGGATGTAATGGCGATAAGGAAGGTTACTTTTAAAGTCAGGTTCCAAAGTGAGATTGACTCAATTGGCCAAAAAGGAGGTTTAGATAATGCATTGAGTACTGTGGAGAGATTCCAAGCTGGAAATGTGGGTTTCTTTGGAGGTCTGATTTTTAAGCAAGCCCTCATGAACTGAATCACTAGCGGATGTAGTGCCCACCTAATGCCTGTTTTAGCCGAAAGAGCCAAAATCTGGACTTTAAGAGTACTTGAGCTTAAGCCTTTGGTAATACTCAACTGAAGGAATTCCAGAACTTGTGGTGTCTCTGGTGATACTGGGTTCCATTTTCTTTGTTGGGCCAGAGAACAAAACCTATTCCATACTTGTGAGTATGTCTTGTTGGTGGTGTTTTTCCTTGCTTGTAGAAGAGTAGAAATGACCTCCTGCGAGCATCCCTGCTCTAACAGCCGAGTCCTTTCAATTTCCATGCTGTCAAGTGTAACTTCTCTGGAGCTAGGTGTAGAAATTGACCCTGGGACAGGAGGTCCGATGTTACTGGGAGAGGAAGCGGATGTTGTAAGCTGAACTGTAGTAAGGTTGTGAACCATGGTCTCCTCAGCCAAAAGGGAATTATGGCTATTACTGTTGCTGATGATTTCCGAAGCCTGGATAGGAACCTCGCAATTAAGGGAACTGGAGGAAAAATGTAACCCAACTTGAAATTCCACAGATGGGTCAAACAATCCATCCCCTCGGCCGATGGGAAGGCTGCTCTTGCCAGGAATCTTCGACATTTGGTGTTTGCAGGTGTGGCTGCTAGGTCGATCTCTGGTGTTCCCCAGGTTCTTGAAAGAAGGGAAAAGGCCTGTTGGCTTAATGACCACTCATTGTTTGAGAGCAGTTCCCTGCTCAAATAGTCAGCCAGCATGTTCTGAGCTGCTGGGACATATACCGCTTTCAGGTCTATTAGGTGTACTTGAGCCCACTCCATGATAGGGCGTACCTCCTGCATCAAAGAGCGACTCCTCGTACCCCCTTGCCTCTGGATATACGCTACCGCGACTTTGTTGTCCATTCGAATTACGACATTCTTCTCTACCAGGTATGGAGTGAAGGCCAGGAGTGCCTGAAACGCCGCTCTGAGCTCTAGTATATTGGATACCATCCCATGGGCCTGAAACTTCCACTGCCCTTGGGCTGCTAGATTCTGGTAATGGGCTCCCCATCCTAGCTGGCTGGCATCTGAGGTGACCACCTCTGGTTGTGGAGAAACTAGAGGTTTGTATCTCTTGAGATTTTTGGGTCGTGTCCACCACCACATCGATTGCTTCACATACCTGTGTATGTAGATTCTCTGAAGCATTGATACTCCATCCCACTGCCTCAGAAAGGAATTCTGGAAGATTCTTGTGTGCCATTGAGACCACTGGATCATGGGTAGAGTTGCAGACATGGAGCCCAGGATACTCATACATACTCTGGCTGGCAAGTGTGTAACTGAGATTAGCCTCTGAATTTTCTGAATCAGAGGCATGATTTTCTCCTGAGGAAGCTGTACTCTGTTCAGGATGGTGTCTAGTTCCGCACCTAAAAAGATCATCTTCTGAGTGGGCTGAAACTTGCTCTTCTGCCAGTTCACCAGCCAACCAAATTTCTGCAGAGTTAATAGTAGGATTTCTCGGTGTTGTATCAAGATCTGGCGACTTTCTGCTAGAAGAAGAATATCGTCCAGATAATGATGTACTCTTAGACCTTTTTCTCTGAGGTATGCGATGAGAGGCAGGAGAACTTTGGTGAAGGTCCTGGGAGCTGATGAGATGCCGAAGGGTAGGCATTGGAACTGGAAGTGATGTTGTTTGATTGAAAAGCGGAGAAATCTTTGAAAAGCAGGGTGTATTGGGATGTGAAGATAGGCGTCTGATAAGTCTACGGACAGCATCCAATCTCCTAGATTCACTGCTAGTAGTATGGACTGTAGGCTTTCCATCTTGAAGGTTTCTAACTTGATATTTTTGTTTAGTCTCTTTAGGTCCAGTACTGGTCGTAAATCCCCCGTTTTCTTTTTTACCAAAAACGGAGGGGAGTAAAAGCCTCTGCCTTTTTGACATGGTGGAACCTCCAAAATTGCATCCTTTTGTTTTAGTTCCATAATGTATTTCAGAAGGAATCTTTCCTTGTCTGGAGAAGCTGGGAGTTTGGTTGGCAGAAAGTGGTTCCTGGGGATCTTGTTCAGGAATCTCCACCTGTGACCGTACTTGATCGTAGAAATGGTCCAATGGTCCCTGATGTTTTCTGACCATATTTGTATGAATTTCTTTAGTCTGGCGCCCACCTTTGGAGGATGGGCGGGCGTACCTTCAAAAGGACTTCTGTTGCTCAGTAGAAGGGGTGGCCTTGGTTTTTCGCATCCTCAGAAAGGAAGACTGTGTGTTCTTCCAGTTTCTCTTAAACTCTCTGCCTGGTCTGTAGGTTTTGGCTTCTCTGTACCTTTCGGGAAGGTTACCTTTTATAAGCAGGACCTCTTGTTCTCTTGGGTCTCCTGTCAGAGGGAATGAGCCCCGATTTTCCTCCCGTCACTTTAGAAAATGCTGTATCTAATTTGGAGCCGAAGAGATTGGAACCATCATAGGGAATTCTACACCAATTTGTTTTCGATGCTGCGTCGGCTACCCATGGTTTTAGCCACAGAGCTCGTCTTGCCATCACCGAGGCTAACATTGCCCGGGCCGAGCACCTAATAATGTCCACGGAGGCTTCTGCGATAAAATCGCCTGCTAATTTAAGTTCCTGTAGGGATGAAATTACCTTCTCCAAGTCTATCTCTCCCTGAAGAGATTTTTCAATATTGACAGTCCATCCTGTAATGGCTCTACCAACCGCTGCCGTGGTGACTGCTGGTCTGCAAGCGCCTCCTGCTGTGGAGTAGGCTTTTTTGAGTTCTAGGTCGATTTTCCGATCTAGGATGTCGCGGAAGGAAACAGCATCTTCAATGGGTAGGGTGACATGTCTTGCCAGACGCATTAAAGAGTCATCCACAACCGGGGCATTAATTAAGGAGGTGACGTTAGGTTCTCTTAAAGGATACATCTTTGTAAGTCTATTGTTTAAGTTAGGTCTCTTGTCGGATCTCTCCCATTCATCTTTAATTAAATCATTCAGCTCTTCAATGAAGGGGAAGGTTTCTGGATCCCTCTTCAGGTTCGGAAAATATTTCCGCGTTTTCTGAGGTATTTCTTCGGATTCTTCCCAACCTATGGCCTCTTTGACAGACTTTGCAAAGGGTTCGACCAAGGTGAAGTCAAAACCTGTTGGAATTTCTGGATCTTCGTTTTCTGAAGGAGATTCTTCTGCCCCTGCCTCGATCGCTGAGCGAGGAGGAGCCATGGAAGTACCTGGGTCTGATCTGGTCGGCAGGGGTGCAGTTGACTCCATTATAGATTCTCTGACTGATTCCCGAATCAGGTCTGTTACTTCTCTGACGTCTGATTCTCTATCCTTCGTAGCTTCATTGAAGCACGAGTGACATACTAATTTATCTGGCAAAGCAGTAGCGCCACATACCCAGCAGCAATTGGCTGCGGGACGAGTGTGCTGGGTTTGCTTGCGATGTGACGAAGGTGACCTTCTATGATGAGATCGGCTACGTCGAGAATGACTGTGGCATGAGTGACCATGACGAGAATGACTACGGCGTGAGTGCTTGTGACGAGATGAGGAGCGTGATCGGCTTCTGCGGGATCTTCTGCTTGAGGCATGGCTTGATCTCTCCTTGCGTCTTGATTCAGACCTGGAAGGACTGATAGAAGGAGTCTTGTCAGCAGATGTGCGCTCTTTTTTCTCTCTCTTCAATACTTACCATACGGACAGCCTCTTACCTTACTGGATGTGGATGGTCTGCTTGGGCAGTGGTCTCCATGAGCAGAGAGGAAGAAGGCAGGCAGGAATGAAAGAGGTCTGGAAGGGGTTAAGAGAGGAAGACAAACATATACATATATTCATGCCTAGATAATAATAATAATATATATATATATTTTATTATTCTATATTTTATTTATTTATTTATTTATTTATTTTTTAATTTTTCCCCTCCTAATTTTTTATTTTTTTTTTTAAAACCCTTGTAACGATGGATCAGGAAGGATAACAAGGATTTACCAGCTTCCAGAGAGAATCTCTGTTCCAGGATGCAAAGAAAGAGCAGGCAAAAATGAGCAGAATACCAAACTGCTGTTTTTAAAAGCCAGAGCCCTTTTTTAAATATACCGCCGCCATCGCGCCAAAAATGACGCTCCGCGCATGCGCAGAAGCGTCGCAACGGCTCCGGCGCCATGTTGGGAGCTGGCAAAACAGTAAGCTGTCCCCATCTGGCTCCCCCGCGCATGCGCAATGCGGAACGAGATGCGCCGACGGCCATCCTGATCGCTGTGGGACTACAGAGCCCAGAATAAGAAGTATAAGAATTTCCAGGAAAAAGATAAGTAAAAATAACTTACAGGGGAGAAGAGATTTAGGAAGTGGAGACTACTGCAATACTGAAGCTTCTTTCAAGCTTACTCTGTGCCAGATGATCCATGTAGCTGCCCCTGAGACCACCAGAGTGGGGGCTCCCTCCATAGAAGCTCCTTTAGAGACTGTACAGGAGGGACTTCCAAACAGGAGAGGCTTGAACCTGCTGGGGTGATGCGGTAAGAGGCTCTGCGATGTCCAACCATCTTGTCAGGTGAGGATAAAAAAGAGAATGGTGGGGGTCATCTCTCTTCAACTTTTATAGCTAAACCAATCCTGTCAGGTTGTGGGGGCGGAGTCACAACCCAGTGTGTGCTGCCATGAAGGCGTCAGGAAAGTACATTATTGAGCTTTGTTGTGGTGTGTGTGTTTTTTTTTTTTCCTACTTTTCTTTCTCTTTAGTTTTTGTGGGTGGTGGTTTTGCAATATCTCTTATTTTATTTCAATATGTATTTGTGCACCAAAAAAAACTAATCTCTTTGCCCTGGTTCACATTGATGCTACTTTGAAATCGCGCTACTTCACTTGAAGTAGCACGATTTCAAAGTAGCAAGGTCAGCGTGATTTCAGGTGCGACTTGATAGACATCCATGTGGCTTCATACACAAATGTCTATTGAAGGGCCTGGTATGGAATTTAGAGGGACCCCACACGCCGTTTTTTTTTTAAATTTTGGTTCGGGGTTCCCCTGTGGGGAATTCCCATGCCGTTTTTATCAATGAACTTTTATGTGTATTGTCAGACCGGCAATTCATTAATAGCCGAGAGTAGTTTTAAATGACTTTTTTTCCTTTGAAATGTCATTTTGCTGTCAGACTGTTCTAAACACGGGAAACATGCGCCCCTTTACAGGCATACTATAGACACCCCCCAGGTACGAAATTTAAAGGAATATTAAATTTTTATTGTTTCACTCAAAGCATTGTTAAAATCACTGCTCCCGAAAAAACGGCCGTTTTTAAAAAAAAAATTGGCATTGATACATGCAGGACCCAGGTCTCCAAACACTTTTTATGGCAAAGAACTTGCATATAAGCCTTCAGTGAGAACTTTGGATTTTGCAGGTTCGAACCCCATTGACTTCCACTATTCCAGCATATATGATCTGACAGGCATTATTGCCGCAATAGCGCTGCTTTCCATTTGCATTAGCGCTGACTTTATGAGAGTTGAAGTCTTTCTGGCCTTTTTTGAGAGTTATTTTTTGGTACTGCAGAATTTTTTGGCGCTATAGTAAATGACCCCCAATGTCTCTTTAAATTACTCAAGTTGCTAAATTAAACAAAAGCAACAAAAACCCAAGAAAAATGTCCTAAATGTTTAGAGAATTATTTTCAAATTTTTTGGAACTTCTTTTCATCACAGCATGTATGAACATCATGTAATTAAAGCGTATCTAAGCCTAAACTAAAAATGTAAAATATTTCAGCTAATTGGTGGCCAGGCTTGTGAACCTTCTGTGCAGTCAGCACATTTAGTGGAGGTGTGAGCCCCGAAATGGTCTGAGGCACAGAGTCTAAGGAACCACCTTTTATTCACCACCATACCCTGTCAAAGAAAATGAACTGGGCTGCAGGGTGTCTCCCAGATTAAGGCTGTCAGACAACTGTGCAGATAGCAACTGAAAAGGGAGAGGAACTGGAGTGTAGTACAGAATCAATAGACAATCTTATAAACAGCGACAGGGCAGTCAGCAAACAAGCAAATTCAGATACAGAGCTGAGGTCAATAACCAGAGAGACAGGAGCTCTGGAACACGGGAACACTGGAACTCAGAAACACTGAGTGATACCGGGGTCATGATAGACACTGGAGATACAGAGTGCTGGAGTCACTGGAGAGAGTGGAATTAATGGATTGACAGGTGACAGAGGAGTCTGGGGATAAATGGAGGTAAAGGGTGCAGGGGGTGCTGAAGGCAAAGGAACTCAGGAACAAAAGAACATGGGACATTGTAATTCAGGAACACTGGAATGTGGAAACACAGGAGCACAGGGATTCATAAACAACATAGAGCAGCTCAAATAGAGGGCTAGATTGACAGGCTGTGGAGGAAATGGCCATATACTGTAGCTATGTATATCAATTAACAGGTAACATTTGATGCCTAAAGCTTCCTGTCCAGTTCAGCAGTAGAGATGGGCTGAACAACCCCCTGTTTGGTTTACACCATAACTCTCGAACATCGAGAAAGTTTGGAGCTGAATAATGAACCCCATTGAAGTCTATGGGACTGGAACTGTAAAAATTAAGGGGACCATTTTGAGGGCTTAGATGCAAGTTATTGGGCATACAAAGGGCATAGAGGTCTGGGTACTGTCCTGGGGAACATGTATCAATGAAAAAAAAGTTTGTAAAAAACGTAATTTTGAATTGAGTAGTGATTTACTGATGCTTAAAGTAAAACAATAAGAATTAAAAATTCCTTTAAATACAGTGCCTGGGGGGTCCCCTTAGTCTGCCTGTAAAATGGCACAGCTGAACCGCTTTGCTGCAGCAAAAATTGCATTTATATAGGCAACAAATGTTCCCTTCAAGCTTTCTTTATTTTATAAACTATGGCTTGGGGAGCAATTTTGTATGATAAGGCCACATTTTAGTGCACTCGGAACAAGATTAGAGATTTTTTGGTTAAATTCTGCTGACTGTTTTGTAGACTTTGCATATAAGTAACAGGTGCTAAAAAATTGGGCTTTGGGTGTTGGTGGTGCCTTCACACCGTAACCCTATAGAGGTACTGCTGATGAATCAAGTAATGCCTGTGCATCGTCAAGGAGCAATTGGCCAACGCTGTGTTCAAATAACTCACCCGACTCCTCCATGCATGATGCTGGGGCTATGGCAGGAGTAGCTGTGGACAAGGAGGCAGAATAAGTCACTCTGGCAGCTGCGGTGGACTGCACACTAGTCTCTGCTTGGGTGACAGGGGATGAGGAGGATGAGGATAGTTTAGTAAACCAGTCCACGACCTCCTCTGCATTCTGTGGCTGGATAGCATGGGCAACATCACTAAACAGAGGAAATAGTGCCCAGCCTGAGGACAGACCATGTTCACCTTTGCCGGTGGACAAAGACACTGCTGGCCACTTCACAGTGCCATGGGACTGTCTGCCTCTCATTGTTGGCTTCCTAGACATGAGGGGGGCTTATTAAAGAAATGTAATAGAGAAGGGGAAATGTGTACTTGGATGCACTTTAATCAATGGAAAGTGGTGTTTGGTGCACTTTAACTTGAGTACTCACTACACAGACACACTCCCCTGACAAACTAAAAAATACTGCAGTAAAATTGCACTGACGCACTTCCATATACTGCAGTAAAAGTGCACTAACACATTTCAATATTCTGCCATGAAAATGCACTAAAGCACTTCAATACACTGCAGTAAAATTGCACTAACTCAATTCAATATACTGCAGTAAAACTACACTAACGCACTTCAATATACTGCCGTAAAAGTGCACTAAGGCACTTCAATATACTGCAGTAAACGTGCACTAACGCACGTCAATATATTGCAGTAAACGTGCACTAATGCACTTCAATTTATTGCAGTAAATGTGCACTAACACAGTTCAATATACTGCATTAAATGTGCACTAACATATGTCAATATACTGCAGGAAATGCGCACTAATGCATGTCAATATACTGCAGTAGACCTGCCCTGAAACACTAAACTGTCGTAAAAATGCACTAACGCACTTCGATATACTGCCATAGAGTGCACTAACGCACTTCAATATACTGCAGTAAATATGCACTAACGCACTTCAATATACTGCAGTAAATGTGTACTAACACAATTCAATATAATGCAATAAAAGTTCACTAACGCACGTCATTATACTGCGGTAAACGTGCACTAATGCATATCAATATACTGCAGTAATCCTGCCCTTAAACACTAAACTGACACTAAAGTAAAAATGAATGGTCACACTACACTCACACTGCACTATTACTATATTCACACTACACTTACACTCTACACTCACAATAGAATCACAATAGCACACTATAGTACACTAATATGCTAGTAGCAATGAACAGACCCCGTTCTATCCAGCGCCACTCCAATTTTACACTGTGAATGGCTGCTCTGGGAAGGATCCTATGTGACTATCGGTCTATGAGCAATGAGCCATGATTGGGCACAGTCATTACTTCCTTCAATCATGGCTCTGACAGAGTTCTGTGCCCTAATTGGGCAAAACCTTTATTGTTTCAGCCAGTCATGGCTTTCAATGTCTGTGTGGTGCTCAGTGCATTGTGGGGCACTTGGTAAGCCAAACAAATGGTCGAACACCCTGACAATTCAGATATTTGCCGAATGGGCAAACAGCCAATGTTCAGCCCGAATTCATGCTCAGGCCGAAATGTTCGTCCAACACTATTCAGCATCGAGGTAGGAGAAAACCACAAATAACATATCAGTTTTGCATGCTTGCAGAACTACTGGTAACAGATCAGCATAGGAGATGAATTGTGACATACCAGTTCTTAGATGTAGTGGCTGTGATTGTTTTCTTTTAATCAGGATCTTTTCCCTTAATATTCACCTGGTAATTCTGCAAATAATACATTTGTTGTTCCTTTCTCTCCACTGTAGAGAGAGTCATGGTTGCCACTCAGACTGGACTTCAAACATGTCTGCTTTCACGGGGGGAGGGGGGAGGAGCTGCTGCTGACCAGTATGGCTGCTCAGTAAGGTCAGGAGGACAGCATGCTGAAACACAGGAGGCTTGTATGAATGCTGTTCATGAAGCCTATCCGGATTAAGGCAATACACCTAGCCTACAAGCAGCCCTGATTACATGTCTAAATACTCTGCTATACTCGGATGAACCCACCAGCCTTACCTGTCATTGGTTGTTTTTGGCTGGAGCGGGTGGAGGTGTCCCGGAGGAGAGTGGGGATCGTGCCTGTGGGGTGCCGCGGATCGGATCTCGGGATAGAGCCGGGAGACGGAGCGCAGACCTGGGCGGGAGCCTCCATTTGTCGGTGGAGACGGGCTGCGGAGGCTGTTCGATTCGGGACCCGCCCTACGGCGGTCTCCCAGAGAATGTGCGGTGGTGATCAAGAGATCCCAGGGAAGCTCTGAGGACACGAGGATGCTGAAAGCAAGCGGTATCAAACGCAGATGAATAAATGCAGAGGAAAGTAGGTGAAATTAAAGAAAAGTAAAGAAGGTAAATAATAAATAAACAGATTTACACTGCCTTTATTGAAGTTGGACCCTTGAGAAGGATGAGTGCTGGAAGAAGAGGGGGGTGAGTTTAAGATACATTTGCTATTTCCAAGACTATATTCCGCCCATTGCTTACAGACTGTATAAGAATGGGATTCTTTTAAAAGATACAGCATTTTCAATGTTTAAAGGAGGCTCTATTGTGACTTAAGAACATAAAAGGTGGTCTTTGCTGATGGTCACAAATTATTGGCCGACGGCCATTGCTCCCTTCCTTACTGTTTATCCAGCTGGTGTTAACTTGGGATTTAATATGGCACCTAAGAAAGGTAATAAAACACCACAACCACAAAAGAATAAAAGGGATAAAATGGAAAATTAAAAAAAAAACACTACAGGGGTGCAAGCAACTCAAATGACAGATATTAAAGGATATTTTCAGCAATTGCAGTTGCAATCTCCCCAATCAGGGCAGGTGCTGCAGACGTCTCAGGAATTACTAAATCTAGCTGAATCCTCTACAACATCAAGATCATCAGGGGAGGAACAGGTAGACCATCCTAGAAATAGTTCACCAATTGACATAATGGGGACATCAGTAGCGCAGAAAGAAATTGATAAAGAAAAATGGGATATGAGATCTTATATACTATCTCTCCTGACTAGAGCAGACATATACCATTATGTGCATAGACTGGAAAACTCATATAAAAAGGAAATACAAGAGCTCAAATTATCTACCAAAAATACACAAGAAAAGTTGGGAATAATAGATACAAAAGTGACTTGTGTGGAACAAGACCTGATAAAAGTAAAAGAAAAAACTCTAGAGCAAGATAAGCAATTAAAGCAAATTATAAATATGGTGGATGAACAGGAAAACAGAAATAGAAGAGGTAACATAAGAATTAGAGGGTTATCTGAAAACGTGAGCCCAAGGGATATGATAACAGTATTGCAAAAGATATTCCAGGAAATGGCACAGGATCTTGATGTAAAGGACTTAACAATCGACCGGGCACATAGAGTTATAGGATCAAGATGACCAGACCCTAGCAAACCAAGGGACGTTATTTGTAAAAGGCATTATGTTCAAGTTAAGGATAAGATAATGTATGCAGCATGACAAAACAGAAACATTCAATATGAAGGGGAGCAACTGATATTTTTTATTTATTATTTAAATTTTTTATTTATTTATCTACATTTACATTGGATAGAAGAAGATCGTTAAAACCTCTGCTGGAACAATTAATAAAGAAAAATATTCAATATAGATGGAAATATCCATTCCTGCTACCAGTTCGATATGAATGACTTACAGCGACATTTAGGGACTTGGAGGATTTACCGGAGTTCTTGAAAACCTTTCAAATCCCGGAAACAACACTACCGGATTGGCCCCATATATACACAAATTCTTTTAAAAATAGAAAAAGAGGTTATGAATAGGCCCTGAAAGAAGTGGGGTGAGGAAAGAGCTGAAGAGGATGGGGGGGAGGGGGGAGGGGAGGGTGAGAGAATGGAGGAAGGGAGGAATAAGGGGATGAGTGGATATGATGGTATAATACCATAGTATTGTATAGTATAGACAAAGGAGACTTTTTTTTTTTTTTTTGCTGCCAGGAGGTTTTATCAAGTAGAATTGTATTATACGGAATTTGCACGTTTTGAAGGTTCACTGTGAATGATAATAGCTAGATGTAATAGGAATTAACCCTATGTTCACAAAAAGGCCAGATTAAAATAGGATGCACGGTTAAGCAGAAGGTGTTTTTTTTTTTTTTTCCCTTGGTGTGGAATTGGGGGAGGCATGGATAAATGGGTTATCAAATAGAAATGCAATTTGTAATATTTGTATGGTTTGTAAACTCACTGTGATTACAACTCTATGAACCTAAATTGATGGGACAGTGGCACACTACACAGATTAGGGGTAATGAGTGGTGTTTTTTTTTTTTGGGGGAAGGGAGGAGGGAGTTTAAATGGATTATTAATCACAAATGGAATGTATAATATTTGTATGTCTTGTAAGTTCACTGTGTTTATTAAAATACAGGAACAATATGCACAACACTATGAATATAAAATGGTTAGATTGAGGTACACTACACTGATAAGAGGTAATGTGTTTTTTTTTTTTTTTGTGGGTAATGGGGAGGGAGGATTTAGAGGGTTTTGAAATACAACTGTTATTTGTAGTATCTATATATTTGTAGATTCATGGAGATTATTAAGTTATATATATACAAGCTTTGTGGTTATAATATGGTCAGTTCAAGAAATAATATACCTGTGGGGGGGGGGTGTTTTGTTTTTGTTTTGTTTTTTCTTCCTCTTTCCTCTTTTCCTTCTTCTCCATTATAAGCCTCTACAGCCTCTTTGAGTTTAGTAAGGGAAAAGGATTTATGGGGTGGGAATTAGGAACGGGATGAAAGGGGTATAAGGATAACATAGTAATAATGGAGAAGTAAGGAATAAAGGGAAGGAGAAAAAGGTTAGAAAGAACAGCTTAATAAAGCAGAAGAAGGAATAAGGTTAGGTAAACCATAAGGAAAAGAAAATGTGGCATGCGACAACCGATTGGGTGGCTGATTGGAAACGGTAGCTCTGGTTCCCCCCTCATTAGGGAACTTAGGTTTGTAAGAAAGACTTAATAGAAGTCAAATAGAATTAGGTTGAAAGGGGAAGTGAGTGAGTTAATTGTATATTTGGGTGTTTTTTTTTTTTCTCTGTGGGTGGGATTAAATTATGTTCCTTTAATGCAATAGGCCTAAACTCTCCCTCCAAAAGAAATCAAATATTAAACTCATTTAATAAACAAAGGATAGATATTATTCTGTTTCAAGAAACGCATTTTCGTTCAGATCACATTCCAAAAATAAACTATAGAAATTATGTTACCTGGTTTCACATTCTCATACTCCAAATCAAAAGGGGTATCTATAGCACTTCATAGGGACATTCCCCATCAATTGATGCAAGTGGATAAAGGAAAGGATGGTAGATTTTTTATGTTAAAAGTGATGATATATGGTAAAATCTTCACAATTGTAAATTTGTATCTACCAAATCAAGATCAAATTAAGTATGGGGTAAGAGTCCTATCAAGTGCTATGGAAAAGGCGGAAGGCATAATTATCCTAGGCGGCAATTTCAATTTTATTATGGATAATGGCATGGATACAACCAAGATCCAAACGTATAGAAAAAATGGCCACTTAAAAGAATTTAAGGAGTTATTGAGAAAATTTTTATTAGTGGATATTTGGAGGGCCCAGCATCAAAAAACAAAGAATTACTCATATTATTCAAATATACATGATTCATATCATAGAATAAATTATTTTTTTATTAACCATCTTGGAATGATGCTGACCCCCTCAACGGATATAGGTGGCTTTTTATGGTCAGACCATGCCCTGATATATTTGGAACTTAGGATAACAGAACATGTAAAATCAAGGGGGACTTGGAGATTGAACGAAAACCTATTTAAGGATAAAGAGTGTGAAGAGGATAAAAGAGTTTCTGTTAATCCATGAAAAAGATGAAACATCAATCCCAATGCAGTGGGAAGCACTAAAGTGTGTCCTGAGGGGGGTGTTCACCAAGCACAGTTCAAGACTAAAAAAAAAAAAAGAAACTCCCAGTTGATGGTAGAAATTTATAAATTGGAAAGAGAACATAAGCAGAGTATTAACTCAATAGACAAAATAAATTTAAAAAACAAATGGATGGAATTACAAACCATGCTTGATGAGGAATCCCTCCGGTTAAGAGATAGAAATAGAACACAATGGTATCAATATGGTAATAAAACAGGCAAATTATTGGCGAAAACATTAAAGGATCAACAACCCATGACCTCTATAGTAAAGATTTTAAAAACGAATGGGGAATTAACTTATGACCGATTGGAGATATCTAAAACGTTCCATACATATAATTCTAAATTGTATAATATTAGATCACATCTAGAGAATAAGGAAAAAGACGAGGATTGGGAGAAAATTAAGGAATATATGTAAGCGACAGCACTGCCTAGGTTCTCTGAAGAAATAATAGCAGATCTGGAGAGAGAAATTTCTACAGAAGAGATCCAACAAGCTATTACCGGACTGGTCCAAGGAAAAACCCCCGGACGGAGGGGTATACTGCCAGATTCTATAAAAAATTTCAAGATTTGATTATTCCTATTCTTAAGAAAACTTATAACTCTATATCCAACACACAAATTTTTACACCACAAAGTACAGAAGCCCATATCATATTAATTCCAAAACCAGAGAAAGATCATACATTATGCAAAAATTATCGACCAATATCCCTGACTAATATAGATATAAGACTGTACTCAAAAATTATATTGAATAGAGTAACACCCATTTCACCTAACTATATTAAGCTAGACCAGACGGGATTTATGAAGGGAAGAGAAACTAAAGATAATATTATAAAAACATGTACACTGGTTGAATATGCTCAGAGAGCCGCCATCCAGACATGCCTTTTAACTTTGGATGCAGAAAAAGCATTTGATAGGGTGGGATGGCGGTTCTTAAAGGAAGCATTAATACAACAAGGGATGGGCCCAAAGATGCTCAGTAAAATTGTCACTTTATACTCCAACTCAAGAGCCAAAGTGAGAACAAATGGAATACTATCAGAATACATACAAATATCAAATGTAGGATGTCCCCTTTCTCCATTGCTATATATAATAGTAATGGAACATCTAATTACGGCTATAAGAAAAAATAAAGATATTAAAAGGGATAAAAGTGAGAGATAAGGAATACAAGACCGCTGTATATGCAAAAGATCTGCTAATATATGTAACTAATCCTATCATAATAATACCAAATTTAATAAAAGAATTTAAGAGATTTGGGGAAATAAGTAATTTCAAAGTTAATTACGATAAATCTGAGATGTTGAACATATCGTTAACAGAACAAACATACTCACTCTTACAGAAAGATTTCCCGTTTAAATGGAAACAAGAAGCAATCAAGTATTTGGGAATAATGATTCCGAAAGACTTGGGGGGTCATTTACTATAGCGCCAGAAAGTACTGGGCACTATGGCAAATAATAGCTCCCATTTTAGCCAAATAAAATTTCAGCAGGCGAATGTGTGAATAAAAATTAGCGCTATTATTGAGAAACATACGTTGGTAAATTCCAAATCGGCGCTAATTAGCGCTTCCGCGTATATGCAAATGCCAATTCCTACCAAGTTATATAGTACTGCACTGTAACCATGATCCATGTATGTGAAAGAAACATTTTTATGTGAGATGTGCTCTACCTCGTGTGCATCTATTGATGTATGTTGCAATTAGTATTCCTAGTTTTTTTCCTTATTTTGCTAACGAATGCAGTTATGAATGATTATTACATAGTAATGTCTGCTATTCTGTAAAGTTACATGTATTAAACATTTAGGTTACCTATTTGTTGTATGTTGTTTTTTATTTTTTAATTTAGGTGACTATAAAGCGGTAATTGTTTATATTCATTCTTTAATCATACTACACTATTATGCAGGTCTTGTACTTAGCACAATGGCTTAGTGGTCTGCTCAGATGTCTTCACAGCACTCATGGTACAAGTTCAAATACCATCCACCAGCTGTGTTTATTTTTTCAGTGCACAAGCGAATTAAAATAAACAAACAAAAAAACATAATCTGCCCATTAGTTAGTGTGTGGTGTTTGGAATTTCTTTTTCTTCCATAAAAGTTTTTATTGTGAACAAATGATGTTACACAGTTTTTACAACCAATAGGTGGGTAGATAACATGGATCTTATTCACATGACTTATGTCACTACAGTACAGCGAGTCATTTATGTATTCAACTGTAAGTCAAACAGATGTATAACAGAGTAAGAAAGCCTCGAACTCGAGGTTTACCTCATCATCTGAGATCAGGAACCATCTGGGGTCGGAGTATCACCTTGAGTATGGTGTCAGAAATTTGGGGTTAATTGGAGAAGTGGACGGGTGTAGTCAACTATGGGTCCGTATGTTTGTTCCTGAACACGTGAGGATGTGTCGGGCTTGTTACATAAGGTCAGTCTGTATGGTAAGTTAGTCTTGTCGGTTTTTGAAATGTGAAGATTAGATGGCGAATTAAGCACCAAAGTTAGGGTAGTCATGGGAGTAGGTAGGTGGTTGTCATCGTCAGTTCAGTTGGGGTAGGGATATAGAGAGGGAGATAAACATAGACGTGAGGGGGATTGAGGGGTGAAGTAAAAGATAGAGGTAGGTGGGGGAGGTAGGGGGCTGGGGTAACTCCTCCCCAGTCTCCACCGGGCCTCGAGAGTAAGGATGTTCTCGTGTGCGGATCCCTGTCTGAAGGGGGATTCCCCCCGGGATCCGCATTAAAGCAGGAGTGAGCGAAGCAGCGAGTTTTGTTGGGTAGGTGTATGTCTCAAGGGGGTTTTTGGCTTATTTCAGTCAGTCGTTGTGGGAGGATTCCGGACGGTCTGGCTTCATAATGGAGGAATATCTCTCTGTGGTGCAGAAGTGGGTCCAGCAAGCCCACGTTCGGGAGTATTTTGAAGGCGTATCTTTTGCAATGTGGATTAATTCCTCCATTTCAGCAATTTTGTTCACACGGGAAAACCATTCAGATAAAGTTGGGCTACAGGGAGATCTCCATTTGGCTGAGATACATAATTTGGCTGCGTTGATCATGTGTATTCCCAGAGACTTTCTGTACGTGTGGGCTGAAGTGGAGGAATGGTGGAGAATGAGTCTGGTAGGAGTATAGTCCAAGGGGTATGTGGTTACCTGGGAAGTGATGTCATGAACCTGTTTCCAGAAAGTCTGGAGAAGGGGGCAGGACCACCAGATGTGTAAAAATGTGCCTATATCACTGGAGCATCTCCAACATTTGTTTGACGTATCAGGATTAAATTTGTTTAGTAGTTCAGGAGTACGGTACCATCGGGATAGGGTTTTGTAATTGTTCTCTTGTATCGTGACATTGAGGGAGCCCTTGTGTGCTATTGTGAAAATTCGTTCCCAGTTCTCTTCCGTTAGGTCTATTTGAAGTTCCCTTTCCCAAGCCTGGCAAGCTTTGGTATCTTTGGGGGAAGTCAGGGCAAAGAGGCATGGAGTGGGTATTTGCAATCAAGTGCTGTTGCGATGTGGTTTGGGAGCATAGGTTTTCAAATGGGGTTAAGTTTCTAGATACAGATGCGTTTCGGTGTATTGTTGCAAGAAAATGGCGAATCTGGAGGTAAGTCCATAGCGGGAAGGGTTCGCCCCCTGTATTTATGGGAAGTGCATCACGGTTTGTGAAATTACCATCTCTAAAGAAGTGTTGGGCTAGTATGTCTTTGTGTGGCCAGATATCTTTAAGGAAGTTATCGGACATCCCCGGGATAAAGGCTGGGTTAAGGCGGATAGGCGTGAGGGGCCCTGGGTTAGAGGAGATTTGGAATTTTTTACATACTTCCCTAAAGCTCCTGAGGGTAGCCTCTATTAGGGGGTGTTCTTTTAGGGTTTTGGGAATGTGGCATTGGAGAATCCATGGGGTGCTTCTAATAGGTAAGTGGGAGAATGAGCCTTCTAGTCTCACCCAGTCTTTAACCCCTTCGTGTACAGCCCAGTCTACAATTCTTCCCAGATGGCAAGCTCTGTAATAATTCTGCAAATCTGGTAGCCCAATGCCCCCTTTGTTTTTGGGTTTCGAGAGTTGGGAGTAGCTTATCCTAGGACGCTTGTGTTTCCAAAGAAACTTCAGAAATTGTTGTTTAATCGTGTGAAAGAAGGCTGCAGGGAGTTTGATGGGTATTGTTTGTAGCAGATAAAGGACACGCGGGAGCACATTCATTTTTAGGATGGCCACACGGCCGAACCACGAAAAATGGGGTTTGTCCCATCTGCGTAAGTCCTCGGAGATAGTGCGAATCAGCGGGGTGAAATTTTTAGCGTACAAATCCGACAGGTGTGTGGTCAATTGGATTCCCAAATAAGTGATGGCGTTTTGTTTCCAGACAAAGGGAAAATTGTCTTGGCATTGGGAGACTAAGTCTTTCGGGAGGGAGATGTTGAGGGCATGGGATTTTGAGAAGTTAATCTTTAGGTTGGATATTTGCCGAAATAGGTCAAAATCTCTGAGGAGGTTTGGGATCGAGGTAAGTGGGTCACTTAGAAATAGCAGTATGTCATCGGCAAAAGCCGCTATTTTATACGTACGTCCTGCAATGGGAATACCCTTGATATTCTCGTTCTATCGTAGGCAGCGTAGTAGGGGTTCTAGAGTTAAAATAAAAAGGATGGGGACAGTGGGCATCCTTGACTCGTTCCATTCCGGATGGAGAAGGCGTCCGACAGGTGGCCGTTGACTTTGACTTTTGCTGTTGGTGTGGTGTATAGCGACATAATTAGATTGAACATTCGGTTTTGTAGACCTAGGTGGCGTAAAACCGCCCCCAGGTAGTCCCAGGCCAGCCTGTCAAACGCCTTCTCCACATCCAGGGATAGAAAGAAGCCTCTTTGTTTTTGGGAAGTTAGCCAGTGGTTTAAGTTCATTGCCTTGATGGTGTTGTCCCTGGCCTCTCTGCCAGGAACAAATCCAACCTGGTCTTTCCCTATTATTGTAGGAAGGAGGGGAAGGAGTCGGTTTGCTAGGATTTTTGCGAATAATTTAATATCTACGTTGAGTAGGGAGACTGGTCTGTAACTAGTGACTGAAGTGGCATCCTTCCCCTCCTTCGGGATGACCGTAATATGCGCTTCAAGCAGTCTGTGAAAAGGTAGCTTTGAGGAGGTTAAGGAGTTGAAAGTCTTTAGGAACGGGGCTGAAAGAATGTCCATAAAGGTCTTATAATATGGTGCCGAAAAACCGTCGGGGCCTGGGCTTTTGCCTGTTTTTAGTTGTTTAATCGCTCTCTTAAGTTCCTCTTCGGATATGGGGTTGTCTAAATCACGGGCCTCTTCTCGGGGTATGGGTTTGGGGCTAAATTTTTTGAGGAAGTCTGTGATAATGGCTTTTCTGGAGGTTTGGCCTACGGTTGTTTCGGGTTGCTGTGGTATGTTATAAAGTTCTGTATAGTAGCGTTCAAAGTGAGATGCTATGTCTGCGGAGCTTGAGCTTGAATTACCTAAAGGGTCTTTAATAGTGTGGATGTGGGTGCTAGCTTTCTTAGATTGTATCGCTCTGGCTAGTAGCTTCCCGCACTTGTTCCCCTGTTCATAAAATAGCTTTTGGTTTAATATAAATTTGCGTCGGGTTTTATGGTTGAGGACTTCCAACAGAAGTTTCCTGGTTTGAGTGAGTTCTAGGTATGTGTCTTGTGATTGGGACTGCTTGTGAAGTATTTCTAGTCTCTTTATTTTGTTAGTGAGTTCCCGAAAGGTTATCTGTTGTGTTTTTTTCCGGTTGGCCTGCAGTGTGAGAAATTCCCCTCGGATGACGCACTTATGTGCCTCCCAGAGGGACAGGGGCGCTGTTTCGGAGTTATCATTTTCCCTGAAGTAGTTGCTTAAGCTGGTGCGGATGTGGCTAGTGTCAATTTCTGAAGTGAGGAGAGATGGGTCGAGACGCCATATCTTTGTGACCAAGTTTCTTTCCGGGAAGGAAAGGGAGAGGGTGATCGGGTGATGGTCTGAGATGAGTAGGGGTTCAATTGTGGCAGATTTCATTAAGGGGAGGTCTTTTTGGGAGAGGAAGAGGTAATCTAGCCTAGAGTACCTATTATGAGGTGCGGAGAAAAAGGAGTAATCCTTCCCATTCGGGTGTAAGGTGCGCCATGTGTCGTGTAAAAGAAGTTCCTGTATTTGTATCTTAATTTGTCTCAGTGCTCTATAAGGAAGGGTGGAAGACCCCGATGAGGAATCTAGGATGGGCTGGAGTGTCACATTGAAATCGCCTCCAAGAATTGTGGTCCCCGCTTGAAAGCCTGCAAGGATGGCAGCGATAGAACGGAAGAAGCTGACCTGGGCAGTATTGGGGCTGTATATGTTTGCTAAGGTGACCGTCCGGTTATGGATGGTTCCCTTCAGGAATACATAGCGGCCCTCTGGGTCTACTAGGGAATCTATCAGTTGCCATGGAAGATTTTTAGAGAGCAAAATTGAAACTCCTTTTGTTTTGGCTAGAGGGTTTGTAGCATGGAAGGCGGTAAGGTACCTGTGGCTCGCTAGTTTAGGGGTATTGTTCGTGCGAAAGTGGGTTTCTTGCAGAAATACCACATCTGCTTTTAATTTACTCATCATGCTGAGGATTTGACTACGCTTCTCTGGGATATTTAGTCCTTTGACGTTTTGAGAGACTACTTTGAGCATGTTGTGTTGCATAGTAGAATGTAGGGGGTCCATGGTCGTTGGGTAAAGTCTAGTTGGTATATTAGGTATGGGGAGGGGGTGCAATTTGCCGATGTGGCCTATGTGGGTGGGTGTAATCTGTGGAGAGTCGTAAGCTCTTCAAAGGTGTTTGCGCGTTATAGTGGGAGATGCTACGGTGGAGACTAGGGAGGGGGAGAAGCCCAGATATATAGAGGGGAGGGGGGAGGGAGGGAAAGAGAACGTATAGAGAGGGGGGAGAGATAGAAGAAAGGAGGGGGGTGGTTAGTCAAGTGGGGTTTAGTAACGGGGAGTAAGATGTACTTACCGGAGGTAATGACATTTGACACAATGACATTTGAAACATTGAACATTAAACTATGGTCCTAGAAATAATCTAGCTACTATAAGAAACATGTGGAGGTCGCCACCTGGACAGCAAATACAAAGGCCCAGGAGGAGTAGCGTTGCTAAACCATCTATAGGTATATCTTAGAAATAATACTGATACAGGTAGCAGCAATCATCTTAAGGCTAGGTTGAGTTTAGTGCAAATCATGAGCTTGTGGTAAGTATTGAGGCTATGCGGGGGCGTAAGGTGGCGTAGCCTCTTAAGAGGCTAGCTCACTATAATTTGGGGGGGTGCTTGACTATGGGGGGAAATAAATAAGGATCCATTGATGCTTACATGTAAGGGTTGGTCTAAGTGTGGTCTAGACACCGAGTTAGGATAGAGCTGTACCTCGAGCAGTTGCTCATACCCAGAGCTGTCTATGGTAGTTCCTAGCAAAGTTTAGCATTAAATTAGGTATGAAGTGGTCTTTAGTGGGTATCTAATTGACTGTACGGAACTCAGCGGCTGTGGCCCTAGAGTGGTTGGTTTCATACAACCTGCCCATCATTAGGAAGCTCATCCCCCATGGATGCCCCTGGCAAATGTAAAGCAAATAGGAGTGTGTCAGGTAGGGAAAGAGCCCTTATTCATGTGGGATGAGCCCCTCTTCTTCCCTATAAGCAAATCAAGACATTCAGCATAAGCATGTTTAAAAGCAGTTAAAAAAAAAAAAAAAAAAAAAAAAAAAAGGGGGGGGGGGAAAGGGTCAAAAAGGGGAAAGAACTCTAAATGTATCTCAGAGCACGGTGGAATACCGTACGTTCAGCATCTAACTTGTTTTGGTTTCTTAGGTTCAGTTCATCGCTTTGTTGCGTCGTCTTCAGTCTGAAGAGGGTACCTGAAAAGAAGGGGGGGTTGTGGTGGGTAGGGGAGTGGGGGGGAAGGGGAGAGGGGGGAGTGGCGGGGGGATACCCAAGTGGTGTTGTGAGCTGTGATGGATGACACCATATTGAAGGGTGGGGGTCCATCTCGAGCCGTCATTCCTGGATTCAGAAAAGGCTAGCAGTTGAGTGAGGATGTTGGCGGCTTGTGTGGTGTCCTGTTGCTCAGCCAGACAGAATTCCACTGGTGATGTATGCGGCTAAAGTTCTGTTACTTAGGGGAGTGGATTGAGTTCCGTTGGGGTCTGTGGATGAGTGGTGTTTCCCCGGGGAGAATGTCCTGAAAGAGAGTTGATGTGGAGGCGTGTAGCACGGGATCTTCATGGGTTTCTAAGCTTGTGGGAGTGTATTGTTATCTGACTGTTTCTGGTGGATCCAGTTCGAGTCAGGTTTGAGGTAGGCCTCTGTCAGGTGAATTTCAAGTGTCGATCGGATTGCTGTTCTGTCCTGCTTCTATGGTCCTGGAACTTGGGTTGTGGTGGCGACCTAAGAGAAACTGCAACTCTGAACATGAGTTGTACCGTTTTCAAACGTTTGGACATGGTTGATTAAGGCTGATCTGGTCGAGCCCGCCTGTGAGCTGGGGACGCTGTTGGGCTTTGTCGGTCTCTGTCCAGCTGATCCCTCCGAGGAAACGGTCTTGGAGAGGATGATCTGCGTCTTCTAATGTGGAATTCATCTCTCACCGGGATAGCTTCCATGGAGTTGGTTCTTTGGAGCTGGGTGGAGCGAAAGTCTCTATACCAGTCCGGGAGTTCGATGAATGGTATCTGCAGCGTATTGCAGAACCCCCTGAGATCTTCCGGGACTTTCAGATTGGCATTGCGTCCAGCATTTGTTGCAGACAGGCAGAAGGGAAATTTCCAGCGATATTGGATCCCTTTTTGGCGCAGTAGGTCGAGCAGCGGGCGTAGGTCTCTTCTGTTTTGTAGGGTTATGGGGGACAGATCTTGAAAAATTTTGATTTCTGCACCCTGGTACATTAAGCTGCGGCGCTCTCTGGCTCTTCTTAATATGTCTTCCTTCAATCTGAAATTCACCAGGCAGCATATCACGTCTCTGGGAGGGTCTGAGTCTCTGCCTCTGGGTTTGAAAGCTCTGTGTAGACGCTCATATTCAATGGGGGTCTCGGGGGGTCTTCCTAGTAAGTCACTGAAAATCTGGATTGTGGCTTGTATAATGTGATTCTGCTCAACGGACTCAGGTATGCCTCTTACCCTCACATTATGGCGGCGTCCGCGATTGTCCAGATCCTCCATTTGCCTGTGTAGGTCTCTGAGCTGGCTGTTGTAACTCTGAGCCGAATGCTGTAGCTGTTGTAGGGCGGCATCATGGCGGGTAGTGGTTGTTTCTATGTCATCAATTCTCATGTGCATCGATTGAATCTCCCTCCTGAGATCTGTAAAGGCAGCAGCAAAGGAGTCTTTTATATCTGTGGCCACCGACCTGAGATCGTCCATGGTAAGTGGTCGGGCAGTGGATGGGCTCTCTGCCCGCTGTGAGCTTCTCCTGGCAGGGCTGAGGCTTGAGGCGCGTGTTCCGGAGTAGGCCGGAGATGAAGCCGGGGCCTCGCGTGATCGCGGCCGGAAGATTTCCGGGATGTTGTGTCTGGAGAGTGGATCCATGCCCCTGGGGGATCGGGACCGGGACTGGGATGGTTTATCCTTCGGTTTCCCCATGTTGGCGGCAGATAAGGACTCCTTTAGGCAGCTTGCAGGACCTCCGTGGGACAGAGCGAGGAGATCAGGCAGCCATTCTCGTTCGGCTCCAAGCCACGCCCCCGGTGTTTGGAATTTCACACCATAATAGTATTGAATACTTACATATCATTGCATGCATTTTAAGAGTTAATATAATAGAATCAGCCAAACTTAAAGTGCATTGGCTAATTGACATTCACCTATTTTCAGCATATGCTGCTTTGGCTAATTGGCTAATTGGCTAATAGTCATTTGCCCTTTTTTCACCAATTCAATCTTTTAGTATTTCTCTGTGGGATTTGAACCAATGAGTTCTTCAAGGTAGAAGTGCTGACCACTAGCCTATTGGGCATAGCACAGTCATATATAGAAAATACATTCACTAGTGTTTGATGTTTCTTCTCCCCGAGCTGTCTCTCCTGCTGCCGCCATCTTCTCCCGCTGATGTGTTCTTCCGCGCAGCCGGTTACCCACTAATAAAATAAAAGCCGCTCTTCTTATGGCAGTCTTCTGTGGCCATCCGATAATGTCACCCAGAGAGTCCGCTCCATGGCTATGTAAGAGACGCCACACATCGGGTGACAACACAGCGGAGGAAGACCGCCACGGAAGAAGAGCAGATTTTTTTATTAGTGGGTAACCAGTGGTGTGGAAGAACACAGCAGATGGAGAAGGTGGGAAGGAGAGATGGCTCTGGGAGAATACAGCTCGGGGAGAAGATGGAGGAGGGAGAGACAGCGTCTGGAGAAGATGGCTCAGGGAAGAATACAGCTTGGAGCTATTTTACAATAAAGGACTTGTCAAAAAACGGCTATTGATTTTTTTACATTTCACTGCTTTTTTTGGTGAATGGATAGGGGTAAAATGTACCCCATACCTATTCACATAGGGGGGTAGGATCTGGGAACCCCCTTGTTAAAGGGGGCTTCCAGATTCTGATAAACCCCCTGCCCACAGACCGACCACCACTGACCAGGGTTGTCGGGAAGAGGCCCCCTGTCCCCATCAACATGGTGAAAAGGTGCTTTGGGGTATGTGGCCTGGTAAGGTTCAGAAGGGGAGGGTGCTCACTCGTCCCCCCCATCCTGACCTCCAGGCTGCATGCTCCAAAAAGGGTCTGGTATGGATTTTGGGGGGCCCCACATCAAATTTATTTTACATTTTGGTGTGGGGTTCCCCTTAAAGTCCATACTGAAGGGCCTGGTATGTATTGGGGGGACCCTATGACATTTTTTTAATTGAATTTTGGAATTCCATACCATAATATTATTGAATAAGTACATACCATTGCATGCATTTGAAGAGTTAAAATATGGAATAAACCAAGCTGATGCGCATTGGCTAATTATGCTTCTGAGTACAATGCATACTTCCAGGAGGTGATGCTGTCAGTGGGATTTGAACGCATGGCTTGAACTTTTGGGGGCAGCAGGGTATACCGCTATGCTACAGAGCTGAGCATAATGTTTTGCATTTCAGGCATTAATATTATAGTAACAACCATGCTCATGCTGATGTGGCATTGGCTAATAGGCATTCACCTCTTTTCAGCATATGCTGCTGAGTCTAATGCAAGTTTTCAGTAGGTGATACCATCTGTGTGATTTTCAGCCATTTGAGCACAATTATATTGAGAACATACGTTTACTAGTGTTTGATGGTGGGACTACTTTATATTCTAGGTATAATAGTACTCAGCACAGTGACTTAGGCCCCTTTCACACTTTGTGACCTGAAAGTTGGGAGATTTTGATGCCACTTTAAGCAATGCCTGTGTAAGCTTGAGGTCTATGGACGCAGGAGTCACAGGGAAAGGCACGCAACTTTCCCGCAATTTTGCATCAGCAATTTTGCCGCAATTCCAGGGAATGCCTGTGTAAACTTGAGGTCTATGGACCTCAACTCGCATCAAAGTCAGACCAAAGTAGTATAGGGACTACGTTGAAGTCAGTGTTACTTGAAGTCGCACAGATATGAATGGTACACATTGAAAATCATGGGGTATGACTTGTCATGCAACTCTGATGTCCAAAGTCACACAAGTGTGACTCAGCCCGACTTTGTGAGCAACTTCGGAGACATCATTGCACTTTCCTGCACAGATGTCTAGTGAAATCACATAGGTCCCAACTGTTCTCCTTTAAGAAGGTGTCCTATGCCTGCCTACTTTTGCTAATAGGTGTCCCTTATACCCATCTCAAAAAGTTGGGAGGTAAGAAATCGCCCCATGAAGTCGCCCAAAGTAGTGCAGAAACTACTTTTGGGAATCGTTGTTGCATCGCACCAATTCGGACAGTTCCATTGCCATTAATAGGCGCAGATTTGGCCTGCAATTTGACATGTCAATTCAGAGCTATGTGAATATGGGTGAAGTTGCATAGATATTAGAGCTGCACGGTTCTGGCCAAAATGAGAATCACAATTTTTTTGCTTAGAATAAAAAGATCCCGATTCTCGCGACATAAAATCTTTCACATTATCCCCAAAAAAAATTGGGCTAGCTTTTTTTTTTTTTTAATTCATTAAAGTAATTTTAAAGACCGCTGCGCAAATACAGTGTGACATAAAATATTGTAACAACCACCATTTTATTCTCTAGGGTCTCTACTAAAAAAATATATATAATGTTGGGGGGTTCTAAGTAATTTTCTAGCAAAAAAAAAATGATTTTAACCAGAAACCAACAAATGTCAGAAAAAGGTTTAGTGTTTAAGTGGTTAAACTTTCCTCACTTACACAGAAGTCTATTTCATTGACAAATTGTTACAATGTTTCTAGTTAAGTTCACTGATAAAGAATGTTCTAATTCTTGGTAGACTTCCTGATTTTTCTATCCCTTTCTTTTGATGGCTGTGGCTTCAGAAGAGCAGAGAGAATTTTTTGCATAGCAAGAATCGTAAAACGCTTTTTTCAAGATTGCAAAGGGGAAAAAAAATCACGATGACGATTAATCGTGCAGCTCTGATAAATATGGATGGAAATCATGGGGGACAACTTTTCATGTGACTCAGAGGTCCAAAGCTGCATGAAAAGTCACCCATGTGAGAAAGTAACCTAATGAGATTAATTGATAACACCTTTGAATAAGGCCCCATTTGCACTTGTGTGACCTTAAAATTGCACAGCTTTGCCATGACTTGAAGCAATGTCTGTGTAATCTTGTGGTGTATGGACATCATCATTGAGAATCATGGGGTAAAACTTGTCATGCAACTCAGAGGTCCAAATTTGCTGGAAAATTCGCCCAACTGTGAAACAAGTCATAAATATTTTAATAAAAGGAGCTCTCATTTATACTTGCATAGTCCTTACTGATTTACATCAGCAGAACAAATGCAGGAAGTGATGTGTGCACATGGGATGGAAGCAAATGTGTGGTGATGCCAAACAAATCAATGAACCCCACCCACACCAAATCCAACTACCACATTGATTAAGTACAAGTACATATCCTACACTTACCCAGCCAATGAGCAGCACCTCGTCTTTGCTAAAGAGACCACGCCATGTCCACCTAGATGGAGATCCTGACCAGCACAGGAACTTCCGGGTGCATACAATGACTAATTTCCGGGTCAGAAGGTGAAACCACGCTCTTGATTGCAGCTGCGAATATTTGATCTCAACAACAAATAGTATTTTTTATTTTCTGATATGCAAATCTGTATTTCTACATATATTTGAAGGTAAACTTAAGGGAGTTTGATAAGAAATGGTGTCCCTGGGTTAGCAGTAGGTGAATTACAAAGACAAAAGGCCCAGTTTGAGCCCTGGTTCACACTGACAGAGGGACAAAGCGTTCAGCTGAACTCACAATTTCATTCCTGCATGTTAGTCCTGACTGTGGGGGCAACATCAGAGACATCGGTGCAGGTTTCTGCACCAATATCTATACAAATCGCACCAATTAGAACGGTGCAATTGCCACCGATTTGACATGTCAAATCACACCAATGTGAACCAGAGCTGACACATTCAAACACTGCCTATCCACCAGCTGAATTCATTACCTGCAATTCTCCACAGCTGTTATATATAAAGATTCCACTTTTATCACTTACTTGCAGGTGTGCTGAAGCCTAGGTTTACATTGGAGTGATTTGAGAGATAAAATTGCATGACAAGACACAGCCCATTAGCGGCAATGGCACTGTTCCAATCGATGCGCCACCAATTTTGTGGCACCGCATCAATTTGCTAAAGTAGTTCCTGCACTATACTTTTGCCGATTTTAGGTGCGACTTCAATAGACATTTGTGTATGAAGCCACACGGATGTCTATCAAGTCGCACCTGAAATCACGCTGACCTTGCTACTTTGAAATCATGCTACATGCTAGTGAAGTAGCACGATTTCAAAGTAGCATCAATGTGAACCAGGGCAAAGAGATTAGTTTTTTGGTGCACAAATACATACTGAAATAAAATATAAGAGATATTGCACTTTCCCAAAACCACCACCCACAAAAACTAAAGAGAAAGAAAAGTAGAAAAAAAAAACCCACAACAAAAGCTCAATAATGTACTCAATAATAGCAGAAAAAAAATTACATTCATTTATTAACTTCAAAAAAATTTGGACAGGATATATGGTGCTACATTTAGCAATGGGTTTTTAAGGGCCCTGCTCATAGGAGCTTACAATCTAAAATTTGACAAAACCTTAGAGTGGGCACAGCTTTAATTTCAGTGTGTGACGGGCAACACATCACATTGTTATCTGCAAGATTATAGAAACATGCTTAACAGTCATTCTTACAAAGCATTCCCACATAATATTACAAAAGACTTATTCAAAACACCCACCACCAGCCCACAATCCACACATACATACATACATTGGTGACCATGTTCTGCTGGAAGCTGCATTTCGGTGTACACAATTAAACGAGATAAAAAAAAGAGTAGGTCAGCAGATGCTTCCAAACGATGTTTGCATGATCAGACAGGAACAATACACGCACAACATTGACAGCATGCCACATAAACCCACTTTTGATTGAAAAAATGCACAAGAATTTCATCAAATCTCCCAATATCATTCCTTCTCCCTCGCAACAAAAAACCTGACCTTCTCAGGCCAAACGAACCCCCCTACTGCAGGCCTTTATATAAGAGAGGTTGTATTGTTAGCACACTGACACACCCAATAGAAGTACATGCCCACCAGTATCTTTCAATCTGTCTCTTCATGTATGTCTAAAGTGATTGCACCTGATGAGCAGGAACACATAACGGAAAATTGAATACTTACCTTTCCGTAATTTTCCTTTCCTGGTGCCTGCCCATGGCAGCATACCCATGGTTGGTTGCTCCGCCCTCTACCAACCCACAGGACCATTTTAACTCTATAAAAAAAGAGTTCCTCCCCTTAGTCAGTATTCTTGTAACTAGATCTCATAACGCTAAGGATCATTGAAGGGAGAGTGTATGCTGCCATGAGCAGGCACCAGGAAAGGAAAATTACGGAAAGGTAAGTATTCAATTTTCCGTTTTCCTGGTGCCTCCCATGTCAGCATACCCATGGTAAATAACTCACTTACAGGGAGGGTACTGCAATAAAGCAATTTAATTAAACAAAAAAGCTACAGTACAGATGACTGCAAAGTCCTTTCCCCAAACTCTCGGGAAGTAAGGACTGCTGGGTCCACACTATAGTGGGACATGAACGTGCTGAAGGATGACCAGCTGGCCGCTCGACAAATTGTCTCAGGGGAGACCCGCGCCAAAGCTGCCCAGGAGGAGGCTATTCCACATGTTGAGTGCGCATTGACCATCTGGAACTGGGAGACCACTAGCCCGATATGCTCTTTGGACTAACCTTACAATCCAGCTTACCAAGGTCGTCTTAGATGCTGCCATTCCCTTTCTGGCACCCTTGGGGATGACAAATAGTCGTTGATCTTTCCTGAACTGCTGCATCAAATTTAGGTAGTGACTTAGGGATCTGGCTATATCCAACTCATGCAGTTTTGAGGAGGCTGGATCCTCCCCGAATGCTGGAAGAACCCACTCTTGGTTCAGATGGAAAACTGACGGTACTTTAGGGATGAACTGATGAATAGGTTGCAACACCACCCTGTCCGGGAAGAAGGTAATGTAGGGTTCTTGTGACCCTAATGCCTGGATCTCTGATACCCTGCGACCCGAAGTGATGGCGACTAGAAAGACTGCCTTCAGAGAAATATCCTCCAAGGTGCTTTCTTCTGTGGGAGCAAACGGAAAAATCCCATTTGGGGTATAGCGTCTTTCTAGGCAGTCTCAATCTTAGAACTGCTTTCAAGAAACGTTCCACCAGAGGATCTAGCACCCACCGGGTGTCTGTTAGAGCTGAAAGGGCTGAAACCTGGACCTTAAGCGTATTCAGGCCCAAACCTAAGTCCAATCCACTCTGTAAAAAGAGGAGTATGTTCTGGATTCCGGTTTGTTTCTGCCAATTCTGTAAACTTTCTCCAAACTCTATAGTATGTGGAATTCGTAGATGCTTTTCTGGCCTGTAGTAGTGTTCGAATGACATTATGCGAACATCCTAACTCGCCCAACCTTTTCCGCTCAACTTCCAAACCCTCAAATCTAGGATCTCCGGGTGTGGGTGACAGAACTTGCCTTGAGACAGAAGGTTGTCTATGCGTGGAAGGTGAAGCGGTTTGCGCAAGGTCATCTTGATTAGCAACGTGAACTACGGTCTCTTGGGCCAGTATGGAATCACTGCTAAAACTGTGATCGCTTCTGTGGTTAGACGTTGGAGAAACCTCAGTATCAGTGGAGTTGGTGGGCATGCGTATGCCATCTGAAAGTTCCATGGCTGGGTTAGGGCATCCACCCCTGCTGATTTCGGAGATGGGAACCTTGAAAAGAAAAGCGGTGTCTTCGCATTGAGCGGGGAGGCAAATAGGTCTATTTGGGGAGTGCCCCATTGGCATATCCAGGAGAAGACCCTCGGATTCAGAGACCACTCATTGTTGTGGCTGAAAGATCTTGAAAGCTGATCGGCTAACTGGTTCTCTGGCCCTGGGATATATGAGGCTCGTAGGTTGACTAAATTCCTCTCGGCCCATGTCAGAATGGGTGTCACTTCGTTCAGAAGGGACCTGCTGTGCATTCCTCCTTGATTCTGAACATAAGCTACTGCCACTTTGTTGTCCATCTGGAGAAGGATGGATTTTCCCCTGAGGAAGGTGGCCAGAGACAGGATTGCTAACCAAGCCGCCCTTAGCTCCAAGGTGTTTGATACTACCTCTGTCACATTGAATTGCCATCTGCCCTGTACCAATTGGTCTTGGTAATGTGCCCCCCATCCTAATTGACTTGCGTCTATCGTCAGAACAGTCCATGGGATGGGGCCAAGGGGACAGTAAAGCAGAAGGTTGGATGGTCTTGTCCACCACCAAAGGCTGGATTTCATTGTAGGTGTAATCAATATCCTCTGCTCTAGGCGATCTTTCTTTCATTGTGATAAGAAGCCCACCTGGAAAGTCCGTAGATGCCATCTGGCCCATTTCACCATAGGTATGCATGAAGAGAGGGAACCTAGCAGGCATAGACAGTCTGATGCTGCCATAGAATGGCTCGCTAGCGCCCTTTTCACTTTCCCTATTAATGAAGGGATTTTTTTCTGCCGGAAGTGAAACTGCTCTTCCTGGAGTGTTGAAGAATGCCCCTAGGTAAATTATCTCCTGTGTGGGCGTAAGTTGACTTTTGGCATAGTTGATTAGCCAACCAAACTTTATCATTGTGTCTAGGACCAACTGTACATGTATCACCAAGGTCTGCCTGTGCTGAGAAAGAACTAGAATTTCATCCAAATAGTGTAGTACTCGAATCCCCTTCTCTCGAAGAGGACCCAAGATTGCTACTAGCACTTTGGTGAAAGTTCTGGGCGCTGTTGAAATCCCAAAGGGAAGGCATTGGAATTGAAGATGTAAGTCGCCTATTCTGAACCGAAGAAAAGGTTGAAACTGAGGGCGGATAGGTATGTGCAGATACGCATCTTGAAGGTCTATGGACGCCATCCAATCTCCTGGCTGAACAGATAGAATGACCGTGTTTAAGGACTCCATCTTGAAATGTTCCACCCGGATATACCTGTTCAGCCTCTTCAGGTCTAGCACCGGCCTCCAACCCCCCGATTTTTTTGGGGACCAAGAAGCCTGGGGGATAAAAGCCTAAGTGATTCTCCAAGTCTGGAACTGGTACTACTGCCTGCTGGAGAACAAGCATTTTGACATATTGAAGAAGGGCCTCCTTCTTCTCTCTGGAGGTTGGAATCTTGGTGGCCTGAAAGGAATAGAGGGGAGGCTGCCTTTTGAATCCCCAGAAATGACCTTGACAGACCGTGGACACTGCCCACTGGTCTACGCAACCTTCCACCCAAACCCGGGCAAACGCCTTTAGACGGGCTCCTACCGGACCGGTTTGGGTGGAGAGGGCGTCAACTGTGGATGTAGAGGCTTTTGGTTTAGCCGACCTCAGAAAGGTAGCTTGTGAACCTTTCCAGCCCCTTCTATACGCCCTTCCCGGATGGTAGGATCTGGAGTCCTTCCCTCTTAACTGGCCCGCTGGGCGGTTTGCAACCCTGGAAGAGCATTTTAGGATGTCAATAGCCGCTTCTGCTATGAAATCTGAGGCCAGCTTTAATTCATCCAGTGCCTTGTCTGAGGGCCGTTTCCACGTTGTCTGACCATACTCTGGTGGCCCTTGAGATCGAAGTCAGGGCTACCCCTGGCTTGCATGCTCCCCCAGCCGCCTGATATGTTTTTTTCAGGTCTGAGTCAATCCTTCGGTCAAGGACATCTTTAAAGGAAACTGCGTCTTCTAGTGGCAAGGTCGAGTTTCTAGCCAACCTCGTAACTGAGGCGTCCACAGTTGGTACAGCATCAAAAAGTTGCACATCTGCTTCTGCCAGTGGATATAACTTAAGAAAACGATTATACGCCATAGGTCTTCTGTCTACCTTCTGCCATTCATCTGTTACCACCTCCTTGATTTCTTCCATCAAGGGAAAAGTTGATACCTTCTTTTTCAGATGTGGGAAATATTTCTTTGTTTTAGAAGGTGGCTCCGGATTTTCCTCCCACTGGATTGCATCCTTGACCGCGGTTATGAAAGGCTCAACTAGAGCGAAGTCAAAAGCTGAAATATTGCTATCCACCCCTTCCGCCTCATCTTCAGAATCCACCTCTGCATCCGAATGAGGAGTGGATGTGCTTACTGCTGCTTCAGGCGAGGGTGGCTTAATTTGGTCTTGGGAAAGGGCCAACTCCCTGATTGAATCCTTGCTCAAGCTCTTAATTGATTCCAGGGACTGCTGCTTATCTTTCTCTTTATCCCCTGTAGCCTCTAGTAGACACTTCTCTCATACCAATTTTTCCGTCAGCGCTTGTCTTCCACATACCCAACAGGTCTTCTCTTTTGGATACACCGGTCTGTGGGATTCGTGTCTGCTAGGGGTATGTCGGGGTGACCTCTGGCCACTGCGGGAGGCATGAGCTGAGGATGAGTGAGAGTGTCCTGAGCTCCTATGACCTTTGGATCTCCTATCTGAGGAGCTATGGTGAGATGATCTGAGGGATGATCCCCGATGCGGGCTGTAGAAACAAAAAATATGTTCTAATTTGCCTGTAGTGCTCTTTTTTATTTTCCTTTAAAACTTACCTGATTGTTGCAGCCCTTACCTAGCGGTATGATGAGGATCTTTTTGTTGCGGTATCACATTATTAGGGGCAGCTGGGCAAGAGAAAAACAAAAAAAGGATAGATTTCCTTCTGCTTTCCTTTTTAACCATATACATATATATATATATATATATATATATATATATATATATATATATATATATATATATATATATACACACATAGATACACATATCTACACAATACATATACATAACATTAAACAAAAGTACCCATTTGCAAGCCCCTAAATACCTTGGCCAGGCTCCATTGCAAAAAATAGGGAAGACACTTAAGGGAGATGTCTTCACCTTGATAGCTGGCCCTGTAATGAATCCCAGGCTCTCCATTTATGCTGAGAGCACTTTGGGAGTACCAAGATGGCCGCCAACAGCTTCAGTTTGCTACTGGACATGCACCGTACTGTCACATGACGTCACTCCTGAGTAAAACAGAGCCAATCGGTGCGCGCGAAGCGCCGCACACGGCTACAGGAGGAGGGGGGGACATAATCCATGGAGGGGCGCTGCAATGCAAGTAACAGCCTGCTCACATACGGATAGGAGACATACCATCAGGGAAGAGCATAGAGGAGAGGTTAAGCTCCTGTTAATCTTCCAATATGGCCCAAAAAAAGATCCACAGAAAAAACGGCCTCCCATATTTATCTGGCACCTTTAGCAGCCCAAGCGATGGGACCCCATACTGCAGGAGAGCATGAACCTGCAACGGTTACACCATAAAGGGGTGAGGTAAGGTTGATAATGATCCTGCAGGCATGAGGACAAAGTAAAGAATACTGACTAAGGGGAGGAACTCTTTTTTTATAGAGTTAAAATGGTCCTGTGGGTTCGTAGAGGGTGGAGTAACCAACCATGGGTATGCTGACATGGGAGGCTCCAGGAAAATACTATTCACAACTGTGTTAGCCCTTGGCTATGTGCATCAAATCTCCAACTATAGGACAAAGATCAAAGTCCATTTGCATCCACATAAACAAAGCAACAGTTTTCTAAGCATATGTACCCGTGCAATGTAAACCCTAAAATTTTAAATGTCCAAGTCCCTGGGCATGATTAGTGCTAATAAACATTAACATCAGTCCCTGGCTGCAATGAGCTTCCAATATAAAGTCCAAAATTAACTTTCTTACATTAGAACCTATTTCGACAGGAGACACATAGAATGCCAGCATGCCTTTGGATTGTGGTGAGAAACCCACACAGAGAGAACATATAAACTTCGGCACAAGGATTAGCATGTTGGGGAATTGAACCAACATCCCAGGTGTTGCTAGACAGAACTGCTACCCACTTAGCCACCAGGCAGCCCCACACATGTTCTCTGCATCTCTGTGGTGTGAACCAGCCCTAAGTCCATAGCCATGCTCAGTGTCACAAGCAATATTCAATATATTGGCCTAAGTATTGGGACACCTGCCTTTAAATGCACATGAACTGTAATGGCATCCCATTATTAGTGTTGGGTTCAAAACTCATTTGGCTCACCCTTTGCAGCTATAACAGCTTCAACTCTTCTAGTCCACAAGGTTTAGGAGTGTGTCTATGGGAATGTTTGACCATTCTTCCAAGTGCATTTGTGAGGTCAGGCACTGATGTTGGACGAGAAGGCCTGACCTACAGTCTCCTCTCTAATTCATCCCCAAGGTGTTCTGTTGTGTTGAGGCCAGGACTCTGTGCAGGACAGTCAAGTTCCTCCACCCCAAAATCACTCATCCATGTCTTTATAGACCTTGCTTTGTGCACTGGTCCAAATGATTTGGTGGAGGGGGGATTATGATGTGGGGTTGTTTTTCAGGAGTTGGGCTTGGCCTCTTTGTTCCAGTTAAGGGAACTCTTAAGGTTACAGCATACCAAGACATTTTGGACAATTTCATGCCCCCAACTTTGTGGGAACAGTTTGGGGAAAGCCCCTTCCTGTTCCAATATGACTGCACACCAGTGCACAAAGCAAGGTCCATAAAGACTGATGTGAATGTATAATGTATATGTAAAGCGCTGCGTAAATTGACAGCGCTATATAAGTACCTTAAATAAATAATAAAAAAATAAATAAAGACATGGATGAGCAAGTTTGGGGTGGAGAAACTTGACTGGCTTGCACAGAGTCCTGGCCTCAACACGATAGAACACCCTTTGGCTGAATTAGTGTAGAGACTGCGAGCCAGGCCTTCTCATCCAACATCAGTGCCTGGCATCACAAATGCACTTCTGGAGAATGATCAAACATTCCCATAGGCACACTAAACCTTGTAGACAGCCTTCCCAGAAACTGTTCTAGCTGCAAAGGGTGGGACAAATCAAATTTTAACCCTACGGACTAAGACTGGGCTGCCATTAAAGTTCATGTGTGTAAAGGCAGGCATCCCAATACTTTTGGCTTAACAGTGTATCTGGAAAAGACTTATGATGGTGGTGGAACCCTCCTACACATAAATACTAAATTTAGACATAGTTATAGGACCTGGGAGATGAGACAATCTCTCTACATGAAGTAACATGGTTGGGATTTGAACCCAGACACTCAGGGATACTAAGCAGAAGATCTAACCTCTAAGCCACAGAGCTACCACATATGAAAACTTCCTGCACATAACTACACATAAAAACACATAAATACTGCATTTCTTTGGACATACAGGTGATGGAATTACATTACATAGAAGAGTTATTCTTCTTGATTTATTCTGTGATATTTGGTGTTTTTTGTGGGTGAGAGTAGAATATTACCCTCAAATTTTGGGGAATTATATTTTGATTTCTGATGTTGGTACACATATCACATTTTTTGGCCTCAAATTATGAATATTTGGAAATAATAAAAAGCACAAAAAATTGTCATTCATTTTAAATTTGCATCAGCAATGGTATTGTTTGTGGATTATAAAGACACCTGTGTGAGTTTGGGGTAAAGATTGTTGTGAGATGAAGAGTAACAAGTGAAAGTGACAGAGAAAAATATATTATACCAAAACATCAAAACATTCCACATTGTAGCATTCTTAAAATCAAAAGTTTTTTTTTGTGAAAGTTAGAATTGTTCCATTAGAATCAATGACTGAAACTTTATTTGGACTAAAATAGAGCAGATTTTAAATTCCAAAAAATGCTCTCTAATTAGCTCTCATTTTGGTATTTACTATAGCGCCGGCTAAAAAAGACACTTGAGTTAAAATAAGAGTTATTATCAGGTCTGAGCATGCTCAGTTGTGCTGGCACCTAGTTGTCCAAAACGGGGAATTTTTCACTTTTCAGACTTTTAAAGATATTTCAGTGTAGAAATCACTTTTTCACACAGTTTAAAAGCAGATTATCTTTAAATAATATACCGCATATTTCAGTACCATTTAGGCAATTATATCATGCTCTAAACATTATTTCCATGTGCAATTCTCCAGATTTTAGCAGAGTAAGGGTTTGGGCGCTATTTGGTTTCAGGGAACTATAGAAAATTTGATTTTAGGAGTATTTTCTCACCAGCGTTATAGTGAATACAGTTTTAGCGTGAATTAGCACTAGTAGCACTAATTCGTGCTAAATTGCCACAAATTAGCGCTAATTCGCAGCAATTTGCGCAAATTAGCGCAGTGGCACTATAGTAAATGACCCCCTTGGACTTATTACAAGATTTGAATTATGAGGCAACAATTTATAAACTAATTAAGTTATTACAAAAGTATGATAAAATAGCACGCTCTTGGACGGCAAGAATGAATATAGTTAAAATGGACATACTTCCAAAGTTGTTATATGTTTTTCAAACAATCCCTCTTGCTCCTGCTAAAAAGCTATTGATGGACTTAAAGAAAGCTGTAGTGAGCTTTATATGGGTTCATAAAAATCCCCGTATTAAGAGAGAAACATTAATTAGGAAAAAAAATTGAGGATTGGCATTGCCAGACTTTGTAAAATATCTACAGGCAGCATCATTGATTAGTATTATAGATTGGCATCATAATAAAGAAGCCAAACAATGGGCCAGATTAGAAGAAGAGATAATAGATCCACAATTGAGGTTTCTCCCATGGATAAATTCCCAACTAAGACCAAAAAAAAGAATTAACAATTTTTGTTAATGCTACACTAAAAAATTGGGATACTTTAATAAAAGGGGAGAAACTGTCTACAATAGTTGGACCCATGACACCTCTGGTTTTTAACCCCGAATTCCTGCCAGCTCTGGGGGTTATAAAATACCTTAAATGGCATAGAAGCGAGAACATAAGGATGGTACAGATACTAGAAGATAGGAAAATACCAAAACTGCAGGATATAGGATTTTAATATAAAAATAAATGGCTACAATACCAGCAGTTAAAATCATTTATAGAAGAAAAAATATTGAAGATAAATAGACCATTAACTACATTTGAAAAAATACTAGTAGAGGAGAAGGACCCAATTAAAAAACTATCAAAGATATATGATCTATTACTCCCTTCTGGCCCCTTTAGAGAGCTAACAGGAATGAAAAAATGGGAAAAAGAAATGGGAGACATAATAGGAGAAGAAGAATGGGAAAGAATTTTTGAAATAATACACAAAACAACTATAGCAAATAAATATCAGGAGAGTAATTACAAGATCACAATGAGATGGTATAGGTGCCCAGTAGCATTAAATAAAATGAATAAGGCAAATTCAGAGACCTGTTGGAGATGTAAGAGGGAGAGAGGGACCATGGATCACATCTGGTATGGTTGCCAGAGGGTGAAGGAATTTTGGAATAGGATTTTTGAGATCTACCAGAAAGTGTCAGGAAAAGTAGTAAAACCAAGTATAGAAATCTCGATATTCTCTCTGACAAAAGATCCAACAAAGAAAATTAGAAAAGATATCTTGCATCACATGACATCTGAGGCTAGAACAATAATAGCATGAAAATGGAAAGGAGAAGAAGGACCTACAATTGCAGAATGGATATGTGAAATGAACGAAATCCAGTATATGGAAAAACAGATAAGAGAAGAAGGGTATATAATAAATAAACTGCCAGAAATATGGCAAAAATGGGATGAGTTTCGGTTCTCAAAAGAAGTGTTAAAATTTATATAATAGGAACAGATTTAGGGATCTTTTTTTTTTTATGTATTGGGGTCAGGGAACATATAGGATGATTGGAAGGAAATAAAAGCAACTAGAGAGGGGAGTGATAATGCTTTTAAGGCTCGATTCACACCTATGCATGTTGCTTTTGAGCGTTTTTGGAGGTTTTTTTTTCATGCTTGCCGCGTTTTTGAGCCGCGTTTTTGCCGCGTTTTAGCGGCGTTTTTGCCGCGTTTTTGCCGCGATTTGCGTTTTGCGTTTTTTTTTTTTTTTTTCATTTTTTTTTACAGTCTTACAAAAAAATTACAAAAAAAAAAAAATAAAAAAAAAAAAAAAAAAAAACGGCAAAAACGCACCAAAAACGCACCAAAAACGCATCAAAAACGCTGCAAAAAAGGTGCACTTGCGTTTTTGATGCTTGTCCATTGAAAACCATTACATGCAAAACGCTGCATTTTGCATGAGAAAAAGTCCCCGACCCTTTCCAAAAACGCGGAGATACAAAAAAGCATTGATGTGAACATGTTCCATAGGAACCCATGTTAAAAAATTCCCGTGCATTTCTGCAAAATGCAAAATGCATCAAAAAACGCGCTAGTGTGAATGGGGACTAAATGACCGTAAAGAGATGCTTTTAATTGATTGTAAAGAATATGAAATGTTGTATGAATGATAATGTATGGTTTGTTTCTTTTTTTTTTTAAATTAATAAAGAGAAATTGAAAGAAACATGTCTGCTTTGTTCATTCTAGCTGCATGAAGGATAATGAAAATAATAGTTCACAGAACAAAGATATGATTGGTTGTTTTGCTTTCTGTTCTATTCACAGGAGGTGACAAGAACACTGCCTTTCATTTAAGATCAACAGGTGTTCACTCTATTTGCTTAAATGTTATTAGCCTGAAAAATGAAACCTAATGCAGTCACCACATCTAAGGACTAGTAAGCTGCAATATACTACATAGTCTTTGTGAAACTACCCTAAGCAAAAAAGTGATGTGTAGCTTATTTTTCTTATGTTTTGTCTGATCTTAAGTGACATTAAAGGTTCATTAAAAAAAAAAAAAAACATGTCATACCTGCTCCTTGCAGTGATTTTTATAGAGCAGTCCCAATCCTCCTGTTTTTGTATCCCCCGCTGGCGTTCCTAGCTCCTCCTCTTTGGCTAGTGCCCCAAATAGCAATCAGCTTGCTCTGGGGGTACTGGTGCCATGGCTCGGCCCCGCCCCTGCTCTCTCCTCATTGGCTCACTAGCTGTGATTGATGGTAGCAGAAGCCAAGCCCACTGCTGTCTCAGCCAATGAGGAATGAAAGACCCAGGAAAAATGCAGCTTTGGTGCACGTCACTGGATTGAGAGGGAGCTCAGGTGAGCTTTGGGGGAAGGGGGTGCAGGGTGTCACTACACACAGAAGGGTTTTTACCTTCTACATAGAAAGCATGAAGGTAAAACACTGAGGGGGTTATTTATGAAAGACAAATCCACTTTGCACTACAATAGCAAACTACAAGTGCAAAGTGCACTTGAAATTGCACTGAAAGTGCACTTGGAAGTGCAGTCACTGTAGATCCAAGGGGGACATGCAAGGAAAATAAAAAACAGCACTTTAGCTTGCACATGATTGGATGATAAAATCAGCAGAGCTTCCCCTCATTTCAGATCTACCCCTCAAATTTACAACGACTGCAATTCCAAGTGCACTTTCAGTGCAATGTCAAGTGCATTTTGTACTTTTAGTTTGCACTTGCAGTGCAAAGTGGATTTGCCTTTTGTAAATAACCCACTTTAACACTGAACATGTGCTTGTGGTATTTTACGTTTTTAATTTTCCAGTATATAGTCATATAGAGGGGCCAAGATCACTAGCAGCCTTTTGAAAAAGTGATTTTAAAAGTAATCTTTATTGAAATATGCAAACAGTCCAAACACAAAATAGCTCACTACAGCAAAATGAACACAAATCAGTCCAAACTCTGGTTCAGTAGCAAAAGAAAAAGTAATGGCAATCAACCAGGCTCACTTTTGGGTACTGGGGCTTCCTGTCTGCTTCAGGGTCCCAAAGAGGAAGCTGTCACAGGTTAGCAAGCGTGGCTCAATCCCAAGATTAGCTCACCCTGCTCTCCCAGGTGTGTCCAGCTCTCTCTCTCTCACTGCCAGGTGCTGACTGTTTCCTTTTCTTTGTCTGGACTCTGGGGCATCTGGGTTAACCCCTTCAGGACCAAAGTCCCTGTAACCAGGGTTTGGAGGTTCTTCCCACCCAAAATTCTTTAAACATATATACATATATATATATATATATATATATATATATATATATATACTTTATTTTATTTATTTATTTATTTATTTTACTTGGTGAATTGTTTTTGTTTTGTCAACAAACACCAATAGCTACACCAATCTAGTGTAACATTTTTACATGAGGTTATTCCTTTCACATCCTCATTTTAACTTTTCTGTGTGCTATTAATGCCCCTCTTTGTACACTGCAGCCCATCATAAAATTTACCATGGCTAAAATTAAGACTCAGACTTTTATTGATGAAACTTCCTACTCACAGCCCTCAGTGTACACATTGATTAAACACAGCTAAATGAGACCATGAAGAATGAGAATAATGCAACCACTGTACACTAGATTTAATCAATGTGTAAAAAAAAAGCCCAGCACCACTGTCTGTTTACACCTGACTACCTCTGCTTCGCTCTGCCTAAACAGAAGAGGGTGGAGTCCACTTCCATTTTTTTTAACGGACTCCATCAGACTCGGAGGTAGGCGGGTGTAATTGGACAAAAATCAGTTTACACCCACCTGTCCTTCCGATCAGGTCTGCCTGAAAAACTGACACTGGGACCAGATCGGAACATCTGTGTCGAAAGAACTTAAGAAATATTGTGGAAATGTTGATAAGTAATTGAGTCCAATCTAATTAAGTAATTGATCCAATTTAATCTTGACCTAAAAAACTAATAACTATGATGGCTGAAAACTGTTTTCATCCAGCTTATCTTAATTGTGGTTAAATACGTGCACGTTTGTGTTTTCCACAATACCAATCAACAAATCTGCATACGGAATGATTTTTTTTTTGTACACTATGGCACTAAACAAAACAATTCATTGATCTGGTTCCACAATATTATAATGGTTTCAATAAGAAAAAAATAATTTGCTGAATTCTATCTTCTATCTTTGCTAGATCTTCAAGTTTATTTTGGAATGAGTGTCATTACTGGTAAGTTGACAAAAATAAATAACTGGATGGATACACTGTACTGAGGTAACAGAATTTAGAACTAGGTCTAAATGTTGAAATATAAAATGACCAAATGGATTTCAATTTTTCACTAATTTAATCGGAAGACACAGAAGCTGTTTTATTAAATCAAAGAGCTTTATTCAAGCTGCAGTAAGTCAAACAAACCTCTTGGCAGCCTAGACTCATTTAGGCTGATTATTCAGCCTTTTGTGAGAAAGTGTTTTGGGAGCCTTTCAGACATGAATGTCATGTTTATTATTTGTTTTAAATTGTAATATGTTAAGCTGGTCATAGATGGTTTAAATTTTGACCGATTCCTGCTGAACTGCCCAAAACTCCAGCCTTGAATGGCCTTTTTAGCATGAAATAGAGAATTGGTTGACTTTCCCTTCTTCAGCCTGAGCTGTGTGTGGTTTGCTTTAGGCTGCATTCAAACCGCTGTACATTAGCCTTTTGTGGGAGTTGTGCTTGCTGCATCTTTGCTAAAGTTTCCATGAGCATAAACATGTAAAATGCATGTAGGGCTTTTGTAATAAGAAAAATGCAGTCGCATGCATGTAGCCTTTAACTTTTTTTACATATTCCACTAGTCAATTTTCTGTTGTCTTTTCTGTACTCCCGTTTATAGGGTTTACCTGCTAATAAACTTATTGCATGTTTTTTTTTTTCTTCATTGAACCACTTGACCTCTGGAAAATTTTATCCTGTTCATTACGAGGGCATTTTTTGCTATTTGGCACTGCACTACTTTACTGGTAATTGAGGGGGTCATGCAACACTGTATGCATATAAAACTTATGTCATTTTTTTGCACAAATAGTGCTTTCTTTTGGTGGTATTTGATCACCACTGGGTTTTTTATTTTTATTATTTAAATGAAAAAGACAGAAAATGTTGAAAAAAAACTATATTTTTTTGCTATAAAACATATCTAGTGAAAAAAAATGGAATTTCTTCATACATTTAGGCAAGAAAATATATTCTGCTATATGTCTTTGGTTAAAAAAAAATCACAATCAGTGTTGATTGGTTTGCATGAAAGTTATAAGGTCTATATACTGGAATTTGTATTTTTATTTATACTAATAATGGCAGTGATCACTGACTTATAGTAGGACTGTGATAGCATGCTCACACTAACTAACACTGGGTGGGAACTAACTAACTGACACTGACATCACCAGTGACACTTATACATAGGGTTGCCACCTCATCCCTTTAAACCTGAACACATATGAATTACACAGGTTCTGAGGCTAATTAAATGCAGCTAAGGCACTGAGTGAGTTTAATTACCACCTTGATCAGCCACAGAACCTGTATAATTCATATTTTTAAATTTTTTTCATTGCCGTCAATTCTTTTTCTTGAATAAAAATGGAGAAATCTGTGCTGCGGCGTAAAAAAATGATTGTGTGGCAGCTCCTATATCCACATAGTATACGTAACCCAAATCAAATAGAAAACAAATATTGTGTAGCACCACTTTAAGAAAATGTGCAAATGAAATAAACTAGTGTACAAAAAAATATTAGCATAGAAAAAGTGTAAAACATTTTTCTGTGAATGTGTGTAGAGGCAAATCACCATCTCCCTATAGAGTCAACATTCACCAGAAGCGATGGCTGACATGAGAACAGCATATGCGCCTACAACATGTGTTAGAGCATTCACAGTGTGCATATAAAATTAACCCCAGATCTGCATCAAGTGGCACCTCTCTATTTGATGTAACCAAGATGTGGCTGGGATAAATGAAGCTCACCAGGAGTAAGAAAATAGTCTTCAATAGTGCAGTATTTTAATAAAAGAATGATGTATGACACAATCAATAATAAAAACAAAAGCACTCACATGAACAGCCGCTGCCGACCGAAATTGCGCAGCAGCATGACGTTAGCACAAGAAACTCCACACCAATTATTTTTTTACATCCAGCTGTCTGACAGCTGATGACTCATCAGTTGTTAAGAATGCAGCGGCTACCCGCTCCTTGATCAGCTCTTGCCTGGCCTATAGCAAAATGACAGCCAGGCAGGATGTTCGCCAGTCTGATTGGACATCATATGATGTCCTCCCAGGTGGCACCTTGCATGAAGCCGCAAGGCCGCACTGTGGCGTGATCTGTCACTGGCTGTGTCAATTTGACACAGCCGATGACTGATCAGTGTACCGCCCCACTGCCGGTAACATGTGACAGCTGTGACCAATCAGAGCAGATCACATGAGAGCTGTAAACAATGGATGGCTTACTTTGCTGCCATCCATTGTGTACAATTGTGTGCTAACTGTGATTGGTCACAGTGATCACATTTTACCATATGATCAGATGTGACTAATCACAGCTAACCACACTGTATGAATCAGTTTCATTCAGTAATATGGGTTGTTTATACCAGTGAAATTTACTGGTATAAACAATCATAATGTGGGAAAAAATCACTACACACAGAGTAGTACAGTGTTACTATGATAACACTGTATTGCTCTGGTCACAGTGTGAAAAAAAAGAAAAGAAAAAAAAAAGTAAAATAATAATATATATATTTTTTACATACTGTCACCAGTCAATGTCAGTGTCCCTGATCACTACCACATCCTTTATACAACACTGATTTACTGCACTGGTGACAGCATGTAAAAAAAAAAAAAAATGATTTTTTTTTTTTTTTAATTTCTTCATTTTCCAAAAAATTGTGACAAAAAATTCCAACTTTAAAAAACTCTGCATGCCTCTTACTAAATTGTTTGAACTTTCTACCTTCCAGAAAGGGGTCATTTGGGGGATATTTGTACTGTCCTGGTGTTTTCAGGCCTCAAGAATAGGCCACCAGTACATCAGGATTGATCGATTTTCAGCTATATACTATAGTTTGTGGAGTCTATAACTTTCCTACGGACTAAATAATATACTCTGATTTGGGTTATTTTCACCAAAAGAATGTAGCAGAATACATTTTGACCTAAATTTATGAAGAAAGATTATTTATTTGCAAAATTTTATAACAGAACCTAAGAAAAATTATTTTTTTTTGTTAATTTTTTTTTTTGTTAATTTTAGCTTTTAAGTTAAATTAATTAAATACCACCAAAAGAAAGCTTTATTTGTGTGTTTTTTTTTATATAAAAATGTATTTTGGGTACAGTGTTGCATGACCGAGCAATTGTCATTCAGAACTGAAAGCTTAAAATTTGGCCTGGGCAGGAAGGGGGTAAAAGTGGTTAACAACCATATTGTTTACTGGTTTTTAAGAACACCGGTGGCTGCCTGCTCCTTAACAACCAGTACACATTCCCTAAATACTGCATGCCTCGACCACTACTTAATTACTGCTTGCATTTAATTATTTATTTCCTTCTGTAAATTGTGTTTAACCCCTTCCCGACCAGCCACCGCAGTTGTACTGAGGCAGGTTGGCTCCCTTTTGACCACTAGGGGGCATGTGCTGGAGCCAATGCACGCGCTTGGCGGTCACAATGACCGCCGGCACCCAAGCTCGCTCCACACAGAGGCAGAACAGAGATCTGTCAATGTAAACAGACAGATCTCCATGCTGTAAGGGGTGAGGAGAGCGATTTGCTGTTCATACTAAGTATGAACAACAGATCGCTCTCCTCACCCAGTTAGTCCCCTCCCCAGGAGTGGATTCAGGGGGGGCAACGGGTTAATTGCCCCCCTGAGAAAATAGTGAGCAGGCTGTGCCGACCTCCCATCAGCCGTTGCTGACAAAGGGCAGCGGCGCCAAAACTGACAGGCTCTGTGAAGGGAGTGACACAGGCAGAGCCGCAGCTGTGGGGGATTTCCACTTCTCCTCCTTGAGCTGAGCATTCACCTGGCAAAGCCCTCCTATTGGCTATATTTAGGACCAATGGCTGGGAAACTAGCAGTTAGAGGATTTTGGGACATGTAGTCTCGAATACCAGCAGGCCCCAGAATAATTCCCTGAGAGGACTGCAGGCCCTAGCATGCCGAATGGGAGGGAAAAGAGGAAGAGAGGAGAAGAGGGACCATGAGGCTGTCGGGTGGAGGGAGCCAGTGATTCTATTATTATCCTCCAAGGTAAAAACATACCTCCAGGTGGGGGAGGAAGGGGGATGAGGGGGGTGGGATGCAAGCTTTCATAGAGGTACAGGACCTTATCACTGGCTACATCCACCCTTTCTTTCCCTCCACCTGGCTGCTCCCACCCTGTCCTCCCCTCCACCTGGCTGCTCCCACCCTGTCCTCCCCTCCACCTGTCTGCATTCACCCTTTCCTCCCCTCCACCTGGCTGCTCCCACCCTGTTCTCCCCTCCACCTGGTTGCATCTACCCTTTCCTCCCATCCACCTGACTGCTCCCACCCTGTCCTTCCCTCCACCTGGCTACATCCACCCTTTCCTCCCCTCCACCTGGCTGCATCCACCCTTTCCTCCCCTCCACCTGGCTGCTCCCACCCTGTCCTCCCTTCCACCTGGCTGCATCCACCCTGTTCTCCCCTCCACCTGGCTACAGCCACTCTTTCCTCCCCTCCACCTTGCAGCTCCCACCCTGTCCTCCCCTCTACCTGGCAGCTCCCACCCTGTCCCCCCCTCCACCTGGCTACACCCACCCTGTCCTCCCCTTCACCTGGCTACATCCATCCCTGTCCTCCCCTCCACCTGGCTACATCCACCTTGTCCTCCCCTCCACCTGGCTGCTCCCACCCTGTTCTCACCTCCACCTGGCTGCATGCACCCTCTCCTTTCCTCCACCTGGCTGCTCCCACCCTGTCCTCCCCTCCACCGGGCTACATCCACCCTTTTCTCCCCTCCATCTGGCTGCATCTACCCTGTCCTCCCCTCCACCTGGCTGCTCCCACCCTGTCCTCCCCTCCACCTGGCTGCATCCATCCTGTCCTTCTCTCCACCTGGCTACATCCACCCTGTCCTCCCCTCCACCTGACTGCTACCACTCTGTCCTCACCTCCATCTGGCTGCTCCCATTCTGTCCTCCCCTCCACCTGGCTGCAACCACCAATACTTTTTCAAGACACTGTGTATTTACATGTGTGTGTGTGTATATATATAATGTCCCCCCCTAAATATGAAAACTGGAGACACCACTGTCTCTCACCGCCCCCCTGCATCACCACATTTCTGCTTCTAAAATACTGCCATTACTGTGCAGGCCTCACTCTGGGACAACAGGGACACTGTCATTGGCCACTGGCAGTGACAATCTGCATCTGATAACAGGCAATGTAGCAAGTGACAAGCCCCATCTGAAGGCAGGTGACGGTGGCAAGTGACACATTCAGGGCTCCCACTGATTCTGCATTATGGTGAGTTGAACTATTTCATTTTATATTACAATGTAATAAGAGAAATAATGCGCTTCAATCATCCTGACACCATATTAACCATGGTGCCGTGATTTCCCCTACAAATTGGCCGCAAAAATTTTGGCAGTGCCCCTCCCAAGATTTGACTCTGGATCTGCCCATGCCCCTCCCCCACAGTTAGAATCACTCCCTAGGTAACACAGTTAACCCCTTAATCGCCCCCTAGTGTTAACCCCTTTCCTGCCAGTGACATTTACACAGTAATCAGGGCATTTTTATAGCACTGATCGCTGTATAAATGCCAATGGTCCCAAAAATGTGTCAAAAGTGTCCGATCTGTCCGCCATAATGTTGCAGTCCCAATTAAAAATCGCTGATCACCACCATTACAAGTAAAAAATAAATAATAATAAAAATGGTAATCTTTCCCCTATTTTGTAGATGCCATAACTTTTGTGCAAACCAATCAATATACACTTATTGCAATTTTTATTACCAAAAATATACATAACAGCCTATACATAACAGCCTAAACTGAGGAAAAAATTAGCTTTAAAAAAAAAAAAATTAGGATATTAATTATAGCAAAAAATACAAAATATTGTGTTTTTTTCAAAATTGTCACTCTTTTTTTGTTTATAGTGCAAAAAATAAAAACCGCAGAGATGATCAAATACCACCATAAGAAAGCTCTATTTGTGGGAAAATAAGGACGTCAATTTTGTTTGGGTACAACATCTCACAACTGCGCAATTTTTGGTTAAAGCGATGCAGTGGTATATTGCAAAAAATGGCCAGGTCACTTGAGCAGCCAAATTATCCGGGGCTGAAGTGGATAACAAAAAACTTGCCACCACCCTCATCTATAGCTGGCTATCGCAGTAAGCAGCATTGGAGGGCTAAGACAGGTAACAACAGGGGGCATGGCTAGCCGCAGACTGAGATGGCCACTTGATCCCTCAGCTCCACTCAGCCGAAGGACAGACAGCAACACCCCGCACGAAATATCAGCTCACCCCCCTCTATGCTCCACCGGAGAGGAACGGGACTGTCGAGCACCCGATCGGATGTCCAGGAATGGACAAACCGGCCTCCATCAGCCCCATCGCCTCACAGACTACTTCAAGAGAGCTGATATGCTGGTGACCCAAGATGGCACTGGCGCAACACCGCACAGCTCTCTGACTGAAACAGGGAGCTCTCTAGAATACAACGCAGCCGAGATAGACAACTCACCCCCAGCAGAAGAATCCTCTCATCCTTCGCCTGCTGACAGAGGTAAGAGAGCTGCACAATCTCCAGCCCTCTCACCCACTAAAGCTCCTCAGCTGAAGAAGCAGCATTGGGACACCCCAGCCACTGCAGGCCCTGAACTGCCACATCCTCACTCACTAGCTGCACTCCCTGCATCTGACCAACCAGCCACTGAGCATACGCTCAAGCTCATGCTGTTATCACTACAACATTACATCCGTAACTAATCAACTAGAAGACCGCATTAGTGATATTGAAAAACAGCTCTCTGAGCACACTGCGGCCTATAACGAAATGGTGGATGCCCATGATCACCAGGCTGAGGAAATTCAATATCTGCAAGCCAAAGTCACAGATTTAGAAGATCGTTCGAGTAGAAATAACATTTAATTGAGAGGGGTACCAGAGTCGGTTAAACCCCCAGAACTGATTCCCTACATACAACAACTATTCCTCACACTTATACCTCAACTGTGCCAAAGTGACATGATCATTGACCGCGTACATCGACTTGTCAAACCCAGCCACCTCCCTGCATCTGTGCCTAGGGATGTCCTTGCAAGCATCCATTTTTTCCAAGTGAAAGAAAAGATCATGGCGGCTGCCAGATCCACCTCTCCGCTTCCTGATCCTTACTCCTCTGTGTCCCTGTAAGCTGACATCTCGGCTGCCACTGCTCAAAAAAGGAGAGAGTTCTCGCAGACCACCGCAAACCCTCAGGAAAAACAACATCCCATACAAATGGGGCTTTCCTACCAAGCTGGTAGTCACGCACCAGAACCAGAGCACCACCATTTTCACTCCCAAAAATGGCATCAAGCATATGCTCAACTGGGGCCTACTCACCACCCCACCACCTGAACCAACGCCTCAGTGACCCCCACCATCATCATCTACTTCAGGTTCCAGGTGCCATACTCCTGCCTCAGCCCGTAGGTGAAGACTACCTACTTTACTCCAGCAAGTGCCCCTGGAAATTTTTTTGTGACATTGCTCCTGCAATACTTCACCTCATTACTGTCCCTGATGAGCGTACCAATATGTACACTCCATCTTCTTTTCCTCCAGAGAAAGAAAAGTGCCGAGCACTTGAAAGACACTTTGCTGCGTCTTTTTATTTTTTCCTCTTTTTTTCACTTTTTTTTTTCCTCTTTTTGTGTACCGTACTAAGTTCATAACTTACCATCATTCCTTACAGGTTTTATCTACTGCTTCATAAGTATATTTTACTACCGTTAGAGTATAAAATTAGTTTGCATATTGTGACTCTCTACTACAGGTTTAACCCCTCATAACCTCCCCCATATATACCCACCAACAGGGTGCAACCCACACCTTCCCCTACCCCCGCTGGATATCCACCTCCAGCTATGTCAATCACCTTCACATCCATTAACGCAAAGGGCCTAAACTCCCCCTACAAAAGGAGTTTATTATGGAAAGAAGTTTTAGCACACACCTCTGACATATTATGTGTACAGGAAACCCATTTTGCATCCATCAAACCCCCTTCCTGTTCCCACAAACAATACCCTCACTGCTATTTTGCCAACGCCACCAAAAAAAAGCAGGTGTTATGCTTACCGTACACTCCACAGTCTCATTCCAACCAATCCACACAGACATAGACCCGGATGGCAGATTCATAATCCTGAATGCCACTATCAATAACCAGACTATAACCATTGTTAACATCTACTCCCCCAATACAAATCAACACCGCTTCTACAAATCACTATTGAAAAAGCTGGAACCCTTCAAACAAGGACCCCTGGTCATTTGCGGAGACTTCAACCAAATCGTTGATGCCTCACTAGACACCTCTAACCCTACTCGCAAACGCTCCACTTCTCTCGCCTCCCTGCTCCATTTTGAAGACCTTTATGATCCCTGGAGGTGCCATCATGGCCCCGAAAGAGATTACACCTTCTTCTCCCACATGCAGCAAACCTATTCTCGGATAGATCTCTTTTTGACTGACAAAGATACTCTGCAACTGGTCCAAGATACTAAAATTGGACTCATCACGTGGTCCAACCACGCGCCCATTTCAATGAGGCTGTTCCCAGCACTCACAAACAAAAACAATACCATCTGGAGGCTTAACACCTCTATTATTGCACGCCAGCTCTACCAAAAACAGATTCTATCCGAGTTACAACATATTTTCACCACTAATGAAGAATCGGTAGATAACCCCACCGTACTATGGAATACCCACAAGGCCTACATTAAAGGCCTCCTAATCAAGTTAGGCGCCCGTGAAAAGAAACAATATAATTCCATCACAACAAACTCTTAGATCAAATACGTACTCTCGAACGAGCTAATAAACCCCAACCATCCCCTCTGCTCATCTCTGAACTGCAAACGGCCAGACAAACCCCCAGTGATCACCTCCACACTAACTTCAACTACCACCTCAAACGCCTTCGCCTACAAACCTATTCACATCACAACAAACCTGGGGCATACCTAGCTAAACAACTCAAACGCAGAATAACTCAAGCTAAAATCCCGTTCCTTACAGACGGCCATGGTACAAAACATATCAACCCTAAAGACATTGCGAAGCTGGCATCGCTTTCCTAAGGGTACTTATCACCAAGAAAACCAACAGACTAACATCTCTAGACAGGGCGATCAAAGAGCTTAGAGATAAACTCTTGACTTTTAAATCCTCCCATGAATATAACTCGCTCTCCTCCAATCTCCAAGGTTTTTTGGAGAAAGAGGATAAAGATCAAAAACTTAAGAAGCAGAAAAAATATTCTAGGGATGTGGGTGACTATAAGAATGGAACGGTGTTTGGCTGGCAAAAGTTATTTACCCTCGATTCAACTGCGAATGCCAATTTGGGTGTCCCTCCAACCCTCCCAAACCTTGGTGCCACATGCATCTGGCACAGTTGATGATAGGGCTTTGCCCCCTAGCCATGTGAGTGGCAGGGAAGCATGGAGTGATAATAGATTTCCACAACCCAGTGTACATCAATACAGCCCCCATACACCAACTGCCCCTACTAGAGGCAGAGGTCACAATAGGGTCAAAAGGGGTGGTAGAGGTCAAGGGAGTTGGAACCGTTATGATTCTCATTATCACAACTCTGATTACCCCCGTGACCATCACAGTTATTACAGAGAGACCCCCCCACCTATCACAGAGAATACTGCAATGCTCATTATTCAAATTCACGTCGATATGGAGAACCCCCTGTGACCACTTGCAATAGGTTCTCCCCACTCATGAATGGGCGTGACAGCTCGTTGGACCAAAGAGTTTTTTACGAGCAATGATCCTATGGATATAATCAGATTCATTCCAATACACAGGATCAGGATTTTCGCGTGGACCCGTTCACGTGCAGAAACGGTCCAAATCTAAGAGAGGTTCAAGAGGGGGGTGGAGAGTACAGAACAGGAAAAAGAAAACAAAACTAATGGGACAAGGTGTTTTTAACTTGAGTTCGAGAACTTTTACTAAAGTGGAATTGTCTGTTTTGGACAAGGGCCTCAGGTTTGCCCCACCCAAACAATTGGATAAATGCATAAATCCCTGTAGGAGTACAGATATCACTGCAACTTCAGGCACGGTGCATTCAGGACTAGCTAACCCTTCTGTGTTCAATCCACCCATCCCTGTAGCTCCAGCTATTCACATCTTTAAGGACCTTGTACTCAAGGACCTGGCAGATTTACCAGTCAGACACAATCGCCATTAACCATTGTCCAGTATCGACTTATGCCGCGTACGCACTGTCAGACTTTTCGTCTACAAAAGTCCGACGGACGCCGACAGACTAAAGCCAGCTGACAATCCGATCATGTGTTGGCTTCCCCGGACTTTCAGTGGACTTTTCCATCCGCAAATCTGACGGACTTTAGATTTGAAACATGCTTCAAATCTTTACGTCATAACTACGCCGGACCCAGAAATCCACTCGTCTGTATGCTAGTCCGACGGACAAAAACCCACGCTAGGGCAGCTATTGGCTACTGGCTATCAACTTCCTTATTTTAGTCCGGTGTACGTCATCACGTACGAATCCGTTTGGCTTTTGTATGATCATATGTAGGCAAGTCCGTTCATTAGAAAGTCTGCCGTAAGTCCGCCAAAAGTCTGTCGAAAGTCTGTCGGACGGGCTGTCGGACTTTTGTAGCCGAAAAGTCCAACCGTGTGTACGCGGCATTAAAATCATTATGTCAACAGAAAGACTTGGTAATACGTCCGGTTGACAAGGGGGGTGGCATTGTTGTTCTAGACAAATCGGATAATGAATCAGAAATGCATAGGATCCTCAATGAGCCGAATACATATAAAGCACTTTCTAACAATCCTACATATGGATATAAAAAGGATTTACTGAAAAATGTCACTAGAGGTTTTGATGGTGGTATTTTGAACAAGAAAGAGAGAGACTTTTTAGTTCCTTTATCTCCGAGAATACCAACAATTTATTATTTACCCAAAATCCACAAGGATTCCTCCCACCCTCCTGGTAGACCTATTGTGAGTGGCATCAACTCAGTTACCTCTCGCATAGGTCGCTACATTGATTATTTTTTTTGCAGCCTTTAGTCAGACAGACACCGTCATATTTAAAAGATACCGGATCCACAATCCGACTTTTGGAGGGCCTTGAGGTGCAGGGGGTTACATCATGCCTACGGCTGATGTGGCCTCCCTTTACACCTCTATACCTCATGATAGGGGTTTTGAAGTGGTCAGATATTTTCTTGATAAAGATCTATCTCTGGCCTCCTTCCAATGTGAGTTTATTATGGAATTACTACAATTTGCAACTACACACAGTTACTTTTGGTTCAATCAACAATTTTATCTTCAACTCCGAGGAGTGGCTATGGGGACCAAATTTGCCCCAAGCCTTGCCAATTTATTCATGGCCAAATGGGAGGAGGATGTCGTCTATGCTCTTGGGAACCCGTCCTTGGTCCTATGGGCACGTTACATAGATGGAATGGCCCTGCAGACTCCTTTATAGGCTTTTTTGACCTCCTCAATGAGAATGACAGGGGTATTTCTTTGACCTATACTTCCAGTACTGATAAAATTACTTTTTTAGACCTGGAGATCCAGTTAGTCAATGAACGTTTCCAGTTTCAAACCTTTTTCAAGTCGACTGACAGAAATGGCTACATTCCTACAGATAGTTGCCACCATCCTTCTTAGATTCGTTCTGTCCCGCATAGTCAATTTTTACAGCTGAGGAGGAACTGCAGCAATGTAAATATCTTGAAGGTGCAGGCCGATGCACTAAAAACACGACTACTGGGCAAGGGATATAGCCATTCTGAAATCGACTTGGAGATCTCTCGTACTTTGGAGGTAGACAGGGTATCTTTACTGACCACTAAACCCAAGCCAGACACTGACAACAATTTTAGATGGGCTATGTTGACCACTTTTTCCACCCAATATCGTCAGATCAAGGTGATTTTTACAAAGCATTGGAACATTCTCAAGATTGCCGGAACAGGCCAGGATGATCTTTAGGGGGGCACCTACACTTCAAAGTAGAATAGCCCCCAACACCATTAATCCTCCCACATGCATGACATTTTTCCAGGAATTAACTGTTTTTTTTCCCATGCAGGAAATGCACAGTGTGTCAGCATAATGCAGGGGTAGGTCGGAAAGTGGTCAGCTTTAGGTCTTCTGTTACCAACAAACAGTATTCTATCAAACATTTTTGCACGTGTGCGACTCACTATATTGTCTATTTAATCACCTGCCCTTGCGGGAAGCAATATGTGGGTCGCACCATCTGCATATTTTCCATCAGAGTGGCGGAACACATTGCTCTAAATAAAAGTGGGGATACAAAACACCCTGTGCCCAGACATTATAGGCTACACCACGATTGTAGCTTAAAAGGTACCTCATTCCTAATTATTGACAGATATACAGCCCCGTGGAGAGGAGGGTCTCACAACTTGAGACCTTCTGGATTTACGAATTACGTTCCTACTCACCTTTTGGCATGAATATAGAGTGGGACATTAATGCCTTTATTAGTCAGGCCTGATTTGATTTACATTTTACAATTTGACCATTTATTTATTGACCAATCTCTCTCTTTCTTGTGCTTAATATGATTATTGCTTTGTGATTTTCCATGTTTGCTAGTGAATTTGATCATTACACCCTTTTCACGTCTCATATACATATTTCTTATATAGAATTTAATACATAATTTTTTACTTTTAAATATTATTCAATATTCCTACAGGACCCTATTTTAGGTTTATATATTTATCACACATTTTTTCATTTATTTTGACGCTTATGGAGTTCATGATCCATCTCCCTATTTTACATATCGTTATTTTTAATTTTTGTTTCACCGGGATGTTTCCTTAATGAAGCGGAGGCTGAATATTTCTTCCCTCTTCTGCCTTATAGGGATTTCACCTGTGTAGTCGCATATGTGGCTCGTCATATGCCCACGTTCATGATCTTATTACGCTCATTGTGGAGCGATACCTGTTTTCCCCTCTGTTGTATTAGCCCAGCTACGTGCAGCTAGGCGCCGGTTGTGATGTGGGATACACGTCAGGTGTCCACATGATACATTTGTTTCTCCTCCCATCGGGTGTGACTCTGCACGTTGGTGGTGCGCATACCCTCCCCATACCCTTCCTCAAACAACAAATAGTGCAATTGCAAACCATACTTAACACTTTTATATGGGGCGGCAAACGCTCTCGACTTAAAAGCACCACTCTCTGCAAACCGGGTAATGCTGGTGGGATGGGAGCACCGGACTTAGCAGCCTTCTATAAAGCAACTATACTTGACCAGGCCAAAACCTGGTGGAACACTGCTCCTTGAACCACATGGATACAAATAGAACAAGCAGGACTCACCACCCACTTCAAACTAATCCTGTGTGCCCACCTACTGCAACATCACAAGCCCCACTCATTCCTAGGCACAGTTAATGCCACCATCCGGGTGTGGAAAGCCACCATACAAACCTCTAAGGGTATCCCACTAGGCCTGCTCCAACATATACCACTGGAAGCTCTCCACATTCTCAAAGTCTCTGATTGGACAGCCATGGGCATCCCTAATATCGGAATGCTCCACAAGGGTTCCAATCTCAAATCATTCCACACTCTTCAAACCACCTTTCATATAGATCATAAAGACTTCTTCAAATACCTTAGAACACGATCGATTCTCTCTAAAATACAATGGTCGAAAAAACTACTTACATGGCACATACTGACATTTTTCAATCTTACCTCACCCCAACAACGAGGAATTTCATTTTGCTACAAACTCCTCACTGAAACCTGCACAACATTCCCCCACGATGCTAAAATGGGAACACTTACTACAACGCACCTTCACTCCCCAACAATGGCACCGCTCACTTCAAACTTCCCTGAAATTCTCCAAATGCCTACTTCATTGGGAAACAGTCCAAAAAATATACCATAATTGGTACCTCACACCAACCAAACTAGCCCACATATATCCAATCTGTGCTGGAGAAATTGTGGATCCCCGGGGATCCCACTCCACATATGGTGGGACTGCCTGTTCCTAACCACACTATGGTCTATGCTCTCCAAACTCCTCCTTTCCATATTATCGGTTCCTGTACCCCTGACTGCACAAATGGTACTATTAGGCCTTGACTTGGAATCTTGGCCTCGACCCTCACGGAATATTATCTCCCACGTTCTTATTGCTACACACCTAGCCATCTCCAAAAATTGGAAATCCCCTCTACCCCCTTCCAGCGGGGAAATAATCACACTCCTAAATAACCACTGCCTGATGGAATTCATGCACGCCACAGCCCACCTCCAACTTCCTAGCTTCCAAATTAACTGGGACCTTTGGCTCAAACACCCTAAATGCAAACCCCCTATGAATGAACTCCCCCACAACTGACACCCCTATCCCATTAGCATCCAAATGATGTAACCCTGTTTACCTGCTTCACTTCTCTCAGTTAATATGATGTTTACTATTGCTGTTAACTACTATAACTCTTAGCTATACTTTATGGGTTGCGCTACACCAATAGCAAAAGTTTATTGTTTATTTATTTTTTTTTTAGTTTCTTAGTTACTACACTTATACATATGCACTTATGTGACAGAGAACCAGAGACCCTCAATTGGGTCACAGGCAGGCCGCTCACTAATGGTCCACCAAGAACCTGCTCACAGTGAGTACCCAGATGGGGTGATGGGTTCTACCTCCTAGTGAGGCCAGTTACTACTATTCCATGAGAAACCTGCATATTTGTTGCACTGTTTAATCCTTGAGCTCCTATCTTTTGTTATCACTTTATATATATATATAACATGATGTACTGAATGTAATCTACTTTGTACTCTACATTGTGAAAATCAATAAAAAATTATGGTAAAATAAATAAAAAACAAAAAACAAAACAGGTAACAACAAAGCCTGGAGAATGCCCAGAAAAAAAACAAAGCCTACATACCACCAGCTCGCAGACAACCGAATAAACCTGTCTAACAGTATGCGTTAAAAACAGGGCATTCCCCAGGCTTTGTTGTTACCTGATTTAGCCCTCCAATGCCGCTTACTGCGATAGCCAGCTATAGATGAGGGTGGTGGCAAGTTTTTTGTTATCACTTTGGTGTTTGTATTGGTCCAGCAATGCACCAACACCTTTGCAGCCATTGTGCTATTTGCTGGGTGTTTGGTGTGCTCCTGTACCTTTAAGAAGGGGTGGGCTCCCCTTCAGTCCACCTGCCCTCATTTATCCATCAGAATGCATGTGCCTCCACTGCGGGGACACTCATATTTTAATGTTAGGACCACAGATACCAAGGTGCCATGACGTGGCTCTGTGGCTCACGCATGCAATATGTGCAGACTGAACCCCTGTTTTTAACGCATACTGTTAGACAGGTTTAATCGGTTGTCTGCGAGCTGGTGGTAAGTAGGCTTTGGTTTTTTCCTGGGCATTCCCCAGGCTTTGTTGTTACCTGAAGTGGTTAAGCCTATTCATGTGGTATTTACAGAGCATTTTCAGTGATTTGCAGCAAATCAGATTGCATGTGGTATTTAGGGAAAAAGTGTCTGTACACCTACATACCGCATGCGATCTGGTTATGTGAATGGAGCCCAGTGTATCTTTAAAAAAATAAACCCAATTCACCTGACCACTCTAATATGATGAATATGACACCTGGTTGATTGTTTTAGAACTCTGCATTTTGTATGTTATCCATTCTCTTAATAAATAGGGTTATGAACATGCCTGCATGTGACAAGCTCAAGAGCTTTAACAAAAAGACCTCAATACAGACATTGTGCAAAACCTAATCTCTGAAATTAACTGATTATCACTAGAAGTCATTCATTTAGAAAAAAAATGCTCTCTTTGTATTGGATAAAGGATGTGACTAGAATATAGAATGTCGTCATTTTAAGTTTCTGAATGTTTTATATTCAGTACGGTTGAGTAGCAACTGGGAATTAAAGTTATCCTTTTGTACATACTGGCTCTTCGATATATTGTTCAATATAATGTGAGCTTAGTTCCTTGCTGTAAAGAAGAAATGTGAAAATGTTAGATCTTAACAGCAAACACTGATAGTGTATCCAGGATAATATGCTGTAATGGAAGCTAGTGATCCTTCTCTTTTTTTTCTTTTTCTTTCTTTAAATAAATAAAAGGTGAAACACATAAATCCATTATTTAATTCTAATACTTTGTTACTGTTTTAGCAATGTATGTGTAATAGACGGATGTGTCCAAAAAGAAAGTAAACATTTTAGCATCTTGTCAAGAAAAATGTCTGGAAAATCTGGCTAAATGATGGCAACATTATGGTCATCTTTCAACTGCATTTACTATAGCAACATAATCAAGCCACCTGTCTCGGGTTACCAGACTAAATATGTAATGAACAGATGTCCTGGTTTTCTGTTCCTCTTTTGACATGGACTCTGTTTTGCTTCTATTTGTTTTGTGCTTATATGTACATACAGAAACAAAACTAATCTTTTATTGCAAGCCAAACATTTGCACCAACCATAAGTCTATCCACAACTGTTTAATCATTCTGCATATTGTTATAAATTATACCTACAAGACAAAAGTAAAAATGTTCCTATATTTCACTTTTGTATAAAAGAGGATCAACTGCCTGATTGGGTTATTAGATCCTGGCTTTGATAGCTCACTCAGCATATACTGTATACAGTGGTGGTGCGCCCATAAAGGGCGCACGGGCACCGCACCCTCTGTCACGCCACCCCCCTCTGTGTAGAATGGATAGATTCATGCATTGAATCTATCCATGGCCATTGTAGCCACCTCCTATTCAGGCGTCCTTTTCGGGTGCCGGGCGCCTGAATTCCAGCGGCGGGTGTGTGTTTTTAAGCACCTGATTAGAGCCATAGGCTCTAATAGGCTTCAAAAAAGGTGGACTTGGAATGCAAAGCTTTGCGCTCGCAGTCCACCCAAGTGTGTTAGCAAAGCAAATTAATATTTGCTTTTCTAACACTGAACTGTCTCTTGGCCAGTCAGGAGGTGCTGATCTAATACCCGTCACCTGATTGGCTGAAGGCACAGGCGATCTGATTGGGCGTATAATGGAACAGAAGAAGAGATGCACGGGAGTACAGAGAACCGTGGAGGACACAGGAGCCATTGCCTGACCCGCTGCATGTCCCACAGCTTGCTGTCATCACCCACTGCCTGACCCATCACCAGGATGGGGTAAGTGTGTGCCAGTCAGACCGTGAGTGGGGGGGGTACACAGAGGCTGCATATGATGGGCACAGAGGCTGCATATGATGGGCACAAAGGCTGCATATGATGGGCACAAAGGCTGCATATGATGGGCACCGGCTGCATATGATGGGCACAAAGGCTGTATATATTGGGCATAGGCTGCATATGATGGGCACAAAGGCTGCATATGATGGGCACCGGATGCATATGACGGGCACAGAGGCTGCATATGATGGGCACAGAGGCTGCATATGATGGGAAAAGGCTGCATATGATGGGCACAGAGGCTGCATATGATGGGCACAGAGGTTGCATATGATGGGCACAGGCTGCATATGATGGGCACAGAGGCTGTATGATGGGCACAGAGGCTGTATGATGGGCACAGAGGCTAGATATGATGGGCACAGAGAGTGTATATGATGGGCACAGAGGCTGTAAGATGGGCACATGCTGCATATGATGGGCACAGTGGCTGCATTTGATGGGCACAGTGGCTGCATTTTATGGGGCACAGTGGCTGCATTTTATGGGGCACAGTGGCTGCATTTTATGGGGCACAGTGGCTGCATTGAGGCTGCAATTGATGTTTTTATTCAGTATTTTTCAGAATTTTTCAGTTTGTTTGCGCTCATTTTGAGCACCAGCCGCCACTGACTGTATATCTTATGTGCAGGGTTCTCAGTACAAGTGTAAGGAATTGGCAGGAGGAGGTGACTACACATAATTTTCTAGTTTACCCCTTATGTTAGGTTAGTGTTAAGCTGTAGACAGATTGAAATTTGGCTGGTTCAGCAGGGGCAGGCAGAACTTCAATCAGTGTGTGTTTCCATCCCTGTTGTCTAGATGGAGGAATCTGTCATTTTTTTTCATTTAGCCCACTGGTGAAAAAACAAACTAACAATCTATTGCCAGCTTAATGGTCAGGAATGAGAGTGTTCAGTTAGGATTATAGTTGAAAATAACATTGGATATACTTCCCGTTTCGGCACCTCATGTGAGGGAGCCTGGAACGGCGGCTCCGGATCATCCAGCATAGAAAACCAGCCCCTCTCGCCCATGGACGGTGAGTGACAACCGGTCCACCTCTCACCCACACAGAGGCTTAGGTGGATGGACAAATTCCTGGTCCACGGCCCCTCCAGCGCCACTGCAGCCTCCAGCTCAGGGCTCTTCCTACCGACAGCCAACATGGCGGACATAGCGGATGCCTCATGCATCACCACAACCCCTGCAGACTCTACTAACCATACGGCCGTAGCGCCCCCTCCACCCGAGGAGCAGTATGCGGGCTAAGCTCAGGCAGTTGCAGCATTACTGTCTCCCACAATAACTGCAGCGGTTGACAGCGCCATAGCTGCAGGGATCACACAGCTAAAAAAAAACTAGGTGACCACGCCACAAGGCTCTCTGAAATAGAACACCGCGTATCTGATTTGGAAGATGAGATGCAAAACTCCTTCACCACAGAACAGCAATCCAAACGGGTCCAACAGTTTATATTTGACATATTTGACAAACTAGATGACCAGGAGAACCGCTCCAGGCGCAATAACCTGCAGGTTATTGGCCTCCCAGAATCATACAATGCTGATTCACTGGCATACATTTGCGCCATGCACATTCCATGCACCCAGGGAATTTCATCCCCCTGTACAGTCAAGAGAGTCCACTGGCTAGAGGCACCTTCCAATGACAGACGTACACCAGGACCCGTCATCATACACTTTCTGAATTATGCTGACAGTGTCAATATCCTGAAATCATTCAGAAATTCGAAGTCTCTACAGCTGAATGGCTACAAACTACTTTTATTTGCAGACTACTCTCAAGAGGTCTCCAGGAGACCCAAGGTATTCTAACCTATATGTGCTGGTCTCTTCCAAAAGGGAATTAAGTTCACTCTGGCCTACTTATACTCCGCTTCTCAGACACTGCAGGTGATCCCAAAACCTTTGCTCATCCAGAGGAAGCTATGCAGCACCTTTAAGCCTATCTTCATACTCCAATGGATACCTCTGTACCCCCTACCCTGCTCACATTACCGATCTGAGAGACCAACGCAGCCTGAGGAAAGACCCGGCCAAGAAACTGCACATACATTAAAACAAGGGACGGAAGGGTCACTGCTTATAGACCTGAAATTATAGACGAATTTAAGGTATATTGTGAAACATTGTACAGTACCCAGACCCAAGAGGTAGAGGGAAAAATGTGGGAATTCTTCGGGGAGCTGGAGATTCAACATCTTACCAATGAGGGGAGGGACATGCTGGACTCCCCCATGGCTCTGGAGGAGCTTCGACAGGTGGTAGCAGCATTGGTGAACCAGAAGTCTCCTGGATCGGATGGTCTGCTGGTGGAGATATACAAAAAATATAGAGAGGTGCAGCTGCCGGAATTGTAGAAAGTGTTTAATGGAGTTATGGAGAGGGCAGATTACCTGCACCAATGATGGAATCCACAATCATAGTTTTACCAAAGGAGGGGAGAGACCTGCTTAATCCCTCCTCATATAGGCCAATATGCCTGTTGGGTGCTGATGTTAAGATCCTGGCAAGGATATTGGCTAGTAGATTAAAAAAGATAATAACTAAATATATACATCCCGACCAATCGGGGTTTATGCCAAATAGTGCAACGAGTATTAACATTAGAAAGGCATATTTGAACTTACAAGTACCAATGAGTAATACAGGATCAAGAGCTATACTATCATTAGATGTGACTAAGGCATTTGATAGCCTGGAGTGGCAATATCTATTGCAGGTTTTGGGAGCTTTTCAGTTTGGTTCAGGATTTGTTAATTGGATAAAACTTCTATATTGAGAACCTAGGGCTAAAGTTAAAGCAAACAATGAATGCTCAGAACTGTTTCCATTGACCCCGGGGATGTGGCAGGAGTGCCCACTGTCACCCCTGCTCTTCGCCTTGGCAATGGAACCATTTGCAATTTCCATTAGAGTGGCGGTGGATATCCAAGGGTTTAAGAGAGCAATAGGAGAAGAGAAAATAGCTTTGTACGCTGACGATGTACTCTTATTTCTGGTTGATACTCAATCCTCTTTAAGTGCAGCAATGGAGGTAATAGAAAATTTTGGACAGATTTCAGGGTTAAGAATACATTTGGAAAAATCAAGGCTATTACCAGTGGACCCTATGGAAGCTCTGTTGCCTGATGGGATTCCAAAGATGGAAATAGTTAAGAAGATGGAGTACCTAGGAATACAAATAACTACAAATCTGAAACAATATATTAGTAATAATTTGGCCCAGTTAATAGAGAACTTCAAAAGTAAATGAAAGGCGTGGTGTCAACTGCCTCTGTCATTGGCAGGTAGATGCAACCTGATAAAAATGATTTTGACGCCGCAACTCTTATATATATATATTGCACAATGTGCCACTTTGGATTCCGAAGCAATGGTTTTTGGAAAATAGTAATTTTTAGGGAGCTAATACCTCGGATAGGACTATGGGCGTTGTAGCTGCTGAGAGACAAGGGGGGGGGTTTGGCGGTGCCACGCCCCTGGAATTACTTTTTGGCGGCATAATTGCAGCACCTGAGGGGGTGCAATTTTCCAGAGGGAGGGGATTTAAACAAGGAAATTATGCTCCTGGGTACAAATCATAATATACTAATAGAAGGCCTAGAAGCTACATCTTTTACACTTAAAGTACCTACCTTTGAACTGGTTGATAAGGTATGGAAGGCAACCAAAGAGAGGTTGGGATATCAAGGCTACACCGAATTCTCTCCTATTTGAGAAAATAAACCCTCTACAGGAAATGGAAAGCGTAGAGAATGATGGGGAATAGGAACGATGTGGCCTGGTGTAGCTGGCTCAGTTATATAACCCTTAAAGCATTTCAAGAGATCAGAGAGGTATTTGAAATTTCAAAGCAGTCCTTTTATAAATATTTACAAATCGGACACGCATTGGAGAAACAATTCAAAGATAAACCGTTGAAATGGAGTGTGATTGGTACTCTTAGTCAAGTCATTGATGCGGGTATATCTAGGGGACTGATATCAGGGGTGTACGGGGATATTTGTGGGGCAGTGACAGGTGGGGAGGTAGAACTTCCTTGTAGGCGTCGATGGGTGGAGGACTTGAAATAATGGAGGAACAGTGGAAATACATATTAGAAGCTGGACCAATACTATCCCTTCATAGACTATATTATACCCCTCAAATATTATTTCTGTTTGGGCGAAGGCAGGATGCTAACTGCCCAAGATGTGGAGACCCAATTGGAGACCTCATCCACATGATGTTGAGATATCCAAAATTATATAGATATTGGAGGAAGGTCATTGGCACAATAAGATTAGCTTTGGGAGTTGCCCTTGAATTAGATCCCATAAAATGTATTAAAACGGCAATAATAAGATGGATGTTCTTGGCAAGGAAACTAATAGCAAGAAAATGGTTAGCTATAAATCCACCAACTCGCACAGAATGGATAAATGAAGTAGATCATATCATTAAAAAAGTAAGATATGTGTACATCAGAAGGGGAAATGTTGAGACATGTATGAAAATATGGGAACTATGGCTAAATAAGGAAAAGTAAAATATCATATAAAGAAATAATTGAGATCAACAGAGAAAAGGGAGAAAACGTGAAAGTAAAATCGGAAAATGGAAAGTTGGAACTAGAGTACATTGTGGGTCCCTCTGAATCTTTTTCTTTTGTAGTCCTTTTTAAGGTAAAGAAGAATGTACAAACAAAACTGATAAACAGGGAATTAAGTGTTTAATATCTAATTATGTAAAGTACGGTATTTAGGCGAGAATTGTGTGAATGTGAAAAGAAATGAAAGTTTGTTTCTATTTAAAATGTAAATAAAGATTACTTGATTAAAAAAAAAACTGCACCTCTCTAATCCATCTGGCCTTAACAGAATTTGTTAATCCTTGTCCTAGGACATCAACTTTGCAATATTAATTTTCCTTATTAGCAAAACCACGCTCTTAGATGCATCAGCGATTAAGATTAGACCTGTAGTCCTCCAGGCATGCTCCTAGTTTCAGCAAAATGTATCTTTTTACTGTTCACTGTTATATTGTTTTATTACACACAACCTTACCGTGGGATGGTCCAACCTACTCAAATTGAGAACACACCCATCTGAGCGGGGGTACTTCTACCGTTTATCTACCCTATCGGCTCTCTAGAATGGAGACTCGCTTCACATCCTGTGGGCGAAAATTGCAGTATACCCCAGTAACACTGTTTGATGACATAAGTATCACATATGGGAAAAAAGTGAAGTACAGGCTCCACTGGGTATGTTTTTGTTTTTTTTGTTTACCTAGCATGCTGTTGTCTTGTTCTCCATTCTCAACGCCCCTCTCTAAGACTCTATTTCGTTCCACCCCCTTCCTGGTTTCACAGTGACACCCTAGTCGCCAACATATGTCTATTCCTTACATCTATTAAATCACTCCCCAACATGCTGTCAAGACCTCCCTCACTAATGAAATTTTATGAAAGTAGTTTCATGGAAAGTTAAAGGGCTAAATTCGCCCAACAAACGCATGGCGATTCTCCACCACTTAAAACACCTGAAGGCAAATATCGCTGTACTCCAGGAAATGCATCTCACTACTTCTGACTTTGCCCCCATGCGCAAACTATGGGTGGGCCAGATGGTTGGGTCCCCAGCAGTAAGAAGTAGAGCAGGAGTCCTCCTCCTAATACATTAAAACCTCCCCTGCAAAATAATCTCAACCCATGAAGACAGTGAAGGACGGCTTCTCACAGCGAGACTCAAAATGTTTAATCATGAGTGGGCGTTAACCAATGTTTATGCCCCAAATTCCCCTTCAAAATAATTCTTCCAAACCCTAACCTCCAGTCTAGCATCACATCTCCATCTACCCCTATTGGTAGTGGGTGATGTCAACACTGTTGCAGACACACAGGAAGATAAATTAGCTGACATCTGTCATGATACCACAAACCCCTCTTATATCCCCTCAGATCTGCTGCAATTTTCTGACGGTCTTCAACTGTCGGACAATTGGAGAATGACCCATCCTGAGGGAGGAGAATACACCTTTTTCTCACCCCCTCACAAATCACTCTCCAGAATAGTCTATACCTTTATCAACCACCTTCTTCTTGAACACACATCGGAACCTTGCATTCACGACTTTGCCATTTCTGACCACGCGTCAATCTCTGTCAAACAGGACTAACCCAGAACTCCTTAAGAATATGGCGATTCCCTGCATATCTAGCCCACGACAAAACATTTAGACAGATCATAATGAACACCTGGGCATCGTTTACATCCACCAATTCGGAACATATTGACAATCTCAACCTTTTTTGGGAAACTGGGAAAGCAGTCCTATGGGGAAGGATTATTTCCTATGCCTCTGGCTACAAGAAAATAATTCACAAAGAATACTGCAAGGCAAGCAAAGCTTTATGTGTGGCTCAAACTAACCTAGCTCTAAACTACTCACAAACTCACAGGGAAACTTGACAAAAAGCCAAGGACTGCTTTGATTTGTGTATACGAAATGGGAAGCTATAAGAAATGGGACTTTAAGGGCACATGAGTAATAATACTATGAAAAAGTAGAAATTGTATTTTAAATTTTATTCGCTTAAAATTACAAAACTAAACATTTTACTTTAAAAACAATACATTATGCATGTAGCAGCAATGTTTCGAACATGTCAAGTGGATATTCCCCTGCATGTACCATTTCTAACCCTATGCGTAAAGTGTACAGTCTAACATTTGATTATATTATAGAGAGGAGAGAAGACTTCCCCAGTACGTGAACGTTGTGACTGTAGAGGCGTAGATGGGTTTGGATTGCAGGTCTGGTAGTCCACTTGTTGATGTTCTCTATGTGCTTATAAACTCATGCTCAAACTCGTGCTCAACATGTTTCGCGTTTTGAAACACTTCCTCAGGAGCTAGAGGTAGCTCTGTTGAATATACATATAAAAAGATTTTTTGACAGTATAAATGTATATATTATATATCCAATAATCAAAGCAAAATATATATTTTTACAATATGTATACTCTAAAAGCTTAACTCCCCGTGATGATCCATGGAGGCCCCCCATAAAGGAAAACGGTCTCCCGGGTGCCAGTTGTACAACCCGGTGATTGGGGAGGCTATTCAAGCCATGCAACCGATAACCACATAGATGTGTGGAACGGTTTGAGAAAAAGTAAGCTATTATAGTATATGTGTATCCTCAGGGGTTACCACCTCCATATATGCCCCAAAGGTAATAAATGTGATGACAGACTATCCCTTAACACATTACACCAATCTAATTGTAATACAACCGTTAAAGAATGCAGGTATAGAAAAAGGTAGTTGGTAGAATTTTTATAGGCCGTATAGATATAATAATAGTAGCTACTGATTTACAGGTGAGGTAGATGTCTAATAAATAAAGATACCTACGACTACCTGAATGTTTGGTCTCCCAGGGTGGCGACGTTCTATGCACTTCCGAAAGTGCAAAAGAACCCTACTTCGCCCCCTGGGAGACCGATTATTTCAGGTATCGAGAGCCTTACAGAGAATGCCAGCAAGTTGGTGGATGCCACACTTTTGCCTCACTTCACTGCCTTACCCTCATACACCAAAGACACTCTGGACTTACTCAAACAAATTGAGGGTTTATCGGTCCCTCCTGACTCCCTGCTCGTGACTCTGGATGTGAAGGCTCTTTACTCCAGTATCCCTCACGAGCAGGGAGTCGAGATGGTCCGCACCTTCCTCTATGAGGAGGATCATCACCACTGCAATTACAATGATTTCATTCTGAAACTACTTAAATTCATTCTAACTCACAACTGTTTTCAATTCATGGGTTCCCACTACCTCCAGGTGCAGGGTGTAGCCATGGGCACCTGTTGTGCCCCTGGCTACGCCAACTTGTACCTGGGGGTGGGTGGGAATGCTATCTTTTTTCCCATGAATGTCTCTCTGGATTCATGGACTACATTTTAGTGTGGAAACGCTATATAGATGATATTTTCATTATTTGGACAGGGACTCAAAATACTCTACAGCAATTCATTCAGGCTTTGAACAATAATCACTTTAACTTAAAATTCACATACAATTGTGACATTAAAACTACTAATTTCTTGGATCTCATGATTTATAAAGATGCTAATAACATACTATCAACAAACCTATTTCAAAAGACGACAGCTGGCAATACGCTACTGCACGCTGCTAGTGCACATCCTCCAACATTGATTCGGAGTATACTATACGCGCAATATATCCAACATCAAGCGAATTTACTAAGAACACGCCTCCTAGCTAGAGGCTACAGTCGATCCCTTCTGCGGAAGGCTTTCAATAAAGCCAAACAAAAAACATGAAACGAGTTACTATATACAACTAGGACTCGCTCTAATGAGTCCACTGTTAAAATGATTACTAAATTCTCAGCCCATCATCACAACATTAGAAAAATCATGAATACACACTGGCACCTTCTATTAGAAGATCCAATCCTGAGCAAATACATTAATACACACCCTGAACTGGTATTTAGACGTGCTAGTTCATTGAGAGACAAATTGGTATGTAGCCATTACAACCTACCCAACCAGTCGATATCCCAAATGCCAAGGGGGACTTCCCCCTGTGGCAATTGTACTTTCTGACCTTGGATAATGCCTGGACACCGTATTCCACTACCCAATGGTGAAATATATCAACCCAAATTCTCGGCCACTTGCAGTACCCAGGGGGTGGTATATCTAATGACGTGTGCTTGTGGAGCCTTCTATGTAGGGAATACGGCCAGACAGTTAAGACAGAGAATCAATGATCACATATATTATTCGGGAAATGGCAAAATGCTGACACCAATCAGCAGACATCTCATCTGTATTTTTCACTGTTCTGGCCGTCGTCCCCAAAAGCCCCAGAGGGGGCGAATGGGATAAATTCATATTGCAAAGGGAGACTCTGTGGATTGAGCGCCTGAATGCTACCAAAGCACCAGGACTCAATGAATCCCAATCATATAGACCATTCCTCTAAATATGATACCTCCCAAAAAAAAAACCCTAGATAGAGTTATAAGCATACGTACATTATAATAACATCCTAATGATTAATTTCATATACAAGGGTATATTGTTTAATAAAGATAAAGATCAACCCAATTGCTAGCCATTTCTTTTGACTGTTTTAATATTGATAATCATTAGATATATAAATTCTTTATGTAAAAATCGTTTTACAAGTTAAGATTACAATGTTTGACTTTTCTTTCTTTGATACATGTAATATGTTATGTTTCTTATGTTTTTCTTCTCTCCCCTTGTGAATTGATCCTATGGTGACACCCCCTGGTTGCGGTCTCGCCCGGCTCATGCGCAGTAGCCGTCAGTCGGGCCGGAAGATGACACAATCCTGTTGAGCTGCGTCTTCCAGTGGGGGATAACATTTAAGCGCGTACTGCGATCCCACATGTTTAGTGGACGCTACCTCACTCAGAGGCCATATCGGACTCCACATCGTCTTTTGAACAAATACAGGTAATCCATTTACAGCCGAAAAGCTGATACAATGCAGTGTCATTCTTATACTCTAACTCACTTGGCTGTTTGCTATTATCTCCGTACTAGAACTGCAACCTGTTAAACTACCATTTACCTGTAAGGCTGTCTATGGCTATTTAATGCTTCAAAACTGGAATGATCTGAGGCCTCTGTCACGTCCCATACACATTTGTGCCACTTTGACTGTGCAATGAATCGAACATCTACTCGACCACCAATACAGGTATAGATGCAATTGTTTTGTTTAATCATAGATGGTAAGTTCCCCTTTACAACCTGTGTAAACATAATTAATCGTATCCAATCCTACATATTTTAATGACTATCTGCTGGTCCTAACTTTGCCCCCTCTCTTAATATGTTACACAATAAGTTTGATTTATACTTGTAGCAACGGGACTTAGGAGATTGCTGATGGAGTTCATATGAGGGTGGGTACATCTACCTCACCTGTAAATTAGTAGCTACTATTATTATATCTATATGACCTATAAAAATTCTACCAACTACCTTTTTCTATACCTGCATTCTTTAACGGTTGTATTACAATTAGATTGGTGTAATGTGTTAAGGGATAGTCTGTCATCACATTTATTACCTTTGGGGCATATATGGAGGTGGTAACCCCTGAGGATACACATATACTATAATAGCTTACTTTTTCTCAAACCATTCCACATATCTATGTGGTTATCGGTTGCTTGGCTTGAATGGCCTCCCCAATCACCGGGTTGTACCACTGGCACCCGGGAGACCGTTTTCCTTTATGGGGGCCTCCATGGATCATCACGGGGAGTTACGTTTTTAGAGTATACATATTGTAAAAATATATATTTTGCTTTGATTATTGGATATATAATATATACATTTATACTGTCAAAAAATCTTTTTATATGTATATTCAACAGAACTACCTCTAGCTCCTGAGGAAGTGTTTCAAAACGCGAAACATGTTGAGCACAAGTTTGAGCACGAGTTTATAAGCACATAGAGAACATCAACAAGTGGACTACCAGACCTGCAATCCAAACCCATCTACGCCTCTACAGTCACAACGTCCACGTACTGGGGAAGTCTTCTCTCCTCTCTATAATATAATCAAATGTTAGACTGTACACTTTACGCATAGGGTTTGAGATGGTACATGCAGGGGAATATCCACTTGACATGTTCGAAACATTGCTGCTACATGCATAATGTATTGTTTTTAAAGTAAAATGTTTAGTTTTGTAATTTTAAGTGAATAAAATTTAAAATACAATTTCTACTTTTTCATAGTATTATTACTCATGTGCCCTTAAAGTCCCATTTCTTAAAGCTTCCCATTTCATATATACAATTATAGCGATGCTGGCACATTTTTTGCTAGTACCTACAGTGTCACCCTGTTCTGAGGTACTTACTAAACTAGGAAAACCCCCCCTCTTTGCTTTGATTTGTGGGCAGAGGCACAGGAAAGAACTCACCAATCACTACTAGATCTCAGTTTTCACAAATACGGCAATAAATCAGGCAAACTCCTTGCCCATATGGTCCCCACACCCCTACACATATAGCCGCTCTAAAAGACAAATCTGGTAACCTTATCACCTCCCCAAAACAGATTAACCTAATTTTAGAGGAATAGTGTGCTTCGCTCTACGGACAGGACCTTATCGACAAGCATAAAGGCATATCATTTTTAGAGAAGATCCTACTCCCCACCATCAACGACTATCTCCTGGCACAGTTGAATGCCCCAAAATCTCTCAATGAAATAGCACACACAATTAAATCACTGTCTCCAGGCAAGGAGCCAGATCCTGATGGGTACACCTCTGATTTCTACAAACTGTCTCTAGACATCATAGCCCCCACACTTCAATCAGTATACCAATAGATATTGGATGGGAACCAGTACCTACCTACAGGCCTCCAAGCCCACATCTAACTTTTTCCTAAGAAGGTCAAAGATCCCACTGACCCAGGCTCCTAGCATCCAATCTCTCTGCTAAATTTAGACTTCAAACTTCTTTCCAAAATTATAGCAAACAGACTTACACCCATTATGTCCTCTCTCTCATTCATCACTCTCAAGTGGGTTTCACTCAAGGAAGATCCGCTACATCTAATATTTGAATATTCGGAAAGTTCTAACAGTTCTGGAAATGACTAGAACCAGCTCATCTGAGGAATCGGCCATAGTAACACTCGAATCAGAAAAAGCCTTTGACAATGTCAGCTTCCACTGATTAAGCCTGGTATTGTCGAAGTATGGCTTCTCGGGTCCCTTTAGACACCTTATTCATGCAATGTACTCAGCTCTGTCAGCTAATGTGATTGCCACAGGACATATTTCTAATAAAATTTGTCTTCACAAAAGGCACTAGACAAGGCTGCCCCCTCTCACCCCTTTTGTTTAACTTGGCAATAGAACCCCTATCTAGATTTCTACTTTCTCACCTCACTCTCCACAGGATTAAAGTAGGCTCCCAAGAGCTGCGCACAGCTCTTTCATGGAAGATATTCTTATATTCACTTCAAACCCCTCCAAGGACATGACTCATATCCAAGAGATCTTTAATACATTCCAGACCTGCTCGGGATTAAGAATACATTTTTCCAAAAGTGAAATCCTACCCCTCTTCTCTTCACGTTGCCCACCCATGGGCTGCGTTGTTGGTCTTTCCCATAGCAAAAAATCACATCACCTATCTAGGGATAAAAATAAGGAAATCTCCCTCCTCACTTTACCAACTTAACATTCTCCCCATCATACATAAAATCATTTTGGCATTTTGAAGCCATATGCACCAGAACTGACCCCCAAAGACATGTAATTTCAGATGTTTTAATTAATTTTAATGTTCTCCGAGATCCCTTCCACAGACGATGTGTCATGCCTAAAATGGGAGAGAGAACTGTTCACAGACCTTACGCAAGATGACTGGAATAATATATACACTCATATACATAAAGGTTCTCTAAATGTTTCCGCACAAGAAAATGGTTTCAAATATACTCTAGGTGGTATAGAACCCCAGACAGAATACACAAATTCCACCCCAGTGTCCCTCCACTATGTTGGAGATGCAACGCCGTGCATGGGTCTTTAATCTACACCTGGTGGGAATGTCCTCTAATCCAACCGTACTGGAATGAAGTCCACCGTCTTACCTCACAAATCACAACATATTCCCCCTGATTTCACACCGGATCAGTATCTTCTACACAACACTTCTATACCCTAATCGGCTTATAAAAAACCTCTCACCCTACACCTCATAAACGCAGCGAAACTATGTATTCCCACTCACTGGAGGACCACTTCCGCCCCAATATAGCCGAATGGCTCCGCAAAATAGGGAAATTAGCTGAGATGGAAGATCTAATCCATCAAGCTAGAGACACCCCAGCTAAATTTCACAAAACATGGGCATGTTGGCTTAATTTTAAGAAATCAGCAGAATATCGCAACATCTTATCAGATCACTCATAGCTTGGCCTGGGGGCAGTAACTGACACCTAACAAATGAACCATCAACCCATCAACCCATTCATGACCACTCCCCTACCCCTCCTTGCCTCACCCCCTCTTTCCACCACTTCCTTTATCTACATACACATATGCTAACTGCACAAACAGATCTCAGATGAGAAACATCACACGGACAACCCATAATAGCAATCGGACTTGCTCATCAAAAATGACACACCTTGAATGGCACAGTATATGACGGTGAGACCGTTATGCCCCGTACACATGGTCGGATTTTCTGATGGAAAATGTCTGATCGGAGCGTGTTGTCAGAAATTCCGACCGTGTGTGGGCTCCATCGGACATTTTCCATCGGATTTTCCAACACAAAGTTGAGAGCAGGCTATAAAATTTTCTGACAACAAAATCCGATCGCGTCAATTCCGACCGTGTGTGGCCTGTTCCGACGCACAAAGTGCCACACATGCTCAGAAGAAATTCCGACACGAAACAGCTCGGTCTGGTAAACTTAGTGTTCGCAATGGATACAGCACTTTCGTCACGGTGCAATGTAAAAAATGGTTTAATACAGCGCACTCTCTCTCTTCTTTATAATGTGAGAAGAATTAAGTAGTTTTGCTGCTCATATTTACACAGACTTCTCACAAACTTCTTTCTTTATTATTTATCGGGATTCCCTCAATATATTTTGATTTGTCACATCTGACAACATTATTTTGGTGGTTTTTTTTTTGGTTTTAAGGCAGATTAGTTATTTTTGTTTTCTATTTTTTTTAAAGGCTGTTTTTGTTTTATTGTATTTTTATTTTTACTCCAGAATATTTTTGTGTGTGTTTTTTGTGTCAAGTTACCACAACACCATTGATATGTTGTTATATTTAATCTGTAGGAGATTGTTTGGTGTTGTTGTACCTTGTTAATTTCACATTGTATTTTAGAAATGTACCTGAATTGTCACCAACAAACTGTACTTTTTGAATGAAAACACACATAGGAGAGTATAATTTTCCAAAAAAATCATTTATTAAGGTCTCACAACTAAACAAAGAGGGAGGCAATGCTGGAGAAACAGCAGAAATGGGTAAAGCCTTGGACCCCCAGGGCAGACATCAACTATTTTCAAGCAAAATTGGTGGCCTGAGGAGTCCTTATCTAAGGGAGTGCAGTCTGGTCCAGAAGTCCCAGAGATCTGGAAGCAGCAGATGACATCTGTGTCCCCAGGCTGTGGTCATACAAGAGACTGCAGCTTTTGTCAGACCAGACTGAACCCAGGGCCATCACTCTCTGGTCTTCTTTCCACGCCTCCTTCCACGCTGTGGCTCTGGTGGTGGAGTTGTTGCAGCAGGAGGAGGAGGATGGTCCAACTCAATCACGTCGGTCTTGGGTGTTAGTTCCCCACTCACCCCCTTACTTAGGACTTTATAAAGAAGGTCCTCACATAGCTTGCGTTGACCCTCCTGCATGCCCTGCAGTTTTGTGGCAGCCATGCAGGCAAAGGCCTCTTCAGGAGTGGGTAAGGCTCGGAGGGACGCAGAAGCCTCCTGAATTAGCCTGAGTGCTGAATCCTGCATGTGAGTCGCCTTCCTTGCCCTTTTGTATGGAAGGCGGAGGGGAGGAACCTGCGATTCAGTTAGGCTTGCGATTCAGTCAGGCTGCGACTGGTCCCAGGCTTCTCCTGGCTGGCACTTAGCCCCGCCTCCTCCTGGCTGCCACTAATCCCCGCCTCCTCCTGACTGCCACATTCCACAACCTCCTCCTGGCTGAGGTCTTCCTGTGTATGAAAAAGGGACATTGTTTTATTTTTTGATTCATCAATCACACACAATTTTCACCTCCTGACTGTTGCAAATTGAATGTTAACAAATTTAACAGACTATCATTCTGAGCCCAGCATTTTTCATTCTTGTCCCAATTTTGGGTGCCCACTACTGTCTATTGATATGTAAAACACTTTTTTCATCAGCAATTAGTGATCAATAATGACATCTAGTAAAGATCATTTATTTATTGACCAGAAATCTGTAGAAGAATGCTATACCTGGCTCCAGCTGGGCTCCTCCACTTCTTCCTGGCTGGAAGGCCCAAGTTGGACATCGGAAGCCTCAGCTGGGGTGGAAGGAAGAGTGGAAGGAAGAGTGGAGAGGGATTCCCTGACTTCAGTCTGGTCTAAAAGAAATCGCAGTCTCTCATAGTACCAGAGCCTGGGGACATAAAGGTCATCTGCTGCAGCTCCGGATCTCTGGGAATCTGTGACCTTCTTGCGCTCCCTAAGATAAGTGCTCCTCAGGCCACCAATTTTGGTTTTTAAATAGGGGATGGTTGCTGTGGGGACCACCGGCTTCACCAACTCCAGCAGTTTCTCCAGCGCTGCCTGCCTCTTTTGTTTATGATTATAATGGGGATGTCTCACCTGCCAGAGACAGGGCAGCTCCCTGTATTTGTCTATGAACAGGGGGAGGAAGTTGTGGTCATTGAACCCATCCATTTTCTCTGCAAGACACAACACAAGAAAAACCCTAAGGTCAGGCTAAACTCTCCTATTCTTGTTACAATATAGGCTTCAATTTCGAAGCAGTATAGGCCCAAGTTTAGATCTTACCTTCATTATCACGATCGGCGCCTCCGATGCTCCTTCCTCCGCTCACAGATCGTACCTAATACGTACGCGTGTTACGCTTTATACACACTGCGCATGCGTGTAACTCCACCCGCCCCTGACGTTCTTTCTAGTCTATTCCCCTCCCCTTTTCGTTCGGCACAGTGGGGGAAGAGCACATGGTGGATACACAGCAGGTGTGTGCTAATTATAGCAACGAAGAGGAGGAGGAAAGCCCGGAGCCGGAAACGTCCCGATCCAGAAGTAGAAGATTTAAGGCCTCAAATATGTCCTTTGGGGACATGTTGGAGATGGTCCACATCCTGAAGAAGGCCGACTATGACGGGAAGTATGGACCTTACCCCAACCACAATGTCAGAAAGGCCAAGATCATGGTGAAAGTGGTTAGGAGTCTGCACCAGCATTTCGGGGTACGTCGATCGAAAGATCAGCTCAGGAAACGGTGGTCGGACTTCAAATTATGAGAACATGAGCAGTACAGAAAGATCCGGAGAGTGCTGCAAAAAAGTAAGTAGTTGTCCTGTGTTCCTATTCTTTATGTTTATTACGTTCGTGCTGCTCCATGTGCTTTTCTTACAAGTGTACATTTTTAAATGGCAACTTTCATGTTCATGGGCACATTATTCGTTCGTATCAAACATTTTTCTTTCGGCCTATAAAACACCATTGTTTTGGCCATATGCATTTGGCCACAATTTTTATGCCCTACTTGTATGAAACTAATTTGGTTGTGTAGATGGCTTTGTTACTAGAATGAAATGCAAACTAGATTCTGTGTAAGGAGAGGACACTGAGCAGCTGTTTTCACATCTGGACACTGGAGCACTAGTGTGGGACACAAGAACACCCTTTTTATTAGGGGGCCACACAGGTGCTCCAGTGTATACTATAGGGGGGGTCTCCATCTGTGAAGCTTGTACAAGACAGGTAAAGTATTGAAGCTTGACAAAGGACACTGAAAATGTTCCATTTTGGAACTCGGCCAAAATAGACAATTGTACCCTACTTCCAAGCAATGTTTCCTATTTATAGTTCTGCCATCAAATATCTGTGTGCTAAGTATACCATTTTTGTTTTACATAGGGGAGAAAAGACTCGGAGGAGACCCCTCATCCGAGGAGACCACAGACCCCCCACCTCTGGAAGAAGGGAAAATCCACCCAACACAAGAAGGGCAGGAGGAGGAAGAAGATGTGGTGGAAATTGTCACAACAGGTGAGTGTCTGCGACCACAGGCTCAGGTAAGAGATGGATGCCGGCATATTTTTGATACCTGTTTTTTTTTGTTTCTATCTTTTTAGGTGATCGTGATGTTGTGGATCCAGATCCTTTCACATCAGAAAGTGCCCAGATCCTGATCGGGGAGATCATGGGGTGTAATTTACAATTGGAAAACCTCAAGAAAAACATCAATGATGTTATTAAAAAAAATAAAAACATCATTGATGTTTTGGGGCGAGTTTAAAACCCCTCCAAATCCCTTTGTTTTTTTGTGTGCTACAATGGTAAAAATCTTTTAGCGATTTTTCAAAAAGCCAAAATTGGAGGATGCACACAGTGTGCCAACATGTGCTATCTGCCATCACGGGAGATCAATGGACGTGTTTTGGGGGTGCAACCCCTTCCTCGATAATAAAGTAGCTGAGAGGAAGGGGTTGCTCCCCCAAAACACGTCCCTTGATCCCCCATGATGGTAGCTAGCACATGTTGACATTGGCAAATTTGTGTGCATCTTCCAAATTTGGCTTTTCCTGGGGTGAATTCACCCCATCTGAACGCAATATCAAACATAGTTCATGTCTGATAATGGCTTCAAGTTCTACCAAATGTGAACTTTGTACGTTCAAGATTTGTGTCTTTCTTGTTGGTTTTACACATGTCTGTTTTAGCTTAAATGGACATTTCTATTTTTTATAATGCTAGCCCAAAAATTGTTATACAACAAACATTTTGGTTTGTTTAAAAAACCTTTTCTAAATGCACATGTGATTGTGCAGGTATTAAAAAGATTAAAAAGATTGTGAATCAAGAATGTGTGGATTATTGTCTCAACGCTACAACACTTGTGGTGATGTAATTGCTGCTTTCTGTGAAAATGGGGGTTATTTCCTAAGGGCAAATCCTCTTTGCACTACAAGTGCAGTTTCAGTGCAGTTTCAAGTGCACTTGTAGTGCAAAGTGTCTTTGCCTTTAGTAAATAACACCCAACAGTGCTTTGTATAAAGTTACACAATCACGCCATTTTCTGGACTCACCACATTTCTGTCAGGGTCAGCTAAAACAAACACAAGCAGTAAATGTCAACAAAGATTTGCTTTTTTTTGCTTTTTATTTGATAAAGGCTTCACAAATTTGCTGGCATATTGATGGCCCCCCTACCCGCAAAGAACTCAAGGTATCTTAACCGGACATCACGGGCACTCAGTGAGGGCAAGCCAGGGCGGCCACTTTCAAGCGCCGTCAGTGTTGTTACATGTATCATTCCAGCCTCAGGCCCAACTGAGCCAGCATAGTTGGTTGAATGTTGGCATAAAAAGTTATGTAGAACACAGCACGCCAGGATTATATGATTCAGTTTATACTCCGCCATATGGATGGGTGTCAGAAATAGGCGGAACCGGCTGGCCAGGATTCCAAATGTGTTCTCCACCACTCTTCTGGCTCTGGCCAGCCGGTAATTAAAAACCCTCTGTTCCGGGGTGAGGGTCCAAATCGGGAATGGCCGCATAAGATGGTCCCCCAGCGCAAATGCTTCATCTGCAACGAAGACGAATGGGAGTCCTTCCACATTGTCTTCTGGAGGTGGCAAGTCCAAGCTGCCATTCTGGAGACACCTGTAAAACTCCGCCTGGGCGATGACTCCACCATCGGACATCCGGCCATTCTTCCCCACGTCCACATACAAGAAGTTGTAATTAGCTGACACAACCGCCAACATCACAATACTATTGAACCCCTTGTAATTATAATAGTACGACCCCGAGTTGGGTGGTGGGATGATGTGGACGTGTTTCCCATCAATTGCCCCTCCGCAGTTAGGAAAGTCCCACCGCTGGGCAAAGTGGGAGGCCACAGTCTGCCATTTCTGTGGCGTGGAAGGAAACTGTTGAGGAAAACAAAAAACTTAGTATTTTTGCACATAAACATGGAAAGCAGATTAGACACAAACATTCTTGGCCAACATCCAGATAACATTTATTAAGGGGAATTTTACAACACCAAAGTATAAGGTACACCTATCATATTCCCCCTCCCCCTCTCTCATGGGCCATTTCTAACATTATAGGGGGGGGGAATCTTGGACAGGTAACCCTCTTCACTTCATTGAGAGATGAATGCCTAAATACAGGGTATTACTTGGAACTGCCCCTCCTTAGTTACACTATTGGCAGACCACTGGACAGGTAAGAAGTGTCATAATACAAAGATATAAATACACATTGTACACATTTGAGCACATTTGGACATTCTGCTATTACCTATCAGGATAATAATAGGATACCAAAACTTTAAACAGTACCATTTGAAAGTATACAGGCAGGCCCTTGCACTACATGCTTTGGGGAATTCATCCATAAATCTGACCAGTAAAGAGATGTGTATAGTGTGTATGGGTTTGGCAAAGTCAGCAGATAGATGATTGAGGGTAGATAGAGAATTGGGATCAGCTGACTTAGCAGTTGGGGGGAGGGAGGGTTAATAAAAATGATTTGGGGACACTACAAAAAAAGCCTCTGCCACTCTGCCTGAATTTAAAGCACAAATCACATTTCAAAACATTTTAGGGGTTGTTTGGGGTAAAGCACTACTATGGAGCTGATAAAATACATTGTTAAGTGACTACATGAGGTGAATATAGGGCTGGAGACCATGCTGGGGAGGTTAGTGAAGGCAAATATGTATGAAGGACATAAAAATCCAGCATGCATGAGGACAAAGGGGACATTCACAGCATATTACAATCATGGTAATTAGGGAATGAGGAAAGAAATACAATATATTATCAAACATTCAATACAATAAAATGTGATATTAAAGGATAAACATCTTACCTTCATATACTCCTTCTGTAGGACCTGGATGACGGCAGAACAGGTCTCTGGGATAATGATCCCCAGAGCCTGGGGGGAGATGCCTGTCAAGAACTTCAAGTCCTGCAGGCTTCTCCCTGTCGCCAAGTACCGCAGGGTAGTGACGAGCCTCTGTTCCGGAGTGATGGCTTGCCTCATGCAGGTATCCTGCCTGCTGATATAGGGGGTCAGCAAAGCCAACAAATGGTGAAATACGGGGTCTGTCATCCTAAGAAAGTTCCTGAAATCATCAGGATTATTCTCACGGATCTCACGGAGCAAAGGCATATGAGAGAACTGGTCACGCTGAAGCAACCAATTCTTGGTCCTTGAAATCCTCACCACCCTGTTCATGAACTGGACTTGTGTCAAGGTCAGGACCCCAACACCAAGCCCCCGCACAGCACGAACTCTACGAGGAGTACGTATATGAAACATGGCTAGAAAACGGTCGGCTGCTCAGAACGAAGTAACAGAACGCACTGAAGAACAGCAAGGCCTGTGAAGAGCGACCTGAAAAACAGTAATGAATGAACAAGAACACAATGACTAATTAAAGTCACGCAGAACTTGCTTGCACGCACTGAAGAGCAGATACAAACCCACAAGCACAAACTGAACTGCAGAAAACGATCTGAAAGCCACGAGTCTGAAAAAGCACAAATCGTCTCTCACCAAACTTTTCTAACACGAGATTAGCAAAAGGAGCCCAAAGGGTGCCGCGCTTGGTTCTGAACTGGCCTTTTCTAGTCTCGTCGTACGTGGTTGATGTCACCGCATTGTTGGCGATCGGAAATTCCGATAACTTTGTGCGACCGTGTGTACGCAAAACAAGTTTGAGCCAACATCCGTCGGAAAAAATCCTAGGATTTTGTTGTCGGAATGTCCGATCAATGTCCGATCAATGTCCGATCGTGTGTACGAGGCATTAGACTCACAACCTAAATGTAGTCGAAAGACGCCCCCATCCACGTACAGTTAGTACCCGATCGGGGTATGTGGGGATGAGGCATTATACTCGGTCACCCAAAGAACGACCGCACTATGGGTCCTCAAGGAGGACCTCATACCCCATTTTAAGTCCTAAAGCATCCCACAGCTCCAAGTATTCTAGATGATGATTTTTGTATGTAACATCCTGAGATGGGTTTTCTCTTCTTTTTTATATACCATTTGGCACTCTCACTAAATGATACTGTTTACAATATATTTTGAAAATGTAATGACACATGGTTCCATGTATTAATATTTGTAACATGCAGTTATTTTAATAAAAACACTGAAACAAAAAAAAAATCATTTCGGAGTTAGAAAATTGGTCAGACCTCCCCCTCTCACTGTTTGGCAGATGCCACATTTACAAGATGGTCAGCCTCCCAAAGCTACTATACTCTCTTCAAACGTACCCCCTTCTGGTAAAACACAAAGACCTCCAAAAATTGTACAAAGCCCTATCAATCTTTCTGTGGAAGGGTCGTAAGCCCCGCATAGCTTCATAGAAATTATTTCTACCCAAACATGAAAGGGGTGCAAACCTCCTCAACATAAGACTATATAATCTTTCTTGTCTTCTGAGAGTGGGGTTAGATTGGACAACCCATGCCTCCAGGTACTCAGACCATGATCTAGAATCACAGATGACTAGCCCTATGGACTACCTTCATTGCTGCACTGTGGGACCAATGCAATTCCCTCTCTGAAACATAACCTCCTCATCTGGGACACAGTGGTGGCCTAGAGAGAAGGAAAAAAATGGGTATTTCTCCCCATATGTCTAACCACCTTCCTATTTGTGGTCACCCTCTGTTCTCACAGGAACAGCAATATCCCATGTTTTCCACATGGGCTTCCAAAGGTCTATACACGTGTGCACAACTATTTGATGTTTCTTTGGGGTGTCCTCTCCCCTCTACCCACATCTTACACAAGTTCAAATTACCGACCCACCACCTACTATACATTATTATTTTTATTATTATTATACAGGATTTATATAGCGCCGACAGTTTATGCAGCGCTTTACAACATTAGGGCAGACAATACAAGTACAATACAATTCAATACAGGAGGAATCAAAGGGCCCTGCTCGTTAGAGCTTAGAATCTAGGAGGGAGGGTCAAGTTATACAAAAGGGTAATAGCTGTGGGGGATGAGCTAATGGAGAAAATAATGCAGTTATTAGATGGAGGCAGGATAGGCTTCTCTGAAGAGGAAAGTTTTCAGGGATCGCCTAAAAGTGGATAAATTTGGAGACAGTCTGACAGATTGGGGTAGGGAATTCCAGAGGATGGGCGAGGCTCGGGAGAAGTCCCGGAGGCAGATATGGGAGGAGGTGATGAGGGAGCAAGAGAGCAGGAGGTCTTGGGAGGAACGGAGATGGCGATTAGGTTGGTATTTTGAGACTAGGTTAGTGATGTAGCTGGGGGCAGAGTTGTGGATGGCTTTGTAACTTATTGTTAGTATTTTGAATTTAATTTGTTGGGCGAGTGGCAGCCAATGGAGGGATTGGCAGAGAGGGGTAGCAGACACTGAGCGGTTTGTAAGGTGGATAAGTCTGGCAGCAGCATTCATGATGGATAGTCTGTTTAAAGGTAAGCCAATGAGGAGTGAGTTGCAGTAGTCAAGGCGAGAGATAACCAGGGAGTGAATCAGGAGCTTTGTGGTTTCATTGGTTAGAAAGGGACGTAGTTTAGAGAGGTTGCGGAGGTTGAGGTGGCAAGCTTTGGAAAGTGATTGGATGTGGGGCTGAAAGGAGAGTTCAGAATCCAGGATAACACCTAGCACCCGATCCACATCCACCAGGCAACTAGTTTTGTGGCCAGCATGTGTCCCATGAGAAATTTATGCTTCAAAACATCGCTGCTGGACACATTCTTAAAGCGGAACAATTACAAAGTATCTGATCTTTACAAGCCTTCATCAGGCTTATATCCCTCACCTAACATCTATAGATCTTCCAGACTATTTCAAGTGCCCGTTGTGTAGTATCTCCAAGCCTTCATTTCTGCACAGACTCTGGTCCTGCCCACATATTCTATCCTACTGGAATTGTGTGGAACTTTTTGCAGCATCAATTACTGGACTTAGCCCTCACAACAACATATTCCTTCTACTGTTTGGTTCATTGGATGCCTCCAAACAGGACCTGTCCAAGTCTCAGTCCAAAATCCTTCAACACAATAAGGCCTGGATCACTACTAGTAAATATGGCAGCCAGAAGGGCAATCCTCATAAAGTGGACTTCCTCTATCCCCTACCATCAAAGATTTAAAAACTAACTTGCTGAACCTCCTCAGGATAGAGAAAATGGACTTGCTCTTTGCCAACCATCAAAAATCTCTTTGATTCCAACACAAATGGGCCCCATGTAATAATATGAATGCATCATAAGGACTCCATTTTAATAATTCCCATTATTTGATTTGTTCCTGCTATTTCAGTACATGATTGTGTAAGGAATGTCTGTATAACAGCATACACCCTATAGTGTGTATTTATGTTCAAGCCCTTTCAAGTTTGTATGTCCTGTTTACCCTTAGGCAATCAGTTTAATTTTATGACTAAATGACCAGGTGTCCAGTTTACTGTTTTTTGGTATCTGTGCTTCAAAGCCTCTCTTCCTGTCACTATGAACGCCCCTAGACCACACCCCCTTATCCTTTCATCTGTATACCATATAAGCTAGATGATCTCCCATTAAAGTCAGACATTTTGTGAATTTACTTCCTGTTTCATTTTTTTCATCTGAATGTCTCACGGTATCGAAGGGCCCAGGTTGGCTTGCCGAATTAACCAAGGATGGTTGTCCAGAACCAGGATTCCTTTCAAAATGGGGGCTCAGCCCGGGATAAAGTAATCACCCTTGGTAAGTAAATTTTTTGTCTTATTTTAAAGAATTGCTTCCTTGCCTCGGCTCTGATAAAACTTTAGTCCCTTAAATTTATTAGAAAGGAGATGGACCATGCCTTATAAGTATTAAAGAGGTCTTTGGTAGAACTGTCCTTTGGAAGGACTGTACAAATTAAAGATGTCTTTAGTAGACCTGTTCTTTGGAAGGACTTTATACATTTAAATAAGTAGTACTACACTCCTTTTAATAAGGCAACTACCACCAGGGCCCACATCTGTCTTGCTTTTCTTCTCTATCACGTAAGAGTAAGATGATTTAATGGTGTGAACTGAAACTGCAAGGTAAGTCAGTCTTCCTTTCACTGTAATTGTGATAATGGATCAGTTGCAGGGAAAGGATCTCCCACCTCTTCTAAACCCTGGGGAGAATTGTAAAGATTATGTAGCTAGGGTATGTGAAACTAATTATGAGTTTATTAACCCCTGGGTATCTAACTTAGCTGGGTGGACAGAAAGTATGTACAGCAGTGATCCATTCCCTCGATCCATTCCCTCGAAAAGGAGATAATGATGAATTTCACATAGATATGGTGTTAGGATTATGTCTGGGAGAACAAGAACGCCTCATGCCCCTTATTGGTTTCAGAGAAATAGTAAGAAACAAAAGGATAAGCAGAGATCAGACCCAACTGCCCCTCCCTTCCCATTCAACCCTCCACCATACACAAAACAATATATAGGTAGGCATGGAAAGTGTAGTTTTATTAGAGAAATGTGCTAATATTTTTGTCTACAGGTTGTAGTTGGCTAAGTGTGAGATTTATGTTTGTTGTGTAGAGGTGTGTGAGATCCATGGATTATGTCATGTCGTGTTAGTTGTATTAATATGCCTAAAGTGCTGTATCAACAAAACAGTTGATAACACAGATTGAATATTGGTTGCATGATGATTTGTTTTGTGTTTGTTATGCATGTTTTAACCACTTCAGCCCCGGAAGGTTTTACCCCCTTCCTGACCAGAGCACTTTTTACAATTCGGCACTGCGTCGCTTTAACTGCTAATTGCGCGGTCATGCAATGCTGTACCCAAACGAAATTTGCGTCCTTTTCTTCCCACAAATAGAGCTTTCTTTTGATAGTATTTGATCACCTCTGCCGTTTTTATTTTTTGCGCTATACACGGAAAAAGACCGAAAATTTTGAAAAAAATGATATTTTCTACTTTTTGTTCTAAAAAAAATCCAATAAACTCAATTTTAGTCATACATTTAGGCCAAAATGTATTCGGCCACATGTCTTTGGTAAAAAAAATGTCAATAAGTGTATATTTATTGGTTTGCGCAAAAGTTATAGCGTCTACAAACTAGGGTACATTTTCTGGAATTTACACAGCCTTTAATTTATGACTGCCTATGTCGTTTCTTGAGGTGCTAAAATGGCAGGGCAGTACAAAACCCCCACAAATGACCCCATTTTGGAAAGTAGACACCCCAAGGAATTTGCTGAGAGGCATGTTGAGCCCATTGAATATTCATTTTTTTTGTCCCAAGTGATTGAACAATGACAAAAAAAAAAAAAAAAAAAAAAAAAATTACAAAAAGTTGTCACTAAATGATATATTGCTCACACAGGCCATGGGCATATGTGGAATTGCACCCCAAAATACATTTAGCTGCTTCTCCTGAGTATAGGGATACCACATGTGTGAGACTTTTTGGGAGCCTAGCCGCGTACGGGGCCCCGAAAACCAATCACTGCCTTCAGGATTTCTAAGGGCGTACATTTTTGATTTTACTCCTCACTACCTATCACAGTTTTGAAGGCCATAAAATGCCCAGATGACATAAAACCCCCCCAAATGACCCCATTTTGGAAAGTAGACACCCCAAGCTATTTGCTTTGAGGCATGTTGAGTCCATGGAATGTTTTATATTTTGACACAAGTTGCGGGAAAGTGACAAATTTTTTTTTTTTTTTGCACAAAGTTGTCACTAAATTATATATTGCTCACACAGGCCATGGACATATGTGGAATTGCACCCCAAAATACATTTAGCTGCTTCTCCTGAGTATGGGGATACCACATGTGTGGGACTTTTTGGGAGCCTAGCCGCGTACGGGACCCCGAAAACCAATCACTGCCTTCAGGATTTCTAAGGGCGTACATTTTTGATTTTACTCCTCACTGCCTATCACAGTTTCGGAGGCCATGGAATGCCCAGGTGGCACAAACCCCCCCCCAAATGACCCCATTTTGGAAAGTAGACACCCCAAGCTATTTGCTGAGAGGCATGGTGAGTATTTTGCAGCTCTCATTTGTTTTTGAAAATAAAGAAAGACGAGAAAAAAAATTTTTTTTTTTCTTTTTTCAATTTTCAAAACTTTGTGACAAAAAGTGAGGTCTGCAAAATACTCACTATACCTCTCAGCAAATAGCTTTGGGTGTCTACTTTCCAAAATGGGGTCATTTGGGGGGTTTTTTTGCCACCTGGGCATTCCATGGCCTCCGAAACTGTGATAGGCAGTGAAGAGTGAAATCAAAAATTTACGGCCTTAGAAAGCCTGAAGGCGGTGCTTGGTTTTCGGGGTCCCGTACGCGGCTAGGCTCCCAAAAAGTCCCACACATGTGGTATCCCCGTACTCAGGAGAAGCAACAGAATGTATTTTGGGGTGTAGTTTCACATATTCCCATGGCATGTTTGAGCAATATATCATTTAGTGACAACTTTGTGCAAAAAAAAATAAAAAAAATAAAAAATTGTCTCTTTCCCGCAACTTGTGTCACAATATAAATTATTCCATGGACTCAACATGACTCTCAGCAAATAGCTTGGGGTGTCTACTTTCCAAAATGGGGTCATTTGGGGGGGTTTTGAACTGTCCTGGCATTTTATGCACAACATCTAGAAGCTTATGTCACACATCACCCACACTTCTAACCACTTGAAGACAAAGCCCTTTCTGACACTTATTGTTTACATAAAAAAATAATTTTTTTTGCAAGAAAATTACTTTGAACCCCCAAACATTATATATTTTTTTTAAGCAAATGCCCTACAGATTAAAATGGTGGGTGTTTCATTTTTTTTTTTCACACAGTATTTGCGCAGCGATTTTTCAAACGCATTTTTTGGGGAAAAAACACACTTTTTTACATTTTAATGCACTAAAACACACTATATTGCCCAAATGTTTGATGAAATAAAAAAGATGATCTTAGGCCGAGTACATGGATACCAAACATGACATGCTTTAAAATTGCGCACAAACGTGCAGTGGCGACAAACTAAATACATTTTTAAAAGCCTTTAAAAGCCTTTACAGGTTACCACTTTAGATTTACAGAGGAGGTCTACTGCTAAATTTACTGCCCTCGATCTGACCTTCGCGGCGATACCTCACATGCATGGTGCAATTGCTGTTTACATTTGACGCCAGACCGACGCTTGCGTTCGCCTTAGCGCGAGAGCAGGGGGGACAGGGGTGCTTTTTTTTTTTTTTTTTTTTTCTTTATTATTATTATTTTTTTATCTTATTTTTAAACTGTTCCTTTCATTTTTTTTTTTTTTTTAATCATTTTTATTGTTATCTCAGGGAATGTAAATATCCCCTATCATAGCAATAGGTAGTGACAGGTACTCTTTTTTGCAAAAATTGGGGTCTATTAGACCCTAGATTTCTCCTCTGCCCTCAAAGCATCTGACCACACCAAGATCGGTGTGATAAAATGCTTTCCCAATTTCCCAATGGCGCTGTTTACATCCGGCGAAATCTAAGTCATAAAATGCTCGTAGCTTCCGGTTTCTTAGGCCATAGAGATGTTTGGAGCCACTCTGGTCTCTGATCAGCTCTATGGTCAGCTGGCTGAATCACCGGCTGCATTTTCAGGTTCCCTGTTGAGACAGGAGAGCCAGAGAAAAACACGGAAGACGTTGGGGGGGGAGGGGCATTCCCTCCCACTGCTTGTAAAAGCAGTCTAGAGGCTAATTAGCCGCTAGGATTGCTTTTACATGAAAGCCAACCGCTGGCTGAAAAGAATGATACCAAGATGATACCTAAACCTGCAGGCATCATTCTGGTATAACCACTCAAAGTCGTGAATGGCGTACCTGAAGACAAAAAAATGGTTAACAATAAAGCACAGTAAACGGTAAGGTATAAAAAATTGCATACCTGAAAAGCAAACATGATAAAACATAATAACAATAAAACATTGCAGAATAGAATACAGTAAAAAAGAACAGAACAATAGAGAGAGAATAGAGAGAGAAAGAACAATAAAACGACAACTATTTTTTTTTTATTTTATATTTTTGTATGTGTTTTTTTTTTTTTTTTTTTTTACACTTTTTTTTGTAACTAACTTTTATAACTGTAACCGGTTCCAGGTTCGGGTCTCTCAAAATGCGATGGCATCTTGGGAGACCCTGTGAAAGTGTGTCCTAGTCTGTGCAATGCTGTACCCTACGCTAATACTCAACTAGTGCATGGTAGCGTTCAAAATATTCACCAATGCAAAGACCAGGATTGTCAGGACAGGAGGGACAATAATAGCGGGTGTCACGCCTATATCCGCGCTTGCTGCAGACACAACATCTTTTTTGGGGGGGTTCGTTGGGTAGGGGTACTCGGGAGGACATAAAGAAAATGCCTCTCATGCAGCCGACTGCATTTGGTTGGGGATGTGAATGGGGGAAGTACGGGCGCTGCAGAAGCGGTGGGTTCCCAATTAGGATTGGCGAATGCAGAAGGAAGGGCACTATGGGCACGACGGGCCTGTGTTTGTCTTCTTGGTGGCAGCGGGACACTACTTGTGCTTGCCACCTTACCAGCTTGAACTGCACTTATGGGACTCGCCACGTCACCAAGTGTTACTGCAGTGCTGGTTTGACTACGACCGGGGTGTACTAGGCCGCTGGTGCTTGCCAGTTCACCAAAACGCTACCAAAAAAACTGTTAGCGATCGCAAGGATCAGGCCTGACTCTGCGAACGCTGCAGTTATGCGTTTAGTGTTTTGTAAGTGTCAGTGATCGATCGATACTGCACTTGGGTGGGCTGGGCTGGGCCGGGCGGAGGGGCAAAACGCAGGTGCTAGCAGGTATCTGGGCTGATCCTGCTAACACTGCGTTTGTGGGAACCCTAAACTGCTGGGGACGCTAGTATAGATCTGATCGGATCAGATATTGATCCGATCAGATACTATACCACTAAGGGAGGCGTATGCTGCGTGCGTGGGTGTTAGCGGTACTGCCGCTAACCTGACGCTGCCTGGGGCTGGTGCTTGCCAGTTCACCAAAACGCTACCAGAAAAACTGTTAGCGATCGCAGGAATCAGGCCTGACTCTGCGAACGCTGCAGTTATGCGTTTAGTGTTTTGTAAGTGTCAGTGATCGATCGATACTGCACTTGGGTGGGCTGGGCTGGGCCGGGCGGAGGGGCAAAACGCAGGTGCTAGCAGGTATCTGGGCTGATCCCGCTAACACTGCGTTTGTGGGAACCCTAAACTGCTGGGGACGCTAGTATAGATCTGATCGGATCAGATATTGATCCGATCAGATACTATACCACTAAGGGAGGTGTACGGTGCGTGCGTGGGTGTTAGCGGTACTGGCGCTAATCTGACGCTGCCTGGGGCTGGTGCTTGCCAGTTCACCAAAACGCTACCAAAAAAACTGTTAGCGATCGCAGGGATCAGGCCTGACTCTGTGAACGCTGCAGTTATGCGTTTAGTGTTTTGTAAGTGACAGTGATCGATCGATACTGCACTTGGGTGGGCCGGGCAGAGGGGCAAAACGCAGGTGCTAGCGGGTATCTGGGCTGATCCCGCTAACACTGCGTTTTCGGGAACCCTAAACTGCTGGGGACGCTAGTATAGATCTGATCGGATCAGATATTGATACTATACCACTAAGGGAGGCGTATGCTGCGTGCGTGGGTGTTAGCGGTACTGGCGCTAATCTGACGCTGCCTGGGGCGACGCATATCACCGCCGGGCGATCAGGGGGCTAAACCTTTATTCGGTAATAAACGGCGGGTGCCCTGACACTATAAAAAATAAACGAACTAACCAGCGTCACCCGTAACAGTTATACGGTGATCAGTGGTGAAAGTGTTAACTAGGGGGCAATCAAGGGGTTAAAACCTTTATTAGATAGTATATGGGGGTCCATGTCGCTATAAAACGCTGACGGCGAACCTAAATATTTACGTCTCTAACTAGCGTCACCAGCGACACTAATACAGCGATCAGAAAAATGATCGCTTAGTGACACTGGTGACAGGGGGTGATCAAGGGGTTAAAACTTTATTAGGGGGGGTTAGGGGGGTATCCTAGACCTAAAGGGGGGTAATATTCACTGCCCTAACACTGTAACTGTCACAAACTGACACTATGCAGTAATCAGAAAAAAAAAAATACTGCTAATGTCAGTTTGTGACGGGGGGGGGGGGGTGATTGGGGGGGGATCGGGGGGCGATCGGGGGGGGATCGGGGGTGTAAAGTATGCCTGGCATGTTCTACTGTGTGTGTTTGTGTTGTGTGGACTTACATGTCTTCTCTCCTCGGCGCTGGACGGAAACTGCCAGACCGAGGAGAGATGACATCACATCCTCTGCCTGTGTGAAACTACACACAGGCAGAGGAGGATTCCGATTGGCTGGGAGCGATCGCGAGGGGGGGGCCACGATCGGATGGTCTCCCCCTCGCCTCCCGACGCTCCCAGTCAGATGCCGACCGCCGCTGGCACCGGGGGGGGGTCCGATCGGACCCCCCGCCCGCGGGAGGCAGATCACGTACAGGTACGTGATTCTGCCTGCCCGTGCCATTCTGCCGACGTATATATACGTTAGGCGGTCGGCAAGTGGTTAAAGTGATGTAACATTGCCACAAGTACAATTACAAGACTAAAAATGTTTGTTTAAAATTGTGAACAATTTGACCTATATAATTCGGGTAAAACAAATTGACTTAAAACTGTAAAAATTGTGTGCTATGTGTAGTCATTTTGCACTGTGGTAAAGTTAATATGGAAGAAGAAAATGTAAAATATTATATTTGCTTATTCTAAAAGAAAAGCTAATCTTAAAAAAACTGTAAGCTAAAAAATGTTAATTTAAACACTTGCTGGGGTGGCTAAGCATGTGGTAATTTGAGCCACACCCAATGCAGTTAATAAAATTGATAAAAAAAAAATAAGTAAAGTGAAATGTTAAAAGATTAGTGATGTAAAAAAAGCCTTTTTCCCTGATGAATAAAGTTTAAAAAAATAAGGAATGCTGTCTTATAGTTTAAGGAGCAATGACCCCCTCCCTTTCTTTGACACAGGTTAAATTGCATTGCTTGTGTGTGTGTGTGTGTAAATAGCTGTAGTGTCATGCAAATTGAGTGAGCTGAGTGAACTGTAAAGAGTAAAATTACCCCTTAGTAATGTACAAATATGTGTATTAAACTGTAATCTTTGTTTTCATAAAAGAAATAGGTTTGAAGAGTTTTCCAATGGGTTATGGTGAAGTATAACTTTCTTGTAGAGATGGGAACCTATAAAAATGTTAGTTTTTTGAGCTGCTCAATATTATTAGCGGCGTTTTACCGTCGGTATGCGGCCGCTAGCGGGGCGGTTTTACCCCCCGCTAGCGGCCGAGAAAGGGTTAAATACCACCGCAAAGCGCCTCCGCAGAGGCGCTTTGCCGGCGGTATAGCCGCGCCGTCCCATTGATTTCAATGGGCAGGAGCGGTAAAGGAGCAGTATACACACCGCTCCTTCACCGCTCCGAAGATGCTGCTAGCAGGACTTTTTTTACCGTCCTGCCAGCGCATCGCTCCAGTGTGCAAGCCCTCGGGGCTTGCACACTGGAATGAAAGCAGCGGCACTTTTTAGGGCGGTTTGCAGGCGCTATTATTAGCGCAATAGCGCCTGCAAACCGCCCCAGTGTGCAAGGGCTCTATAGGTATATCATACATACACCCTGTTCCAAATTATTAGGCCAATTAGATTTTTCTCATTTACCTAAATAATTGCTGTAAACAACAGTCAGCATAATTCTCATGTTATCAACTATTAAGAGTACAGTTCCAATTTTTTAGAACAAACCTCCTAATGATAACAGTTTTTTTTTCAAAATAAAAAACTTACAATGCACTGTTCCAAATTAGTACGCACAGTAAGTTTCAAAACACTTTATAGGTTGTAAAGAACTGAAAATTGTCATTTGTTGTGTTTGCAGCATATTTGCTGAAATCAAAAGCTATTTCAATCAAACTTTGAACAACATTTTAACTTTTTAAACATTTTAACAAAGGACCCCTTATTTGATAGCAGCTTTACAAGTCTTGCATCCATTGAACTTGGGAGTTTTTGGACAGTTTCTGCTTGAATTTGTTTGCAAGATGTCAGAATAGCCTCCCAGAGCTGCTGTTTGGATGTAAACTGCCTCCCACCCTCATAGATCTTTTGCTTGAGGATGCTCCAAAGGTTCTCAATAGGATTGAGGTCAGGGGAGGATGGAGGCCACACCATGACTTTCTCTCCTTTTATCCCCACAGCAGCCATTGATGCAGAGGTATTCTTTGCAGCATGAGATGGTGCATTGTCATGCATGAAGATTATTTTATTATTGAAAGCATAGTTCTTCCTTCTGTACCAGGGAAGAAGGTGGTCAGTCAGGAACTCCACATACTTTTCAGAGGACATCTTTACACCTTCTGTGACCCTAAAGGGGCCGACCAGCTCTCTTCCCATGATTCCGTCCCAAAACATGACTCCACTACTGATGTCGCAGCCTTGTTGGAACAGGGTGGCTGTCCACCAACCATCCACTACTCCATCCATCTGGACCATCCAGGGTTGTACGGCACTCATCAGTGAACAGGACTGTTTGAAAATTAGTCTTCATGTATTTTTCTGCCCAGTGCATCCGTTTCTGCTTGTGAACATTGGTTAGTGGTGGCCGAATGGAAGGATTATGCACAGTTGCGAGACTCTGGAGGACTCTACAGCTTGATGTCCATGGGACTCCAGAGGCAGCAGCAGCTTCAAGTATCTGTTTGCTGCTATGTAATGGTGTTTTAGCAGCTGTTTTCTTGATCCGATGCATGGATCTGGCAGAAATCTTCCCCAATGTGCCTTTATCTGCAGGAAACCAGTCTGTGCTCTGAATCATCCACCAATCTCTTAATAGTGCAATGATCATGCTTAAGTTTTAGTGAAATATCTAATGTTTTCATACCTCGTCCAAGGCATTGAACTATTTCACTCTTTTCGGCAGCACAGAGATCTTTTTTCTTCCCCATATTGCTTGAAAATGGTGCTCCCCTCCTGGAACTCCCTAATTTAGTAGTTTTTCCTTTAATTGGGCTCACCTGGCAATCTAATTATCACAGGTGTCCGAGATTGTTTTCGGTGATCAAAAGAGCCCTGAGACACAATGCCATCCATGAGTTAAACTGAAAAACAAAATATTTAATCTTTGTGACACTGAAATAGAATTTACATTATAATTTGGAACAGGGTGTAAACTCCACATGGTAAAAATTAGTTTGACGTCAAATTATTATTTTTTTTTATATTAGAAAAAGTGCACTGGTATAACAAATAGGAAAGACTTTCTTTATGGAATGTAATGTAATGTATGTTTGTGTTTTCATATGCTAATGTACTTGTTACAGGTATATAACCAGTGGTTTATTTTGTTTCTAGGCAGGAAATTGAATATTTATCACTAAATTTTATCAGTGTTTTATCCATCAGATTTGATAATTGGGTTTCATGGCTTTCAGAACAAAAGGAAATCACAGCTTCCATAGACAACTTTATACAAGATTGTTTTTTTTTTCCTGGTTTGTTGGGTTTCACATGTGAATGTTTTAGGTGTTACATAGCTGTATCCTATTCCCAAAGACCATGCTGATACTTGCAGTTCCAACGCTTTAAAGGGCAAAGGACTGTAGCTATTTTTGTATATGAGGCTTAGGACTGCCTAACCCCCCTGCTGTTATTGTAATTAGTTACACACCCAGCCATGCCTGGCTATTCAAGCTCCACTCATTGCCTCAGGCTAAGGTATGTTAAATGTCCCTAGCAATACATCTGTGTGTCCCCAAGTGTATCTCAAGCACCGTTTCCTGCCCAGTGTCACCATGCAACTCTATTTGCTCCTAGAGTTTCCCTTTTGTCTGGTTTTAGTTGGCTATTTGTTAATATAGGTTTTTCATCGTATTGTATGGTTTTGGGTGAGTCTGGAGAAAAGTTGTGCAGGAAGATTGTGTAGGGTGTTAACAGCCCTTGGCTGTTCCAAGGGCCATCGCTTGCGTTATATATGTGGGCATACTGTAATCTCCTCAGTTAATACCCATAGGGGTCCTTCCTGTGTTAGACTCCTTGCTTACCTTAACTAGTTGTCTGTGTCCTGTATGCCAGGAAGACCAGAACCCCAGTGCTACTCTGTGCCACTGTCATTCATGTAAGTCGTTTCTGAAGAGTGTAGGCAGTTTATTGGTATGGGTTTAAAGATAACATTGAAAAGTCCATAGAAGATTTTATATAAAAGTTGTCTGAAGCAATCAAGAGCAATTCACAGCAGATCTCCACAGGCATAAAGTGAAAGGAAGCCCATCACCATCACCCAAACACACTGACCCTTACCGTCAGCAAGTGGGTTGTGTAGCATAACAATAGAGTGGTAAACACAGGAAACAGGCGTCTCTTTATCCTAGGCTCCTCGCTCCAATAATGCAATAAGGATTAATAGCCAGCGAAAGCACTCCACATTTGCAGCAAAGCATTAAGTGTACGTGTGAACGAAAAGGGAAGGACTCATTGAGCAGACATTCCAGATAATGGCAAATTTATTAAGCACCAATTTCAAATGAACACTCACATTTAGGCAAAAGGATAAAAGCAAAATGAGGAAAGAGGCCAGAGCTTTCTACCGCTGAGACGGTCACAGCTCCTCCGTTCTCTCCGACGCGTCACTCGTCATCTAGCTCTGCCCAGAGGCGCTGTGGCCATCTCAGCGGTAGGAAGCACTGGCCGCTTTCCTCATTTTGCTTTTATCCTTTTGTCTAAATGTGAGTTTACATTTGAAATTGGTGCTTAATAAATTTGCCATTATGTGGAATGTCTGCGCAATGAGTCCTTCCCTTTTTGTTCACATGTACACTTAATGCTTTGCCGCAAATGTGGAGTGCTTTCGCTGGCTGTTAATCCTTATTGCATTATTGGAGCGAGGAGCCTAAGATAAAGAGATGCCTGTTTCCTGTGGTTACCATTTGATTGTTATGCTACACGACCCACTTGCTGACGGTAAGGGCCAGTGTGTTTGGGTGATGATGATGGGCTTCCTTTCACTTTATGCCTGTGGAGATCTGCTGTGAATTGCTCTTGATTGCTTCAGATAACTTTTATATAAAATCTTCTATGGACTTTTCAATAATTTTTTCTATAGCGCTACACCTATATCCCATATATCTTTCTATTGTATCCAACAATACTGTGTCAGCTGCTCATTTCCTGTTGTTTTTCCATATAGTGCAACAAATTCAAGTTTTATAAAAGATAACATTGTCTGATTACTGAATTGATAAAGGAGGAAATTGCTCTGATGGTGACGCACTCTCCTAAACTGGAAATTAAAAAAAAAAAAAGACAGTTTCACCCTACAATACACCTATAAATCCAGTTAAAAAGCTGAATAGCAGTTATAGGTTGGTGCAGGACTTAAGGGTTATAAACAACTTAGTTATACCCATTGCACCCATAGTGTCTGATCTGCCATAATTTCTCAGCTCCATTCCATCTGATGCTGAATATGTCTCTGTGATTTATTTAACAAACGCTTTTTTTTCATCCCTGTGGACAAGGAGACACAGCCAATACTTGCATTATGTTTTAGAAACCACCAGATGACATTGTGTAGAATGCCCAAGGGTTGTGTGGACTCCCCTGTAGTCTACTCAGTGGCCCTCCAGGCAACATTGCGGTCATGGACTCCCCGTCATGGTTCCGTCCTACTCTAATATGTTAATGATTTATTGTTGTGTAGTCCAAAGCAGGTTGCATATGTATCTGTTACATTGGTTAGCAGATAATGGTTACTAAGAAAGATATGCTGTCTTTTCTTGGTATAATTGGTTACTGCTGCCAATGGATACCTGATTGTTCCTACTATGATAAACTCCTGAGACAAGCCACAAATATTGATATGCCAGATTGTGTAAAATGGAATGATGAAATGTGTAATGCTTTTGTATATCCTAAAACTGCAATGGTCACAGCTCCTGGTCTTGGATTACCTGAATATGGCAAGATGTATTACTTACTTGCTAGGGACAACTGTGAAACCATGATGGGAGTCCTAGCACAGGAGCATGGGGGCAAACTTCACCCTATTACATTTTGTTCAAGGGTTGTGCCTATGCTGGTACTGGGCATGGCGGCGTGTCTCTGAGCTTTAGCATCTTGTGCGATGGTTGCGGAGATGGCTACTTCATTCACCCTGGGTCATGCAACCACACTACACACTACTCACAATGTGTCTCACAATAGGAAATGGAACATTAAAGGAGTGCAAAAAAAACCTTGAATTAGGGCTTATCTGCCAGGTGAGGAGACCATGCATACCCGTAGCTAGTACACCCCTATTTATCTCACAATATCATGGGGTAGGACACAGAGGCTGGCTGGTTACATATGGGTTATTAAATAAAGATTTTTTCATCCCCTGTCTTTCCTCATTTAGTAAAATCACATGTTGCAAGATGCACAAACAGTAGTCAGAAACCTTACACAGGAAATAATCCCAAGATGGGGCTGTCCACTTCAAATGAAGTCAGACAATGGTCCTGCCTCCATAGCGAAAGTGTGTCAAGATTTAGTGAAAACACTGAAGATTGACTGGAAGTTTCACATCCGATACCACCCCCAGAGTTCAGGGATAGTAAAAAGAATGAATAGGACACTTAAAGATAAAATCAGGAAAACCACAGGGGGACTTTCAACGGATGGAAAAAGGTACTTCCTGCAGTCCTCACAGAGGTAAGAATGACTCCCTCTAAAACCACGAGTTAATCCCCTTTTGAGGTCCTGATGGGCAGACCCTTCCCCACCAGATGGGCTAGACAGCCATTGTTAGCCAATGTTAGAAATCTTGATCTCATACAGGAGGAGTATGTTAAGAAAGTGATTGAAACTTTGGATAGAGTTGAAAAACGTGAAATCCTCTCCAGGTGGGAGACATCATAGTGGTTCAACAACTGAATCATACCAAGAAGCAAGAGTACCTTTTTGGATCCCCGACTACAGTGATCACGGGTTCCAAACAGCCATTCTGGTAGAGGGACAACAGGCTTGGATCCATGCCAGTCGTGTGAAGAAGGTGAACCAAACACATAAGACACAAGATAAAGCACAGAGAGGTGAAGCAGGTGATTCAAATCCTCGAAAATAAAAAAAAAGCAGCACTCAATGGGACCAGTAGTAAAGAACTATTGCTGATGGTATAATCAATAAAGTTCATTTATTGGATGCATGCTGAGATTTGAAATGAAAAACAACTGTCAATGAAAAAATGAGATGATAAAATTATTAGACTTCGTAAGCACATCTCATTATCATGGTTGAAGTAATCCGAAAATTAGTATATACGATACCAGCATGACTTCCAGATGACAAGGGGTTAATGTCATCTGGAAGTCATGGTGGTATTGTATATACTAATTTTCGAATTACTTCAACTAATCTAATAATTTTATCATCTCATTTTTTCATTGACAGTTGTTTTTCATTTCAAATCTCAGCATGCATCCAATAAATGAACTTTATTGATGATACCATCAGCAATAGTTCTTTACTACTGGTCCCATTGAGCACTGCATTTTTGTTTATTTTTGATGTCTACTTTTCTTCCAGAAGTTTGCAGCTGCACTGGTGTCCAGCTATTCCTTGCATAATTGTTATGACATGACAAAAGTTTCTAATGACTGCCAGTTTTAGCGCTTCATAATAGGGATGAGCTTCGTGTTTGAGTCGAACCCATGTTCGACTCAAACATCGTGTGTTCGTTCGTTCGCCAAATTACGAATGATAGGGGCCGTTCGTGCCAAATTCGAGTGGCGCGTCATGGCTCATAATTCACTGAGGCATCGCAGTGCATTGCTGGCGGATGATTGGATAAGAATGCACTATGACCTGCATGCTTGGCCAATCACGGTGCCGTCTGAACAGAGAGCCATAATTGGCCAAAGCCAAGGAGGCTTTGGCCAATGATGGCTCAGGGGATTTAGTACACGCCCCACACTATATAAGGCCGCCTGCATGGCGGCCCTGTATAGCGTGTTTCGGTGTTCAGATAGAGAGATAGAGAGAGAGACAGACAGTGTTATTTGATTTAAGTTAGATAAAGTAGGCAGGTTACATTGTATTGTGTAAATATATATGCATCCCAGGTGTTGTGTGTGTGTGTATATATATATATATATATATATATATATATATATATATATATATATATATATATATATATATATATATATACACTGTATTCAGTTTAGCTAGATACTGTTCTTCTCTTCCTGCACAGTCTCACCTACAGTATAGCAACCTGCAGTCAGGTGCTTGTGTAGGCTCATTGAAGTATTTCCAGCTACTGTACTGTGTACCCTGCACAGTCTCACCTACAGTATAGCAACCTGTAGCCAGGTGCTTGTGTAGGCTCATGGAAGTATTTCCAGCTACTGTACTGTGTACCCTGCACAGTCTCACCTACAGTATAGCAAACTGCCGCCAGATGCTCGTGTAGGCTCATTGAAGTATTTCCAGCTACTGTACTGTGTACCCTGCACAGTCTCAACTACAGTATAGCAACCTGCAGCCAGGTGCTTGTGTAGGCTCATTGAAGTATTTCCAGCTACTGTACTGTGTACCCTGCACAGTCTCACCTACAGTATAGCAACCTGCAGCCAGGTGCTTGTGTAGGCTCATTGAAGTACTTCCAGCTACTGTACTGCGTACCCTGCACAGTCTTACCTACAGTATAGCAAACTGCAGCCAGGTGCTTGTGTAGGCTCATTGAAGTACTTCCAGTTACTGTACTGCGTACCCTGCACAGTCTCACCTACAGTATAGCAACCTGCAGCCAGGTGCTTGTGTAGGAACATTGAAGTATTTCCAGCTACTGTACTGTGTACCCTGCACAGTCTCACCTGCAGTATAGCTACATGCAACCAGGTGCTTGTGTAGGCTCACTGAAGTATTTCCAGCTACTGTACTGTGTACCCTGCACAGTCTCACCTACAGTATAGCTACCTGCAGCCAGGTGCATGTGTAGGCTCATTGAAGTATTTCCAGCTACTGTACTGTGTACCCTGCACAGTCTCACCTACAGTAAAGCTAACTGCAGCCAGGTGCTTGTGTAGGCTCATTGAAATATTTCCAGCTACCGTACTGTGTACCCAGCACAGTCTCACCTACAGTATAGCAACCTGCAGCCAGGTGTTTGTGTAGGCTCATTGAAGTATTTCCAGCTACTGTACTGTGTACCCTGCAGTGCATAGTCTCACCTACAGTAAAGCTACCTGCAGCCAGGTGCTTGTGTAGGCTCATTATAGTATTTCCAGCTACTGTACTGTGTACTCTGCACAGTCTCACCTACAGTATAGCTACCTGCAGCCAGGTGCTTGTGTAGGCTCATTGAAGTATTTCCAGCTACTGTACTATGTACCCAGCACAGTCTCACCTACAGTATAGCAACCTGCAGCCAGGTGATTGTGTAGGCTCATTATAGAATTTCCAGCTACTGTACTGTGTACCCTGCACAGTCTCACCTACAGTATAGCTACCTGAAGCCAGGTGCTTGTGTAGGCTCAGTGAAGTATTTCCAGCTACTGTACTGTGCACCCTGCACAGTCTCACCTACAGTATAGCAACTTGCAGCCAGGTGCTTGTGTAGGCTCATTGAAGTATTTCCAGCTACTGTACTGTGTACCCTGCACAGTCTCATTTACAGTATAACAACCTGCAGCCAGATGCTTGTGTAGGCTCATTGAAATATTTCCAGCTACCGTACTGTGTACCCAGCACAGTCTCACCTACAGTATAGCAACCTGCAGCGGGGTGTTTGTGTAGGCTCATTGAAGTATTTCCAGCTACTGTACTGTGTACCCTGCACAGTCTCACCTACAGTAAAGCTACCTGCAGCCAGGTGCTTGTGTAGGCTCATTATAGTATTTCCAGCTACTGTACTGTGTACTCTGCACAGTCTCACCTACAGTATAGCTACCTGCAGCCAGGTGCTTGAGTAGGCTCATTGAAGTATTTCCAGCTACTGTACTATGTACCCAGCACAGTCTCACCTACAGTATAGCAACCTGCAGCCAGGTGATTGTGTAGGCTCATTAAAGTATTTCCAACAACTGTACTGTGTACCCTGCACAGTCTCACCCACAGTATAGCAACCTGCAGCCAGGTGCTTGTGTAGGCTCATGGAAGTATTTCCAGCTACTGTACTGTGTACCATGCACAGTCTCACCTACAGTATAGCAACCTGCAGCCAGGTACTTGAGTAGACAGTTGTTTTTCATTTCAAATCTCAGCATGCATCCAATAAATGAACTTTATTGATGATACCATCAGCAATAGTTCTTTACTACTGGTCCCATTGAGCACTGCATTTTTGTTTATTTTTGATGTCTACTTTTCTTCCAGAAGTTTGCAGCTGCACTGGTGTCCAGCTAATCCTTGCATAATTGTTATGACATGACAAAAGTTTCTAATGACTGCCAGTTTTAGCGATTCAGAATAGGGATGAGCTTCGTGTTTGAGTCGAACCCATGTTCGACTCAAACATCGTGTGTTCGTTCGTTCACCAAATTACGAATGATAGGGGCCGTTCGTGCCAAATTCGAGTGGCACGTCACGGCTCATAATTCACTGAGGCATCGCAGTGCATTGCTGGCGGATGATTGGATAAGAATGCACTATGACCTGCATGCTTGGCCAATCACGGTGCCGTCTGAACAGAGAGCCATAATTGGCCAAAGCCAAGGAGGCTTTGGCCAATGATGGCTCAGGGGATTTAGTACACGCCCCACACTATATAAGGCCGTCTGCACGGCGGCCCTGTATAGCGTGTTTCGGTGTTCAGATAGAGAGAGAGACAGACAGTGTTATTTGATTTAAGTTAGATAAAGTAGGCAGGTTACATTGTATTGTGTAAATATACACTGTATAAACAATATAGCTAACTGCAGCTAGGTGCTTGTGTAGGCTCATTGAAGTTTTTCCAGCTACTGTACCTTGTACCCTGAACAAACTCACCTATAGTATAGCAACCTGCAGCCAGGTGCTTGTGTAGGCTCATTATAGAATTTCCAGCTACTGTACTGCGTACATTGCACAGTCTAACCTACAGTATAGCTACATGAAGCCAGGTGCTTGTGTAGGCTCATTGAAGTATTTCCAGCTACTGTAATGTGTACCCTGCACAGTCTCACCTACAGTATAGCAACCTGCAGCCAGGTGCTTGTGAAGGCTCATGGAAGTATTTCCAGCTACTGTACTGTGTACACCTGCACAGCCTCACCCACAGTATAGCAACCTGCAGCCAGGTGCTTGTGTAGGCTCATTATAGAATTTCCAGCTACTGTACTGTGTACCCTGCACAGTCTCACCTACAGTATAGCTACCTGAAGCCAGGTGCTTGTGTAGGCTCAGTGAAGTATTTCCAGCTACTGTACTGTGCACACTGCACAGTCTCACCTACAGTATAGCAACTTGCAGCCAGGTGCTTGTGTAGGCTCATTGAAGTATTTCCAGCTACTGTACTGTGTACCCTGCACAGTCTCATTTACAGTATAACAACCTGCAGCCAGGTGCTTGTGTAGGCTCATGGAAGTATTTGCAGCTACTGTACTGTGTACCCTGCACAATCTGACCTACAGTATAGCAACCTGCAGCCAGGTGCTTGTGTAGGCTCATTGAAGTATTTCCAGCTACTGTACTGAGTACCCTGCACAGTCTCACCTACAGTATAGCAACCTGCAGCCAGGTGCTTGTGTAGGCTCATTATAGTATTTCCAGCTACTGTACTGTGTACCCAGCACAGTCTCACCTACAGTATAGCTAACTGCAGCCAGGTGCTTGTGTAGGCTCATTGAAGTATTTCCAGTTACCGTACTGTGTACCAAGCACAGTCTCACCTACAGTATAGCAACATGCAGCCAGGTGTTTGTGTAGGCTCATTGAAGTATTTCCAGCTACTGTACTGTGTACCCTACACAGTCTCACCTACAGTATAGCTAACTGCAGCCTGGTGCTTGTGTAGGCTCATTATAGTATTTCCAGCTACTGTACTGTGTACTCTGCACAGTCTCACCTACAGTATAGCAAACTGCAGCCAGGTGCTTGTGCAGGATCACTGAAATATTTCCAGCTACTGTACTGTGTACCCTGCACAGTCTCACCTACAATAAAGCTACCTGCAACCAGGTGCTTGTGTAGACTCAATGAAGTATTTCCAACTACTGTACCGTGTACCCTGCACAGTCTCACCAACAGTATAGCAACCTGCAGCCAGGTGCTTGTGTAGGCTCATTGAAGTATTTCCAGCTACTGTACTGAGTACCCTGCACAGTCTCACCTACAGTATAGCAACCTGCAGCCAGGTGCTTGTGTAGGCTCATGGAAGCATTTCCAGCTACTGTACCGCGTACCCTGCACAGTCTCACCTACAGTATAACAACCTGCAGCCAGGTGCTTGTGTAGGCTCATGGAAGTATTTCCAGCTACTGTACTGCGTACCCTGCACAGTCTCACCTACAGTATAGCAACCTGCAGCCAGTTGCTTGTGTAGGCTCATTGAAGTATTTCCAGCTACTGTACTGTGTACCCTGCACAGTCTCACCTACAGTATAGCTACCTGCAGCCAGGTGCTTATGTAGGCTCATTATAGTATTTCCAGCTACTGTACTGTGTACTCTGCACAGTCTCACCTACAGTATAGCTACCTGCAGCCAGGTGCTTGGGTAGGCTCATTGAAGTATTTCCAGCTACTGTACTGTGTACCCTGCACAGTCTCACCTACAGTATAGCAACCTGCAGCCAGGTGCTTGTGTAGGCTCATTGAAGTATTTCCAGCTACTGTACTACGTACCTTGCACAGTCTCACCTACAGTATAGCAACCTGCAGCCAGGTGCTTGTGTAGGCTCATTGAAGTATTTCCAGCTACTGTACTGTGTACTCTGCACAGTCTCACCTACAGTATAGCTACCTTCAGCCAGGTGCTTGTGTAGGCTCATTGAAGTATTTCCAGCTACTGTACTGTGTATCCAGCACAGTCTCACCAACAGTATAGCTAACTGCAGCTAGGTGCTTGTGTAGGCTCATTGAAGTATTTCCAGCTACTGTACTGTGTACCCAGCAAAGTCTCACCTACAGTATAGCAACCTGCAGCCAGGTATTTGTGTAGGCTCATTGAAGTATTTCCAGCTACTGTACTGTGTAGCCTACACAGTCTCACCTACAGTATAGCTACCTGCAGCCAGGTGCTTGTGTAGGCTCATTATAGTATTTCCAGCTACTGTACTGTGTACCCTGTACAGTCTCACCTACAGTATAGAAACTGCAGCCAGGTGCTTGTGTAGGATCATTGAAATATTTCCAGCTACTATACTGTGTACCCTGCACAGTCTCACCTACAGCATAGCTACCTGCAGCCAGGTGCTTGTGTAGGCTCATGGAAGTATTTCCAACTACTGTACTGCGTACCCTGCACAGTCTCACCTACAGTATAGCAACCTGCAGCCAGGTGCTTGTGTAGGATCATTGAAGTATTTCCAGCTACTGTACTGTGTACCCTGCACAGTCTCACCTACAGTATAGCTACCTGCAACCAGGTGCTTGTGTAGATTCATTGAAGTATTTCCAGCTACTGTACCTTGTATCCTGAACAAACTCACCTACAGTATAGCAACCTGCAGCCAGGGGCTTGTGTAGGCTCATTATAGAATTTCCAGCTACTGTACTGCGTACATTGCACAGTCTCACCTACAGTATAGCTACATGAAGCCAGGTGCTTGTGTAGGCTCATTGAAGTATTTACAGCTACTGTACTGTGTACCCTGCACAGTCTCACCTACAGTATAGCAACCTGCAGCCAGGTGCTTGTAAAGGCTCATGGAAGTATTTCCAGCTACTGTATTGTGTACACCTGCACAGCCTCACCCACAGTATAGCAACCTGCAGCCAGGTGCTTGTGTAGGCTCATTATAGAATTTCCAGCAACTGTACTGTGTACCCTGCACAATCTCAATTACAGTATAGCTACCTGCAACCAGGTGCTTGTGTAGACTCATTGAAGTATTTCCAGCTACTGTACCATGTACCCTGCACAGTCTCACCTACAGTATAGCAACCTGCAGCCAGGTGCTTGTGTAGACTCATTATAGAATTTCCAGCTACTGTACTGTGTACCCTGCACAGTCTCACCTACAGTATCGCAACCTGCAGCCAGGTGCTTGTGTAGGCTCATTGAAGTATTTCCAGCTACTGTACTGTGCACCCTGCACAGTCACACCTACAGTGTAGCAACTTGCAGCCAGGTGCTTGTGTAGGCTCATTGAAGTATATCCAGCTACTGTACTGTGTACCCTGCACAGTCTCATTTACAGTATAACAACCTGCAGCCAGGTGCTTGTGTAGGCTCATGGAAGTATTTCCAGCTACTGTACTGTGTACCCTGCACAGTCTCACCTACAGTATAGCTGCCTGCAGCCAGGTGCTTGTGTAGGCTCATGGAAGTATTTGCAGCTACTGCACTGTGTACCCTGCACAATCTGACCTACAGTATAGCAACCTGCAGCCAGGTGCTTGTGTAGGTTCATTGAAGTATTTCCAGCTACTGTACTGAGTACCCTGCACAGTCTCACCTACAGTATGGCAACCTGCAGCCAGGTGATTGTGTAGGCACATTGAAGTATTTCCAGCTACTGTACTGCGTACCCTGCAAAGTCTCACATACAGTATAGCAACATGCAGCCAGGTGCTTGTGTAGGCTCATTGAAGTATTTCCAGCTACTGTACTGTGTACCCAGCACAGTCTCACCTACAGTATAGCAACCTGAAGCCAGGTGTTTGGTAGGCTCATTGAAGTATTTACAGCTACTGTACTGTGTACCCTGCACAGTCTCACCTACAGTATAGCTACCTGCAGCCAGGTGCTTATGTAGGCTCATTATAGTATTTCCAGCTACTGTACTGTGTACTCTACACAGTCTCACCTACAGTATACCTACCTGCAGCCAGGTGCTTGTGTAGGCTCATTAAAGTATTTCCAGCTACTGTACTGTGTACCCAGCACAGTCTCACCAACAGTATAGCAACCTGCAGCCACGTGCTTGTGTAGGCTCATTGAAGTATTTCCAGCTACTGTACTGTGTACCCTGCACAGTCTCACCTACAGTATAGCAACTTGCAGCCAGGTGCTTGTGTAGGCTCATTGAAGTATTTCCAGCTACTGTACTACGTGCCCTGCACAGTCTCACCTACAGTATAGCAACCTGCAGCCAGGTGCTTGTGTAGGCTCATTGAAGTATTTCCAACTACTGTACTGCGTACCCTGCACAGTCTCACCTACAGTATAGCAACCTGCAGCCAGGTGCTTGTGTATGCTCATTGAAGTATTTCCAGTTACTGTACGGTGTACTCTGCACAGTCTCACTTACAGTATAGCTACCTGCAGACAGGTGCTTGTGTAGGCTCATTGAAGTATTTCCAGCTACTGTACTGTGTAACCAGCACAGTCTCACCTACAGTATAGCTAACTGCAGCCAGGTGCTTGTGTAGGCTCATTGAAGTATTTCCTGTTACCGTACTGTGTACCAAGCACAGTCTCACCTACAGTATAGCAACATGCAGCCAGGTGTTTGTGTAGGCTCATTGAAGTATTTCCAGCTACTGTACTGTGTACCCTACACAGTCTCACCTACAGTATAGCAACCTGCAGCCAGGTGCTTGTGTAGGCTCATTATAGTATTTCCAGCTACTGTACTGTGTACTCTGCACAGTCTCACCTACAGTATAGCAAACTGCAGCCAGGTGCTTGTGTAGGATCACTGAAATATTTCCAGCTACTGTACTGTGTACCCTGCAAAGTCTCACCTACAATAAAGCTACCTGCAACCAGGTGCTTGTGTAGACTCATTGAAGTATTTCCAACTACTGTACCGTGTACCCTGCACAGTCTCACCTACAGTATAGCAACCTGCAGCCAGGTGCTTGTGTAGGCTCATTATAGAATTTCCAGCTACTGTACTGTGTACCCTGCACAGTCTCACCTACAGTATAGCTAACTGCAGCCAGGTGCTTGTGTAGGCTCATGGAAGTATTTCCAGCTACTATACTGCATACCCTGAACAGTCTCACCTACAGTATAGCAACCTGCAGCCTGGTGCTTGTGTAGGATCATTGAAGTATTTCCAGCTACTGTACCTTGTACCCTGAACAAACTCACCTACAGTATAGCAACCTGCAGCCAGGTGCTTGTGAATGCTCATGGAAGTATTTCCAGCTACTCTGCTGTGTACCCTGCACAGTCTCACCCACAGTATAGCAACCTGCAGCCAGGTGCTTGTGTAGGCTCATTGAAATATTTCCAGCTACTGTACTGTGTACCATGCTCAGTCTCACCTAAAGTATAGCAACCTGCAGCCAGGTGCTTGAGTAGGCTCATGGAAGTATTTCCAGCTACTGTACTGTGTACCCTGCACAGTCTCACCTACAGTATAGCAACCTGCAGCCAGGTGCTTGTGTAGGCTCATTGAAGTATTTCCAGCTACTGTACTGTGTACCCTGCACTGTCTCACGTACAGTATAGCAAACTGCAGCCAGGTGCTCGTGTAGGCTCATTGAAGTATTTCCAGCTACTGTACTGTGTACCTGCACAGTCTCACCTACAGTATAGCAACGTTCAGCCAGGTGCTTGTGTAGGCTCATTGAAGTATTTCCAGCTACTGTACTGTGTACCATGCACAGTCTCACCTACAGTATAGCAACCTGCAGCCAGGTGCTTGTGTAGGCTCACTGAAGTATTTCCAGCTACTGTACTGTGTACTCTGCACAGTCTCACCCACAGTATAGCAACCTGCAGCCAGGTGCTTGTGTAGGCTCATTGAAGTATTTCCAGCTACTGTACTGTGTACCATGCACAGTCTCACCTACAGTATAGCAACGTTAAGCCAGGTGCTTGTGTAGGCTCATTGAAGTGTTTCCAGCTACTTACTGCGTACCCTGCACAGTCTCACCTATAGTATAGCAACCTTCAGCCAGGTGCTTGTGTACGCTCATTGAAGTATTTCCAGCTACTGTACTGTGTACTCTGCACAGTCTCACCTACAGTATAGCAACCTGCAGCCAGGTGCTAGTGTAGGCTCATTGAACTATTTCCAGCTACTGTACTGTGTACCCTGCACAGTCTCACCTACAGTATAGCTACCTGCAACCAGGTGCTTGTGTAGAGTCATTGAAGTATTTCCAGCTACTGTACCATGTACCCTGCACAGTCTCACCTACAGTATAGCTACTTGCAACCAGGTGCTTGTGTAGGCTCATTGAAGTATTTCCAGCTACTTTACTATGTACCCTGCACAGTCTCACCTACAGTATAGCAACCTGTAGCCAGGTGCTTTTCTAGGCTCATGGAAGTATTTCCAGCTACTGTACTGTGTACACTGCACAGTCTAACCTACAGTACAGCAACCTGCAGCCAGGTGCTTGTGTAGGTTCATTGAAGTATTTCCAGCTACTGTACTGTTTACCATTCACAGTCTCACCTACAGTATAGCAACCTGCAGCCAGGTGCTTGAGTAGGCTCATGGAAGTATTTCCAGCTACTGTACTGTGTACCCTGCACAGTCTCACCTACAGTATCGCAACCTGCAGCCAGGTGCTTGTGTAGGCTCATTGAAGTATTTCCAGCTACTGTACTGTGTACCCTGCACAGTCTCACCTACAGTATAGCAAACTGCAGCCAGGTGCTCGTGTAGGCTCATTGAAGTATTTGCAGCTACTGTACTGTGTACCTTCACAGTCTCACCTACAGTATAGCAATCTGCAACCAGGTGCTTGTGTAGGCTCATTGAAGTATTTCCAGCTACTGTACTGAGTACCCTGCACAGTCTCACCTACAGTATAGCAACCTGCAGCCAGGTGCTTGTGTACATAGTTAAATAGTTACATAGTAGGTGAGGTTGAAAAAAGACACAAGTCCATCAAGTCCAACCTATGTGTGTGATTATGTGTCAGTATTTCATTACATATCCCTGTATGTTGCGGTCATTCAGGTGATTATCTAATAGTTTCTTGAAGCTATCAATGCTCCCCACTGAGACCACCGCCTGTGTAATTGAATTCCACATCCTTCCCGCTCTTACAGTAAAGAACCCTCTACGTAGTTTAAGGTTAAACCTCTTTTCTTCTAATTGTAATGAGTGGCCACGAGTCTTATTAAACTCTCTTCTGCAAAAAAGTTTTATCCCTATTGTGGGGTCACCAGTACAGTATTTGTAAATTGAAATCATATCCCCTCTCAAGCGTCTCTTCTCCAGAGAGAATAAGTTCAGAGCTCGCAACCTTTCCTCATAACTAAGATCCTCCAGACCCTTTATTAGCTTTGTTGCCCTTCTTTGTACTCGCTCCATTTCCAGTACATCCCTCCTGAGGACTGGTGCCCAGAACTGGACAGCATACTCCAGGTGTGGCCGGACCAGAGTTTTGTAGAGCGGGAGAATTATCGTTTTATCTCTGGAGTTGATCCCCCTTTTAATGCATACCAATATTCTGTTTGCTTTATTAGCAGCAGCTTGGCATTGCATGCCATTGCTAAGCCTATCATCTACTAGGAACCCCAGGTCCTTTTCCATCCTAGATTCCCCCAGAGGTTCTCCCCCCAGTGTATAAATTGAATTCATATTTTTGCCACCCAAATGCATTATTTTACAATTTTCTACATTGAACCTCATTTGCCATGTAGTCGCCCACCCCATTAATTTGTTCAGGTCTTTTTGCAAGATTTCCACATTCTGTGGAGAAGTTATTGCCCTGCTTAGCTTAGTATCGTCTGCAAATACAGAGATTGAACTGTTTATCCCATCCTCCAGATCGTTTATGTACAAATTAAATAGGATTGGTCCCAGCACAGAACCCTGGGGAACCCCACTACCCAACCCTGACCATTCTGAGTACTCCACATTTATCACCACCCTCTGAACACGCCCTTGTAGCCAGTTTTCAATCCATGTACTCACCCTATGGTCCATGCCAACGCACCTTATTTTGTACAGTAAACGTTTATGGGGAACTGTGTCAAATGCTTTTGCAAAATCCAGATACACCACGTCTACGGGCCTTCCTTTATCTAGATGGCAACTCACCTCCTCATAGAAGGTTAATAGATTGGTTTGTCAAGAACGATTCTTCATGAATCCATGCTGATTACTGCTAATGATATCATTCTTATTACTAAAATCATGTATATAGTCCCTTATCATCCCCTCCAAGAGTTTACATACTATTGAGGTTAGGCTAACTGGTCTGTAATTCCCAGGGATGTTTTTTGGGCCCTTTTTAAATATTGGTGCTACATTGGCTTTTCTCCAATCAGCTGGTACCATTCCAGTCAATAGACAGTCTGTAAAAATTAGGAACAACGGTCTGGCAACCAGGTGCTTGTGTAGGCTTATTGAAGTATTTCCAGCTACTTTACTGTGTACCCTGCACAGTCTCACCTACAGTATAGCAACCTGTAGCCAGGTGCTTTTTTAGGCTCATGGAAGTATTTCCAGCTACTGTACTGTGTACACTGCACAGTCTCACCTACAGTATAGCAACCTGCAGCCAAGGTGCTTGTGTAGGCTCATTATAGAATTTCCAGCTACTGTACTGTTTACCCTGCACAGTCTCACCTACAGTATAGCAACCTGCAGCCAGGTGCTTGTGTAGGCTCATTGAAGTATTTCCAGCTACTGTACTGCGTACCCTGCACAGTCTCACCTACAGTATAGCAACCTGCAGCCAGGTGCTTGTGTAGGCTCATTATAGAATTTCCAGCTACTGTACTGTGTACCCTGCACAGTCTCACCTACAGTATAGCAACCTGCAGCCAGGTGCTTGTGTAGGCTCATTATAGAATTTCCAGCTACTGTACTGTGTACCCTGCACAGTCTCACCTACAGTATAGCTACCTGAAGCCAGATGCTTGTGTAGGCTCATTGAAGTATTTCCAGCTACTGTACTGTGTACCCTGCACAGTCTCACCTACAGTATAGCAACCTGTAGGCAGGTGCTTTTGTAAGCTCATGGAAGTATTTCCAGCTACTTTACTGTGTACACTGCACAGTCTCACCTACAGTATAGCAACCTGCAGCCAGGTGCTTGTGTAGGCTCATTATAGAATTTCCAGCTACTTTACTGTGTACCCTGCACAGTCTCACCTACAGTATAGCTACCTGAAGCCAGGTGCTTGTGTAGGCTCATGGAAGTATTTCCAGCTACTGTACTGTGTACCCTGCACAGTCTCACCTACAGTATAGCAACCTGCAGCCAGGTGCTTGAGTAGGCTCATGGAAGTATTTTCAGCTACTGTACTGTGTACCCTGCACAGTCTCACCTACAGTATAGCAACCTGCAGCCAGGTGCTTGTGTAGGCTCATTGAAGTATTTCCAGCTACTGTACTGTGTACCCTGCACAGTTTCACCTACAGTATAGCAAACTGCAGCCAGGTGCTCGTGTAGGCTCATTGAAGTATTTCCAGCTACTGTACTGTGTACCTGCACAGTCTCACCTACAGTATAGCAATCTGCAACCAGGTGCTTGTGTAGGCTCATTGAAGTATTTCCAGCTACTGTACTGAGTACCCTGCACAGTCTCACCTACAGTATAGCAACCTGCAGCCAGGTGCTTGTGTACATAGTTACATAGTAGGTGAGGTTGAAAAAAGACACAAGTCCATCAAATCCAACCTATGTGTGTGATTATGTGTCAGTATTTCATTACATATCCCTGTATGTTGCGGTCATTCACGTGATTATCTAATAGTTTCTTGAAGCTATCAATGCTCCCCGCTGAGACCACCGCCTGTGGAAGGGAATTCCACATCCTTGCCGCTTTTACAGTAAAGAACCCTCTACGTAGTTTAAGGTTAAACCTCTTTTCTTCTAATTGTAATGAGTGGCCACGAGTCTTATTAAACTCTCTTCTGCAAAAAAGTTTTATCCCTATTGTGGGGTCACCAGTACAGTATTTGTAAATTGAAATCATATCCCCTCTCAAGCGTCTCTTCTCCAGAGAGAATAAGTTCAGAGCTCGCAACCTTTCCTCATAACTAAGATCCTCCAGACCCTTTATTAGCTTTGTTGCCCTTCTTTGTACTCGCTTCATTTCCAGTACATCCCTCCTGAGGACTGGTGCCCAGAACTGGACAGCATACTCCAGGTGCGGCTGGACCAGAGTCTTGTAGAGTGGGAGAATTATCGTTTTATCTCTGGAGTTGATCCCCCTTTTAATGCATGCCAATATTCTGTTTGCTTTATTAGCAGCAGCTTGGCATTGCATGCCATTGCTAAGCCTATCATCTACTAGGACCCCCAGGTCCTTTTCCATTCTAGATTCCCCCAGAGGTTCTCCCCCCAGTGTATAAATTGCATTCATATTTTTGCCACCCAAATGCATTATTTTACATTTTTCTACATTGAACCTCATTTGCCATGTAGTCGCCCACCCCATTAATTTGTTCAGGTCTTTTTGCAAGATTTCCACATCCTGCGGAGAAGTTATTGCCCTACTTAGCTTAGTATCGTCTGCAAATACAGAGATTGAACTGTTTATCCCATCCTCCAGATCGTTTATGAACAAATTAAATAGGATTGGTCCCAGCACAGAACCCTGGGGAACCCCACTACCCACCCCTGACCATTCTGAGTACTCCCCATTTATCACCACCCTCTGAACACGCCCTTGTAGCCAGTTTTCAATACATGTACTCACCCTATGGTCCATGCCAATGCACCTTATTTTGTACAGTAAACGTTTATGGGGAACTGTGTCAAATACTTTTGCAAAATCCAGATACACCACGTCTACGGGCCTTCCTTTATCTAGATGGCAACTCACCTCCTCATAGAAGGTTAATAGATTGGTTTGTCAAGAACGATTCTTCATGAATCCATGCTGATTACTGCTAATGATATCATTCTTATTACTAAAATCATGTATATAGTCCCTTATCATCCCCTCCAAGAGTTTACATACTATTGAGGTTAGGCTAACTGGTCTGTAATTCCCAGGGATGTTTTTTGGGCCCTTTTTAAATATTGGTGCTACATTGGCTTTTCTCCAATCAGCTGGTACCATTCCAGTCAATAGACAGTCTGTAAAAATTAGGAACAACGGTCTGGCAACCAGGTGCTTGTGTAGGCTTATTGAAGTATTTCCAGCTACTTTACTGTGTACCCTGCACAGTCTCACCTACAGTATAGCAACCTGTAGCCAGGTGCTTTTTTAGGCTCATGGAAGTATTTCCAGCTACTGTACTGTGTACACTGCACAGTCTCACCTACAGTATAGCAACCTGCAGCCAAGGTGCTTGTGTAGGCTCATTATAGAATTTCCAGCTACTGTACTGTTTACCCTGCACAGTCTCACCTACAGTATAGCAACCTGCAGCCAGGTGCTTGTGTAGGCTCATTGAAGTATTTCCAGCTACTGTACTGCGTACCCTGCACAGTCTCACCTACAGTATAGCAACCTGCAGCCAGGTGCTTGTGTAGGCTCATTATAGAATTTCCAGCTACTGTACTGTGTACCCTGCACAGTCTCACCTACAGTATAGCAACCTGCAGCCAGGTGCTTGTGTAGGCTCATTATAGAATTTCCAGCTACTGTACTGTGTACCCTGCACAGTCTCACCTACAGTATAGCTACCTGAAGCCAGATGCTTGTGTAGGCTCATTGAAGTATTTCTAGCTACTGTACTGTGTACCCTGCACAGTCTCACCTACAGTATAGCAACCTGTAGGCAGGTGCTTTTGTAAGCTCATGGAAGTATTTCCAGCTACTGTACTGTGTACACTGCACAGTCTCACCTACAGTATAGCAACCTGCAGCCAGGTGCTTGTGTAGGCTCATTATAGAATTTCCAGCTACTTTACTGTGTACCCTGCACAGTCTCACCTACAGTATAGCTACCTGAAGCCAGGTGCTTGTGTAGGCTCATGGAAGTATTTCCAGCTACTGTACTGTGTACCCTGCACAGTCTCACCTACAGTATAGCAACCTGCAGCCAGGTGCTTGAGTAGGCTCATGGAAGTATTTTCAGCTACTGTACTGTGTACCCTGCACAGTCTCACCTACAGTATAGCAACCTGCAGCCAGGTGCTTGTGTAGGCTACTGTACTGAGTACCCTGCACAGTCTCACCTACAGTATAGCAACCTGCAGCCAGGTGCTTGTGTACATAGTTACATAGTAGGTGAGGTTGAAAAAAGACACAAGTCCATCAAATCCAACCTATGTGTGTGATTATGTGTCAGTATTTCATTACATATCCCTGTATGTTGCGGTCATTCACGTGATTATCTAATAGTTTCTTGAAGCTATCAATGCTCCCCGCTGAGACCACCGCCTGTGGAAGGGAATTCCACATCCTTGCCGCTTTTACAGTAAAGAACCCTCTACGTAGTTTAAGGTTAAACCTCTTTTCTTCTAATTGTAATGAGTGGCCACGAGTCTTATTAAACTCTCTTCTGCAAAAAAGTTTTATCCCTATTGTGGGGTCACCAGTACAGTATTTGTAAATTGAAATCATATCCCCTCTCAAGCGTCTCTTCTCCAGAGAGAATAAGTTCAGAGCTCGCAACCTTTCCTCATAACTAAGATCCTCCAGACCCTTTATTAGCTTTGTTGCCCTTCTTTGTACTCGCTTCATTTCCAGTACATCCCTCCTGAGGACTGGTGCCCAGAACTGGACAGCATACTCCAGGTGCGGCTGGACCAGAGTCTTGTAGAGTGGGAGAATTATCGTTTTATCTCTGGAGTTGATCCCCCTTTTAATGCATGCCAATATTCTGTTTGCTTTATTAGCAGCAGCTTGGCATTGCATGCCATTGCTAAGCCTATCATCTACTAGGACCCCCAGGTCCTTTTCCATTCTAGATTCCCCCAGAGGTTCTCCCCCCAGTGTATAAATTGCATTCATATTTTTGCCACCCAAATGCATTATTTTACATTTTTCTACATTGAACCTCATTTGCCATGTAGTCGCCCACCCCATTAATTTGTTCAGGTCTTTTTGCAAGATTTCCACATCCTGCGGAGAAGTTATTGCCCTACTTAGCTTAGTATCGTCTGCAAATACAGAGATTGAACTGTTTATCCCATCCTCCAGATCGTTTATGAACAAATTAAATAGGATTGGTCCCAGCACAGAACCCTGGGGAACCCCACTACCCACCCCTGACCATTCTGAGTACTCCCCATTTATCACCACCCTCTGAACACGCCCTTGTAGCCAGTTTTCAATACATGTACTCACCCTATGGTCCATGCCAATGCACCTTATTTTGTACAGTAAACGTTTATGGGGAACTGTGTCAAATACTTTTGCAAAATCCAGATACACCACGTCTACGGGCCTTCCTTTATCTAGATGGAAACTCACCTCCTCATAGAAGGTTAATAGATTGGTTTGTCAAGAACGATTCTTCATGAATCCATGCTGATTACTGCTAATGATATCATTCTTATTACTAAAATCATGTATATAGTCCCTTATCATCCCCTCCAAGAGTTTACATACTATTGATGTTAGGCTAACTGGTCTGTAATTCCCAGGGATGTTTTTTGGGCCCTTTTTAAATATTGGTGCTACATTGGCTTTTCTCCAATCAGCTGGTACCATTCCAGTCAATAGACAGTCTGCAAAAATTAGGAACAACGGTCTGGCAACCAGGTGCTTGTGTAGGCTCATTGAAGTATTTCCAGCTACTTTACTGTGTACCCTGCACAGTCTCACCTACAGTATAGCAACCTGTAGCCAGGTGCTTTTTTTAGGCTCATGGAAGTATTTCCAGCTACTGTACTGTGTACACTACACAGTCTCACCTACAGTATAGCAACCTGCAGCCAGGTGCTTGTGTAGGCTCATTATAGAATTTCCAGCTACTGTACTGTTTACCCTGCACAGTCTCACCTACAGTATAGCAACCTGCAGCCAGGTGCTTGTGTAGGCTCATTGAAGTATTTCCAGCTACTGTACTGCGTACCCTGCACAGTCTCACCTACAGTATAGCAACCTGCAGCCAGGTGCTTGTGTAGGCTCATTATAGAATTTCCAGCTACTGTACTGTGTACCCTGCACAGTCTCACCTACAGTATAGCTACCTGAAGCCAGATGCTTGTGTAGGCTCATTGAAGTATTTCCAGCTACTGTACTGTGTACCCTGCACAGTCTCACCTACAGTACAGCAACCTGCAGCCAGGTGCTTGTGTAGGCTCATTGACGTATTTCCAGCTACTGTACTGTGTACCCTGCACAGTCTCACCTACAGTATAGCAACCTGAAGCCAAGTGCTTGTGTAGACTCATGGAAGTATTTCCAGCTACTGTACTGTGTACCCTGCACAGTCTCACCTACAATATAGCTACCTGCAACCAGGTGCTTGTGTAGACTCATTGAAGTATTTCCAGCTACTGTACCATGTACCCTGCACAGTCTCACCTACAGTATAGCAACCTGCAGCCAGGTGCTGGTGTAGGCTCATTATAGAATTTCCAGCTACTGTACTGTGTACCCTGCACAGTCTCACCTACAGTATAGCTACCTGAAGCCAGGTGCTTGTGTAGACTCATGGAAGTATTTCCAGCTACTGTACTGTGTACCCTGCACAGTCTCACCTACAGTATAGCTACCTGCAACCAGGTGCTTGTGTAGACTCATTGAAGTATTTCCAGCTACTGTACCATGTACCCTGCACAGTCTCACCTACAGTATAGCAACCTGCAGCCAGGTGCTGGTGTAGGCTCATTATAGAATTTCCAGCTACTGTACTGTGTACCCTGCACAGTCTCACCTACAGTATAGCTACCTGAAGCCAGGTGCTTGTGTAGGCTCATTGAAGTATTTCCAGCTACTGTACTGTGTACCTGCACAGTCTCACCTACAGTATAGCTACCTGCAACCAGGTGCTTGTGTAGACTCATTGAAGTATTTCCAGCTACTGTACCATGTACCCTGCACAGTCTCACCTACAGTATAGCAACCTGCAGACAGGTGCTTGTGTAGGCTCATTATAGAATTTCCAGCTACTGTACTGTGTACCCTGCACAGTCTCACCTACAGTATAGCTACCTGAAGCTAGATGCTTGTGTAGGTTCATTGAAGTATTTCCAGCTACTGTATTGTGTACCCTGCACAGTCTCACCTACAGTATAGCAACCTGCAGCCAGGTGCTTGTGTAGGCTCATTGAAGTATTTCCAGCTACTGTACTGTGTACCCTGCACAGTCTCACCTACAGTATAGCAACCTGCAGCCAGGTGCTTGTGTAGGCTCTTGACGTATTTCCAGTTACTGTACTGTGTACCCTGCACAGTTGCACCTACAGTATAGCTACCTGAAGACAAGTGCAGGGTTTATCATACTAATAATACTATAGGCAGGCAGTTGTTTCTGATAGCTGCAGTGTAATCGATATATATATATATATATATATATATATATATATATATATATATATATATATATATGCCAGTTTTGTGCAGCTCACTGCAGGCCAATAGTATGTCTGGAAGGCCAAGGCCAACAAGGAGAGGCAAACAGTCACAAGCCAATAATAGAGGGCAAGCTTGCTCTGTGTCTAGAGGCAACAGTGCTGGTCGTGGACACCGTGCATCCTCATCAGCACGTGGCCGTGGGACATGCTTGGCCTTTTTTTCAGCAGCTGACCGCATTGAGCCGCAACATGTGGAAGACTTGGTCGAGTGGATGACCAATCCATCCTCATCCTCCACATCCTCTCTCTCCCAGGCTCAGGGTACTTTGGCAAAGTAGCTGCCAACGCGGCCTCTTCCCTCGGCTCAATGGCATCAGTGACTCCTTCCCTAGCCCCACCATGTCCTCCTGAGGAGTCCCTCGAACTGTTGACCACAGTGTTGGGTACATGCTCCAGGAGGATGCCCAGCATTTTGAAGGCTCCGATGATGATACTGAGCTAGATGAAGGCAGTAACGTGAGCACGGACAGAGGGGGTGCCCAAGAAGGACAGCAATCTGGCAGTCATATTCCCCCTGCTACAGCATTCTGCCAGGTTTGCTCCAGTGATGAGGAGGGAGGGGATGATGAGGTTACTGACTCCACGTGAGTGCTTGATAGGAGAGAGGAGGAGGAGGAGGCACATCACCAATGAGGCAGCCTAAGGGCAGCACACTGACTGCATCACACCTCAGAGCTCCGCATGTGCAGGGCGCTGCTGTCTGAGCGTTATTCCAAAAGTTCTTTGGTGTGGGCCTTTTTTGAGACGAGTGCATCAGATCGCACCGCTGCTATTTGCAACATATGTCTCAAGCATATCTCGCGTGGCCAAAACATCTCCCGCTTGGACACCACATGCTTGACCAGACATATGTTGACCTGCCATGCAGTTCATTGGCAAGCATACCTAAAAGACCCACACCAAAGAACAAAGAGGACCTCTCCTTACTGCTCATCAGCTGAGATCTCCAACCCCACTATTCCTTCAGTCCTCTCTGAGACCTGCACTGAGAGGAATGAAGGTGTAGAATTAGGTGTGTCACAGCCAAGTAGTTGCGGGCAATCTGCTATCGGTACACCAACGTCAGATTGTACCAGGCAAATTTCCCTAACCCAGCTGCTGCACTGCCGAAAGAAGTTTGCTCCCAGCCATCCACATGCCCAGCGGTTGAATGCTAGCTTGACAAAATTGCTAGCACTTCAACTGCTACCTTTTCAGTTGGTAGAATCGTCCCCTTCTGTGAGTTTGTGTAATGTGCGGTTCCTCAGTGGCAGGTTCCCAAACGCCACTTTTTCTCATGGAAGGCAATTCCAGCTCTCTACTGGCATGTTGAAGGCAATGTCTTGGCCTCGCTGGACAGGGCAGTCAGCGGTAAGGTGCATCTTACCGCTGACTCATGGTCCAGCAGGCATGGACAGGGACGTTACCTAAGTTTCACGGCGCATTTGGTGACTGCTGGCAGCTGGGAAGGATGCAGGACAAGGTGCAGTAGTGTTGGAGGTTGTTCCGCCACCACGCCTCCAAAATGCCACTACTGGTGATTCTGACACACCTCTCTCCTCCACCCCCTCCTCTTCTTGTTCCTCCATGGCCTCTTCCTGTGCTTTGTCCTCGGAACCAGTGGTGCGCCGTAGGCGTTCAAGGGGCTACGCAAGTATTCAGGCTAAAAGATGCAATGCGGTGCTTGAGCTGGTGTGCTTGGGGGACAGGAGCCACACTGGGGCAGAGGTTCTGTCAACTCTGCAGGGGCAGGTTCAGAGGTGGTTGACGCCAGGCCAACTTAAGGCAGGAATGGTGGTTTGCGACAATGGCACCAATCTCCTCTCCACCCTCCAACATGGACAAATGACCCATGTGCCCTGTTTGGCTCACGTCCTTAACTTGGTGGTGCAGCGGTTCTTTGGCAGGTACCCGGTCTTACAGGATGTCATGAGGCATTCCCGGAAAGTCTGTGTGCATTTCCGCCGGTCATATAATGCCAGTGCTCGGCTGGCTGACCTCCAACAGGAATTTAACCTGCCCAAGAACCGCCTAATCTTTGACATGCCCACCAGGTGGAACTCCACATTGGCCATGCTGCAGAGGCTGCACACACAGCAGAGGGCCATCAATGAGTACCTGTGCGACTATGGCACCAGGACAGGGTCAGGGGAGCTTGTTTTTTTTCCCCATGCCAGTGATCCACGATCAGGGATGCATGCACTGTCCTGTCACCATTTGAGGAGGCCACGAGGATGGTGAGCAGTGACAGTGCATGCATCAGTGACACTGTCCCCCTTGTCCACCTGTTGGAGCACACACTGCATGAAATAATGGACAGGGCACTTGAGGCAGAACAGAGGCAGGAAGAGGAGGACTTCCTTAGCTCTCAAGGCCCCCTTTATCCAGACACTGTTCCTGCGTGCCCACCGATCACACAGGAAGAGGAGGAGGAGGATTGTGTCAGCATGGAGGTGGAGCCTGGCACTCAGCATCAGCAGCAGTCTTTAAGGGATCATTTACAGTCCCAAGAAACCCATGGACTTGTACGTGGCTGGGAGGAGGTGGCTGCGGATCATGTCATCCTTAGTGACCCAGAGGACTCCAGACTGAATGCCTCAGCAAACCTACGCTGCATGGCCTCCCTGATTCTGCAAAGCCTGCAGAAGGATCCTCATATTCGTGGTATCAAGGAGAGGGATCAATACTGGCTGGCAACCCTCCTTGATCCACGTTACAAGGGTAAGTTTGCGGATCTTATCTTGCCATCACAGAGGGAGCAGAGGATGAATCATCTTCGGCAGGCTTTGCAGAAAGGTCTGTGCAACGCGTTTCCAGAGACTGGGAGGTTACAAACTCCTGGACAACTGTTGCTGAGGCTTTGGTCAGTCAAAGAAGGAGCGGTGGAGAAGGTGGCTGTCTGACCGATGCGTTCAGACAATTTTTTAGTCCGCAGCCCCAAGGTATGATCAGTTCCAGCAACCTTAGCCAGCGTCTGTTTTACATGGTGAAGGAATACCTAGGGGCAAGATCTGACTTGGACACCTTTTCCACCGAAAATCCTCTGGGTTACTGGGTCTTGAGGATGGATTACTGGCCAGAGCTTGCACAGTATGCAGTTGAGCTACTGGCCTGTCCTACATCCAGCGTTCTTTCGGAGTGCACCTTCAGTGCTGCTGGAGGTTTTGTAACCGATCACAGGGTGCGTCTGTCCACCGACTCGGTCGATCGACTGACCTTCATAAAAATGAATCAGTCTTGGATCACCACCAGCTACCAAGCACCTGATGCTGATATAACCTAATAATTTTTTTTGAAATGTCAGATCCCTTCAAAGACTGCCTATGCTGATGCTGAGTGACTATCCTGTTATGCTGAGTAATTATCCTCTTCCTCCTCAATGATCATGCTGATAGCTTGTAAGAATATTTTTGGTTCTGTGCGCCGCCACCAGTGCCTAAGGCCCAATTTTTCATCTCCTGTTTAACAGGGGCGTGTAATTACAATTTTTGATGCAATTCTTTGCAGGAGGGCTAGTTCCCGCTCTCCAACTAGAGTATCTGTGAGGGGTTGCAGTGTTGTGGCACCAGCACCAGTGCCTAAGGCCCAATTTTTCTGCCCCTGTTCAACAGGGACATGTAATTAGAATTCTTGATCTAATATTTCACAGCAGGGTCTGTTTCTGCGCCCACCAAGAGTAACTGTGAGGACTTATGCCCCGTACACATGGTCGGATTTTCCTATGGAAAATGTCCGATCGGAGCGTGTTGTCGGAAATTCCAACCGTGTGTGGGCTCCATCGGACATTTTCCATCGGATTTTCCGACACACAAAGTTTGAGAGCAGGCTATAAAATTTTCCGACAACAAAATCCGATCGCGTCAATTCCGACCGTGTGTGGCCTGTTCCGACGCACAAAGTGCCACGCGTGCTCAGAAGAAATTCCGACACGGAACAGCTCGGTCTGGTAAACTTAGCGTTCGCAATGGATACAGCACTTCGTCACCGTGCAATGTAAAAAAGGGTTTAATACAGCTCACTCTCTTCTTCTTTATAATGTGAGAAGAATTAAGTAGTTTTGCTGCTCATATTCACACAGACTTCTCACAAACTTATTTATTTATTATTTATCGGGATTCCCTTAATATATTTTGATTTGTCACATCAATATGTTTGTGTTGTTTGTTTTTTTTTGTTTTTTTTTAAAGGCAGGTTTATTTTTTATTTTATGTTTGTATTTTTTCAAAGGCTGATCTTTGTTTTATTTTATTTTTAGTTTTACTCCAGAATATTTTTGTGTGTGTTTTGTGTGTCAAGTTACCAAAACACCATTGATATCTTGTATTATTTAATCTCAAGGGGATTGTTTGGTGTCCCTTATTTATTTCACATTGTACTTTAGAAATGTACCTGAATCCTCACAAACAAACTGTCCTTTTTTAAGGAAAACACACATAGGCAAGTATAATTGAAAGCAAAAATCCTTTATTAAGGGATCAGAACCAAACAAAGAGGGAGGCAACGCTGGATAAACAGGAGAAATTACCAAAGCCTTGGACCCCCAGGGCAGACATCAATTCTTGAACATCAAAATTGGTGGCCTGAGGAGTCCATATGTAAGGAAGTGCAGTCTGGTCCAGAAGTCCTAGAGATCCGGAAAGCAGCAGATGACATCTGTGACCCCAGGCTGTGGTACCACAAGAGGCTGCATCTTTTGGCTGACCAGACTGAACCCATGGCCATCACATTCTGGTCTTCCTTCCACGCTTCCTTCCTGGCTGTGGCTCTGCTGTTGGAGATGTGGCAGGAGGAGGAGTAGGACCTGGAGGAGGAGAAGGACTAGTAGGACCTGGAGGAGAAGGAGGAGGAGGACCTGGAGGAGGAGGAGGACCATGTGTGAGGTCACAAAGGTGGGTATCAGATGTTATTTGGGCCTTCAACCCCTTATTGAGAGCCTCCAAAATTAATGACTCACACATGAGTTGTTGGCCCTCCTCCATCCGCTGCATTTTACAGGCAATTATGCCAGCAAAGTCCTCCTCCACGGTGTGTGGTGCTCCCAGGGCCTCTGTAGCCTTCCAAAAGAGGCCTATGGCAGCCTCCTCTAGGGTACTCCTCTTCCAGCCACTTTCTCTTTGCGGGTGTAGGGGAGGGACCTGCATATCAGGCAGCCCGTCTGCTCGGTCTGGCCACCTCCTGGCTGAGACTTCCCTGTGTATGAAAAAGGGACATGGTTTAATGTTTTGCATCATCAATAACAATCATAAATTAGTACTCCAAACTAACATCTAGTTAACATCATTGATTGGACAACCTGAAATATTTAGAGGAATGCTATACCTGGCTCAAGCTGGGCTCCACCACATGTTGTAGCCTGGAAGGCCCAGGTTGGGCGTCAGAAGCCTCAGCTGGGGGGGAAGGAAGCTTGGAAGGAAGACTGGAGAGTGATGGCCTGGGTTCAGTCTGACCTGTCAGAAAATGCAGCCTGTCATAGTACCACATCCTGGGGACATAGATGTCATCTGCTGCTCCGGATCTCTGCGAATCCTGGACTTTCTTACGCTCCCTTACATATGTACTCCTCAGGCCACCAATTAGGATCTTCAAATAGGTGATGTCTGCCGTGGGGATCACCTGCTTCACAATTTCCAACAATTGATCCAGCGCTGCCTTCCTCTTTGTTTGGTTCCTATAATGTGGGTGGTTTACCTCCCACAGACAAGGCAGCTCCCTGAACATGTCAATGAATATTGCCATGAAGTCTGTATCATTCAAGATATCCATTTTAACTGCAAGACACAACACAAGACAAACCCTAATGTCAGCCAAAACTCTCCTAATCTTGTTACAATATAGGCCTCAATCTAGAAGCAGTATAGGCCCAAGTTTGTCTCTTACTTTCGTTATGACAATCGGCGAGTCCAATGCTACTTCCTCCGCTCACAGATCGTACGTAATATGCACGTGTGTTACGCTTTATACACACTGCGCATGCGTGTAACTCCGCCCGCACCTGACATTCTTTCTAGTCTATTCCCCGCCCCTTTTAGTTTGGCGCAGTGGGTGAAGAGCACATGGCGGAGTCAGAGCAGGTGCGTGCTAATTATAGCAATGAGGAGGAGGAAAGCCCGGATCCGGAAACGTCCCAATCCAGAAGGAGACGATTTAAGGCCACAAATATGTCCTTTGGTGAGATGTTGGAGATGGTGGACATCCTGAAGAAGGCCGACTATGACGGGAAGTATGGACCTTACCCCAACCCCAATATCAGAAAGTGGTCAAAAATCTGCACCGGAATTTCGGGGTACGACGATCGAAAGATCAGCTCAGGAAGCGGTGGTCGGACCTGAAATTAAGAGAGCCCGAGCAGTACAGAAAGATCCGGAGAGTGCTGCAAAAAAGTAAGTAGTTGTGCTGTGTTCCTATTTTTTTGTCTTTATTACGTTCGTGCTGCTCCATATGCTTTTCTTAAGTGTTGTACAGTTTAAAATGGCAAATTTAATGTTCATGGGCCCATTATTCGTTCGTATCAAACATTTTTCTTTTGGCCTATAAAACATCATTGTTTAGGCCATATGCATTTGCCAACATTTTTTAGGGACTACTTGTATGAAAAATATTTGGTTCTGTAGATGGGTTTGTTACTAGAATGAAATGCAAACTAGATTCTGTGTAAGGAGAGGACACTCAGCAGCTGTTTAGACATCTGGACGCTGAAGCACTAGTGTGGGACACAAGAACACCCTTTTTATTAGGGGGTCCCCCACAGGTGCTCCAGTGTATACTATAGGGGTGTCTCCATCTGTGAAGCTTGTACAAGACAGGTAAAGTATTGAAGCTTGACAAAGGACAATAAAAATGCTACATCTTGGAACTCTGCCCAAATAGACAATTGTACCCTACTTCCAAAAAATGTTTCATCTTTAGATTTCGGCCATCAAATATCTGTGTGCTAATTATACCATTTTTGTTTTACATAGGGGAGAAAAGACTCGGAGGACACCCCTCATCCGAGGAGACCACAGACCCCCCACCTCTGGAAGAAGGGGAAATACCCCCAAACCAAGCTGAGCAGGAGGAGGAAGAAGACATGGTGGAAATTGACACCATAGCAGGTGAGTGTCTGCGACCACAGACTCAGGTAAGAGATGGATGCCGGAAGATTTTTGATACCTGTTTTTGTTTGGTTTCTCTCTTTTTAGGTGATCGTGTTGTTGTGGATCGAGATCCTTTCACATCAGAAAGTGCCCAGATCCTGATCGAGGAGATCATGGGGTGTAATTTAGAATTGGAAAACCTCAAGAAAAAAATCAATGATGTTATTCAAAAAAATAATAACATCATTGATGTTTTGGGTCGAATTTAAAACCCCGCAAAATCACTTTGTTTTTTGTGTGCTACAATCTTAAAAATGTTTTAGCGATGTTTAGAAAAGCCAAATTTGGAGGATGCACACAGTGTGCCAACATGTGCTATCTGCCATCACGGGAGATCAATGGACGTGTTTTGGGGGTGCAACCCCTTCCTCAATAATAAAGTAGCTGTGAGGAAGGGGTTGCTCCCCCCAAAACACTTCCCTTGATCCCCCGTGATGGCAGCTAGCACATGTTGACATTTGTAAATTGGTGTGCATCTTCCAAATTTGGCTTTTCAAGGGGTGACTTCACCCCATCTGAACGCAATATCAAACACAGTTCCTAAATACTCATGTCTGATATTGCCTTCAATTTTTACCATATGTGAACTTTGTAAGTTCAAGATTTTTGTCTTTCTTGTTGGTTTTACACAGGCCTGTTTTATCTTAAATGGACATTTCTATTTTTGATAATGCCACCCCAAAAATTGTTATACAACAAACATGTTGGTTTGTTTTAAAAACCTTTTCTAAATGCACATGTGATTGTGCAGGTATTAAAAAGATTGTTAATCAAGAATGTGTGGATTATTGTCTCAACGCTACAATACTTTTGTGGTGATGTAATTGCTGTTTTCTGTGAAAATGGGGGTTATTTCCTAAGGGCAAATCCTCTTTGCACTACAAGTGCAGTTTCAGTGCAGTTTCAAGTGCACTTGTAGTGCAAAGTGTCTATGCCTTTAGTAAATAACACCCAACAGTGCTTTGTATAAGGTTACACAATCATGCCATTTTCAGGACTCCCCACATTGCTGTCAGGGTCAGCTAAAACAAACACAAGCAGTAAATGTCACCAAAGATTAGCTTTTTTTTTAAATTTGATAAAGGCTTCACAAATTGTCTGGCATATTGATGGCCCCCCTACCCGCAAAGAACTCAAGGTATCTTAACCGGACATCATGGACACTCAGGGAGGGCAAGCCAGGACGGCCACTTTCAAGCACCGTCAGGGTTGTTTCATGTAGAATTCCGGCCTCAGGCCCAACTGAGCCAGCATAGTTGGCAGAATGTTGGCGTAAAAAGTTATGTAGAACACAGCACGCCAGGATTATATGATTAAGTTTATACTCCGCCATATGGATGGGTGTCAGAAATAGGCGGAACCGGCTGGCCAGGATTCCAAATGTGTTCTCCACCACTCTTCTGGCTCTGGCCAGCCAGTAATTAAAAACCCTCTGTTCCGGGGTGAGGGTCCAAATCGGGAATGGCCGCATAAGATGGTCCTCCAGTGCAAATGCTTCATCTGCAACGAAGACGAATGGGAGTCCTTCCACATTGTCTTCTAGAGGTGGCAAGTCCAAGCTGCCATTCTGGAGACGCCTGTAAAACTCCGTCTGGGTGATGACTCCACCATCGGACATCCAGCCATTCTTCCCCACGTCCACATACAAGAAGTCGTAATTAGCCGACACCACCGCCAACATCACAATACTATTGAACCCCTTGTAATTATAATAGTACGACCCCGAGTTGGGTGGTGGGACAATGTGGATGTGTTTCCCATCAATTGCCCCTCCGCAGTTAGGAAAGTCCCACCTCTGGGCAAAGTGGGAGGCCACAGTCTGCCATTCCTGTGGCGTGGAAGGAAACTGTTGAGGAAAACAAAAAGAAATTAGTATTTTTGCATATAAACATGGCAAGCAGATTAGACACAAACATTCTTGGCCAACCTCCAGATAACATTTATTAAGGGGAATTTTACAACACCAAAGTATAAGGTACACCTATCATATTCCCCCCCCCCCCCTCATGGGCCATTTCTAACATTATAGGGGGGGTGAATCTTGGACAGGTAACCCTCTCCACTTCATTGAGAAATGAATGCCTAAATACAGGGTATTACTTGGAACAGCCCCTCCTTAGTTACACTATTGGCAGCCCACTGGACAGGTAAGAAGTGTCATAATACAAAGATATAAATACACACTGTACACATTTGAGCACATTTGGACATTCTGCTATTACCTATCAAGATAATAATAGGATACAAAAACTTTCAACAGTACCATTTGAAAGTATGCAGGCAGGCCCTTGCACTACATGCTTTGGGTAATTCATCCATACATCTGACCACAAAAGAGATGGGTATAGTGTGTATGGGTTTGGCAAAGTCAGCAGATAGATGATTGAGGATAGATAGAGAATTGGTATCAGCTGACTTAGCAGTTGGGGGGAGGGAGGGTTCCAAATGATTTGGGAACCCCCCCAAAAAAGCCTCTGGCACTCTGCCAGAATTTAAAGCACAAATCACATTTCAAAACATTTTAGGGGGTGTTTGGGGTAAAGCACAACTACGGAGCTGATAAAATACATTGTTAAGTGACTACATGAGGTGAATATAGGGCAGGAGAGCATGCTGGGGAGGTTAGTGAAGGCAAATATGTATGAAGGACTGAAAAAATAATTACATAAAAATCCAGCATGCATGAGAACAAAGGAGACATTCACAGCATATTATAATCATGGTAATTAGGGAATGAGGAGAGAAATACAATATATTAGCAAACATTATATACAATAAAATGTGATATTAAAGGATAAAAATCTTACCTTCATATACTCCTTCTGTAGGACCTGGATGACGGCAGAACAGGTCTCTGGGATAATGATCCCCAGAGCCTGGGGGGAGATGCCTGTCGAGAACTTCAAGTCCTGCAGGCTTCTCCCTGTCGCCAAGTACCGCAGGGTAGCGACGAGCCTCTGTGATGGCTTGCCTCATGCAGGTATCCTGCCTGCTGATATAGGGGGTCAGCAAAGCCAATAAACGGTGAAATACGGGGTCCGTCATCCTGAGAAAGTTCCTGAAATCATCAGAATTATTCTCACGGATCTCACGGAGCAAAGGCATATGAGAGAACTGGTCACGCTGAAGCAACCAATTCTTGGTCCATGAACTCCTCCCCACCCTGTCTATGGACTGGACTTGTGTCAAGGTCAGGACCCCAACACCAAGCCCCCGCACAGCACGAACTCTACGAGGAGTACATATACGCAACATGGCTAGAAAACAGTCGGCTGCTCAGAACGAAGTAACAGAACGCACTGAAGAACAGCAAGGCCTGTGAAGAGCGACCTGAAAAACAGTAACAAACGAACAAGAACACAATGACTAAGTCACACGGAACTTGCTTGCACGCACTGAAGAGCAGATACAAACCCACAAGCACAAACTGAACCGTAGAAAACGATCTGAAAGTCACGAGTCTGAAAAAGCGCGAATCGTCTCTCACCAAACTTTTACTAACACGAGATTAGCAAAAGGAGCCCAAAGGGTGCCGCGCTTGGTTCTGAACTGGCCTTTTCTAGTCTCGTCGTACGTGGTTGACGTCACCGCGTTGTTGGCGATTGGAAATCCCGACAACCGTGTATATGCAAAATAAGTTTGAGCCAACATCCGTCGGAAAAAATCCTAGGATTTTGTTGTCGGAATGTCCGATCAATGTCCGACCGTGTGTACGGGGCATTACAGTGTTGTGGCACCACCACCATCACCAAAGGCCCAATTTTTCTGCCATTGTTCAACAGGGGCATGTAATTACAATTCTTGATCTAATATTTCACAGCAGGGCCCTGTGAGGGCTTACAGTGTTGTGGCAACACCAACACCTAAGGCCCAAATTCCTGCTGAGTATATAGGGCAGGCCCCTACTTTCAAACATCCAACTTACAAACGACTCCTACTTGCAAACAGAAGGAGACAACAGGAAGTGAGATGAAATCTACCCCTAGGGAGGGAAATTCTCTCCTGTAAGAGTTAATATGGGAAAAACGTTTCTCCTTTCCACTGATGCTTTATCACCAATCCTTGTTTCACTAAAAACCCCAAATTTTCAAAAAACATTTGTCATTGGGACAAAAAGTGAAGAGAAATCTTCTGAAGAGGAGCACAGACAGCAAAACAAATGTCACAGGGGTGATAACCCTTCCCTATGTTTTCCAAAAAGCTTAAAATAGATTATTTTGCTGGAGCTAAACTTGTTAAAAAACAAGTTCAAAATTACAAACAGATTCTACTTAACAACAAACCTACAGTTAAAAATGTCATTTTGTGCAGGGACTGTTCTAAGCACGGAAAACACGCGCCACTTTACAGGCATACTGTAAAGAGCGACCTGAAAAACAGTAACGAACGAACAAGAACACAATGACTAAGTCACGCGGAACTTGCTTGCACGCACTGAAGAGCAGATACAAACCCACAAGCACAAACTGAACCGTAGAAAACGATCTGAAAGCCACGAGTCTGAAAAAGCGCGAATCGTCTCTCACCAAACTTTTACTAACATGAGATTAGCAAAAGGAGCCCAAAGGGTGCCGCGCTTGGTTCTGAACTGGCCTTTTCTAGTCTCGTCGTACGTGGTTGACGTCACCGCATTGTTGGCGATTGGAAATCCCGACAACCGTGTGTACGCAAAACAAGTTTGAGCCAACATCCGTCGGAAAAAATCCTAGGATTTTATTGTCGGAATGTCCGATCAATGTCCGATTGTGTGTACGGGGCATTACAGTGTTGTGGCACCACCACCACCACCACCATCACCAAAGGCCCAATTTTTCTGCCCCTGTTCAACAGGGGCATGTAATTACAATTCTTGATCTAATATTTCACAGCAGGGCCCTGTGAGGGCTTACAGTGTTGTGGCAACACCAACACCTAAGGCCCAAATTCCTGCTGAGTATATAGGGCAGGCCCCTACTTTTAAACATCCAACTTACAAATGACTCCTACTTGCAAACAGAAGGAGACAACAGGAAGTGAGATGAAATCTACCCCTAGGGAGGGAAATTCTCTCCTGTAAGAGTTAATATGGGAAAAACGTTTCTCCTTTCCACTGATGCTTTATCACCAATCCTTGTTTCACTAAAAACCCCAAATTTTCAAAAAACATTTGTCATTGGGACAAAAAGTAAAGAGAAATCTTCTGAAGAGGAGCACAGACAGCAAAACAAATGTCACAGGGGTGATAACCCTTCCCTATGTTTTCCAAAAAGCTTAAAATAGATTATTTTGCTGGAGCTAAACACGTTAAAAAACAAGTTCAAAATTACAAACAGATTCTACTTAACAACAAACCTACAGTTAAAAATGTCATTTTGTGCAGGGACTGTTCTAAGCACGGAAAACACGCGCCACTTTACAGGCATACTGTAGATACCCCCAGGTACGATATTTAAAGTGGTTGTAAAGGTATATATATATTTTTTTTAAATAACAAACATGTTATACTTACCTTCACTGTGCAGCTCGTTCTGCACAGAGTGGCCCCGAACCTGGTCTTCTGGGGTCCCTCGGCGGCTGTTTCAGCTCCTCCCCGCAAGCATTTACCACCTTAATGCGAGCTCCCTCGCATGGTGGTGAGTGCTTGCGGGCGCGCTCCCGTGATACAGCCGGCGGCTATAGCCGCTCGCTGTATCACTCGGCCCCGCCCCCCGGCGTGCCGCGTCATCGGATGTGATTGACAGCAGCGCGAGCCAATGGCTGCGCTGCTTTCAATCCATCCACTGCAGCCAATCAGCGACCAGGCTGAGTTGCAATGAAGATGACGAGGACGAGCAGCGAAGATTCGAGGCGTCAGGTAAGTAAAACGGGGGGCTGAAAAAAAAAGGTGAAAAAATTTTTACCTTTACAACCCCTTTAAAGGAATATTTCAATATTTTTTTTTTTTTACTTTAAGCATCATTAAAATCACTGCTCCCGAAAAAACGGCCATTTTTAAAACTTTTTTTTGCATTGATATATGTCCCCTGGGGCAGGACCCGGGTCCCCAAACCCTTTTTAGGACAATACCATGCAAATTAGCCTTTAAAATTAGCACTTTTGATTTCAAACTTTTGAGTCCCAAAAACGTCAATGGGGTTCTAATGTTCGTGCAAATTTTCGGTCCGTTCGTAGGTTCTTTTGCGAACCAAACCGGGGGGTGTTTCCTGATTCAAATTCTCGAACAGTGAGTGAAGCAGGGAGTCAAGACACAGACTTTTGGGAAGGCCTTGGGCATCTTGTTTCTTGATGACTTTAATGTGTTACTTTGCATCACTGATCCCTATAATGGGTATATTAGGGGACAATAAGGGAGGACACCTGCTAAAGGCTAGCATACCCCCCAGGTACCCCCTCAAGCACTGCCACAAGAGAGAGCTGTTCTTAGAGAAAGACATGGAACCCTTTTAACAACATAGGAGGGTTTGCCTTAGTGGGATATTCTCATGGATGAAGACTGGAAATGGAGCGAGTACAAAGAAGGGCAACAAAGCTAATAAAGGGTCTGGAGGATCTTAGTTATCAGGAAAGGTTGCGAGCACTGAACTTATTCTCTCTGGAGAAGAGACGCTTGAGAGGCGATATGATTTCAATATACAAATACCGTACTGGTGACACCACAATAGGAATAAAAGTTTTTTGCAGAAGAGAGTTTAACAAGACTCATGGCCACTCATTAAAATTAGAAGAAAAGAGGTTTAACCTTAAACTACGTAGAGGGTTCTTTACTGTAAGAGCGGCAAGGGTGTGGAATTCCCTTTCACAGGCGGTGGTCTCAGCGGGGAGCATCGATAGCTTCAAGAAACTATTAGATAAGCACCTGAATGACCGCAACATACAGGGATATACAATGTAATACTGACACATAATCACACATAGGTTGGACTTGATGGTCTTTTTTCAACCTCACCTACTATGCAACTATATAATGATCTTGCTTTTTGTCTTATTCATGTATGCTTGTTTCAAACTTGTCATATGCCTAATTTCCCAGGCTACTCAAATCTCTGACCCAGCTGCGGCTAATAGAGCTTACCTCAGCTTATATTCCAAACACCAAGATGAGTATGTTACGGGATAAGTCATATCCATGGCTTAAGAGGGTATTGTAATAATATGAATTAATTATAGGGACTCCATTTTAATAAATTCCCATTATTTGATTTGTTCCTGCTATTTCAGTATATGATTGTGTAAGGAATGTCTGTATAACAGCATACACCCTATAGTGTATATTTATGGTAAAGCCCTTTCAAGTTTGTATGTCCTGTTTATCATTAGGCAATCAGCTTCATTTTATGACTAAATGACCAGGTGTCCAGTTTACTGTTTTTAGTTTCTGTACTTTAAAGCCTCTCTCTTGCTGTCACTATGCACACCCCTAGACCACCCCCCCCCTTATCCTTTCATCTGTATACCATATAAGCTGGATGATTTTCCATTAAAGACAGACATTTTATGAATTTACTTCCTGTTTCATGTTTTTTATCTGAATGTCTCACGGTACCGAAGGGCCCAGGGTGGCTTGCCAAATTAACCAAGGATGGTCGTCCAGAACCAGAATTCCTTTCACCCCGTTCATGGACAAAGCGCTCTCTCCAGCAGACATTCAGACCCTGATGGATCTGACACTCAACATTAGGCACCACCAGATACCATAGTACCCCTTCAGTCATTTTCAAGGCCACACTGCTGTCTAACCATCTCCATCACCAGCTCCACTATTGGATTAACTGGCCTCACCCATTAATCCCCATCCCACTCTCTGGACACTCTTATGGACAGCACAGCAATGAGAATCTTACTGGTGGGTCATAATTTCAATCTTTACAGGCCCTGCTTTATACAGATCTACTAGGTTTTCTTGTTTGCAGTTATGTTGGCATGTTGTCTGTTATCTCCCCTCACCCTGTTCCCACCCCTCTTTTTTTTCCTTAGTAGACAGACTCTTAGGGGACTCCCCAAATGTTCCTGTTATGTAATCTGAACCACTAATGGACTTGTCCATTTGTCTACTGTATTGTTATTCTGAAAAAGTAATACATTTCATAAAAAAAATAACATTGGATAAAGGAAGTTGTAGCCCATCTCTGGGCAAAGCGAAATGATTTTCCCACACCTCCCTCCACCAATATTTTAAAAAAAACCCTGTTTTACTCACCTAGGTCCACCATCATTGGATCCTCTTCAGGGAATGGAGATGAGTGATAAAGCATTGTAGCCAATGCAGACATGACATCATCATGCCTTACCGGTCTTAAGAATCTTAGAGGATCCTGCCTCTCGACAGCCAAAAGAAAGCATCTATGTCACACAGGCAGCAGTGTGGTCATCCGAAGAATGAAACTCCCACCCTGCAGTGAGGAAGAGTGAAGACTTGGGATCCACCACGGGATCCACCACAGCCAATGCAGGCATGCACATCATCATGCCTTACCAGTCTTCAGGATCTTAGAGGATCCTGCCACTTGACAGTCAATAGAAAGCGTTCATGTTGCACAGGCAGCAGTGTGGTCATCCGAAGAATGAAACTCCCACCCTGTAGTGAGGAAGAGTGAAGATTTGGGATTCACCACAGATTTAGATAAATAAAAGGAAATTTTAGATTAGAACTTTGTTTAAGCTGCCATAAAGATTATTTTGGGGGGGTGAGGGTAAGATTTTTTCGGGGGTGGACTGGATGCCCATATTACAGGGTGTAAATTGCTGATTAGAGCATAGATGAATGATGTTACATTTATATTTTTTATCTTTTAGCATACTTGTACAAATATTAAATTGATTCTGTATATAAAACTAAGAACATAGATCTCACAGTAAGGCAGGCCATACACAGTTTAAACCTTGGCCAGTTCAGCAGGAAACGGCTGAGATTTGAACCATGTGTGGGCAGGCCGAGTGCACCAAGTTGATCGATTGATCAACTTGGATACAACCAGCATGCCAGATTGTACCTGCGATTATCACTAGTGGCTGCTATAGCTGCTAGAAATAATCACTGTCATCCCCTGCCCTCTCCCACCCCCCGTTGGAAGAAGACAAAGGGATTTCCGCATCACCACTGTCTGTGGTGATAGGGGAATCAAGAAAATTTCTCTGGTTGCAGGAAATAAATTTTCTCCATGTATGGTGGGCCTAAATAAAAGAATGCCAAAATCAGTATTTTCAAGCAGTGGACCCTCTGAAGTTTAGGTACTGTTGACTATCAACATTAACCGTTTGCTTTACGCCATAGTGGTCCTTACTGTATATCTGCAGTATTGTTAGTAAACAACACGGCAGAAATCACTCGGGTGGCCAGTGCATTAATGACTCATTGGATGGCTTAAATCACAGATATAGTGTACAGAGCTGATCCAAGTAGCTACAGTATGTACCTTGTGATCTTTGTGATCACTGTTTACATTTGAGAGCCATCCCCTTTTGCTACAATAGAGGAAAGGGAAACAGAGGATATTATTAAATATTAAATTAATGAGGGGTTTAGCAGCACCAAATTACTGGTGAGGTGTTTTAACCCTTTCACCCCTCACCCTTGATACCACTTTACTACAGCTTGTCTCTGGTGTTGTATTATTTCCTTGCAACTTAGGAAAGGTGAAAAGAAACAAAGAAACTGCACTCTTTGTTTCTTTTCACATTATAGGTGTTTTTACACTTTACAACATGCAGCTCTTTATTGTACTTTATTTATTTTTTGGTCATTGACTTGCGTGGTTTTGGCACCTATTGGTTACTATATTTTCCTTCAACTTAGGAAAGGCGTTGGTCTTTGGAGCAGTGCCACTGGGTCTGCACCATTCAACATCAAAAGAATAATAGTTTGGTTTTTCATGTTTTCTTCTTGCAGTTAGGGATAAGACCATTATATTGTATGTTATGATCTCTACAATTTTTTCTAGTATTGGTTCTTTTGGATTACATGCAGAAACAAACTTGTGCTCATTGGACTACTAGCTAAGACAACCATTATGTGCTTATAACAGGAACATACCCAAATCCATGGCTCCACTCTAGATTTGCTCCTTTCAACCCACAAGATGACCCAGGTGCTGGCTACCACAAACCGTCTACACTCTGTGTAAAAGAAAATGTAAGATGCACTCCAAAAGTAGCTTTTTTTTCTATATTTAATTTGTCAAGAGATGAAAACTGCATACATGAATGTCTCCACCCGAAACCACCTTCCTTGACTTGCTTCACCATTGCTGGCTTGCTCTTAAGGATAGTCCTTCATTGTGAGCAAGCCAGCAGTGGTGAAATGCATCAAGGAAGGTGGTTTCAGGTGGAGACATTCATGTATGCAGTTTTTGGCTTTTGACAAATTAAATATAGAAAAAAGAACTACGTTTGGAGTGCGTAGCTCTCTAGAAAGAGGAGCTAACTCTTGTAGTTTGGCTTACATTTACTTTTAACCATTATCTGCTGTTTAAAAAAAACAAATTTCTGAATAAATATGGGTTTTGTTTTGCTAGCATCTGCTGTTGGTTTTACACATGCAATAAAAAATAGAAAGCTTATAGTGGCATTGTTTTACCAGTAACAGGTGTGTTTACTAAAAATGTCCAGTGGCCATTACCTGCAAGTATTCTTTATTCTTTGTCCTCTTAACTACATATTCCATTTGCAGTTTTGGCTATAGTACTTTTATTTTACTGGGTGTTAATAATGCCTCGCACAGGGTTTATTTTTTGTGCATAAGCATATGCTGTGCTTTTCCTTTACATTTCAGTCAGCACATCACAATATAACATCAACAAGGTTGTTTATCACTGTGTCATAGCTCAATTTGAAGTGAGAATGTGGCAGTTCTTACCAGCACAAGAAATATTGCTGATCCTGTCCTTAAAGAAAAGAAAGAAAGAAAAGCAAATATGCAATTCTGTTTAGTTTTGTTGCCCTTAAACCTGTAGAAATCAGCTAACACACTGAAAAAAAGTCCTGACTAGAATAAACCCACAGACACATGTATTCATTCAGTCAGGCAACACATAGAATGTTGTATATCCATTTGCTACAAAGACCGCAGATGCATTTGTTGTGCATGTAACCAGGTCAAAGGCTGTTCAGCTGCAGGAACAAACTTGATTAAGACTGGAGATAATGTTTTGAAAGATTGTAATTTATCTTTTTTTGAAGGGGTTATCTTTGTTCTATAGCTATCACACAGAGCAAGGTTAACAAATATTCAGTGATGAATATTTGAAAGCTAGTTAGATACTGTTCACAGAAATCCTTTGATATGTCTGTCAAATACAGCAAATATATAAAAAATATAGCTCATGATCCATATCTGTAAAAGCTGTTTTTTCTTATACTTTACTGTCACATTTTCAGATTTTTTTTATATCCATGTATGCAGGAAAAACATACTCTCTATAGTGCATTTAACACAAAAAGCATATCAAGGTTGTTTTTCTAGCCATTTTCTTTTATTTCTGTTGACTTGAAAAACAAGATTTTTGCACAAGAGTTTGGGTCTCTACCCCAGAGCATATGTATAAACTGAATAACAAAATCTAATATAGTGCAGCTTAAAGCAGAACTAACCCCTCCTAAAATGAACTAAAGTCTCTTTTTTTTTAGTTAACAATAACACACATGTTATACTTACCTGCTCTGTGCAGTGGATTTGCACAGAGCAGCTTGGATCCTCCTCTTCTCGGTTCCCTTTTCGCTGCTCCTGGCCCCTTCCTCCTGTTGAGTGACCCCACAGCAACCAGCTTGCTGTGGGGGCACCTGAGCCAAGACACCTCCACTTGTTCATTCAGACATGGAGCCATGGCCCAGACCTGCCCCATTTCTCTTCTCATTGGCTGACTGACTTTAATTGACAGCAGCGAGAGCCAATGGTGCCATGATGCTGTCTCAGCCAATGAGAATGGGAGTCCTAGGCAGCCGAGATACTCCTACAACATTGCTGGATCTAGATGGGGCTCAGGTAAATATCGGAGGTGCTGGGGAGGCTGCTGCACACAGAAGGCTTTTTACCTTAATGCATAAAAAACCTTTAGCCTTTACAATCGCTTAACTCTTACACCCAATGAAGCTGCCATTTTATCATCTGTTTGATTTGTAGTTGTCATGCTACTACACAAGTGATCAACTTTAGCAGTAGCCATTTGGTGGCTTCACAGTTAGGTAGGAAGTACAAGCAATTGTGACAGTTATCACTGAGTATGCTTTGAACAAACTCTTTTGGGAAATACTTAAATAAATGGGTTTAATTCCTTTTTATCAGTGGTTGTAAAGTGGCTTATTTAGGTTTCTTCTATTCTATTATAACTGGGTGATCCCACCAACAACACTCTTTCTGTCTTAGGGTGACATGGCAGACTCATCATACTGTATCTATGGAGGAACAACGTTATTACCCTAAGGCCAGCCATACACGATTTGAATCTACCAGGAACTGGCTGAGATTCGAACAGTTAATGGGCAGGCTGAATGTACCAAGTTGATTTTATGATCAACTTAGGTACAATTAGGCTGCTAGATTCTCTTGCGATTATCGCTAGTGGTTGCTATAGCCCTTAGCAATAATCACTGTCTTCTCCTGCTAGGAGAAGACAATTGCGACATTCCTGTGTCAATACTGTCTGTGTTGATAGGTAAAGAACGCCTCCCTCTTTATGTCTTCATCATAACATAGGGGGAAGTATTTTGTCTACAGAGATAACTAGGAAGAATGTATCTTATCTTCTGTCAAAATCAACAGGTATTTTTTTCACCAAACTGAAGTAACAAAACAGATTTAATGGTATATTTAACAGGCTGAAAGGAACCTAGTAATAGAAGTTTATTGTTGGAGTTTACAGACTGTAATACCAAATCCACTGTATGAGTTGTTTGCCATTGTAATGAACATGTACAAATCATCATTTTATTTTCTCCAAAAAGTACATATCAAAACAGCTATTTATTTGTTCTTCAAAATCGTCTGTAAGTACTCGGATTTGGAAAATTGGTTGTCAGCTCTTAGGTGTAATACTTTGTATTTTGTTAAACATGCCTCCCCCCTCCCTCAAAAATATAGCTTGTAACTAATTGATAATTGTAACTAATTGCCAACTGCCAGCTATACATAATTGCACTTCTGATAGGGGGGCAACATTTACATTTGGCATTTAAGTTCACAAACAGAAGGTACAAAGCCAATGAAATTGCCTCTGCACCATGCGATCACTGTGACCAATTACATCATCACATAATATAAACAATGGCTGCAGTTAACAGCCCGTTTTTACTTTCCTATTACAAACTGGTTGGTGTGGGAGAGGAAAGAAACCTTCCTGATTGTAGCCAGTACCCATAAATGAATAGCAATGTCACCAGTAACAAAAAACAGTCATGCATCCCCTACAGTATCAGCTCCATCCTGTCTCTGATCTTACCTGTATATTAACCCCTCATCTCCCTTATCCTGCACATATTCCAAGTGCTGCATCAATATAAATCTCCAGGTCATCTTGGGGTGTCTACTTTCCAAAAAGCAGTCATTTCAGGGGTTTTCATACAGCCAGGGCCTTTTTTATTTGCTATGTTTTATAGCAGAATATATATATTATTTATTTATTTATTTATTTTTTTAAGTAAAGTTAAAAAATGTAAAAAAATCCTAGTGGTAAATAAATTAATAAATACAACCAAAAGAAAGCTCTATCTTTCTCAAAAACATATAACATTCATTAGGGTACAGAGTTGACTGACAAAGTAATTGTCAAACTACCACAGTGTTGAAAACTGAAAAATGGCCCGAACAGGAAAGGGGTGTAACATGTCAGTTCTCAAATGGTTAATAAACTGAGTTTGCAAAGGAGTTGTCAGATATGAGGTATTTATGCCAAAACAAAACTTTTCATTAATGATAATTTGCTTATAGTACAAATAGTACACAGTAAACCCATACAGATATTTGATTTAAACATATAGTTACAGAGTTAGTCTAGTTGAAAAAAGACACAAGTCCATCTAATTTAACCAATAAAAGGGAAAAAATTGCCTGGGCTGTGGCTCTGTTCCCTCTACCATCTTCCATAGTACCTCTGCTCCTAGTACTTTATAGCCCCACCTGCCTTCCAGCTACAATCAATGCACAATTATATCATCTTAAATTGCAGTACTTCCTGTGGACTAGGGATGAGCCGAACACCCCCCGGTTCGGTTCGCACCAGAACCTGCGAACGGACCGAAAGTTCGCACGAACGTTAGAACCCCATTGACGTCTATGGGACTCGAACGTTCAAAATCAAAAGTGCTCATTTTAAAGGCTAATTTGCATGGTATTGTCCTAAAAAGGGTTTGGGGACCCGGGTCCTACCCCAGGGGACATGTATCAATGCAAAAAAAACTTTTAAAAACGGCCGTTTTTTCGGGAGCAGTGATTTTAATGATGCTTAAAGTAAAAAAAAAAAAAAGTGAAATATTCCTTTAAATATCGTACCTGAGGGGTGTCTATAGTATGCTTGTAAAGTGACGCGTGTTTCCCGTGTTTAGAACAGTCCCTGCACCAAATGTCATTTTTAAAGGAAAAAATCTCATTTAAAACTGCTTGCGGGTTTAATGTAATGTCGGGTCCTGGCAATATGGATGAAAATCAGTGAGACAAACGGCATGGGTACCCCCCAGTCCATTACCAGGCCCTTTGGGTCTTGTATGGATATTAAGGGGAACCCCGCACCCAAATTAAAATAAGGAAAGGTGTGGGGCCACCAGGCCCTATATACTCTGAACAGCAGTATACAGGCTGTAGGTTTGTTGTTAAGTAGAATCTCTTTGTAATTTTGAACGGGTACATTTTTAACGTGTTTAGCTCCAGCCAAAAAATCTTTTTTAAGCTTTTTGGAAAACATAGGGAAGGGTTATCACCCCTGTGACATTTGTTTTGCTGTCTTTCCTCCTCTTCAGAAGATTTCACCTCACTTTTTGTCCCAATGGATTGGAAAGCATCAGTGGAAAGGAGAAATGTTTTTCCCATATTAACTCTTACAGGAGAGAATTTCCCTTCCTAGGGGTAGATTTATTCTCACTTCCTGTTGTCTCCTTCCGTTTGCAAGTAGGAGTCGTTTGTAAGTTAGTTGTTTGAAAGTAGGGTCCTGCCCTATATACTCAGCAGAAATTTGGGCCTTAGGTGTTGCTGTGGCCACAACACTGTAAGCCCTCACAGGGCTCTGCTGTGAAATATTAGATCAAGAATTATAATTACATGCCCCTGTTGAACAGGAGCTGAAAAATTAGGCCTTAGGCACTGGTGCTGGTGCCACAACACTGCAACCCCTCACAGACACTCTAGTTGGAATGCAGGAACGAGCCCTGCTGCAAAGTATTGCATCAAAAATTGTAATTACACGCCCCTGTTAAACAAGGGCTGAAAAATTGGGCCTTAGGCACTGGTGCTGGTGCCACAACACTGCAACCCCTCACAGACACTCTAGTTGGAATGCAGGAACGAGCCCTGCTGCAAAGTATTACATCAAAAATCGTAATTACACGCCCCTGTTAAACAGGGGCTGAAAAATTGTGCCTTAGGCACTGGTGGTGGCACCCAGAACCAAAAATGTTCTTACAAGCTATCAGCGTGATGATTGAGGAGGAAGAGGATAATTACTCAGGGATAGTCACTCAGCATCAGCATAGGCAGTCTTTGAAGGGATCTGAGATTTAAAAAAAAATTATTCGGTTACATCAGCATCAGGTGCTTGGTAGCTGGTGGTGATCCAAGACTGATTCATTTTTATGAAGGTCAGTCGATCGACCGAGTCAGTGGACAGACGCACCCTGTGATCGGTTACCACGCCTCCAGCAGCACTGAATGTGCGTTCCGAAAGAACGCTGGATGCAGAACAGGCCAGTAGCTCAATTGCATACTGTGCAAGCTCTGGCCAGTGATCCATCCTCAAGACCCAGTAACCCAGAGGATTTTCGGTGGGAAAGGTGTCCAAGTCTGATCTTGCCCCTAGGTATTCCTGCACCATGTAAAACAGACGCTGGCGATGGGTGCTGGAACCGATCATACCTTGGGGCTGCGGACCAAAAAATTGTCTGAACGCATCGGTCAGACGGCCACCTTCTCCACCGCTCCTTCTTTGACTGACCGAAGCCTCAGCAACACGTTGTCCAGAAACAGGAGTTTGTAACCTCCCAGTCTCTGGGAACGCATTGCACAGACCTTTCTGCAAGGCCTCCCGAAGATGTTTCATCCTCTGCTCCCTCTGCGATGGCAAGATAAGGTCCGCAACCTTACCCTTGTAACGTGGATCAAGGAGGGTTGCCAGCCAGTATTGGTCCTTCTCCTTGATACCACGAATACGAGGATCCTTATGCAGGCTTTGCAGGATCAGGGAGGCCATGCAGCGTAGGTTTGCTGAGGCATTCGGTCCGGAGTCCTCTGGGTCACTAAGGACGACATGGTCCGCAGCCACCTCCTCCCAGCCATGTACAAGTCCATGTGTTTCTTGGGACTGATCCCTTAAAGACTGCTGCTGATGCTGAGTGCCAGGCTCCACCTCCATACTGACACAATCTTCCTCCTCCTCCTCCTCCTCTTCCTCCTCGTCCTCTTCCTGTGTGATCGGCGGGCACGCAGGAACACTGTCTGGATAAAGGGGGCCTTGAGAGCTAAGGAAGTTCTCCTCTTCCTGCCTCTGTTCTGCCTCAAGTGCCCTGTCCATTATTCCACGCAGCGTGTGCTCCAACAGGTGGACAAGGGGGACAGTGTCACTGATGCATGCACTGTCACTGCTCACCATCCTCATGGCCTCCTCAAATGGTGACAGGACAGTGCATGCATCCCTGATCATGGCCCACTGGCGTGGGGAAAAAAAAACAAGCTCCCCTGACCCTGTCCTGGTGCCATAGTCGCACAGGTACTCATTGATGGCCCTCTGCTGCGTGTGCAGCCGCTGCAGCATGGCCAACGTTGAGTTCCACCTGGTGGGCATGTCACAGATTAGGCGGTTCTTGGGCAGGTTAAACTCCTTTTGGAGGTCCGTCAGCCGAGCACTGGCATTATATAACCGGCGGAAATGCACACAGACTTTCCTGGCCTGCCTCAGGACATCCTGTAAGCCCGGGTACCTGCCCAAGAACCGCTGCACCACCAAGTTAAGGACGTGAGCCAAACAGGGCACATGGGTCATTTGTCCCTGTCGGAGGGCAGAGAGGAGGTTGGTGCCATTGTCGCAAACCACCATTCCTGCCTTAAGTTGGCGTGGCGTCAACCACCTCTGAACCTGCCCCTGCAGAGCTGACAGAACCTCTGCCCCAGTGTGGCTCCTGTCCCCCAAGCACACCAGCTCAAGCACCGCATGGCATCTTTTGGCCTGCGTACTTGCGTAGCCCCTTGAACGACTATGGAGCACTGCTGGTTCCGAGGAAGAGGCCATGGAGGAAGAAGAGGAGGGGGTGGAGGAGAGAGGTGTGTCACAATCATTAGCATTTTGGAGGCGTGGTGGCGGAACAACCTCCAACACTACTGCACCTTGTCCTGCATCCTTCCCAGCTGCCAGCAGAGTCACCCAATGCGCCGTGAAACTTAGGTAACGTCCCTGTCCATGCCTGCTGGACCATGAGTCAGCGGTAATATGCACCTTACCGCTGACCGCCCTGTCCAGCGAGGCATGGACATTGCCTTCCACATGCTGGTAGAGAGCCGGAATCGCCTTCCGTGAGAAAAAGTGGCGTTTGGGTACCTGCCACTGAGGAACCGCACATTCCACAAAGTCACAGAAGGGGGCAGAGTCTACCAACTGAAAAGGCAGCAGTTGAAGTGCTAGCAATTTTGCCAAGCTAGCATTCAACCGTTGGGCATGTGGATGGCTGGGAGCAAACTTCTTTCGGCGGTCCAGCAGCTGGAGCAGGGAAATTTGCCTGGTACAATCTGACGTCGGTGTACCAAAATCAGATTGCCCACAAGTACGTGGCTGTGACACACTTAATTCTACACCTTCATTCCTCAGTGCAGGTCTCAGAGAGGACTGAAGGTCTAGTGGGGTTGGAAATCTCAGCTGATGAGGAGCAAGCAGAGGTCCTCTTTGTTCTTTGGTGTGGGTCTTTTAGATACGCTTGCCAACGAACTGCATGGCAGGTCAACATATGTCTGGTCAAGCATGTGGTACCCAAGCGGGAGATGTTTTGGCCACGCGAGATACGCTTGAGACATATGTTGCAGATAGCAGCGGTGCGATCTGATGCACTCGTCTCAAAAAAGGCCCACACCAAAGAACTTTTTGAATAACGCGCAGAGACTGCAGCGCCCTGCACATGTGGAGCTTTGGGGTGTGATGCAGTCAATGTGCTGCCCTTAGGCTGGCCCCTGGAGGGCATCCTGCCTCGTTGGTGATGTGCCGCCTCCTCCTCCTCCTCCTCCTCCTCCTCCTCCTCTCTCCTATCAGGCACCCACGTTGAGTCAGTGACCTCATCATCCCCTCCCTCCTCATCACTGGAGCAAACCTGGCAGTATGCTGCAGCAGGGGGAGCATGACTGCCAGATTGCTGTCCTTCTTGGGCACCCCCTCTGTCCGTGCTCGTGTTACTGCCTTCATCAAGCTCAGTATCATCATCAGAGCCTTCCAAACGCTGGGCATCCTCCTGGAGCATGTACCCAACACTGTGGTCAAACAGTTCGAGGGACTCCTCAGGAGGACATGGTGGGGCTAGGGAAGGAGTCACTGATGACATTGAGCCGAGGGAAGAGGCCGCTGCTTTGCCAGACAAAGTACCCTGGACATGGGTGAGAGAGGATGAGGAGGATGAGGACGGCTTGGTCATCCACTTGACCAAGTCTTCCGCATGTTGCGTCTCAACATGGCCAGCTGCCGAAAAAAAGGCCAAGCGTGTCCCATGGCCACGTGCTGATGAGGATGCACCGTCTCCACGACCAGCACTAGACACAGAGCCTGCTTGCCCTCTCTTATTGGCTTGTGACTGTCTGCCTCTCCTTCTTGGCCTTCCAGACATACTAATGGCCTGTAGCTGCACTAAGCTGGGATATATATATATATATATATATATATATATATATATATATATATATGTACTGATACTGCAGCTAGCAAAATCAACTGCCTGCCTGTAGTATGAGAACACCACCAACCTTCTACAGGTAGCTTTAGCTGAACACTGTGAGGTGGACGCACCGCACTAACTTGTAGGTTTAGCAGAACACTGTGAGCAGGACGCACTGCACTAACTGTAAATAGTCTAGCTGCCTGACTGTGGTACTAATAGGATCAAAAGAACACCAGCAATTTTCTTCAGGTAGCTGTATTTACTGTAACAAGACAAGCCTGCCTGTCAGTAAGAAGATAACAGAAACAGATCTAGCTGAACACTGTGAGCAGGACGCACCCCACTAGCTTGTAGGTTTAGCTGAACACTGTGAGGTGGACGCACCCCACTAACTTGTAGGTTTAGCTGAACACTGTGAGCAGGACGCACCCCACTAACTTGTAGGTTTAGCAGAACACTGTGAGCAGGACGCACTGCACTAACTGTAAATAGTCTAGCTGTCTGACTGTGGTACTAATAGGATCAAAAGAACATCAGTAATTTTCTTTAAAATACTGTAACAAGACAAGCCTGCCTGTCAGTAAGAAGATAACAGGAACGGATCTAGCGGAACACTGTGAGCAGGACGCACCCCACTAGCTTGTAGGTTTAGCTGAACACTGTGAGGTGGACCCACCCCACTAACTTGTAGGTTTAGCTGAACACTGTGAGCAGGACGCACCCCACTAACTTGTAGGTTTAGCAGAACACTGTGAGCAGGACGCACTGCACTAACTGTAAATAGTCTAGCTGCCTGACTGTGGTACTAATAGGATCAAAAGAACACCAGCAATTTTCTTTAAAATACTGTAACAAGACAAGCCTGCCTGTCAGTAAGAAGATAACAGGAACGGATCTAGCTGAACACTGTGAGCAGGACGCACCCCACTAGCTTGTAGGTTTAGCTGAACACTGTGAGGTGGACGCACCCCACTAACTTGTAGGTTTAGCTGAACACTGTGAGCAGGACGCACCCCACTAACTTGTAGGTTTAGCAGAACACTGTGAGCAGGACGCACTGCACTAACTGTAAATAGTCTAGCTGCCTGACTGTGGTACTAATAGGATCAAAAGAACACCAGCAATTTTCTTCAGGTAGCTGTATTTACTGTAACAAGACAAGCCTGCCTGTCAGTAAGAAGATAACAGGAACGGATCTAGCTGAACACTGTGAGCAGGATGCACCCCACTAGCTTGTAGGTTTAGCTGAACACTGTGAGGTGGACGCACCCCACTAACTTGTAGGTTTAGCTGAACACTGTGAGCAGGACGCACCCCACTAACTTATAGGTTTAGCAGAACACTGTGAGCAGGACGCACTGCACTAACTGTAAATAGTCTAGCTGCCTGACTGTGGTACTAACAGGATCAAAAGAACACCAGCGATTTTCTTCAGGTAGCTGTATTTACTGTAACAAGACAAGCCTGCCTGTCAGTAAGAAGATAACAGAAACGGATCTAGCTGAACACTGTGAGCAGGACGCACCCCACTAGCTTGTAGGTTTAGCTGAACACTGTGAGGTGGACGCACCCCACTAACTTGTAGGTTTAGCTGAACACTGTGAGCAGGACGCACCCCACTAACTTGTAGGTTTAGCAGAACACTGTGAGCAGGACGCACTGCACTAACTGTAAATAGTCTAGCTGCCTGACTGTGGTACTAATAGGATCAAAAGAACACCAGCAATTTTCTTCAGGTAGCTGTATTTACTGTAACAAGACAAGCCTGCCTGTCAGTAAAAGATAACAGAAACGGATCTAGCTGAACACTGTGAGCAGGACGCGCCCCACTAGCTTGTAGGTTTAGCTGAACACTGTGAGGTGGACGCACCCCACTAACTTGTAGGTTTAGCTGAACACTGTGAGCAGGATGCACCCCACTTACTTGTAGGTTTAGCAGAACACTGTGGGCAGGAAGCACTGCACTAACTGTAAATAGTCTAGCTGCCTGACTGTGGTACTAATAGGATCAAAAGAACACCAGTAATTTTCTTTAAAATACTGTAACAAGACAAGCCTGCCTGTCAGTAAGAAGATAACAGGAACGGATCTAGCTGAACACTGTGAGCAGGACGCACTGCACTAAATGTAAATAGTCTAGCTGCCTGACTGTGGTACTAATAGGATCAAAAGAACACCAGTAATTTTCTTCAAAATACTGTAACAAGACAAGCCTGCCTGTCAGTAGGAATATAACAGGAACGGATCTAGCTGAACACTGTGAGCAGGACGCACTGCACTAAATGTAAATAGTCTAGAAGATAACAGGAACGGATCTAGCTAAACTGAATACAGTGTATATATATATATATGCAACACCTGGGATGCATATATATACACAATACACTTTAAGTGCAGCTAACTGACTGACTGTCCTGCCTAATCTAGCTAACTCAAATGAAATGACACTGTCTCTCTCTCTCTCTAAGCACACCGGAACACACTGCACAGGGCCGCCGTGCAGGCGGCCTTATATAGTGTGGGGCGTGTACTAAATCCCCTGAGCCATAATTGGCCAAAGCCTTCTTGGCTTTGGCCAATTATGGCTCTCTGTTAAGGCGGCGCGGTGATTGGCCAAGCATGCGGGTCATAGTGCATGCTTGGCCAATCATCAGCAAGCAATGCACTGCGATGCCGCAGTGAATTATGGGCCGTGACGCGCCACACGAATTTGGCGCGAACGGCCCATATCGTTCGCAATTCGGCGAACGATCGAACAGCCGATGTTCGAGTCGAACATGGGTTCGACTCGAACACGAAGCTCATCCCTACTGTGGACTATGCCCCTTTGTTGGATCTGTTTCTCTGGGTGTGTGACATACTGCTGACCCAGCCTGCCTGACTATGCTAACATCAACCCCCAACTAGGGATGAGCTTCATGTTCGAATTGAACGCATGTTCGACTCAAACATTGCCTGTTCAGTCATTCACCGAATTCCGAATGATATGGGTCATTCGCGCCAAATTCGAGTGGTGCATCACGGCCCAGTGTATTGCTGGCTGATGATTGGCCAAGCATGCACTATGACCCGCATACTTGGCCAATCACAGTGCTGGCTGTACAGAGAGATGTAATTGGCCAAAGCCAGGGTGACTTTGGCCAATTATGGCTCAGGGGTTTTAGTACATTCCTCACACTATATAAGGCCGCCTACACGGCGGCCCTGTGTAGTGTGTTCTGGCGTTGAGAGAGAGATAGATAGACAGAGAGGCAGTGTCATTTGATTTAAGTTAGATAGAGTAGGCAGGAGAGTCAGTTAGCTGCACCTACAGTGTATTGTGTATATATATATATATATACATCCTAGGTGTTGTATATAGATAAATAATTATATATATATATATATATATATATATATATATATATATATATATATATATATATATATATATATATATATATATATATATATATATATATCCTGTATTCAGTTTAGCTAGATCCGTTCCTGTTATTCTCTTCCTACTACTGACAGGCAGGCAGGTGTTTTTACAGTATTTACAGCTACCTGAAGAAAATTGCTGGTGTTCTTCTGATCCTATTAGTCCTATTAGCTAATAGGATCTGACAGGATACATGTCTATTCGACCATTAAGTGAATCTCTACGCTACTGATTCTATTGGCTGCCTATGTTCAAAGGGGCGGGACAGACATGGACGCTCTCTTCATATAAAGACATAGTGTGCATCAGCGTGGTACCGTCGCTGAGGACGTCAATGACGAAACACGTACGACGGAACCATGCACACTACGTCACTTCCGTGTTTACGAGTGGGTGGAACGCAGGTGGAGCGCAAAGCTGCCGGCATCCCCCATCTCGATACACGCTTTGTTTTATCGGTTTTTATTTAGTTGTCTATCTGTTGGGAATCGGTGTCACCTTTTCCCAGTGAAAAACTGGTTAGGAATATACGGCTTTTGGATGTTTGTTCCATATATATGCTTTTATTAAATAAACAGATGCTTTTTTACACTACTACACTATGGAAGCTCTTTTTTCATGTTTTGGTGTATGAGGGCACAACAGCATCTACCAATCAGCCAGGACACATCCAGGGCATCCACCGCAGACAACAGGGAGCAGTGACCTTCATATAAAGCACTATATGCCTATTACTCCTGCAGGGGTGCCTGGAGTCGGTGAGTAGGAAATCTGTAGGGGGAGCACAGAAGACACCTGGAAACATCTTTAAGCACTAAAGTCACCCTGATGATGTTCTAGTTTGATGCAGATATAAGCTTATGGGACTATTGTAAATCATTCTGATTTATTTACTGCAGCATATATCGGGTTCAAGCCTCACTATATGATTTGTATTGTACCCGCTTGGCTGACTGCTTGTGTTTGATCCATGTATTTATTTATGTAGACGTGTTTGATGCAGATATAAGCCTATGGGACTATTGTACATCATTCTGATTTAACTACTGCAGCATATGCCGGGTTCAAGCCTCACTATATGATTTGTATTGTACCCGCTTGGCTGACTGTTTGTGTTTGATCTATGTATTTATTTATGTAGACGTAACAGTATATACTAGTACATATATATTGAGGCATCTCTGTCTACATACTGTACCTATATAGGCAGCCCATACATACACCATTTTCCCTTTACCACACATCACTAAACACTCAACAAATATCAACCTAGGGATCTAGGGACCTTTCCTTACCCATTTCATACCAGTCACTGGGGCATTATATCTCACTCACTGACTGAGATGATATGGGTATTGATGTGTAATTCTCTATTACTATAAAATACCTTTCTGTGGTTTTTCTTAATATGCAGTAGCATTTGGGTTTTTCTTAGGTAGCGCCAACTACCCCATTTTTTTCACTCTATAATAAGCTAGCGGCGTACCCCTTGTGAGTGCTCAGTGTAGGAGAGGCAGCAACCTGTTCTCTTACCATATAGGCCTATCCTAAGTGCAGCTTTTCTACCTGGTAATATTAGCTACAGTATTTACAGTTAGTCTAGTGCGTCCGCTGCACAGTGTGCACCTAAAGCTACCTGAAGAAAATTAGTGTTCTTCTGATCCTATTAGTACAGTACCGCAGGCAGCTACAGTATTTACAAGTTAGTGTAGTGCATCCTCTGCACGGTGTGCACCTAAAGCTACCTAAAGAAAATTAGTGGTGTTCTTCTGATCCTATTAGTACAGTACCATAGGCAGCTGTAGTATTTACAAGTTAGTGTAGTGCGTCCTCTGCAGTGTGTACCTAAAGCTACCTGAAGAAAATTAGTGTTCTTCTGATCCTATTAGTACAGTACCGCAGGCAGCTACAGTATTTACAAGTTAGTGTAGTGAGTCCTCTGCACAATGTGCACCTAAAGCTACCTGAAGAAAATGAGTGGTGTTCTTCTGATCCTATTAGTACTGTACCACAGGCAGCTGTAGTATTACAAGTTAGTGTAGTGCGTCCTCTGCACAGTGTGCACCTAAAGCTATCTGAAGAAAATTAGTGGTGTTCTTCTGATCCTATTAATACCACAGGCAGGCAGCTACAGTACTTACAGTTAGTGTAGTGCATCCTCTGCACAGTGTGCACCTAAAGCTACCTGAAGAAAATTAGTGTTCTTCTGATCCTATTAGTACAGTAACGCAGGCAGCTGTAGTATTTACAAGTTAGTGTAGTGCGTCCTCTGCACAGTGTGCACCTAATGCTATCTGAAGAAAATTAGTGGTGTTCTTCTGCTCCTATTAATACCACAGGCAGGCAGCTATAGTATTTACAGTTGGTGTAGTGCGTCCTCTGCACATTGTGCACCTAAAGCTACCTGGAGACAATTGCTGTTGTTCTGCTCCTATTAATACCACAGGCAGGCAGCTACAGTATTTACAGTTAGTACACTGTGTCCTCTGCACAGTGTGCACCTAAAGCTACCTGAAGAAAATTAGTGGTGTTCTTCTGATCCTATTAGTACAGTACCACAGGCAGCTGTAGTATTTACAAGTTAGTGTAGTGCGTCCTCTGCACAGTGTGCACCTAAAGCTACCTCAAGAAAATTAGTGGTGTTCTTCTGATCCTTTTAATACCACTGGCAGGCAGCTACAGTATTTACAGTTGGTGTAGTGCGTTCTCTGCACAGTATGCACCTAAAGCTACCTGGAGACAATTGCTGTTGTTCTGCTCCTATTAATACCACAGGCAGGCAGCTACAGTATTTACAGTTAGTACACTGTGTCCTCTGCACAGTGTGCACCGAAAGCTACCTGAAGAAAATTAGTGGTGTTCTTCTGATCCTTTTAATACCACAGGCAGGCAGCTACAGTATTTACAGTTAGTGTAGTGCATCCTCTGCACAGTGTGCACCTAAAGCTACCTGGAGACAATTGCTGTTGTTCTGCTCCTATTAATACCACGGGCAGGCAGCTACAGTATTTACAGTTAGTGTAGTGCGTCCTCTGCACAGTGTGCACCTAAAGCTACCTGGAGACAATTGCTGTTGTTCTGCTCCTATTAATACCACGGGCAGGCAGCTACAGTATTTACAGTTAGTGTAGTGCATCCTCTGCACAGTGTGCACCTAAAGCTAATTGTGGACAAGGAAAGACTACTCCTGCGCTTGTGAGGGTCTGTTTGGGTTTGAGAAGAGTAGTATTGTGAACTGTAGCAAAACTAAAAAAGATGGTGTTGCATGTCCCGCTGCCCAGAGATTGACCCCGGGGTGGTCAGGTAAGGCTATATGGAGAGTGATGGATGAAGGGCGCGTGATCAATAGCTCACATCAAAACATATAAAATTTATTGAAAGGGAATTAGAAGCGAATAAAAACAATTGAATAATACCAATACTACGTATCAAGTGAACAGGTAACAAAATATAAAAGGCATGGAAAATTAAAAATGGGTTGAAAATATCATGAGCCCATGTTGAGGCGGGTGTTTAGAGTTGGCTGACGCGTTTCGAGGATAACCTCTTCATCAGAGCCTTTTGAGAACCAGGGCGCAGTCTCTATATGCCAGTAGGCCAACATATGTACATCAACATAATGGCTAGTTGGAAAAAATGGCCTGAAATGGGAAATGCGATTTTCTGTGTTCCATACCAGTCCACGTTCAAGCGTTCTAGGTGGAACAGGGATCAGAAAAGAAATATATATATATATATATATATATATATATATATATATATATATATATATATATATATATATGTGTACATAAAATATAGATATGTGTGCACTTATGTACATATGCACAAGCACACACATATGCACAAATAATATAAAAATATATATATATATATATATATATATATATATATATATATATATATATATATATAGAGAGAGAGAGAGAGACAGAATTTTGGCTAGAAATACAGTATGGAGCACATGGCAAGAATATGCAACACAAAAAAACAAAAAAACAAACGCATGATGGGTAAAAATGCATAAAACCATAAGTGAATATAAATACATGGATCGATGAATGGATATAATAGACGGGAAAAACATATGTGTACAGAGAATTGGTAAAAGAACAATAACTATCAGAATTTGATAGGGCATTTAGTGTCTAAAAATAACTTAGATGAGTGGTCAAAGATAGACCTTGAAGTAACAAACAAAAGGGTTTTATAAATACATATATAAACATATATATATATATATATATATATATATATATATATATATATATATACGCGCATACATACACGTACACATACATACGCATACACGTATGACCCAAAGGTGTTTATTTAAAAACATTGTTATTTTAGTTTGAAGGACATATATATGTTGGTAAGTGAGAAAGGTAAGTAGGGAGATGACGAACTGGTGACTTATCATGTGAAAACACACCTACCTATGTGATAGTTGATGGTGTGTGTGTTCTCCTTTAAATTTGTAGAGAAAGGATAGTGGGGTGGTGTGGACCTGAAGGAGGGGGGAGGAAGAGAGGAAGCATGGTGTTAGAGGAAACCAGGATTGTGACCTGGGGGAGATCCCTCAGGACACTGACAGGCAGTCACATCATAGCATATAGCTGGGTGAATGGAAAGGCTGTGTACCTGTCACGGGCTGGGTGGAAGAGAGATTTATTGACCTGTGTCCTCCTGGGAAAGTGCTGTCCAGTTTTTAGGAGGATGGAGGGGGGTGAAGATCTCATGAGAGAATACTGCACCCCACTATCCTTTCTCTACAAATTTAAAGGAGAACACACACACCATCAACTATCACATAGGTAGGTGTGTTTTCACATGATAAGTCACCAGTTCGTCATCTCCCTACTTACCTTTCTCACTTACCAACATATATATGTCCTTCAAACTAAAATAACAATGTTTTTAAATAAACACCTTTGGGTCATACGTGTATGCGTATGTATATATATGTATGTGTATGTATGTGTACGTGTATGTATGCGCGTATATATATATATATATATATATATATATATATATATATATATATATATGTTTATATATGTATTTATAAAACCCTTTTGTTTGTTACTTCAAGGTCTATCTTTGACCACTCATCTATGTTATTTTTAGACACTAAATGCCCTATCAAATTCCGATAGTTATTGTTCTTTTACCAATTCTCTGTACACATATGTTTTTCCCGTCTATTATATCCATTCATCGATCCATGTATTTATATTCACTTATGGTTTTATGCATTTTTACCCATCATGCGTTTGTTTTTTTTGTTTTTTTTTTTTGTTTTTTTTTTTGTGTTGCATATTCTTGCCATGTGCTCCATACTGTATTTCTAGCCGAAATTCTGTCTCTCTCTCTCTCTCTATATATATATATATATATATATATATATATATATATATATATTTTTTTTTTTTTTTTATATTATTTGTGCATACGTGTGTGCTTGTGCATATGTACATAAGTGCACACATATCTATATTTTATGTACACATATATATATATATATATTTCTTTTCTGATCCCTGTTCCACCTAGAACGCTTGAACGTGGACTGGTATGGAACACAGAAAATCGCATTTCCCATTTCAGGCCGTTTTTTCCAACTAGCCATTATGTTGATGTACATATGTTGGCCTACTGGCATATAGAGACTGCGCCCTGGTTCTCAAAAGGCTCTGATGAAGAGGTTATCCTCGAAACGCGTCAGCAAACTCTAAACACCCGCCTCAACATGGGCTCATGATATTTTCAACCCATTTTTAATTTTCCATGCCTTTTATATTTTGTTACCTGTTCACTTGATACCTAGTATTGGTATTATTCAATTGTTTTTATTTGCTTCTAATTCCCTTTAAATACATTTTATATGTTTTGATGTGAGCTATTGATCACGCGCCCTTCATGCACCTAAAGCTACCTGGAGACAATTGCTGTTGTTCTGCTCCTATTAATACCACAGGCAGGCAGATACAGTATTTACAGTTAGTGCACTGTGTCCTCTGCACAGTGTGCACCTAAAGCTACCTGAAGAAAATTAGCGGTGTTCTTCTGATCCTATTAATGCCACAGGCAGGCAGCTACAGTATTTACAGTTAGTGTATGTGACGGGAGGGCCCGTGGAACTCAGAATACATCTTATGTCTAAGTCACCTTGTGCCATCCTGGCACAGGGTGAGTGAGAAAATATATCTTGGACTACTTAAAATGGGACAGTAATATTTGTCCACAATATGTCCCAGGATGTATGTAGAGACTATTATTGGTTTGGTTGATTCTGAACGCAACCTGTTAATTGAATGAGCTGATCACATTGTCCTCTATACAATGTAGGAGACGGGACGACTCCTATTGGAGCTCATGTTAATTAGGTTAATTAGGTTTTGTTTGTATTGTTAATTGTAATTAGCTCCAGCTATTGTGTTTATACTACTGTGTGAAGCTCGGTGCCCACAAGTCTGGGCGAAAGGTCATGTCTCAGTCACCTAGGCTGTATAAAGGATTAGATAATTAGCTCATGTTAATTAGGTTACAGTTGTATTGTTAGAGCAGGTTCCAACGGCATATAAACTCTTGTAATTTTGATTCTAAATAAAGTGAGTTCTGATGTACTCCAAGACTGGTGTTGTCTAGTTCTTGGGGGTTCCTATAGCCAGATCCATTGGACTCGTGTTCCAGAACTTAGGAAGCGGTATACTGACGGAAGCACTCAAGCGGAGTGTGGGATGTTCCGTGACATTGGTGGCAAGCAGCGGGAAAGCCTCCTGCAGTCTGGGACATCCAAACCTCCAACTGGATCCAAGATCAGCATAGCAGACTTCAGTCACCCCAGCGGAGTTATGGACCTGGCATCAGAGTTCCCGGGGCTGCTGTGGATCATCCTTTCAACATACACCAGGACTGTGTCTGAGAATGAATACCTGGAGCTCAGGCAGCTGATTCGGGTGAAGCTCTGGATTGAAGCCCTTCAGCTCGCTGGTATAAAACAGGGCAAGTGCTTTCCAACCCAAGAGCAACGAGCCAGTGACCAACGGGCATTGCGGATGGCATTCCTGGGAGAGCGGCCCCAGGAGCAATGGGTGACTGAGTTGGACAGGCTGGTCCAGCAGGAGATAGAGCTGGACAATCGTTATCGGGCTCTGCAATGGCACGCAGAGGAGGGATATTTAGGGGAGACAACAGAATGCTCTCCGGAGGGATATGACTTTGGAGGCCCTGGATTGCTGTGGGAGAGCCTTACAGATCATTTTATGTTTGGCGATGAAGGGAAACCTGACCTTGAGGACCTGAGAGAATATAGAGAGTCTATGCTCGGTCTTGCAGGGGTCTCAGAGCTCAAACCTGATCTGGACCATTTGCTAAGGAAGGAACAGCATCTGGAAAGGGCATACAGGAAACTGCTAGAACAAGTTCAGCAGCATGCCAGAGAATCGGCAGTGGAAAATCTGAAGATTGCCATCCCCAAACCTGAAGTGCTGACAACAGGGCAGAGCTCTGCTAACCTCTGTCCAGCACTGATAACATCTTCTGGGTTCCATGGACAGGAGATGGTGAACCTATATCCCCAGACACCAGTTATAGAGATAGGGGATTTAATAGACTTTTCTGCTGAGGAAGAACAACCTGATGAGTCTCCAGCAGAAGAGCTGGTATCAGGGCCAAACTTCACTGTGCTCTGCCCAGCACCAACAGCAGTATCTGTGGAGTTACAACAAACTTCTCCAGCTGAAGATCTGGCAACCGGACAGAGGGTCCAAGACCTCTGCCCCACACCTGTGGCAGTTTCGGAGGTCCAGGGTGAGAAGGTGGCAATCACTTCACAGCAGCAGATACAGGGGGAGAAGGGAGAGGAGGTGTGTGTTGTCCCTCCCCAACAGTTGGCCAGTGTGGAGGAAGCGGCCTTCCCTCCCCAGCAAAGATCAGTGCACCTGGGAGACAGTACCATAGACATGTCGTCCAAGCAACCAGATGAGGGAATGGAAAAGGAAGCAGCTGGCTCACCTCCCCAATGGCAGCTACACAGTTTGTGAGTGGAGGAAGCCAGCCTCCTGCCCCAACGGTTAGCCGGAGCGGAGGATGCGGAGTCCCCAGCAGAAGTGCTGGCAACAGGGCAGAGTGTTACCAACCTCTGCCCAGCACCGGCAACAACTACAGAGTTCCAGGGAGGCAGGGCAGTCAGCCTCCCTCCCCAACAGTTAGCTGGAACAGATGGTGTGGGGTTTCCAGCAGAAGGGCTGGCAACAGGGCCGAGGACTGCTGGACTCTGCCCTCAACTAACAGAGGATGGATTTCCTGTGAAGGTGGATGGGACTTCAGTCTACACCTGTATACCCCAGGGATGCTGGGCAGTCGGACCAGATCCCCAACAGCATGACAGAGTGAGCCCAGTCACCCTGTCTTCTCTCCAGCGGCAGAAAGGACTCCAGGGAGAAGGGCCAGTCCAGGCCTCTCCCCAGCGGCAGATATGTTCTCTGAGAGAGGCAGAGGCTGGCTGGGTGAGTAATGCTTTGTTTGGAACAATTTATTTGGGGTACTGTGTGGGTACAAGCAGTAGAGGACTGGAACTACTTACTAACTTCGGAGTCAACCCGTCTGGGGTCTCCTCCTGTGGTAGTCTTCTGCCGAAAGGGGAGAGATGTGACGGGAGGGCCCGTGGAACTCAGAATACATCTTATGTCTAAGTCACCTTGTGCCATCCTGGCACAGGGTGAGTGAGAAAATATATCTTGGACTACTTAAAATGGGACAGTAATATTTGTCCACAATATGTCCCAGGATGTATGTAGAGACTATTATTGGTTTGGTTGATTCTGAACGCAGCCTGTTAATTGAATGAGCTGATCACATTGTCCTCTATACAATGTAGGAGACGGGACGACTCCTATTGGAGCTCATGTTAATTAGGTTAATTAGGTTTTGTTTGTATTGTTAATTGTAATTAGCTCCAGCTATTGTGTTTATACTACTGTGTGAAGCTCGGAGCCCACAAGTCTGGGCGAAAGGTCATGTCTCAGTCACCTAGGCTGTATAAAGGATTAGATAATTAGCTCATGTTAATTAGGTTACAGTTGTATTGTTAGAGGAGGTTCCAACGGCATATAAAGTCTTGTGATTTTGATTCTAAATAAAGTGAGTTCTGATGTACTCCAAGATTGGTGTTGTCTAGTTCTTAGGGGTTTCCTATAGCCAGATCCATTGGACTCGTGTTCCAGAACTTAGGAAGCGGTATACTGACGGAAGCACTCAAGCGGAGTGTGGGACGTTCCGTGACAGTGTAGTGCGTCCTCTGCACAGTGTGCACCTAAAGCTACCTGGAGACTAGGGATGAGCCGAACACCCCCCCGGTTTGGTTTGCACCAGAACCTGCGAACGGACAGAAAATTTGCACGAACGTTAGAACCCCATTGACGTCTATGGGACTCGAACGTTCAAAGTGAAAAGTTCTCATTTTAAAGGCTAATTTACATGGTATTGTCCTAAAAAGGGTTTGGGGACCTGGGTCCTGCCCCAGGGGAAATGTATCAATGCAAAAAAAAGTTTTAAAAACGGCCGTTTTTTTGGGAGCGGTGATTTTAATTTAAAAAAAGTTTTAAAGTAAAAAAAAAAGTGAAATATTCCTTTAAATATCATACCTGGGGGGTGTCTATAGTATGCCTGTAAAGTGGCACGTGTTTCCTGTGCTTAGAACAGTCCCTGCACAAAATGTCGTTTTTAAAGGAAAAAAAGTCATTTAAAACTGTTTGCGGCTTTAATGTAATGTCGGGTCCTGGCAATATGGATGAAAAACAGTGAGACAAACGGCATGGGTACCCCCCAGTCCATTACCAGGCCCTTTGGGTCTTGTATGGATATTAAGGGGAACCCCGCACCCAAATTAAAAAAAGGAAAGGTGTGTGGCCCCCAGGCCCTATATACTCTGAACAGCAGTATACAGGCAGTGCAAACAAGACAGGGACTGTAGGTTTGTTGTTAAGTAGAATCTGTTTGTAATTTTGAACTGGTACATTTTTAACGTGTTTAGCTCCAGCCAAAAAATCTATTTTAAGCTTTTTGGAAAACATAGGGAAGGGTTATAACCCCTGTGACATTTGTTTTGCTGTCTGTGCTCCTCTTCAGAAGATTTCACCTCACTTTTTGTCCCAATGACAAATGCTTTTGGAAAATTTGGCGTTTTTTGTGAAACAAGGATTGGTGATAAAGCATCAGTGGAAAGGAAAAAAGTTGTTCCCATATTAACTCTTACAGGAGAGAATTTCCCTTCCTAGGGGTAGATTTCATCTCACTTCCTGTTGTCTCCTTCTGTTTTCAAGTAGGAGTCGTTTGTAAGTTGGATGTTTGAAAGTAGGGGCCTACCCTATATACTCAGCAGAAATTTGGGCCTTAGGTGTTGTTTTGGCCACAACACTGTAAGCCCACACAGGGCCCTGCTGTGAAATATTAGATCAAGAATTGTAATTACATGCCCCTGTTGAACAGGGGCAGAAAAATTGGGCCTTTGGTGGTGGTGGTGGTGCTGGTGCCACAACACTGTAAGTCCTCACAGTTACTCTTGGTGGGCGCAGAAACAGGCCCTGCTGTGGAATATTAGATAAAGAATTGTAATTACATGCCCCTGTTGAACAGGGGCTGAAAAATTGGGCCTTTGGTGGTGGTGGTGGTGCTGGTGCCACAACACTGTAAGTCCTCACAGATACTCTTGGTGGCGCAGAAACAGGCCCTGCTGTGAAATATTAGATCAAGTATTCTAATTACATGTCCCTGTTGAACAGGGGCTGAAAAATTGGGCCTTAGGCACTGGTACTGGTGCCACAACACTGGAACCCCTCACAGATGCTCTAGTTGGAGCGCAGGAACTAGCCCTGCTGCAAAGAATTGCATGAAAAATTGTAATTACATGCCCCTGTTAAACAGGGGCTGAAAAATTGGGCCTTAGGAACTGGTGGCGGGACTGGCGGCACCCAGAATCAAAAATGTTCTTACAAGCTATCATCATGATCATTGAGGAGGAAGAGGATAATTACTCAGTATAACAGGATAGTCACTCAGCATCAGCATAGGCAGTCTTTGAAGGGATCTGACATTTCAAAAAAATGTATTCGGTTACATCAGCATCAGGTGCTTGGTAGCTGGTGGTGATCCAAGACTGATTCATTTTTATGAAGGTCAGTCGATCGACCGAGTCAGTGGACAGATGCACCCTGTGATCAGTTACAAAGCCTCCAGAAGCACTGAATGTGCGTTCCGAAAGAACGCTGGATGCAGGACAGGCCAGTAGCTCAATTGCATACTGTGCAAGCTCTGGCCAGTGATCCATCCTCAAGACCCAGTAACCCAGAGGATTTTCAGTGGGAAAGGTGTCCAAGTCAGATCTTGCCCCTAGGTATTCCTGCACCATGTAAAACAGACGCTGGCAATGGTTGCTGGAACTGATCATACCTTGGGGCTGCGGACTAAAAAATTGTCTGAACGCATCGGTCAGATGGCCACCTTCTCCACCGCTCCTTCTTTGACTGACCGAAGCCTCAGCAACACGTTGTCCAGAAACAGGAGTTTGTAACCTCCCAGTCTCTGAGTATGCATTGCACAGACCTTTCTGCAAGGCCTCCCGAAGATTTTTCATCCTCTGCTCCCTCTGCGATGGCAAGATAAGGTCCGCAACCTTACCCTTGTAACGTGGATCAAGGAGGGTTGCCAGCCAGTATTGTTCCTTCTTCTTGATACCACAAATACGAGGATCCTTCCGCAGGCTTTGCCGGATCAGGGAGGCCATGCAGCGTAGGTTTGATGAGGCATTCGGTCCTGAGTCCTCTGGGTCACTAAGGACGACATGATCTGCAGCCACCTCCTCCCAGCTACGTACAAGTCCATGTGTTTCTTGGGACTGTAAATGATCCCTTAAAGACTGCTGCTGATGCTGAGTGCCAGGCTCCACCTCCATACTGACACAATCCTCCTCCTCCTCCTCCTCTTCCTGTGTGATTGGCGGGCATGCAGGAACACTGTCTGGATAAAGGGGGCCTTGGGAGCTAAGGAATTCCTCCTCTTCCTGCCTCTGTTCTGCCTCAAGTGCCCTGTCAATTATTCCATGCAGTGTGTGCTCTAACAGGTGGACAAGGGGGACAGTGTCACTGATTTATGCACTGTCACTGCTCCCCATCCTCGTGGCCTCCTCAAATGGTGACAGGACAGTGCATACATCCCTGATCATGGTCCACCGGCGAGGGGAAAAACAAACAAGCTCCCCTGACCCTGTCCTGGTGCCATAGTCGCACAGGTACTCCTTGATGGCCCTCTGCTGCATGTGCAGCCACTGCAGCATGGCCAACGTTGAGTTCCACCTGGTGGGCATGTCACAGATTAGGTGGTTCTTGGGCAGGTTAAATTCCTTTTGGAGGTCAGCCAGCCGAGCAGTGGCATTATATGACCGGTGGAAATGCACACAGACTTTCCTGGCCTGCCTCAGGACATCCTGTAAGCCCAGGTACCTGCCCAAGAACCGCTGCACCACCAAGTTATTGATGTGAGCCAAACAGGGCACATGGGTCATTTGTCCCTGTCGGAGGGCAGAGAGGAGGTTGGTGCCATTGTAGCAAACCACCATTCCTGCCTTAAGTTGGCATGGCGTCAACCACCTCTGAACCTGCCCCTGCAGAGCTGACAGAACCTCTGCCCCAGTGTGGCTCCTGTCCCCCAAGCACACCAGCTCAAGCACTGCATATTATCTTTTGGCCTGCATACTTGCGTAGCCCCTTGAACACCTATGGAGCACCGCTGGTTCCGAGGACAAAGCACAGGAAGAGGCCATGGAGGAAGAAGAAGAGGAGGAGGTGGAGGAGAGAGGTGTGTCAGAATCATTAGTAGTGGCATTTTGGAGGCGGGGTGGTGGAACAACCTCCAACACTACTGCACCTTGTCCTGCATCCTTCCCAGCTGCCAGCAGAGTCACCCAATGTGCCGTGAAACTTAGGTAACGTCCCTGTCCATGCCTGCTGGACCATGAGTCAGCGGTAATATGCACCTTACCGCTGACCGCCCTGTCCATGGACATTACCTTGCACACGCCGGTAGAGAGCCAGAATCGCCTTCCGTGAGAAAAATTGGCGTTTGGGTACCTGCCACAAAGGAACCGTACATTCCACAAACTCACAGAAGGAGGCAGAGTCTACCAACTGAAAAGACAGCAGTTGAAGTACTAGCAATTTTGCCAAGCTAGCATTCAACCGCTGGGCATGTGGATGGCTGGGAGCAAACTTCTTTCGGCGGTGCAGCAGCTGGGGCAGGGAAATTTGCCTGGTACAATCTGACGTCGGTGTACCAAAAGCAGATTTCCCACAAGTACTTGGCTGTGACACACCTAATTCTACACCTTCATTCCTCTCAGTGCAGGTCTCAGAGAGGAATGAATGTATAGTGGGGTTGGAGATCTCAGCTGATGAGGAGCAAGGAGAGGTCCTCTTTTTTCTTTGGTTTGGGTCTTTTAGATACGCTTGCCAATGAACTGCATGGCAGGTCAACATATGTCTGGTCAAGCAGACCAGAGATGTTTTGGCCACGCGAGATACGCTTGATACATATGTTGCAAATAGCAGCGGTGCGATCTGATGCACTTGTCTCAAAAAAGGTCCACACCAAAGAACTTTTGGAATAACGCGCAGAGACAGCAGCGCCCTGCACATGTGGAGCTTTGCAGTGTGATGCAGTCAGTGTGCTGCCCTTAGCCTGGCCCCAGGAGGGCATCCTGCCTCATTGGTGATGTGCCTCCTCCTCCTCCTCCTCTCTCCTATCAGGCACCCACGTTGAGTCAGTGACCTCATCATCTCCTCCCTCCTCATCACTGGAGCAAACCTGGCAGTATGCTGCAGCAGGGGGAGCATGACTGCCAGATTGCTGTCCTTCTTGGGCACCCCCTCTGTTCGTGCTCACGTTACTGCCTTCATCTAGCTCAGTATCATTATCAGAGCCTTCTAAATGTTGGGCATTCTCCGGGAGCATGTACACAACACTGTGGTCAAACAGTTCTAGGGACTCCTCAGGAGGACATGGTGAGGTTAGGGAAGGAGTCACTGATGCCATTGAGCCGAGGGAAGAGGCCACTTTGGCAGCTGCTTTGCCAGACAAAGTACCCTGAGCATGGGTGAGAGAGGATGAGGAGGATGAGGACGGCTTGGTCATCCACTCGACCAAGTCTTCTGCATGTTGCAGCTCAACATGGCCAGCTGCCAAAAAAAAGGCCAAGCGTGTCTTACAGCCATGTGCTGATGAGCATGCACCGTCTCCACGACCAGCACTGTTGCCTCTAGACACAGAGCCTGCTTGCCCTCTTTTATTGGCTTGTAACTGTCTGCCTCTCCTTGTTGGCCTTCCAGACATACTAATGGCGTGCAGTGAGATGTAGCTGTACTAAGCTGGGATATATATATATATATATATATATATATATATATATATATATATATATATATATACTGATACTGCAGCTAGCAAAATCAACTGCCTGCCTGTAGTATGAAAACACCATCAATCTTCTACAGGTAGCTTTAGCTGAACACTGTGCAGAGGACGCACTACACCAACGTTAAAATAATGTAGCTGCCTGTGGTAGTAATAGGATCAGGAAAACACCACCAACTTTCTACAGGTAGCTTTAGCTGAGCACTGTGCAGAGGTCGCACTAGACTAATGTGTAAATAATGTATCTGCCTGCTTTAGTGATAGGATCAGGAAAACACCACCAACCTTCTACAGGTAGCTTTAGCTGAACACTGTGCAGAGGTCGCACTAGACTAACGTGTAAATAATGTAGCTGCCTGCGGTAGTGGTAGGATCAGGAAAACACCACCAACCTTCTACAGATAGCTTTAGCTGAACACTGTGAAGAGGACTCACTACACTAACGTTAAAATAATGTAGCTGCCTGCGGTAGTGAAAGGATCAGGAAAACACCACCAACCTTCTACAGGTAGCTTTAGCTGAACACTGTGCAGAGGTTGCACTAGACTATCATGTAAATAATGTAGCTGCCTGCGGTAGTGATAGGATCAGGAAAACACCACCAACCTTCTACAGATAGCTTTAGCTGAACACTGTGAAGACGCACTACACTAACGTTAAAATAATGTAGCTGCCTGCGGTAGTGGTAGGATCAGGAAAACACAACCAACCTTCTACAGGTAGCTTTAGCTGAACACTGTGCAGAGGTCGCACTAGACTAACGTATAAATAATGTAGCTGCCTGCGGTAGTGATAGGATCAGGAAAACACCACCAACCTTCTACAGGTAGCTTTAGCTGAACACTGTGCAGATGTCGCACTACACTAACGTGTAAATAATGTAGCTGCCTGCGGTAGTGATAGGATCAGGAAAACACCACCAACCTTCTACAGGTAGCTTTAGCTGAACACTGTGCAGAGGTCTCACTACACTAACTTGTAGCTTTAGCTGAACACTGTTCAGAGGATGCACTACACTAACTTGTAGCTTTAGCTGAACACTGTGAGGAGGATGCACTACACTAACTTGTAGCTTTAGCTGAACACTGTGAGGAGGATGCACTACACTAACTTGTAGCTTTAGCTGAACACTATGCACTACACTAACTTGTAGCTTTAGCGGAACACTGTTCAGAGGATGCACTACACTAACTTGTAGCTTTAGCTGAACACTGTGCAGAGGTCGCACTACACTAACTTGTAGCTTTAGCTGAACACTGTTCAGAGGACGCATTACACTAACTTGTAGCTTTAGCTGAACACTGTGCAGAGGTCGCACTACACTAAAGTGTAAATAATGTAGCTGCCTGCGGTAGTGATAGGATCAGGAAAACACGACCAACCTTCTACAGGTAGCTTTAGCTTAACACTGTGCAGAGGTCGCACTACACTAACTTGTAGCTTTAGCTGAACACTGTTCAGAGGATGCACTAGACTAACTTGTAGCTTTAGCTGTACACTGTTCAGAGGATGCACTGCACTAACTTGTAACTTTAGCTGAACACTGTGCACTACACTAACTTGTAGTTTTAGCTGAACACTGTTCAGAGGATGCACTACACTAACTTGTAGTTTTAGCTGAACACTGCGAGGAGGACGCACTACACTAACTTGTAGCTTTAGCTGAACACTGTGCACTACACTAACTTGTAGCTTTAGCTGAACACTGTTCAGAGGATGCACTACACTAACTTGTAGCTTTAGCTGAACACTGTGCACAGGTCGCACTACACTAACTTGTAGCTTTAGCTGAACACTGTTCAGAGGACGCACTACACTAACTTGTAGCTTTAGCTGAACACTGTTCAGAAGATGCACTACGCTAACTTGTAGTTTTAGCTGAACACTGTGAGGAGGACGCACTACACTAACTTGTAGCTTTAGCTGAACACTGTGCACTACACTAACTTGTAGCTTTAGCTGAACACTGTTCAGAGGATGCACTACACTAACTTGTAGCTTTAGCTGGACACTGTGCAGAGGTCGCACTACACTAACTTGTAGCTTTAGCTGAACACTGTTTAGAGGATGCACTACACTAACTTGTAGCTTTAGCTGAACACTGTTCAGAGGATGCACTACACTAACTCGTAGCTTTAGCTAAACACTGTGCAGAGGTCGCACTAAACTAAATTGTAGCTTTAGCTGAACACTGTGAGGAGGATGCACTGCACTAACTGTAAATAGTCTATCTGCCTGACTGTGGTACTAATAGGATCAGAAGAACACCAGCAATTTTCTTCAGGTAGCTGTAAATACTGTAACAACACAAGCCTGCCTGTCAGTAATAACAGGAACAGATCTAGCTAAACTGAATACAGTGTATATATATATATATATATATATATATATATATATATATATATATATATATATATATATATATATATATATATACATATATATATATACATATATATATATATATATATATATATATATATATATATATATATATATATATATATATATATATATATATATATATATATATATATATATACACAACACCTGGGATGCATATATATACACAATACACTGTAAGTGCAGCTAACTGACTGACTGTCCTGTCTAATCTATCTAACTTAAATCAAATGACACTGTCTGTCTGTCTTTGTCTCTCAATGCCGGAACACACTACACATTGCCGCCATGCAGGCGGCCTTATATAGTGTGGGGCGTGTACTAAACCCCCTGAGCCATAACTGGACAAAGACACCCTGGCTTTGGCCAATTACAGCTCTCTCTACAGACGGTGCTGTGATTGGCCAAGCATGCGGGTCATAATGCATGCTTGGCCAATCATCAGCCAGCAATGCACTGGGATGCCGCAGTGAATTATGGACCATGACACGCCACACGAATTTGGCGTGAACGGCCCATATCGTTTGCAATTCGGCGAACGGGCGAACAGACGATGTTCGAGTCGAACATGGGTTCGACTCGAACACGAAGCTCATCCCTACAGGAGACAATTGCTGTTGTTCTGCTCCTATTAATACCACAGGCAGGCAGCTACAGTATTTACAGTTAGTGCACTGTGTCCTCTACACAGTGTGCACCTAAAGCTACCTGAAGAAAATTAGTGGTGTTCTCATATTAATAATACTACAGGCAGGCAGTTGATTCTGCTAGCTGCAGTATCAGTATATATACATCCCAGCTTTGTGCAGCTACATCTCACTGCACGCCATTAGTATGTTTGGAAGGCCAACAAGGAGAGGCAGACAGTCACAAGCCAATAAAAGAGGGCAAGCAGGCTCTGTGTCTAGAGGCAACAGTGCTGGTCGTGAAGACGGTGCATCCTCATCAGCACGTGGCCATGGGACATGCTTGTCCTTTTTTTCAGCAGCTGGCCATGATGAGCCGCAACTTGCGGAAGACTTGGTAGAGTGGATGACCAAGCCGTCCTCATCCTCCTCATCCTCTCTTACCCATGCTCAGGGTACTTTGTCTGGCAAAGCAGCTGCCAAGGCGGCCTCTTCCCTCGGATCAATGGCATCAGTCACTCCTTTCCTAGCCCCACCATGTCCTCCTGAGGAGTCCCCCGAACTGTTTGTCCACAGTGTTGGGTACATGCTCCAGGAGGATGCCCAGCATTTTGAAGGCTCCGATGATTGTACCCAGCTAGAGGAAGGCAGTAACGTGAGCCCAGAGAGAGGGGGTTCCCAAGAAGGACAGCAATCTGGCAGTCATGTTCCCCCAGCTACAGCATACTGCCAGCTTTGCTCCAGTGATGAAGAGGGAGGGGATGATGAGGTCACTGACTCCATGTGGGTGCCTGATAGGAGAGAGGAGGAGGAGGAGGCACATCACCAGGATGCCTTCCAGGGGCCAGCTTAAGGGCAGCACACTGACTGCATCACACTGCAGAGCAGGGCACTGCTGTCTCCGCGCATTATTCCAAACGTTCTTTGGTGTGGGCCTTTTTTGAGACGAATGCATCAGATCCCACCGCTGCTATTTGCAACATATGTCTCAAGCGTATCTCTCTTGGCTAAAACATCTCCCGCTTGGGCACCACATGCTTGACCAGTCATATGTTGACCTGCCATGCAGTTCGTTGGCAAGCGTACGTAAAAGACCCACACCAAAGAACAAAGAGGACCTCTCCTTGCTCCTCATCAACTGGGATCTCCAACCCCATTACACCTTCAGTCCTCTCTGAGACCTGCACTGAGAGGAATGAAGGTGTAGAATTAGGTGTGTCACAGCCAAGTACTTGGGGGCAATCTGCTATCGGTACACCAACATCAGATTGTACCAGGAAAATTTCCCTGCCCCAGCTGCTGCACCACCGAAAGAAGTTCGCTCCCAGCCATCCACATGCCCAGCGGTTGAAAGCTAGCTTGGCTAAATTTCTAGCACTTCAACTGCTGGTTTTCAGTTGGTAGACTCTGCCCTCTTCCGTGAGTTTGTGCAATGTGCGGTTCCCCAGTGGCAGGTTACCAAATGCCACTTTTTCTCACGGAAGGCGATTCCGCCTCTCCACAGACATGTGGAAGGCAATGTCTTGGCCTTGCTGGACAGGGCGGTCAGTGGTAAGGTGCATATTACCGCTGACTCATGGTCCAGCAGGCATGGACAGGGACGTTACCTATCTTTCACCATGCACTGGGTGACTCTGCTGGCAGCTGGGAAGGATGCAGGACAGTAGTGTTGGAGGTTGTTCTGCCACCATGCCTCCAAAATACTACTAGTGGTGATTCTGCCACATCTCTCTCCTCCACCCCCTCCTCTTCTTCTTCCTCCATGGCCTCTTCCTGTGCTGATTTGACTTCAGAACCAGCGGTGCTCCGTAGGCGTTCAAGGGGCTACACAAGCACGCAGGCCAAAAGATGCCATGCGGTGCTTGGGCTGGTGTGCTTGGGGGACAGGAGCCACACTGGGGCAGAGATTCTGTCAGCTCTGCAGGGGCAGGTTCAGAGGTGGTTGACGCCATGCTAGCTTAAGGAAGGTATGGTGGTTTGCGACAATGGCACCAACCTCCTCTCCGCCCTCCGACAGGGACAACTGACCCATGTGCCCTGTTTGGCTCACATCTTTAATTTGGTGGTGCAGCGGTTCTTGGGCAGGTACCCGGGCTTACAGGATGTCCTGAGGCAGGCCAGGAAAGTCTGTGTGCATTACCGCAGGTCATATAATGCAAGTGCTCAGCTGGCTGACCTCCAAAAGGAATTTAACCTGCCCAAGAACCACCTAATCTGTGACATGCCCACCAGGTGGAACTCAACGTTGGCCATGCTGCAGCGACTGCACACGCAGCAGAGGGCTATCAAGGAGTACCTGTGCGACTATGGCACCAGGACAGGGTCAGGGGAGCTTGTTTTTTTCCCTACGCCAGTGGGCCATGATCAGGGATGCATGCACTGTCCTGTCACAATTTGAGGAGGCCACGAGGATGGTGAGCAGTGACAGTGCATGCATCAGTGACACTGTCCCCCTTTTCCACCTGTTGGAGCACATGCTGTGTGGAATAATGGACAGGGCACTTGAGGCAGAACAGAGGCAGGAAGAGGAGGACTTCCTTAGCTCTCAAGGCCCCCTTTATCCAGACAGTGTTCCTGCATGCCCGCCGATCACACAGGAAGAGGACGAGGAGCAGGAAGAGGAGGATTGTGTCAGCATGGAGGTGGAGCCTGGCACTCAGCATCAGCAGCAGTCTTTAAGGGATCATTTACAGTCCCAAGAAACCCATGGACTTGTACGTGGTTTGGAACAGGTGGCTGCGGATCATGTAATCCTTAGTGACCCAGAGGACTCCGGACTGAATGCCTCAGCAAACCTACGCTGCATGGCCTTCCTGATCCTGCAAAGACTGCGGAAGGATCCTTGTATTCGTGGTACCAAGGAGAGGGATCAATACTGGCTGGCAACCCTCCTTGATCCACGTTACAAGGGTAAGGTTGCAGACCTTATCTTGCTGTCGCAGAGGGGGCAGAGGATGAAACATCTTCGGGAGGCCTTGCAGAAAGGTCTGTGCAATGCGTTCCCAGAGACTGGGAGGTTACAAATGCCTGTTCCTGGACAACGTGTTGCTGAGGCTTCGGTCAGTCAAAGAAGGAGCGGTGGAGAAGGTGGCTGTCTGACCGACGCGTTCAGACAATTTTTTAGTCCGCAACCCCAAGGTATGATCAGTTCCAGCAACCATCGCCAGCGTCTGTTTTACATGGTGCAGGAATACCTAGGGGCAAGATTTGACTTGGACACCTTTCCCACCGAAAATCCTCTGGGTTACTGGGTCTTGAGGATGGATCACTGGCCAGAGCTTGAACAGTATGCAATTGAGCTACTGGCCTGTCCTGCATCCAGTGTTCTTTCGGAATGCACATTCAGTGCTGCTGGAGGTTTTGTAACTGATCACAGGGTGCGCCTGTCCACCGACTCAGTCGATCGACTGACCTTCATAAAAATGAAGCAGTCTTAGATCACCACCAGCTACCAAGCACCTGATGCTGATGTAACCGAATTATTTTTTTTTGAAATGTCAGATCCCTTCAAGACTGCCTATGCTGATGCTGAGTGACTATCCTGTTATGCTGAGTGACTATCCTCTTCCTCCTCAATGATCATGCTGATAGCTTGTAAGAATATTTTTGGTTCTGGGCGCCGCCACCAGTGGCTAAGGCCCAATTTTTTAACAGGGGTGTGTAATTACAATTTTTGATGCAATATTTTGCAAGGAGGGTTCGTTGCTGCACTCAACTAGAGTATTTGTGAGGGGTTGCAGTGTTGTGGCACCAGCACCAGTGCCTAAGGCCCAATTTTTCAGCCCCTGTATAACAGGGGCGTGTAATTACAATTTTTCATGCAATACTTTGCAGCAGGGCTTGTTCCTGCACTCCAACTAGAGTATCTGTGAGGGGTTGCAGTGTTGTGGCACCAGCACCACCACCACCAATTGCCCAATTTTTCTGCCCCTGTTCAACAGGTGCATGTAATTACAATTCTTGATCTAATATTTCGTACTTCAAGTTTTATTCAATTGTCAACAGTTACAAAAAGGTAACAAAAAGATTATTACAAAGATACATCTTCAAGCTATGGTATGTATACAATTAGGTGCGTATCTAGAACATGCAAAAAATGTGTTGCATATATGTGCTAATAAAGGAGCTATAGCATGCATAAACTTGGTCTTATATAGGTAGTAACCAAAAAGAGAAAACAACATTATCGATTTTAGATTTAACTTAAACTTTATTCTTGCTATCTACAGGGAGCGGGACCAGCAGACAGTCACACATGTAGTTATATTTTACTACGTGGGGAAACTGGGCGCATAATGCTGAGATGTGTGGACTGCCTACTAATTATTGAGAACTAAAGATTATAAACGGAGTTGTGAAATTTTTGTGAGTAAAGGAGGAATCAGTCCAGCTGTATACTTCTAGGGTGGTTGATCCATAAAGTCCAATTCTTGAAGAATTTTTCAGTGGTGAGATGGGCTTTGGAGAAGCCATGTTCCATTTTGAAGTTTTCGTTTAGGATTGTGATTACTTCCTTGATGTCAGGAGGATGAGTACTTTTCCATTTCCTTGCAAGTGCCAACCTTGCAGCGATGAGGATGTGGGTGGCCACTGTTTGAAATTTCCTGGGCCATGTGGGAATCATCAGACCCAGGAGAGGGTCAATGGGAGATAGATTATTTGTTGTGAGTGTTAATGATTGGAGCATTTTTAGTACTTGGTTCCAAAAGACTTTGAGGTGTCTGCACTCCCACCAAATATGGAGTAGAGTTCCTGAAAGACCACAATTTCTCCAGCATAAATGAGATGTGTTGGGGTGCATCTTGGCAATTCTGGTGGGAGTGTAGTACCAGTGTTGAAAGAGCTTTTGTAAAAATTCCCAATGCATGGTGCAGTGAGAGAGTTTCCATGGTAAGGATAAAGCCTTGTGCCATTGGTTAGATGGAGGGGCTGAAGGAATGTGTTTAGACCACTGCAGGATTTGGGTTTGAGTTGATTTCTTAGCAGGCTGAGAGAGCAAGCCATAAATATATGTTATTCCCTTAAGTATGCTTTTAGTGGAAGCAAGATATTGTATCATGGGAGATAAAATCTCGTCTTGTGTTATCCATTGTGTTTTACTGAGAAGAGATCTGATCCTGAGGTATATATGGAAAGTTCTTGGTGAGAGACCGAAAGTATCTTGAAGGTCGTTGAATGGGAGTAAACCGGACGCATTGAAGAGTTGACCAATGGTGTGAATACCTGCGTCAGTCCATGTACATAGTTGAAGATCTGGTAGAATTATTGAGCAAGCTTTGAGTGGAATGAATTGTAGAATGGCTTGAGGTAACCCCTGCAGCAATTGAGGAATAGATGTCCATACTCTTAGGGAGGCCGTTATTGTGTCCATAGGAAAGCATTTGGGGTTTGGGGCAAGAAGTGAGGCACAAAGGTATAATTTCGGGTCTTTGGTTAGCATTACTGATTCTATTTGTGTCCAGTTGGAAGGAATGGAAGAGTTCCACCATAATTTCAGTTGGTCTAGAATGACTGCTTTGTAGTATAGGCTAACGTTAGGAGCTCCCAATCCCCCATTCGTGCTGGAGTCATTAAATTGTGTTGTTTTATCCTGGCCCGTTTGTGCTGCCAGATAAAGGAGTTGATGAGAGATTGCAGATTTCGTAATTGCGTTGAAAGGAATGGCACTGGTAACGTGCAGAAGACATATAGAATGTGTGGGAGCATGAACATTTTAGCTAATGCAATTCTACCAGCCCATGATACAAAGGGATGATGTATATAACTAGATATTCTTTTAAGCTTTTCTACCAGGTCTACCAAATTTGTGCGTAGAAGATTTTTGCTAGGTGAGGTCAAGCGGATCCCTAAGTAGGTTAAAGATGAATCTTTTGACCAGGAAAATGAGGAGTATTTTGAAATGTGTTGTATGGTTGGTTTATCTAGGCCTAGCGCCAGCATAAAAGATTTGCTATGGTTTACTTTGTATAAAGATATTGCACTGAACTGGTCGAGGATATATTGAATCTCGGTCAGGGAGCATTTTGGGTCAGTGACGGCGATTATTACGTCGTCTGCATAAAGACCAATTTTGTGTTCAGTGGTACCAATGTTGATACCTTTAATTTGGGAGTCAGAGCAAATCTTTTGGGCCAGGGGTTCCATGATCATGGCAAAAATTAAGGGTGACAGTGGGCAGCCCTGCCTTGTACCGTTCGTGATGTTAAAGGAGTTGGACAATACGCCCGAAGTCCGCACTTTGGCACTTGGGGATGTGTATGGGCCGAGTATGGCATATAGGAGTGTGCCCAATATGCCAAACTTGCATAAGACCGCTTCCATGTAAGTCCATTGTACCCTATCGAATGCCTTCTCTTCCTCCAAAGAAAGGAGCAGAGAAGGCATTCGATTATGTTCTACCCATTGTATGATGTCGATAAATCGCCGGGTCCCATCTGATGCTTGTCTCCCCGGTATGAAACCGACTTGGTCTATATGTATCAATTGATTCATAACTTTGGAGAGTCGAAGAGCTAATATTTTTGCATACAGTTTTGTGTCCGTATTTAGTGAGGAAATGGGCCTGTAATTCCCAGGGGTGTCAGTTGGTTTACCTGATTTAGGGAGAGTTACTATCAGGGCTTCGAGGCATTCTTTTGGGATTTTCCCTGTAGAGGCATATTGATTAAATGTGGTGCATAAGTGGGGAGAGAGGATGTCATTGAAGTGCTTGTAATACTCATTAGAGAACCCATCTGGTCCTGGGGCTTTGTGTAGTGGAAGGGTTTTTTGCAGCGTTAAAGACTTCTGCTTGTGTGAATGGGATGGACAGTTTGGCTACTTGTGTGGGAGTTAGTGAGGGAAGTTGTATGGACGAGAGAAAGGCTTCTATTTCCTCGGTACCTGGTGGGGAGGTGTAACTCTGCTCTTGCAAATTGTATAATTGTGTATAGAAGGACGCAAACGTGTTAGCTATGTCCAATGGATTGGACATGCGCACTCCTTTTGAGTTCAGAAGGTAGGGGATTTTTGTACGTGTTTGTTGATGTTTAACTTGTCTGGCCAAGAAGGCTCCAGATTTGTTGCTAAAGGAGTATGTATTTAATTTCAAGTGTTTGACATAGTAATCAAATTTGTTGTGTAATAGTTCACTTATTTTGAGTCTGTAGTCTCTAATCGCATCAAAAGTTGTCCGATTGGGTGAATTTTTGTTTGTTAATTCTTATGCCCCGTAAACACGGTCGGACTTTGTTCGGACATTCCAACAACAAAATCCATGGATTTTTTCCTACGGATGTTGGCTCAAACTTGTCTTGCATACACATGGTCACACAAAGTTGTCGGAAAATCTGATCGTTCTAAACGCGGTGACGTAAAACACGTACGTCGGGACTATAAACGGGGCAGTGGTCAATAGCTTTCATCTCTTTATTTATTCTGAGCATGCGTGGCACTTTGTGCGTCGGATTTGTGTACACACAATCAGAATTTCCGACAACGGATTTTGTTGTCGGAAAATTTTATATCCTGCTCTCAAACTTTGCGTGTCGGAAATTCCGATGGAAAATGTGTGATGGAGCCTACACACGGTCGGAATTTCCGACAACAAGGTCCTATCACACATTTTCCATCGGAAAATCCAACCGTGTGTATGGGGCATAAGGCCTTTAGTTTTTGTAGTAGTGTTTCCGCTAAGCGTCTTTTGTGCTCTTGGGCACCAAATTTGATGAGTAGGCCTCGCAGAAAAGCCTTATGGGCTAACCATACCATAGATTGATCTTCAACAGATGCACAGTTAAGTTTAAAGAAATTCTCAATCTCGGATCTGATTTCAGGTTCGTACTTTGGGTTGGTTATGAGGGATGAGTTCAGTCTCCATAGAGAACGATTTGTTGGACAAGTTTGGGGGAATATTCTCAAGGATATTGGAGCATGGTCTGACCACGTGATGAGACCTATATTTGATTCTGAGGTGGCCAATAGTGCTTTTTTGTTTGTGAGGAAAAGGTCAATCCGAGAATAAGAATTCCCTGGGTGAGAATAAAATGTATAGTCGCGTTCAATGTCGTGCATACACCTCCAGGGATCGTATAAATCTTCGCTATCTATGAATGAGGAGAGAGCAGATGCCTTCCTTCTATCTGAGTTGGTAGAATCCAGTGTGGGGTTGGGGGTGTCATTAAATTCACCACAGATGATTAATGTGTTACTCTTGTAGGGTTCTAGAAAATTTTTGAGTTTTTTGTAGAATTTTTTTTGCGAGGTATTGGGTACATAAACATTCACAAGAGTCATGATGTGATTATCAATAGTGGCGACTAAAATTATAAATCTGCCTTTGTCATCTGTGACTACGTGATGTAGGGTAAAAGAAACCTTGGCGCTAATGGCTATCATTACCCCACATTTTTTTTGTTGTTGGAGAAGAAGTACTGGGAGTATTTTTTGTGTGTACAAGATGGTGCGTTGAAGTTTGAAAAATGCGTCTCTTGCACGCATAGTATGTCTGCATGTTGGGAGCATGCTTCTTTCCAAAGAAGATTTCTCTTAAAGGGACAATTAAGCCCTTTGGCATTTATAGATGTGACCTTGAGTGTCATAATTGTAGGCATTAGAGGTTGGTTTGCAGGAATTGAGTGCGACTATAATCTTGTATACAGCTGGCTGCTATAAACGTTTGACTAAGTGTGCACGGCACACTATAAAGTGGTGGGAGGTGGATACTAATAAATCGCCCAAGCAGGATATTTTTGAGCTGGGGACTAGTAGCCCAAAGGTAGCATTAGGTTTTATCCACCTTGTTTGGTTGGCGTTGAGCAGGAGAATTTGGAGATGCATCCTGGTTGTGTGGCCGGTGGGACGTCGCAGGGATGGATAGTAGGCCCCAGTTAGTTAGTTTCTTATATCCATCTTTAGGCGATAGAATTGGGACTGTTTTTTGCTGGTATGTGACCAGAAGCTTGGTAGGGTATCCCCAGCGATAGATGATTTTATGCTCCTGTAGAATTGAAGTGACCGGGGTGTATGCTCTACATAGTTCCATAGTAGCTGGTGACAGATCCACAAAGAGGGCTATTTTAGAGTAGGGGGCAGGTAAGGGTCTGAGATTCCTTGCCGTGTAAAGGATTTGTTCCTTTATGTGGAAAAAATGGATTCTGGCTAAGACATCTCTGGGAATCTCCGCTGGCAGGTGGTCTGGTTTTGCGATTCTGTGTGCATGATCGATGAGTAGTTCATGAGGAGAGAGATTAGGAAGCAGGGTGATAAAGAGCTGCTGTAGGTATTTTTTGAGCATATTGGGTGGCACTGACTCGGTGATCCCTCTGAATTTTATATTATTTCTTCTGGACCTGTCCTTGAGGTCTGCCAGTTTCAGTTTAATTTTTTGGATCTCATCCTTGTGATGATCGTGTGCATCGAGAAGCTCATTATGAGCTTTACTCATTTCAGATATATGTTCCTCAGTGGTGTCAGCTCTGTCTTCCAGACAGTCAAGCCTGTCATGTGCCTGTGATAAAGATTGCTGCAGCTCCCTGTGTAAATCTTTTTGTAGAGTGAGTAGCATTGACTTTAACATGCTTTCTGACACTGGGTTGTCAGTTACAGGGATATTTGCTAAGGAGGATGGGGTTGTGGAGCTGAGAGAGGTGGATTCTGAGGAGTTCCCATGGTGATTTTTGGCCTGGGGGGTTTTGGTAGGTGAGTTGCAGGGAGAAGAGGTGAGTCTCTTACCTCTGTCCTGCTGTGCATCAGTTGGATCTGATGCTAGAGGAGGGAGACTATCCATATCTTCTGTGTCCCTCGGTCCTGTTAGCACTGCATCTTGTTGTTGTGTGACTGAGCGCTGCTCGTATCTTGCTTGTATCTCTGTTCCATGAGGCCGAAATATTCAGTCAGGCGGCGGGGTTGTGGCGGCGGATTACGCCTCCCTGACATGCTGGTTCGTGTCCCGCTGTTCTCCCTCACTACTCGGGGAGAGGGGAGAAGCTTGTAGCTGTGTGTTGCTGAATATCCCAGCTATGGAGCGGAGCTCGTGATTCAAGCTTCCTAGCCACGCCCCTTGATCTAATATTTCACAGCAGGGCCCATTCCAGCTCCCACCAAGAGTAACTGTGAGGAATTACAGTGTTGTGGCAACACCACCACCACCAAAGGCCCAATTTTTATGCCCCTGTTCAACAGGTGCATGTAATTACAATTCTTGATCTAATATTTCACAGCAGGGCCCATTTCTGCACCCACCAAGAGTAAATGTGAGGACTTACATTGTTGTGGCACCAGCACCACCAACACCAAAGGCCCAATTTTTCTGACCCTGTTCAACAGGGGCATTTAATTACAATTCTTGATCTAATATTTCACAGCAGAGCCCGTTCCTGCGCCCACCAAGAATAACTGTGAGGGCTTACAGTGTTGTGGCAACACCAACACCTAGGGCCCCAATTTCTGCAGAGTATATAGGGCAGGCCTCTACTTTCAAACATCCAACTTACAAATGACTCCTACTTGCAAACGGAAGGAGACAACAGGAAGTGAGATGAAACCTACCCCTAGGAAGGGAAATTCTCTCCTGTAAGAGTTAATATGGGAAAAACGTGTCTCCTTTTCACTGATGCTTTATCACCAATCCTTGTTTCGCTAAAAACCCCAAATTGTCAAAAAACATTTGTCATTGGGACAGAAAGTAAGGTGAAATCTTCTGAAGAGGTGCACAGACAGCAAAACAAATGTCACAGGGGTGATAACACTTCCCTATGTTTTCCAAAAAGCTTAAAAATAGATTTTTTGGCTGGAGCTACACTTAAAAATTGTACCAGTTCAAAATTACAAACAGATTCTACTTAACAACAAACCTACAGTCCCTGTCTTGTTTGCACTGCCTGTATACTGCTGTTCAGAGGGCCTGGGGCCCCACGCCTTTCCTTTTTTTAATTTGGGTGCGGGGTTCCCCTTATTATCCATACAAGACCCAAAGGGCCTGGTAATGGACTGGGGGGTACCCATGCTGTTTGTCTCACTGATTTTCATCCATATTACCGGGACCAGACATTACATTAAAGCCGTAAGCAGTTTTAAATGACTTTTATTCCTTTAAAAATGTAATTTTGTGCAGGGACTGTTCTAAGCACGGGAAAAATGTGCCACTTTACAGGCATACTATAGACACCCCCCAGGTATGATATATAAAGGAATATTTCACTTTTTTTGTTCACTTTAAGCATCATTAAAATCATTGTTCCCGAAAAAACAGCAATTTTTAAAACTTTATTTGGCATTGATACATGTCCCCTGGGGCAGGACCCAGGTCCCCAAACCCTTTTTAGGACAATACCATGCAAATTAGCCTTTAAAATTAGCACTTTTGATTTCGAACATTCGAGTCCCATAGACTTCAATGGGGTTCTAATGGTCGTGCAAATTTTCGGTCCGTTCGCAGGTTCTGGTGCAAACCGAACCGGGGGGTGTTCAGCTCATCCCTACCCCCAACCAAAGCTTCACTCTAGACTAAACCGTCCAACAGGTACCTTACAATATACTCAATCCTATACCCACAGTTAATCCAGAGGAAGGCAAAAAAAAAAACAGCAAAGCACTATCCAATTTCTTCCTGATTCCCAAAAAGGCAATCGGATATTCCCAGGATCTGTCAGAAACCATGAATCAGACTGGGAGAGAAGTGCAGTTAAAATCACACTTGTTTACTAATAATAATAGTAAAAGGTAAACAGAACAATGTAGTCAAATCATAGCCAGAGATCGGTAACCGGGATGGATAGTCAGACAAGCCAGGATGTCAGAGAGCCAGAGATCAGCATACTTCAGGACAGGCCAGGAAATCAGGAAACCGGAGAATCAACATAGTAGAACAACAAGCAGGATCAGGAATCAGAAGAGATGTCAGCCAAGCAAATCTTCAACAGGTACACAGGAGAGAGTCTCTGGATGTGTTGACCAAGGTGAAGGCAGAGATGGACTGAACCTATATAGCTTAAGTAACCAGCAGGACTTATAAACAGGAGATCATCATCAGGTGAGTCACTGTGGAAAAGATTGGAGCTGGCAATTAACTGACAGCTGAGCAGCCTGCTTTGAGAAGGAAGAGCTGAGCCCAGCCCTGGCAGGATCAACTTTACAAACTGTATAAATGTTAGTATTCAGTTATATTATGTACATTTAGGAAATAAGCCAAGCCTTTTTTAACCAATTGCTGACTGGCTCATGCTGATATACATTGGCAAAGTGGCACGGGTGCACAAAACAACATACCTATGTCGCTGCGCCATCCACGGCTAGCGGGCGCGCGTCCGCCGCATTCCGTGGGAGCGATCCCGAGGGCCTCGCGGACTCGATGTCGGCTGGTGGCCCATGATCGTGGCACAGAGAGGCAGAACGGGGAGATGCCTATGTAAACAAGGCATTTCCCTGTTCTGCCTAGCAACATGACAGAGATCTACTGCTCCCAGTGATCGGGAGCAGTAATCTCTGTTATGTTCTAGAGACCCATCCCCCCACAGTTACAACATGCTGAGTGAACCCAGGTAACCCCTTGATCGCCTACTAGTGTTTAACCCCTTCCCTGCCAGTGACATTTACACAGTAATCAGTGCATTTTTATAGCACTGTATAAATGCCAATGGTCCCAAAATAGTGTCAAAAGTGTCTGATCTGTCTGCCGCACTGTCACAGTCATGATAAAAATTGCAGATCGCCGCAATTTTTTGCTATTTTTTTACAAAAAATGTGTAGAAAAATACATATTGGCCTAAACTGTGGAAGAAATGTGTTTACTTATATATTTTTGGGGGATATTTATTATAGCAAAAAGTAAAAAATATTGCATTTTTTTTCAAAATTGTCGCTTGTAGCGTAAAAAATAAAAACCACAGAGGTGATCAAATACCACCAAAAGAAAGCTCTATTTGTGGGGAAAAAAGGATGTCAATTTTGTTTGGATACAACGTCACACAACAGCGCAATTTCCAGTTAAAGCGACACAGTGCCGTATCAAAAAAAAGGCTTGTTCAGAAAGGGGGTAAATCCTTCCAGGGCTGAAGTGGTTAAAGCAATCTATTAAGCTGGACAGAACCAGCTCTTGAGGCTGTCTATTCCACATTTTCAAAGCTCTTGCTGTAAAGAAACATTTCTGTATTTGGAGATTAAATCTATTTCCCTCCAGATGTAAAGAGTGCCCCCTTGACCCCTGTGATGACCTTAAGGTGAATAACTCAACACCAAGTTCACCAAACAAACTTCTCCTTTTTTAAGGTAGTGCAGATATTAATATATTGGTATTGGATATTGATTTTTAGCTACTGGAACTTTAAACTTTGTTTATTAAAGCCAAAGTAACATATTTTCTTTATGACCTACCTTTCCTGCTACTAATGCTTAGCTTTCCTGTGCTCCCCCACTTACCTTTTAGCCCTCACAGCCCAAGTAAAAAGCACTGCTTAAGCTATTTAACAGTCTGTATTTGAACTCCATAGAGTTTCTTCAACTACCATCTGACAGTGCTTGAGCCCAGTGATTGGCTGCTCATGCTCCATGTTTTGCATAGTGTAAGTTAGGAGAAAAGGTCACATGGTTCCCTGTACTCAGAAATATTGATTATTTACAAGTGCCCCAGCAGACAAATGGGGTGGTAGGGAAGGTATAATTAGTCAAAGAGGTGGGTCATAAAGATATATTGTTACTTTGCCCATTCAGGGCAAAGTAATAGGTTATTATTACGAGTAAGTAGACACACATTTTACTTTTATTAAACAAAACTGAACTATTTTAATAGCCTGAAATAGATTTGGTACTGCTGTGCGGGTTAGAGTGAAATAAATAATTATAGGTCCCTCCTTTACATTAACTCTATACTAATGAGCTGTAAATGCAACTAGATTGTTGCATATTGATAATTTTATGGGCACATACAGTTCTGTGGCGTGTTAACTTTGGTATCGATTTACCTGATACAACCTCATCTTTTATTTTGTACAGAAACCCAGGGTATTAAATTGTGTTTGTGTGATCTAAAATTCATTTTACTGTATTTATTCCTGAAAATATTGATTTGATAAACAGTTGCTCAAATAGTGTGCAGCAAAAATATTGCAACTGCCATCTTTTTATTCTACAGCACCTCTGGTTTTACAAAATATATAGTTGGTTGACAATTATCCAGGGGTATTCCTTGTATCGGAGGGACAGGGAGGGTAGAAGAGGGGGGACGAGTGTGCTTATTTATCAAGAGTGATTTACGGGTTGAAGAGAGGGATAACATTGCAAATGGGGTAAGGGGGAGGTGGAATCCATGTGGGTGGAACTTTAAAGGGAAGAAGCAAGTGGGAAATGAATAGTGTGGGTATGTTACAGGCCCCCTAACCTGAAGGAGGAGGAAGAGTTAGAAATGGCAGCTAGCAGGGCAATGTCATCATAATGGGGGACTTCAACTTTCCAGATATTGACTGGACAGAAGGAACAGCTAACTCATTAAAGACCCATAATTTCCTAAATGTCTTACAGGACTACTTCAGGTCCCAACTGGTGGATGCCCCCTGACTAGAAAGAATGCATTACTGGATCTATTAATTGCAAATAACTCAGATCTGGTTGAAGATCTGGAAATATGGGACAACTTTGAAACCAGCAATCACAGGATAATTACATTCAGCATACATCATAGGGAAAGGAGGCACGGGGGAAGTACAAGAACATAAATTTCAAATGAGCCAACTATTCTTAACTGCTCTCAATTCTACAAGATATTAAATGGGACCAAATCCTATAAACGCTGAAGAAAAATGGGAGTGCTTTAAGAACATAATAAATATTAGGTATAATATATTATCCAATGAATCCCGTTGGGCAATAAATATAGAAGAGCTAAGGTTAAATCTGAGTGGCTAAACCATAAAATAAAACGTTATATTAAAGAGAAAAAAATGGCCTTTAAAAAATGTAAAGCAGAGGAGTCATTCTCAACATTCCAACACTACAAGGAATGCAATAATAAATGTAATAAAGCAGACACTGTGAAGGAGAGTAAAAAAATAAATGTTTTAAATATATTAACAGTAAAAAGTGAGGTCAGAACATATTGGCCACATAAAGGATGATATAGGGAAGTTTGTTATAAATCACAAGGAGAAGGCAACTGTACTAACTGCTTTCCTTACCTCCTTTTTACACAGGAAAAGAAGGGGCATAACAACCATGACTGTATTGTTAGTAGAACATCACAAGATATACCCTTGTGGCTAACAGAAGCCGATGTCCAAAAAAGACTAGAAAAGCTTAACACAAATAAATCACCAGGACTGGATAGCTTACAACCGAGAGTCCTCAAACAACTCAGTCAGGTTACAGCCAAGCCATTATTTTTAATTTTTATGGACAGCATACTGACAAGAATGGCACCAACTGATTGGCAAAAAGCTCATGTGGTACCAATATTCAAAAAAGGGCAGAGATATACTGTATTCCTGGAAACTGTATGCCTGTCAGTCTAACACAGATAGTACGTAAACTATTGGAAGAGAGGATAGGGGACTATATCCAAGAATTAGCAGATGGGAATAGTATCATTAGTAGTAATCAGCATGGGTTTACAAAAGGTCATTCTTGCCAAACCAACTTGTTAACATTCTATGTGCCATCTAGATAAAGGTAGACCTGTGGATGTGGTGTATCTTGATTTTGCAAAATAATTTGATACAGTCCCTCTTAATTTACAAACTGAGGTCTGTAGGCATGGCCCATAGGTCTTGGATAGAAAATTTGTCACAGGGGCACGTCCAAAGGGTGGTGATAAATAACGTGTAAGTCAAATATAAGCGGCGTGCGCAACGCCACTTATATTTGACTTATCCATCTAGAGTGTATGTGTGAACACATTAGGTGTTGCAGCAACCATTCTGATTATTTCACTATTGTTGTAAAGGTATTGTAACATTATAACTAGCTATATCAGGTAGCACAGGGGTTAACATGAGAATTTTTTGGGATAAATAACATGTACTTAGACTGATCTGGAGTGGTAAGTGGGCTACCCCAAGGCTCTGTCCTGGGACCAATTCTGTTTAACTTGTTTATAAATGATATATAGGTTGGTGTAAATAGCTTGATCTCAGTGTTCGCTTACAATATAAAAATAAGCAGGGCAATAACTTCACAGCAGGATATAAAAACTTTACAAGAAGGTCGGAATGAAATAATGGGGTGGACAACTACATGGCAAATGAGGTTTAATTTTAATTTAAAAGTAATGCACTTGGGGGATAAGAATATGAATGTAAGTTACTCGCTAGGGGGAGAACCACTGGGGGAATCCAGTATGAAGAAAGATCTGAGAGTTCTAGTAGAAGACAGACTGAGCAATAGCATGCAATGTCAAGCTGCAGTAAGAAAAGCAAGCAGACTATTAGCATGCATTAAAAATATAAAGCGATAATCAATCCTGCCACTTTATAAAACTCTGATTCGCCACATCTAGAGTATACAATCCAGTTCTGGTCACTGATCATCTGGAAGGATGTGCTGGAGAACTGGAGAGAGTCCAGAGAAGGGCAACAAAATTAATAAGGGGACTGAAGGACCACAGTTATGAGAAACAACTACAAGCAAGAAACTTATTGTCCCTGAAAAAGAGATGCTTGAGAGGAGATATAATATCTTTATACAAATATCTTAATGGTGATCCCAGCATAGGAAGAAAACTATTTAGTTTTCAGGAGTGCAAGAGGACATGGGGCCATTCAATGAAATTGGAGGAGAATCGGTTTAACTTTAACCACTTCATCTCCAAAAGGTTTTACCCCCTTCATGACCAGGCCATTTTTTGAGCTACAGCACTGCATTACTTTAACTGACATTTGTGCGGTCGTGCAACACTGTACCCAAATAAAATGTATGTCCTTTTTTTACAACGGGGGGGGGGGCAGACAGTACAGTTACAATACATTTCAATACAGGAGGGATCAGAGGGCTCTGCTCTTTAGAGCTTACAATCTAGAAGGGAGGGTCAAGTGGAATGAAAGGTAATAGCTATGGGGGAATGATCAGATGGAGAAAATGAAAATACAGTTAGGTGTGGGTAGAATAGGCTTCTCTGAAGAGGATCGTCTAAAAGCTAATAGAGTAGGAGATAATCAGACAGATTGGGGTAAGGAATTTCATAGGATTGTAGAGGCTCTGGAAAAGTCCTGGAAGCAATCATGGGAGGAGCTGATGAGTGAACTAGAGAGCAGGAGGTCTTGAGAAGAACGAAGAGAATGATTAGGTTGGTATTTTGAGACTAGGTCAATGATGTAGCTGGGGGCAGAGTTGTGGATGGCTTTGTAAGTAGTTGTTAGTATTTTGAATCTAATTTGTTGGGTGAGCGAAAGCCAGTGGAGGGATTATTATTATTATTATTATTATACAGGATTTATATAGCGCCAACAGTTTGCGCAGCAAAGGACAGAAAGGAGTGGCAGACACAGAGTGGTTGGTAAGGTGGATGGGTCTGGCAGCAACATTCATGATGGATTGAAGGGGGGGATAGACTATGTAGAGGTGAGAGGCGAGTGATGACCAGGGAGAGAATTAAGAGTTTTGTTGTGTCATTAGTTAGAAAGGGGAATATTTTGGAGATGGTGCGGAGGTTGAGGAGGCAAGATTTGGACAGTGATTGGACGTGCGCCTTAAAGGAGAGTTCAGAGTCCCGGACTACACCTAGGACCTTGGCATGTGGGGATGGGCTTATGGTTGTGCCATCAATTTTGACAGAGAGATCAGGGGAAGGGGCACATGGGGGAAGAAATATTATAAGTTTGGTTTTGGATAGATTAAGCTTGAGAAAGTGGTGTGACATCCAGACTGATATTCCTGATAGTAAATTAGTGATACGTGAGCAGACATGGGAAATGATTATCTACATTAACACACACACACCCACACAGGTTAAACTGGTTGGACTATTGTCTTTATTGAATCTTACAAACTATGTAACAATGTAATATATAATTTGGGGGTTTTAGGTAATTACTAGAATGCAGTCAAGTGGTTGAAAAAATAATAACACACACTATAAATCCAGCATCAATCACATCATCCTGCAATGTACAGTATATCTAGCGGCAATCATAATGACCAACCTGACAATGTTTCTCCATCACCATGATGACGCACTGCTTACCAATGCTGTGCCACTGCCACTGGCATACTGGGTGACATTGTTGACCAAATACTGTAAGGTTATGACTATAATTGGTGAATGAAGTTGCAAACGATATCTGGCCAGTTTGTTTACAAACACCAGCTAGTCCGTTGGCTATCATTAAGTAGAGGTAGCGTACCATTGCTAAATGATAAATCTTTGGTTGGTTTTCAAAGAGAAGCCAGTCAGGCGTCTGCCATTTAGCAGTAGTAATGCTACTGCCACTAAATGACAGTCACTAAATGACACCTGTCAGTATCCCAGAAGACTGCAGGGGAGAGGGAGGAGAACTTACGTTTTGGGCAAAAACATGCTTGACCAGACATATGATGACCTCCCATGCAGTCCATTGGCAACAGCACTTGAAAGACCCACATCAAAGAAAAAGGTGGACTTCTCATTGCTCCTCACCAGGGATCTCCAACCCCACTATACCTCCAGTCCTCTCAAAAACCTGCACTGAGAGGAATGAAGGTATAGCAATAGGTGTCCCAGTACTTGCAGCCAATCTGCTATAAAGTACACCTCCATCTCCACCAAATTTCCCTACCCCAGTTGCTAAACCGTAAAAAGAAATTCGCTCCCAGCCATCAATATGCTCAGCGTCTGAATGCTAGCGTGGCCAAATTGCTAGCACTGCAACTGCTGCCTTTTCAGCTGGTAGACGCTGCCCCTTTCGTGAATTTGTGGAATGTGCTGTATACCTCAGTGGCAGGTTCCAAAACGCCATTTCTTTTCATGGAAGGCCATTCCAGCTCTCTACTGGCATGTGGAAGGCAATGTTTTAGCCTTGTTGGACAGGGCGGTCAGCAGTAAGGTGCATGTTACCGCTGACTCATGGTCTAGCAGGCATGGGCAGGGACGTTACCTTTCCTTCACTGCGCACTGGGTAACTCTGCTGGCAGCTGGGAAGGATGCAGGACAGGGTTCAGTATCGTTGGAGCTTGTTCTGCCACCATGCCTCCAAAATGCTAGTAGTCATTCTGCCACAGCTTTCTCCTTCACCCCCTCCTCTTCTTCCTCTATGGCCTCTTCTTCAGATTTCTCCTCTTCTCTGTAAGTGGTCAAGGGCCTACGCAAGCACTCAAAAAGATGCCATGTGGTGCTTGAGTTGGTCTGCTTAGGGGACAGGAGCCACACTGGGGCAGAGATACTGTCAGCTCTGCAGGGGCAGACTCAGAGGTGGTTGATGCCATGCCAGCTTCAGACAGGAATGGTTGTATGCGACAATGGCACCAACCTTCTCTTTGTCCTCTGACAGGGACACTTGACCCATGTCCCATGTTTGGCACACATCCTGAATTTGGTGGTGCAGCGGTTCTTGAGCAGGTACCCAGGCTTACAGGATCTCCTGAGGCAGGCCAGAAAAGTCTGTGGTCATTTCCACCAGTCGAACAATGCCAGTGCTCGGCTGGCTGACATTCAAAGGGAATGCAACCTGCCCACCAACCGCCTCATTTTGACATGCCCACCAGGTGGAACTCAACATTGGCAATGCTGCAGCGGCTGCACTCGCAGCAGAGGGCCATCAATGAGTACCTGTGTGAGTATGGCACCAGGACAGGGTCAGGGGAGCTTGGCTTTTTTTCACCATGCCAGTGGCTACTGATCAAGAAGAGAAGAAGAGGAGGATTGTGTCAGCATGGATGTAGAGAATAACACTCAGCAGCAGTCTTCAAGGGATGGTTTTCAGTCCCCAGAAACCCAAGGAGTTGTACATGGTTGGGAGGAGGTAGTCCATGACAACGTCATCCTCAGTGACCTAGAGGATTCACAATCGAACGCGTCTGCAAACTTATGCTGCATGACCTCCCTGATTCTGCAAAGCCTGCGAAAGGACCCTAAGATTCGTGGTATCAAGGAGAGGGATCATTACTTGCCGGCAACCCTTCTTGATCCACGTTACAAGTGTAAGGTTGCAGAACTCATCCTGCCTTCTCAGAGGGAGCAGAGGATGAAACAACTTCAGGAGGCCATGAAGAAAGCAATGCGTTTCTGGACCCTGGGAGGTTACAATTTCCTGGTTCTGGATAACGTGTTGCTGAGGATTCATTCAGTCAGAGGAAGAGCGGTGGAGAAGGTGGCCGGCTGACCGATGCCTTTAGACAATTTTTCAGTCCTCAGCACCAAGGTCTGATCGGTTCAAGCAACCATCGCCAGCGTCTGCATTACATGGTGCAGGAATATCTTAGGGCAAGAGCAGACTTGGAGACATTTCCAACAGACCATCCACTGGGTTACTGCATCTTGAGGATGGAACACTGGCCAGAACTTGCTCAATATGCAATTGAGCTACTGGCCTGTCCTGCATCCAGCTTTCTTTCTGAACGCACATTCAGTGCTGCTGGAGGGTTTGTAATGGATCATAGAGTGCACCTGTCCACAGACTCCCTTTGATAGGCTCACATTCATGAAAAGGAATCCCCCTTCACAGCCCTAATTTCTTCTTCTTCAGACCTCAGATGAGCCCCTAATTCCTTCTTCTTCAGACCTCAGATCATATCTTGGCCATCCTAAGTGCAAACATGTAAAACAATCTATTTGACCAACGTGTGCTATTGTTCTTTGGCATACTGTTTGTGTAAATAACAATATATGTTAAAAAGGTTACTGACCCCTCACCTAGACTTATACCTATGTTCAGACCATCACCTAAAGTTTCATGGCAACCTAACCAAAATGAAAATAAAGAAAGTACATGTCACTGTTTTTACTTCATGAAACATAAGATTTTAAATTACTATCCATATTGAAACTCACCCCAATAACTCATAAAAACAAACTTTTTCTTCTCCATCAAGCAAAAAACACTTGTCATAATGCTCCCTCCAACAGCTAAAGACCCTGGCATACTAAACATATGTGCTAATAGAAAGATTTTCACACTGCTGAATGCTGTTACAAGAAACCACATGATGCTGCAGATGTCTTAGAATATACATGTATTCTTCACTCATACAGCAATGACCTTTTCAAACAATATTAACAGAAATCTATTTTTTTCCTTTGAATCTAAACACTTGTTTTACACTTTTGCTTCATTAATTAGTTGCACAGAAACCCAGTGTAGACTTCATAAGAGTTAACACACTAAAGCATAATGAATGCTGTATTTTCATTACTATGGGTGTCATTTACTATAGCGCCGAAAAATGATCCTGCAGTCCCAGAAAATAGCGCCCAATTAAGGCCAATTAAGACTTTAATGCTCAGAAACTTGGCTCAAATGCAAAGGGAAAGCAGCGCTATTTGACCATACATGTCTGTCAGATCACATATGCGGGAATAGTGGAAGTCAATGGGGCTCAAACCGGCAAAATCCAAATTTCTCACTAAAGGCTTATATGAACGTTCTTTGCCATAAAAAGTGTATGAGGACCTGGGTCCTGCCCCAGGGGACATGTATCAATTGGAAAAAATGTTTTTAAAGTGGCTGTTTTTTCAGGGGCAGTGATTTTAATAATGCTTAAAGTGAAACAATAAAAAATAAAAATTCCTTTAAATATCGTGCCTGGGGGGTGTCTATAGTATGCCTGTAAAGTAGCGCACCTTTTCGTGTTTATTACTGTACTGCAGCAAAATTACATTTCTAAAGAAAAAAAATGTCATTTAAAATTGCTCGCGGCTGTAATGAGTTGCCGCTTCCTAGCAATATAGAGTAAAAATCAAAGAAAAAAATGGCATGGGTTCCCCCCACCAGTCCATACCAGGTCCTTCAAGTCTGGTATGGATATTAAGGGGAACGCCACACCAGAATTTTTTTTTAAATGTTGAGCGGGTCCCAGCCAAAATCCATACCAGACCCTTATCCGAGCACGCAACCTGGCAGGTCAGGAAAGGGAGGGGAGGAGCAAGCACCCCCCTTCCTGAACCATACCAGGCCACATACCCTCAACATGGGGGGGTGCTTTGAGGTCCCCCAAAGTACCTTGTCTCCTTTAACAAGGGGGTCCCAAGATCCCATCCCCCATGTGAATGGGTATCAGGTACATTGTACCCCTACACATTCACCAAAAAAAGCAGTGAAATGTGACAATGACAATAGCCTTTTTTCTGCCCCAATTCCTTTATTAAAAATGTCTTCTTCTTTCCCCACTTCTTCCTCCATCTTCCTCCAGTCTTTCTTCAGTTTTCTCCTTCTTCCTCCAGCTGCTTCTTCCCCCGCTTCTTCCTCCATCTTCCTCTGGCTTCTTCTTCCCCCGCTTCATCCTCCGGTCTTTCTCCTCTGCTGCTCCCACTGAACATTAAAAAACAAACCTCCTCCAATGCTGCGATGGGGCGGATGATGTCAGTCCGAGACCCCGCACCTCGTGACTTCACCGCCCGCAGCATGATGGGTCAGTGTTGTCACAAGGGTGTGGGGTCTCCTGCTGATGTCATCCAGCGGCCACACCCCATAGTTATATATCATATGTGTGCTATGGAAGCGGACAGATTGGTTGGCCGCAGTGTCGGAGGAGCTTCATTGTTTTCATGTTCAGCAGGTTGGTGGCGGGAGCGTCAGAGAAGAAAGACCGGAGGATGAAGCAGGGGAAGAAGAAGCCAGAGGAAGATGGCGAAGACCAGAGGAAGAAGCGGAGGACAATGGAGAAAGAAGCGAGGGAAGAAAAAGCTGGAGGAAGAAGGAGAAAACCGAAGAAAGACCAGAGGAAGATGGAGGAAGAAGCTGGGGAAAGAAAAAGACATTTTTAATAAAGGAATTGTCAAAAATTGTCTTTTGTCACATTTCACTGCTTTTTTTGGTGAATGGGTAGGGGTACAATGTACCCAATACCCATTCACATGGGGGGCCCTTATTAAAGGGGGCTTCCAGATTTCAATAAGCCCCCCACTTGCAGACCCCCACAACCACCAGGCAAGGGTTGTGGAGATGAGGCCCTTGTCGCCATGGGGACAAGGTACTTTGGTGGGACCCCAAAGCACCCTCCCCATGTTGAGGGCATATGGCCTGGTACAATTCAGGAGGGGGAGCGCTGTCTCGCCTCCCCTCTTTCCTTGAGGCCTGCCAGGTTAATGGTCTAGTATGGATTTTGGGGGGACCCCACATCTTTTTTTTACATTTTGGTGCAGGGTTCCTCTTAAAATCCATACCAGACTTGAAGGGAGTGGTATGGATTTTGGGGGGATTGCATGTAATTTTTTTTTGAAATTTTGGTGTGGAGTTCCCCTTAAAGTCCATACCAGACCCGAAGAGGGGGGGCATTGCATGCATTTGAAGAGTTAAAAGGATGGAATAAACCAAACTGATATGCATTCACTAATTATGTTGCTGAGTACAATGTACATATTCAGGGGGTGATACCATTGGTGGGATTCAAACCCATGACTTAAACCTTTGAAGGTAACAGGGCATACCACTAGACTACAGAGATAAGCACGATCATCTGTAGAAAATACTATTACTAATGTTTGATTCTTTTCATTCTATACAATAATGTTTTGCATTTGAGCCATTAGTATTATGGTACCAACCATGCTCATGCGCCATTGGCTATTGGGTAGGGATGAGCCGAACATCCCCGGTTCGGTTTGCACCAGAACTTGCGAACAGGCCCAAAATTTGTATGAACACCGTTAAAGTCTATGGGACACAAACATGAAAAATCAGTGCTCATTTTAAAGGCTTATATGCAAATTATTGCCATAAAAAGTGTATGGGGACCCAGGTCCTGCCCCAGGGGACTTGTATAAATGCAAAAAAAGTTTTAAAAACTGCAGTTTTTTTCAGGAGCAGTGATTTTAATAATGCTTAAAGTGAAACAATAAAAATGAAATATTTCTTTACATAGCGTGCCGGGAGGTGTCCTTAGTATGCCTGTAAAATAGCACATCTTTCCCATGTTTAGAACAGCACCGCAGCAAAATGACATTTCTAAAGGAAAATAATGTCTTTTAAAACTGCTCGCGGCTGTAATGTGTTGTGGTATCCTGGCAATATAGGTAAAAATCATTGAAAAAAAATGGCATGAGTTCCCCCCTCAGTCCATTACCAGGCCTTTTGTGTCTGGTATAAATATTAAGGGGAACCCAGCATCAAAATAAAACAATTGCGTGGGGGTCCCCCCAAGATCCATACATTTAGTTACATAGTAGGTGAGGTTGAAAAAAGACACAAGTCCATCAAGTCCAACCTATGTGTGATTATGTGTCAGTATTACATTGTATATCCCTATATGTTGCGGTCATTCAGGTGCTTATCTAATAGTTTCTTGAAGCTATCAATGCTCCCCGCTGAGACCACCGCCTTTGGAAGGAAATTCCACAACCTTGCCGCTCTTACAGTAAAGAACCCTCTACGTAGATTAAGGTTAAACCTCTTTTCTTCTAATTTTAATGAGTGGCCACGAGTCTTGTTAAACTCTCTTCTGCAAAAAAGTTTTATTTCTATTGTAGGGTCACCAGTACGGTATTTGTATATTGAAATCATATCCCCTCTCAAGCGTCTTTTCTCCAGAGAGAATAAGTTCAGTGTTCGCAACCTATCCTAATAACTAAGATCCTCCAGACCCTTTATTAGCTTTGTTGCGCTTCTTTGTACTCGCTCCATTTCCAGTACATCCTTCCTGAGGACTGGTGCCCAGAACTGGACAGCATACTCTAGGTACAGCCAGACCAGAGTCTTGTAGGAGACTGAGGAGAGTGGGAGAATTATCGTTTTATCTCTGGAGCTGATCCCCTTTTTAATGCATGCCAATATTCTGTTTGCTTTGTTAGCAGCAGCTTGGCATTGCATGCCATTGCTGAGCCTATCATCTACTAGGACCCCCAGGTCCTTTTTCCATCCTAAATTCCCCCAGAGGTTTTCCCCCCAGTGTATAGATTGCATTCATATTTTTGCCACCCAAATGCATTATTTTACATTTTTCTACATTGAACCTCATTTGCCATGTAGTTGCCCACCCCATTAATTTGTTCAGATCTTCTTGCAAGGTTTCCACATCCTGCGGAGAAGTTATTGCCCTGCTTAGCTTAGTATCATCTGCAAATACAGAGATTGAACTGTTTATCCCATCCTCCAGGTCATTTATGAACAAATTAAATAGGAATGGTCCGACCACAGAACCCTGGGGAACCCCACTACCCACCCCTGTCCATTCCGAGTACTCCCCATTTATCACCACCCTCTGAACTCGCCCTTGTAGCCAGTTTCCAATCCATGTACTCACCCTATGGTCCATGCCAACAGACCTTAATTTGTACAGTAAACGTTTATGGGGAACTGTGTCAAATGCTTTTGCAAAATCCAGATACACCACGTCTACGGGCCTTCCTTTATCTAGATGGCAACTCACCTCCTCATAGAAGGTTAGTAGATTTGTTTGGCAAGAACGATTCTTCATAAATCCATGCTGATTACTGCTAATGATACCGTTCTCATTATTAAAATCTTGTATATAGTCCCTTATCATCCCCTCCAAGAGTTTACATACTATTGATGTTAGGCTAACTGGTCTGTAATTCCCAGGGATGTATTTTGGGTCCTTTTTAAATATTGGTGCTACATTGGCTTTTTTCCAATCAGCTGGTACCATTCCAGTCAGTAGACTGTCAGGAATAATGGTCTGGCAATCACTTGACTGAGTTCCCTAAGTACCCTCAGATGCAAGCCATCTGGTCCCGGTGATTTATTAATGTTAAGTTTCTCAAGTCTAATTTTAATTCTGTCCTCTGTTAACCATGGAGATGCTTCCTGTGTTGTGTCATGAGGATAAACACTGCAGTTTTGGTTACTGAAGCCCCCCGATTCACTTGTGAAGACTGAGGAGAAGAATAAATTCAATACCTTCGCCATCTCCCCATCCTTTGTAACCAGATGTCCTTCCTCATTCTTTATGGGGCCAATATGGTCTGTCCTCCCTTTTTTACTGTTTACATACTTAAAGAATTTCTTGGGATTTTTTTTGCTCTCCTCCGCTATGTGTCTTTCATGTTCTATCTTAGCCGTCCTAATTGCACCCTTACATTTCTTGTTGCATTCTTTATAAAGACTGAATGCTGAGGATGATCCCTCAACCTTGTATTTTTTGAAGGCCTTCTCCTTTGCTTTTATATGCATTTTTACATTGGAGTTAAGCCATCCAGGACTTTTGTTTGCTCTTTTAAATGTATTACCCAATGGGATACATTGGCTAATGCCCTTATTTAATATGCTCTTAAAGCAAACCCATCTCTCCTCCGTATTCTTTGTTCCTAATATTTTATCCCAATTAATGCCTTTTAGCAAGGTTTGTAGTTTAGGGAAGTTGGCTCTTTTGAAATTCAGCGTCTTTGTATTCCCTTTATGTTGCCTATTTGTGTGATTTATACTGAAACAAATTGACCTGTGATCGCTGTTACTTAAATTGCCCCGTATTTCCACATCTGTGATCAGGTCTGTATTGTCGATAATCAGTAGATCCAGTAATGTTTTATTTCTAGTTGGTGCGTCTACCACCTGACCCATAAAATTGTCCTGCAAGACATTGAGGAATTGGCAAGCCTTAAATGAATGTGCGGTTCCCTCCGCCCTGTCTATGTCTGGATAATTAAAATCCCCCATTATGATAACACTTCCCATCTTTGCTGCTAATCCAAATTGTGATAGGAGATCTGTCTCCACTTAGGGGGCCTATAGCAGTGTTTCTCAACTCCAGTCCTCAAGGCGCACCAACAGGTCATGTTTTCAAGATTTCCACTAATTTTGCACAGGTGATTTGATCAGTTTCACTGCCTTAGTAAATACCACAGCCTTTTCATTTGAGGGAAATCCTGAAAACATGACCTGTTGGTGCGCCTTGAGGACTGGAGTTGAGAAACACTGGCCTATTACATACTCCTAGTATTATTTTCCCCTTAGCTTCATCCCTTTGGAGCTCTACCCATAATGCCCCGTACACACGGTCGGATTTTCCGATGGACAATGTCCGATCGGAGCGTGTTGTCGGAAATTCCGACCGTGTGTGGGCTCCATTGGACATTTTCCATCGGATTTTCCGACACACAAAGTTGGACAGCAGGAGATAAAATTTTCAGACAACAAAATCCGATCGCGTCAATTCCGACCGTGTGTGGCCTGTTCCGACGCACAAAGTGCCACGCATGCTCAGAAGAAATTCCGACACGGGACAGCTCGTTCTGGTAAACGTAGCGTTCGGAATGGATACAGCACTTTCGTCACGCTGCAATGTTCAAAATGGTTTAATACAGCGCACTCTCTTCTTCTTTATAATGTGACAAGAATTAAGTCGTTTTGATGCTCATATTCACACACACTTCTCACAAACTTCTTTCGTTATATTTATCGGGATTCCCTCAATATATTTAGATTTCTCACATCTGACAACAAATTTTTTTGTTATTTTTGGACTTTAATGTAGATTCTTTTTTTGTGTTTCTCTTTTTTTTTTGTGATTTTGATTTGTACTCCCGAAAATGTTTGTGTGTGTTTTTGGTGACAAGTTCCCACAACTCCACTAATATGTTGTTCTATTTAATCTGTAGGAGATTGTTTGGTGTTGTTGTCCCTTGTTAATTTCACATTGTACTTTAGAAATGTACCTGAATCCTCACCAACAAACTGTCCTTTTTGGATGAAAACACACACAGGAGAGTAGAATTTCCCTAAAAAAATGTTATTAAGGGCTCACAACTAAACAAAGAGGGAGGCAACGCTGGAGAAACTGCAGAAGTGGGTGAAGCCTTGGACCCCCAGGGCACACATCAATTATTTCAAAGCAAAATTGGTGGCCTGAGGAGTCCTTATCTAAGGGAGGGCAGTCTGGTCCAGAAGTCCCAGAGATCCGGAAAGCAGCAGATGACATCTGTGTCCCCAGGCTGTGGTCATACGAGAGACTGCAGATTCTGTCAGACCAGACTGAACCCAGGGTCATCACTCTTTGGTCTTCCTTCCACGCTTCCTTCCAGGCTTTGGCTGTGGTGGTCTAGTTGTGGCAGCAGGAGGAGGAGGAGGAGGATCGTCCCTCTCCATTACATCCGTCTTGTGTGTCAGTTCCCCACTCAACCCCTTACATAGGACTTTATAAATCAGGTCCTCAGAGATCTTGCGTTGGCCCTCCTGCATGCCCTGCAATTTTGTGGCAGCCATGCAGGTAAAGGCCTCTTCAGGACTGGGGAAGGCTCTGAGGGACACCGAAGCCTCCTGGATCAGCCTGTATGCTGAATCCTGCACGGGACTCGGAGTGGCCTTCCTGGCCCTTTTGTATGGAAGGCGGAGGGGAGGAACCTGAGACTCAGTCAGGCTGCGACTGGTCCCAGGCTTCTCCTGGCTGCAACTTAGCCCCACCTCCTCCTGGCTGCCACTAATCCCCGCCTCCTCCTGGCTGCCACATTCCACAACCTCCTCCTGGCTGAGGTCTTCCTGTATATGAAAAAGGGACATAGTTTTAGTTTTTTATTCATCAATCACACACAATTTTCACCTCCTGACTGCTGCAAATTGAATGTTAACAAATATAACAGACTATCCTTCTGAGCCCAGCAGTTTTGGGTGCCTACTACTGTGTATTGATATGTAAAGCACTTTCAATCAGCAATTAGTGATCAATAATAACATCTAGTAAACATAATTTCTTTATTGCCCAGAAATCTGTAGAAGAATGCTATACCTGACTCCAGCTGGGCTCCTCCACTTCTTCCTGGCTGGAAGGCCCAGGTTGGACATCGGAAGCCTCAGCTGGGGTGGAAGGAAGAGTGGAAGGAAGAGTGGAGAGGGATTCCCTGACTTCAGTGTGGTCTGACAGAAATCGCAGTCTCTCGTAGTACCACAGCCTGGGGACATATACGTCATCTGCTGCAGCTCCGGACCTCTGGGAATCTGTGACCTTCTTGCGCTCCCTCAGATATGTGCTCTTCAGGCCACCAATTTTAGCTTTCAAATAAGGGATGGTTGCTGTGGGGACCACCGGCTTCACCAACTCCAGCAGTTTCTCCAGCGCTGCCTGCCTCTTCTGTTTGTGATTTTAGTGGGGGTGTCTCACTTGCCACAGACAGGGCAGCTCCCTGTACTTGTCTATGAACAGGGGCAGGAAATTGTGGTCGTTGAACCCATCCATTTTCTCTGTAAGACACAACACAAGACAAAGCCTAATGTCAGGCCAAACTCCCCTAATCTTGTTACAATATAGGCTTCCATTTCGAAGCAGTATAGGCCCAAGTTTAGATCCTACCTTCGTTAGCACAATCGGCATCTCCGATGCTCCTTCCTCCGCTCACAGATCGTACGTAAGACGCGCGCGTTACGACTTATACACACTGCGCATGCGTATAACTCCGCCCGCCCCTGACGTTCTTTCTAGTCTATTCCCCGCCCCTTTTCGTTCGGCGCAGTGGGGGAAGAGCACATGGTGGATAGACAGCAGGATCGTGCTAATTGTAGCAACGAGGAGGAGGAGGAGGAGGAAAGGCTGGAGCCTGAAACGTCCCGATCCAGAAGGAGATTAAAGGACTCAAATATGTCCTTTGGGGAGATGTTGGAGATGGTGGACATCCTGAAGAAGGCCGATTATGACGGGAAGTATGGACCTTACCCCAACCCCAATGTCAGAAAGGCCAAGATCATGGCGAAAGTGGTCAGGAGTCTGTACCGGAAATTCAGGGTACGACGATCGAAAGATCAGCTCAGGAAGCGGTGGTCGGACCTGAAATTACGAGAACATGAGCAGTACAGAAAGATCCGGAGAGTGCTGCAAAAAAGTAAGTAGTTGTGCTGTGTTCCTATTCTTTATGTTTATGACGTTCGTGCTGCTCCATGTGCTTTTAGGAACTGTTGTACAGTTTAAAATGGCAACTTTCATGTTCATGGGCACATTATTCGTTCGGATCACACATTGTTATTTCGGACGATAAAATAACATTGTTTAGGCCATATGCATTTGGCCACCATTTTGACGCCCTATAATTGTCTTCAAAGAATTGCGTTGTGTAGATGGCTTTGTTACTAGAATGAAATGCAAACTAGATTGTGTGTAAGGAGAGGACACTCAGCAGCTGTTTTCACATCTAGACACTGGAGCACTAGTGTGGGACACAAGAACACCATTTTTATTAGGGGGGCCACACAGGTGCCCCAGTGTATACTATAGGGGGGGCTACATCTGTGAAGCTTTTACCAAACAGGTAAAGTATTGCAGCTTGACAAAGGGCAATAAAAAATATACATCTTGGAACTCGGCTAAAATAGACAATTGTACCCCACTTCCAAGCAATGTTTCATCTTTATAGTTCTGACATTAAATATCTGTGTGCTAATTATACCATTTTTGTTTTACATAGGGGAGAAAAGACTCAGAGGACACCCCTCACACGAGGAGACCAGAGCCCCCCCCCCCCTCTGGAAGAAGGGGAAATCCCCCCAACACAAAATGAGCAGGAGGATGAAGATGTGGTGGAACTAGTCACCACAACAGGTGAGTGTCTGCAACCACAGGCTCCGATAAGAGATGGATGGCGGCATTTTTTTGAAACCTAATTTATTTTGGGTTTCCTCTCTTTTTAGGTGATCGTGAGTGTCACGGACCTGACCGGGACGGAGGCTGTTGGAGAGGACTGTATGCAGGCCTGTTGCCCACCGATTATGGGCCCTAGCATTTAGGGGAATGGTGCTCTCTGTGAGCTGTATGCCTGGGGACCCTGGGGTTGATGTTACTATGGATTCAGCTCCATGTCCCCCCAAAACACACAGACTCTGGAACCCTTTATATGCCATATTAGAATGGTGACTGATTTATACCATTGGGACTCGTACTGTTAAATGCTAATGTCATCAACTCTGCTATAATGTGTTTAGTGTGGCTCTAAGAGTCTTTTCACCCATTGTTGTTTATGTTAATTGAGAGAGCTGATCACATTAGCCACCAGCCCTGGCTAATAGACGAATGGTCTAGGCTGAGGAGGGGGGAGATTGTTGTTTGTATTGTTAATTGTATTAATGTGTGAAGCCCGGTGCCCACAAGACTGTCATCTGGTCTGGGTACATTTTGTAGTAAATTAGGTCATGTTAATTAGGTTAGCTTTGAGTCATCCCTGACATAAAAAGGTCTGTGAGATCTCAAAATAAAGACAGTTCTGATGTACTCCAAGACTGGTGTTGTCTAGTTCTTGGGGTTCCTATAGCCAGATCCATTGGACTCGTGTTCCAGAACTTAGGAAGCGGTATATGACGGAAGCACTCAAGCGGAGTGTGGGACGTTCCGTGACATTGGTGGCAAGCAGCGGGAAAGCTTCTTGAAGTCTGAAGTCTGGGACATCCAAACTTCCATCTGGATCCAAGGTCCAGATAGCAGAAGAGGAGAGGTACAGATACCAGCCGCCATGGATGAGGAATTCAGAAGGAGGTTGCGAGAGATGCAGATACAGCACAGAGGACCAGTATCGGAGCAGGTCCTGCTGGGATGGTGTGATTCTATTCGCTGCAAACTCTGGAAGGAAGCGCTAGCCCGTGAGCAGCGACACCAGGGAAAAGTTCTCCCCTCCATCGAGGAAAGGTACTGGTCGCAGTACGGACTGCGGGTGCGGTTTTTGGGAGAAAAACCACACAAGAAGCAGACAGCTGAATTAAGCAGGCTGGTCTGGGCAGAGATGAAGTTGGATGAGAGCTACAGAGCCCTCCGGTGGCATGTATCCCAAGCATGTCCCTGGATAGCGGATGACAGCCCAATGGAAGGCTTAAGCTACGGCGGCTTGGGACTGTTGTTTGTGAAGCTGACAGGGGACCCTAACTTTGGGAGTGATTTGGAGCGGCGGGTGGACGAAATCATGGATTTCAGAGAAGGGCTACTGAACATTTCGGAAGTGCACTGGGCACAGGAAGATTTGGAGTTTCTGGCCGTTCAGGAATGGGAGCTAGAGATCGCCTACAGACGGCTGCTAGACATTGCTCAGTGCCAGGGCTGGGCTCCCTTTGCCTGGGACTATCAGGAAATACCAGCTGACAACCCTGAAATCCTGGCTGAAGAGTCGGCAATGTGGCAGAGCGATAGTGTGCTTTGCCAACCTGCCCCCACAGCTATGGAGGCGGAGGTCTTATGGCGGATGCAGCAAGTGCTGACTGACCTTGATGATCCTGTTTCTGCATGGGATGATCTTGGATGGAGGAATGTGCCTGTCCAGCAGCATGCCAGAGAATCTGCAGTGGAAAATCTGGAGATTGCCGTCCCCAAACCTGAAGTGCTGACAACAGGGCAGAGCTCTGCTAACCTCTGTCCAGAAATGATAACATCTTCTGGGTTCCATGGACAGGAGATGGTGAACCCCTATTCCCCGACATCAGTTGCAGAGACATGGGATTTGATAGACTTTTCTGCTGAGGAAGAACCGTCGGGTGAGCCCCCAGCAGAAGAGTTGGGATTAGGGCCAAACTTCATTGCGCTCTGCTCAGCACTGATGGCATCTTCTGAGTCCCACGGACAGGAGATGGTGAACCTCTATCCACAGACACCAGTTATAGAGGTAGAGGATTTAATAGACTTTTCTGCTGAGGAAGAACAACCTGATGAGCCTCCAGCAGAAGAGCTGCTATCAGGGCCAAAGTTCACTGTGTTCTGCCCAGCACCAACAGTGGCTTCAGCCTTCCTGAGAGAAGAGGTAGTCAGCCTTTCTCCCACAACACTGACGGGGACATGTGATTTTCTGCCAGCAGCATCTACGGAGTTAAAACAAACTTCTCCAGCTGAAGATCTGGTAACTGAACAGAGGGTCCAAGACCTCTGTCCCACACTTTTACCAATTCCAGAGACTGGGGATTTAATAGACGTTTCTGTAGAGGAGGAACCACCTGGCAAACCCCCAGCAGAAGTGCTGGCAACCGGACAGAGGGTCCAAGACCTCTGCCCCACACCTGCAGCAATTGTGGAGGTCCAAGGAGAGAATGCAGTCATCACCTCACAACTGCAGCTTGATCTGGTGTCAGTTGATGGGGCTTCAGTCCCCACCTGTATACCCCAGGGATGCTGGGCAGTCGGCCCAGATCCCCAACAGCAGGATGGAGTGAGCCCAGTCCCCCTGTCTTCTCTCCAGCGGCAGAAAGGATTCCAGGGAGAAGAGCCAGTCCGGGCCTCTCCCCAGCGGCAGATATGTTCTCTGAGAGAGGCAGAGGATGGCTGGGTGAGTGATACTCTGTTTGGAATAATTTATTTGGGGTACGGTGTGGGTACAGGCAGTAGAGGACTGGAGCTGTTTACTAACTTCGGAGTCAACCCGTCTGGGGTCTCCTCCTGTGTTAGTCTCCTGCCGAAAGGGGAGAAATGTCACGGACCTGACCGGGACGGAGGCTGTTGGAGAGGACTGTATGCAGGCCTGTTGCCCACCGATTATGGGCCCTAGCATTTGGGGGAATGGTGCTCTCTGTGAGCTGTATGCCTGGGGACCCTGGGGTTGATGTTACTATGGATTCAGCTCCATGTCCCCCCAAAACACACAGACTCTGGAACCCTTTATATGCCATATTAGAATGGTGACTGATTTATACCATTGGGACTCGTACTGTTAAATGCTAATGTCATCAACTCTGCTATAATGTGTTTAGTGTGGCTCTAAGAGTCTTTTCACCCATTGTTGTTTATGTTAATTGAGAGAGCTGATCACATTAGCCACCAGCCCTGGCTAATAGACGAATGGTCTAGGCTGAGGAGGGGGGAGATTGTTGTTTGTATTGTTAATTGTATTAATGTGTGAAGCCCGGTGCCCACAAGACTGTCATCTGGTCTGGGTACATTTTGTAGTAAATTAGGTCATGTTAATTAGGTTAGCTTTGAGTCATCCCTGACATAAAAAGGTCTGTGAGATCTCAAAATAAAGACAGTTCTGATGTACTCCAAGACTGGTGTTGTCTAGTTCTTGGGGTTCCTATAGCCAGATCCATTGGACTCGTGTTCCAGAACTTAGGAAGCGGTATATGACGGAAGCACTCAAGCGGAGTGTGGGACGTTCCGTGACAGTGAGGTTGTGGATCCAGATCCTTTCACATCCGAAAGTGCCCAGATCGTGATCGGGGAGATCATGGGGTGTAATTTACAATTGGAAAACATCAAGCAAAACATCAATGATGTTATTCCAAAATATAAAAACATCATTGATGTTTTGGGGCGAGTTTAAAACCCCTCCAAATCACTTTCTTCTTTTGTGTGCTACAATGTGCAAAATGTTTTTGTGATTTTTCCCAAAGCCATTTTTGGAGGATGCACACAGTGTGTCAACATGTGCTATCTGCCATCACGGGAGATCAATGGACGCGTTTTGGGGGTGCAACCCCTTCCTCAATAATAAAGTAGCGGTGAGGAAGGGCTTTCTCCCCCAAAACACGTCCCTTGATCCCCCGTGATGGCAGATAGCACATGTTGACATTGGGAAATTTCCAAAAATTTGGCTTTTCCGGGGGTGATTTCCCCCCATCTGAACGCTATATCAAACACAGTTCCTAAATACTCATGTCTGATATTGCCTTCCAGTTCTACCAAATGTGAACTTTGTAAGATCAAGATTTGTGTCTTTCTTGTGGGTTTTACACAGGCCTGTTTTCAATAAAATGCACATTTTGATTTTGGATAATGACACCACAAAAATTGTTATACAACAAACATGTTGGTTTGTCAGAAAAACCTTTGATAAATGCACATGTGATTGTGCAGGTATTAAAAAGATTGTTCATCAAGAATGTGTGGATTATTGTCTCAACGCTACAACACTTTTGGGGTGATGTAATTGTTGTTTTATGAGAAAATGGGGGTTATTTCCTAAGGGGAAATCCACTTTGCACTACAAGTGCAGTTTCAGTGCAGTTGCAAGTGCACTTGTAGTGAAAAGTGTCTTTGCATTCAGTAAATAACAGCCAACAGTGCTTTGTATACGGTTACACAATCACGATATTTTCTGCACTCCACACATTTCTGTCAGGGTCAGCTAAAACAAACACAAGCAGTAAATGTCCACAAAGAAGAGCCTGGGGGGAGATGCCTGTCGAGAACTTGAGGTCCTGCAGACTTCTCCCTGTGGCCAAATACCACAAGGTAGCGACCAACCTCTGCTCCGGAGTGATGTCTTGCCTCATGCAGGTATCCTGCCTGCTGATATAAGGGGTCAGCAAAGCCAACAAACGGTGAAACACGGGGTCCGTCATCCTGAGAAAGTTCCTGAAATCATCAGGATTATTCTCACGGATATCACGGAGCAAAGGCATATGAGAGAACTGGTCACGCTGAAGCAACCAATTCTTGTTCCATGAACTCCTCCCCACCCTGTTCATGGACTGGACTTGTGTCAAGGTCAGGACCCCAACACCAAGCCCCCGCACAGCACGAACTCTACGGGGAGTACGCATACGAAACATGGCTAGAAAACGGTCGGCTGCTCAGAACGAAGTAACAGAACGCACTGAAGAACAGCAAGGCCTGTGAAGAGCGACCTGAAAAACAACAACGAGCAGGCAAGATCACACAGAAAACTCCGATACGAACTGACTGCACGCACTGAAGAGCAGATACAAACCCACAAGCACAAACTGAACGTCAGAAAACGATCTGAAAGCCACGAGTCTGAAAAAGCGCGAATCGTCTCTCACCAAACTTTTACTAACACGAGATTAGCAAAAGGAGCCCAAAGGGTGCCGCGCTTGGTTCTGAACCGGCCTTTTCTAGTCTCGTCGTACGTGGTGTACGTCACCGCGTTGTTGGCGATCGGAAATTCCGACAACTTTGTGCGACCGTGTGTAGGCAAAACAAGTTTGAGCCAACATCCGTTGGAAAAAATCCTAGGATTTTGTTGTCGGAATGTCCGAACAAAGTTCGACCGTGTGTACGCCCTATAAGAATTCCACCTCCTCCCTAGCTCCCTCAGTGATGTCATCTCTCACATTCACTTGTACATTATTCTTGATATATAGGCATACCCCTCCCCCTTTTTTACCCTTTCTATCCTTGCGGTAAAGGGTATACCCTTGAATGTTTGCCAGCCAATCATGAGAGCTGTTGAACTAGGTCTCTGAAATTCCCACAAAATCCAAATCTTCCTCGTACAACAGTATCTCTGGTTCACCCATCTTGTCTGCCATGCTCCTGACATTGGTGAACATGCCACATAGTTTAGACCGGTCGCATATTGTCCTCGTATTGGGTATTTCAAGATTGCAACTAGGACTTGCTACTATACTTACCTTGTGTTTTTGTGCTTTGGTCAACCTACCACTAATGCCCCCAATACTACCCTCTGGAATATCTTCTGTGCTGACTATCTCTACCTCTGGACCCTCCCCCCATCACCTAGTTTAAAAACCCCTCTAACTTTTTGGCCATCTTCATTCCCAGCAGATCTGCACCCTCCTCATTTAGGTGCAGTCCGTCCCTTCTATAGTACCGGTTATCGACTGAGAAGTCGGCCCAGTCCTCCAGGAACCCAAACTCCTCCTTACTACACCAGCTCTTCAGCCACTTGTTTACTTCCCTAATCTCCCTCTACCTTTCTGGTGTGGCTTGATGTATCGGTAGTATTCCTGAGAATATTACTTTGGAGGTCCTTTTCCTCAATTTAGCTCCTAAGTCCTTAAAATCGTTTTTTAGGACACTCCATCTGCCTCTGACTTTGTCATGGCACCATGACAGCTGGGTCTTCCCCAGCCCCTCCCAGTAATCTGTCCACAAGATCCATGATGTGCCGAACCCGAGCGCCTGGTAGACAACATACTGTTCGGCGTTTCAGGTCTTGGTTACAGATTGCCCTCTCTGTCCTTCTAAGAATTGAGTCCCCTACCACCAGAATCTGTCTTTCCTTTCCCTTCGCTGCCCCCCCACTCTCACTGGAGGAGTTCTTCCCCCAGCAGCTAGGAGAGTCCATCAGCTCCAGCAGTGCTGGTCCCTGACTGGTTTCACCAATGTCACTCAATGGAGCGTACTTATTAGGATGCTCCAGTCCTGGATCGGCCTCCCTGGCACTTCCCCCTCTACCCTTCCTGACTGTCACCCATCTACTCTTTGCTAGTGCCTGCACCTCTTTGTCTCCACCCGCCCCTGTGCTGGCCCCTGCCGGCGCCTGCCATGTAAGTTCCTGGCTCTCCTTTAGTATGGAGGGACTTCTCCGTGCTGACAGTTGCTTCCCCAGATTCAGAACCTGGGCTTCCATGGAAACAATGTGCTTACATTTTGCACAGCAGTATTCACACTCGATCAGATGATCAAGGAATGCATACATGCAGCAAGATATTCAAAGAGTCACCTCTCCACACCCGCCGGGCATCGTACCTATTAAATTTAGTGAGGATTGGGGATTTTACCCTGTTCAAATTACCTAACAGCTAGCTTCCTGGCACTAATACTCAAGACAATACACAGGTACACAACAAGACAATACACAGGTACTCACAGACCTACGTGCACTCACAATACACAAGTATACAGTACACAATACACAAGTACTAACGATCCACACACACTACTCGGACAACACTCAGTTACTCACACTACACAGGTACTATGACCCCTGTTATAACCTCCCGTTTAAACTCTGGTTTTAACTCACCACTTAGACCAGTTCCACTTGGACAGAGTCCCAACAGCCTCACAAATGAGCAGGCCCTTCAGGTCTGGTATGGATATTAAGGGGAACCCTGCGTCAAAATTTGAAAAAAAATGGCATGGGGATCCACCCCAAAATCCATACCAGACCTTTATCCGAGCATGCAACCTGGCAGCCTGCAGGAAAAGAGGGGGGACAAGAGAGCACCCCCCTCCTGAACCGTACCAGGCCACATGCCCTCAACATGAGGAGAGTGCTTTGGGGGATGGGGACAAGGAACTCATCCCCACAACTCTTGCCCGGTGGTTGTGGGGGTCTGCGGGTGGGGGCTTATCGGAATCTGGAAGCCCCCTTTAACAAGGGCCCCCAGATCTCGCCCCCCCATATGAATGGGTATCGGGTACATTGTACCCCTACCCATTCACCAAAAAAAAGCAGTGAAATGTGACAAAAGACAATAGCTGGTTTTTGCCAATTCCTTTATTGTAAAATAGCTCTGAGTGGTCTTCTCCAGCCATGTCTCTAGCTGTCATCTTCTACTGGTGCTGTCTCTCTTCCCGCTGTCTTCTGTCGCCGTCTCTCCCGCCACCACCTACTTCTCCCGTTGCCGTGTTCCTTCTCGCCACCGTGTTCTTCCTCACTACCGTCTTCCTCCGTTGTGTTGTCTCCGCTGTCTGGTGTCTCTTACACAGCCATGGGGCATAACCATCCGTTGATGTCACATGCCACCCCCTTTATTTTCTGGAAAAAAGGTGGTGGGCTTTCCGTGTGACATCAATGGATGGTTGTGCCCCATGACTGTGTAAAAGACACCAGATAGCAGGGGACAACACAACGGAGGAAGACAGCGATGAGGAAGAACATGGCGGCAAGGAAGAACACAGCAGCGGGAGAAGTAGACGGCGGCAAGAGAGATATCACCAAGAGACAATGACAAGACAAGAGCTATTTTACAATAAAGGAATTGTCAAAACTGGCTATTGTCTTTTGTTACATTTCACTGCTTTTTTTAGTGAATAGTTAGGGGTACAATGTACCCATTCACATGGGGGGGGCCGGGATCTGGGGACCCCCTTTTTAAAGGGGGCTTCCAGATTCTGATAAGCCCCTCGCCCCAGACTCCCAAACCACTGGGCAAGGGTTGTGGGGATGAGGCTCTTGTCCCCATCAACATGGGGACAAGGTGCTTTGGGGGTAACCCAAAGCACCCTCCCCATGTTGAGGGCATGTGGCCTGGTACGGTTCAGGAGGGGGGGCGCTCTCTCGTCCCCCCTCTTTTCCTGTGGCCTGCCAGGTTGATTGCTTGGATAAGGGTCTAATATGGATTTTGGAGGGGCCCCCACGCCATTTTTTTTTACTTTTGGTGTTGGGGGGGTCCCCTCCGAATCCATACTAGACCCGAAGGGCCTGCTATAGACCTATAGCCGCTGACAGCTGATGACTCATTGGTTGTTAAGGATGCGGCAGCTGGCTTCCCGGTCCCTTGGTTAGCAACCAGCTATATACAGTGTTAAAATAATAACCGCAAAACACATCAAAAATCGCATCGCAAACGCAACAGTTGCGTTTCTGGTGTGTTTCCATTCAAATCTATTACCCGCAAATTGTGTGAAAAAAGTCCCCAACCCTTTCCGCAAAACACATAGATGTGAACTAGTTCCATAGGAAACCATGTTAAATGGACTGTAGAGTGCTTCTACAAACTACAAAATGCACTAAAAAATGCATAGGTGTGAACCTAGAGTCAGGGTTCACACTGGAGCAATGCAGGAACCCTGCAAATTCAGTGCTGGTTCCTGCATCGCATACAACTCTCAGGCAGTTCACACTGCTATATGCGAACTGCTGGGAGTGTAAGTAGAAAGCTAATGACACCCCCAAATCAGTTAGCATATCGCAAATTCAGACAACACCCATGCAATCCGATTCTGCTGTGGACCAAAAAAGGGTCATGTGCGAGTTTGGTCCGAATGCGATGCAAATTCAACCATACAATCTGTATGGCTGAGTTTGCATCACACAGACATCACATGTGATTTGCAGTGTGGGGCAAATCACATCCGATCTCGGACAGCACAACAGTGTGAACCGGCCCTAAGGCCCCTTTCATACTTGTGCAACTTGTCCTGAGACTTCTGCATCCATAGACCTCAAGATTACACTGGCATTGCTTCAAATCACATCAAATTTGCAACAAACAGTGCTGCAAAATCGTAGGGCTTTCAGGTCGCACAAGTGTAAAAGGGGCCTTATGGACCTCAAGTTGTATGAAAGGTCGACCAAGTGTGAAAGGAACCTAATCAGATTCATTGATAACACCTTTGAATTAGGCCCCATGTGCACTTGTGCGACCAATGCCTGTGTAATCTTGCAGTATATGGACCTCAAATCGCATCAAAGTCAAACCAAAGTAGTGCAGGGACGAATCTGACCCACTTGCAGGATGCACAAGTGAGAATAATGCCTAATTCAAAGGTATTACCAATAAATCTCATTCACACTGCTGTGACCTGAAAGTCACACTAATTTGCTGCCACTTTGCTGCTGCAACTTGGCCCCAACTTCTGGGAATGCCTGTGTAATATTGCACCCTATGTACCTCGAATCACATGAAACTCACACCAAAGTAGTACAGGGACTACTTTGAAGCTGTTACAACTTGAAGTAGCACAGAAGTGGTTATCATTGAGAATCATGGGGTACAACTTGTCATGCAACTCCCAACTCCCATTCAGCACCTTTGAATTAGGCCCCATGTGCACTTGTGCGACCAATGCCTGTGTAATCTTGCAGTATATGGACCTCAAGTCGCATCAAAGTCAAACCAAAGTAGTGCAGGGATGAATTTGACCCACTTGCAGGATGCACAAGTGAGAATAGTGCCTAATTCAAAGGTATTATCCATGAATCTCATTCACACTGCTGTTACCTGAAAGTCACACTAATTTGCTGCCACTTTGCTGCTGCAATTTGGCCCCAACTTCTGGGAATGCCTCTGTAATACTGCGCCCTATGTACCTCATAGGGATGGGCCGAACACCCCCCCCCAGTTCGGTTCGCACCAGAAGCTGCGAACGGACCGAAAATTCGCACGAACGTTAAAACCCCATTGACGTCTATGGGACTCGAACGTTCAAAATCAAAAGTGCTCATTTTAAAGGCTAATTTGCATGGTATTGTCCTAAAAAGGGTTTGGGGACCCGGGTCCTGCCCCAGGAGACAGGTATTAATGCAAAAAAACTTTTAAAAATGGCCGTTTTTTCGGGAGAAGTGATTTTAATGATGCTTAAAGTAAAAAAAAAAGTGAAATATTCCTTTAAATATCATACCTGGGGGTGTCTATAGTATGCCTGTAAAGTGCCACGTGTTTTCCGTGCTTAGAACAGTCCCTGCACAAAATGTCATTTTTAAAGGAAAAAAAGTCTTTTAAAACTGCTTGCGGCTTTAATGTAATGTCGGGTCCTGGCAATATGGATGAAAATCAGAGAGAGAAACGGCATGGGTACCCCCAAGTCCATTACCAGGCCCTTTGGGTCTTGTATGGATATTAAGAGGAACCCCGCACCTGAATTGAAAAAGGAAACAGCAGTATACAGGCTCTGTACTCTGAACAGCAGTATACAGGCAGTGCAAACAAGACAGGGACTGTAAGTTTGTTGTTAAGTAGAATCTGTTTGTAATTTTGAACTGGTACATTTTTAACGTGTTTAGCTCCAGCCATAAAATCTATTTTAAGATTTTTGGAAAACATAGGGAAGGGTTATCACCCCTGTGACATTTGTTTTGCTGTTTGTGCTCCTCTTCAGAAGATTTCACCTCACTTTTTGTCCCAATGACAAATGTTTTTTGAAAATTGAAAATTTGTTTTTTGTTAAACAAGGATTGGTGATAAAGCATCAGTGGAAAGGAGAAATGTTTTTCCCATATTAACTCTTACAGGAGAGAATTTCCCTTCCTAGGGGTAGATTTCATCTCACTTCCTGTTGTCTCCTTTCGTTTGCAAGTAGGAGTCGTTTGTAAGTTGGATGTTTGAAAGTAGGGGCCTGTCCTATATACTCAGCTGGAAATTTGGGCCTAAGGCTCGATTCACACCTATGCATGTTGCTTTTGAGCTTTTTTGGAGTTTTTTTTTGTCATGCTTGCCACGTTTTTGAGCAGCCTTTTTGTAGCGTTTTTACAGCGTTTTTGCTGTGTTTTTGCTGCGTTTTTTTTTTTTTTACAGTTTAAAAAAAGAAAAATTTTTTTAAAAAAACAGGCCAAAAATGCATCAAAAACGCTGCAAAAACGCTGTAAAAATGCTGCAAAAACGGTGCACTTGCGTTTTTGATCCTGGTCCATTGAATTCTATTACATGCAAAACGCTGCATTTTGCATGAAAAAAAGTCCCTGACCCTTTCCAAAAATGCAGAGGTACAAAAAGGCATTGATGTGAACATGTTCCATAGGAACCCATGTTAAAAAATTCCCATGCATTTCTGCAAAATGCAAAATGCATCAAAAAATGCGCTAGTGTGAATGGAGCCTTAGGTGTTGTTGTGGCCTCAACACTGTAAGCCCTCACAGGGCCCTGCTGTGAAATATTAGATCAAGAATTGTAATTACATGCCCCTGTTGAACAGGGGCAGAAAAATTGGGCCTTTGGTGGTGGTGGTGGTGCTGGTGCCACAACACTGTAAGTCCTCACTCACTCTTGGTGGGTGCAGAAACGGGCCCTGCTGTGAAATATTAGATCAAGAATTGTAATTACATGCCCCTGTTGAACAGGGGCTGAAAAATTGGGCCTTAGGCACTGGTGCTGGTGCCACAACACTGCAACCCCTCACAGATACTCTAGTTGGAACACAGGAACGAGCCCTGCTGCAAAAGAATTGCATCAAAAATTGTAATTACACGCCCCTGTTAAACAGGGGCTGAAAAATTGGGCCTTAGGCACTGGTGCTGGTGCCACAACACTGCAACCCCTAACAGGTACTCTAGTTGGAATGCAGGAATGAGCCCTGCTGCAAAGTATTGCATCAAAAATTGTAATTACACGCCCCTGTTAAACAGGGGCTGAAAAATTGGGCCTTAGGCACTGGTGCTGGTGCCACAACACTGCAACCCCTCACAGATACTTTAGTTGGAACACAGGAATGAGCCCTGCTGCAAAGTATTGCATCAAAAATTGTAATTACACGCCCCTGTTAAACAGGGGCTGAAAAATTGGGCCTTAGGCACTGGGGGCGGGGCCCAGAACCAAAAATGTTCTTACAAGTTATCAGCGTGATCATTGAGGAGGAAGAGGATAATTACAAAGGATAGTCACTCAGCATCAGCATAGGCAGTCTTTGAAGGGATCTGACATTTCAAAAAAAATTATACGGTTACATCAGCATCAGGTGCTTGGTAGCTGGTGGTGATCCAAGACTGATTCATTTTTATGAAAGTCAGTCGATCGACTGAGTTGGTGGACAGACGCACCCTGTGATCGGTTACAAAGCCTCCAGCAGCACTGAATATGCGTTCCGAAAGAACGCTGGATGCAGGACAGGCCAGTAGCTCAATTGCATACTGTGCAAGCTCTGGCCAGTGATCCATCCTCAAGACCCAGTAACCCAGAGGATTTTCGGTGGAAAAGGTGTCCAAGTCAGATCTTGCCCCTAGGTATTCCTGCACCATGTAAAACAGACGCTGGCGATGGTTGCTGGAACCGATCATACCTTGGGGCTGCGGACTAAAAAATTGTCTGAACACATCGGTCAGACAGCCACCTTCTCCACCGCTCCTTCTTTGACTGACCGAAGCCTCAGCAACACGTTGTCCAGAAACAGGAGTTTGTAACCTCCCAGTCTCTGGGAACACGTTGCACAGATCTTTCTGCAAGGCCTCCTGAAGATGTTTCATCCTCTGCTCCCCCTGCGACGGCAAGATAAGGTCCGCAACCTTACCCTTGTAACGTGGATCAAGGAGGGTTGCCAGACAGTATTAGTCCTTCTCCTTGATACCACAAATACGAGGATCCTTCCACAGGCTTTGCAGGATCAGGGAGGCCATGCAGCGTAGGTTTGCTGAGGCATTCGGTCCGGAGTCCCCTGGGTCACTAAGGACGACATGGTTCGCAGCTACCTCCTCCCAGCCACGTACAAGTCCATGTGTTTCTTGGGACTGATCCCTTAAAGACTGCTGCTGATACTGAGTGCCAGGCTCCACCTCCATACTGACACAATCCTCCTCCTAATCTTCCTGTGTTATCAGCGGGCACGCAGGAACACTGTCTGGATAAAGGGGGCCTTGAGAGCTAAGGAAGTCCTCCTCTTCCTGCCTCTGTTCTGCCCCAAGTGCCCTGTCCATTATTCCACGCAGCATGTGCTCCAACAGGTGGACAAGGGGGGCAGTGTCACTGATGCATGCACTGTCACTGCTCACCATCCTCGTGGCCTCCAAAAATGGTGACAGGACAGTGCATGCATCCCTGATCATGGCCCACTGGCATGGGGAAAAAAACAAGCTCCCCTGACCCTGTCCTGGTGCCATAGTGACACAGGTACTCATTGATGGCCCTTTGCTGCGTGTACAGCCGCTGCAGCATGGCCAATGTTGAGTTCCACCTGGTGGGCATGTCACAGATTAGGCGGTTCTTGAGCAGGTTAAACTCCTTTTAGAGGTCAGCCAGCCGAGCACTGGCATTATATGACCGGCAAAAATGCACACAGACTTTCCTGGCCTGCCTCAGGACATCCTGTAAGCCTGGGTACCTGCCCAAGAACCGCTGCACCACCAAGTTAAGGACGTGAGCCAAACAGGGCACATGGGTCATTTGTCCCTGTCGGAGGGCAGAGAGGAGGTTGGTGCCATTGTCGCAAACCACCATTCCTGCCTTAAGTTGGCGTGGCATCAACCACCTCTAAACCTGCCCCTGCAGAGCTGACAGAACCTCTGCCCCAGTGTGGCTCCTGTCCCCCAAGCACACCAGCTCAAGCACCGCATGGCATCTTTTGGCCTGCATACTTGCATAGCCCCTTGAACGGCTACGGAGCACCGCTGGTTCCGAGGACAAAGCACAAGAAGAGGCCGAGGAAGAAGAAGAGGAGGGGGTGGAGGGGAGAGGTGTGTCACAATCATTAGTAGTGGCATTTTGGAGGCGTGGTGGTGGAACAACCTCCAACACTACTGCACCTTGTCCTGCATCCTTCCCAGCTGCCAGCAGAGTCACCCAATGCGAGGTGAAACTTAGATAACGTCCCTGTCCATGCCTGCTGGACCATGAGCCAGCGGTAATATGCACCTTACCGCTGACCGCCCTGTCCAGTGAGGCATGAATATTGCCTTCCACATGCCGGTAGAGAGCCGGAATCACCTTCTATGAGAAAAAGTGGCGTTTGGGTACCTGCCACTGAGGAACCGCACATTACACAAACTCACATAAGGGGGCAGAGTCTACCAACTGAAAAGGCCGCAGTTGAAGTGCTAGCAATTTTGCTAAGCTAGCATTCAACTGCTGGGCATGTGGATGGCTGGGAGCGAACTTCTTTCGGTGGTGCAGCAGCTGGGTTAGGGAAATGTGCCTGGTACAAACTGACGTTGGTGTACCGAAAGCAGATTGCCCACAAGTACTTGGCTGTGACACACCTAATTCTACACCTTCATTCCTCTCAATGCAGGTCTCAGAGAGGACTGAAGGTATAGTGGGGTTGGAGATCTCAGCTGATGAGGAGCAAGGAGAGGTCCTCTTTATTCTTTGGTGTGGGTCTTTTAGATACGCTTGCCAACGAACTGCATGGCAGGTCAACATATGTCTGGTCAAGCATGTGGTGCCCAAGCTGGAGATGTTTTGGCCACGCGAGATACGCTTGAGACATATGTTGCAAATAGCAGCAGTGCGATCTGATGCACTCGTCTCAAAAAAGGCCCACACCAAAGAACTTTTGGAATAACGTGCAGAGACAGCAGCGCCCTGCACATGCGGAGCTTTGGGGTGTGATGTAGTCAGTGTGCTGCCCTTAGGCTGGCCCCTGGAGGGCATCCTGCCTCGTTGGTGATGTGCATCCTCCTCCTCCTCCTCTCTCCTATCAGGCACCCATATTGAGTCAGTGACCTCATCATCTCCTCCCTCCTCATCACTGGAGCAAACCTGGCAGTATGCTGCAGCAGGGGAGCATGATTGCCAGATTGCTGTCCTTCTTGGACACCCCCTCTGTCCGTGCTCACGTTACTGCCTTCATCTAGCTCAGTATCATCATCAGAGCCTTCTAAACACTGGGCATCCTCCTGGAGCATGTACCCAACACTGGTCAAACAGTTTGAGGGACTCCTCAGGAGGACATGGTGGGGCTAGGGAAGCCATTGAGCCGAGGAAAGAGGCCGCGTTGGCAGCTGCTTTGCCAGACAAAGTACCCTGAGCATGGGTGAGAGAGGATGAGGAGGATGAGTAAGGCTCGGTCATCCACTCGACCAAGTCTTCCACATGTTGCGGCTCAACACGGCCAGCTGCCGAAAAAAAGGCCAAGCGTGTCCCACGGCCACATGCTTATGAGGATGCACCGTCTCCACGACCAGCACTGTTGCCTCTAGACACAGAGCCTGCTTGCCCTCATTTATTGGCTTGTGACTGTCTGCCTCTCCTTGTTGGCCTTCCAGACATACTAATGGCCTGCAGTGAGATGTAGCTGCACTAAGCTGGGATATATATATATATATATATATATATATATATATATATATATATATATATATATATATTGATACTGCAGCTAGCAAAATCAACTGCCTGCCTGTAGTATTATTAGTATGAGAACACCAATCTTCTACAGGTAGCTTTAGCTGAACACTTTGCAGAGGTCGCACTACACTAACTTGAAGCTTTAGCTGAACAATTTGCAGAGGTCACACTACACTAACTTGTAGCTTTAGCTGAACACTGTGCAGAGGTCGCACTACACTAACTTGTAACTTTAGCTGAACACTGTGCAGAGGATGCACTACACTAACATTTAAATAATGTAGCTGCCTGCGGTAGTGATAGGATCAGGAAAACACCACCAACCTTCTACAGGTAGCTTTAGCTGAACACTGTGCAGAGGTCAAACTACACTAACTTGTAGCTTTAGCTGAACACTGTGCAGAGGTCGCACTACATGAACTTGTAGCTTAAGCTGAACACTGTGCAGAGGACGCACTACACTAACGTTTAAACAATGTAGCTGCCTGCGGTAGTGATAGGATCAGGAAAACACCACCAACCTTCTACAGGTAGCTTTAGCTGAACACTGTGCAGAGGTCGCACTACACTAACTTGTAGCTTTAGCTGAACACTGTGCAGAGGTCGCACTACACTAACTTGTAGCTTTAGCTGAACACTGTGCAGAGGTCACACTACACTAACTTGTAGCTTTAGCTGAACACTGTGCAGAGGTCGCACTACACTAACTTGTGGCTTTAGCTGAACACTGTGCAGAGGTTGCACTACACTAATGTGTAAATAATGTAGCTGCCTGCGGTAGTGATAGGATCAGGAAAACAACACCAACCTTCTACAGGTAGCTTTAGCTGAACACTGTGCAGAGGTCGCACTACACTAACTTGTAGCTTTAGCTGAACACTGTGCAGAGGTCGCACTACACTAACTTGTAGCTTTAGCTGAACACTGTGCAGAGGTCGCACTACACTAACTTGGAGCTTTAGCTAAACACTGTGCAGAGGTCGCACTACACTAACTTGTAGCTTTAGATGAACACTGTGCAGAGGTCGCACTACACTAACTTGTAGCTTTAGCTGAACACTGTGCAGAGGACACACTACACCAACGTTTAAATAATGTAGCTGCCTGCGGTAGTGATAGGATCAGGAAATCAGGATAGGATAGGATCAGGAAAACACCACCAACCTTCTACAGGTAGCTTTAGCTGGACACTGTGCAGAGGTCGCACTACACTAACATGTAAATAATGTAGCTGCCTGCGGTAGTGATAGGATCAGGAAAACACCACCAACATTCTACAGGTAGCTTTAGTTAAACACTGTACAGAGATTGCAATACACTAACGTGTAAATAATGTAGCTACCTGTGGTAGTGATATATACTGATACTGCAGCTAGCAAAATCAACTGCCTGCCTGTAGTATGAGAACACCACCAACCTTCTACAGGTAGCTTTAGCTGAACACTGTGCAGAGGTCGCACTACACTAATTTGGAGCTTTAGCTAAACACTGTGCAGAGGTCGCACTACACTAACTTGTAGCTTTAGCTGAACACTGTGCAGAGGTCGCACTACACTAACTTGTAGCTTTAGCTGAACACTGTGCAGAGGACGCACTACACTAACATTTAAATAATGTAGCTGCCTGCGGTAGTGATAGGATCAGGAAATCATGATAGGATAGGATCAGGAAAACACCACCAACCTTCTACAGGTAGGCTTAGCTGAACACTGTGCAGAGCTCGCACTACACTAACTTGTAGTTTTAGCTGAACACTGTGCAGAGCTTGCAAAAAACGAACTTGTAGCTTATTTAGCTGCCTGCGGTAGTGATAGGATCAGGAAAACACCACCAACCTTCTACAGGTAGCTTTAGGTGAACACTGTGCAGAGCTCGCAAAAAACTAACTTGTAGCTTATTTAGCTGACTGCGGTAGTGATAGGATCAGGAAAACACCACGAGCCTTCTACAGGTAGCTTTAGCTGAACACTGTGCAGAGCTTGCACTACACTAACTTGTAGCTTTAGCTGAACACTGTTCAGAGGACACACTACACTAACTTGTAGCTTTAGCTGAACACTGTGCAGAGGTCGCACTACACTAACTTGTAGTTTTAGCTGAACACTGTGAGGAGGACGCACTACACTAACTTGTAGCTTTAGCTGAACAATGTGCAGAGGTCGCACTACACTAACTCGTAGTTTTATCTGAACACTGTGAGGTGGACGCACTACGCTAACTTGTAGCTTTAGCTGAACACTGTTCAGAGGACGCACTACCCTAACTTGTAGCTTTAGCTGAACACTGTTCAGAGGACGCACTACACTAACTTGTGGCTTTAGCTGAACACTGTGCAGAGGTCGCACTACACTAACTTGTAGCTTTAGCTGAACACTGGGCAGAGGTCACACTAAACTAAATTGTAGCTTTAGCTGAACACTGTGAGGAGGACGCACTACACTAACTGTAAATAGTCTAGCTGCCTGACTGTGGTACTAATAGGATCAGAAGAACACCAGCAATTTTCTTCAGGTAGTTGTAAATACTGTAACAACACAAGCCTGCCTGTCAGTAATAACAGGAACAGATCTAGCTAAACTGAATACAGTGTATATATATATATATATATATATATATATATATATATATATATATATATATATATAATATATATATATATATATATATATATATATACAACACCTGGGATGCATATATATATACACAATACACTGTAAGTGCAGCTAACTGACTGACTGTCCTGCCTAATCTATCTAACTTAAATCAAATGACACTGTCTCTCTGTCTCTCAACGCCGGAACACACTACACAGGGCCGCCATGCAGGCGGCCTTATATAGTGTGGGGTGTGTACTAAATCCCCTAAGCCATAATTGTCCAAAGCCTCCTTGGCTTTGGCCAATTACGGCTCCCTGTTCAGACGGCGCTGTGATTGGCCAAGCATGTGGGTCATAGTGCATGCTTGGCCAATCATCAGCCAGCAATGCACTGCGATGCTGTAGTGAATTATGGGCCGTGACGCGCCACACGAATTTGGCACGAACAGCCCATATCGTTCGCAATTCGGTGAATGGGTGAACAGACGGTGTTCAAGTCGAGCACACGAAGCTCATCCCTAGTACCTCAAGTCACATGAAACTCACACCAAAGTAGTACAGGGATTACTTTGAAGTTGTTACAACTTGAAGTAGTACAGAAGTGGTTATCTTTGAGAATCATGGGGTACAACTTGTCATGCAACTTGGAGGTCCAAATTTCCTGGAAAATTCGCCCAACTGTGAATCAAGTCATATATATTTTAATAGAAAGGAGCTCTCATTTATATTTGCATAGTCCTTACAGATTTATATCAGCAGAACACATGCAGGAAGTGTGCACATGGGCCAGAAGCAAATGTGTGGTGATGCCAAACAAATCAATGAACCCCACCCACATCAAATCTAACTACCACATCCACCCCCACATTGAGTAAGCACAAGTACATATTCTACACTTACCCAGCAAATGAGCAGCACCTCCTCTTTGTTAAAGAGGGACCTCGCCATGTCCACCTAGATGGAGATCCTGACCAGCACAGGAACTTCTGGGTGATACAATGACTCATTTCCGGGTCAGAAGGTGAAACCACGCTCTTTTGATCGCAGCTGGAAATATTTGATCACAACCACAATTAGAATTTTTTTATTTGTGTTTATTTCCAGATATGCCAATCTGTATTTCTACATATAATGAGATTTGAACGTAAACTTAAGGGAGTTCGATAAGAAATGGTGTCCCTGGGATAGCAGCCAGTGAATTACAAAGACAAATGCCCAGTTTGAGCCCTGGTTCACATTGACAGTGGGAGGAAAGTGTGCGAGTTCAGCTGAACTTGCACGATTTCATTCCCACATGTTAGTCCCAACTGCGGGGGGATTTTCAGAGAGATCTGTGTAGATTTCTGCACTGATGTCAATAAAAATTGCACCCAAAGTCTCCAAAAAGTAGTACAGAAACTACTTTTGGAAATTGCGGTGCCACACAAATTAGAATGGTGCAATTGCCACCAATTTGACATGTCAAATCGCATGTCAGATTGCACCAATGTGAACCAGGGCTGACACATACAACACTGCCTATCTACCAGCTGAATTCATTACCTGCAATTCTCCACAGCTGTTATATATAAAGATTAGGGATGAGCTTCGAGTTCGAGTCAAACTCATGTTCGACTCGAACATCGGCTGTTCGCAAGTTCCCCGAACAGCAAACAATTTGGGGTGTCCGCGGTAAATTCGAATGCCGTGGAACACCCTTTAAAAGTCTATGGGAGAAATCAAAAGTGCTAATTTTAAAGGCTTATATTCATGGTATTGTCATAAAAAGTGTTTGGGGACCTGGGTCCTGCCCCAGGGGACAAGGATCAATGCAAAAAAAAGTTTTAAAAATGTCCGTTTTTTCTGGAGCAGTGATTTTAATAATGCTTAAAGTGAAACAATTAAAGTGTAATATCCCTTTAAATTTTGTACCTGGGGGGTGTCTATAGTATGCCTGTAAAGGGGCGCATGTTTCCTGTGTTTAGAACAGTCTGACAGCAAAATTACATTTCAAAGGAAAAAAAGTCATTTAAATCTACTCACGGCTATTAATGAATTGCTGGTCCCATACACATAAAAGTTCATTGATAAAAACGGCATGGGAATTCCCCACAGGGGAACCCTGAACCAAAATTAAAAAAAAAAAATGACGTGGGTGGTCTCTGATGAGAACACCGGAGGAAGAACCAGAAGAACCAGAAGAACCAGAAGAACCAGAAGAAGAAGAAGATGGAGGAAGAAACCGAAGGAAGATAGAAGATAAAAGAAAGAAGAAGAAGCATTTAAATAAAGGAATTGTCAAAAACTGTCTCTTGTCATTTTTAACATTGTTGACACTTTTTTATTGAAATGGTAGGGGTACAAGTACCCCCTTACCTTTTCACACAGGGGGGAGGACCTGGGATCTGGGGGTCCCCTTGTTAAAGGGGGCTTTCAGATTCCGATAAGCCCCCCGCCCGCAGACCCCCACAACCACCGGCCAGGGTTGTGAGGATGAGGCCCTTGTCCTCATCAACATGGGGACAAGGTGTTTTGGGGGGCCAATGTTCAGGGCATGTGGCCTGGTAAGGTTCAGGAGGGGGGGCGCTCTCTTGTCCCCCCCTCTTTTCCTGCGGCCTGTCAGGTTGCGTGCTCAGATAAGGGACTGGTATGGATTTTTGGGGGGGACCCCACGCTGTTTTTTTTTTAAATTTTGGTGCCAGGTTCCCCTTAAAATCCATACCAGACCTGAAGGGCCTGGTATGGAATTTAGAGGGACCCCCACATCATTTTTTTTTAAATTTTGGTTCGGAGTTTAAATGACTTTTTTTCCTTTGAAATGTTATACTGTTCTAAACACAGGAAACATGCGCCCCTTTACAGGCATACTATAGACACCCCCCAAGTACGAAATTTAAAGGGATATTACACTTTCATTGTTTCACTTTTTTTTTAAAAATATTTATTGAGTTTTACAAAATGCAGTAGTATAAAACAAAACAGAGTACACAATGACCATAAAGCAGGAACACGCAAATTCTTTAAACATCAAATTTGTTTTATACCGAAACCCAGGTGGGAGGGAAGGGGGGGGTTAGTAATTTTCATTTACCAACTTGTCAGGGTTATTTATCAATATAATGCCCGAGAGGCTGTACCTTATACCTTTGTACCTTCAGGAGTGGAAGCAACGTTTGGACATAGCTAGCTAGATAACATCTAATATGGTCTAGTTAAAACAATAAAATTAAATGACAATGCTGAGGTGGAATATACAAAAATAGTGGATGTCAAGGAGCGTTAAGGGATTGTGAGCATCTTACGGTGGCTCAAAAGTAGAGATGTCAGGAACTTGAGGTATTTTGAGGTTTCCAAGTGAGTTGATAAGATCTCTCTTTAGGTACCAATCCGTGAAGCGGAATGGGTGCATTATATCTTGTATTGTTTGTTAAGTAAATGTGGCTTCCATATATCTTCTCCATCTCTTGAAGAAACGTGAGGTAGAGCGAAAGTTCTATGTGATGGTGTCTAGTCTTTCCAAATAAAAGAGTGAAGACATGGCTTTTTTAACCACCGGTAAATTAGGTGGTGTTGCTGTGATCCAATGAGACATAATAGTCCTACGGGCAACTAGGAGACATATATAGGCCCAATGTGGTATGTTTTGTAAGTCCATCGCTGAGGAGGAGGAAGATAATGGTGGTATACTGAACAAGCATAAGAGACAATCTTTGGTTATCCGCGTGTTATTGATTTTGTTGATGTAGGCTATCACAGCGTTCCAATAGGTAGCGACAGTAGTGCAGTCCCAAAGTCGGTGAAGCGGTGTGGGGCGAGGTGTGGAACACCAGAGACACTGCGCTTGAGATGGGTCTGTTTTGTTGAAGCAAAATGGGAAGTAAGCCCTATGGATAGTTTTAAATTGCGTCTCACGCCATTCTGATGTTATAAGTTTGTGGATATGCCTGTAGCCCTCAAGGATTTTTTCCGGCAGGTCATTGTCACATAGAAAGGTGAGCCCATTTTTGGAATGGTTTGAGGCAGTATTTCCGTGTTTGGTGTTGTACGAGGTGGGAGTAAATATTGGAGATAGAATAATCCTTGCTCTTAAGTATATTGTCAATGAATGATGTTTGAAAAGGATTGGACTCAGACCCACAGCAAGATCTTAAATAATCGATGAGTTGGTGATAAAAGAAAATGTGTGTTGGTGGTAGCGAGAATTCCCGCATCAGGGTTTGAAAGGGTTTAAATTTACCTGGTTTGTCCTGGTAGATGGAGGTTATGTTCGTAAGGCCCCTGGTTTTCCATTGATTAAAAGCTTCATGCAAAGTGGATGGAAGGAACATACAGTTTCCTTGGATTTTTAAGTGGCGAGAGACATTAGAGGGCAGTCCAAGTAATTTCCTGACCTCTCTCCAAGTGATGACTGTATCCCTGAGAAGTACACTTGTCTTGAGGTGGGGAGGCAAATTATTAGGATTAGAATGAAGTATGGCTGAAAGATCATATGGGGAAACCATAGCATCTTCAAGTGCAAAGTTGGAGTATTTAGATCCTCCAGTCAACCAATCTAGGCCCTGTCTAAGCAAGCTAGGTTATAAAAACGTATATTGGGGAGTACCGCCCCACCCTCGCCCTTCGGGAGACATAGTTTTTGTAGCGTAATGCGTTTTTTTTGTGAGACCAAATAAAAAAAGTTAGTGCTTTCTGGATTTTTTGAACATCAGAGTGTCTCAACAAAAGAGGTATGGTGTGCATTGGGTAAAGCAGGCGCGCAAAGGACACCATTTTAAAAAGGTGGCATCTCCCAAAAAGCAAGAGGGGGAGGGCCCCCAAGCTTCCAACTCCATCACAATTTTGGTTTTATTGTTTCACTTTAAGCATTATTAAAATCACTGCTCCCGAAAAAACGGCCATTTTTACTTTCAATAGTTTTTATTGAGAAAGCAACAAAAGAGATGATCAAGATTACAGGTACAACCAAAGTGCAACAGTTACCAAGATAGTAGCAGACAGAGCATAAAATACATTTAAGACAGAGAAACATATGTTGTCAGCATTAAGTTAAGTCCAATAAGATAGACTCCGATAAGAGGGGACACTCCTCTACCCCAGCACCCCTCATGGGAACTCGCTGTGCCGGGAGGGGAGGTCCACCTCTCAGGAGAAGCCAGACCACTAAAACTATGATATATGATGTAATAAAAGTGAAGCAAAACCGTTAGAAGGAAGAGTGAATTCAAATATGAAGTGTCTATCATGAATATTGAACCCAGAATGTTGGGATAACTACAGAGCTTATGGTGAAAGTTGCATGTGGCTGTCCAATAAGTGGAGGAAATCGAACCATAGGTCCAATCTGCATTAAATTAGCTTTGGTAACCATCTGAAGAAGCCTATCACCTGTAAATAAGGAATGGGCAGAAGTAGCTTCTCCAAGTGTTAGCAAAGTAGTCGAACCTGTATGCCAAGAATCAAAAGTATTGAAGAAGATAGGGAAGAGGAGAGAAGAGAAAAGAGAGGGTAGAGAAGAAAGGGATGATACATCCTAAGACGGTGCGGTACTCGCTCAGCTACAGAGGTCCGGGTGATGGAGATGCCAAGGGCGGTGGAGATAAGTATCTAGTCCATGGGTCCCAGACAGCATCGTGTTTAGAGGTAGTGTCCAGGAGAATGCTAACCATTTTCTCTTGGGCCATGATCCATGAAATCTTTCTCTTAACCAAGAGAAAGGAAACAGTTGGTCTTTTCCAGGCCCGTGCAATCGTGAGCTTGGTCCCTAGGAAAATGAACATAATTAGTCGTTGGACTAATTTAGGGGTTTTTGGGCAGGGAAAGTTTAGGAGAGCTAGCTGAGGATACTTTTGGATTGGTAATCCCGTTATTTTCCTAATGATAGTAAAGATCCTATTCCATAGGCCCCTGAGACTGAGGCAGTCCCACCAAATGTGTAGCATGGACCCAATATGCCCACAATTACGAAAACACAAAGGGGAAGCGCTTGGGTAGATTTTGGAGGGTTTGAAAGGGACCATATACCACCGCATGAGGACTTTCATATTTGCTTCAATTAAAGCTATATTCAAAATGCCCTTAGATGCTGCAGTAGAAGCTCTATGCCATTCTTCAACACTCCATGTGTGTTGTAGATCATTTTCCCACTCCCTCATGAAGAGTGATTTGGTCTCAGCCTTAGCAAGTGATCGGTAAATCACCGAAATCCCGCCCCCCTGCTCCACAGCTTGACCACCCCACCGTTCACATTCCGTGATCGAAAGTGGGGTGTGATTGGGGGACCTAAGAGACTGCAGAAAGTGAAATATCTGTCTGTATCGAAACCTTTCTGTGTTGGGCATGTCTAGTTTGTTAGTGCAGTGGGCCAGAGTGAGGGGTCCCGTAGTGTTAGCAAAATGTCCTATTCTATAAATCTCCTTATCTAGCCACCACTGGAACGCTTTTATGTCCATGCCAAGAGGAAAAAGAGGATTTTGGAAAATGTGAGACAAGGGATGCCAGTGAGATACTATTTGAGGATTGCTTTTGAGAGAGTCCCGCATTGTCAGGGAGTGGGAAAGTGTAGGGACCATGATGGCAGGTCTAGAGCTAGACGGGGACCAGATGATGTCATCTAAAGTAAATTGAGGGATAGCCTGTCGTTCCATATGTACCCAATCTGGGTGAGCAACCCTAGAGTATGCAATGGAGAGTTGGGAAAGTTGTGCTACCTGATGATACCAGAGAAGATTAGGTAGACCCACTCTTCCTTGATCCCTGCTCCTGAACAGGGTCTCCTTGGAAATCCTATGTCCCTTCGCACCCCATGTAAATTTAATAATTTTAGATTGAAATTTCCTGAGGTGATCCTTGGGAACAGGTATTGGCAGGGACCTAAATAGATAAAGGATGCGTGGTAGTAGAGTCATTTTCACCGAATTGACCTAACCAGGATAGCTCCATTTTATCCCATTGTGATAAGTCCTCTCCCAGTTTACGAAAAAGCGGGGGGAAATTTGCATTATAGAGATTGTCAATTGATGCTGTAAGATTGATACCCAGATAGGGGATCATTGTCTCCCCCGAACCGAATCGGAAGCTGTTTTTGAGCAGGGCTATCATGGATGTTAGTTAATGTTTAGTGCCATAGATTTAGAGTAATTAACCCTAAGGCCAGATACCTTGTCAAAGTCATCGAGCACCCTGCATAGGTTTGGCACAGATGTAAGTGGCGAGGTGATGAAAAGCAACACATCATCGGCAAAGAGAGCGCACTTGTGGGTTTGTGGGCCACAGCATACTCCATGTATGTCTGGATTATCCTGGATGGCGATAGCCAGTGTCTCGATGACCACGGCAAAAACCAATGGGGACAAAGGGCAACCTTGTCTAGTGCCATTTAAAATTGGGAAATGATGCGAATAATAACCCTGCATTTTAACTTGTGCTACCGGAGTGGAGTATAGTGCTCCTATTATATTCATAAAGGATTGACCAAAACCCCACTTCTTTAGTATCAGGAACAGGAAGGCCCAGGAGACAGAGTCAAAAGCTTTCATTAGATCCAGAGAAAGCATGAATCCCTGCGGAGGGGTCCCTTGTCCCAGCCAGATTTTAGTAATCTCTATAGCTCTCCTGATCTGATCTGGACCCTGTCTCTCAGGAATAAAGCCCACCTGATCCCTATGAATATATAGGCTAATAAAGGACGATATTCTATTAGCTAAGATTTTAGTTAAGATTTTTAGATCATTGTTGATCAATGATATGGGCCGGTAATTAGCTGTGCAGCTAGTGTCCTTGCCTGGTTTTGGTAGTACTGTAATGAAGGCTGAATTGAGCGTCTTGTCTAGTTGTCCCCCGGCTCGAAGCTGATTAAAAAAGGGGGCTAGATATGGAGAAAGCAGCGGGAAGAAATGTTTGTAGTACGGGGCTGAAAAGGGATCAGAGTCATTTTTAAAGTTATGAAAGACCTGGGAGACTTCCTCCGCAGAAATAGGGTTTTCCAAACTGTCCCTATGGTGCTCCCGGAGCTTAGGGATCTTCAGTGAACTGAAGTAGGAATCAATTAGGCTAGATGAGGGTTCATTCCCATGAGTAGGGATGAGCCGAACACCCCCCTGTTCGGTTCGCACCAGAACATGCGAACAGGAAAAAAGTTTGTTCGAACATGCGAACACCGTTAAAGTCTATGGGACACGAACATGAATAATCAAAAGTGCTAATTTTCAAGGCTTATATGCAAGTTATTGTCATAAAAAGTGTTTGGGGACCTGGGTCCTGCCCCAGGGGACATGGATCAATGCAAAAAAAAGTTTTAAAAACGGCCGTTTTTTCAGGAGCAGTGATTTTAATAATGCTTAAAGTCAAACAATAAAAGTGTAATATCCCTTTAAATTTCGTACCTGGGGGGTGTCTATAGTGTGCCTGTAAAGGGGCGCATGTTTCCTGTGTTTAGAACAGTCTGACAGCAAAATGACATTTTGAAGGAAAAAACTCATTTAAAACTACCCGCGGCTATTGCATTGCCGACAATACACATAGAAGTTCATTGATAAAAACGGCATGGGAATTCCCCAAAGGGGAACCCCGAACCAAAATTAAAAAAAAAAAATGACGTGGGGGTCCCCCTAAATTCCATACCAGGCCCTTCAGGTCTGGTATGGATATTAAGGGGAACCCCGGCCAAAATTTAAAAAAAAAAATGACGTGGGGTTCCCCCTAAATTCCATACCAGACCCTTCAGGTCTGGTATGGATTTTAAGGGGAACCCCGCGCCAAAAAAAAAAAAAAAAACGGCGTGGGGTCCCCCCAAAAATCCATACCAGACCCTTATCCGAGCACGCAACCTGGCAGGCCGCAGGAAAAGAGGGGGGGACGAGAGTGCGGCCCCCCCTCCCTCCTGAACCGTACCAGGCCACATGCCCTCAACATTGGGAGGGTGCTTTGGGGTAGCCCCCCAAAACACCTTGTCCCCATGTTGATGAGGACAAGGGCCTCATCCCCACAACCCTGGCCGGTGGTTGTGGGGGTCTGCGGGCGGGGGGCTTATCGGAATCTGGAAGCCCCCTTTAACAAGGTGACCCCCAGATCCCGGCCCCCCCCTGTGTGAAATGGTAAGGGGGTACATAAGTACCCCTACCATTTCACGAAAAAAGTGTCAAAAATGTTAAAAATGACAAGAGACAGTTTTTGACAATTCCTTTATTTAAATGCTTCTTCTTTCTTCTATCTTCCTTCATCTTCTGGTTCTTCTGGCTCTTCTGGTTCTTCTGGTTCTTCCTCCGGCGTTCTCGTCCAGCATCTCCTCCGCGGCGTCTTCTGTCTTCTTCTCCTCGGGCCGCTCCGCACCCATGGCATGGGGGGGAGGCTCCCGCTCTTCTCTTCTTCTTTTCTTCTTTTCTTCTTTTCTTCTCTTCTTCTCTTCTTCTTCATTTTCTTCTCCGGGCCGCTCCGCAATCCATGCTGGCATGGAGGGAGGCTCCCGCTGTGTGACGGCGCTCCTCGTCTGACAGTTCTTAAATAACGGGGGGGCGGGGCCACCCGGTGACCCCGCCCCCCTCTGACGCACGGTGACTTGACGGGACTTCCCTGTGACGTCACGGGGAATGCCACAGGGAAGTCCCGTCAAGTCACCGTGCGTCAGAGGGGGGCGGGGTCACCGGGTGGCCCCGCCCCCCGTTATTTAAGAACTGTCAGACGAGGAGCGCCGTCACACAGCGGGAGCCTCCCTCCATGCCAGCATGGATTGCGGAGCGGCCCGGAGAAGAAAATGAAGAAGAAGAGAAGAAGAGAAGAAAAGAAGAAAAGAAGAAAAGAAGAAAAGAAGAAAAGAAGAAGAGAAGAAGAGAAGAGCGGGAGCCTCCCCCCCATGCCATGGGTGCGGAGCGGCCCGAGGAGAAGAAGACAGAAGACGCCGCGGAGGAGATGCTGGACGAGAACGCCGGAGGAAGAACCAGAAGAACCAGAAGAGCCAGAAGAACCAGAAGATGAAGGAAGATAGAAGAAAGAAGAAGCATTTAAATAAAGGAATTGTCAAAAACTGTCTCTTGTCATTTTTAACATTTTTGACACTTTTTTCGTGAAATGGTAGGGGTACTTATGTACCCCCTTACCATTTCACACAGGGGGGGGGCCGGGATCTGGGGGTCACCTTGTTAAAGGGGGCTTCCAGATTCCGATAAGCCCCCCGCCCGCAGACCCCCACAACCACCGGCCAGGGTTGTGGGGATGAGGCCCTTGTCCTCATCAACATGGGGACAAGGTGTTTTGGGGGGCTACCCCAAAGCACCCTCCCAATGTTGAGGGCATGTGGCCTGGTACGGTTCAGGAGGGAGGGGGGGCCGCACTCTTGTCCCCCCCTCTTTTCCTGCGGCCTGCCAGGTTGCGTGCTCGGATAAGGGTCTGGTATGGATTTTTGGGGGGACCCCACGCCGTTTTTTTTTTTTTTTTTGGCGCGGGGTTCCCCTTAAAATCCATACCAGACCTGAAGGGTCTGGTATGGAATTTAGGGGGAACCCCACGTCATTTTTTTTTTAAATTTTGGCCGGGGTTCCCCTTAATATCCATACCAGACCTGAAGGGCCTGGTATGGAATTTAGGGGGACCCCCACGTCATTTTTTTTTTAAATTTTGGTTCGGGGTTCCCCTTTGGGGAATTCCCATGCCGTTTTTATCAATGAACTTCTATGTGTATTGTCGGCAATGCAATAGCCGCGGGTAGTTTTAAATGAGTTTTTTCCTTCAAAATGTCATTTTGCTGTCAGACTGTTCTAAACACAGGAAACATGCGCCCCTTTACAGGCACACTATAGACACCCCCCAGGTACGAAATTTAAAGGGATATTACACTTTTATTGATTGACTTTAAGTATTATTAAAATCACTGCTCCTGAAAAAACGGCCGTTTTTAAAACTTTTTTTTGCATTGATCCATGTCCCCTGGGGCAGGACCCAGGTCCCCAAACACTTTTTATGACAATAACTTGCATATTAGCCTTTAAAATTAGCACTTTTGATTTCTCCCATAGACTTTTAAAGGGTGTTCCGCGGCATTCGAATTTGCCGCGAACACCCCAAATTGTTCGCTGTTCGGTGAACTTGCGAACAGCCAATGTTCAAGTCGAACATGAGTTCGACTCGAACTCGAAGCTCATCCCTACCCATGAGTACTGTATAAGGATCTGTAGAAATCATGAAAGGATTCCATAATTTTATGGGGATTTTGGGATAGGGAACCATTGCTTAATCGTATCTTAGGTAAAGCGCGCACCCTCAACCTAGGAGTCAGCCTGTGTGCCAGCATGGCTCCTAGCTTGTCCTTTTGGTGAAAAACCCCCCCTACATCCCATCTCAAACTTTTCTCCGCAATGGTCGTGAGGGACAAATTAAGAGCCATGCGTGCGGATTCAAGACTAGCTGCCGAATCCAAAGTGGGGTTGCGTTTATGTTGCTTACTTAAATGAGAGAATTCCTTTTCCATTCTGGCTATTTCTAATTTGCGGGCTTTGCTTATTCTAGCGGACATTTGGATCAGTTTACCACCTACATAGGTTTTGTGAGCTGCCCACAAGGTGGTGGGAGAGATACTATCAAGGTCATTATGCAAGAAATATTCCTGGATATCTTTTTCAATTTCACGGACATGGGAGGGATTGCTAATTAGGGAGGCGTTTAATTTCCAATGAAACCTGTGGTGAAGAGTCAATGGTTTGTGTATGATTAGGAGGAGGAAAGAGTGGTCCGACCAGACAGAGTCCTTAATGATTGCTTTTCGCACTAGCAGGGTATGTTTTTGCATAATGAAAAAGTGATCAATTCTGGCAAATGTATTGTGGGGACTGGAATAGTGCGAATAGTCCCGAGTTCCAGGATTTAGTTCCCTCCAGGCGTCCACCAGACCCTGTTGGAAAATCTGTCTGGCTACATTGAGACTCTGTCTGGTTGGACGCACACCATCCTTTCCCAGGGGCCAGGATTTATCCTTTCCTGCGTCAATTGCTATGTTCGAATCTCCGCCAAATAGGACCATGCCCTCCAGCATTGGAGCTAAGGTGAGAAAGAGGGATTGAAAAAATTTGGATTGTCCTCGATTAGGTGCATAATATGAGATTAGGGAGTAAAGCTGGTCATCAATGAGTCCCTTCACTAGAATGAACCTGCCATCAGGGTCCATAAATTCTGAAGTCAGTGAAAATTGTGTTTTGCGGGAAAAGAAAATACCTACCCCTCTGTTTTTTTTGTCAGAATTGGCAAGGTAGAATGTAGGGAATTTGGCATGTATGAAAGACGGAGCGTAAGATCTTGGAAATTGTGTTTCCTGGAGGAATAGTATGTCTATTTTTTGGTCATGATAATATTGAAAGACTTTCCGACGCTTAATTGGGGAGTTAAGCCCCTGTATGTTTTGTGAAGCAAAGCGCAGGGCCTGTGTGGAAATGGTGTGGTCAGCCATGGAGCAGTGTATGCCGAGACACCAGTAAACCCCAATCACCTACCTTCCAATGGAGGGGTGGTACGTGCTTATGTTCCGACCTCAAGACCATTAGATCACGATCCCAGGTCCTGCAGGCAAGTGAGACCGCACACGTCACTGAAAAGAATAAAAATTTAGTAAAGGGTATAAGAGAGAAAGAGAGCAGAAGAATAGTAGGAAAAAAAAGAAGGATTCAGGGATATGGGAGAAATGCGTTCACCATATCCCGAGATACAAATATGGTACCCCCAACTAGTGGAGGAGATCCCAACCAGGAGCAGGAAGAAAGGCAATCCGGCTCTGAGGGTAGGATGAGGCAGAAAGGTACCGGTCCGTGCACAGCACCCCCAAAAACAATGGTAATGAACAATTTATAACATGTTAGGACACACTCCCTTCCCCAACTATAACTGAGAACTAAACCTGTAAAGGTAGGATCAGGGAGGATCACAACTTAAAATGGTCACAAAGGGCAAAAAAAAAAAAAAACCCAAAGAGAGGATCAAAAATGATCAAGACCAGTAAGGCGCCTTTCCAAGAAAGAGGCCTGTATGGTGAAGGGGCCAGGCATGTCCGCATCCCATAAAGGAATGAGAAAGGGAAAAAAGCAAGTGGGTCTGGTAGTTCATGTAGCAGAGCCTTCCTTGGCTTTCTTGTACTTGGGTGTTTGCCACGTAGATGTGAGAGGACTGGATGGAGGTGGCCATTTGGTCAGGCTTGATGGAGATGACTGCATCAGTGATGTTGGGTCAGTGAGCAGAAGTCCCAGTTTTTTCAGCAAAAGTTCTCCTTCCGCGAGTGTAGAGAATTTGAAGGGCTTGCCGTTAAATTCAAATTTCAGGCTCAGCGGGAAAAGCCACCAGTATTTAATATTTTTCTGTGTTAGGACATTCAAAAGGGGTTTGAGTGCTCGCCTTCTCTGAATAGTATAGGGAGAAATATCGGCATAAACTTGAACTGTATAACCCAGAAGCTGAATTTGAGGCATGGTGCGAGCTCTCCTCATGACTTCCTCTTTAACATTATAGTAATGAGGTTTCACCACAATGTCCCGAGGTAGACCATCCGAGCGAGGGAGACCTAGGGCTCTGTGGGCCCGATCGAGTTCCAATCTGTGGGCTCTGATGTCAGGTATCAGGTTTTTGATGAGAGAGTGTACTACTTCCGGAATGTCTGTGAAAGTCTCAGGAAGGCCTCTGATCCTGAAGTTCAGCCTTCTGGACCTATTTTCAAGGTCATCAATTTTGGCGATGGTCCCCTATAACTGTTCATGTAGTTCCTGAAAGCAATCTGTATTTTGATTGACCCGATCGATTGTGGCGTCCATTTTATTTTTAATATGCTCAATGCGTGAGCCCAGGAGATGAAGGTCTGATTTAATATCTGAGGTGATATCTGAAGTGATTTTAGCAGCAGTTTGAGGAAGTCCTTTATCAAGCATTTCTGCAAATTTAGTGAAGAGCATAGAGATATCATGGGGATATGAGGTGATCTGGCCCATATCCTGTTGCTGTATGCTAGGCCTTTGTGAGGCTGAGACAGTGAGTGGCAGGTTCATTCCATCCAGGGTCTGATCAAGCAGGGATAATGTGGAGGCAGGAGACGCTGGTTCTAGTATAGGTTGAAGCAGAGGGTCCTCTCCACATACCTCTTTATGAAGAGCAGCTCTCCAGGGAGAAGAAGCTGCTGTGTCTGTGTGTGCAGCATCGTGAGTGTGCCGTTCCGCTGCCATCTTAGGTGTCTCTGCGGCTTCCTGCAAGGCCATGTAACAGTCTGTGGGAGTCCTTTTAGGCGGACCGATCCCTCCAGATTTGTGCCTGAGGGTTGCCCGTGTGATCCGGTCCTGATTATGGGTGTGGGGGGAGAGTGTGTCCGTTGCGGGGAGCGCCGAAGGCTCGGAGCGGGACGAAGCTCTGTGATCAGGCGTCCATGTCACAGAGCGCCGCGCATACGCCTTTTTCCCCTGGGGCAGGACCCAGGTCCCCAAACACTTTTTATGACAATAACTTGCATATAAGCCTTTAAAATTAGCACTTTTGATTATTCATGTTCGTGTCCCATAGACTTTAACGGTGTTCGCGTATTCGAACAAATTTTTTGCCTGTTCGCAAATTCTGGTGCGAACCGAACAGGGGGGTGTTTGGCTTATCCCTAATAAAGATTCCACCTTTATCATTTACTTGCAGGTGTGCTGAAGAGATTTTGATGTTTGTTTGATGTTTTTTTTGGTGCACAAATACATATAGTTACATAGTTACATAGTAGATGAGGTCAAAAAAAGACACAAGTCCATCAAGTCCAACCTATGTATGTGATTATATGTCATTATTACATTGTATATCCCTGTATGTTGAGGTCGTCCAGGTGCTTATTTTCTTGAAACTATCGATGCCCCCCCGCTGAGACCACCGCCTGTCCCTATTGTGGGGTCACCAGTATGGTATTTGTATATTGAAATCATATCCCCTCTCAAGCGTCTCTTTTTCAGAGAGAATAAGTTCAGTTCTCACAACCTTTCCTCATAACTAATATCCTCCAGACCCTTTATTAGCTTTGTTACCCTTCTTTGTACTCGCTCCATTTCCAGGACATCCTTCCTGAGGACTGGTGCCCAGAACTGGACAGCATGCTTTAGGTGCGGCCGGACCAGAGTCTTTTAGAGCGGGAGAATTATCGTTTTATCTTTGAAATTAATCCCCTTTTTAATGCATGCCAATATTCTGTTTGCTTTGTTAGCAGCAGCTTGGCTTTGCATGCCATTGCTTAGCCTATCATCTACTAGGACCCCCAGGTCCTTTTCCATCCTGGATTCCCCCAGAGGTTCTCCCCCAATGCATACATTGCTTTCATATTTTTGCCACCCAAATGCATTATTTTACATTTTTCTACATTGAACCTCATTTGCCATGTAGTTGCCCACCCCATTAATTTGTAAATATCTTTTTGCAAGGTTTCCACATCCTGCGGAGAAGTTATTGCCCTGCTTAGCTCAGTATCATCCGCAAATACAGAGATTGAACTGTTTACCCCATCCTCCAGGTCGTTTATGAACAAATTAAACAGGATTTGTCCCAGCACAGAACCCTGGGGGACCCCACTACCCACCCCTGACCATTCTGAGTATTCCCCATTTATCACCACCCTCTGAACTTGCCCTTGTAGCCAGTTTTCAATCCATGTACTCACCCTATGGTCCATGCCAACAGACCTTATTTTGTAAAGTAAATGTTTATGGGGAACTGTGTCAAATGCTTTTGCAAAATCCAGATACACCACATCTACAGGCCTTCCTTTATCTAGATGGCAACTCACCTCCTCATAGAAGGTTAATAGGTTGGTTTGGCAAGAGCGATTCTTCATGAATCCATGCTGATTACTGCTAATGATACTGTTCTCGTTACTAAAATCTTGTATATAGTCTTTATCATCCCCTCCAAGAGTTTACATACTATTGATGTTAGGGTAACTGGTCTGTAATTCCCAGGTATGTATTTTGGGTCCTTTTTAAATATTGGTGCTACATTGGCTTTTCTCCAGTCAGCTGGTACCATTCCAGTCAGTAGACTGTCAGTAAAAATTAGGAACAATGGTCTGGCAATTACTTAACTGAGTTCCCTAAGTACCCTCAGATACAAGCCATCTGGTCCTGGTGATTTATTAATGTTAAGTTTCCCAAGTCTAATTTTAATTCTGTCCTCTGTTAACCATGGAGGTGCTTCCTGTGATGTGTCATGAGGATAAACACTGCAGTTTTGGTTACTGAAGCCCCCCAATTCCCTTGTGAAGACTGAGGAGAAGAATAAATTCGATACCCTTGGTCTGTCCTCCCTTTTTTACTGTTTACATACTTAAAGAATTTCTTGGGATTTTTTTGCTCTCCTCCGCTATGTGTCTTTCATGTTCTATCTTAGCCTTCCTTATTGCACCCTTACATTTCTTGTTGCATTCTTTATAAAGTCTGAATGCTGAGGTGATCCCTCAACCTTCTATTTTTCGAAGGCCTTCTCCTTTGCTTTTATATGCATTTTTATATTGGAGTTAAGCCATCTAGGAATTTTGTTCGCTCTTTTAAATTTATTGCCCAATGGGATGCAATGGCTAATGCCCTTATTTAATATGCTCTTAGAGCAAACCCATCTCTCCTCCGTGTTCTTTGTGCCTAAGTTTTCATTACAAATTTATGCCTTCTAGCAAGGTTTGTAGTTTAGGGAAGTTGGCTCTTTTGAAATTCAGTGTCTTTGTATTTCCCTTATGTTTCCTATTTGTGTGTTTTATACTGAAGCCAATTGACCTGTGATCGCTGTTACCTAAATTGCCCCGTATTTCCATATATTGCCCCATATTTCCCTGTATATAGAAGATATAAAGGAAAGATATTGCACTTCCTCAAAACCACCACCCCCAAAACTAATTAAAAAGAAGAAAGAAAAAAGAAAAAAACACAACAAACAAGCTCAATAATGTACTTTTATTTTGCCAGCAGAAACAAAATTATATACATTAATTTACTAGCTTCAAAAAAAAAATATACAGCATACATGGTGCTACATTTAGCAAAACAGTTAGCAATTGGGTTTTAAGGGCCCTGCTCATAGGAGCTTACAATCTAAAATTTGTCTAAACCTTATAGTGGACACAGCTTTACTTTCAGTGTATAACGGGTAACATTTCATACTACAACTCACCCACCAGCCCACATCATTTTTATCTGCAAGATTATAGAAACATACTTAACACTCATTATCCTTACAAAGCATTCCAACATAATATTAAAAAAGGCATATATTCAAAACCTAACACCCACCACCAGCCCACAATCCACACACATACATAGGTGACCATGTTCTGCTGGAAGCTGCTTTTCTGTGTACATGATTAAGCAATGAGTAGAAGGTCAGCAGATGCTCCAAAACCATGTTTGCATGGTCAGACAGGAACAATACACACACAACATTGACAGCATGGCCACATAAATCCACTTTTCATGAAAAAAAGCACAAGAATTTCAGCAAACAGCCTTAGTTGGGCGTTTGTCAAAATGCACAATATCATTCCTTCTCCCCCACAAATCACATAAAAAAACCTGGCCTTCTTAGGCCAAAATAACTCCTGCTACTGCAGCCCTTTAAATAAGATAGGTTGTATTGCATATATACAGTATCCCACAAACATAAGTACACCCCTCCCATTTTTGTGAATATTTTATTATATCTTTTCATGTGACAACACTGAATAAATTACACTTTGCTACAATGTAACGTAGTGAGTGTACAGCTTGTAAAACAGTGTATATTTGCTCTCCCCTCAAAATAAGTCAACACACAGCCATTAATGTCTAAACTGCTAGCAACAAAAGTGAGTACACCCCTACGTAAAAATATCCAAATTGAGACAAAAGTGTCAATATTTTGTGTGGCTACTATTATTTTTCAGCACTGCCTTAACCCTCTTGGGTATGGAGTTCACCAGAGCTTCACAGGGTGCCATTGGAGTCCTCTTCCACTCCTCCATGATGACATCATGGAGCTGGTGGATGTTAGAGACCTTTCTCTCCTCCTCCTTCCATTTGAGGATGCCCCACAGATGCTCAATAGGGGTTAGGTCTGGAAACATGCTTGGCCAGTCCATCAGCTTTACCCTCAGCTTCTTTAGCAAGGCAGTGGTCGTCTTGGAGGTGTGTTTGGGTCATCATCATGTTGGAATTCTGCCCTGCGGACCAGTCTCCGCAGAGAGGGGATCATGTTCTGCTTCAGTATGTCACAGTACATGTTGGCATTCATGGTTCCCTCAATGAATTGTAGCTCCCCAGTGCCGGCAGCACTCATACAGCCCCAAACCATGACACTCCCACCACCATGCTTGACTGTAGGCAAGACACGCTTGTCTTCGTACTCCTCACCTGGTTGCCGCTACACACGCTTGACACCATCTGAATCAAATAAGTTTATCTTGGTCTCATCAGACCACAGGACATGGTTCCAGTAATCCATGTCTTTAGTCTGCTTGTCTCCAGCAAAACTGTTTGTGAGCTTTCTTTACATCATCTTTAGAAGAGGCTTGCTTCCTTCAGGGATGGCAGCCATGCAGACCAATTTTATGCAGTGTGTGGCGTATGGTTTGAGCACGGAAAGGCTGACCACCCACCCCTTCAACCTCTGCAGCAATGCTGGCAGCACTCATACATCTATTTCCCAAAGACAACCTCTGGATATGACGCTGAGCATGTGCACTCAACTTCTTTGGTCGACCATTGCGAGGCCTGTTCCGAGTGGAACCTGTCCTGTTAAACTGCTGTATGGTCTTGGCCACCATGCTGCAGCTCAGTTTCAGGGTCTTGGCAATCTTCTTATAGCCTAGGCCATCTGTATGTGGAGCAACAATTCTTTTTTTCAGATCCTTAGAGAGTACTTTGCCATGAGGTGCAATGTTGAACTTCCAGTGACCAGTATGAGAAAGTGGGAGCGATAACACCAAATTTAACATACCTGCTCCCCGTTCACACCTGAGACCTTGTAACACTAACGAGTCACAGTAACGAGGGAAAATGGATGATTGGGCCCAGTTTGAACATTTTCACTTAGGGGTGTACTCTCTTTTGTTGCCAGCGGTTTAGACATTAATGGCTGTGTGTTGAGTTATTTTGAGGGGACAGCAAATTTACACTGTTATACAAGCCATACACTCACAATTTTACATTGTATTAAAGTGTCATTTCTTCAGTGTTGTCACATGAAAAGATTTAATAAAATATTTATAAAAACGTGAGGGGTGTACTCACTTTTGTGAGATACTGTGAGATACTGTGTATATGTATAGCACACTGACACACGCCCAATAGAAGTACACGCCCACCAGTATCTTTCAATCTGTCTCTTCATGTATGTGATTGCGCCTGATGAGCAGGAACACATAATACTATTTGTAACTGTGTTAGCCCTTGGCTATGTGCATCAAATCTCCAACTACAGGCGAAAGAGTCCATTTGCATGCACATAAACAAAGCAACAGTTTTCAAACATATGTACCAGTGCAGTGTAAACCCTACAATTTTAAAAGTCCAAGTCCCTGGGCATGATTAGTGCTAACAAACATTAACATCAGTCCCTGGCTGCAATGAGCTTCCAATCTAAAGTCCAAAACTTACTTTCTTAGATTAGAGACTATTTCGACAGGGGATAATTAAAATGCCAGCATGTCTTTGTATTGTGGTGAGAAACCCACACAGGGAGAACATATAAACTTCAACGCAAGCATTAGGATATTGGGGAATTGAACCAGCAACCCCAGTGCTGTTAGACAGAATTACTACCCATTTAGCCAGCGGGCAGCCTCACACATGTTGTCTGCATCTCTGTGGTGTGAATCAGCCCTAAGTCCATAGCCATGCTTAGTGTCACAAGCAATACACAATATATTGTCCGAAGTATTGGGACGCCTGCCTTTATACGCACATGAACTGTAATGGCATCCCAGTCTTAGTCCGTAGGGTTCAAAATGAATTTGGCCCACCCTTTGCAGCTATAACATCTTCAACTCTCTTGGGAATGCTGTCCACAAGGTTTAGGAGTGTGTCTATTGGAATGTTTGACCATTCTTCCATAAGTGCAATTGTGAGGTCAGGCACTGATGTTAGACGAGAAGGCCTGGCTTACAGTCTCTGCTCTAATTCATCCCCAAGGTGTTCTGTTGTTTTGAGGTCAGGACTCTGTGCAGGCCAGTCATGTTCCTCCACCGCAAACTCTCTCGTCCATGTCTTTATGGACCTAGCTTTGTGCACTGGTCCAAATCATTTGGTGGAGGGGGGATTATGATGTGGGGTTGTTTTTCAGGGGTTGGGCTTGGCCTCTTTGTTCCAGTGAAGCAAAATCTTAAGGCATCAGCATACCAAGATATTTTGGACAAATTCACGCTCCCAACTTTGTGGGAACAGTTTGGGGATGGCCCCTTCCTGTTCCAACATGACTGCACACCAGTGCACAAAGCAATGCCCATAAAGACAAGGATTAGTGAGTTTGGGGTGGGGGAACTTGACTGGCCTGCACAGAGTCCTGACCCCAACCTGATAGAACACCTTTTGGCTGAATTGGAGCAGAGACTGCAAGCCAGGCCTTCTCATCCAACATCAGTGCCTGGCCTCACAAATGCACTTATGGAAGAATGGTCAAACATTCCCATAAAAACACAAAACCTTGTGGACAGCCTTCCCAAAGAAGCTGTTCTAGCTGCAAAGGGTGGGCCAAATCAATTTTTAACCCTAGGACTAAAACTCGGCTGCCATTAAAGTTCATGTGTGTGTGTAAAGGCGGGTGTCCCAATACTTTTGGATATATAGTGTATCTGGCAAGATTTACAATGTTGGTGGAACCCTCCTTCACATAAATACTACATTTAGACATAGTTTTAGGACCTGGGAGATGAGACAGCTTCTCTACATGAAGCAGCACGTTTGAGATTTGAACCCAGACACTCAGGGATGCTAAGCAGAAGTTCTAACCTCTTTTTTTTTGCCACATCAGTGAGACAATTTTCCATGAGTCATGTTTCAGTTATTAAAATTCAAACTCATCCCTTCACTTCATCATATCATAGTGGCAGTTTTTTATCTGCATTTTTACAAAACAAATATATCACAGAAATACCCTTTTTACACTAAAATGCCCTCTTTTAGCATGTCCTGGGGTGCACCCCCCCTCCCACCACCTCCCAACCCCTCAGCCACCCCTTGCTTATTTCACACCCCTCTCCCACTCCTAATCTGCTCTTCTCTGATCTTCCCCAATATCCTCTCATCACACCCTAACCCGTTTTCCATCATCTGACACTGTCTAGATCCTAGAGCTAGGTACCTCCAAACCTCGGCAGCTCTTAGTGAATCTTTAAACTCCACCCATTCCCTCCACTTCATTGCGAAAGCTTCCATTTTTGGCCCTTCACTAAACCTGAGATATTCTAGGCTTTGGATTTCATTGATTTTGTTAAACCAGTCTCTCATCGTGGGTCTTCCTTTCTTTTGCCAATACCTAGGTATAAGGCTTTTAGCTGCGTTGGTAAGCTGTGGTAATAGCGTTTTCAGGTATGTCTTGGTGGGCATTTCGTTCTTGTGGAATAAACATTCCCAAGGGTCATCCAGGATAGCAATATTAGTGATCTCTTCAATTATTCCCCTTACCTCCCCCTAAAATGTTTTAATTTCCAGGCAGTGCCACCAAATATGCGCCATTGACCCTATTTCTTTGCAACCCCTCCAGCATAATTGCGAAGTTTCCTTCTGGCATTTATGTACTCGGTCAGGGATTATGTACATTCTAGCCAGGCACTTATAGTTCAACTCCAATATTTTGCAGTTGACCGAGGTGGCATTAACCCTCCTCAGTATCTGCCACACTTCTGGGTCTTTAAGCTTGCTATCCAGTTCCTTCTCCCACTTCCTAATATATGGAGGGGCGTCCGTGTTCCCCAACTCTATTAATACTTTATAAATCTTGGAGAACCCCCCCTTCCTGTTTTTTTTCCACGCATATTTTCTCCAATGGGAGTAGGTTGTCTGCCGATCTAATGATATATCAATGGATCCGCGCTTCAGGATATTTGAACGACTGCTGCCCCCCTATGTGAGTAGGGAACACCTCAGTGAAACCCCGAGAGAATAAGATCAGGATATAGGGGATGGCGCTGTGTTATGAAGAAGGAGTAAAAATAATTCTAATTTCTAAAGTGACGGGTGCACCAGTGCGGTGGTCCAATCCCTTCACTAATGTGAATAGACAAGTGTAATAATCAATTAAATAAATTAAAATTAAATGAAACAGAAAATGTAATGGTGTGTATTATAAATATAAAGTGATAAGTGCTTGGTTAGTGCAAAAGAGAATTGTAAACTGTATATACATACATTAACACAGTTATAATCCCATACAGTGAACAAACAGAAAAACTCATACACTATAAACACTGTAAGCCATGTGCTGATACAACTTCCAATCCAATCCTCTGTTTGGGAAATACAAAGTGCCAAGTGCCAAGTTATACTAAATAAATACTGTGGTGTTCAAACCACTGTGCAATAATGTGCAAAAAAGCTAAAAAGTATATATAATCATTTGTTATAACAAATCCTCAGCTGACTATATATCGAGAACAAAGTCCCATATGATGTGCAGTGCAAAATGTTCATAAAGATTGTAAGCTCTAACGAGCAGGGCTCGTTATCAAGTGTGAAGCGTTCTGTGTAGGCGCTTCCTGTAATAAAGACCAGTCACTCAACTTATTACAGGAAGCATCTACACAGAACGCTTCACACTTGATTACTGCACAGAACTGGAAGAAATACATAAAGCACTCCAAGTAAAAATACATATCCCAGCCCATCCTTTGCATCAAGAGATTGTGAATTGAACCAGGGTCCAGGGACAATTGGATGTCCTGCTGGGAACTGTATTAAAACAGGGGACAGCGAGTCCTCCCTCTTCCCTCTTCCCCCTTGTGAGTGGATGACCCGGATTGGGCTATGTGGAAGGACATCGACACCTGAGGAATCGGAAGGGTATTAACATCTGTGGATTAACATCCCACGCTCATACCCCTGCAGGGGCAGAGCGCTCCGGTGAGTGCAATCACATCAGGGGGAGATTGTCAATAACTACTGCATGGTTTTGAACACCACAGTATTTATTTAGTATAACTTGGCACTTGTCACTTTGTATTTCCCAAACAGAGGATTGGATTTATATAAGTTGTATCAGCACGTGGCTTACAGTGTTTATAGTGTATGAGTTTTTCTATTTGTTCACTGTATGGGATTATAACTTTGTTAATGTATGTATATACAGTTTACAATTCTCTTTTGCACTAACCAAGCACTTATCACTTTATATTTATAATACACACCATTACATTTTCTGTTTCAATTTATTTTAATTTATTTAATTGATTATTACACTTGTCTATTCACATTAGTGAAGGGATTGGACCACCGCACTGGTGCACCCGTCACTTTAGAAATTAGAATTATTTTTACTCCCTCTTCATAACACAGCGCCATCCCCTATATCCTGATCTTATTGTCTGCCGATCTAATTGGCTGCGAGAGTGAGTCGATGAAATGGCTTAGTTAGTTGTACCTCCATGGGTCGATGACTAACAGATTTCCCCTATCTTTAAGTTCCTGAAGTGAGCATATTTTATCCTGACACATTACATCCTTTAATTGGGCATCTTCCTCCAGAATCCACTTTCCAAACCAGTCCTCCTTCCCCGGTGCAAAATATTCTGAATTCTTAAGTGGAATTAAGGGTGAATTGAACCCCCAATGCTCCCTTTTGTGCAGTGTGTCCCAAACTTTGAGTGCGTGTCTTGTTATATCCTGTGTTTCAGTGCTTCTTAAGTGTGGTGGGATCCATATTATCTTATTCAACGTGGTTTCACTAATTTTATTTTCCATTTTTACTCATTGTTTTTCTTTATTATTTTTAATCCAGTCTATTACTCGTGCCAAGGCAATTGCCTCAGAGTACTTGCGAATATCTGATGCTCCCCACCCTCCCTTACCCTTCTCTTTAGTTAACTGTGTAAAGTTTAAACAAGGTTTTTTCCTCTCCAAATGAATCTTAGAAACATCGTGTGTATACTTTTGAGATATGCTTGTGGAAGTGATATTGGAAGCATCTGCATTTTATATGTCATTTTAGGTAGTATTACCATTTTATAGATGTTGATTCTACCTGCCCAGGATAACTGTCCGCGTGAAATTCTGTTAAGCTCTTGCTTTATTTCATTAAGGAGGGGTATAAAATTCGCCTGGAACAGAGTCTCTTTTGATGTAGTTATTTTAACTCCTAAGTAATTAAGTTCTTTTTTCCCCCAAATAAATGGGAAGTGTTTTTGATATGAGTAGTCTCTAAGCTTGCTTTTGTTAATATCTAACGTTTCCGATTTAGTCGGGTTAACCTTAAAATTGGAAAGCTTCCCATATTCTATTGATGTAGAAATAATGTTCGGAAGAGTGTTCCTCAGGTGCGTGACATAGAACAGAATATCATCTGCGAAGGTAGCCAGTTTATACTCATCTTTGCCGATCTTTAACCCGCTGATGTCCGGGTTTTGCCTAATCCTAGAGAGAAGGGATTCGAGGGCCAACACAAATAGTAATGGGGAAATTGGGCACCCCTGTCTCATGCCATTAAACATTTCAAATGGCTCAGAGAGTAAACCATTTACCCTCACTCTCGCTGTAGGTCGAGAATATAATGCCTTTATCCATCTGAGGATTCTGTCCTTAAGTCCAATCTCTCCAATGTACACATCATGAAGCCCCAGTCTACTCTGTCATTTGCTTTTTCAGCGTCAATTGACAGAAGTAGACCTGGGGCTCCACTCTCTTTGATTTCCTGTGCTACTAGGAGTGTTTTAATACCATTATCTTGTCCCTCTCTTCCCAGTATAAACCCGACCTAGTCTGGATGTATGATCTTATTGATTATTTGTTTCAATCTTTCTGCAAGCACTTTGGTGAATAGTTTCATATCCACATTTAATAGCGAGATGCGTGCCACAGCTGGAACACAGTGTACTGTCTTTATCATCTTTCAGGATAATGGTTATGTTGGCTTCCAATGCTTCTCTCCTCATTTCCCCTTTGTCCCCGATTTCATTCATGTATGAACACATTTTGGGGATTAGATAATCCTGGTATTTTTTATAATATAGGACTGTCAACCCATCAGGGCCAGGGCTTTTGCCTACTGGCGTATCCTTAAGTGCCTTTCTTACTTATTCCTCTGTTATGGGAGCCTCTAAAATACTTTGTTCAGTTTCTGTAATTTTTGACCAATCCGCTGTCTTTTAAATAACTTTTAATTTTCTCTCTTTTTTGATCCCTCCCCTCCTGGGTGTCATTTTTATTGATAGCGTACAATCCCCCGTAGTACTCTTGAAAAGTTGTTGCGATATCTTTATCTTTATATCTGATGTCTCCTGTCCTTGTTTTTATTTTATCGATATAATAGGTGTTTTTCTTTTTTCTCAGGGCCTTTGCCAGGAATCTACCAGGTCTATTACCGCCTATATATCTTTCTTTTTTCACTAAGTTGTATAACTTTCGGGTTTCTTGTTCGATTAGATCCGGCATAACCTCTCTCCTCCTAAATAGACCCGCCAAGACTTCACTATCCCCGTTATCTTGTGTTGTTGTTCAAGGTCATGGATTTCTTTTTTCAGGGCAAGTTTGTCTTTCTCCTTTCTTCGCTTTTCCTCAGAGCCCACCATCATTAAGATACCTCTGATGTACGCTTTATGGGCCTCCCACACTATAGCTTCTGACGTCTTGCCAGGCACATTCATTTTAAAATAGAGTTCCATCACCTCTTTGATTCGCTTATCGATTACTCTATCATGGAGGAGATCCTCATTTAATCTCCAACTATTACATCAGTTTTTACGCTTACCTATTTTCAATTGTAGGCTTACAGGCGCATGATCAGAGAAGGTCATTGTACCGATATCTGTGCGCTCAACCTCCTCAAGGAGACAGTGCTCCACAAGGAAGAAGTCCAATCTAGAGTACGTCACGTGGACAGGGAGTGGAATGTGTAGTCTCTTAAGTTATAGTGTTGCATCCTCCATACATCTACAAGTTGACATTGGTGTAACTTCTTTTTTAGTTTGTTCAACCACACCCCACCTACCCCCCCCGTGCACGTGACATACTATCTTTACCTGGTTCCAAACAAAGATTAAAATCTCCTGCTATTGTGTCCCCCCTTTCCTAAACTCCTCAAACTTTGCAAGGATTCCCAATAAATATCTACATGAGTGTTTGTTCGGGCCATATACATTTGCTAGTGAGCAATCTGACCCATTTAGTTTACCTCTTAGGAACAGAAAGCACCCCTCTGGGTCAGTAATTCTCTCCTATAGCTTAAACGAAACTTGCTTGGTGAACCCAATCGCCACTCCTTTTGAGCCCCTAGTTGGGGAGACTCCATAAAACCAAATTGGATAATCCCTGGAGAAAATGCTCTGGCTCTTACCCAGAAAGAGATGCGTCTCCTGTAACAGAGCATCTGCTTTCAGGAATTCCAATTTGCCCATTATGTTCACACATTTTATGGGGGAGTTTAGACCTCTTACATTGTTTGAAATTATGTTTAACCTAGACATCTCTTTTTGTATACAGTAGAACAGTGGTTCTCAACTCCGGTCCTCAGGACCCACTAACAGGCCAGAATTTAAGTATTACCTTGGGGAGATGCAGACTAGAATACTGCAATCACTGAGCAGCAAATGATATCACCTGTGATGTATTTCAGTTATCTTGCAAACCTGGCCTGTTAGTGGGTCCCAAGGACAGGAGTTGAGAACCACTGCAGTAGAGGGAGGTATACATGTCCTTACCGACCAAAGGAGTGGAAGATGATAAGGTGAATACTTACCCCCGACCCCCCTCCCTTCCCTACCCCCCCACCCCCCCACATCCCTCATCCTCGCTCAACTTACCCCCCTCCCAAACCCCCCACCCCCCACTCTATTGGGGGTAACGGACCTCCTCGAGGCCCAAATAACCGTGGCTCCACCCATACCACTGGCCTCTCGGTTGTCCCCCTAGAGGTTGAGCTCAAATTTGTCATATTTGGTTCCGATACTCCCCCCTGGGATTGGGAAGTTCCCGCCACCGTCCCCCCCAACACCCCCCGTCTAATATATATGTAAGCCAATACTAAATTCCTTTAAATCTAATTTTTCTTCGCTACTAGTCGTTTCATATTAAAGACTGGTTTCCAGGCTAGCGGTTCCTCTGTAGACTCTTGGTTTGCTATTTTTTCCCACCAGCCCGGAATTTCCACTAATGGCACGTCTAAGCGCTGGCAAAATTTTGGCGTTTCTTCTGGGAATCTCAATGTGGCCGAACGGCCTTCTTTGCATCCAATTAGGCAGGCTGGGAAGCCCCAAGAATATTGGACATCATGGGTTTTAAGTAGGGCCAGTAATGGTTTCAGGAATCTTCTCCTAGATAGCGTCTCCGCTGCCAAGTCCAGGAAGATCTGCAGATTTGTTTCACCGAACTTCACTGTTCTTTTTCATGCTGGCTTTGATTTTTTCCTTGTCCTGGTAGTTATGGAATCTTACAATAACATCCCTTGGGACGTCCCCACTTAATTCTGCCAGCTTTCTGATCCTGTGCACTCTTTCTAGTTTAATTTTACTACTGGTTTCAAGTGGATTTATCAGACCTCCAAAGATTACATCCATTTTTTCTTGTAAGTTCTCTTTTTCACCTTGTATCTCTGGTAAACCTCTGATACGAAAGTTTTTCCATCTGTTTCGGTTCTCTTGGTCTTCCAATCTGTACATTTTATTTCTCTGTTCTTTCTGCATCTCTTCCATCTGGTGCTTGAGGCCTTTTATCTCAACACCTTGCCTGTCCACTGTTATTTCCACATTACAACTCTTTTTAGGATGTGATTCATATTCTCGTGCAGTGTTTCTATTTCTCCTTTTATCGATGTTTCAAGCTTTGCAAACATTTCTGCCATTTCACCCTTAGTAGGGAGCTGTTTTTTTTGTTGGGGTTCCATTGTTACTTCTTCCATCGTCTCACTACATGCGGTGTGGATGTCTATCTTAGTCAACTGTCTTCTTGTCCCAATTTTAGAAAGACACTCTGGGGCTTTGCTTTTAGCCCCCGTAGATTTTCTCGGGCTTTCTTTACCGCTGTTTTGGACCATATATTTTCTAATGGTTCCCGGACTTACACTTGTTCTAGGCGGGTTTGCTGATGCCCCTTTCGTTGATTTACCCCTCATTTTTTTTTTCCTATTTAGAATGTTTAGTACAGGTGCCCTGTCTCCTTCTGACCATCCCCCCCTTTCTCTCTCTTCTACCCACTCTCCTTTAGCGACAATTGCAGACGAGCACTCCCTGAGGATCCCTAAACCAGGAAAAATTCCTGGGTGTAGAGTAGGTATAATATGGAAATAATCCACCGGGGGGAACACAGATATGCTGGGGAGGAGGTTCAAGCTATGCATGGGACCAGACGGCAATCAGTCACCGCAAGTTAAAAGTAAAACAATACAACAGGCTCCTGTATCTACATCCTGCTATAGTGTCATAGATATATAAATGTTGAAAAAGTAAGAGAATATCATCGCCTACATAGGTGTACCTCCCATGTCATTTCCTATTTTAATGTGGGATAGCCCAAGTCCACGTTTCCACATGCACTGTAAGTTTGCAATATATGTATGATTTGTTTTTTTTTGAGTTGGTATGCAGGCATTTTTGTTGGTTCCTGAAGAGAGAGGTGTATATTAAATCTCGACCTTTTCGCCCACCAGAGGGAGCATCACCATGCTGGCGGGGTTCCTTGATCCCCACTGGACACCCAATGACGCAGCGTGCACTGGAGGCTGCGGCTCCTTGTGCACGCAGCGTCATGACATCATGCCTTTGCGACAGAGGAGACGGCTTCGGCTCACAGGAACGCCGAGGGAGTCACACCATGACCACCATTGCAGTGAGGGCCGGGGGGTGGCACGTTTGGTAAGGACACCTGTAACCAATTAGTCCAAACACTGTTTAAGCACCCATTCCCTAGGGATCTTGTTGTGATCCCAGGAGAACTCCACACACACAGAAAGGACTCAGATCAAATGTAAGTACAACCTCTAGTATATTACACTACCTTTCATCTGCAAATACAATATTAGTGTACATTACACAACCTTGATACATCAAACATTTTCCATGTTTTATTCAGTACTTTTTACCATCCTATATTTATTTCAAGTTTGTCATCAGTGCCGTATATTACTGACATTATGGCACTGATATAACAACACTATCCTTCACTATTATTCACAATCCCGATCACCTTGCATTTAACTCAGAGACTACACCATTTAGGCCATACACCCTAGGTATATGATATCAATATAACAACCACTTATCATCAATTTGATCACATTAGTTTTTTACGCATGTTCATTTTTTAGTTTGTTTGTTTTGTTTCGTAATTTCTTTGTTCTTTTTTTTTCTTTTTTTCTTTTTGTTTATTTTTTTTCACTTGCTCACACATACATCCTCACATACTCACTCATCACCCACACACCTACACACTTTTTGTTCACCCTTTTGATACATGCACTCATTCACTTCATTCACACATACTTATACCCAACATGCCATTTGATAAACAATACATTTTTCATCCCCCTTAACGCATCCATCCCTTGGTTAGGAAACCACAATAAGACAACTTAGATATAGCATTAGTAATTTAGCATAGTTCAGCCTACTGTATTCCTTTTTACATATATTGAGTTAAGAATCCAATACCTGTATAAATAGGTGGGGACACAGCTCATTGGGTGCTAGGACATTACTATTAAATCATTAAATACTTAACTATTTACTACAATATATCTCAGGTGGAACGCGGATGATTTCCGGATTAGGTTTCACATCGAGGCTTGGTTCCTTGTGTTTACTTATTTATACGCGACACGTCAGTGCGTCGCCCATGCCCCAGATGACGTCATTATATGATGAAACACGCGTCTGGAGGAGCTGACGTGCTGACGTCTCGCGTGCTGTATCCGAAGGGACGGGTGTCCGTACTTGCCGGCCGGCTGAACTGCTTTTATTTGCTACATCTATTGTAAGTGGCTTTTCATTTTTTAAATAAATGGTGTTTTACAATGTTACGCTATGGTGATTCCTTTGTATTCTGGGAACATCTGAATATTACGGTATCCTTCCTGGTCACGGTCCTTGGCTGTTAAGTTTGGCGATCCCCCAGACGGGTTCCTCTGGAGATTTCTTGTGTCCCTACATTGGATAAAGGCCCTGGCCGGGTATAGGCCGCAAGCATCATTTGCTTGCCATCTGATAAGCGAGCATTTCTCTCAGCACTGGTGGTGTGGTGGAGGTTGGAGTATTTACCGTGGGCCACTAATCCTGTTATTTTCTATGCACATATATGAACTTTGTGTCACCATTCTGACATATGTCGCTTAATCCTTTCATCGTGGATTAAGAAAATGGACTATATAGTTCTATTCTGACCATTAGTGATATATTAAGTGTTGTAATAATTTTACACCAATTTTTGATTATTCACCTTTGATTATTCACTTATCAATTTTATTCAACTTGGGGGCTTAGCGCTGCTTTTTTATTGTTTATTATTTGTTGTGTGTATCTCACTTTTTGCAGCAGCTTTTTGTTTGGGGTATTATTTAGTTTTATTATCACAGCGTGGTAATTTATTTTATTTACTGATTTTATTTTGATACTCACTTACTGCAGCTCGATCTATTATTCATATCAATCCTCTAGTCAAACCAGCATCTGACGATTTATCACAGATGGATGTCTTTGACTACAGGGCCTCCAAAAAGGTCAACACTAATGGAGTTTTTGAACCGTATAAAGAGGAGGAAGGAGATCTTAGTGGTTTATTCACTAGATTAAAAAATCTTACCATCTCAGAGACCAACACTAAGTGGGATGTTGCTTACTTGGAAACATATGTCAAGCTTAATATGGTTCCAAAAAGCCTAAGGTGGGAGATCAGCCCACAAAAAGGCGATATCCAATTGGAAGATTGGTACAAATATTTAAATGAGGCTGGGGTTAGCCTTCTTAGATTTCTCATTGAGAGGAAATTGGTCAAACTTTCCCGTTTAGATGAAGAAATAAAAAAAATCTAAGAAAAACTAACCCCTCTTCAGGATACAGCTGAATATAAGGATAAGTCACAAAGTTTGCTTAACATTTTAGAAAAAGAGGATAGAGAACAGAAATTAAAAAAAAAGAAAAAATACAACAGAGACTTAGCGGATTACCATGGGGGGAGTTGTATTCGAATGGCAGAAAAAATTACTGGCGGCGAACGCTAGTCAAGATAATGCTGCTATGGATACGGCTCCACCCACAATTAATCCTAATCCCGCTAAAGGGCCTATCCCTACTAATGCTTATAGGAACAATGAAAGAAATAGAAGGGGTTCTTTCCAATCCCCACATAGGACCTATAATCAAGGGAGAGGAGGACCACCACAGAACCAACAGTCTGGACCCCCTCAGCGATCGTCTAGATCTAACCAGGTGAATAGGGGTGGGCGAAATCCTAATACCTCCAATCAAGGTCCCAATCAGAATCAGGGACGTATGCCCTACCCACAAGATACCACTTACTATGGTTCAGGTTACAACCAGGTTGGTGGTCCCCCGGCTCGGGGACAGAACTACTATAAAGGTATGGGATCTAGGGGTCCACCCCCAGTTCGAGATAGCTCATCATATTCTGAGCAATGTTATCCTCATTTTCCTGTAGATGAATATCGTAATTCATCTGGTTCAAACAACGACCAAAATCGTTTTGGCTATGGGGGCCTCACTCAAAATAGGTTCTTTCCTACGCGACCTTGATGGCCCAACATCAGAGTACCAGGATGGAAATGGTACTCCATACCCCTTGAATAATAGAGATTTCCCTGGTCCTTTCCAACAACGGGGCGGTGATAGAGGGATGAGTTATGCCAACCCTGGACCCTCAAGTCAAGATTCCCAACAGTGGGGTTTTCACAGGCCCAACCAGGGTGTCAAGAGGGCTGTAGATCAAGGAGAGGAACCAGGGGGGGAGACGAGTACGAACAAAAAAGAATAAAACTATGGCTGGAGCAGGAATTTTCAATTTAAGTTCAGTTACCCTTAATACTAATGAGAAACAAATACTTGATAAGGGTCTTAAGTTTGCACCTCCTCGCAAACTTAATAAGTTTGAAACATACATGGATGTTCACAAATTTATTAGAAAAGTTAACATTAAAAGGTATTTGCTTTCTAATCCGGTTGTAGATCACAGACAGGGGTTTAACGATTACCAACATACCGGACTTGCCAACGCCTCCCTGTTCAACCCTCCGGGGGCAATGGCTCCGTCCATAAGAGTTTTTAGAGACATCTTACTAAGAGACCTTGAGGAAATGCCTATTAAGAAGGCAAGACAGAGTAGCGAACTCCAGTTAGGACTCGACTCATTATGTAGTAACAAAGAAATAGTTATCAGACCCGCTGATAAGGGAGGGGGGATCGTTATTTTAAATCGAGGTGATTATTTAGCAGAGATGTATAGGATTCTTGGTGATAGAGACACCTATACCCCGTTGAAAAGTGATCCTAAAATCTCTTATCTTGGTGAATTAACCAAGATTGTTGATGGTGGTTACACACAGGGTATTATCAACAAGAAAGAGAAGTTGTATCTTATCCCCAAAGCACCTCGTACGCCAGTGATCTACTATTTGCCGAAAGTGCATAAGCACCCCACTTGCCCCCCGGGACGTCCTATTGTGAGTGGGATTGATTCCCTCATGTCCCGGGTGGGCAAGTACATTGATTTCTTTTTGCAACCCTTAGTGGCAAAAATGCCTTCCCTAATTAAGGATTCCAGACATGTGATAAATATTCTGTCTGAGCTTACTCCTACTGCGTCCATGTGGATGGTTACCGCAGACGTAACATCTCTGTATACAATAATTCCTCATGATTTAGGCCTATATGTGGTTGAATACTATCTAAGGAGAGATTCAGATTTGTTTGATGAGCAAACTAATTTCATTATGGACCTTCTGAGGTATGCTGCATCACATAATTATTTCTGGTTCGACAAGCAGTTCTACCGTCAAGATCGGGGAGTTGCTATGGGGGCTAAATATGCCCCCAGTCTTGTGAACCTTTTTATGGCTCTGTGGGAGGAGGATGTCATCTATGTTTGCCGTAGGCCCCAGCTCAAGCTGTGGGCCAGGTACATCGATGACGTCCTCCTCCTTTGGGACGGTACCCGGAGTGATTTGGACCAATTTATGGGAGACCTTAATAAGAACGATAGAGGCATTGTTCTGAATTTTGAGGCCAGTCAGTCTACCGTTAGCTTCCTAGATCTTAATATAGCTATCCGCCAGAATCAGTTTTGTACCTCTACGTTCTTTAAAAGCACGGATCGTAACTCTTATATTTCTATGGATAGCTGCCACCATCAATCATGGCTTCGTTCTGTTCCTAAGAGCCAGTATATACGTTTGAGGAGCAATTGCTCTGATATTGCTGAGTTTTTGGAACAGGCCGATGTTCTTACTAAAAGGTTTTTGGAGAAGGGCTACTCACCAGATGCCCTCAATTCTACTCTTCATGTAGTGGTAAATTTGGATAGGAGTGATCTATTAAGGGACAGACCGCCCCGTGAACGAAATTCTGCTTCGGTCCCATTTATCACTACCTATTCAGTACAACATAACCAAATTAGAAATTTAGTGCAGAGACACTGGCATATTCTGAATAATGACCCTGTCCTCAAGTCTATTCTACCTGTTAGACCTCAAGTGGTTTTTAGAGGAGCATCATGTCTCAAAGACCGATTGGCCCCTAATGTTACCAATCCCCCCGCTACCAAATTGAGTTTTTTTGGTAACCTTACTGGATATTATAAATGTGGGAGGTGTAGAGTGTGCTCCATCAATAGAGGTACACAAAGACGTACCCATAGGTTTATTTCTTATACTACACAGAGGGAACATGAGATTGAGCCATTCATAACATGTTCGACGGAGGGGGTCATCTACCTGCTCCAGTGCCCCTGTGGGTTGCAGTATGTGGGCAGGACTAGGCGACCCCTTTCCGTCAGATTAAATGAGCACATCTCTAATATTAAGAACGGATTCCCAAAACACTCGGTTTCCAAACATTATCTTACCACCCACAATAAAGATCCCTCGAATACGATATTTCTAGGGATAGATAAATATCACCCCCACTGGAGGGGTAGCTCTCTTGTCAGGAGTATCTCCAGACTCGAGATGCTATGTATCCATAAAATCAAATGTTATACCCCCCATGGGCTCAACATGGATGTTGATACTAACGCTTTTATAGACAATTCTTGAGAATATGTATATTTGAGGCTTTCTACCTGATATCATTATTATGTATTATTTTTTGAATATGTTGTTAAAAAATTCTTTCTGGTTCTGGAATCTAACTCCTTGTGAGCCTAAGGAAATCATCCCTGACCTCACCTGTAGTTTGATGTTACGATATTTTTGGGCATGAAGATCCCTGTGTGGGAATAACTGTTGATGATGCCACTTAATTTAGTTGGGTGTATCCATAGTTGCCTGGAGCCAGCAAAGTTTTTCTCCTGATATGACCTTTGGGCCAAAAAGGTTTCTCCTTTATGGCTTGTAGTGGTTATTTATTCTTCTATTGGATTTATATGGTTCTCTGGTCCTCCATTTTTGCCTCTTATTTAACTGATGGCTTTTAAATTAATGAACTATTAATTTTTAATACTTTTTCGAGTATGGAGTTATTTCATTATAAGTTCTACTTTCAGGCTATATTATTCTTATGTCCCACCTCCTGGTTTAGGAGGTACATTCTGTCCGTTACCCATAGGCTGTCAGCTTAGTTGGTTTTCCTAGATATTTGCTTTTATACCTGTTTAATTAATTATTTTGTCCGGTCACTATTTGAGAATAACTCCCAATAGTTAAAATGGCCGCCAGGAACTTCCGCCAGGTCTTGAGGTGGAACGCGGATGATTTCCAGATTAGGTTTCACATCGAGGCTTGGTTCCTTGTGTTTACTTATTTATACGCGACACGTCAGTGCGTCGCCCGTGCCCCAGACGACGTCATTATATGACGAAACGTGCGTCGGGAGGAGCTGACGTGCTGACGTCTCACGTGCTGTATCCAAAGGGACGGGTGTCCATACTAGCCGGCCGGCTGAACTGCTTTTATTTGCTACATCTATTGTAAGTGGCTTTTCGTTTTTTAAATAAATGGTGTTTTACAATGTTATGCTATGGTGATTCCTTTGTATTCTGGGAACATCTGAATATTACGGTATCCTTCCTGGTCACGGCGATCCCCCAGACGGGTTCCTCTGGAGATTTCTTGTGTCCCTACATTGGATAAAGGCCCTGGCCGGGTATAGGCCTCAAGCATCATTTGCTTGCCATCTGGTAAGCAAGCATTTCTCTCAGCACTGGTGGTGTGGTGGAGGTTGGAGTATTTACCGTGGGCCACTAATCCTGTTATTTTCTATGCACATATATGAACTTTGTGTCACCATTCTGACATATGTCGCTTAATCCTTTCATCGTGGATTAAGAAGATGGATTTTATAGTTCTATTCTGACCATTAGTGATTTATTAAGTGTTGTAATAATTTTACACCAATTTTTGATTATTCACCTTTGATTATTCACTTATCAATTTTATTCAACTTGGGGACTTAGCGCTGCTTTTTTATTGTTTATTATTTGTTGTGTGTATCTCACTTTTTGCAGCAGCTTTTTGTTTGGGGTATTATTTAGTTTTATTATCACAGCGCGGTAATTTATTTTATTTACTGCATATATCTCAGGTGTCGACCATCGCCCCCCCATGTTGTCCCAAGTGTGTGTGACTTCTTGCAAGCCTTTTGATGCTGGTGCCCACCTGGAGGTGTGGGGATTGACGCATGAGGATCTCTGGATCAGTGCTTTCCTTTTGGAAATCCCTGGATATGTGACATTTTGTTCGAAACTCATCCTTTGAGTGATAAATATAACAACATTATATACACACATATAGCTTTTAATATGATACAAGGTGTTGCAATATTGAAAACTTTTGATATATTTCACCAGAATACAATCCCCTGAAAAAGACTGCAACAGCACAGGTCAAAACGCATCGGGGTATTCATGTGGATGTCTATTAATTCATTGACTTTGTGTTTAAAATGAATTGTATTAAACTCAGATGGAATATTCTGAGATATGTCCATAACCAGAGTTTTATATTTTTACAATGATTTTGATGAATGACTTGCAATCTGTGGTTTGCACAATAGGGGTATTCATGTGGATGTCTATTAATTAATTGACTTTGTGTTTTAAATGAATTGTATTAAACTCAGATGGAATATTCTGAGATATGTCCGTAACCAGAGTTTTGTATTTTTACAATGATTTCGATGAATGACTTGCAATCTGTGGTTTGCACAATAAATGATTTTATTATATTATTATATCTTCATTTCTTTTGATGAATACATCATAATTGCTGCTAAAAACCCCCCTGAGGGATTTCCCAATTTTTCTTCTACAAATCTCTACCTTTTACCACGGAAACTAAGTAGCATGGAGTGAGATAGGATTCAGGATTAAATCATGCAATCCACTAATCTCTTATTACATGAGTCCATCTGAAATGTACACATAAATAGCTTGACTTAAAGATTTATCCTCAAGATTTATCATCATGCGTTGTACATAGTACCTTGTAGAAAAAGTCACTTGAAATATAGGTACACAGAGTAAAATTGAAGTCTAAGCAATAAAACTACTTGCCACTCTCCGTATGTCCATTGTACCAGGTCGCTGTAACATATAACTTCTTATAATTCTCATAGTTCACTTACCCCATCAGGTGGGTCTGAGTGATTCACTGGCTTACCAAACTCTCATCCTCTGGATCTTTGGATCTTTTACCTTCGCCTTGACACCGATCCTCTGCCTCCACAGTCATTAAGCAGTCACTGACAACTGAGAGCATGGAGTAGCTTATGGTTAGCTTGTGGATCGGGTTCCCAGGCGCCGGACACCATGAGCTCCATGTATCTCTCATGCACAGGAGCGTACACTTAGGACGGGGATATCCGGGGGAATGTCTGCTCACACCTCTAGTGCCCACAACAGCATACACAGCAGCATACACTTAGGATATCCGGGGGAATGTCGGGGGGGCAAAGGCACCGGGCCGAGGAGTTCATGGGGGGCTGGGGGATGACCTGCGTCTAAGCCATTAAGCCATAGCCAACATCACAGGAGGGGAGACACCAGGCATCCCAGGCTCAGCGTCGGCTCCAGCACAATGCCCACATCCGGGTCCTCCCTCCGAACCGACGCAGAAGTTCTAACCTCTAAGCCACGGAGCTGCCACATGAAAAACCCTCCTACACATAAATACACATAAATACTGCATTTCTTTGGGCATACAGGTGATGGAATTACATTACTCAAGAGTTATTCTTCTTAATTTATTCTGTGATATTTGGTGGTTCTTTGATGGTCAGTGTAGAATAGTGATGTTACCCTCAAATTTTTGGGAATTACATTTTGATTTTTGATGTTGGTACACATATCACATCTTTGGGGCTCAAATTATGATTATTTGGAAATAATAAAAAGCACAAAAAATTGTGACTCATTTTAAATTTGCATCAGCAATGGTATTGTTTGTGGTTTGTAATGAAACCTGTGTCAGTTTGGGTAAAGATTGATGTGAGATGAAGAGTAACAAGTGAAAGTGACAGAGAAAAATATATTTTATAAAAACATCAAAACATTCCACATTCTAGCATTCTTAACAATGTTGCAAAGGAAAATATTTTTCAGAGAAAGATACATTTCATCTCAACATGAAAAGGATTTATTTGGGGAAGTTACAATTATACCATAATGCCGCGTACACACGGTCGGACTTTTCGTCTACAAAAGTTCGATGGACGCCGACGGACCAAAGCTGGCTGACAATCCGATCGTGTGTGGGCTTCCCCGGACTTTCAGCTGACTTTTTCAGCCACAAATCTGATGGACTTTACGTCGTAACTACGCCGGACCCAGAAATCCGCTCGTCTGTATGCTAGTCCGACGGACAAAAACCCACGCTAGGGCAGCTATTGGCTACTGGCTATCAACTTCCTTATTTTAGTCCGGTGTACGTCATCATGTACGAATCCGTCGGACTTTTGTGTGATCATATGTAGGCAAGTCCGTTCGTTAGAAAGTCTGCTGAAAGTCCGCCAATAGTCTGGCAAAAGTCCGTCGAAAGTCTGTCGGACGGGCTGTCGGACTTTTGTACCCGAAAAGTCAGACCGTGTGTACGCGGCATAAGAGTCAATGGCTAAAACTTGCATTGGTTTATAATAGCGCCAATTTTCACTCCCACAAAATGCTCTTTAACACAGAGCTCATTTTGGTATTTACTATAGTGCCCTAGAAAAAAGGGGGAATTTAAAGATAGTTCAGTGTAGAAATCACTTTTTCACACAGTTTAAAAGATTATCTTTAAATAATATACCGCATATTTCAGTACCATTTAGGCAATTATATCATGCTCTAAACATTATTTCCATGTGTACTACTCCAGGTTTTAGCAGAGTAAGGGTTTGGGCGCTATTTGGTTTCAGGGAACTATAGTAAATTCGGGAGTATTTTTTTTACCAGTGCTATAGTAAATACTGGTTTAATGTTTTAGCGTTAATTAGCGCCGTGACGCTATAGTAAATGACCCCCTTTGTGTCCTTTACATTTAAAAATGGCCTTTTCAATTTACAATGGGTTTTATTACGAAGGAACTGTGGCATGTATTGTTTGTATATTTTTTTTATTCTTTTTTGCAATATTAGGTATATAAAAGTCTTATTACCAATATAATTACATTGCTTTTCACTCCTCTATCGTGTCATTTTCAAAGAACGTGTGTTTAGAGATAAGCGAATCTGTCTAGGTTCATTTTGTCATGGGTTCTGAGCATTCTATTCAAGATTTGACAAACTCAAATATAGTGACAAATTCCATTTAAATCTATACAGAATGAATCTTCTTAAATTCTGGCCATTTTTAGGGCTAATAGTTAAACTACTGTGAGGCATGAAAGACCTTGGCTGCTGTCTTGGGGGACATGTACCAATGTAAACAAAACACTGATCTTCTCATGCAGCTTTGATGTTAACATTATAAATACACAAATCCTTTGAATAATATGCTTGGGGGGTGCTTTAAAGTCTGGATCACAAAGCACAAGGGGGCACCAGCTAAGTGTAGCATTCTGTCTGATGGGCGCACTACTATGGTGGTCATGTAAGTCACCAATTGTCTTTTATTAAAATAGCAAACTAATATTTAACTTATGAGGTGCCCCCTTGTGCTTTGCATTTTTATTACAGAGATCTCACTATCTGCTGGTGGAGCAGCCTTCCATACAGCAAACCTATTCATATTGATGGATCTGTTTTGCACCATATTCTGCTTTGTTTGCATGGCATTATGAAAAAGTACATTTTTTTTTAAATAGTAACAGCAAGCGTGCATTGGCAGTGTTTTTTTGGCTGTGTTAGCACCAACAAATTTTTTTTCATCAAACAGAAAAAGACCTGCGTTGACTGTCAGGTATAACTTGCCCAGTCATTCTCTGAGGCTGCTCATTTTCTCACTAATGCAAAACACCTGCCTGTACATTTTACTTTGGTATGTTTTGCTAATTCTCTCTCATTAAAAATGTCCAGCTGCTGGCAAATCTTAGACCAGCAGCAGGATGTTTTAAATGAGAGAGAATTGGTAAAATATACTAGTACATGGTAGAGGCAAGTGTTTTACTATAAAAGACCAGAGATGACACAGCAATGTTAAATTAGCCATCAGCAGGACAAATGGTATATAGATAGGCTAGGCCAAAATGTATGAGATTTAGACAAAGAGCTAAGTTTGGGGCTTTATCACAAGATATTAAGGTATTACAGAGGATAGAGCAGTGTAGAATGGCCAGTAGCAGGATAGTTTTAATCAGGCATAATAATCCTAAACTTTATATGCCAACCTTTTTTTATCTGTGCGGATTGGGGGTGAATGTGATACAATAATGACTCTGCTAACCTAAAATAAAATAAAAACCCATATAACCCCAAAATAAATGAAACTCTCAAAATATTATACCCTGAAACAAAGCTAGACAAAGTAAAATTAAAAAAACTCAAACTCATTACAATTATTCCAAATTGTGATAATAAAATGCTCAAATAGTGAGGCAGATGCATTGATTGGTTGCCTCCCAAACAGATTCCATCCTGTCCTGAGCATCATCTGTAACTAGGAAGTCACCCGGAAGCATCAGTTATAATTGGATCAGTAAGTGAAATGACCCCATAGTCCTCTCAATATCTGCTCTATTAACCACGCACACACACACTTCAGTCAAAGTGATGTTCTTTATTTCCAAGCTTTTAGGATAATTTCATCTGGCTAAGCCCTGGTTCACATTGGAGCAATTTGGCATGTGATTTGAGGTGTCAAATCGCATGCCAAATCGGCGGCAATTTCCGGCAATGGCACCGTCACAATCGGCGCAACGCCGCATTTGAGTTACAGCCTCACCCCATCATCAACTGGAAACAATTGTGATACGTGCCAATTGACCCTGTGGTCAAAAAAGTCAAAAAGCCTTAAAGGTCAAAAAGGTGTATATAATATTAAGTAACATTCGGCAACATAAAAAAAGAAGCTTATTGGCATATAAAGCCACCCTCTCTTCCAACCAGCCTACCCTCAAACCTTTGCTGTCAGGAGAGACTCTAAAAGCTTTAGCAATAGGCTCTATCACAAGAGCAAATAGGGTTGGACAGAAAGGGCAACCCTGCCTGGTACCTCTATGAAGATAAAAAAGGGAGAGCTAGAGAAGGCTGCCCAGCTGAGTGTGAACTGCGGGGCTGCCTTATAAAGTTTTCAACCAGTCAATGAAGTGGAGTAGGAAGCCCAACCCCCTCAACACCTCCCACAAGTATAACCATTCAACGGTATTGAATGTGTTTTCTATATCAAGTGTAGCTATTGTTCTAGAGCCCTGATTGAGATGTTGTGCATGCATGTTTGAAAAGAGTCTACGGATTTTTTTATCAGTAGATCTATCGGGCATGAAACCCATTTGGTCCTGATCTATCAAGGAGTTGACAACCTGACGTACTCTGGTGTTAAGTAGTTTGGTGAGTATCTCTAAAGTCACAATTGAATAAAGCTATTGGCCTATAATAGGCACAAAGCAAAGAATCCTTACAGGATTTGGGCAAAATGATTATATGTGCCTCTTGCATTTATGGAAGCAGCAAGCCAGAGTTTAAACAGTCATTATATAGGGAAGCCTGTTTGGGAGCTCAACATGAGCCTTGTAAAATTCAATCAGAAGGCCATCAGGCCCAGGAGATTTATCATTTGGAAAATAGCCTATGGCAGTCGCAATCTCTTCCGGGGTGATCTCCTGAATCAAAGGAGAGCATTCAGAGTCAGTCAACCAACCTAGGGCCAATGAATCCAAAATGGAAACCAATGACTAGGGGTGAAAGTCTGATGGGAAAGAAGAGGAATTTAAGGGCATGTATAACTAAGTGAATTCTCCCAATATATCCTCCTGGGCAGAAACTAGGTCTCCACTGGACATACAAATCTCAGGAATAATAGTAGTGTTCACACTGAGCCAACATGGCTAAAAATTTACCATTTTTGTCCCTATGTTTAAAATGCTCTTGTTTGAGGCTACATAAAATCAGAGTAATTTCAGTTAAGTGAAGGTGTAATTCTCAGCTTACTGATATGAGGTGATCAAAACTGTCAGGGGCAAGGGGCGTAGAGTAATGCTGCAGACTATCCCCCACTAATGCCTGCAAGGCAGTGGTACGTGATAATTGTTTCACCTTGATGGATGCAATCAAATAATATATATAACCCTCTAGCAGACATATTAAAGGCATCCCATGTCACCTCAGGGGAAGCTCACCCAACATTAACAAGCCAGAAATCTTGCAAGGGGGAAGGAAGGTGTTCTTGGGAAGTAAGATGATTAATCCATTGAGGATGAAGCTGCCAAAGAGAATGGTTATGAGTCTGGGAGAACACAGGGTCAGCTGGAGTGGGCTGTGATCAGAGACCAACAGGAAGATAAGCAATCTCATGAACATCACTAAGGAGGGAAGGATTACGCCATGTCTCTGTAAGAGGAAGTGTTGTAAGTTGTAGAGAAACAAGAGTATACTCTGGAGTTGGGATCAACTCCATGAATTCAGTATGGATCACAGCCTGAGCCCAGGTGCATAGATCAGTATAGTAATTAAAGGAGTGGACAGGTCTGTCTAAATCAGGAGAACGGATGGCTATAAAGTCACCCATAAACAAATTTTGTGCAGGGTAATTTCGGGTCAGCTTCTCCAGGAGTAAATATAACAGGTCCACCTGAAACAGTAGGGGTAGGTATACATTTCCAATGATATATTTTTGGTTAGATATAGTCATAATAAACAATATACATTTCCGCTGAGGGTCAGTAAAGACATCAGTCACCACACAAGTAGGAAATTTGTTAATCAAAACTGAAACTCCCCAGGAAAACATTTTAAAAAATATGAGTATGTAGCGTGTTTTTAGGCTAAGATTTTGCTAACCATTAGGTGCGTTTCTTGTAGCATGACAATATGAGGGTTGTGGAGTTTGAGGTATTGAAACATTAAAGCATGTTTATACTTAGAGCTGAGACCCCTTATTTTCCAGGAGAGAACAGAAAGGGTTAATAGTAATTTGAGCCATGACTCAAAAAGCAATGTGATAAAGTGGGACAGAAAAAATCCCCAATAGGCAGAAAAAATGTGTGTGAGCCAATGCACCCTAAAATACAATACTAAACAACTCAATTTCCCTGAGAAAGTGAACTCCCTGCCAAGGCACTGCATAGTAAAAACAAAGAAGAAGGGGACAATTTCCCTTCAATGCAAGACTTTGACCCAAAAACTTAGACCTAGGAGCAAGATCCAACAAAACCAGTCATCAAGGAGGAACTCCTGAGGACAGGTTGAAGAAAACCCCTGTCAGGCACATGTGACACCAAAAAAAACAAAAAGGGAAAATAAACGTTCCAAGGTACAGGAAAAAAACATAAGAATCTATGTGCAACCAACGGAGCTGCCAGCTGCCATTAAGTATATACTGAATAATAAGGTGAGAGGGGTGATGCTCACTGTCTCATACTGAACAAAAAAAAACAGGATATCATCCGTAAATAGAAATAAAAAGAGAAAAAGTTCAAACAATCAATAACCAGGAAGACGGGATAAGAGCAAGGTCAGGGTGAAGTATCGAAGAATCTAGTCGTGCCACTATCCATTACTTTAAGTCGAGGAAATGGAGATTTTGGAGTTCTCATAGAGGATCTATTGCTTTTTCCTTGTAGCCACCAGGAGCATGTCATGGTCCCTGTAGTTGAGTAACTTAATGAGGAAAAGCCTCACTGGAGCATCAGGAATCAGTAGGGTAGGGGGACCCTATGGGCCTGCTCAACTACCAACTTGGGAGGTAAATCATGAAGGCCAAGCAGAGTGCTTAGGAATTGCTCAACACATTTAGCAGGCTTAGAGCCCTCCACCCATTCGGGAATGTCCACCACCTGAACATTGTTATGGCATAGCTGATTCCCCATTTTGGCAGTCTTCCCCTGGAGAGCTTTCACCTGGCACTGTAGCACACATATCTCCCTAGAATCAGCCTGCACCATGTTCTACACTGTAGAGATATGAGATTCAGCCTCCAAGAGCCACACGTATTTCTCCATAGCATGGATGATGTCCATAGAGAGCGAGCCTATCTTAGAAGTAAGAGCCTTTTTACATGAGGTAAGTTCTGTCGTGTGAGGAGAACTCATAGTCAAGATGGCCACCGACAGCGGAGTTTGGGAAGGACCCGTTGGAGATTTTGTTAGCCTAAGCTTGCCTGGAGACATGAGGAGGCACCACAACCCAAACACCGAAGAAAGAGCAAGTGTAGCAAGCCCTGAGTTAGTAAAGAAAGTGGATACATACCACATAAGGTGCAACACAGGATAAGATAGGAGGGGAGCTCAGTCTTTCCACCTCTTGCTCAGTCACATCCCAGCCACATCCCCTGCAATGAGGTGTTTTTATATTACTTTTTTGCCAACGGGTAAAATTATCTTGGACTCCCTTGTCTGGTTTTGGTCTGGCATGCCTTTCTGTATTTTTATGGTTTGAGCTACTGTTGGTGCACATAAAGGGAAGCCTTGCTGTGTGGGAGCTGCCTTGCCAAGCTATTGAGCTTGTTTTAAGTTTACCTTCATCTGACTACACATGCAAGTCTAAAGGTTTCCAGCGACTCTTGAATCTGTTGTTTTGAAGTCCTATCAGATGCAGTCACTGTTTGAGTATTCAAATAGCTGCAGGTGATGTGGCTGCCTGAATACAATAGCACTCAGGTGAGATTTCACCATCCATGTAGGCTGAACAAGTAAAATCTATGCATGTATGACTAAATGATGACGTCCATCAGTTGATAAATCTAAGCATAAGTATTTGTTAATTCAAGCCCAATGCGATGATTTGAATGCTTTTGTTTTTTGGTGCCACTATGATTTTAGCTGAATATAGACCTTTAGTGAGTCTTCTCATTGGTCAGTTAGACAATCCATTACATTACCAGGCATGCTTCCTTTCTTTATATTTTGTGAGTTGCCACAACTGGAAAATAACATCCTTCCTCTGTTCACTAAAGTTTCAGTCTTTCATTTACATAGTATTTCTTTCATATTTGACCTGGTAATAGCAAGAATCTTGTATATTGTGCTTTATCAAAGCTAAAGAAGATAGGCATCTTACTGCCCCTTATATGACCAGTTTTGTGTAGGAAGGAAATAAATAATGCAAACATATAGTAGTTTTCAACCTCTGCATTTTTTTGTGCTGGGTCTAAATCTATTCAACATATCCAGAACATGCTTTGTATGTGTCTTCTAAGCAAGAAAATATTATTTGCTATTCTATGGTTGCTTCTGTTTCTGGACATGGAACTTTTAACAAATACATAAATGCTTTTTACAGTAAACAATACTATCATATTTTTATCCTTTGTAATTACATTTTTTCATAATAAAAAATATGTTGTATAAACGTATTTGCTTCTGTTTGAACAACATGGTGTTATGATAAAATAATAATGAATAGCTAATTTTAAAAACATTTCCCTTGTAGCTTGAAGCATTATTATTTGTGGGTTTTTTTCAGCTCAAATCAATTGGCGTCCATAGCATGAAAATTACCATAACACCCCTTGTTAAATGGCATTGGCTAAATACCAGTGAAATTAGATATGCCCTTCTGTTCATGAGTGACTGCTCCATGAATGCCAACTAATTATCCTGGCCATAGCATCTGCAGGCTTCTTTGTGCTGTACTTGGCAAACAATTTGATGTGAACAAATATTCACAAGGTTAGTCCAGTAAAGATTTGTCCTCTGTTCTGCACTCATCTCTTTACTAGACTGTTATCTAATAGTTTACCTGGCTAACGCCTATTAGAAATACACAATGCTTTGATGTTATTTGAAAGCAACAAGGAATGTTTTAGCTATAGAAAAACAGATGTGATTTTTACCTCTAGCTTTTTGTCTAATGGTGAGAAATTCTGAACAATAAGCACAAATGGAAGAAGAAAAAAATCACAGATGTATTAAGTTATTTATCATTGTACTCTCATGAATACATCTGGTAAGCACTGTTTCATGTATGCTAGATGCATTATGCAACCCTTTGATCAGTGCAGGAAAACATTTCTGTACATCATATACATGAAAATGCCTGATGCATGTGTGAATATTTCAGTTTTTGGCCACTTATAACTCAATGCAGGTGAACCACGAAAAGCTCAAAGGCTGATTCAATTTGAGAATTCTCTACTTTTACAGCATGGTATAGTGGGTTGCTTTACAAAAGCATCCATCTTCATTTACAATTACCCAATATAGAGAAGAGGAGTGATTATGGCATTATTACTTTGCTACAAAGTCACTGTTTTCAATGTTAGAGAAATTTCACGATATTGGGAACTCATAATTTCACTTATTCAGACATCCCAACCTGCAAAAACTCATTTCAGGGAGGTGGGCTTGGCTTAAACCGTGCTACATGTTGTGCGTGGCTTAAATGGGGTGGTTTTTTTTTTAGAGTCTGAGATGACTTACATAGTGCAGAATGTAGTAATGTTAAATAGGGACTGTACAGTGCGGAGTGTATGACGGTAGGTAGTTTGTGCAGAAGAGGAGTGTGGATTGTATGTAGGTGGGTATAATGTGCATGTGAGGAGTGTGGAGTGTACAGTAATAAGTAGTATGTGCAGGATGGTGTCAGTAAGGCAGTGGACAGTGTCAGTAGTTCTTTATTATTATTATTATTTTTTTACAATTTTTTTTATTTTTTGTTTGGTGATGATTGGGGGTGGGGGTAGTGGACAGTGTCAGTAGAGCAGTGTGCCAGTAGTTTTTTTGTTTTTATTATTTTCTCTATTATTTTTTACAATTGTGTTGTTTATCATTTTCTTTAAATCATTTTTTTTAAATATTTTTTTCACAGTGCTTCTGGGAAAGGGGTGGGGAGTTTGTGGTGGTGATGGTGTCAGTAGGGCCGTGGTGAGTGGTGTCAGTAGTTTTTATTTTTACACATTTTTTTTTTACAATTTAATTTTTTTTAATGCTTTTTGGGGGGAGAGGGTTTGGGCAGTGGACATTGTTGGTAGGGCAGGGGGGTGGTGTCAGTAGTTTTTTATTTTATAATTCAATTTGTTATGATTTTTGTTTACCATTTCATTTTTTTATATTTTTTGCATTTTTTTAATCAACCCTGTTGGGGGAGGCTTTGGTGAGATATCAGGGGTCCAAACAGAACCCTGACATTTCCCCTTTGACACAGAGAAAGAGACTGAGGACAGAAATTCCCCAGTCCCTTTCTCAGCATTGAAGATGAATGGATAGGAGACACAATGGCTCCTGTCCATTCATAAACTGAGCAGAGTAACACACAGGTTACTATGCTCAGTTTTGACTGGACACAGGCGCAATCTCGCTCATTGTGTACAATTCAGAAAAGGAAGGGGCCGGTAAATGACCGGTCCCTTCCTCTGCTCTCCACCCTGACAGATCCCCAAAGCCAGCGGGAGAGGAGGGAAGCCGGCTCTGGGGGTTGAGGGAGTGAGGAGGAGAACAGAGGGAGTGAAGGACACGGAGGGGAGCCATAGAAGAAAGGGGGGGAGAAGAACAGGGGGGTAGAAGGACACGCAGGCGGACTGGAGGAGGAGGATACAGGGAACAGTCTGGGATGATCGGTGCAGCAGGAGGGACAGCTGTGATCACCAATCTCGCTGTATAGCTTGTTAGGCGACAGCCGTGATAGGGAGAGAAGGAGAAGCAAAAAAGAGGGGGTGACTTTAGATGAGGTGCGTGGGGTAGAGCCAGACAAAACCATATACATATGTAAAAAATTGTATTCTTTATTAGACCAAAGATAGGGCATAGATCAACCCATATAAATGCATAATAGCACATTGGCATATAAAATACAAAGTATCAACATACATATTGAGGATAGTCACCAACATAACACAGAAAGTAAATATTATACATCACAGTCCCCCAAATGGAGTAGGCATAACATTATGTCAGGGTGGTATCTGACCCCTAGTGGTCACGTTATCATATACCACATTGAACACAGCTGATTTTGATGGACACACTGCTGCTGTAATTGTCTGTACTCCTTTGAGCTGAATTGGTTCAGTGTGCTCTGCAGCCGACAGGTTGGCCGGTGTTTTGTTTGCACGGGAGCTGCGATGCACGCTACATGCCTTCCCTTTCCCCTCCTTCCCACTCATTATGGGGATGGGGGATTGGGCGGGCGATTTTACTGTGCATCGGCGCCACACCTTCCACTCCATGCGTGTGATGCCCAGTGGGCATCCCTTCATGCAGGCGTATGCTATTTCAGCTTGGCTGACACATGGTGAGTAGGTCTGGATGCTGCCGTGCTGTCTCTCCCTTGTCATGCCAATGTGACGCTGGATGGGACCCTGGCCGTTGGGCTCACCCTGCAGTTCCCCTTCAGTGACCTTTTCTCAGCAGTCCCACATTGCACTCCATTTTGGTTCATATGCCATTAGGACCTACATGGGTAAATACATAGCAAGCTCTTGATTCATTCTTAAATTCCTCTATAACAAGCATTACCAATATTTCTTTACTTTAGTTCTCATTAATTTCTCCTGATTTCAGAAATTTCATCTCCTCTTCTCTATTCTTACTGTTCACTTTGTTGATATGCTCCAAAATATACTGCTATACTGTGGTGATGGGTCTACCCTATATGACATTTCTTTTTATTCATACCAATATGGTAACAAACCATTTACTTTATTGTATACAATTCAGAAATCCCATCCACAGTTACATCAAGATTTTTCTATACACACTTTTTTCTGGGGGGACTGTGTGTGTGCTCCTGATCCATGCTTGGGTCCTTTCCTCAGCTCCCGTGCTGGACATAATTATCTGGCTGACCTCCGGCAGGTGGTATCGCATGGCCTAGTATCAGCTCTTATGTGAGTACTTTCAGTTATGGCCGTTTATTTTTTCATCATCATCTTTAATCCCTCTACCCCTCTAGTCTGTTGTTATATCCAACTATAATGGTGATTTTTTTATCCCCTTTTTAGTACATGGATGCACTTGCTCCTGATGAGTGGATAGAACTCCATGAAACGTCGTCAAGCTTATTTGGATGCATCCATCTGATATTTATGATTCCAGATGGTTTTTATTGCTCTACCACCCTGACATAATGTTATGCCTACTCCATTTGGGGGACTGTGATGTATAATATTTACTTTCTGTGTCATGTTGGTGACTATCCTCAATATGTATGTTGATACTTTGTATTTTATATGCCAATGTGCTATTATGCATTTATATGGGTTAATCCATGCCTTTTCTTTGGACTAATAAAGAATAAAATTTTTTACACATGTATATGGTTTTGTCTGGCTCTACCCCACGCACCTCATCTAAAGTCCCCCCCCCCCCTCTTTTTTGCTAAAGCAACCAGGGATGGAGGCACAATATTCCCCATTGTGTCTCAATTAAAGTCCCAAAAATATTCCCTTCTTTCTTTAAGAGAGAAGAAGAAGCGGATGTCAGCTATAAAGGGAGATTGGTGTTCACAACTGTCCCTCCTGCTGCACCGATCATCCCCGACTGTGAACCAGGAGACCAACCAGGATCAGCCCCACAGCTGGGATATCATGCAGCACTTGCAGGTGTCCAGGAGCTGCCCCCAAAATGCAGGAGGCTCCCGCACCTTGTGGGAGATTTGGGATGTCTGCTTATTGGACTGCTTATATGAAATTTTCGTTGTTTTCTTTTATTTGCATTTAAGTTGTCTCAGTTTTTTTCCCATTCTCTTTCTTTAAAGTGGTTCTAAAGGCATGAGTTTTTTTTATCTTAATGCATTCTATGCATTAAGATAAAACACCTTCTGTGTGCAGCATCCAGCCCTCAGCCCCCCTAATACCTACCTGAGGCCCATCTCAATCCAAAGATGTTACAGGAGATACTTGGCTGTCCAGGGACTCCCCCTACTGATTGGTTGAGACACACAGCCGCTGCTGTCAATCAAAATCAGTGAGCCAATAAGGAGAGAGGGGGCGGGGCCGAGCCATGGCTCTGTGTCTAAATGGACACATAAAAGCTGCAGCTTGGCTAGGGTGCCCCATAGCAACCTGCTTGCTGTGGGGGCACTCGGCAGGAGAGAGGGGCCAGGAGCGCCAGTGAGGGACCCAAGAAGAGGAGGATCTGGGCTGCTTTGTGCATAACTACTACACAGAGCAGGTAAGTATAACATGTTTGTTATTTTTAAAGACTAAGTATCACTTTAACAATATTAGTTTCCTTTTTCCTTTTTTTTAATATGTGAATAATAGAAAAAAAAAAACAATGGGGCTAATAAGGGACCTTTTTTGGCACATGAACAGGTTCAGAATTGGTGAAAGGAGCTTCAGTAAGTCCCAATGGCTATTAAAAGCCCATTGCACAATTTAGAAAAAAATTAATTTTGTCTCCTATTGACTGCAATGCAATTTTCCTAAATCTTCCAATTTAGAATTACATTTTGGGAAAATTAAAACTATTTTGTTCCCATCCATATAACTCATCATGTGCAATGGAAGTGGGGAAATTATCAGGTTCCACAAATAAGAGCACACACTGTACTATCCCCTAGTATTGTTCTCGTTGTATTTATGTATTTATTCATTTTTCCAAATCCAAATGGGCCAAATCATTTTTTATGGAAAACCTAAATTGAGTGTTAAATGAAGGTACCCAAATGCCTGTATATAATCATAAATAAATAATTAATGAAGTGAAAATAGCTATTTTACTTTAAAGAGTCACCAGAATTATAGTCACATTTTTTTTACCATGCATTTTTAATGGGTTTTCAAAAAAAGAGAGCACAGCTGTTTTTTTTTTTTTTTTTTTTTACAGTGTATGACTGACCCTCATATGAACAGGCAAATGAGGGTACACACTTGATTTATTGCCTCTGTAAAAGACGGCTTTTTTTCAGAAGGGAAGCTAAGGCTAGTCTGGTAAACATGTTAAAGCACTTTTCCCCTTTTCACTAAAAATCTCATCAGCATTTAGCTCTGCATGCTGATGTGAAATCATATGTGAAACAAACATTTTTATTTATTTTTTGCTTTTACTTAGAATTAATGTTTTTCCACTTCCCGGTTAAGTGAGGCACTGGCAAAGTTACCAGTGCCTCAGATGCATCCTGGGAAGGCTACATCACCAGTGCCTTACCCTTCAAATGATGTGCTTTGTCATATGTTCAAGGAGGCATACCCAGAGTTCCAGAAAGTAAATTGAAATGGATTCATCTGCTTTAGTGAAAATGGCCACCATGAGAAGAATGGACAGGAAAAGAAAAATAAGACATGCAAAGAATAAAAAAGTCTTTGATCATCTATAATTATATATTTTTTTAAATTCATTAATGTTTATTCAACAGAACTGGTTTGTATTCAAAAAATGTTTTATCACTGGGAAATGTATTTTTACATAAGTAAGGCAATAATGGAACCAGGTTTTGGATATCCAGTGAAAGACTTGTTCTGCACAGAGGTCATTTTGAAGAAATGCATGTAGAGAACATAAACAGGGCATTGTATGGTAGCCCTAGACTTTAATTAACATCTCATAGATATTCCCATTAAATGGTAAGAATCCCTTTGTTCCTATTTGTGTAAACTAACATGGTTATGGCATGAGAACTAAATTTACAATGGAGAGGGATGCAAAGGGGCAGACAAGATTAGATAAAATAAATATTGATTATTATCATTATTAATAATATTATGATTATTATTTCTACTTTTCACTAAATGAAGGTTTGCTGACGTGATTTGCAAATAAAAAATAAAAACCTATTTATATTGATTTAAATTATTTATTTTTATCTATATTTTATTTAGTTTTTTTCTTTGAATATCCAAATAGGTTAGGGGGATTGAAAGACAACATTGTGTTTTAAACCCAAGCTAGTACCTCAAGACTATGATTATTATTACTGCATTAGTAAATTAAACCTGTGTCAGCTCCATTTAGTCATCACTAGTAATTATTTGCACCATATTTCCACAACAAAACTCACTACTGCTGTCTTAAAATGTAAAATATCTATACAAAATCTCGTTCAATGCAAGTCCAAAAAATAGGATGTTTTCTGCACTACTCTAATACTCTAGTCAGAATCATATACAGTAACTCAACCCTTTGTAACAAAATAACAAAATAGTTTAGTTAGTTAGCCTACTGTAAAGTGGGCCAAATGAATCACAGGGCTCCTAATGTATCACACTGCAAAGTAAAGCCAGCCATAGATGTATTGAATATTACAAAAAAGGTGTCCACTGCCCCCACCTATAACTGGCCATTGCATTTAACGCATGCTGTTAGATAGGTTGATTCGATTGTCAATGGGCTGGTCGGTGAGTTAGCTTGGATTTATCCTTGGCCTTGTTTATATCATATGTTGCCTTCCAATGCTGCTTGCTGCAATGGCCAGCTATAGGTGGGGGCAGTGAACACCTTTTTTGTATTATTGTTATATTGATCAGGCAGCACACTAATTTGCTGAGTGTTCAGTGTGACCCTGTACCTTTAAGTAATGGTGGGCTACTTTGAGTCCACCTGCCCTCCACCTATCCATCAGAATGCATGTGCTTCCATTGTGGAGTCACTCATAAGCTAGTGATAGGACCACAGATACCAGGGTGCCGTGACGAGGCTCTGTGGCTTACACATGTATTTGCAAATGTGTGCAGACTAAACCCCTGTTTTAACGCATAATGTTAGATAGATTGATTTGATTGTCAGCGAGCTGGTCGGTGAGTAAGTTTGGATCTTTCCTTGCATTTATCCTTGGCCTTGTTTTTATCATATGTTGCTTTCCAATGCTGCTTGCAGCAAAGGCCAGTTATAGGTGGGGCAGTGGACACATTTTTTGTATTATTGTTATATTGGTCAGGCAATACACTGACACCTTTGCAGCCATTGTGCGATTTGCTGGGTGTTCAGTGTGCCCCTGTACATTTAAGAAGGGGTGGGCTCCCTTCAGTCCAATTGCCCTCCACTTATCCATCAGAATGCATGTGCTTCCATTGTGGAGTCACTCATAAGCTAGTGAAAGGACCACAGATACCAGGGTGCCGTGACAAGGCTCTGTGGCTTACACATGTATTTGCAAATGTGTGCAGACTAAACCACTGTTTTAATGCATATTGTTAGATAGGTTGATTCGGTTGTCAGTGAGCTGGTCGGTGAGTAAGCTTGGATTTTTCCTTGGATTTATCCTTGGCCTTGTTTATGGATTGAATATTGTCTGGTACAGCCAGTTTCTATAAATGTAGGCAGTGTATTGACTAACTAAAGAGAATTTGCAATTCCCATACTAGAATATGTATTACTTAACACAAACTTGTAAAAATATTACTGTCATTTATGTTACTCACTCCACTTACGTGGCCATTAATTTTTGCTGCCATGTGCTTGTAATTAGCTATAAGAAATGAATATTTTAGGTGAATTTTCCCATGCTCCAACAAAAACAGTTGTAATCACTTTGCCTAGTAATTTAATTAAGATGAATGTAAAGCTTGAAACAGTTTGGTGCTTTAGTGAGAAGTTTAGTGAAAGTGAAAAGATGTTTTCTTTTCCATCTTGTTTTCCAGAACATAATGCCTTAACATAAATCTATGTTTCAGAGTATTCTTTATGTTACACTGTTGAGCTATGATTTCAAAGGGTTGATTTACTAAAGGCAAATAGGTTGTTTTCTTTTTCAGGAATTTTCTCAGGAGCGTAGTGAATGTGGTAAAATTTCACTATGCAAAGATTTTCACTTTGCATGATTGGGTGATGGAAGTCAGTAGAACTTAATCTCATTTACTAAGCTAAGGAAAAATTCCATTGCAAAGTACAACTTCCCTTCAAAATGAACAGCTAAATTCCCTTTAGGAAATCAAATCTAATAATTGCTAAGCTGCAATATAACATTTTTTGGGTGTTTCTTTAATCGGTATGCATTATCTATTTTTTTCTTCAGTTTTACATAGAATGTGTAGGAGTGAGACCCTTTGTCATGCTTTTGTTGCTGCCTGTGTTCCTGTGTTGTTATGTATTTCAAGAGGAGAATTTTTCCTCACTTTATAAAGATTTCCTCTCTCTTTCTGCTGTGTCTATGGGAGTGAAAATCCCACAGGATGACAACAAAAATTAATCTGACATAATGTTCAATCCTTCCATACTCTTTCCAAAATAAAATAAAATAACTATACATAACCTTTAATCTTAAAGGGTAAGTTCACCTTTACAGAAAATCTGTAAGGTAAACTTTTACTGGAACCTCTCCCCACCCCCCTCCCACTGACCTTGAGTACCACGATCTCCTGCTGTGACACATCTTATAGCCACTTTACCAGTCCAGGGATATGAAATCCCAGTGGCTTAATCTCCTAAATGTACCTGGTAAAGGTACATATAGGTATAGTATTTATAGGAGGCATTCTAACTGGTCAGAACCAGTGCAGCCTGTCCTGTCAGTAGGGGAGAAGAGGAGAGAAAGCCACAGGGATTTCAAATCCCTGGACCTGTAAAGCGGCTATACGATGTGTCACAGTGGGAGATCACAGAACTCTAGGTCAGCGGGATTGGGCGGGATGGGGAGAGGGTCCAGTGTAAGTTCATCTTACAGATTTTCTGTAAAGGTAAACTTACACTTTAAGCAACTTAATTTTTCTTATTCAGTAAAGTAGTGCTAAGATCAATAATGATGTGAAGAGACCAACTGCAGTTGGATTTTAACTTAATGTAAAAAATCAGTTAATACATGTCTGCTTGTTATTATAAAGTACTGCATGTTGTACATTCTTTTTTTATTTGAATTTCTTTGATGTGATAAGGAGATTGATGAGCTAGCATGGGCTGATTTAATAAAGAACGTTTTTATTTGTTTTGCTTCCATATGCCTATTGTATTGATGGTTGGTTGTCAGGTCACCTTGAGGCTAGGTGACAGATGCATAGCGTTGGGTTTAGGAGTGCATCGCAAGGTAGTGGACCCTATGGCTGACTGCTGCGGATGGGAGTCAGGGTGGTAAGGAAGGCAGGGCCGCTGGAACACCAGCATGGATCCCACCTGGGTTAGAGCGTAAGATTCCCTGGGGCGCGGAGTCTAAGAGCCAGCAGGTGTTCACCAGAGCCTCTAGTGGTGAGGATGAACTGGGCTGCAACTGGCTCCAGGTCGCGACCCCCAGGTTCCCTCTAGTTAACACTCACAGTAGGCCACAGGAGGATAGGGATAGTAAGGGAATAAGCCAAGGTCGGGGCCACAAGCAGACCAGGACAACAGAGTTCACGCCAAGGTTCAGGGTCACAGGCAAACAGGGATAGTCAGAGACACGCCAAAGGTCAGGGTTAAGAGCAGACAGGAATAGTCGAGAACAAGCCAAAGTCAGTAACTGGAATCAGATGTAGGAAACATAACAAGTACGCACGAAAGCTAACACACAATGGTTGATCAGCACTGCTGGATTGCAGTGCACAGGTTAATATAGGGTTCCCTGATAGGGCCTGGGGTGGAGCCCTGCTTAGAGGAGAGGTTATAAAACCAGCCAGGTGTGAGGGGCTGGCCTCTTAGTCTGAACACATGAGGAGCAGGTAAGCTGACAGAGAAAGATTACTGCATAACCATGACATTGGTGAGCCTGCCCATGAATGTTATCAAAGCTTTGAAAGTGGAGTGTTTTATTTATGTGTTTGAGTTTTCCAAAACTAAAAGGACCAGTTTAGCTGAAGGTATTCATGGTGCTCCAGAATACTTCATAGAGAGTGGTATTGTTGATGTTTTTTTTTTTCAACTTCTTATTAATACTACAGAATAATAATTGTAGCTTAATGTATTTTTTTACTGCCACTACATGTGTACTGCATATGAATCCTCTTTATGAGAATACCCTACACAATGGAAATGTAACACCAGAAAACACTTTTATATATAACTACTGTAGTTGTTATGACTAGAGGTAAATTATGGGTTTTAGACAACCTTGACTTTATTGTTTTAGCTCTAGCTGTTTGAGGTTTGCTGAACTTGCAAACTTAATGGTTGGATTTGGCCAATATGCAGCCCAATACTTTGACTGTTGCAGCTCGAAGTCATTCAATTAGTGGCAGTATCGTCCCCACCCCTAAACACATGACTTCACACCTCCCGACTTGTTTCACATTGTAAACAAGCTGGCGACGGGAATCCTGGGTGACATAATTGACCATATATGTGATTTGTGGCATATGAGTAGCTTTGGGAGAGGATTGTCATTGCAGAATTTGTTATGTTAATGTTGCCAGGTTGCCAGGGCTTTGCGTTTGGTGAAGGACCAGCCTTGTTTTGGATTTTAGGTGTTTACATGTTTAAAACAGGTTTTTCTGCTAGAAAATTACTTAGAACCCCCAAACATTATATATATGTTTTTTCTTCTAACACCCTAGAGAATACAATGGCAGTCATTGCAATACTTTTTTTTGGACCGTATTTGTGCAGCGGTCTTATAAGCGCACTTTTTTTGGAAAAAATTCACTTTTTTGAATAAAAAAAAAAAACAACAGTAAAGTTATCCCAATTTTTTTTTATATTGTGAAATATAATGTTAGGCCAAGTAAATTGATACCCAACATGTCATGCTTGAAAATTGCGCCCGCTCGTGGAATGGCGTCAAACTTTTACCCACAAAAATCTCCATAGGCGACGTTTAAAAAATTCTACAGGTTGCATATTTTGCGCTACAGAGGAGGTCTAGGGCTAGAATTATTGCTCTCGCTCTACCGGTCGCGGCGATACCTCACATGTGTGGTTTGACCACCGTTTTCATATGCGGGCGCTACTCGCGTATGCGTTCGCTTCTGCGCGCGAGCTCGTCGGGACAGGGGGATTTTAAAAATTTTTTTTTTTATTTTTATTATTTATTTTACAATATTTTATTTATTTTTACACTGTTTAAAAAAAAATAAAATTGTGTCACTTTTATTCCTATTACAAGGAATGTAAACATCCCTTGTAATAGAAAAAAGCATGGCAGGACCTCTTAAATATGAGATCTGGGGTCAAAAAGACCTCAGATCTCATATTTACACTAAAATGCAATAAAAAAAAAAAAAAAAAAAGTCATTTAGAAAAATGACATTTGAAAAAATATGCCTTTAAGAGGCGTGGACGGAAGTGACGTTTTGACGTCGCTTTCGCCCAGCAGTGTCATGGAGACGAGTGAGCGCCATCTTGGCCTCACTTGTCTCCAGACAAACCACGGAAGAGGACGCGATCGCCTCCGCCGCTACCGACGGCTCCGGTAAGCGGCGGAGGGCACCGGATCGCGGCGGGAGGGGGGGCCCCTCTCCCACCACCGATAAAAGTGATCTCGCGGTGAATCCGCTGCAGGGACCACTTTTATCTGAAAGCCGGCCGCCGCACGAAAACGGGGATACCGGGGTTATGGCAGCTAGCTGCTGCCATAACAACGATATCCCCGTTCAAACTTAGGACGTATATAGTTGTGCGGCGGTCGGGAAGTGGTTAATGCTAGATCTACTTTACTGGATGGCATAACTGGTGTTGGGTTCACACTGTGGGACTGACCTGCTCTCAGCAGGATATGATTTAGAAAAGTCACAGGGTTAATACTTTCTTGAGTGAAATACTACAGTCAACTAACATTTTTCAGGAAAATTTTCTACATTAGATACACACTGATAAACATCAACCTTTAATCATCAATCAAGAGCATAAAAATTAATGATCACAAATAAGCAAACCACAACAGATGTGTAACACATAAGAGCAGTACAGCAGAACAGTTTTCTGCTTACAGACATTGGGGTGGATATACTAAAGGCAAATAGACTGTTCACTTTGCTAAGAGGTTGCACTTTGCAAGGGCATTTGATGTTTTTTTTTCTTTGCACATGGTTACGTATTCTTTGCAAAGTGAATTTAACAACATTCATTAAGCTTTAGGGCAGAGTCCCTTGCAAATTGCAACTTCCCTTGAAAAGCTAATTTTTAGTAGACTATTTAGTAAATTAACTCCATTATGACCAATTAAGGGCAGCTTAAATTAGAAAAGTTAAGATACAAATGCTTCATTGTCTCAGAGATTAGTAAAAATGCCTTGGTTTGGGGCTTTGAGAAGAAAGAGAAAAATAGGATGGTTGAGAGGGGACAGGAAGGGAAAGAGAAATAAATGAAGAGGAAATACTAGAAAAAAATAAGCATTGAATGTGCCAGACCAGGGGGCATGGCCTGAAGCAGCATGGAGTAAGGTGATTGAGAGCAGAGCTCGTATATTCACTTCACAGACCTCTCCTCTTACCATCTGGAGGTTCTACAGCCTAGCCCACCATGTCTGCCCCCAAAAGGTCCCAGACTCTAGCACTTGGCTTGATAAATTTTGGTGGAAGGAGAGGGAGACACAGGGAGAGCAGCCAACAGTGGCAGCAAAAGTCCTGGACGCTATCTCCTCCTGTCAGGCAACACTCACCTCAGAAGACAGAAGAGCTGAAGGTAGATATTTCTTTAATTTTCCAAGGCAACAACATTTTGGGCGGCAGAGTCACAGAGGCTGAAACTATTTTTAGCTGCGTGGAAGATGCTAGAACTTCACCGACTACATCAACAGCAACTGAGCCAACTCACACAGAATCAAGATGACCTGGAAAATAGACTGCGTTGCAGTAATCTTCAATTCATCAGCCTCACAGAGGGTATAGAGGGCTCTGACCAGGCTTACTTTCTGGAAAATCTGCTGCTCTCCACCTACAGCAGAGCCATGGTCAAGCGAGCCCACTACATGATGGCAAGACAACTACCTCTGGAAGTGCCCCCTCTCACTTTCATTGTGACACTTTTCAGTTGCAGAGATGTTGTCTTCCACCTATCAAGGGAGAATGGCAACATCCCCTTTTAGAATGTGAAAAGTGAGGTCTTTACAGACTTTTCCGCTAAAGTCCAGCGTCAACACACCCAGTTCTTGGAAGTCAAATGAATACTCAGAGTGCAACATAATAAATACACAATGCTCTACCCCACTTGCCTATGTGTGGTATGTGAGGACAAAGTCCACTTCTTTGCTGACCCTGTGGCCATTACTACCTGGCTTGAGTAGAGTGTGACTTCCAGAGCTGCTGCAGATTGATCCCACCAGATTGCACAGGGAGGCTGTTAGTAAAGCTGCTCATTTATGTTGCTCCTCGTGATGCTGCAACCTGCCATAGTTTCTATGTGCCCAACCTTAATCTCACCTCCTATACCCCAGTTGTTGAATTGCTCTTGGATAGACCCAAACCTCCAATGATTGTACCACGTTTATCTCATTAATTCTTCAACTGGAGCCCCCATCTGTTGTCAACATTAGTTCCTCTCTCAACTCGTGAGCGACCTCGCCTTATGATCATAGTTGCTTCTCAGTACAGCACCAGATTGTTGTGCCACAACATGTCTTACTGCTAGCTCTGGTTTACAGCAGGAGTTTTCCCTCCCAATGGACTCCAGTGGGACACATTCCTACAAATTGTTTACCTGGCCAGTGCTGTTTTGTTAGTTTTATATATTTGTGCTGAGGTAGTTATTTATTTTGGTTAATTGTTTTCTACTGCAACCACAGTTTCTTGGGATATATGCTCACACTGATTGGGAAATGAGGAGAGCACGGTAGGTGGGAGTGTAGTTGTCATTTATGGCCTACCTATTATTAGCCTGCCAGGGGTTTGCTATCAGTGCTTAGAGATAATGTATTATTATACTTGACAATTATTGTGATTACCAAATTTCCTGTTGTTACAGCTTTGAGAATCCAAGTGTCAAATAATTTGTTTTCTTTACTAATTGTGTTATGGCCTCCCTGAAATTTCTTACATGGAACATTCAGGGACTCAGGAACAAATTGAAGAGTTCAGCTGTACCGTCTTTTCTTAAAACCCAATGAGCTGATATTATTGTATTTGTGGAAACCCGTGTAGTCAACACACCCTGATGAGACCATTAATAGGCCAGACCTTCAATGCTTCCCAGACAACTAACTCATGAGGTGTTTCTGTACTCAATATGCTTTGCATTACTTTGTACTTGATATGGCCTTGAATAGATAGGGTAGATATGTTTTTCTACATGCTTCATTATACGAGCAACCACTATAGATTTTGGCCTTTTACATTGCTCCTCCTTACAACTCTGCGGTGGTTAGAACAGTGTTCTACTTAATGCCACAACACCCTACAATCCCTACAATTTGGCTGGGCTATTTTAACACAACACCTAATCTGGACTTAGATAGATTTGGCCCCCAAATTCTCTAAATCATCCTAACCAGACCGGTTAATTGCCTGGCAAAAACACAGCAATTAATATGAGATGCTTATTTATGAATTTTCAAACCCATCATAATTATATTGGTACAAGAGTGGTGGTGACAATGGATGCAGCCAAAGCTATTAAATCAGTGGAATGGAGAATAAAGGAAGGAAAAGGGATTCAGCACAAATAATAGCAACTCACAGGATTAAAAAATGATGAAGGTATTACAAATGAAAATAAAGATATGTTCCATAAATTAACTATGTATATCATACTGACTATGCTGGTGATGGTGAACCTTGGCACCCCTGATGTTTTCAAACTACATTTCCCATGATGCTCATGCACTCTGCAGTGTAGTTGAGCATCGTGAAAAATGTAGTTCCAAAACATCTGGGGTGCCAAGGTTCACCATCACTTGCCATATCTGTAAACTGACAATTAGGGTCCACCTGAAAGAATTAATATTTTAAAATTAGCTAAACTAAAACAATATATTATATACAAAGATGGTATATAAGTATCTTTATACCACGGGTTTTTCAGACAAAGATGATTTAAAATGGGGGTCTTGTAATAGGATTAACCAGTGTTTATTCATTACATTTTCCTCTAATGCACATGAAACTGTGTGTTGCATCTGACCTATAAGACCCCGCCAGACTCAGTTTTCTTGGATGACACTTCATTTTTTTTTCCAATACATTTTTATTGAGTTTTACATATTACAGGTTATGAAGTCATAGTAAGGAACAGGAACATGTAAATGTAAGTTTACAGACTAGATATTGTAAGTATAGTCTGAATAGCGATTTTATGAACAACGTTCTATGCGAAAGAAAAAATAGTTAACAAAGTGATTAAAAATATAGGGTAGAACAGTTGACCTGGAATGATAGGAGGAGGGGTGGGGTAAGGAGGGGAGGGGTGCAAGAGGAAGGAGGGGCAAGGAGGGATAAGGGAAGGGGGAAGGAGAGCTTCAAGTGGAAGGCGAGTAGAGAGACAGGGCATTCAATTGTTAAACCTTACTTCAATCGTTAATTCTTTTTTGAGTACCAAAGGACCCATGGGTTCCAGCGAGTTAGTGTCTTTGTATGGGATTGTTTGCTGCATGACAAAAGGGTTTCATAAGTGAAATGGGTTTGTACTAAGTTAGTAACTTCCGTAAGGGAGGGAATGTTGTCAGATTTCCAGTTTCTAGTGATCAAGAGTTTGGTAGCTAGGAGGACTTGTGTAATCACTGTTCTTTGGTGTATGGGAAAATCTTCTATTGTCAGATTAAGAATGGCTAAGTGTGGAGTAATTGTAACCGAGCTATGGAGTATGTATTCCACATTTTTCCAAAGCTGGGTTACATTTGGGCAAGACCAAAGAATGTGGAGGAGGGTGCCCGTATGGCCACAGTTTCTCCAGCAGTCGTATGAGGCGTGTTTGTGGAATTTGGCCAGTCTGGACAGAGTTAGGTACCATCTCACTAGCGTTTTTTGGGTGATTTCCCAAAGGGAGGTGCAAGTTGTTGCTTTGTAAATAGATGTGATTGCCTGTTGCCATTGGGCATCTGTGAATTGTGTCTCTAGGTCAGTTTCCCAGTCAAGGAGAGGTTTGGTTTTGCTGAACATGTTTTTTTCCTGTAGGAATGAGTATATGAGGGAAGTCCCTTTAGTGTTAGAGTGTTCTGTAAAGAAGTAGTTCCATAGTTTCAAGGGTAGTTTTCCTTCTAGAGATGTGTGTGCCTTCAAGCAGTTTTGTAATCTGAAGTAGCTGAGGAAGTCTTTGGAGGGTGCATTGAGGTTTTGCCTATTTGTGAGAAGGATTTGAAGGTTGTTAGATCGCAAAGTTCTTGTGTGTATGTTACCCGGTCAGTAATCCAGGATGGGAGTGTTAAGTCAGGAGTAAGAAGCTTCGGGTTGTTTAAAGGAATGTGTAGTGGTTTTGTCAGTACGTGTGACCATTTGGTATTGTGTAGTGTACGCCACACTTTAACTGAGGCTTGGACAGTGGGTGAGTAGTGGAAAATGTGAGGATTATGTGTAGAGGTACTAAATAACCAGTTGGCGAGGTTTGTGCCCGGTGTCTTGTGATTTTCTATATCGCTCCAGAGAGTTTTGGGTGAGGTATTCATCCATTCTTTCATTTGTGATAGAATGGTGGCATTGTAGTAGTCTTTGATGTCTATGTACAGTATCCCATTCCCCCCGCGGATCTGTGTTTAATAAGTTTTGTGTGACTACATCTAGATTTTTTCCCTTGCCAAACAAATTGGCTTAGGATGGATTGGAGAGATTTCAGGTAAGTAGAAGAAAGTGATATTGGAAGCGTGCAAAATATGTAGAGCAACCGTGGCAATACCATCATTTTAAAGGCTGTCAGGCGGCCTGACAATGAGAATTCATGTTTGGAGAGTTTTGTGGTTTCAGTAAGCATCATCTGTTTGGCGTCTGTGTAGTTGTGTGCGAAAAGACCTCTAGTGGATTTGGTGAGATTAATGCCGAGGTAGGGAATACTATCCTCCACCCATGGGTAAGGATATTGGGTCTGGAGTAGATTACTAGTGGTTGCATCAATGCCCAGGTCTAGAATGTAGGATGTATGTTCATTAACTTTGTAGTAAGATAAAGTACTAAACCTTTTCAGTAGCGATTGGACCGAAGCCAGGGAAGAGTGAGGGTTTGTGATCATCATTATCACGCCGTCTGCAAATAAATTTATTTTGTGTTCTGTGGTACCAATGGAGAAGCCTGATATTGTAGAGTGGGATCTGACATGTTCTGCTAAGGGTTCCATAATTAGGTTAAAAATGATTGGTGAAAGCGGACAACCTTGTTGAGTGCCATTAGTGATGGAGAATGGCTTAGACAGCATCTCCGACGTATAGACCTGTGCTGAAAGGGAAGAATACAGAGACATTATGGCTGCCAGAATGGGGCCCTGAAAACCAAAATTGCCAAGGGTTGCTTCAAGATATTTCCAATGGACCCTATCGAATGCCTTCTCTGCATCCAAGGATAGGAGCAGAGAAGGCATTGTAGATATCTCAGCGTGATGGATTATGTTGATAATTCTGCGAGTGGCATCAGTTGTCTGCCTCCCTTTTGTGAAGCCTGATTGGTCCTTATGTATTAGAAGGGGCATTAGGTTGAGTAATCTGTGGGCTATTAGTTTGGCATAGATTTTTGTGTCCACATTGAGAAGAGATATGGGTCGGAAGTTTTATGCAGAGGTAGGCTCTTTCCCCAGCTTCAGTAGTGTAACAATTAAGGCACTTAGCATTTCTGGGGGGAGAGAGGAGGAGGAGGCAGCGTCAATGTACACTTTGGTCAGATATGGTGTTAGCACAGTTTCAAATTGTTTGTAATACTCTCCTGTAAGTCCATCTGGGCCAGGAGATTTGTTAGAGGGAAGTGATGAAATTATATTTTTGATTTCTAGATCTGTAAATGGGGTGTTCAGGGAGTCTAGTTGTTTTGTGGTCAGTTTAGGGAGGTTGATCTCATTGAGAAATGCCTCTATGTCAGGTAGAGATGGCTGTGTGACAGATGTGTCATCTTTTAAATTATAAAGTGTATTGTAGTAGTAACTAGATGCGTCTGCAATAGCTTGTGGATCTATCAGTTTCTGTTACTAGCTGGGTGGAATAGATGGGTAATTTTGGTTTTGGAATAGTAACCTTTGATCTTATTGGCCATTGCCTTTTCGGCTTTGTTACTAGTAGAGTAGTGTTGAGCTCTAAAATGCTTATGTGCTCTTTCAAAGGATTCTAGAAGGAGAGATTTTAATTCCTGTCTAAGGGAGTCTAATTTAGTCTTGGTTAATGGATCTGGATTAGTTTGGTTTTGGTGTTCTAGCGTTTTAATATCGGCAGTAAGTGTGTTCAGACGCTGTGATCTCCTCCTCCTCTCTCTAGCAGTAAGTTGAATAAGGATCCCCCTTATGAATGCCTTATGGGCATTCCAAAGAACGGTATCATTGCTAACAGATCCTGCATTAGTATTAAAGTATTCTGTTAAACGCTCTCTAATATAAGAAGAATGGATCGGTGAGTGGAGAATCGCAGCATTCGCTCTCCATATCCGTGTACGGGAAATCTTCGGAGAGTCTTCTATGGTCATTGTAACCGGAGCGTGGTCAGACCACGTAATGGTGGATATCTCCGTGGAGGAGATTTGAGGCAAAGTCCATTTATCCACTAGGAAGTAGTCAATCCGAGTGTAAGAGTTGTGTCTAGGGGAGAAATAGGAGTAGTCCCTTTCAGTGGTGTGATGGCATCTCCACACATCAAATAGGTCATGAGATCGAATGAACGGTCCCATAGGGGATGTATCTCTGGTTGAGTGGGAAGAAGAGTCGATGGAGTTGTCAGGTACTATGTTAAAGTCCCCACACATGACAAGGTGTCCTTGTTTAAAGCGATTGATTTTTTTCATCAATTTGGACAGAAAGTGAATCTGTTTCTGGTTGGGGGCATATACTGATACAATGGTGTCATTATCACTGTTTAATGTACAATTCAATGCCAGATATCTACCCTCAACATCCTGAAGGCTGTCATGTAGGGTGAATGAGCATGCAGATTTATTGGCTATCATGACTCTGTTTTTTTTCAGAACCCGAGGCTTTAAAGATGTTTGAAAAATTCTTATTGGAACACTGAGGTTCGGCGTTGGTTTTAAAGTGCGTTTCTTGGACGCACAGGACATCGCAGTGAGAATCCTGTGCAGTTCGCCACAGAGATGACCTTTTGGCAGGGTGATTGAGTCCTTTTACGTTCAGTGACAGAAATTTGGGCATTTTGAAAGTGGTGCATATAGGTAGTGGAGTAAGGTACTACTTACAGTTACTCAGATGGGTAAATTGCTCGAGGAGGTTGGTTGTTGTTAGAAGTCCTGGATCCGATGGACTTGAGCTCTCGTGGATAAGGAAAGAGGGGAGAAAAACAGCAAGGTAGTTAGTGATAGACAAGAGGGTAAGGAAAAACAGGTGTCAGCAGTGTGTTAGGTACTGCTGAATGTGGCTGAAGGTAAAGTTCGTAAACTAACTGCAACGAGCAGGCACTGAATCGGAGTGCTTATCTGAGGTTGGATTCACAGCATCACTGATTTGGAAGTCATTTGTTGTAGTGGTTTGTGGGTCCCTGGGGTTGGAGGGTCACCATCAGGAATGATATCCCATGTTTTGAGCAATTGTATGCCCTCTTTGATGGTATGGATATTGTGGAATGTTCCATTTCTGGTAACCATCAGCTTGGTTGGGAACCCCCATTGATATGGGATCTTATGATTATTGAGGGGTTTTGTGATTGTTTGCAGTTGACGTCTCTGTTGATGAGTGTATTGAGAGATGTCAGCAAAAAGTTGCAGCTTTGCATATGGATGTGGGAGCTGTCCCAGGCATCTGGATTGTGTAAGGAGCATGTCCTTGGTGTCGTAGAAATGAATGCGCATCAGAGTATCCCGAGGTACTTTTGCGGGTAGGTGAAGAGGTTTTGGGAGATGATGGATATGATCGATGATCGTCTCGATCGGTAGGAGATCTGGGAGAAGTGTTGAGATCAACTTCCAAGCGTAGGAGTTGAGATCTGCTGGTAGGATAGTTTCAGGGATTCCTCTTATCTTGATATTTTGGCGCCGTGAGCGATCTTCAAGATCTGCCATTTTGGCTCGCACCCAGCGGTGTTCTTCTCTGGTGTGGTCCTGTGCGTCTACCAGGTCATTAACTGTTTCTGTCATGACGCTCATCTGTGCAGAATTTCTGTTTTAAATGCTGTAAACATTGAAGAAATGTCAGACTGGAGGGAGCTGTGAAGTGACATCAGCATTTCTTTCAGCATAGTGTCTATGACAGGCTGATTTGTAGTAGGGAAGGCTGCTATGGGGGAAGCTGCAGAAGGCTGTGTGAGGAGATTTTCTAATGCAGGCCTTACCTCCTGTGACTGATCCGCTGTATCCAGTCGCATCCTTGCTTTTGCAGGGCTGTTGGAGGTGGATGAGGGGCCTGAGCATAGCTGGGAGCCCGAGGAGTTGTGCTGGGCTGAAATGGACGATTCTTCATCATCAGGCAGGTCAGTGTAGAAATCCTCTGTGTGGATTTTATCTCCCTGAGGGAAGATGGGAAAGTCTGTGATTTTTGTGGGAATCCTGTATTCTTTCCTCTTTCTAGAGGTTCCGGTCTGGTTCCCCAGGTTGTGGGGGTCTGAGGATTGCATTTTGTGGGGTCTGAGGCAGGGATTTGAGGTCCGGTTCTCCATTCAGTGCAGGAGCTGTGAGATCAGGCTTCCATTCAGCTCGGTAGCTAGCCACGACCCCACACTTCATTTTTAAGAGAGGAAGTATAAGCCTCCTCAATTAAAGCACTGGAGTACCCTTTTTTTGAAGAATATTTTTCTTCAGAAAATTACTCAAGATAAAGTCCTCACCTCAAGTACAGTTATGCCTCAACTGGCAAAACTGACAATTTTAGGATGTTTTTTTATCCATCTGGGGCGATGACTAGGGATGGGCCAAACGTACCCCTGTTCGGTTTGCACCAGAACTTCCAAACACCGCGAAAGTTTGGACCCGAATAACGAACCCCATTAAAGTCAATGGGACCCGAAAGTTAAAAATCAAAAGTGCCAGTAATTGGGCATACAATGGTTATCGTGGTCCGGGTCCTGCCCTGGCGGAGATGTATCAATAAAAAAAAGTTTGTAAATGAGCAGTGATTTTTTGTTTTTTAAAGTGAAAGCCTAAAAATGAAAAATTAATCCTAATATAATGCCTGGGCGGCCCCCTTAGTCTACCTGTAAAGTGGCAGATCTGTACCATGTCTAGAATCTGCTGCAGCAATAATTCCATTTATAAAGCCAAAAAAAAGACATTTTCCCTGAAAGCTGCCTTTATTTTGCTCAGCAACAGCTAGGGAGCCAGTATGATGAGGCCACAATGTAGTTCACTGTGAACAAGATTAGAGATTTTTTGGATACATTCTGGTGTAACTTTGACTTTGTATAGAAGTAGCGGGTGCATAAAAATTGGTCTTTAGGTGTCGGTGGCGCCTTCCCACAGTAACCCTATAGAGGTAATCTTAATGAAAGCAACAATTGGCCTTGCTGTAAAAAATTGCAATGATATGCTCCTGACAAACAGGTGCAGAAAAATTGATCTTTAGGTGTCGGTGGCGCTTTCTCACCGTAACCCTATAGAGGTAGTCTTGATGAAAGCAAGAATTGGCCTTGCTGTAAAAATTGCAATGATATGCACCTGTCAACCGGGTGCAGAAATATTGGTCTTAGGGTGTCGGTAACGCCTTTCCCCCATAACCCTATAGAGGTACTCTTGATAAAAAAAAGGATTGGCCTTGCAGTAAAAAATTGCAATGGTACGCACCTGTCAAACAGGTGCTGAAAAATTGGTCTTTGGGTGTTAATTGTGCCCATGAAACCTATACCAAAAACATTCTTCCAGATGAAATGATTGAACACCCTCAAAGCTAGGCAGCCTCTAAGTCCTGCAGAGATTCCACATCTCAAAATGACTTAATCAGTGACATCGACATCAGGGGCTTCATAGCTGGTAATCCAGGACTGATTTAACTTTATAAAAGTCAAACGGTCCACAGAGTCTGTGGACAGACGCTTTCTATGATCAGTAACAAAACCTCCTGCAGCACTGAATGCTGTTCTGAAAGCACGTTGGATGCAGGACAGCCCAACAATTCAATAGCATACTGGTCAAGTTCCGGCCAGTGGTCTATTCTCATGACCCAGTAAGACAGTGGATTGTCAGCTGGAAAGCTCTCTGTTTTGGCATCTCTGTTTTGGCCCCGAGGTAATTGTCCACCATGTGATGTACACGCTGCCGATAGGAGGCTGACAGCCCTGGGCGGCGAGGACTAAAAAAACTCCGAAATGCCTCACTTAGGTGGATGCCTTCTCCAACGCTCCTCTCTTGACCAACAGAAGACTCAAAACAAAATTTTCCATGACACTGTAATCTACTGGAGTCAGGAAAAATAAAAATCAATAAAATCCTCTTTAACGTGTCCTCAAGAGATTTTATCTTCTGTACTCTCTGTGGGGATGGGATGAGTTCTGAGACCTTCCCCTTATAATGGTGGTCAAGGAGGATTGCCAACCAGTAATCATCCTTCTCCATTATGCCACGTATTCTTGGGTCCTTTAGTAGGCTTTGAAGCATGAGGTTGCCCATGCACCCCAAATTTGCCGAGGCTTGAGAAGCAGACTCCTCAGGGTCGCTCAGGATGACAGCATCTGGAACTTCCTCCTCCCAGAGATGTACTACTCCCAAGGGCCCTGGGGTTGGAAAGACATTGCTTACAGATTGACACGTCTTCCTCTTCTTCCAAGCCTATGAAAGTGCAGAATCCTCCTCCTCATCCTCCTCCCCTCTCTCATCCTGTGTGTTCTGTGACATAGGAATGATGGTGTCTGGGTAAAGTGGGCCTTGAAAAAAAAGGAAGTCCTCCTCTTCCTCCTGCTGATCTGCCTCCAGTGCCCTGTCCACAATGCCATGCAGAGTCTGCTCCAGCAAGAACACAACAGGGATTGTGTCACTGATGCATGCACTGTCACGGCTCCCCACCCTTGTGGCTTCCTCAAATGGTGACAATACAGTGCATGCATCTTTAATGATCAGCCAATGGCATGAGGAAAAAAAGCCAAGGCAGCCTGAGCCTGTTGTTGCGCCGTATTCGCACAGGTACATGTTGATGGCCCTCTGCTGCATGTATAGCCACTGCAGCATTGACAAAGTCAAGTTCCACCTGGTGGGCATGTCACAAATCAGGCAGTTTATGGGCAGGTGGATTTCCTGCTGAATTTCAGCCAGCCGAGCACAGGCTTTGTATGACCGCCTGAAATGGCTACAGACTCTTCTGGCGAGCTTTAGCACATCTTGCAACCCTGGGTACATATTTAGGAAACACTGCACCACCAAATTGAGGACATGTGCCAGGCACGGCACATGTGTCAACTTTCCCTCTCTAAGAGCGGACAGGAGGTTTGAGCCATTATTGCACACCACCATGCCTGGCTCCAGCTGGCATGGTGTGAACCACCTCTGGGCCTGTCCCTGCAGAGCTGCAAGAATCTCTGCTCCAATGTAGTTCCTGTCCCCTAAACACACCAGCTGAAGCACTGCATGGCACCTTTTAGCCTAACTCTGGGAATAGCCCTTTGAATGCTTCGGGGGTACCTGATGTTCATAGGCCAATTCTGCATAGGAGGGCATGGAGGTGGCAGAGGAGGAGGAGGAGGTAGAGCTTACAGGTCTGGCATCATCACCGCAAGCTGTATGGAGATGTGGGGGAACAACAAGCTGGAGCACCAAGCCTTGTCCTGCATCCTTTCAAGTTGCAAGCAGCATTACCCAGTGTGCTGTACATAATATATCATCCTTGTCCATGCTTGCTGGACCACGTGTCAGCAGTAGGGTGGATTTTATGGCTGACTGCCTTGCCCAACAATGCCAGAACATTCCCTTTCACGTAGAGAGATGGAACGGCCTTGTGAAGAATAGTAATTAATTACACATATCATTTTCTGACTACCGATCACATTTTTGAAGGCCCTTCATATTTCTAACACATAGCAGGTACATACCATATAACAAAAGATTACCTGTGGTTTTAGAAGTGCAGTGGTCCACAGAGGAGAGCATCGGTCCAGGCAGCAGGCAGGAATGAGGTCAGAGAAAGCAAAAGCAATCATCCAGGCAGCAGGCAGGAATACTGTCCATAGTTTGTACAGGCAGAGATACTGTCAGCACAGCCAGAGCACAGCCAAAGCACAGCCAGAGCACAGCCAAAGCACAGGTCCAGGTAGCAGGCAGAGGTGTCCCGGCAGAAATACTGTCCAAAGTCAGTAGAGGCAGCAGGCAGATATATGGTCAACACAGCCAAAGTATTGGTCCAAACAGCAGGAAGAAACATGGTCCATAATGTCATGGGTCATTACAGGCAGCAATATGGTCAGCACAGCCAAAGTATTGGTCCAGGCAGCAGGAAGAACCATCAAGCTTAGGGCCAGGGAGACAGGGGTAGAGGTTCTCCCACCCAAATCGCTTTGAAGCCTCTGGGAAACCAGACCCTGTTCTGGGAGCACAGAAAACGAAAAATTGGTTTTCTACTCAGAACGCTATTCTGAAGCCCCTCACATATATGAGACCCTTGTGTACTAAAGTAGATGGCCAAAAGATCTGTCCAAGTGGCAGGCAAAAACATGGTTGATTAACAGACCAAGGTCGGTGCACGTGGAAGTCAGAAACGTTGTTTAAATCGGCAGGCAGAGGCATCGTCGTAAACAGGCTGAGGTTGGTGCACGTGGAAGTCAGAAACGTGGTTTAAATCGGCAAGCAAAGACATCGTTGGTAAACAGGCCAGGGTCAGTTAATTAACATGGTAGCAGGCAAATGGGAAAATGGCAGTCTGGTAATAATACAGGGAACTAATATTGGATTGATGTATGATAATTCTTGAAGCAATCTCCAATGCACAGGCCAGGCTGGGAGGGACATTGGGGAAAATAATAGCTGGAATCTCTTCTTACTCCTCCTCTACTGCATACATGGCATTTCAATTGGCGTCTTCTTCCAGATTCTGTGGGGGGAATGCTATAGGGAAAGTGTTGCTCGTGAAGTCGACTCACATTATCCGAGCGAATGCTTCCTGGAGCGGGACCTTGTTGGTGAATGAAGGCAGTGACAATATCTTCAATATACTTGAGGTAGGTGACTTGTTGGTTTTGAGTTGCTTTTTGGTAGCAGACAAACAAATTAAAAAGGGCCATGTGAAACAGGTGAAAGGCAACTTTCTTGTACCAGTAACAGGACTTTCTGGTTGATAAATAGGGCTGTAGCATCTGATCGTTTAAATCCACCCCCCCATATACATATTGTAGTTGTGGACACATTCGGGCTTTACAATGGGGCCGCGTCTTCTTTGGATCTCCACCATGGTGTCATTGTGGTGGTAGAGAGGATGTGGACATATTTCTTGTCCCTCCACTTCATGGCCAACACCTCCTCGTTCCTCGTGATTGCCGATGCTCCGTTTTGTAATTTTTTTGTCAACAGATTTTGTGGGAATCCCTTACGTTTTTTTTTTTTTAAGGTACCACAGGCCGGGGTTTTTTTACTGTAAAGATGATGAAAAAGGGGCAGGCTGGTATAATAGTTGTCGACATATAAATGGTATCCTTTTTCAAACAGGGGGTATGCCAGCTCCCAGACAATTTTCCCACTGGTTTCAATATATGTGGGGCAGTCACGGGGCTGGAGCTGGGAGTCTTTGCCTTCGTAGATCCAGAATGTGAAGACATATCCAGTGGCTCGATCGCATAATTTATTTAACTTCAGCCCATACCTAGCTCTCTTGCTTTGTATATACTGCTTGAAGTGCAGTTGGCCAGTGAAATGTATGAGGGACTCGTCCACACAAATTTTTTGGTCTGGGATGAAAACTTCTCTAAATCGCTGGGAAAAGGAATTGATTAGGGGGCGTATCTTGTACAATTTGTCATGGTTGGGATGATCTCGGGGAGGGCACTGTGAATTGTCATTGAAGTGGAGAAAATGCATAATCATGTCGTATCTTGTCCTGGACATGACAGCGGAATATATGGGCATGTGTTGGATGGGGTTGGTGGACCAATATGCATGGGCTTCATTTTTTTTTGTAAGCCCCATATTGAAAGTTAGGCCCAAAAACAATTTAAATTCATCCAATGTGACACATCGCCACTGGAACATGCGGGCGTAGGAAGAATTGGGGTTGGCAGCAATAAATTGGGATGCATACAAACTAGTTTGATCCACCATATTCTGCAGAAAATCTTGTGGGAAAAATAAAGAAAAATAATCGAATTGAGAAAAATTTGTAGTGTCGGGCTGCACACCTGGCTGTGCGGTGAAAGGGGGGATGATAGTGGATCCTGAGTTGGCAGGCAACCATAAGGGGTTTGTCAGGGCATCAGGAAGGTAGGGCTGGGGCTGGGTTCTTCGGGTTGGGCGGGTAATTCCAGTACTTGTAATTTCATTGGCTGTTTACCCTGATCGGGGAAGCGCTGTGTCCTAGGGACACTCGCCTTCCTCGATCCCTGCTCTGCATGCCTTCGGCAGCGCGTGCAGGTGACAGGTGTGACAGGTGATCGGCTGTGACTTTGACACAGCCGATCACGGGGTAAGCACCCGATGAAATTGGCTGTTTACCGTGATCGGGGAAGTGCTGTGTCTGAGGGACACACGCCATCCCCGATCGCGGGCGCGCGCGGGCATGTTATCCTGCTGGATGTCATATGACGTCCAATCAGGATAACGCAACCACTTCCTGGACGTCAATATGCTATTGACCGGGCGGGAAGTGGTTAAGCATGTAGTACCCAAATGGTTGGTGTTTTTGCCACATTTGATGTACCTGAGACACAGTTTGCAGATATCAACAGTGAGATCTGCTGCAGATGTGCTGAAAAAGGCCCAGACAGCTGAGTTTTGGGGAGTGGGCCGGGAGATAACAGCTGAAGAATATGATGGAATAGGGTGGCTGCTCTCTACTCTTTCTTAAAGTCAGCCTCCTTGGGGGTTGTGCCGCTTCACCTTCAGTTTCCTCCTCTGCTCTATCTGGCACCCAAGTTGCAAAAGTGCCCTTATCATCATCATCTCCATCTCCTCCATCTTCATCATTACCACTGGAGACAACTTGGCAATACGCTGCATCTTGGGAAACATGAATGCCAATTTGTTTACCAGTGATCCTCCCTCTCTCTAGGCTCATGTTCTTGTCATCTTCAACCTGAGAACCAACATCTGAATCCAGTAATGGCTGGGCATCATCAAGGCGCAAGTGGCTGATAATGTGGTCAAATAACTCAGCTGACTCCTCAATGGTTGATGTTGGGGCTATGGCAGGAAAATATGTGGACAAGGAGGCATGTTTATCCACTCTGGCAACTGCAGGGGACTGCACACTTGTCTCTGCTTGCGTGACAGAGGATGAGGAGGATGAGTAAGGTTTAGTAAGCCAGTCCACCACCTCCTCTGCATGCTATGGCTGGATAGCACGGGCAAACTCATTAAACAGAGGAAATGATGCCCTGTCTGAGGACTGACCACCATGTACACCTTTGCCTGTGGACAAATTTGTTGCTGGCTCCCTTACAGTGCTAAGGGAATGTCTCCTGCTCCTTGTTATCCTCACAGACATTATTGGGCAGGGGAGGTGCTTATAAGCAAATGTAAAGAAGAAGTTGAAATATGTATGTAGAGTCACTTTAATCAATGTAAAGAGGTGTTTGGTGAACTTTAATTTGAGTACTAACACTACACAGACACACTCCACGGATACACTATAATATATTGCAATATAATGCACAAATGTACAGTGACACACAGAACTATATAGCGTTAAACTGGCAGAAATGCACACAAAAGTAAATGGCGTTAAACTGGCAGTAACACACAGAGAACAATATGGCGTTAAACTGGCAGTAATGCACAAAACTGTATGGCGTTAAACTGGCAGTAACGCACACAGAACTATATGGCGTTAAACTGGCAGTAACGCACACAAAACTATATGGGGTTAAACTGGCAGTAATGCACACAGAAGTAAACGGCGTTAAACTGGCAGTAACGCACACAAAACTATATGGCATTAAACTGGCAGTAACGCACACAGAACTATATGACGTTAAACTGGCAGTAACGCACACAAAACTTTATGGCTTAAACTAGCAGTAACGCACACAGAAGTTAATGGTGTTAAACTGGCAGTAACGCACACAACACTATATGGCGTTAAACTGGCAGTAACGCACACAAAACTATGGCATTAAACTGGCAGTAATGCACACAGAACTATATGGCATTAAACTGGCAGTAACGCACACAGAACTATATGGCGTTAAACTGGAAGTAACGCACACAAAACTGTATGGCGTTAAACTGGCAGAAAGGCACACAAAAGTTAATGGCGTTAAACTGGCAGTAACACACACAGAACTATATGGCGTTAAACTGGCAGTAACACACACAGAACTATATGGCATTAAACTGGCAGTAACTCACACAAAGTATATGGCGTTAAACTAGCAGTAACGCACACAAAGCTATCTGGCATTAAACTGGCAGTAATGCACACAGAACTATATGGCGTTAAGCAGGCAGTAATGCACACAAAACTTTATGGCATTAAACTGGCAGTAATACACACAGAACTTAATGGCATTAAACTGGCAGTAATGCACACAAAACTATATGGCGTTAAACTGGCAGTAACGCACACAAAACTATATGGCATTAAACTGGCAGTAACGCACACAGAACTATATGGCGTTAAACTGGCAGTATCATACACAGAAGTAAATAGCATTAAACTGGCAGTAACGCACAAAACTATATGGTATTAAACTGGCATTAACGCACAAAACTATATGGTGTTAAACTGGCAGTAACGCACACAAAACTATATGGTGTTAAACTGGCAGTAACACATACAGAACGTTATGGCATTAAACTGGCAATAACGCACACAGAACTATATGGCGTTAAACTGGCAGTAACGCACAAAACTATATGGTGATAAACTGGCAGTAACACGCACAGAACTATATGGCGTTAAACTGGCAGTAATGCACGCAAAACTATATGGCATTAAACTGGCAGTAACGCACACAAAACTATATGGCGTTAAACTGGCAGTAACGCACACAAAACTATATGGTGTTAAACTGGCAGTAACAATCACAGAACATTATGTCGTTAAACTGGCAGTAACACACACAGAACTATATGGAGTTAAACTGGCAGTAACGCACACAGAAGTAAATAACATTAAACTGGCAGTAACGCACAAAACTATATGGCATTAAACTGGCAGTAACGCACAAAACTATATGGTGTTAAACTGGCAGTAACGCACACAGAACTATATGGCGATAAACTGGCAGTAATGCACACAAAACTATATGGCGTTAAACTGGCAGGAACACAATCAAATAAACGGTGTTCAACCATCACTTCACTGACCTGAACTGAACTGTCCCTACTCTAGCTATACACTAATATAAAGATTACTGACACAGTCTCACTACACTACAGTGAAACTATCTGAGCTGTCCCTACTCTAGCTGTACACTATGCAAAGCTGAATGATGGTCCTCCTCACTACACTCACACTATCCCTAGACTGACACTAAACTAATATTCTACACTGACAATTGAAGCAAAATAGCACGGTATAGCACACTAACTAACTAATAGAACAGAGCCATATTCTATCTCTCTCCATACCAAAATCACACTGAAAATGGCTGACATTGAAAAAATACTTTTATACTGTGGGGCGGGAATGAGCCATGATGGGATAAAGTTATGATGACAGTGTCCAATCATGACTCTAACAGTGCTCTGTGCCCTGATTGGCTGAAGCTTTAACTGCTTCAGCCAATCAGGGCTTGCAATGCACTGTTCAGCACCGCAATGCATTGTGGTCGATTGGGAGGGTGAACAAATGATTGAACAGCAAAAGTTCGGCCTGAACTTATGTTCAGGCCAAACCGTTCGCCCATCCCTAGTGATGACAATTCCTTTAATGTAGAAAGGAGTTGCCAGCCGTGGGTTTAACATAATTTTTGTCATATTTTTGGCAACTCCTTTCTACACTTATACTTTATATCTTAATAATGAAGCATCATAAAAAAAAACGGAGTCTGACAGGGTCTTACTGGTTAGATTCACCTCACAGTCTCATAGGCATTAAAAGAAAATGGAAACCAATGGTCAACCCTATTAAAAGACCGCAATTTAAAATTGTCTTTGTCTGAAAAATCCATGGTTTGTTATAGGAGAGCCTGTAATATTAAGAGTAAGGTGGCTTTGAGTAAAATCAAGTCTATACCATTAGCTAGCAGCCAGACCCTTACATTTTTTGCACTGAAAGGAATGTTTCAGTGCAGTAAGTCAAAATGTAAAAAAGTGTAACCATGTAAAGTATGGTCAGAAAACTTTTACTACTGAAGGCCAAACATATCACATCAATGCTTTCTAAAACTGCTCCTCAGAATTTGTGGTGTATTGTTTGTCCTGCCCATGTGACCTTTTTTTACATGGGCAGGACTATTATGACCTTGAGAAAGAGGTTTGGGGAACACAGTCGCTTTGTAGAGGATGGAGATGACAAGCACAGTGTCCCCAGGCATTTCCTGGAAAACCATAAAAAATCATCTGTAGGCCTCTAGGTATGGGTTATAGAGTGTGTTTCCGGGAGCTTCCATCTGGTGGAGCAGTTCAAGAGGCTTTTCCAGAGGGTATCAGGACCTGGTTCACCTGCTGATGGCACTCTGGGCAAAAAACTGTAGTTCCAGTGACCACCAGCGGGTGTGTCTCCAAGCAGCCCGCTGATTCCAGAAACCAACTCTACCTGGTCCCAGCTGCTGGGAGGCTATTTAATTACTTTTCCACTAAAACACTTTGCATCATTGTTTTGGCTCCGTCTGCCTTGTTCCCAGTTGTGATATGCTGCTGCCAGACCCTGTTGCCATTTATCCTGATCCTGATCCTGCTCTGCATCCTGTACCCTGCTGCCTCTTTCTGCTCCCCTTGTACCCGGTCCCAGCTCTGGTTCCCTCTTCCCATCTGCTCCCTGCACCTCCAGTTTTCCCTTGCCTTTGTGTGTTCCTCATTTGGTCATTTGTACTTTGTTTTTATAAATAGTTTGTTAGATTTTTTATTCTTTTAGGTTGCTTACTTAGGCATCTTGTCTTTTTGATTCTCATGTATTTTTTATGCTCACTGTTTGCTGATGGGTGGTTGTCTTTTGTTCACTGTAAATAAATCTTGCTTTAATATATATATATATATATATATATATATATATATATATATATATATATATATATATATGGTCTGGTCCCAGTTTCTTTGTGTAGCTACGCAAATCTGGCCATCTCAGCCACAGACTCTTGACAGAGGAATTGTAATGCCCCGTACACATGGTCGGACTTTGTTCGGACATTCCGACAACAAAATCCTAGGATTTTTTCCGACGGATGTTGGCTCAAACTTGTTTTGCTTACACACGGTCGCACAAAGTTGTCGGAATTTCCGATTGACAACCACGCGGTCACGTACACCACGTACGACGAGACTAGAAAAGGCCGGTTCAGAACCAAGCGCGGCACCCTTTGGGCTCCTTTTGCTAATCTCGTGTTAGTAAAAGTTTGGTGAGAGACGATTCGTGCTTTTTCAGACTCGTGGCTTTCAGATCGTTTTCTGCTGTTCAGTTTGTGCTTGTGGGTTTGTATCTGCTCTTCAGTGCGTGCAGTCAGTTCGTATCAGAGTTTTCTGTGTGATCTTGCCTGCTCGTTGCTGTTTTTCAGGTCGCTCTTCACAGGCCTTGCTGTTCTTCAGTGCGTTCTGTTACTTCGTTCTGAGCAGCCGATCGTTTTCTAGCCATGTTTCGTATGCGTACTCCCCGTAGAGTTCGTGCTGTGCGGGGGCTTGGTGTTGGGGTCCTGACCTTGACACAAGTCCAGTCCATGAACAGGGTGGGGAGGAGTTCATGGACCAAGAATTGGTTGCTTCAGCGTCACCAGTTCTCTCATATGCCTTTGCTCCGTGAGATCCGTGAGAATAATCCTGATGATTTCAGGAACTTTCTCAGGATGACGGACCCCGTGTTTCACCGTTTGTTGGCTTTGCTGACCCCTTATATTAGCAGGCAGGATACCTGCATGAGGCAAGCCATCACTGCGGAGCAGAGGTTGGTCGCTACCTTGCGGTATTTGGCCACAGGGAGAAGCCTGCAGGACCTCAAGTTCTCGACAGGCATCTCCCCCCAGGCTCTTCTTTGTGGACATTTACTGCTTGTGTTTGTTTTAGCTGACCCTGACAGAAATGTGTGGAGTGCAGAAAATGTCGTGATTGTGTAACCTTATACAAAGCACTGTTGGCTGTTATTTACTAAATGCAAAGACACTTTTCACTACAAGTGCACTTGCAACTGCACTGAAACTGCACTTGTAGTGCAAAGTGGATTTCCCCTTAGGAAATAACCCCCATTTTCTCATAAAACAACAATTACATCACCCCAAAAGTGTTGTAGCGTGAGACAATAATCCACACATTCTTGATGAACAATCTTTTTAATACCTGCACAATCACATGTGCATTTACCAAAGGTTTTTCTGACAAACCAACATGTTTGTTGTATAACAATTTTTGTGGTGTCATTATCCAAAATCAAAATGTGCATTTTATTGAAAACAGGCCTGTGTAAAACCCACAAGAAAGACACAAATCTTGATCTTACAAAGTTCACATTTGGTAGAACTGGAAGGCAATATCAGACATGAGTATTTAGGAACTGTGTTTGATATAGCGTTCAGATGGGGGGAAATCACCCCCGGAAAAGCCAAATTTTTGGAAATTTCCCAATGTCAACATGTGCTATCTGCCATCACGGGGGATCAAGGGATGTGTTTTGGGGGAGAAAGCCCTTCCTCACCGCTACTTTATAATTGAGGAAGGGGTTGCACCCCCAAAACGCGTCCATTGATCTCCTGTGATGGCAGATAGCACATGTTGACACACTGTGTGCATCCTCCAAATTTGGCTTTGGGAAAAATCACAAAAAGATTTAGCACATTGTAGCACACAAAAGAAGAAAGTGAAAGGGGCTTTAAACTCGCCCCAAAACATCAATGATGTTTTTATATTTTGGAATAACATCATTGATGTTTTGCTTGATGTTTTACAATTGTAAATTACACCCCATGATCTCCCCGATCAGGATCTGGGCACTTTCGGATGTGAAAGGATCTGGATCCACAACCTCACGATCACCTAAAAAGAGAGGAAACCCAAAATAAATTAGGTTTAAAAAAAAATGCTGCAATCCATCTCTTATCTGAGCCTGTGGTCGCAGACACTCACCTGTTGTGGTAACTACTTCCACCACGTCTTCATCCTCCTGCTCATCTTGTGTTGGGGGGATTTCCCCTTCTTCCAGAGGGGGGGGGGCTCTGATCTCCTCGGATGAAGGGTGTCCTCCGAGTCTTTTCTCCCCTATGTAGAACAAAAATGGTATAATTAGCACACAGATATTTAATGTCAGAACTATAAAGATGAAACATTGCTTGGAAGTGGGGTACAATTGTCTATTTTAGCCGAGTTCCAAGATGTAGCTTTTTTAGTGCCCTTTGTCAAGCTGCAATACTTTACCTGTTTGGTAAAAGCTTCACAGATGTAGCCCCCCCCTATAGTATACACTGGGGCACCTGTGTGGCCCCCCTAATAAAAATGGTGTTCTGGGGTCCCACACTAGTGCTCCAGTGTCCAGATGTGAAAACAGCTGCTGAGTGTCCTCTCCTTACACACAATCTAGTTTGCATTTCATTCTAGTAACAAAGCCATCTACACAACCCAATTCTTTGAAGACAAGTATAGGGCGTCAAAATGGTGGCCAAATGCATATGGCCTAAACAATGGTATTTTATCGTCCAAAATAACAATGTGTGATCCGAACGAATAATGTGCCCATGAACATGAAAGTTGCCATTTTAAACTGTACAACAGTTCCTAAAAGCACATGGAGCAGCACGAACGTAATAAACATAAAGAATAGGAACACAGCACAACTACTTACTTTTTTGCAGCAATCTCCGGATCTTTCTGTACTGCTCGTGTTCTCGTAATTTCAGGTCCGACCACCGCTTCCAGAGCTGATCTTTCGATCATCGTACCCCGAATTTCCGGTGCAGACTCCTGACCACTTTCGCCATGATCTTGGCCTTTCTGACATTGGGGTTGGGGTAAGGCCCATACTTTCCATCATAGTCGGCCTTCTTCAGCATGTCCACCATTTCCAACATCTCCCCAAAGGACATATTTGAGTCCTTTAATCTCCTTCTGGATCGGGACGTTTCAGGCTCCAGCCTTTCCTCCTCCTCCTCCTCGTTGCTACAATTAGCACGATCCTGCTGTCTATCCGCCATGTGCTCTTCCCCCACTGCGCCGAACAAAAAGGGGCGGGGAATAGACTAGAAAGAACGTCAGGGGCGGGCGGAGTTATACGCATGCGCAGTGTGTATAAATCGTAACGCGCGCGTCTTACGTACGATCTGTGAGCGGAGGAAGGAGCATCAGAGACGCCGATCGTGCTAACGAAGGTAGGATCTAAACTTGGGCCTATACTGCTTCGAAATGGAAGCCTATATTGTAACAAGATTAGGGGAGTTTGGCCTGACATTAGGCTTTGTCTTGTGTTGTGTCTTACAGAGAAAATGGATGGGTTCAACGACCACAATTTCCTGCCCCTGTTCATAGACAAGTACAGGGAGCTGCCCTGTCTGTGGCAAGTGAGACACCCCCACTATAATCACAAACAGAAGAGGCAGGCAGCGCTGGAGAAACTGCTGGAGTTGGTGAAGCCGGTGGTCCCCACAGCAACCATCCCTTATTTGAAAGCTAAAATTGGTGGCCTGAGGAGCACTTATCTTAGGGAGCGCAAGAAGGTCACAGATTCCCAGAGGTCCGGAGCTGCAGCAGATGACGTTTATGTCCCCAGGCTGTGGTACTATGAGAGACTGCGATTTCTGTCAGACCACACTGAAGTCAGGGAATCCCTCTCCACTCTTCCTTCCACTCTTCCTTCCACCCCAGCTGAGGCTTCCGATGTCCAACCTGGGCCTTCCAGCCAGGAAGAAATGGAGGAGCCCAGCTGGAGTCAGGTATAGCATTCTTCTACAGATTTCTGGTCAATAAATAAATGATGTTTATTAGATGTTATTATTGATCACTAATTGCTGATTAAAAAAAGTGCTTTACATATCAATAGACAGTAGTGGGCACCCAAAATTGGGAAAAGAATGAAAACTGCTGGGCTCAGAAGGATAGTCTGTTATATTTGTTAACATTCAATTTGCAGCAGTCAGGAGGTGAAAATTGTGTGTGATTGATGAATAAAAAATTAAAACTATGTCCCTTTTTCATACACAGGAAGACCTCAGCCAGGAGGAGGCTGTGGAATGTGGCATTCAGGAGGAGGCGGGGATTATTAGTGTCAGCCAGGAGGAGGCGGGGATTAGTGGCAGCCAGGAGGAGGCGGGGCTAAGTGGCAGCCAAGAGAAGCCTGGGACAAGTCGCAGCCTGACTGAGTCTCAGGTCCCTCCCCTGCCATATAAACGAGCCAGGAAGGCCACTCCGAGTCCCGTGCAGGATTCAGCGTACAGGCTGATCCAGGAGGCTTCGGCGTCCCTCCGAGCCTTCCCCAGTCCTGAAGAGGCCTTTGCCTGCATGGCTGCCACAAAATTGCAGGGCATGCAGGAGGGTCAACGCAAGATCTCTGAGGACCTGATTTATAAAGTCCTTCGTAAGGGGGAGAGTGGGGAACTGACACACAAGACGGATGTCATTGAGAGGGACGATCCTCCTCCTCCTCCTCCTCCTGCTGCCACAACTCCACCACCACAGCCAAAGCCTGTAAGGAAGCATGGAAGGAAGACCTGAGAGTGATGACCCTGGGTTCAGTCTGGTCTGACAGAAGATGCAGTCTCTCGTATGACCACAGCCTGGGGACACAGATGTCATCTGCTGCTTTCCGGATTTCTGGGACTTCTGGACCAGACTGCCCTCCCTTATGATATGGACTCCTCAGGCCACCAATTTTGCTTTTAAATAGTTGATGTCTGCCCCAGGGGTCCAAGGCTTCACCCACTTCTGCAGTTTCTCCAGCGTTGCCTCCCTCTTTGTTTATAGTTGTGACCCCTTAATAAAATTTTTTGGGGTAAATTCTACTCTCCTGTGTGTGTTTTCATCCAAAAAGGACAGTTTGTTGGTGACGATTCAGGTACATTTCTAAAGTACAATGTGAAATTAACAAGGGACAACAACACTAAACAATCTCCTACAGATTAAATAGAACAACATATTAGTGGTGTTGTGGGAACTTGTCACCAAAAACACACACAAACATTTTCGGGAATACAAATCAAAATCACCAAAAAAAAAAAAAAAATAAAAAAGAGAAACACAAAAAAAGAATCTACATTAAAGTCCAAAAAAAAAAAAAATTTTTGTTGTCAGATGTGAGAAATCAAAATATATTGAGGGAATCACGATAAATAGTAACGAAATAAGTTTGTGAGAAGTGTGTGTGAATATGAGCAGCAAAACTACTTAATTCTTGTCACATTCTAACGAAGAAGAGAGTGCGCTGTATTAAACCATTTTGAACATTGCAGCGTGACGAAAGTGCTGTATCCATTCCAAACGCTACGTTTACCAGAACGAGCTGTCCCGTGTCGGAATTTCTTCTGAGCATGCGTGGCACTTTTTGCGTCGGAACAGGCCACACACGGTCGGAATTGACGCGATCGGATTTTGTTGTCGGAAAATTTTATCTCCTGCTGTCCAACTTTGTGTGTCGGAAAATCCGATGGAAAATGTCCGATGGCGCCCACACACGGTCGGAATTTCCGACAACACGCTCCGATCGGACATTGTCCATCGGAAAATCCAACCGTGTGTACGGGGCATAATACTTATGATTAAGCATCCCTCAATAGGACTTCTCTGTTTCCTTATACCCATAATCTCAACAAGCACAATGGCTTGGTGATCTTCTCAGATTTCTCCAAAGCACTCAAGTTATGAGTTAAAATGCCAGCCAACCTATCACCCACCAGCTATGTTTACTTTTTCAGTGCACAAGTGAATTAAAATATATAAATAAAAAAAATGTAAACTGCCTGTTAACTAGTGTGTGGAATTCCACACCATAATATTATTGAATACTTACATGCCATTGCATGCATTTGAATAGTTAATATAACAGAATCAACCAAACTGCATTGGCCTTTGCCTATTTTCAGCATGTGCTGCTGAGTCCAATACAATCTTTTAGTAGGTGATACCCTCTGTGGGATTTGAACGCATTGGGTCCTTCAAGGCCTGAGTCTTTCAAGGTAGAAGCACTAACCACTAGCCCATTGGGCTGAGCACAAGCATATATAGAAAATACATTTACTAGTGTATGATGTTTTTAATTATGTACAATAATGTTTTGCAAATGAGCCATTAATATGGAAACAACCATGCTCATGCTGATGTGGCATTGGCTATTAGGAAAAAAATTGAAAAAACGGCACCCCCCCAGTCCATACCAGGCCCTTCGGGTCTGGTATGGATTTTAAGGGGAACTCAACACTGACATTTTTTTAAAAAATTGGCATAGAGTCTCCCCAAAAATCCATACCAGGCCCTTTGGGTCTGGCATAGATTTGAAGGGGAACTCAATGCCAAAAATTTTTTAAAAAATTGTCTTGGGGTTCCTCCTCAAAATCCATACAAGCGCCCCCTCCCCTGGACCATATCAGGCCACATGCCCACATGCCCTCAACATGGGGAGGGTTCTTTGGGGTGCCCCCAAAGCACCTTGTCCCCATATCGATTGGGGACAAGGCCTCTTCCCAACAACCCTGGTCGGTGGTTGTCAGGGTCTGACAACCGGGTCTGTGGGCGGGGGGCTTATCAGAATCTGGAAGCCCCCTTTAACAAGGGGGGCCACAGATCCCATCCCCCCATGTGAATGGGTATCGGGTACATTGGACCCCTACCCATTCACCAAAAAAGTGTCAAAAAATACAAACCACAAGAGACAGTTTTTGACAAATCCTTTATTAAAGAAATACAAATAAAACAAAGTGTCCCGTGATGTACATTCATGATCAATCATGGTGCCCGATGGACCCAAAAAATAGAGAAAATCTAAATGCTCTACCTCGATGGGAGGACTCCCACCATATGTGCTCTGTGCGCTTTGAAAGTTCTTTTATAGGCAAGGGCGGGGCCACCCAGGTATGTCACCTGGTGGCCCCATCCCCTCTGATGTTACGTGACATCATGTGCCATCAGAAGGGGGTGGGGTCACCTGGTTATGTCACTGGGTGGCCCCACCCTTGCCAATATAACACCTGTCAAAGCGAAGAGACAGCAGTCGGCAGGAGCCCGCCCATCAACTTAGAGCATTTTTTTCTGTTTTTCAGGTCCGTCTGGCGCTGTGATTGACAATGGATGTACATCATGGCCACTTTTTAAATTTTTTATTTTTTTAATAAAGAATTTGTCAAAAACTGTCTCTTGTGGTTTGTATATTTTGACACATTTTTAGTGAATGGGTAGAGGTACAATGTACCTGATACCCATTCACATGGGGGGGATTTGGGGGCAGACCCTGACAACCACCGACCAGGGTTGTCGGGAAGAGGCCCTTGTCCCCATCAACATGGGGACAAGGTGCTTTGGGGGCACCTCAAAGCACCCTCCCCATGTTGAGGGCATGTGGCCTGGTATGGTTCAGGAGGTGGGGCGTTCGTTTATCCTCCCCATCCTGACCTGCCAAGCTACATGCTCGGATAAGGGTCTGGTATGGATTTTGGGGGGACCCCATCCCTATTTTTTTTTACATTTTGGCATGGAGCTCCCCTTTAAATCTATGCCAGACCCAAAGGGCCTGGTATCGATTTTGAGGGGGACCCCATGCCAAATTTTGTTTTGAAAATTGTTTTTGGGGTATTTGTTTCTTAATTTGGTGCTTAGAGAGAATTCACATTTAGTTGATATATTTCATGGTTTACCTAGTCCACAAAAGAATTAATAGAGCCCTGAAATTCGGCATTGGAGCAGGGATTTTTTTTTTGGGAGGGGTTTCTTCCCCCTCCTCCCATACACTTTCTACACAAGGACTTGCATGTGTGCACAACCAAATACTTTTGTATGGAACTAGATTTCATACAGAATTGAAGGGGTATGAATAGTTTGCACTTAGAAAATATGTATTTATAGTCTGCAAAAGTCAAACAAAGCAAAAAAAATGTACTTTTTAGTTCAACATTAGTATAAACATTTGGTACATTAATGTACTTGGGCCAACAAACATAAAAGGCATGGAAATGATGCTGCAGCATTTGACAATATAGATAGAAGGGCTCTGCTCAAAAGTGCTTACAATCTACAAGGGACGGACAGAAGAAAATTAGAAACATTAAAAAATCACATTAGAAAAGCAGGGATACAAATCACTTTGCAGGCTCTTCAGCGGCGGTGGCCATTGATTTTAATGGCAGGGGTGGTGAAGGAACAGTGTATACACTGCTCCCGCACCGCTCAAAAGGTGCTGCTTACAGAACTTTTTGTAACGTCCTGCAAGCGCACCGCTACAGTGTGAAAGCACTCGGGGTTTCACACTGGGGCTGCAGGGAAGGCGTTTTTCAGGTGCTTTACAGGTGCTATTTTTAGCCCTTTAGTGCCTGAAAAATGCCTCAGTGTGAAAGTAGCCTAACCTTTTTGATAATCAAAAGTTCTCGCCCCAAACCCCCAAAAAGTTACATGGCAGGGATACTAATTAAGCTTATAACAACCATGACAAACCTTTGTGGTGTTCAGAAGTCCTTACCCCAAACCCCTAAAAAGTTAAATGGCAGGATTATCATAAGCAAAACAGACAAAATTAATACAAAAGCCAAAAAGGCAGCGCACAAACTACATTGACACACACAGCAAGAATGAATTAGCAGGAACCTTCCTTTTCATATAAACCATTACATAGCAGTTGTAAGCCTAACATGAGAGATTTAGAAGCAATCACCAAACCACACCCTTAGTGGGGTGTGAGTCGGGAATTATGTACACCCCCAAAAAAACACAAACAATGTATTTATTTGTAACCCAATATAGACTCTGCAAAGAAATATTCAGGCCTGTTCTTAGGCCAAACACCCACCACAAATGCAGGCCTTTAAATAACCTAGCAAAGTTTGCTAGCACACCCACCTAGACCCACCCAGTAAAGGACACACCCACCAATGTAATTGATTCTGTCTCTCCATTTTTGCCTCAAGTGCTCACACCTGTTCATCAGGAATAGACACTCTTTGCAAATGAAAGAATGCATCAGCATAGATATCTGTGCAGGCTAAACCTCAAAACAACAAATGTCCAAGGCTCTGGCACTGATCAGTGATCCCAAAAATCTCCAAATTAAACTTGTACGTTGTTGGGCATGTGGAGGGTACAAAACAGGAAATGACAACTTTGTGAGGGCTGCTTGGCACAAATCAGTGACAAAGCACATTCATCATTCATCATCAGCATACAACATTAAAATATATGCGCAGCCGACCGTATCGGCCTGGGAGGCACAGATTGAAGCAGTTATACCTATGTACAGAATCACATATATCAATCGAGGTTGTCCATGGAAATTTGAGAAAGTGTGGACACCTTGGCTCTCATCTTAGAGGGCCACGGTGGATTCATGTATTATGTGGGGGGGAGGGAGGGGTAATCCCCGGATACATGAGGTACTTTTCTCTGTGATCATTTTGTCTAGAACGTTGACATGTACTGATGTTTCACCTCCTGCACATGTATGACACTGCTATGCGATTGCTCATGCTTATCTGTCATGTAATGCTCTGAATTATGTCAAGAGGTATTATGTAACCTTCTTCCTTGTGATACAATAAAGCACACCTGTTTGTTAAAAAAAAAAAAAAATATATGCGCAGGATCACACCAGACTTATACATCCATCTGGAAAAAAAACACCATAGTTCTAGATTTGGTGCAAACCCACACTTGCTTGATTTATAATGTTATTTCTTGGGGTTCCATTATGTGAAACCCATCAAAAATGTAATCACTGGTGAAAAAGAAACTTTAACACCACAACAAAGAAAGAACATACAAACCTCAGGTAGCGGGATTGGGATTCAAACCAAAAACCCTTAGTGCTGCTAGGTAGAAGTGCTAACCAGCTAGCCACTGTGCTACCACATGTATGTAGGCTGCATCTCTGTGGTGTGAAACAGTCCTAAGTCCCAGGGGTGCAAGAAGTTAATCAATGCAGATGTACTGTGGAAGGCCGGAGAGCCATTGAACAACCTGTTTCTGGCATATGCCATCTGTTTTGAAGGCTGGTTATGGCTGATTACTGTCAGCATGCTGAGAAATAAACAGCTCTCATGTTGTGGGTTTAGGCTTGGTAAGAGGCAGCAATTAGTGCTGGTGCGGAAATGTTAAGGCTGATTATAGTCCTTGCCCATGGAAAACATATAATACGATTTGCAATGATGGTGGAACCCTCCTACACATAAATACTACATTAGACATAATTTATGTAAGGACCTGAGTCAGAAGCTATGTTTAACAACATAGGAAGAACAGACAACTTCTCTACAGGAAGTGGCATGTTTGTGATTCAAACCAAGAAACTCAGTGCTGCTAAGCAGAAGCGCTAACCTGTTAGCCACTAGCCTGCCACATGTGGAACACTCCTATACAAAAATATACATAAATACTGCATTTCTTTGGACATAGAGGTGGTGGAATTATATTAGTCAGGAGTTATTCTTCTTGATTTATTCTGTGATATTTGGTGGTGTGAGAGTGTAGACTAGTGATATTACCCTCTTAATTTTTGGAAATGACATTTTTATTTCTGATGTTGGCACACATATCATATTGCTCAAATTGTAATCATTTGGAAATACTAAACAACACACACAATTGTGAATCATTTTAAATTTGCATTAGCAATGGTATTGTTTGTGGTTTGTAAAGACACCTGTGTGAGTTTGGGTAAAGATTTTTGTGAGATGCACAGCAACAAGTGAGAGAGACAGAGAAAAATATATTTTACCAAAACATGAAAACACTCCTAATTCTAGCATTCCTAAAAACAAAATAGATGAAGAAGAAGCAACATTGTTGCAAGGACAATTTATTTGAGAGAAAGATATAGTTCATCTCAAAATGAAAAGTATTTATTTGGGGAAGTTACAATTGTACCATTATAATCAATGACCGAAACTTGCATTGCGCTACATAACTCTAATTTTCACGCTCAAAAATGCTTTTTAGCCCAGCGCTTACTTTGGTATTTACTATAGCTCTTGGTAAAAAAGGCATGGGAGTTAAAATTAGAGAAGTTTGCATGTCTAAGCATGCTCAGCTGTGCTGACACATAGTTGTAAAGAGAGGGGGAATTTATCTCTTCTTAGACTTTTAAAGATATTTCAGTGTATACAGTTGCGCTCATACATTTACATACCCTGGCAGAATTTATGATTTTTCAGAGAATATGAATGATAACACGAAAACATTTCTTTCACTCATGGTTAGTGTTTGGCTAAAGCCCTTTATTATCAATCAACTGTGCTTACTATTTTTTAAATCATAATGGCAACAGAAACTACCCAAATGACCTTGATCAAAAGTTTACTTACCCTGGTGATTTTAGCCTGATAATATGCACTCAAGTTGACACAAAGGGGTTTGAATGGCTATTAAAGGTAACCATCCTCACCTGTGATGTGTTTGCTTGTAATTAGTGTGTGTGTATAAAAGGTCTATGAGTTTCTGGACTCCTGACAAACCCTTGCATCTTTCATCCAGTGCTGCACTGACGTTTCTGGATTCTGAGTAGGGATGAGCCCGATGTTCGAGTTGAACATAAGTTCAACTCGAACATCGGGTGCTTGCCTGCTCGCCGAATAGCGAACAATTTGGGGTGTTCGCGGCAAATTTGAAAGCCGTGGAACACCCTTTAAAAGTCTATGGGAGAAATCAAAAGTGCTAATTTTAAAGTCTTATATGCATGGTATTGTCATAAAAAGTGTTTGGGGACCTGGGTCCTGCCCCAGGGGACATGTATCAATGCAAAAAAAGTTTTAAAAACTGTCTTTTCTTGGGAGCAGTGATTTTAATAATGCTTAAAGTGAAACAATAAAAGTGAAATATTCCTTTAAATTTCATAATTGGGGGTGTCTATAGTATGCCTGTAAAGTGGCGCATGTTTCCCGTATTTACAACAGTCCCTGCACAAAATGAAATTTCTAAAGGAAAAAAGTAATTTAAAAGTACTCGCGGCTATAATGAATTGTCAGTTCCGGCAATACACATAAAAGTAATTGAAAAAAACGGCATGGGATTCCCTCACAGTCCATTACTAGGCCTTTCGGGTCTGGTATGAATATTAAGGGGAACCCCAAACTAAAATTTTAAAAAAATTGCGCGGGGGACTCCCAAATTTCATACCAGACCTGGTCTGGTATGGATATTAAGGGGAACCCCACCCCAAAATTTAAAAAAAAATGGCGTGGGGGTTCCCCAAAAAATCCATACAAGATCCTTATCCGAGCATGCAACCTGGCAGGCCACAGGAAAAGATTGGGGATGAGAGAGCGCCCCCCCTCCTGAACTGTGCCAGGCCACATGTCCTCAACAGGGGGAGGGTGCTTTGGGGTAGCCCCCAAAGTACCTTGTCCCCATGTTGATGGGGACAAGGGCCTCATCCCCAAAACCCTTGCCCAGTGGTTGTGGGGGTCTGCGGGTGGGGAGCTTATCGGAATCTGGAAGCCCCCTTTAACAAGGGGACCCCCAGATCCTGGCCTCCCCCCTGTGTGAAATAGTAACGGGTGCAAATGTACCCCTACCATTTCACAAAAAAGTGTCAAAATGGTAAAAATGACAAGACACAGCTTGGGACAAGTCTTTTATTAAAAAATAAAAAATAAAAATGTCCCACAAAGTCCATTCATCTTCTTCTCTTGCTCTGCTGAATGGACCTAAAAAAAAAACCTGCATGCCACCACCGATCTGCCTCCATGGAAGGCACCCGCCGTTATGACCATCCTCTCAGGTGACAGTTCTTTTATAACTGAGGGCGGGGCCACACAGTGACATCCCTGGGTGACCCCGTCCCCCTCTGATGCACGGGGACACCCTATGACTTCCCGTAGTGTCAGAGAGGGGCGGTTATAAAAGAACTATCACCTGCGAAGACGCGTCATATGGCGGGAACCTCCCATGGAGGTGGGTCGGTCTTGGCTTTTTTTTCCTTTTTTGAGTCCATCGGAGTAAGAGAAGAAGAAGATGAATAGACTTCGTGGGACATTTTTATTTATTTTTTTGTCATTTTTACCATTTAACACTTTTTTGTGAAATGGTAGGGGTACCTTTGTACCCCGTTACCATTTCACACAGGGGGAGGCCAGGATCTGGGGGTCCCCTTGTTAAAGGAGGGTTCTAAATTCTGATAAGCCCCCGCCCGCAGACCCCCACAACCACCGGGCAGGGGTTGTGGGGATGAGGCCCTTCTCCCCATCAACATGGGGACAAGGTGCTTTGAAGGGCTAACCCAAAGCACCCTCCCCATGTTGAGGGCATGTGGCCTGGTACAGTTTAAGAGGGGGTGCTCTCTCTTCCCCCCCCTCTTTTCCTGCAACCTGCAAGGTTGCGTGCTCACATAAGAGTCTGGTATGGATTTTTGGGGGACCCCCACGCCATTTTTATAAATTTTAGCGTGGTGTTCTCCTTAAAACCTTCAGGTCTGGTATGGTTTTTGAGGGGACCCCATGCCATTTTTTTTAATTTTGGCATGGAGTTCCCCTTAATATCCTGAAGGGCCTGGTATGGAATTTGGGGGGACCCCCACGCAATTTTTTAAAAAATTTGGTTTGGGGTTCCCCTTTGGTTCAGAGTTCCCCATGCCATTTTTTTCAATGACTTTTATGTGTATTGCCGGGACCGACAATTCAATATAATCGCAAGTACTTTCAATTTACTTTTTTCCTTTAGAGATGTCATTTTGTGCAGGGACTGTTGTAAATACGGGAAACATGCGCCATTTTACAGGCATACTATAGACACCCCCAGGTATGAAATTTAAAGGAATATTTCACTTTTATTGTTTCACTTTAAGCATTATTAAAATCACTGCTCCCGAAAAAACAGACGTTTTTAAAACTTTTTTTTGCATTGATACATGTCCCCTGGGGCAGGACCCAGGTCCCCAAACACTTTTTATGACAATAACTTGCATATAAGCCTTTAAAATTAGCACTTTTGATTATTTATGTTCGTGTCCCATAGACTTTAATGGTGTTTGCGTGTTCAAACAAATTCTTTGCCTGTTCGCATGTTCTGCAAACCGAACTGGGGGGTGTTCGGCTTATCCCTAATTTGGAGTCATGGGGAAAGCATAAGAATTGTGAAAGGATCTGTGGAAAAAGGTAGTTGAACTGTATAAAACAGGAAATAAAAAGATATCCAAGGAATTGAGAATGCCAATCAGAGTGTTCCAACTCTAATTAAGAAGTTGAAAATGAGGGGTTCTGTTGAAACCAAACGACGGTCAGATAGACCAAGTAAAATTCCAGGCACAACTGCCAAGAAAATTGTTCTGATGCAAAGAAAAACCCACAAATAACTTCACCTGAAATACAGGACTCTCTGAAAACATGTGGTGTGGCTGTTTCAAGATGCACAATACGGAGGCACTTAAAGAAAGATGGGCTGCATGGTCGAGCCGCCAGAAGAAAGCCATTACTACACAAATGCCTCAAAGTATCCCACTTACAATATGCCAAACAGCACAGAGACAAGCCTCAAACCTTCTGGCACAAAGTCATTTGGAGTGATGAGACCAAAATTTTGCTTTTGGCCACAAACATAAAAGCTACATTTGGAGAGGCGTCAACAAGGCCTATGATTAAAGGTACACAATTCCTACTGTGAAACATTGAGGTGGATTGCTGATGTTTTGGGCATGTGTGAGCTACAAAGGAACAGGAAAATTGGTCAAAATTGATGGCAAGATGAATGCAGTATGTTATCAAGGATAGGAGGAACATTTGCATTCATCAGCCAGGAAGCTGCGCATGGGACGTACTTGGACATTCCAATATGACAATGATCCAAAACACAAGGCCAAGTTGACCTGTTATTGGCTACAGCAAAATAAAGCAAAGGTTCTGGAGTGGCCATCTCAGTCTCCTGATCTCAATATCATTGAGCCACTCTGGGGAGATCTCAAACGTGCAGTTCATGCAAGACAACCCAAGAAATTACAGGAATTAGAGGCTTTTTGCCAAGAGGAATGGGCAGCTTTACCATCTGAGAAGATAAAGAGCCTCATCCACAAATACCACAAACTTCAAGCTGTCATTGATGTTAAAGGGGGCAAAACTGGGCTATGTAAACTTTTGATCAGGGTCATTTGGGTAGTTGCCATTATGATTTAAAAAGAGTAAACACAGTTGATTGATAATAAATGGCTTCAGCCAAACACTAACCATGAGTGAAAGAAAAGTTTTTTTTTATCATTCATATTCTCTGAAAAATGGCCAAGAAATCATAAATTCTGCCAGGGTATGTAAACTTATGAGCACAACTGTATATCACTTTTTAAAGCAGTTTAAAAGCAGATTATCCTTAAACAATATACCACATATTTAATAACCATTTAGGCAATTGTATCATGCTCTAAACATTATTTCCATGTGCAATACTCCAGGTCCTAGCAAGAGTTATGCCGTGTACACACAATCAGAATTTGGGCCCGCAAAAGACTGATGAGAGTTTTTTGTCAGAAAATGCAACCATGTGTATGCTCCATCGGACTTTTGCCGGCCGAATTCCAGCCAGCAAAAAAATTAGAGCCTGCTCTCAATTTTTCGGTCGGGAAAAGTTCCTATCCGAAAATGCGATCGTCTGTGGCTATTCCGACGCGCAAAATTTCTACACATGCTCGGAAACAATTTGACGCATGCTCGGAAGCATTGAACTTTATTTTCTCAGCTCGTCGTAGTGTTGTACCTCACCGCATTCTTGACGGTCGTAAGTTCAGTGAACTTCTGCGTGACCGTGTGTATGCAAGGCAAATTTGAGTCTAATCCCGTCGGAAAAGCCATCATATCTTTTTCCAACAAGAAATCCACTCGTGTGTACTCAGCATAAGGCTACTTTCACACTGAGGCACTTTACAGGCACTACAGCGCTAAAAATAGCGTATACATAGTGCCTATAAAGAGCCTCACCTGTGTCTCCAGTGTGAAAGCCCTCGGCCTTTCACACTGGAGCGGTGCGCTTGCAGGACGGTCAAAAAAGTCCTGCAAGCTGCATCTTTGCAGCGCTGTAGGAGTGGTGTATACACCGCTCCAAAAGCGCCCCTGCCCACTGAAAACAATGGGGCAGCGAAGCTAAAACGCTGGCAAAGTGCCACTGCAGCGGCACTTTGCAGGCGGTATTAACCCATTTTCGGCCACTAGCGGAAATTCCGCTCATGTGTATGTGACATTAGGGTTTGGACAGTATCTGTTGTCTGGGAGCTATAGTGAATTAGATTTTGGGAGTATTTTTCCAGAGAGCTATAGTGAATTACATTTGAGAGCTAATTAGCTTGGTTTTGGCTATTTTGAGAGTATATTTTCTCCCATTCTCATATTAGCGCTATAGTAAATAAACCCCACGGTGTCTTATCTTCCAAATAATTGGGAATATTCTTATGTTTTTTATATAGGTATATAGAGAAATGTATATACCATTTTAGTCTTTAGTTTTTTTGTTTTAGGTGGACCTTTATGGTCAGTTTACAGGTATGGCATAGTAAGTACAATTTACACAGTTCATTTATGGAGCATACTGTATCTTTTATTTTCATTTGTTATACCTACAGTAAGTACTGCTTTAGATAGGATGTGTTGGCTATATGTGGTATTGAAACTTTATTGTATATTTGAGATTTGTTAGGGGCATGAATACCGTTGAGCCTTGTGGTCAACTGGGTAAATACCAATCACCATCCACTTTCTATCAGATCTGAGGAAGGAGCACACATGCTCTGTAATGCATAGTCACATCACACCGCCCCATCCCTGTATTGAAGTCACTTCAGCCAACATGTTGGTGCTTTAAGCTGTTTGCGGATCTTCCGAATTCCATGTTGGGTGACTCCAGCTCTGATTTTTATCTAGTGCCCAAGGTCTGTCCACCAAGTGGGACCTGTAGTGTTGGGTGTACAATGGTGCATTTTATGATGAGCAAGAACATCTTTTTTTAATGCTGTGAGTTGTTATATTTTGTGCTGAATAAAAAGGATTGTTTTTACTACACTTAGATGGTGCTTTCTTTTCCTTCCTTTATGCTTCATTTTGCAGAGATTGCTTCTTTCTCCTGGGTATAGCTGTCCCAAGTGTTGGAGACCATCCTGTCCATCATCCAGGTGGGTTAATAGGTTGTGAACATAGGGCTGTATGCTGATAATATGCTTCTTCACCTGAAAGATTGCAGACCCTCCCTCCTATCTATACTACAAATCATAGGGGAATTTGGGGAATACTCCAGCCTAAAAATCAACTGGAACAAAACCCTAATTTTTTCTTTAGACAGTTTTCTGCCACTTGGATAACAGGTATCTAACCCACTTGCTAGAGTTAATTGCATTATCTAGGGTACGCACCACCAGTACACCTGCCGATTATGTGTTATTCAATATACAACCTCTCTACGCTTTCCTTAAGTGGATGTAAACCCACTCTCACTATTTCAAAATTACTTCCATAGTGCTGATCTATAAGGATATACATGCCTCCTGCATGTATCCTTACCTGTCAAATATCTCTCCTTTAGCTGTTTGGAGCCCTGCAATACTCCAGATTCTTTGGGCAGGTCTGTTGTTCAGGCCTCGGTGGGTGGAGTTGTGATGTCAGTAGACTTCCCACCCACTTCTACACTCCCCTTGGCCAGGCATCTATATTTCTTACACTGAAATTCTGCTGGTCTCGTGGATTATGCCCCATAATCACTAACATCCAGTCAAAACCCAGGAAAGTCACCACATGACTTTAGCATGACCAATCATGCTGAAGTGTGGAGCAGCCAATCCTGGGAGAGCTGTAGAAGAAAGGAGGGGGTTGTGAAGTACACAGAATGCCTCTCTCACACTAGTGCATGAGATAAGAAAATGATCTGTCACTCACAGCAAGGGGGTAGAAACAGACAGCTATTTTTCTGTGTGTCTGTTTTTATCTTACTGAAGAAAGATAAGAGGATTGCTCAGAGCTGGATTACCTCTTCATGGCAAGATTGGCCACAGATGAAATGACATCTTCTGCTGTAACAGATATGAGTCTTAATTAAAACATTTTTTGGGGGTATACATCCACTTTAAATAAAAAACTCAGACATGAGCCAAAATTTCTCTAGGGGTCATGGGGAGAATTGATTTGATTAACCACTTCCCCTCTCACACCTGTTCACCCCCAATGGACCAGACCAATTTTTACATTTATGCTATGGACCTGTTTATTTGGCAACAACTTTGTCATTGCTGATAGTAATACATATTTATTTATTTAAGGACAAACAAAGCTTTCTTTTCCTAAAATTATCTTGCAACAGTGATTTTGTTTCGTAATCCTTAGACAATAAAATGCAACAAAACTAAGCAAACACACTTTTTCTTTTTTCTTTTTTTTTTTAGAAGTGTTAATATAAAAAATAAAAAGTGTTACTGCCTATAAAATGTGTGAATTTTAATTGATTAATTGTCCTGTTTAAAATTACAAAACTTCGCAAAGTTATTTTCAAATTTTCAAATAAAATAAAGTTTTTTTTATTTTTCAAAAAAATAGTATTATTGTTAATAAAATTGAAGCAAACAAAAGATCAGCAGGAAAAAAATAGTTTAATAATAGCTGAAGAGAGAAGTAACCTAAAGGGTTAATTGGGGCTGATTAGAGTAAACAAGGGGAGGAAACAAGCAGAAACAAGGAAACAAGGTAACAAGTAAACAAGCAGAGGAACATGTTATTAAAAAAAAAAAAAAAAAACTTTTTTTACTTGTCAGGTTGCTTTAATTTGCATCATCTACAGATCTAAGTTTATACCTTTGATCTGCAGATGAATGAACAAAAAGATACAAATGTAACAACATGTTACATTGTATCTTTGTATAATCTCGATTTGAACCGTGTTGTTTATAAACACTGCTTTAGACTGCTTTTTGACAGCTAGAGCTGCCATCTTCTTTGCTGAATATATTGTAATGCCAGCATTACAAAATACTCAGAGAAGAAGTCGGTATACTGGGAAGGGTGTTGTCCCAGAAGTAGGGCAGAGAGACTAGATGTGCTGCACATACTGTGTATAATAATGATGTTCATTGGTTTGCCACAAGGTTAGAAAAATGGGGTGTTGAATCATTAATTAGTACCATCATCCTTTGAATGAATAGAACAATGTTGGGTTGAAAGAGCAGACAATAAGGACCTCTCCAATTGGATCCAATTTCTTTCAAAATTAATAGGACTATTACGGTACCAAAGGGGTATAGACGAGAGTATTAAAAAATTGTATAGTTTATTCAAAATGGGGATAAAAAGTCCTACAGAGGACACAATATGAACAATAACAACATAACACAATCATACAATAATTGTTACAGCAATATTGACAATCGAATTATATAAATAGTGCCTCAACAGACAAATAGAGGCAGGTTATGTGGTACTTGCAGACGTGACCTCTACAGTTTCGCGGTTAAAAGCCGCTTCTTCAGGAGGCGTCTTTTTAGTACATACTCTACAAGATAGCAAAACATAAAAATATCAACATTGCAATATATGAAAAAGGAAAAAACATATACAAGAAAATACATTTATTTTGGAGAAGATAATCGTTATTAAGTGTTGCAACCTACACCCAACAAGGGGTTTGGAGCGATACTGTGAGACGCCCACAAAAGGGCGATCCCCCGAGGGCGGGCCAGGGGGGCACTAAGATGGTACTAATATAAAAAAATATAAAAAAATGTAATGTAAGCACATGGGGTTCTATTGAATAAAAGAAACACCCAGGTGCATGAAGTTGTGGTAAAAGGTGGTGAACAAGGGGATGGAAGGAGGGGAGAAAAAGAAAGAGGGAGGGAAAAAAAGGGGAGGAAAAAGGGAAAGGGGGGGAGAGGGAACAGGGAGGAAAAAAGAACAGAAAGAAAGAAGGAAAGAAGGAAAAAACGTGGAAAAAAGAAAAAAGGGGGGAAAAAAAAGAAAAGGGAAAGAGGGGAGGAGAGAGCATGGGGAGGGGAGGGGAAGGAAGGGGAGAAGGGAAGAAAGGGAAAGGGGATGGAAAAGAGGGGGGAAAAAAGGGGGGGAGGGGGGAGGGAAAGGGGAGGAAAAGAGGGGGGGACAGAGAAAGGGGGAAGAAAGAGAAGGGAGGGATGGGGAAAAGAGGAGAAGGGGGGGGGAAAGAGGGGGGGGGAAGGGGGGAGGGGAAGAAGGAAAAGAGGAGAGGAGGGGGGAATAAAAGAAGGGGAGAGAAAGGAGGGATAGGAAGGGAAGGGGGGTCCATCACCTGACCAGTATGGTAAAAGAACAAATAAAGATGTTTAGAAGAGCGGGGGTTAATATCAAAAGATATACCCACCGTTACTATGAAGTTAAAACCATTTGCAAATTTTATGGCAAATTCACACCCAGGGAATATGAATGGTAAAAAGACAATGCACTAGAGGGACCGGGCAGCCAAAACATACAGGATCCCTGAGAATAAAGAGAGGTTTGAGTTGTGTCAGGTTTACTGCACTTCTCTGCCGTAGAAAGAAAGGCTACTTTCAGGCAGAGGAGAGAGGGAATATAACGCCACATAGTGTCATAGAATCCCCCCCTCCCCATACACAGGATACATGATGGGTACTTACAATTAGGAAGCTGGCGTGGATGGACTTTTGGGTGTGTGCCTCTTTGGCAGACAGCTGAATCTTCTGCCTTAAATGCCCCCAACCCGGAAGTTCAATGGCGCTGAGGACAACAGCTGACCGTCTCTTCTGGGTCCTATCCCCCACTGCTGCGCAGGCGCAAGAAAACTCCGCGCAGGCGCACAGCTCCATATTGATCAACGCCGCAGCGTTAAATTAGGAGAAGCAGTAGCTGGGCTCCGTGGAGCCCCTCCCACTGCCGGAGGATAGCAAGCCCGCCGTCTGGGGGAGAATTAACTCCTCACATCACTCCACACAGGGGGCGAGTGCAAACTAAAGATACAGATTGAATAGCAGTGTAAGCCATGTATGAATCACGGATGAGGGTGCCAAATCACCGGCAACGGGAACAACTTGGCCCATGGCCAGGGATGTGCACCACTCAGTCCCATACAAAGTATATAAAAAACACAGTACACATGACAATAATTACAGAGCATGTTTTACAAAAATGCTTATGGTAAATCAAAACAACAAGAAGGATATTTACAACCATAAAATGACTGTAAGTAGGCAGTCCATTTGCTAACAGTCAAAGGGAAAAAAAAAAACCTAATTGTACAGAAAGAGGGGGGAAGGAGGAAAAGCTAGAACATAGTTAATATAAGTACATATCAAGGGGGTCAAATATAAAGGCAAAGATTTGTAGTGCTATAAATGTAGTCCAATTTCAAAACGGGCTTGGAGAGGAACGTCAGGGACCAGTAAATGAATTATTCAAGAAAATACTTGTAGGAATGTGCCTCATTAATACCAGGTGGAGTGAGAGTGTTAAGTCGCTCAATCCAGAGTGATTCACGCTTCAATTTTTGACGATCCCAGTTGCCCCCTCTAGGGTCCTCTGGGACAACTTCTAAAATGATAAACCTGATAAGGTCAAAGTTGAAGCGGTGGTAAATGCCTATATGGAGACCCACCGTAGTCAACTTGCCGTTGGTGGAGGCGTATAAATGGTCACCTAGTCTCTGACGCAGCTCTCTATTCATCTTTCCTACATAAAAGGCACTGCAGGCGCATGTCATAAGATAGATGACACCACGAGTGCCACAATTGGCTGAGTGCTTTGGAAAAAACATCTCGCCGTTTGGGAGTAGAAATTGATGTCCTTCTTGAATCCAGGGGCAGTGTGGGCAATTGCCACACTTAAAAGTGCCCCTGGGTTCTTTGGGGCCAGATAAGGGGACTTTGTAATGACTATGTGTGAGCCTGTCCCTCAAGGAGGTGGCCCTTTTAAAGACAAATCCGGAGTTGGTTTGATGTATTTTCGCAGTATATGGTGATCTGTCAGGATATGCCAGTGGCTAGATAGTATTTGGCATAGCTGGTGGTGGTGAGTGGAGAATTTAGTGATGATATTAAAACAGTAAACAGTAATGTTTGTCGATCTGCAGCTGAGGCCTTGTTGAACGCTTTCCTCAAAGTGGTACGATTATAGCCTCTAGCCAAAAGTCGTGTACGTAACGCGTTTGCTTGTCTATGAAAGTCACCGTCCTCTGTGCAGTTCCTTCTTAGCCTCAAATATTGAGCATAAGGGATACTGCGAATCAGAGGACGGGGATGTGAGCTGGAGGCATGCAATAGCATGTTGCCCGCAGTAGGTTTGCGGTATAGGTCTGTTGTTAACTGTCCAGCAGGATTTTTAATGATCTGTATATCTAGAAAAGAGATGCTCTGAGTATTATATGTAAACGTGAAGTGGAGGTTGAAGTGGTTAGTATTTAACCTTTCAAAAAAGGCTTTTAAATATTGCTCTGTGCCCGTCCAAATGACCAATAGGTCATCAATAAATCTGAACCAACCCAACACATGGTTTAAAAAAGGTTCCATGAGATCATCACCAAAAACCGCCCGTTCCCAGCCACCTAAAAATAAATTGGCGTAATAAGGGGCACACGACGTGCCCATTGCAACGCCTTGGGTTTGAAGATATAATTGATCCATAAACAAAAAATAGTTTTTGGTTAGAATGAATTCTAAAAGTTTCAGAATAAAGATATTAGTAGGCCAGGTATGGTGATCCTGTTCCATGAGGAAGGAGCCAACCATCCGGACGCCCTGCTCGTGGGGGATGCTTGAGTACAACGCCTCAACATCAACAGCCACGAGGAGGGCGTCCGGAGGGACTTGGACTCCCTCAATGTGTTTTAAGAGATCAGTAGTGTCCTTGATATAAGATGGTAATCTCAAAACATGGGGTAATAGAAAGGTATCGACCAGTTTGCTCGCATTCTCTGTTAATGAACCTTTGCCTGAAACAATAGGACGACCAGGAGGTACAGCAATATTCTTGTGAGTTTTGGGTAACGCATAAAACATCAAAGTTCGCGGGAATTGTACATTGATGAATTTATAGGTATCTTCATCGATGAGGCCCTCTAAGAAGGCCCCTCCGATGAGTCCCCTAAATTCATCAATGGTTTGTTGGATGAAAGTGTTTTCAATGGGTACGTACCAGTTAGGGTTGGAAAGAATCTTGAGACACATAGTTTGGTATTGGTGATGAGTCATCAGCACCAAATTGCCACCCTTGTCGGATTGCTTAATGACAAGGTCAGTGTTTTTTTGTAGTTTGGTAACTGCCCGGAACTGTTGCGGGGTTAAATTGAGAGGTAGTGTTTGCCATTGCTCTTTTTTGAGGGACAGAATACATTCGTGTAAAAAGGCCCAGATGGATGGGCAAGTCATTAAGTCAGGAAAGGCTCTAGATTTCAATTTTAGACTGGGCTTGGGGTTGGGGTGTCGAGGGTTAGGGGAGATATCTATTTGGCTACCGGGGAGGGAGTCAAGAGTGTTGACAGGGGCACTCGACTCAACCTCTCCTTCGTCAAGAAGTAGCATGAGGTCCCGTAGTGCTCTGGACTCAGCTATAGTGAAATTTTTCGTTTTTTCCGCTAACTCTTTTTCAAGATTGGCACGTCTTCGATCTTGGTGAAACATGTAATTGAAGGTTAATTTTCTGGCGAATAAGTAAAGATCTTTAATTGTCTCATAAATATCAATTGACTCAGAGGGGCAAAAGCCCAAACCCAAATGGAGGACCTGTTCCTCCTCTGGAGTCAGTTGATAAGATGTTAAGTTAATTATGTTGAGAGAATGGGAGTTTTCTCCATCGTGAAGTGTTGTTAATTGTGGGATGTGCTTGGAACCGGGGTCTTTTGCACAAACGTGTCCAGATTCCCTTGTCTGGTGGGTTCTGGAGTTGCCTGTACTAAAAAACCAGGTTGTGATAGAAGTGTCTGTATATTAGGTTGTAGAAGTTTGGGAATAATATTGTGTAAGGTGGGGTGGAGAGAACCCTCGTGAGGGGTCTGTCCACCCGGCCTTGGTGTTTGTGGTGTTTTGAGCGCTCTACCGTGTTGTTTGCCTTTTTTAGGTTGTTTAGTGATGGGATTATCACCTGTGAGGGATCTTTTCCGAGGGGCACTTGGTGCTCGTGACAAGGTGGGGTAGTTGGTGACCTGTGAAGATAGGGAAGAAATAGATGAGTCCGATTCCGTACAGTCTGTTGCTGTCAGGATTGGGGGTTTGCGATTAAAATTCTTATTTTTTCTGGACGGTGGTTTTCCAAACCACTTGTACGCATAGCCCTCTGAAAATGCCAATTTATCCTGTAAAAGTTTCCTTTGTTTTTTAGTAATAATGTCTTTGTTAAGATTTTCTAGTTTATCTCGTATCTCTTTCCACTTTGTTGTGAAAGAAGCCGAGTCTTTGATATTGGGAAATTGGTTTAATAATCTATCAATTTCACCATCCATAATCGTCATATCGGAACGATACTGGGTGGTGAGTTTTTCCATGTGTTCTATACTGCATTTGGTTAGGGTATTTTCCCAGGACTTCCTAAAGTCCGGGGAAGGATCCTTAATGGTAGGGAATATTTGGATCTGTAGCCCTAAAGGGCAGACATTTTCTGTAATGTATGACTCAAAATATTGAATGTGCCAATACAGGTGAGATTTTTTCTTAAGGAGATTAAACATCCTATCAAGAAACGTTTAAGTTTCATCCTCAGACTGTTGATTTGCTAGACAACCTGCTTGTATAGTGGACATGAAGTCCCCCCATGCTGTGCCTAAAACATCCATAGCCCAAATTCTGTAAGTATATAATGATGTTTTATTGGGTATATGTAGCATGCCCAAAGTCTGCAACTGGTTAAGATGGTCCTGCTACCCAAAACTCAAAATATCCTGAGGCACTCTCCCCTTTATGTACCGTTAACCTTTTTTAAGAGTATGGCTTCTATTCTTAGAGCATTTGTCTGAGGGCAATAGCAGATACAAACTACCCTGGCATGTCCTTACAAATCCTTCGACCCAGGGAGGGGCTGCCTTACCAGACCTCACAAATTTCCTTCTGGATGAATAGTCAAACATTCCCATAGATACACTCTTAAACATTGTGGACAGTATTCGCGAAGAGTTGAAGCTGTTATAGCTGCAAAGGGTGGGCCAACTTAATATTGAAGCCTACGGACTCAGACTGGGATGCCAATAAAGTTCATGTGTGTGTAAAGGCAGGCATCCCAATACTTTTGGTGATAAAGTTTATATGCATTTACCCAACTCTGGCTCAACAAATACTTTCCCGAATTGGCCTACTTACCAAACTCAGAATTGTGGGCCTCTAAAGGTGTTTATTACATGCATCACATATTTAATTCTGGTGAAACATTTCAAGCACTAGAAGATAAATTCTCTCTCCTCAATTACATGCTGTTCCATTATCTTCAACCCTGGCATGCTGTGAGGACCCCATTTCAAAGCACATGTCCAGAGTTAACACAGAATGGAACTAGGTTCTCAGCACCTGTGAGATGGTCTTTCCCAAGTTGACTGATTGTCTTGCGCAATTATATATATTACATAGGGCTTTTTTAACCTCTATTCGTGTATCAAAATACTGCCCTATTCAGTACTCAGCAGCACTAAGTGCTCCAACACTCCAGGCACCTTTTATTACCTTATGAGAGACTGTCCTAGAATTCAGGGGTTCTGGGCACAAGTAGTGAGGATTCTCCCTGACCATATGGGTTCTCAATTAACTCTACCCCCAAGCAATTCCTATTAGGCCTCTTCCCTGACCCATATGCAGATACATTTCTGACAGTGCTGTTTATAGTAACATTTTTAATCATATACTCCCCATGTATAACTTGATAACTGCTACTGGTTTGTTTAGCCCCTGTGTGGTCTGCCTCCTTTTGCAAAAATATAGGGTGTGTCTGAAAGTTTTTCATTGACTAGCTGAAAATTAAGTTTTGATGTGATTTACTGGCATTTCTTGTTATGCTGTAATTTCTAAATAAATAATTGATATGTTTTTAGTGTAAATGTATCAGACCATGGTTTCAAAGGAAATGTAGGTCAATTAAATAAGGACAAATTATATTAATCGTAGGTAAACATAATAAATCCATGAAGTCTAGGTCCTGATAAACCTAGTATGGGAGATTAGGTGAACATCTGAGGATTTTTTGTTAATCATAAATCCATCCAGTCTCCTCTTGACCTCAGAAAAGGTGCTAAAAAGACAAAATCTAATAAAATTGTCTTTTTTTGGAAGATTTTTGACATATAACAAGACAGAGTAGGGTCCTGGTTTATGAGTCAACTGTCACATAACATTTCCAAATTAAATATGTAATAAATAGTATATTTTTTACATACAGTACTTAAGTAAATAATGCTAAATACTTTTCAGAGAACTAAGCATTCCACTACTATATATCCTTTTATTTTACTTTCCCAACAAAGATGACGTGTAATAATTCTAAGACAAGAAATGTATTAGAAAGAAAGCATTGTAATAGCTTTTATCTGGGTCACTGAGCTATTGTTGGTGTCTGGTGTACAATGTCATTGAACACAGTCATGTTTTTGTAAAGTAATTGAAAAAATAGACAAAACATTGAGTTCATGGCTTGTGTTACATTTCATAGCATGGAAGACCTTATACTTTAACCACCTCAGCAGAAAGACAACTCCTGCAAAATCCTGTGAAAACTAATATTGATTGACTCTCTAATAACAACAGAAAACCTTTCAGTAAGGTCACCAGATGGTACAAGGTCATGAAGGACACACTGTGCCTGGTCCACTTGTATTAAGAATCTTAGACCTGCCTTATGAGATCACGAATAAAGCATAATGACCCTTAACCCAGATGGATGTAAGCCATATGGTAGCCCATCCCTCTTGAATGCCCACTTATATTGCTAAATATAATAAAACATTACATGCTTGTTTTTGTAAGTGATGCCTAATTCCTAATTAAACATGTAGCAAGTGTACAAGTCAATTTTAGTGCAAAATAAAAGGCAAACAATGCTTTTCTGATATCCTTTACCATTTCAACTTTGAGATATCATAATACTTTGACACGATTTACAGGATCCAAAGTTAAGAATAAAAGAATAACAAATAAAATATGAGAATTGATCAAATAACACAGGTTGTGGTTACAGATTGCCTGATTTTAAATGTCTCCTAACTAAAAGAAATGCTTATTTACTAGTATTCTGCTGGCAAGATCCACAACAATAATGAGTAGGGATGAGCTGAGTCAGTTCAATGAAATGTATTTCTCCAGTGTTTATATTTTGCTAAAGCATTAACTTTTATTTTCATTATTTGAGCTTGGGTAGCTGAAAAAAACTTGATTTCTAACCGGTTCAGCTCATGCACCTGTAACCCCCTTTGGGCTAGAGCAATTATTTGTTAATTTTTTCTTCAATAGACCTTTTTATTTGGCAATACCTTTGACATTGTTTAACATAACAAGGTAATACATTTTAATTTACATACATATATATATATATATATATATATAGATATATATATCTATATATATATCTATATATATATATATCTATATATATATCTATATATATATCTATATATATATAGATATATATATAGATATATATATATATATATTGCATATATTTTGTTTTGGTTTTTTTTTTTTGGGGGGGGGGGTAGGTAGGCTTTGTTTTGATAATATTGTCATGTAAAAAAAAATATTTTTATTCAGTCTATTGACAATATATTGTACACAACTAATAAAAAAAAATGAAATTGCACTAAAATTATGATTCTGGTGTAAAACATTGGAAACATATTTACAAATGAAATAAAGGTATTTTTCAATCTTGCACTTTTATATTTAATGAAAAAAAGAAAATAAATTAATAAAATGTATAAAAACAAAAGTAACTAGCAAAGTAGTAGTTACTCTCATTTTGTTGGTGGAACTTTGATAAATTGTAAATTTGATCAAGTGGCAAGTTAAAAAGAGGAAGTTGAAAACAGGAGTCCTCTAACCTGCAAGTAACATCTTAAATTTACTGTAAGTAATAATATTATCGTAACTGCAATAATGAGCGCTAACAAGGTTGAACATTTTACCCAGTGCACACATGTATACAATAATGGAACAACAGTTCCAGAATGAATACCACTGGAACAGATGTGAGCAGGTTGTACTTCTGGAAGCTCACATTAGAGATTTGATTAAGAAAATTGCACCACTGAGTGGAACAAACAATCTTGAAAGGAGTCTTCTGCTCACTAAGCAGGTGGTTAATGGGGATGTTGTATTTGAGCTCCCATACAAACTTTTCAAGTTTGGTGAAGATGTGCAAACTCAGAGGTGGCAGATCTAGATGTCACTGCTACCCCTAACAACCTGGAGAGCAGCCGATCTAGTAGGGATGGTGAGTGTAGGGCAGGTAGGCCTAGATAGTTGGTACTAATAGGGAATTCTATAATTAGAAGGACTGATCATTTTTCACCAGAATCAACTCAATTGTTTGCTGTTTCACTGTTGTCAGGATTCGGCATGTGGTAGACTAGGTTGATAAATTACTGGGAGAGGATGGGCATGACCCAGCTGTCTTTGTGCAAGTTTGAACTGATGACAGAATACATGGAAGATGGAGGCTCCTTAAGAATCAATTTAAGGAACCTGGGCTGATTTTTCATTGGGGTGCAACCTAAATGCTAAAGATGGTTTGCACCTAAATGTAAAGGACTGTGATGGGGAGAGCTTTATGGGAAGTCTGGAGGAGTATTTAAACTAGTACTGAGGGGAGGGTGAAATACAATATAATGGGGAAGACGGGTCAGTCAGGAGTCAGACCCTAATGGTGGGTGGATTGGGGGGAAAAATTAGGGGGGTGCTATTACAGGTGATAAGAAGGTTCTCATGTAACAAGCAAAAATGGTAAATGATAGCACTATTGTTCTACTAAATAAAAAATGCAAAACACATGTGCAAAATGCAACAAATTAAAGTGTTTGATCAGCAATACCAGAGGTCTGCCAAGTAAAATATGTGAGTTGGAAGCTTTGGTGCATGAAGAAAACTATTATTTAATTGGTAATGCTGAATCTTGACTTCATTCTTTACAAGACTGGCCTATTAACATTCCTGGGTATGCTCGCTTTTGGAGAGAAAGGGTAAAATGTAAATGTCATGGTGTCTGCCTCTATGTGAGAAGTGATCTTAAAGCGAGTGTGAAAGAGGACCTTGCGTGTGGAGAATCTGATGGCACTGAAGAATTATGGGTGACGCTGCATCTACCGTAGATGTGTGTATTTCAAAGTTATTTATTGGAGCTTATTACAGGCCACCCGGTGTTAGACTCAGCTCCACACACAGATAGACAGTTAGCTATAATTTTTAGAGACTCTTTAATGACTGGCATTGTGCCACTGGATTGGCATAAGACCAATGTAATGCTTATATTTAAAAAGGGATCAAAGTCTTTACCAAGTAACTACAGACTGGCTAATTTAACTTTTATAGTCAGGAAGATACTTGAGAGTATATTAAAGGGACATTTAGAAGAGGTATTGCTAAAAAATAATATTTTAATCAATAGTCAGCATTGATTCATGAAAGACTAAAGTTTTTAAACAAATCTGATTTCTTTTTATGAGGAGGTAAGCAAAAACTTAGACAAAGGAGTGGCTGTGAATGTAGTATTCTTGGATTTTGCCAAGGTGTTTGACACAGTTGCCCACACACGGCTAATGTGTAAATTAAAGTCTACAGGCTTATGGAATTCAGTTTGCAAATGCATAGAAAACTGGTTAAAAGAATATATTCAGAGTAGTGATTAATTATTCATACTCCGAATGGTCTAAGGTTATTAGTGATATGCTCCACATCCACATGTTGGGACCCATAATTTTTAACATATTTATAAATGGGATTAAGAGTATCATTTCAGTGTTTTGAGAAGACACCAATCTATGCAGTGGAATCCTTACAGGATGATTCCAGCTTACAAACTGACCTCAATACACTATTAAATTGGGCAACTATAGTATCTTTCAAATGAGGGTTAATGTTGATAAATGCAAAGTTATGCACTTGGTGCTAAAAGCCTGCATCATACACACCAGGAGGAGAAAAACTGGGGGAGTCAATGGTGGAGAAGATTAGTGTTACTGTTAGTTATACCTCATCTAGAATATGCAGTTCGATTTGGGCACCAGTTCAAAAAAAGGATATCACAGAACTGTAGAAAATTCAGTGAAGGGCAACCAAACTGATCAAAGGCATGAAGGAGCTAAGCTATGAGGAAAAATTGGCTGAACTGAATTTATTCTCTTTTGAGAAGAGGAGAAAAAGAGGAAATATGATCAAATGTATAAGAATTATTATTATTATTCAGGATTTATATTATGCCAGTTTGTTTATACAGTTTGCACAGCACTTTACAACATGAGGGCAGACAGTACAGTTACAATACAATTCAATGCAGGAGAAATCAGAGGACCCTACACACTAGAGCTAACAATCTATTGGGGAGAGTCAAGTGATTAAAAAATAACTGTGGGGGATGAGCTGATGGAGAAAATAAAAGTACAATTGTTAGGTGGGGGCAGGATAGGCTTCTCTGAAGAGACAGGTTTTCAGGGATCGCCTAAAAGTGGACAGAGTAGGAGATAAGCGGACAGATTGGGGTAGAGAGTTCCATAGGAATGGAGAGGCTCGGGAGAAGTCCTTTAGATGGGCATGGGAGGAGGTGACAAGGGAGCTAGAGAGCAGGAGGTCTTGGGAGGAATGAAGATAATGATTTGGTTATTATTTTGAGTGAGTTTTGGGTGAGTGGAAGCCAGTGGAGGGATTGGCAGAGAGGAGTAACAGATACTGGTTGGTAAGATGGATAAGTCTGGCAGCAGCATTCATGATGAACTGAAGGAGGGAGGGAACTGATTAGGTAAGCTAATGAGGAGAGATTTGCAGTAGTCAAGGCAAGAGATGTCCAGGGAGTGAATTAGAAGCTTTGTGGTGTGATTGGTTAGGAAGGGGAGTATTTTAAAGATGTTGCGTAGGTTGGGGTAGCATGTTTTGTACAGTGATTGGACGTGGGGCTAAAATGATAGTTCAGAGTCAAGGATAACACCTAGCACCTTGACATGGTGAGAAGGGGTTGATAGTTGTGTCATCGGTCTTCAGATAGAGAAGTCAGGGGAAGAGGCACGTGGGGGAGGAAATATTATGAGCTCAATTTTGGATAGACTGAGTTTTGGGAAGTGGTGTGACATCTCTGTTAGTAAATTGGTTATGTGTGTGGAAACTGATGGAGTGAGTTAAGAGGTAGAGAGATAGATTTGGGTGTCATCAGCATAGAAATGGTATTGGAAGCCATGGGAGATCATCAAATGACGCAGGAAGGAGTTTTAGATCAAGAATAGGAGAGGTCCAAGAACAGAAACTTGACGAACCCTAACAGGGAAAGGACGAGGAGAGGAGGAAGTAAAGTTGTAAGTGATATTGAGGGTGTGGTGGGATAGGTAGGATGGGAACCAGCAAAGAGTACAGTCACAGAGGTCAAAGGAGTGGAGTTCTTTGAGGAGGAGGGGGTCCACTGTGTCAAAGGCACCAGAGAGGTCCAAGATTAGGGGTACACAATAGTGTTCATTGGTTTTAGCCATTAGTAGATTATTTGTGAGTTTTAGGAGAGCAGTTTCTGTGGACTGTTGAGGGCAAAATCCAGACTGAAGTGGATCAAAAAGGTTATTCTCAGTGAGGTGGTCACTGATTGTAGACCAGATGTTCAAGGAGTTTTGAGGAGTTTTGAGGAAAAATTAAACAAGGGAATAAGCATCTTTTTTTAAGATTGGTAGGGGTCCAACAAGTGCTTTAAGTATGGGGGTGACTATTGCATATATTAGAGAGTAGAGGAAAATGCCAGAAGAGAGGGAGAGATTGAAGATATGAGTGACAGTGTATGTTATAGCTAGAGGGTGACCGTAGCATTTGAGAGGGAATATGGTACAGGGGACAGGTGGTTAGATGCACGTTAGAAAAAAGTTAGCAACCTCATCCATTAGGTGGGGTTGAGTGAAGGAATTGTACCTATGAACATGGATTGTTAAGTGGGGGAGGTATCTTTACAGAGGTGATCTCATCGCATAAATACATATAGTGAACTTGGTATAGAGTTATCCACTTTCAGGTCATTACAGAGAACAAGGGGCCAATCTGGAGGAACAGAGATCTAGCCTTCACATACGGAAAGAATTTCTTACAGTAAGAGCTGTGAAAATATGGAATAGACTCCCTCAAGAACTGTTTCTGGACAGCTCAGTAGATTGTTTTAAAAAAGGCCTGGATGCATTCCTAAATGCACACAATATAAGGGAATATTAATATTTAGGCTTAATAATGACAGGGGTAGAAAAGAGGGTCTAAATGTCTGGAAGTCACTGGATTGATGCTTTCGGTGCTGTGACACTGGTGGAGGAGGACATGTACTTTGCAGGCGACACTTAGACTTTTTTTTTCTCCTTCACTGATGTGTGCTGATGAGGCTACACTGATGGGCACTGATAGGCTGCACTGATCTGATGAGGTGGCATTAATAGATGGCACTGATGGGCACTGATATGTGGCACTGATGGGCACTTATGAGGCAGCACTGGTGGGCACTGATGATGAGGCATTGATGAGGCGGTACTGATAGGTGGCACTGATGGGCACTGATAGACGGCACTAATAGGCAGCACTGATAGGTGGCACTGATGGTTACTGATAGGTGGCACTGATAGGCACTAGTAGGCGGCACAGATAAGCAGCACTGATGGGCACTAATATGTGGCACTGGTGGGGACTGATTGGCAGCACTGATGGGCACTGATAGGTGGCACTGATGGGCACTGATTAGCAGCACTAATGGTCATTTATAGGTGGCACTGGTGGGCACTGATAGGTGGCACTGATTAGCAGCACTGGTGGGCACTTGTTGGGACCAATGTCCCTGTAACAGAAGCCGCTGATCGTGAGGAGAAAAAAAGCCGATAACCGACTATTTACTTTATTTTACTATTTTCATTGGCTGATAGCTGATCACGTGGTAAAGGGCCTGCTGTGATTGGCTTTTTACCCTGTTCTGTGATCAGACAAGTTCGAAGGACTCATCGATCACAGAGCATGCCACCTGCGTGCTGCAGGGGGCGCGTGAACAGCTCAATCATGGAAATACATCTATGGACGCCCTCACCCCACTGGAGGCCTGTGCCATAGCCATCATTTGGCTATAGCATGGGCGGAAAGTGGTTAATATTCACAAAAAAAAGACACATTCATTTCACAATGAAATGTTCATTGACAATAGCAAGAGCCTGGAAGCAACCCAATAGGGGTCATTTACTATAGCGCCGAAAAATGATCCTGCAGTCCCGGAAAATAGCGCCCAATTAAGGCCAATTAAGACTTCAACTCTCAGAAACTGGGCGCTAATGCAAATGGAAAGCAGCACTATTGCTGGCAGACATGAATGTCAGATCACATATGCGGGAATAGTTTAAGTCAATGGGGGCTCGAACCTGCAAAATCCAAAGTTCTCACTGAAGGCTTAAATGCAAGTTCTTTGCAATGAAAAGTCTATGGGGACCTGGGTCCTGCCCCCCCTCCTGAACCATGCCAGGCCACATGCCCTCAACATGGGGAGGGTGCTTTGGGGTCCCCCCCAAAGCACCTTGTCCCCATGTTGATGGGGACAAGGGCCTCATCTCCACAACCCTTGCCTGGTGGTTTGGGGGTCTGGGGCGGGGGGCTTATCAGAATCTGGAAGCCCCCAGATCCCGGCCCCCCATTCACCAAAAAAAAGCAGTGAAATGTGACAAAAGATAATAGCCGGTTTTCGACAATTCCTTTATGAAAAATGCCTTCTTCTTTCCCCCCGCTTCTTCCTGCATCTTCCTCCGGTCTTCCTTCAGTTTTCTCCTTCTTCCTCCAGCTGCTTTTTCCCCTCTTCTTCCTCCATCTTCCTGCGCTTCTTCCTCTGGTCTTCTCCATCTTCCTCCAGCTTCTTCTTCCCCTGCTTTGTCCTCCGGTCCTTCTCCTCTGCCGCTCTCTCCGCCGCTCCCACTTAACATTGAAAAATGAACTTCCTCCGATGCTGCGATGGGGTGGATGACGTCACTCTGAGACCCCGCCCCTTGTGACTTCATCGCCCGGGGCATGATGGGTCAGTGATGTCACAAGGTGCGGGATCTCCTGCTGACATCATCTGGCAGCCACGCCCCATAGTTATATATTATATGTGCGCTATGGAATCGGACAGATCAGCTGGCCACAGCGTCGGAGGAGGCGAGGGAAGAAGAAGGAGAAAACCAAAGGAAGACCGGAGGAAGAAGCGGGTGTCACATATCTGGTATCAGAGCCCAACTGTAGATGGAGACCTCTCTTACAGCCCTGGCTCGGGGACCACTGGGGTTGCAACAGTCGTACAGGAGCGCAGTGAGGTAGGAGTGCCTGTATGATCTGTGGTAGCTGATGCAGGTGGTAGAGGTGATCCACCGGATGGACTGGTAGCAGAAGCAGTAGGAAGTGGTGGTATAGGTGCTGGTCAGCGACCCCTGGATCTAGGCGGATCTGGATCAGGTACGGACTAAGCAAAGTGAGACAAGCCGGGTCAGAACGGGCAACATATAGTACAATCAGCAGGCAAAGGGTAGTCAGCAGACAGGCAGAGGTTCGGCAACAGGAGATTAATATTTTCAGAAGTAGCAAGGTCAAGCAGGCCAGGTCAGGAGAGGAGAAGGCAGCAGTAGTCAATGATGCAAGGTCAGGTAATACAGCAGGTTCAGGATCAGACTCAGGTTTAAACTGCAGATCAGACAGCACTGTACCAGAGCAGCTGCTTGTTTTTTAAAGGGGAACTGGCGCCAAGCCGAGTCAGCGCGCGCGCACGCATGCCTGCTGTGTGCTCTCGCACACGCGCGCCCGCCTCATGACTCTGCGCGTGCTCACGCACTGCTGCCTGGTACAGCGCGCTCCCGTAGGAACATGTGTGCGCACGCGCGCATGCCTGAGTGTCTGTCCTGCCACAGGGTATCCCTGACATTGCCCCCCCAAGGGGCAACCTCTGGGTGCCCAACAGGTTCTTTTTATCAGGTTCAGCAAGAAAAAAGGCATGAACTAACCTTCTTGCATGAATATTGCATGCCACCTCACAGGAATTGTCCTCCAGGCCGTATCCCTTCCATTTAACCAGAAATTTTACCTGATTCCACCTTCTCCTGCAATTCAAGATAGCCTCCACTTCATATTCCTCATTTCCATCAATCAAAACTGCAGGCTTCAGTAGCGAAACATGAAATATAGGGTTACTAAGATTGCTGTGCATTCTTCGGCAGGTGGAAGTTCCACTATAAAGTCCATAGAGATCATCTGCCATGGTTTATCAGGAATGGATAGAGGCTTCAACAGGCCCCAGGACTTACTTCTCGCTGTCTTGTTCTGAATACAAACAGAGCATGAATTCACATATTTCTTACAGAATTCTTCTAGGTCAGGCCACCAAAAGGTACGTCGTACGAGTTCAAGAGTCTTATGTATGCCAAAATGGCCTGCCAGCGGATGGTCATGGAACATCTTTAAGACCCCTACATGCACACTCTCAGGAACAAAAATCTTGCCTCCTTTCCAAAGCAGAACGTCTTTAGGGGTTAGAGTCACTCCAGGGGGGCTGAGGATGTTCATGGAAGCTTGTTTGATTTGTGACAAAAGAACCGTCTGCAGAAGTAGGAAGTTCCCTGTAGGCAGGATGGTATCTGGTGTTGTCAAGTCCCTGGGGTCATCGCACATACAAGATAGTGCGTCCAGTTTTGTATTTTTTGATCCAGGTTGGTAGGTTATGTGAAAGGAAAAACAAGTAAAAAACAGAGCCCATCGAGCTTGTCGTGGCTTCAGTCTTTTGGCAGATCTTAAATACTCTAGATTTTTATGGTCAGTATATATCAGTATGGGATGGTTAGCGCCCTCCAACAAGTATCTCCACTCCTCCAGTGCTGCTTTGATGGCTAACAGTTAATGATCTCCTACAACGTAATTTCTTTCTGCTGGAGAAAGTTTCCGTGAGAAGAAGGCCACAGGGTGCATCAAGGCTTTAACCCCTTGATGTTGGGAAACAACTGCCCCCACTGATGTTTCGAAAGCATCCACTTCGAGGATGTAGAGTAAGAACGGGTCAGGGTGGCTGAGGATAGGAGCCGAAGTGAAGAGTTTCTTCAGCATTTCAAAAGCTCTTTGTGCCTCGGAGTTCCAGCAGAATTGTAGGTTTTGTTTGGTTAGTTGTGTTATTGGGATGATGATGGCAGAAAACCCTTTAATGAACTTCCTATAAAACTTCGCAAAACCTATGAAGCATTGTAGCCCCTTCTTGTCCATTCCAGTATGGTGGACACTTTTTGGGGATCCATTTCAACTCCTGCTGTAGAAATTACTAGTCCCAAAAATCGAATCCTCTGCCGGTGAAATTTGCATTTCTCCGGTTTTGCATACAGCTTGTGTTGACGGAGTCGGCCTAACACAATACTGACGTGCTCTCGGTGTTGATCAAGGGAACCAGAGAAGATTAAAATATCGTCCAAGTAGACAATTACGAAGATACCCAACAGGTCTCAGAACACATCGTTAATAAAGTGTTGGGAGGTGGCCGGGGCATTGCAGAGCCCAAAGGGCATGACCAGATACTCGAAGTGCCTGAATCTGGTGCGGAAAGCTGTCTTCCACTCATCCCCTTTTCGGATACGTATCAGGTTATAGGCACCTCTCAAGTCCAGTTTAGTAAAAATGGTTGCAGATCTCAATTTCTGGAACAACTCAGTCATTAGAGGCAGGGGATAGCAGTTCTTAACCATAACTTTATTTAGCTCCCAATAATCCATACAAGGGCGGAGAGAGTAGTCTTTCTTGGTTATGAAGAATATCCCTGCTCCTGCTGGGGAGGTGGATGGGCGGATAAACCCCTTCTTGAGGTTCTCATCAACATACTCTTTCAATGCCTCTTGTTCTCGCTCTGACAATGGGAACACACGTCCAAATGGAATCGCAGCTCCGGGCAAGAGATCAATTGGACAGTCATATGGGCGGTGGAACGGCAAGGTATCAGCTCTTTGTTTGCTGAAGATGTCAAGGTACTGGTGGTAGGGTTTGGGTACAGATTGAAGAACATCTTGATCAAAGTCCATACAGAATAGATTTGCTGACGTACTCATAGATCCTGGTAGACAATGCTTCAGACAATACGGTGATGAAAACTTGATCTCCACGGACAACCAGTTAATCTGAGGGTTATGGGCCTGGAGCCAAGGTAAACCCAGGATGACAGGATACAAGGGGGAAGTGATAGCATCAAGGCTCAAAAGTTCCTTATGTTGAAGGGAGGAAGTAACAGGTAAAGGAGGTGTCTCCTGAGTTATGGGTCCAGAACTGATGCATGAGCCATCAGCTAAAAAGACAGACAGTCCATGCGTCTTTGGCCGCAAGGGAATATGTTGCTGGGCGGCAAAGTTTAAGTCAATAAAGCAACTGCATGCTCCGGAGTCCACAATAGCATTAACGGGAATTGCCTTTTCTGGAAGATGGACTAACAGAGGAAGAGTAAGATGGGCTGACTGGGGAGGTAGCATCGTGAGGTTAGTAGGAGGAAGCTTCCTCATCTTTGCAGGACACCCATGAACATAATGGCCAGCCTCTCCACAATACAGGCAAAGATTCTTCTGCTGGCGGCATGATCGCTCCTCTGGAGATAGCGTGTGGTGCATCACTCCGAGTTGCATGGGCCTTGGAGCAGCAGGTGCAGGGTTGATGGAACTTGAGCCAGCAAGGGGCTGAACAGGAGCCTTTGGTGTCATCCATACAAAATGGGTCTGCTGGGTGCACCTCTCTGATTGGTGCTCATGGAGCCGCCGGTCAATCTGAATTACCAGACTGATAAGTCCTTCCAAGATATCAGGTATTTCTATTCGGGCAAGTTCATCTTTCAAATCCTCAGATAGACCCATGCGGAACTGGTGCCGCAGAGCTGCATTATTCCACTGGGTGTCTGTGCTCCAGCATCTGAAGTCTGACACATAGTCCTCAACCGCTCCGCGGCCTTGCTGGAGCGCATGGAGAGCAGCTTCTGCCATAGACGTATGTAATGGATTGTCATATAGTTGTGACATAGCATCAAGAAAAGACGACATTGTATGCATCTGTATGTCATCTCCTTCCAGGCTTGAGGATCCCCTTGTAGTAGCGAGATAATAAACCCCACTTTGGTGGATTTCAGCACGAAAGTCCGGGGTTGTAAAGCAAAATACAGCTGACATGCATTGCAGAAGGCCTGAAACTTGATGCGCTCCCCAGAGAATTTCTCAGGAACAGGAACTCTGGGCTCAGGTAGAGGTGCAGTGAAGGATACTGGAACTTAGCTGACAGAGTGTGTCTGGATTTGTCCATCCAACTTAAGGTACCCTTCATGTAGGGACTGTATAGCTTGTGTGAGGGTTGCAAGGTGGCGGCCCACCTCCTCCATCTGCGAGACTCCTTCTGTAGGCTCAGTCATGGCTGTCTGATACTGTCATGTACCTGGTATCAGAGCCCAAATGTAGAAGGAGACCTCTCTTACAGACCTGGCTCGGGGACCACTGGGGTTGCAACAGTGGTACAGGAGCGCAGTGAGGTAGCAGTGCCTGTATAATCCGTGGTAGCTGATGCAGATGGTAGAGGTGATCCACCGGATGGACTGGTAGCAGAAGCAGTAGGAAGAGGTGGTATAGGTGTGGGTCAGCGACCCCTGGATCTAGGCGGAGCTGGATCAGGTATGTACTAAGCAGAGTGAGATAAGCCGGGTCAGAATGGGCAACAGGTAGTACAATCAGCAGGCAAAGGGTAGTCAGCAGGCAGGCAGAGGTTCGGCAACAGGAGATCAATAGTTTCAGAAGTAGCAAGGTCAAGCAGGCCGGGTCAGGAGAGGAGAAGGCAGCAGTAGTCAACGAAGCAAGGTCAGGTAATACAGCAGGTTCAGGATTAGACTCAGGTTTAAACTGCAGATCAGACAGCACTGTACCTGAGCAGCTGCTAGCTTTTTAAAGGGGAACTGGCGCCAAGCCAAGTCAGCGTGCGCGCACGCGTGCCTGCCGCGTGCTCTTGCACATGCGCGCCCGCTTTATGACTCTGCGCGTGCTCACGCACCGCTGCTGGTACAGCACACTCCCATAGGAACATGCGCACGCCTGAGTGTCTGCCCTGCCACAGGGTATCCCTGACAGCGGGGGATAGAAGAAGACATTTTTAATAAAGGAATTGTCAAAAACCGGCTATTGTCTTTTGGGGTTGTGGGGACGAGGCCCTTGTCCCCATCAACATGGGGACAAGGTGCTTTGGGGGGACCCCAAAGCACCCTCCCCATATTGAGGGCATGTGGCTTAGTATGGTTCAGGAGGGGGGGCACTCACTCGCCCCCCCTTTCCTGACCTGCCAGGTTGCATGCTTGGATAAGGGTCTGGTATGGATTTTGGGGGGACCCCTTCGCCATTTTTTTTAAATTTTGGCACAGGGTTCCCCTTAAAATCCATAGGGAGGACCCCATGTAATTTTTTACCAGATCCAAATAGCCTGGTATACACTGGGGGGGACCCTACGCCATTTTTCCCTTGATTTTTGAATAGCTAGATTTTTGGAATTCCACACCATAATATTATTGAATAATTACATACCGTTGCATGCATTTGAAGACTTAAAATGATGGAATAAATCAAATTAGCATTTGCTAATTATGCTGCTGGAGTACAATATAGGTTTTTAAGAGGTGATACCATTGATAGGATTCAAACCCATGGCTTGAACCTTTGAAGGTAACAGGGCGTACAACTACGCTATGGAGCTGAGCACAGTCATAGAAAATACTATTACTAATGTTTGATTCTTTTCATTCTATACAATCATGGTTTGCATTTGAGGCATTAATATTATGGTATCAACCATGCACATGTGCCATTAGCTATTGGGTAGGGATGAATCGAACCCCGGTTTGGTTCGCACTAGAAAAAATTTGTGCGAACATCGTTAAAGTCTATGGGACATGAACATGAAAAATCAAAAGTGCTCATTTTAAAGGCTTATATGCATGTTATTGTCATAAAGAGTGTATGGGGACCCGGGTCCTGCCCCAGAGGCCATCGCTGAGCTCTTCCTCCTCTCCTCGTCTCGGCGCCATCTTGAGCGGTGTGCTGCGGCCTGAGTGTGTCTTGTTAAGGAAGATTTCTTGGATGCTATGGGTGTGAGATGAAGCTGACAACTGGCGCGATCGTGTATTTCATCTGTCTGCTCATTACTGAGCATGCGAAGTGCCAGAGAAAAGGCTGTAGGCCCGCGGGTCTCTGGGAGCTCTGTGATCAGGCAGCCATATCCTTCCCACACCAAGCCACGCCCCCTAGTTACACTATTTTGTTGCCACTTTGCTGCTGCAACTTGGCCCCAACTTCTTAGAATGCCTGTGTAATATTGCACCCTATATATCTTAAGTCACATGAAAGTCACACCAAAGTAGTACAGGGACTACTTTGAAGTTGTTGCAACTTGAAGTAGCACAGATATGAATGGATATCATTAAGAATCATGGGGTACAACTTGTCATGCAACTCCAAATTTGCTGGAGAAGTCACCCGACTGCGAAGCAAGTCATATATATTTTTATAGAAAGGAGCTGTCATTTATATTTGCATAGTCCTTACTGATTTACACCAGCAGAATAAATGCAGGAAGTGATGTGTGCACATGGGCCAGAAACAAATGTGTGGTGATGCCAAACAAATCAATGATCCCCACCCACACTAAATCTAACTAACTATCACACCCACTCCCACATTGAGTAAACACAAGTACATATCCTACACTTACCCAGCAAATGAGCAGCATCTCCTCTTTGCTAAAGAGGGACCTCACAATGTCCACCAAGATGGAGATCTTGACCAGCACAGGAACTTCCGGGTGATTACAATGACTTATTTCTGGGTCAGAAGGTAAAACCGCGCTCTTTTGGTCGCAGCTGCGAATATTTGATCGCAACACGATTAGAATTTTTTTATTTTTGTTTATTTGCAGATATGCCAATCTGAATTTCTACATATAATGATATTTGAAGGTAAACTTAAGGGAGTTTGATAAGAAATGGTCTCCCTGGGATAGAAGAAGCTGAATTACAAAGGCCCAGTTTGAGCCGTGGTTCACACCGGCAGCTGGAGGAAATCTTGCGAGTTCAGCTGAACTCACACAATTTAATTCCCACACGTCAGTGCTGACTGTGAGGGGAATTTCAGAGACATCTGTGTAGGTTTCAGCACTGATGTCAATAAAAAATCACAACCCAAAGTCACCAAAAAGTAGTACAGAAACGACTTTTTGGAAATTTCGGTGCCTCACCAATTAGAACGGTGCAATTGCCACCGATTTGACATGTCAAATCTCATGTCAAATGGCACCAATGTGAACCAGGGCTGACACATACAGCACTGCCTATCCACCAGCTGAATTAATTACCTGTGATTCTCCACAGCTGTTATATATAAAGATTCCACCTTTAACATTTACTTGCAGGTGTGCTGAAGAGATTGTTTTTTTGGTGCACAAATACATATAGAAATTATAAGATATAAAAGAAAGATATTGCACTTCCCTAAAACCACCACCCCCAAAACTAATTAAAAAGAAGAAAGAAAAGAAAAAAAAACACAACAAACAAGATTTTATTTTGCCAGCAGAAACAAAATTATGTACATTCATTTACTAGCTTCAAAAAAATTTCTACAGGATATATGGTGCTACATTTAGCAAAACAGTTAGCAATTGGGTTCTAAGGGCCCTGCTCATAGGAGCTTACAATCTAAAATTTGTCTAAACCTTAGAGTGGACACAGTTTACTTTCAGTGTATAACAGGCAACACATCATATTTGTATCTGCAAGATTATAGAAACACACTTAACAGTTATTATTCTTACAAGCATTCCAACATAGTATTAAAAAAGGCACATATTCAAAATATAACACCCAGCTGCATTTCTGTGTACATGAATCCATGATCAATGAGATCAAAGAGTAGAAGTTTAGCACATGCTCCCAAACCATGTTTGCATGGTCAGACAGGAACAATACACACCAGTGACGGCCTGTGCATTGTAGGCGCATAGGCGCTGCCCCCCCTGACACCTCCGCCACTCTCCCTATTCATGTGCCCACCCCTTTAAGGATGCTGGACACATGAAATACTATTGCGTGGATAGGCGGGGGTGTGTATTTTGAAGCACGTGATTAGAGCCAGAGGCTTTAATAGGCTTAAAAATAGGGTGGTCTCGGGGCGCAGAGCACTGCGTCCCGATCCCACCCTGTTGTGTGGCATAACAAATTAATTTTCGCTATTTTCACATTAACGTTCCTTCCTGCCAATCAGCAGGCAGGTCAGTAAGACCTGTCTCCCGATTGGCCAAAGCATTAGGTGATCCTATTGGATGCCTAACGCTTTGGTGGAAGAGGAGACATGGCGGAGGAAGCCTGAGGAGCCTTGTGGACACAGGAGCCGCAGTCGCCGCTTCCCGCCACTACAGAAAAGGAGGAGGAAACCCCGTCACTCAGTAAGTGCTGCCGGACCAGCCGTGGGGGGGGGTTAGTGAAGTGACAGTCGAGCCGGGGGGACGTGCCTGGCTGCATTTGATGGGCACAAGTAGCTGCATATACTGGGCACAAGTGGCTGCATTTGATGGGCACAAGTGGTTGCATATATTGGGCACAAGTGGCTGCATTTTATGGGAACAAGTGGCTGCATATACTGGGCACAAGTGGTGACATATGATGGGCACAAGTGACTGCATATACTGGGCACAAGTGACTGCATATACTGGGTACAGGTGGCTGCATTTGATGGGCACAAGTGGCTGCATTTGATTGGCACAAGTGGTTGCATATACTGGGCACAAGTGGCTACATATGTTGGGCACAAGTGGCTGAATATACTGGGCACAAGTGGCTGCATATGATGGGCACAAGTGGCTGCATTTGATGGGCACAAGTGGCTGCATATAATAGGCACAGTGGCTGTATATGATGAGCACAAGTGGCTGCATATGATGGGAACAAGTGGCTGCATATGATGAGAACAAGTGGCTGCATATGATGGGCACAATGGCTGCATATGATGGGAACAGTGGCTGCATTTGATGGGCACAATGGCTGCAGTTAATGGGCACAGTGGCTGCATTTGATGGGCATAATGGCTGCATATGATGGGCACAAGTGGTTGCATATGATGGGCGCACATGGCTGCATATGATGGGCACAGCGGCTGCATATGATGGGCACAGTCGCTACATTTGATGGGCACAGCGGCTGCATTTGATGGGCACAACGGCTGCATATGATGGGCACAAGTGGCTGCATATGATGGGCACACGTGGCTGCATATGATGGGCATAGTGGCTGCATATGATGGGCACAGTGGCTGCATTTGATGGGCACAATGGCGGCAGTTGATGGGCACAGTGGTTGCATTTGATGGGCACAATGGCTGCATTTGATGGGTACAGTGAGGCTGCATATGATGGGCACAGTGGTTGCATATGATGGGCACAAGTGGCTGCATTTGATGGGCACAGTGGTTGCATATGATGGGCACAAGTGGCTGCATTTGATGGGCACAGTGACTGCATTTGATGGGGCACAGTGGCTGCATATGATGGGCACAGTGGCTGTATATGAGGGGAACAAGTGGCTGGATATGATGGGCAAAATGGCTGTATATGATGGGAACAGTGGCTGCATTTGATGGGCACAATGGCTTCAATTGATGGGCACAGTGGCTGCATTTGATGGGCACAATGGCTGCATTTGATGGGCACAGTGAGGCTGCAATTGATGGGGGGGGTTTCAGTATTTTTTCAGTTTGTTTGCGCCCCCCAAACATTTTGAGCACCAGCCGCCACTGGTACACACACAACATTGACATGACCACATAAACCGACTTTTGATTAAAAAAATGCATAAGAATTTCAGCAAACAAACGGCCCTAGTTGGGCGTTTGTCAATATGCACAATATCATTCCTCCTCCCCCACAAATCACAGCAAAAAACCTTGCCTTCTCAGGGCAAACGAACCCCCCCTACTGCAGCCCTTTATAAAAGATAGGTTGTATTGTTAGCACACTGACACACGTCCAATAAGAGTACACACCCACCAGTAACTTTTCAATCTGTCTCTTCATGTATGTTTAAAGTGATTTCCCCTGATGAGCAGGAACGCATAATACTATTTGCAACTGTGTTAGCCCTTGGCTATGTGCATCAAATCTCCAACTACAGGCCAAAGATCGGCGTCCATTTGCATGCACATAAACAAAGCAACAGTTTTCTAAGCATATGTACCTGTGCAGTGTAAACCCTACAATTTTAAATGTCCAAGTCCCTGGGCATGATTAGTGCTAACAAACATTAACATCAGTCCCTGGCTGCAATGACCTTCCAATCTAAAGTCCAAAACTAACTTTCTTACATTAGAGACTGTTTCGACAGGAGACAAATAATATGCCAGCATGTCTTTGGATTGTGGTGAGAAACCCACACTGGATAAACATATAAACTCCAACACGAGCATTGGCATGTTGGGGAATTGAACCAGCAACCCCAGTGCTGCTAGACAGAATTGCTACCCACTTAGCCAGCAGGCAGCTTCACACATGTAGTCTTGATATGGAGATTTCTATACCTACCTCACTTGTATGGAGTGATTAAACCTTTTCCTATATAAGAATTAAAAACGAACGATAACAGTGCAAAAAGATAAACAACTACATTTATTTACACAGAAAAGAAAGTTAAAATAATTAGAATTTATCATATATCTCCAGTGATGTCATAAATACAGTGTTGCTCTAGGCTGCAAAGTTAATTTAAGCCAAACTCATAAATGTTTGCAATGGACATATACAAGATATACAAAATCATAAGACAAATCCTAAGATACAAAAAGGTTAGACAGAAAGAAAAGAACAGAGATTCCAGTATACATATCCCCTAGATGGTCTTGGGCTGGACAGTGTAAAACCATTTAGCCCTCTCTCTTTTATATGCATTCTCCACCAATCAACAGATGCAACATATTGATTGGGTCAGAGATGTCTCAAAGTCTGGTTGGCTACATTTGAAGCCCCTTTGCTAATTGGCTTACAGCTGCCTTAAATTCTGATTGGTCATATCTGAAGCTGTCTAAAAGTTCATGCCCGAACATTGCTGGGAGATTGCGACCCCTCGGTGCCTAACAGTCTATGAATTAATGAACAATCTCCTTTGATCTCCCAGCCCAAACAGTCCCGACAGTAGTATGTTAATGGCCCCCTGGTGAGTTGATTCAATTAACGCCTGGGGACCACCAGTGTATTGGAAGCATGTTAATGGCCCCCTGAAGAATGGATGCCTTAAGGTCTGCCAATACCCTTTGATCCAATTAACGCCTGGGGGGGCCTTCTCGTGTAACTACATTTCTAAGGTGAGCTATGTTCTATCATGATATTAAGAAACATATACCCATATATAAATATATATACCCACACATAGATACACACATATACACGTAGATATATATATATATATATATATACATATATACACATACATACATCCTATGGGGCAAGGCAGTTTAATTGGAGTCCTTGCAATGGTCCACTTGAACCTCATTGATATAAATATGAAATTCAATATCTCCATCACATTTCCCCCTGAAGTTCATTCTTGAACTTATGTCTTCCTTCAATGATCTTGCACCCACCCACAACAGCCCAGAAGCCCGACCCTTCCCCACCACCACTGCGGCCTCCTCTTCCTTTCTTGAACACGCCAGAACTCCTCAAGGTAGGCTTAAGACAGCAAAGAAATCCTGGTGCCTTTGAGCCTTCACATCCAAACCCTGAATGTCTGTACTGCAATGTTTCATCGCCCCTCTGCCTTGGAAGAGCGGAACTCCAACATTGATGGCGGGATCCTGGCATATCTAGTCCTGTATCTTTGTAAGACCATGTAATGGTTGCATCGATTGGATCGGACCGCACTTTTCAGCATGGTGAAGGAAAGTTCAGGAAAGTCTTATTCGTGACACATTTATCTCAAGAAATAACTTGGTGGTCGCTGCTTCTTCAGGTGGGGTCGGGCGGGCCTCCAGACAGTCGTGCATGAATACAAAAAGAGAGAGGAGAACGTTAGTGTATATTGGAGAAATGCCGGACAGGAGCAGAGTGTTGGCTATTAAGACTAAAAACTCATAAAGTGTGTAATGTGGACGAGTAGAGTGGGTTCCCTACAGGGTAAGGAGTCTGAGCAACAGCCAGTATCATCCATGGCCCTTGATGGTAGGGATAGACAATACTGTCTGTTATTGCCAGGTCCCTGGGTTCACCACACCTGCTCACGGGGCTCAGGTTAAAGCAGTAGGTAGACTAGGGGAGGTGGAATTACATTAAGACATAAAAACTGGATGTCCAGGGATACTTTAATTAAAATATGGTACTTGCGGGCAGGCAAAGTCTTTTTTAAACAAAAATGATGTGACTGATGTCTTAGTTACATTATCTTGAGAAGATAGATGATAGAAACCAAAGGAAAAACTCAGAGAGCATAATATTAAAGAAGAAAAAGGAATGGAAGAGAGGTGAGTAATGAAAATGAACAGGAAAAATAGTGGGAATAATAATGAAAAAAAGAACAAAAAAACGAAAAAAAACTACAGATTGAACGCTGCTCCAACCAAGACTGTTAAAGAGCCTTGAATCTGTATAAAAAACGAATACATTGGTTAAAAAAAACTTAATAAAAAAATAAAAACAAAAAACAAAACAAATGTTTTTCTTAAAAATAACTCCTCTCCCATTAACAGTATTTTTGCAGGTCAGGTACACAGATATTAACAACAAAAGGGAGAGAAAAAACACAAAAAAAAAATAAAAAATAAAAAATGATTAAAACTTTTGGAATTTAGGTAAACCAGACTGCACTTTATTACTAAAAACTAAAGAGGCTTATCCCTGGAACAAGAAAAATATAGTTCTAGGGTCCTCTCTTAAATGCGCAACTTCTGTGTACTGGTCTGGATTGGATATGGCTTCCTCAGAGATTTGTTTCTGAGTTAGTGGCCTTTCTGTTCCTTGAGAGAAGATACCTTGTTGAGGTGCACATTCTCATAGCTTTGGCGTTCATTCTCCTGAGTAATGCACATTATTACCTGCATCAGGAAAAGCAATAAGGCTGCACAGATTAGGACAACAACAGGGTGGAGCAAAATGTTTAGGAAAGCTGTAGCGTTAGGACTGTACCCAAATAAACTTTCCCACCAGGAAATCTTAGCGTCTGCGTCTAAAGCGTGGGATACTTGGATCAATCTATTTTGATCATGGGTGAGTCATATGGTGGCTTGTTTCTCAACATCTTTTAATACATTTAATTTTTCATTCTGTTGTCCGAAATCCATCAGCCAAGCTTTTAACTCAGCCCCAAATCCTAGAGGAAGTTTCTGTTGGTGTAAGGGAATGTCAGGTTTGCTATAAAACCTTTCTTCAGGGGTGATCGGGGTATACAACCCGGTGTTCCTGCTATATCCATGCCACGGGCCAGAGGAGGTGTACCATAGACTCCCTGAGGTAGTGTACCCTGCTGAGTACCATTTAACCTGATGCTGAAAACAGTGCATCATTAGACATGTGATACCAGCACCAGTACCCTGGTCTCCAGTCTCAAGTAGTTTTAACTTTGTTTAGGACCAGTTGGGAAACTACCCTGGAATCTATTAGACATAACCCCCTCCTGTGCCAGCATTGTTGCCTTTTCCAATAGCACAACCCCTACCTTCCTCTAGCACTCATCAGTACCAGTCATCTGAGGCTGTCCAGACTCCAACCATCAGAACAAGATGGACTCCAGGGTGTAACCCAGTAGAGTCTGATAGGATAGTACCCAGATTGACCGTGATATCTGCACAATGTTCCATCCCTGCCATTAATGATGAGAACAGTGCAAGTAAGATTTTTGATGATCCTGGAACTGAGTCATCCACCAATCTATTACGACTCATAGACAACCTGGATAATACCCCCACCTGTCTGTCCCTGCAAAGTGATGCTGGATAGAGCAAGTTGGCTTTCCTAACCCCTTCCCTGATTTGTAGCACGAGACCCCCCCAATGTGATCCTGAATATCTCCAGCTCCATAGTGCTTTAAGGTACCCAGTGCTCCACCTCCAGCTCCAAAGACAGTCTCCATTAAGCCTCTCTTTCCTAAGGATGGGAAATAGTCAGAATACCCGGATTGAAAACCACCTGCCACCAGGTACACAAGTTTCTTTATAGAGGCTGCACACCTTATGGGGCACTGGTCTTCCTGTCATGCAGGACACAGACCACTAGTTAAGGTACGCAAGGAGTCTAGGATAGAAAGGACACCTATGGGTATCCACTGAGGAGAATACAGCGTGCCCACACAACTCCATCCCTGTGCCTGGATTTCAGAGACCATGCCCAGGGTATACAATGCACCTCTACCTATGGTTAGGTTCAAGGAACCCTCTAGTTCCATGACTAACATTACATCGGTATTCTTTAAGGCACAGAAACAAACTCGTCTATGTCCCAAATAATACCCAGGTGCTTCCTTCCCAGCAATGACCTCTCCATCCAGAACACAGAGTGAAATATCTTCCCAACATTTTTCACTCACCACCATGTATTGACCTGGCCTATAAAGGACATCATGGTCATGCTTTCGGCAGAGGGAAGTGTCACCCTGCCTCCAGCTTCCATCTTCTCTGATCCCATGTGGGTAATTTAGCCTCAAATGCAACAAGATAGAATCCTCAGTCAGTAAGCCCATTGATGCCACCAAATATCTGCATCTCTGTGATATGAACCAGCCCTAAGTCCATAGCCATGCTCAGTATCACAAGCAATATACAATATATTGGCCGAAGTATTGGGATGCCTGCCTTTAAATGCACATGAACTGTAATGGCATCCCAGTCTTAGCTCAAAATTCATTTGGCCCACCCTTTGCAGCTATAACGGCTTCAACTCTTCTAGGAAGGCTGTCCACAAGGTTTAGGAGTGTGTCTATGGGAATGTTTGACCATTCTTCTAAGTGCATTTGTGAGGTCAGGCACTGGTGTTGGGCAAGAAGGCCTTGCTTACACTCTCTGCTCTAATTCATCATGTTCTGTTGCATTGAGGTCAGGACTCTATGCAGGCCAGTCAAGTTGCTCCACCCCAAACTCACTCATCAATGTCTTTATGGACCTTGCTTTGTGCACTGGTCCAAATCATTTGGTGAAGGGGGATTATAATGGGGGGTTGTTTTTCAGGGGTTGGGCTTGGCCTCTTAGTTCCAGTGAAGGGAACACTTAAGGCATCAGCATACCAAGACATTTTGGACAATTTCATGCTCCCAACTTTGTGGGAACAGTTTGGGGATGGCCCCTTCCTGTTCCAACATGACTGCACACCAGTGCACAAAGCAAGGTCCATAAAGACATGGATGAGCGAGTTTGGGGTAGAGGAACTTGAATGGCCTGCACAGAGTCTTGACCCCAACACGATAGAATGCCTTTTGGCTGAATTGGAGCAGTGACTGCGAGCCAGGCCTTCTCATCCAACATCAGTGCCTGGCCTCACAAATGCACATCTGGAAGAATGGTCAAACATTCCCATAGACACACTAAACCTTGTGGACAGCCTTCCTAGCCTTCCCAGAAGCTGTCCTAGCTGCAAAGGGTGGGCCAAATCAAATCTTAACCCTACAGACTAAAGCCCCATACACACTATCAGATTTTCTGCTGATTTTTTCCTTCAGATTTACCAAAACCATATAATATGAGGTCAAACCTTAGGAGTTTCAATGTGTATGCAATCAGGCAGGCCCTTGCATTACATGGTTTTGGTAAAGCTGAAGACAAAAATCAGCAGAAAATCTGATAGTGTGTATGGGGCTTAAGACCGGGCTGCCATTAAAGTTCTTGTGTGTGTAAAGGCAAGAGTCCCAATTTTGGCAAGATAGTGTATCTGGCAAGATTGACAATGGTGGTAGAAACCTCCTACACATAAATACTACATTTAGACATAGTTTTAGAACCTAGGAGAGGGGACAACTTCTCTACATGAAGCAGCATGTTTGGGATTCAAACCCAGACACTCAGGGATGCTAAGCAGAAGTTCTAACCTTTAAGCCACAGAGCTGCTACATGTGAAAACCTCCTACACATAAATACTGGACATTCAGGTGATGGAATTACATCACTCAAGAGTTATTCTTCTTGATTTATTCTGTGATATTTGCTGGTTCTCTGTGGGTGAGTGTAGAATAGTGATATCACCCTCAAATTTTGGGAATTACATTTTGATTTCTGATACACATATCAAATTTTTCGGGCTCAAATTATGATTATTTGAAAATAATAAAAAGCACAAAAAATTGTGACTCATTTTAAATTTGCATCAGCAATGGTATTGTTTGTGGATTGTGTCAGCTTGGGTAAAGATTGATTTGAGATGGAAGAGTAACAGGCGAAAGTGACAGAAAAAAATATTTTACCAAAACATCAGAACATTCCACATTCTAACATTCTTAAAAACAAAATAGATTAAGTAGAAGCAACAATGTTGCAAAGGAAAATTTATTTCAGAGAAAGATACATTTTATCTCAACATTAAAAGGATTTATTTGGGGAAGTTACAATTGTACCATTAGAATCAATGACTAAAACTTGCATTGGACTATAAAAGCGCAGATTTTCACTCTTAAAAAATGCTCTTTAACACAGCGCTCATTCTGGTATTTACTATAATGCCCTGTGAAAAAGACACTGGATCTAAAATGAGAGCTATTTGCAGGTCTGAGCATGCTCAGTTGTGTTGGCACCTAGTTGTACAAAAACGGGGAATTTATCTCTTCTCAGACTTTTAAAGATATTTCAGTGTAGAAATCACTTTTTCACACAGTTTAAAAGCAAATTATCTATAAATAATATACCACATATTTCAGTACTATTTAGGCAATTCTATCATTCTCTAAACATTATTTACATGTGCACTACTCCAGGTTTTAGCAGAGTAAGGGTTTGGCCGCTATTTCATTACAGGGAACTATAGTAAATTCGATTTTGGGAGTATTTTTTTACCAGCGCTATAGTGAACACAGTTTTAGCTCTAATTAGCACTAATTTGCAGTAATTAGCACTAATTAGCACCGTGGCACTATAGTAAATGACCCCCTTTGTCTCCTGCACCATAGTGAAAAAGAAAATCCTGGGGATCATGGCCCAGAAGAAGATGATCAGTATTTTACAGGATACAGTTTAGAGGTTTGAGGCCACTTGGGAACCGTGTGCTGAATACATAAATATATCTCTGATACCTCAGTAAGACTTAGACTATGCCCGACGGGCATCCTGATGGGAAATCTACACCTCCCTTCCACTTCTCTTTTCTTTCTCTACCTTTCTTCTCTCCTCCCTTTACAACCTCTCTTCTTTCCTGAAGTTTTCATGTGTTTGGCTTGGGTATGTGATGGCTCACCTTCAGTAGAGCGCACATCAGGAGAGTCTCTGTGTTGGGGATAATTTCTTCCCTTTTAGCTACATAGGAGGTCCCATTTGGGAATGGTTATACTGTATGCCTTAAATATCACTTACCTAACCACTCTTTAATGCAGCCCACTTGATAACACTAGGTTTTGATTATCTGGTTTGCCTTTTTTTGTGCATACAACTGATATGTGTTAATGAGATATGCTGCATCTCGAGTCTCTATGTCCTCTGAATCAAGATATAGGGTCTTGGGGACCCACAAAACACAGTAGGTGTTATAGCATGAGTAGGCTCCACCCACTCCTCACCTTAGAGGTTGGGTTGAGCTTGCTATACTTAATTTTCCTCGCTGTACCTTCGCTGGCTCTCCTTGACCCTACTTTAAGGCCTAGGATATTTACACTCAATAATGATCGATATTTAGATAGTCATCTGATCTCTTGAACATTTACCTTAAATGACTGACCCTGCATGTTTATTATTTCTGTTTAATTCAGACGCTTTCCCTTCAGGGATGTGCATCTTTTTCACCTGATTGCTCATACTTCTCTAAAACATTGTTATATACTGTGAGCTAATACTCTTTAATGTTGTAATTTTACTTCTTTTTTTGTTCTTAACTTTCTTAATACAAACTGATTGAAAGTAAAAGAAAAAGTCTTTACATAAAAAACAATTGTTCTGACATCATGATACATCCTTCCAACAGGGGTGACACTGAATATGCCCACTGGTTTAGTAAACCAGGTATGTATGTCCACCAATAGAATTTCTTCATTAAGTACCCCCTGCAAGGGGAACCCGAGACATTTCAATTTGATCCTTACAAATCTTCTTTAGGGGAAATGGTATTTCTATATCTTCAGTATGTCACCATTAGGCATAGATCAGAACATTTAAAATAGATACCATCTCCTTGAGTTCACAGGCCCCAGGAAATCCACAGGGACAGCCAATGAGCACAGAAGGGAGTGCATGGATATCTATGACTGGCTCAAGGGATGGCCACCAGAGGCAAATTTCACATGACCAGCAGATCAACAATTTGTGTATGAGTTTTCAGGGGACACATGAGACCCATGCCATACTGAAGATATAAGAATACCCTTTACCCCAAAGAAGATTTGTAAGGAACAAATTGAAACATGTTGGGTTCCCCTGGCAGAAGGTATTTGATGAAGGAATTCAATCAATGGACATGCATGCATGGTTTACCATGCCAGTGAGCATACGGGTATTGTGATAATTCAGTGTCACCCTCTTTTGGGAAAATGTATCATGAGGACCGAACAGTTTTTTTTTATGTAAAGACTTTTTCCTTTTAATAACTGCTTGTACAAATAAAATATGTTTTGTTTTATACTACATTTTTTCTTTTGCTGTTAAAGTCCCATGGGAGAAAATTTAATTATTTGCAAATCTGATGGATATAATTATCCCTGCATAAAAAAAGTGTGTAAACCACTCCAAGGATGTCCAGATCATGGGATAAGACCTGAAAAGCCAGATATTGAATTCACAGGTGAGTTAAATCATAAAATATAAAAAAAAAATTCTAAGGAGAGATTTAATCAAAATTAAAAGTTTTTGTGTTGTTTGGCAAGTAAAACTCTCCAACAGAAACATGGGGATATGGTGAAATGGATTACCACATATACAAGACAGCATGAGATGATGCAAGATGTGATACATCAATTTTGGTGTCTGCTTATGGCAGACCCAAAGGTGAATCAGTTTGTTAAATCTAGACCTGAAATAGTAAATGGGAGAGAAACTTACATCAAGAATTATGTGGTAGCCACTATAAGGAAGAATAGAGGAAGGATCCTTGAAAAATCAAAGGAACCTTCAGATGTGGAAAATACTCCTTTTGTAGATTGATGATTACAAGGAGTCACGTGGTACTGTCAAATGGTGAGATTTATCATGTCGAGATATTATATTAACTGTCAGACACCAGGGGGTTTATTTACTAAAAATTAGAGAGTGCAAAATCTGGTGCAGCTGAGCATGGCAGCCAATCAGCTTCCAATTTCAGCTTGTTCGATTAAAGCTATAGTAAAGTCTTAAGACTAAAATAAATGGTCCTGTTTAAATCATAGTGTACTAGTATGCACTGCATGCTATTTCAGTTTGACATACTTACCTACAAATGGAGCTCTCCAGCGATACGATGTCAGGGCTCTCCCCAGTTCCTGGCACTTCCATCTGTACCTGCGCATGGCAGTCCCATCGCTGCGGCACACAGAGAGGCCATAAATGTGGTCTGAGCTGCACATGTGTGACTCAGATCAGATTACCCACTGACAGGCATGGGGCAGTTATGTCAGAAGAGACTAGGGTCAGGGGATTTTTTATTTATTGACTTTACTACCACTTTAAGCTTTGCCAATAAAATCGGTATGCTGATTGGTTTCTATACACAGCTGCACAAGATTTTGCACTCTCTAGTTTTAGTAAATCAACCCCCAGAAGTGATCCATCTATATATTTGCAAATGCTGTGTTTTTTACATTGGGAAAACTAAACCTGAATACTGGTGCGATATATATGACCATGTATGACCACATGTATGTGGTTCAAATGAGAGAGCTATGTAGAAATATAATCCTCACAAGAGTTAAATCCCCCACCCATTTTATGGGACTTTAAAGGCTCAAAATGATATTAGTCATAAAATATATGATTTTTATTACAATTGTATTAAAAAAAGTTTTGTACATATAACATTCAAAATATTGTATCATGTGATAAGGTAAGCACAAAATCACAGAATGACAAGTGGGAAGTAGGGCAAAACTGTCCCCCACAACCACCTATGGGAACGTGTCAGGCATAAAAGAATGAATTTTATAGGTTAATATAAAAGATTTTTGATTGGTCTATTTTAAAGTATTTATTTAAATATAAGCGGTACTCAGCTCGTGCTGGAGGGTATATAAGTATGTTGATTGCATCACAAACTGTCAGACGATGTGGAGAAACAGAAGAAGATCGTTGTGGATTGAAGATTGTTCATTTCCGGACGAGATGAAATCTATGCTGCGACAATTGATGGAACAGGCCGGCTCGGAAGGTGGAGAAGAATGGATGCGGCTATGTTTGTCTTTGCCCATGGGTTCACAGGCTTCTCCCCCTGACATTGAGGCTTTTTCAGCTGTTCCTGTGTCGGTGACTGTTCAGCCAGAGGCTTTGTTCTGCCCCCCAGGTCTGCTTCCTCCTTCAGGTCAAGCTTCCGTGTCTGTTCATGTTGCGCACCCGCCTCCTCTGCCCGTCAATCAAGAGGCTTCAGATCGGAGTCGGAATCTATCGAGAAGGCTGAAAATGGGCGCATGCGCAGTGGTGCGGTCTGGCCTTAAGCGTTCTACTAAAAGACCTCGCAGGTTCGAATCCCGGTCACCGCCTAGAGTTTTAAAGAAGATGACTGAGCAGGTGAGGATTCCTAGGAGTTCTGCTCCTATGAGACATAATTTAAAAAATAAAAAACCTGATTCTGCAGTGAGTGTTGCTCCAAGGGGGGAAGTTAATATTACACCTGTGGAGCCTCCTGTATTGTCTGAACATTTGATTGCAGAGACTGTAACTGGTGTTAGTGATGTTGATGCTGTTACCATGGAAGCACAAGCTCTGCCTATTCGTGCAGTGGCGTTAACTGACCATTCGATGCAGGCAGTCCCTTCAACTAGTACAGCTGCGTCAGGTGAGTCTGCTGACACTGCTATATTGTGTGACTTAGCAAAAAATTTTCTACGATTGTTGAAAAATTGAAATCGCCTATTATTGATGTTAGTAATGTTGCGTCAGCGTGGAGAGTTGAGTCTGCTAATTCCATGCTGACTCGGTCTACAGATTCTAATAATCTTACATCTAATTGTTTTGTTCCCCAAGGTTATTTAAAAGAAGCATTGTCATGCGAGATTTCATCTTTGGGTTTTCATCTTAGTTCTGCTTGTAGAGAAAAAATCTGGAGAGGTGAATATATCGATATTTTTTCTTTGCTTCCTTTGTCCACGGAACATCGTTATCATAAAAGAGATGACAAATTTGATGTCGAAAGAAATACCTTAGTTCCCAGATCGTTTAATAATTGGTTGCAATGTTTTTGTATTTTTGCTAGTGTTCTGGGTGAAAAATAGCCTGATCGTTGTAATGGGCTTTTCCGACATGTTGAGATTATTTTGGAGGCCTAAAAAAAATTTCATGGACAAGCTTGGTATTATTATGATGAATTGTTTTGACAGAAATTGGCAGTACATCATTCTCTTAAATGGGGAATGAAAGATGTGGGTCTTTGGTTAAACCTACTATTGCCGCAAAGACTTCAGTTTTCTAAGCCAGTTGTTGCAAACCCTGTTGGATTTCGTAAAGGTTTATGTTTTAATTTTAATGATGGTCAGTGTAAGTGGCCAGCCACTTGTAAATACAAGCATGAATGTGCGTATTGTTCAGGTGCACATTTGGCAGCTAGATGTTTTTAAAAAATAGCTATTAGTGATAATACTCCATCGAAGGAGTCCTTTCTTAAAAGCAATGACTCCCATGATCTTAGAAAACATGCTGCCGTGGCTAATTCGTTACCCAAATCAAGTGTCAGCAGCATTTCTAATTGAGGGTTTTTTGGAAGGTTTTCCATTACCTTCGTTTTCTGGTTTTGGTTGCTCAGTTTATGATAATTTATCTTCTGTTGATAGTTACGAAGATGTGGTTTCCGATACACTCAGTAAAGAAATTTCTGCAGGACGAATGGCGGGCCCTTTTTCGGAGCCACCGTTTGTTAATTTTCGTATTTTGCCCTTGGGAATTGTTCCTAAGAAGGAAGTAAATTCTTTTTGACAAATTCACAATTTATCACACCCAGATGGTATTTCTTTGAATGATGAAATAGATCCTGAATTTTGTAAATTATTAAGAGATTGGGTGGTTTGCCTCTTTTGGCTAAAGCTGATGTGAAATCAGCCTTTCGATTATTGCAGATTCATCCATCGCCTTTAATTAATTGGGTATTTATTTTCAGGGGAAATATTATTTTGCCAAGTGCCTACCAATGGGCTGTTCATTGTCCTGCAGATATTTTGAAATGTTTTCAACCTTTTTGGAGTGGGTGGTCAGTTCGCAGTCTGGATCAGTTAACATGCTTCATTATTTGGATGATTTTTTGTTTGTTGGTAAGGATGACTCGATGGAATGTTTGTATTTATTTACTGAGTTCAAAATCATTTGTGAACGGTTTGGTGTTCCGTTGGCTCCTTAAAAATTGGTGCCACCTACGCATTGTTTAGAATTTTTGGGTGTCACTATAGACACTATACGGATGGAATTTTGTCTCCCTATGGCAAAAGTGAAGAAAATTAATTTTTTATTAGATTTTGTTCTCTCCAGGACTAAAGTTCATTTGAAAATGATACAATCTTTATTGGGCCTTTTGGCTTTTACATCTAGGGTTATTCCAATGGGTAGGGTTTTTTTCTAAAAGATTGTATCGGGCTATTGCTGGAGTTCATTCTCCATGGCATTTTGTTTGCTTTACGGTGTCTATTAAACAAGATTTGTTTATTTGGAAACGTTTTTTTAGCTTTGTTTAATGGTCGTTCTGTGTTGCAGGCCCCCTTTTGTTTGGCTGATGCTTTGAATTTATTTACTGATGCTTCGGGTGCGATAGGTTATGGTGCATAGTGGCAGGGACGTTGGTCTGCAGATACTTGGCCGGAGGTTTGGCATGTTAAAGGTTTTATGAAGATAGTAGTTTTATTGGAGTTGTTCCCTGTAGTAGTGGCTTTGGAATCATGGGGTGAGGCTTTTCGGAATCGTGGCATTTTGCTTCATTCGGACAATAAAGGCGTTGTGTACACTATTAATTGTTTGTCTTCAAAGTCTTTACCTGTGATTGCTTTGTTACGTCACTTAGTTTTTAGATGTTTAACACTGAATATATGGTTGAAAGATAAGAATGTTCCTGGTAATTTCAACACTGTGGCTGATGCTTTATCACGTTTACAGTTGGATTGGTTTCATGCTCTGGTGCCAGAAGCAGATATGGATGGTGCCCAATGCCCGAATTTCTTATGGAACTTGATCTAGGGTTCATAAGTTTGGCTGTTCGTAATTCTATCACTGCATGCACGTGGGCGAGTTATGAAGCCACGTGGTCTCTGTGGTTTAGTTTTTTGAGACAGTCTAATAGTTTATTTGCAGAATTTTCAGAGAGTTTAGTTTTGGCATTTTTGAATTTTTTATTGTCTCGAAATTTTTCTTGTTCTCATATTCGTAAAACATTATGTGTGGTGTTCCTTTTTTTTTAAATTAAGGGGTTTTCCTTCTTGTCAGATTTTTTTTTTTTCGGTTCAACAAGTGTTAAAAGGTTATTGCAAAAGTAAATTTGTGCCCAATCATAGACTGCCTATTACTTCTGCTCTTTTGGGCCGTCTGTGTTCAGCTACTGAATCAATTTGTTTTTCTAATTACGAATCCATTTTGTTCAAAGCTGCATTTAGTCTTTGTTCTTTTGGAGCGTTCCGGGTGTTGGAGTTAGTGCCTCGTACTGTTGAGGATACAGCAGGCTTATTATTTGAGGATTTATTATTAGGTCTTGATTTTGTACGTATTTTACTTAGGCGCAGCAAGACGGATCAATTGGGTAGAGGTCGTTGGGTTACAGTGGGTAGAATTGATTCTTCTTATATGTGCTGTTTCCCTGCTTAGTCGATTTTTGTCGATTCGGAACAGTTCTTCTGGGCATTTATTTTTACACCTTTCCTCTTTGCCTTTAACTGTATTTCAGTTTAATTCTGTACTGAAAAACTGTTTGCATTTTCTGCAGCTCGGCCATCTTCGTATTTCATCGCACTTGTTTAGAATTGGCGGCCGAGTTGGGTTTGTCTAGTAATGAAATAAAAAATTTAGGTGGGTGGATTGTTAAGTCAGATTGTTATCTATGCTATGTACACCCTAATGTTTCATTTTGAAATTTACAGGTGTCAAGTTCAATGTTTGGTTTATTGGACATTTGTATGTGTTTTGGTCTCATCATGCTTTCAGAAGGATTTACAGCTCTAATTTGGGTCTTCCTTTATCAGACTTTTGAATTTGGTGGTATGGTAAAAAGGGGATGAAATGGTCTAATTTAAGGGAGACTTTGTCATTATTATATATTTCTTGGCCTTCTCCTGACATCATTGTTTTGCATCTGGCAGGCAATGATGTTGGTCATTGCAAGACCTTTGACCTTATATCGCAGATTAAAATGGATTTTTTGTGCATTCATTCTGTTTTTCCGGAAGCAATAGTAGTTTATTCAGAAATTGTCCGAGATTGCTTTGGCTGGCTTCCACAGAGCTTAAATTTTTTGAAAAAGTGAGAAAAAGGATTAATAGGACTATAGCCTAATTTATGAATTCCTTGAACGGCTTGTTTTTTAGACATGTTGATCTAGAAGGGGGCATTTCAGGAGTTTATCGCTCGGATGGTACTCATTTGTCTGATATCACTTTAGACATTTTTAATTTAGTCCTGCAGACTTGTATTGAAATGGCCGTCTGAAGGTGGGGAGGTGCCAGGATCCTAAGTGATCCTGGCGTATGGATGATATTTGATGATATTTATTTTAACCTGAGCTTTGATAGCTAGGTTATTAGTATTATTTATTATTATTATTTATTAATATGGATAGTAATGTTGAATAAAATTGAGTTTTATATATGATATATATTCAAGGATATATGTTTTTTGTTATTTAGCCTATAATAAAACTGCTGCCTTATTTAATCCAAGTCTGTTGTTTAGAGTGTTTTATTTTATATATTCATTTATACAAAGTCCTGAGTACGGTACCATGCAGTAGTTTATGTGCTTATTTCTGAATATACATGCAGAGATCATAAAGATAACTGACGCATTTCAGAGTCAAAATATCTCCTTCTTCAGGGAGAGCTCTGCTAATAATATGGTATGACCTATGGTAGAAATCATAACAATTTCGAACATCCAAAAATGACATATTAATAGGCAAAATTGCAAAACATGTATGGTGTACTCACAGAATGCTCCTCATTCACAAAGTAAAAACCAACTCTATAAAAGGATGGATAAGAAAAGGCCATTGCCTAATGCCATCATCGTCAACAGATGTATACACCCCCAAAAAAGATGGATAGGAGAAAGAGGGCTTTTTGTAGAAATATAATCCCAATCTAATTTGGAGTAATAGGGCAATTTTGAAATGACATAAAAATTGCTTTATTTTTGGTGTAACATAATATTTGTGTGTGATATTTATGCTTTTCTAATCGTAGTTTATATTTTGATTTAAAGAATATTTATATGTTGTATTTAATCTTTTGGTTTAAATGATTGTTATGCCTTTATTGGGATACTTTCCAGCATGATATGAAATTGATGTGATTTTATAAAGTACTGAATAAGAATTATGAATTTTAGGATACTTTGGATTATGCATTAATCGAAGTGGCATTTTAAAAGTCCTACCCAATATCAAGCTCTACTGATCGACTTCTGTACAATCAGGGGGTTTTTAATTGTCAGCGTGGTAAGGATGTGGAACCCTTTCACAATCGGTGGTGTCGGCAGGAAGTATGGATAGTTTTAAAAGACTCTTGGACATGCATCTTAGCCAAAACCAAGGATATGGGAATTTATTATTTTTTCCACACACACAACTACACAGGTTGAACTGGATGGACTATTGTCTTTATTCAACCTTACCAACTATGTAACTATGTAGCCCGTTTGATTTTCCCTTCTTGATCAGCACCACTGATGAGTGTATTCTGATGGCTAAGTGTATTCCTTCCTGACAAAATACTATACCTTAGAGGGAATTAGGTCATTTTTTTTCACTCAACCTACTGGTTAAAGTGATTGTAAAACAACCCGTTCAGTTTAAAATTGAAATGAAAGGCAAAACATTTGTGTATAGATATAAAAACCCCTTATAAATACCTTTTTTTTATCCTTTTTTTAGAAGTGATCACTTTTCCGCTGTTCCCTGATTTCAGCTGCATAAGAGCTGGGGGGAATGGCTGTGTAGGCGGGAGTTTCAGGACAAGTCTGATCATTGGAGGAGAGCAGGCTGAGTTCCCAGAAAAGCTAGAGAACTGACCACGGTGTGTTCTGCCTGCTTAGCGTTGTCAGTTTATATTAGGAGAGCAGAAGGACTGGCAGAGTCACCAGGGATTTTACACAAAGCAATACAAAGAGAACAGGATATTTTTTCATACAAGTACATGGTACAGCAAACACATATCCAGAATATGAAATGCTGGGATAACAAACACTTCAAGTGGAAAACATGACTAATCTATTGGCTGTTTTAAAGATGTAGAAGCTAGGCTTCTTGAATTCTATGTTAATGAGCAGAGACTCTCTGTCCAAAGCTTTTCTATTGGGACAGTCTGACTCAGACATTGTTTAGAAATGATTGTAGTCAGCCATGTTGCCTTCTCCTGAGAAATATCTGAAAGACAAGAAGTGTTTAAATAATAGATATGCTGTGTAAATGGGAACACATAGAAAATATACTGTATATTCTCAAATCAAATCAGTGCAAATCATTCCATCATTGAAATGTGTAAAACATGTTACTGAGGAGACTGATTTATTAAAGGAATTGGAAATGATCATACACATTATCCAAGCATGAGCAAAAAGCAAACCCCTATTTACATATTTCATCTGCACATGATTGAATACTTAAAGTGAACATTCACACAATTTATTGTGTGAAGATTCTTAGCTTTTTTTAGTAAATTGGCCTTGTTAACCCAACACTGTTGTTTTTAGTCATTTAAGTAAAACTGTTATTTTTGCCACATCAAAAATGTATTTAATTTAGAAAGCAAGTCTAAGAAGTAAGTGGCAGATTGCACTGCCTGACCACCATATTTTATAGAAATATATTGACATATATATCAGTATTTTTTTCAAATGTATAATTGGCATGAATTACATTATACAATAATAAAAGTATGATGCAACTAATGTATATTAACTAATAAAATCTCTCTGACAAAGACTGGATTATTTACAATGAATGTCACTTCACTTCTGTGGGATGCAATGACATTGACTGTAGGTTTGTTTCTAGGATAAAGCAATTACCTGATTATACACAAGGCAAAATGAATCTGCTTCTGAATTTGTGTAAGCTATCTAATTATATTGTCATCAGATGAGAGTTATAGGCTTTTCTGTCACATAAAGCATTAACAAATATCTAACTTTAATTGTTTTTCTATTTCAACTGCGTGAGTCCCTTCTAGTATACAGCAGCATTGGGGATGATTTACTAAATGAGTAGATCCTTTTTACCTAGTAAAGTGGATGTTGTCTCCAATCATGTGCTCAGAAAATTAAAAAAAAACCTTTGCTAGCATTTTATTCTGTATTCAAAGTAAACATAACTTGAATGCAATTACTTACATTCACTATACAAAGTGAACATTCAGTTTAGTAGATAAACAGCCTGTAGGCGGGGCCAACATTACTGGTGCACATGGGCCCTTTTTGCTCTTTCTTACTTTTCTCCTTCCTCCGGATTCTCCAGTGCACACATCTGCTAATGCCTGAGATCAGGCAGGGCCGTGTTCATCTGGCATCAACATTATAGTGGTACCCCAACTTAGAAGCGAGCCTTACACCCCAGTGTCTCTGTATTTTAATCTGACACTGTCATACAGGTGCATTCCTATCCCACGACACATACACCTGCTCAGCATGCGACATTTTGGGGGAGACACCACATTGGCAGTGTCCCGTTCCACCAGTCCAGCTAGACTCCACTACTTACTGTATATCCCAGTGACAGAGTGAGTCCGTCTGAGAACCATGCATGTGCATAATTAACTCTTCCATACCATACGGCTAGGTCTCTGGTTGCTGGGGTGCTGACCACTTCCTCCACTATGCATGAGACCCATCACCCCTGCCGGTACCATTCTCCCACTGTCTGGCTGTCATATCATCCTTTCCTTGTGCTTGTTGCCCCTAGCAACAGCATGTCACCACTTCACCCCATGTGTGTGCATCACAGCCTTGTTTTTCTATACCAGTTAATAGGCTAAAACTACACTAATGTGTGAATAAGTAAATAAAACAAAAGCAAAAAAGCAGCAACTTAATGTGGGATACACACAAAAATATAGTAAGGGAGAAGCTGCTCTGATAAAGTCACAAATTGTATTTGTGCATCCTTGATTGCATATCATGACAATATGTGTCCATAATTGGAATGATAGGGTAGATCTTTATCGCAATGCCACCACAGTGATTCACATCAAAAAGTGTACCGCCAATTTAACGGCTTCAGCCCAGAAGGATTTACCCCATTCCTGACCAGAGCACTTTTTGCGATACAGCGCTGCATTGCTTTAACTGAGAGTTGTGCGGTCGTGTGACGTTGCACCCAAAAAAAATTGATGTCCTTTTTTTCCCACAAATAGAGCTTTCTTTTGGTATTTGATGACCTCTGCGGTTTTTATTTTTTCTGCTATAAACAAAAAAAGCAACATTTTTGAAAAAAAACAATATTTTTTACTTTTTGCTATAATAAATATCCCCAAAAAATATATAAAAAAAGCTAATTTCTTTCTCAGTTTAGGCTGATATGTATTCTTTTACATATTTCTGGTCAAAAAAATCACAATACGTGTATATTGATTGGTTTGTGCAAAAGTTATAGCGTCTACAAAATTGGGGATAGATTTATGGCATTTTTATTATTATTTTCTTTTTATTAGTAATGGCGGTGATCTGCAATTTTTATCATGACTACGACATTATGGCGGACACATCGGACACTTTTGACAATATTTTGGGACCATTGTAATTTATACAGTGATCAGTGCTATAAAAATGCACCGATTACTGTGTAAATGACACTGGCAGGGAAGGGATTAAACACTAGGGGGCAATCAAGGGGTTAAGTGTGTCCTAGGAAGTGATTCTAAGTGTAGAGGAGATTGTCTCACTGGAACATGACAGAGATCACTGCTCCCGATTAGGGATGGGCTTTATGTTCGGGTTGAACATTGGCTGTTCGCCCGTTCACCAAATAGCGAACAATTTGGGGTGTTCGCGGCAAGTTCGAAAGCAGTGGAACACCCTTTAAAAGTCTATGGGATTTTTGGGGGGACCCCACGCCATTTTTTTAAAATTTTGGTGTGGGGTTCCCCTTAAAATCCATACCAGACCTGAAGGATCTGGTATGGATTTTGAGGGGGACCCCCACACCATTTTTGAAAAAAATTTTGGCGTGGGGTTCCCCTAATATCCATACGAGACCTGAAGGGCCTGGTATGGAATTTAGGGGGACCCCCACGCCATTTTTTAAAAAATTTTGGTTCGGGGTTCCCCTGTGGGGAAATCCCATGCAGTTTTTATCAATGAACTTTTATGTGTATTGTCGGACCGGCAATTTATTAATAGCCACAAGTAGTTTTAAATTACTTTTTTCCTTTGAAATTACATTTTGCTGGCAGACTAAACACAGGAAACATGCGCCCCTTTACAGGCATACTATAGACACCCCCCAGGTACGAAATTTAAAGGAATATTACACTTTTATTGTTTCACTTTAAGCATTATTAAAATCACTGCTCCCGAAAAAACGGCCATTTTTAAAACTTTTTTTGCATTGATCCATGTCCCCTGGGGCAGGACCCAGGTCCCCAAACACTTTTTATGACAATACCATGCATATAAGCCTTTAAAATTAGCACTTTTGATTTCTCCCATAGACTTTTAAAGGGTGTTCTGCGGCTTTTGAATTTGCCACGAACACCCCAAATTGTTCCCTGGTGAACAGCCGATGTTCGAGTCGAACATGAGTTTGACTCGAACTCGAAGCTCATCCCTACTTCTGAGCCTCATAAATTGGTTCTTTGGAACCGACTTGAGCCAGGGACTGTAGTGGCAAATGTCCACAGGAATATAAGAGTTCCTGTCAGTGGACTTGAAGAAAGTCGATGCAACCAATCTATCCCCTTTAACGGATATCATCAAGTCCAAAAAGTTAATCTTTGATTGGCTCATTTCATAGCTCAAATGGATCCCTCTATGATTAACATTCAGGCATGCGATAAATTCCTGAAATTCTGTATAAATCACCATCCCATAGGAGGATATCATCAATATACCTTGCCCACAAGACAAGCTGAGGTCTGTCCTGGGCATAGATGACATCCTCCTCCCACTTGGCCATAAAAAGGTTAGCCAAGCTAGGGGCATATTTGGCCCCCATTGCAACCCCCCTATCTTGCCAAAAGAATTGGCTGTCGAACCAGAAGTAGTTGTGGGATGCTGCATAGTTACATAGTTACATAGTTAGTAAGGTTGAATAAAGACACCAGCCCATCCAGTTCAACCTGAGTGAGTGTATCCCTATACATTGTGTCACTGATGAGCATCATTAAGATTCTCATCTATTATATCATTATTTTATTTAAGGTACCCATATAGCGCAGTCAATTTTACACAGCGCTCCACACATACATCCCACACTCACATTGGTCCCTACCCACAAGGAGCCCACATTCCAAGGTCCCCAGCTCACATTCATATACTAGGGACAATTTTGGCCAGAAGCCAATTAACCTACTAGCATGTCTTTGGAGTGTGGGAGGAAATCGGTGTACCCGGAGGAAACCCACGCAGGCACAGGGAGAACATGCAAACTCCAGGCAGGTAGTGTCATGGTTTTTGAAGCACCCAAATTCTAACAATTCCATTATATAGGACACCTGACGGCCAGGAAGTCCAGAGTTCCGGTGCAAAAAGGCTTTCACCGCTTCCAATTCTAAATCATGTGGAATCACAATGTATAAGGAGGTGACATCCACTGTCACCAACCACACACCTTGTTTTAAAGTCATCTCAAAAAGCAAATTGATAACGTGTCATGAGTCTTTGATAAATGAGGGCATTTTACGAACCAAAGGTTGCAAATAAACATCAATATATCTGCCCACCCGGGAGGTAACTGAACCTATGCCGCTAACAACCGGGTGTCCGGGGGGGCAGATAGGATTATTGTGAATCTTTGGTAAGTAATAAATGGTTGGTGTCCACAGCGCCTTAGGCATCAAAAACAGACTTTCTTTTTTATTTAAGATACCTGCCTCAAGCCCCCTAGCAACTAACCTTTCCAGATCCTTCTGGTATTTGAGTTTAGGGTCAGAGGGAGGTTGAGTGTAGGTGTTACAATCCCCTACTATCCTGTACATTTTGGTCATGTAATCCTCCCTGTCCAGGACTACAATCCCACCCCCCTTATCAGCAGGCCTCACTATGAGATCTTTGTTATTACACAAGGAATCCAGGCCTTCTTGTAGTACCTTATTATTTCTAGCTTTTTTGATCTCTAGATGCTCCAAGTCTCTTAATATAACATCCCTAAATACCTTGAGTGATGGTGCCAAGGCTCCGGGGGGTTGAACAGAGAAGCATTGGACAACCCGGAGTGAAGAAACTCAGAGGTCACCAATCTATTTTCATTAATGGGTTTAGTGGTCAAATATCTTTTAATTATTAATTTTCTAACAAATTTGTGCACATCCATATAAGTTTGAAATTTATCCAAACTCCTGGGTGGCACAAATTTGAGGCCTTTAAAACTACTTTTTCAGAATCCGTTAACACTTTGGTACTAAGGTTAAATATCCCTTTCCCTACTACATTTTGGGTCTTTTTCATTGCTCGTATATGCCTCCCCCTCTGACTTCTGGCTTCTTTATACTGGCCTTTTTATGCCCTGATTTGGTAGGAAAAACTTCAACTCCCCTGCCCACTGGGGACAGGGCACCCCCAGTTGGGAGTGTTGCCATTGGGGGGGTTGATATGATGGAGTACGTTTGTCACTCTCCATAGGTTGATGATACTGGGAGATGCCTTGATAATATTCACCCTCAGGCCCATTCTTATCTCTAAGGGGAAAGAAACTGCTGTGTATGGGGACATTATATTCCCACTCAGATCCCTCTCCTTGGTGACTTGATAATAGGGGGATTCTTGGCCATATTCTCCATTAGGTCCCTGTCTCCTCCCATCAGAGTAGCCTGTACTTTGGCCTCTCCCGTGACCATTTGCTTGATATCCACAACCTCGCCCTGTCGGGGGAGGACCTCTATTCTATGGTGGGGGAGCAGGGCGATAAGCACCCTGACCTTGGGTCTGAACTTGATTAGGTCTAGTGGGGCCAAAGGACTGTGACTGTCCTTGATGGTAGATAGAGACTCCTCTATTGGGACCATAAGTTCTAATGTGGAGAATGATAGGAGTTATGTCTTCCACTCATCTGTGGTTTACCATTAGAGAAACCGTTCCTTGGAGGGTTGGGTAAACCAGGCTGGTTGGAACGCTGCCCTTCCGTGATGATCCCTACAGCAACCTGCCCTGGTAATCTGACAGGTTCCGATTATATTTTTCTTTTTCTTTAACCTCTGATCCTTATCCTCTTTTTCAAGGATCTTTAGGAGATTCTGGGACCTCTCCCTATATTCCTCACTCTCTTTTAAAGGCCTGAGTTTATCCTTAATACTTTTTATCTCATCATCAAGTTTAACCAATTTCTTGGATTTCTTTTCTACCAGTAAGTGGAGGAATGAAACTCCTCCTTTATTAAAATAATTGTACAACAAGGGGGTGTGGTGTGAAAGTGGAAACTCCTGCGCTGTAGGGGGGGGGGCTATGCTAAAAGGACACTGCTGCAACACCTAAGTACTGATCCAAGGCAGGACAAATGGGACAAAAGTGGGGGAAGATGGTAGTTGCGCTGTGATGAAGGGGGGGGAGGGAAGCTACAAAGATGACTAAAGTGGCAAAGTGAACTAAAAAAGCAGAAACGGGCCAATGCATGAATAGATCCTACATGCTAAAAGAACATGGTGGGGATGCAGTGCAGTGCAACGAAGCTGATCAACATGACATGTTGCGGGCAGACAAAGCCTAATATATAAAGGTAATCGTGAAACAGTGACTGCTTGAATATAGCAAAACAAAAATGCATATACCAACACAAATAGGGTGAATAATGACACAATGCAAAAAAAAAAAAAAATAATATATATATATATATATAATGCAAGAAAAATATATGTGGGCTAGTGCCCCATTAGCAAAAACGTGCCAGATCCTGGTGAACTACAAGTGACAAATCCCTAGGACAAACATGAATATTAGTTCTATCATCCAGTCCAAAAAGCAAAAACACATGATGAGAAACACAAAACAAGTCCAATCGTGAAGGGAGGGGGGGGATCTTCAGTGAGGACACCTCCGTGTTTGCAAGCCGCTTACCTTACAGCTGTAAGGTGTACAGCCTGTGTTGCAAATGACCCGCAGGTGTAGACGTTCCGTGTATACAGGCAGTGACAATGATGAACATGCCAAGCGAAATATAAAAAATAAAAAGTATACAGCATGTAAAATAACTCTGCAATGACCACAGTGGAGGGGGGGCAAGACACACACAGGGGGAGGTTGCACTCACTTTCATGAAGTGAGTGTGGGCATCAATCCACGAGCGCTGAGCTCGTATGCCTCCAGGAGTGGGTGTGGTGGGGGTGTGGTGGTGTGGTGACTGCTCACCAAGATGGCCGCTTAAGAGAAGAGCTCTTCCCTGCATGAGGGGAATCAACAGCGCTATGACAGACTAAAGCCCTTCATAACCTCTGCCAATAATCCCCCAGACTCCCCAGTGACCCAGGACATTGATCGATATGTGGAGTCCCCTGCAACCCGACTTCTTCCCGGCAGTGTCCCGCGGGCTACAACAAAATGGCGGTGGGGGTCAGCCAGCACCGATAAGCGCCGGACCTCTAATGCCTGCACAGCCAGATCTCATAGACAGAATGGAGAAGAACACAGATGCAGCTGCTGCTGCGGAGGACACACACACCATTGACTCTAATTCTCCCTGTGCCTCTCCCTCATCGAGAAGCCCTGTTAAATCTAAACCAAGGCTGGATCCAGAGGCAAATATTTTTAACAACAGACACCCTGCTCTAAATATGGAGGTGAGTGACTCCCAGGGCACTGAGCCAAATATATTGCCCTCTGCTGATCCCATAGTACATTTTCCTACTACGGGGCAACCCTTATCTGCTATTACTATGAAAGAGATGCTGATTTCATTAAGATCCTCTATACAGTCAGATATGATCTCATGTATTTAACAAGGCAGAGCAGAAATGCACGACCTCGGGGACACGTCCACCAAGTGGAGATGAGGATGTGCAAAGTCACGTCATCCTTCAATGCATTAGTGGACTCTCACTCAGCACAATAAGAGGCCATTTCCAAAATCCAACTGAAACTGGCCGATCTTCAAGATCGCTTCCGCAGAAATAATTTAAAGATCCATGGGATACCCGAATCCATTTCTGCACGGCATCTCCCTCACTTTGCCCGTGACCTCTTCCAAGCAGTTATTCCCTCATTGTCCCCAATAGACCTCACCATTGCCAGAATACACAGAGTACTCAAACTGTCCTTTCTGCCCCCAGAGGTTCCAAGAGACGTGTTGCTGAGAGTTCATTTTTTCCAGGTTAAGGAGGAAATTCTTGTTGCATTCTGCAAGGCAAACAACCTTCCAGAACAAGCTACTAACCTGCAAGTATTACCTGACCTCTCGCAACACACATTGCAACAGCGTCACAACCTAGCGACACTCACCAAGCCTTTGAGAAACCATAAGATAATTCACCGCTGGAAATACACGGCCAAACTCAACATCTCCTACAAAGGCACCAACCACCTTGTCAACTCCCTGGAGGAAGGCCTCCACCTCCTGAAAAACTGGCACATCTTACCATCTGATCTGGGTCATGTCCCACTCCCGCAGGGAAATTCTTCTGACAAAGTCCACCAGGATTGGTAGATGAAGCCTCAATAGAAATCATTAACAAAGCACACCTGAGGCTTCCTATAAATCACTCTCTTATCTCATACTCATAGTCAATAGGATTCCCCAAGTGCTTGTGGTACCTGACACCGTACCTTAAACCCCATTGGTATTGGCAGCTTTGCTGTCTTGTCCTTTCGGACCCTTTTTCTTAAACTCTATTATTGCTGTTTACCATTTCAGATCTCTATTTCTCCGTTGGAAACATTGTAGTCCTTTTTTTTTTTTTTTTTTTTTTTTTTACATTGAACACCCTTTTAACCCCATGCATTGGTATAGCAAGATACCACCCAACAGATCTATGTTCTTTATTCTCACAACCTCACTGTTCTTTCCCCAACTCTTTCTGGAACTCCGCACAACTCCCACATATCTGCACTTGCCACATTAGAGAACTTCCCTCTCTGATCAAGCACAAACAAGCCGGCCCCATGGATTTCCATATCAACTGGAACTATAGACATGGGTCTTAAATTCCTCTCCGAAAACGCTAGAGGCCTTAACCATCCTGCCAAAAGAAGGTCGTTATGGAAAGAATGCACTCCAGCACAAGGCAGACATTCTAGCAGTGCATGAAACACTTTTCCATAAATCGGCTCCCCCTGAATGCTCCTATGCAAGCTTTCCTCATGTTTTTACATCCTCCATCCCAGCAAAGAAGAGGGGTGTAATGTTGGCCATAAGAGACACGGTTTCTTTCAAACTCAAAGACTCCTTCATTGATCCAGATGGGCGATATATCATTTTGGTTTGTATCATTAACAAAATGCCTATTACTTTGACGAATGTGTATGCTCCCAACTTGCACCAAATCAAGTTTATCAAAAAAGTTATCAAAAAAATTTCTCAGTTGTGAGTTGGAAACACGTTAATTTGTGGAGATTTTAACACGATTGTCAATAACAATCTATACACTACCTCTTCGATCAGAAGTCACTCCCCTATTTTCCGGGACCTCCTCATCAAAGAGAAACTATACGATGTCTGGCGTTGTCAGAATGCAAGTGAAAAATTCTTTACATACTTTTCCCCTAGGCACATCTCCTACTCCAGGCTAGATCTGTTTCTATCTGACAAGCTGTTATTGCAGAGAATTTCCCACTCCTCTACCCAAGACATAATGTGGTCCGACGACGCTCCCATCATAATCCAGATAGAGGAGGGGAATGCCTTTGGGACAGCACTTATTTGGAGATGCAATGTGTCAGTAATCCAAGACTCAGAAGCACAAAAAGAGATATCCCAGCAGCTAGAAGAGTTGTTTAGGTTTAACGACCCCCGCGCCACTAGCACCTTCACTAACTGGAATGCCCACAAGGCATATGTACGAGGTGTCCTTATCAAATTAAACTCTAGGTTACAAAGTTCCCAATCAGCTTAAATAATGGATCTCCTCCCCGAAATCCACACACTGGAATCGCAAAATCAGTCAAACCCATTAACATATTTGGCCTCGAAGCTATCTGGTCTACGCTACAACCTTAGAGAAATGTTATGCACTCAACACGATCATATATACTCAAGCTTAAATTAAATGACTATGCAAACAACAATAAGGCAGGCAAGTTCTTAGCCATCCGCCATAAAACACAAATAACCAAAACTAGAATTCCCCACATTTTTCACCCCACAACATCTGCCAAAGTGGAGAATAGCAGATGCGTTTGCCGACTACTACTCCTCACTAGGGATGAGCCGAACACCCCCCCTGTTCGGTTAGCACCAGAACATGCGAACAGGAAAAACACCATTAAAGTCTATGGGACATGAACATGAATAATCAAAAGTGCTAATTTTAAAGGCTTATATGCAAGTTATTGTCAAAAAAAGTGTTTGGGGACCTGGGTCCTGCCCCAGGGGACATGGATCAATGCAAAAAAAGTTTTAAAAACGGTTGTTTTTTCGGGAGCAGTGATTTTAATAATGCTTAAAGTGAAACAATAAAAGTGTACTATCCCTTTAAAATTTGTACCTGGGGGGTGTCTATAGTATGCCTGTAAAGGGGCGCATGTTTCCCGTGTTTAGAACAGTCTGACAGCAAAGGAAAAAAGTAATTTAAAACTACTCGCAGCTATTGCATTGCCGGTCCGACAATACACATAGAAGGTCATTGATAAATACGGCATGGGAATTCCCCACAGGGGAACCCCGGACCAAAATTTAAAAAAAAAATGACGTGAGGGGTCCCCCTAAATTCTATACCAGGCCCTTTAGGTCTGGTATGGATAATAAGGGGAACCCCAGCCAAATTTTTTTTTTTAAATGACATGGGGGTCCCCCTAAATTCCATACCAGACCCTTCAGGTCTGGTATGGATTTTAAGGGGAACCCTATGCCAAAATTTAAAAAAACGGCGTGGGGTCCCCCCAAGAATCCATACCAGATCCTTATCCGAGCACGCAACCTGGCAGGCCGCAGGAAAAGAGGGGGGGCGAGAGAGCGCCTCCCCAAACCATACCAGGCCACATGCCCTCAACATTGGGAGCGTGCTTTGGGGTAGCCCCCCTAAACACCTTGTCCCCATGTTGATGAGAGAAGAAGATGAAGAAGAGAAGAAGATGAAGAGAAGAGCGTTAGCCTCCCTCCATGCCATGGATGCAGAGCAGCCCAAGGAGAAGAAGGGAAGAAGACACCGCGGAGGAGATGCTGGACGAGAACACTGGAGGAAGAACCAGAAGAACCAGAAGAAGAAGAAGATGAAGGAAGATAGAAGAAAGAAGAAGCATTTAAATAAAGGAATTGTCAAAAACTGTCTCTTGTCATTTTTAACATTTTTGACACTTTTTAGTGAAATGGTAGGCCCTTACCATTTCACACAGGGGGGAGGGCCGGGATCTGGGGGTCACCTTGTTAAAGGGGGCTTCCAGATTCCGATAAACCCCCACCCACAGACCCCCACAACCACCTGCCAGGGTTGTGGGGATGAGGCCCTTGTCCTCATCAACATGGGGACAAGGTGTTTTGGGGGCTACCCCAAAGCACCCTCCCAATGTGGCCTGGTACAGTTCAGGATGGGGGGGCACTCTCTCATCCCCCCTCTTTTCCTGCAGCCTGCCAGGTTGTGTGCTCGGATAAGGGTCTGGTATGGATTTTTGGGGGGACCCCACACGTTTTTTTTTTTATTTTGGCACGGGGTTCCCCTTAATATCCATACCAGACCTGAAGGGCCTGGTATGGAATTTAAGGGGACCCCCACGTCATTTTTTTTTTAAATTCTGGTTCGGGGTTCCCTTGTGGGGAATTCCCATACCGTTTTTATCAATGAACTTCTATTTGTATTGGACCGGCAATGCAATAGCCGCGAGTAGTTTTAAATGACTTTTTTTCCTGAAATGAAAAAATTGAAAATTGAAATTTGAAATGTCATTTTGCTGTCAGACTGTTCTAAACACGGGAAACATGCACCCCTTTACAGGCATACTATAGACACCCCCCAGCTACAAAATTTAAAGGGATATTACACTTTTATTGTTTCACTTTAAGCATTATTAAAATCACTGCTCCCGAAAAAACGCCCATTTTTTTTTTTGCATTGATCCATGTCCCCTGGGGCAGGACCCAGGTCCCCAAACACTTTTTATGACAATAACTTGCATATAAGCCTTTAAAATTAGCACTTTTGATTTCTCCCATAGACTTTTAAGGGGTGTTCCGCGGCATTCGGAACACGCATTTGCCACGAACACCCCAAATTGTTCGCAGTTCGGCGAACTTGCGAACAGCCGATGTTCGAGTCAAACATGAGTTCGACTCGAACTCGAAGCTCATCCCTACTCCTCACTTTATAATCTTAAAGATGATCCCATGAACTCCACAACCAGCAAGCGGGGACATAGATAGCTTCCTGGCCAAAATCAAGTTACCCTCTCTCTCTAACTCTCACCTACAATCACTGAATACTCGGAAGAGCTAGAACGCACTATAACTTCTCTCCCGTTAGATAAAGCTCCAGGTCCAAATAGACTTTCGAATGCTTACTATAAAACACTCAGCCATATTTTGACTCCCAATTTATTACCCATATTCAATGAGGCCATGTTAACAGGCACCTTCCTAGCAGAAATGCTAAAAGCTTACATCATCACCCTGCCTAAGCCTGGTAAATCCCCTGACATTCCATCCAACTTTTGCCCCATTTCTTTATTAAATATGGACATCGAGTTATATGCCAAACTATTAGCAAATAGACTGTTCGACATTATGCCGTTGCTGGTGAGACAGGACCAAACCGGTTTCACTAAGGAACACCAAGCTTCTGATGCCACAAGACGTTTACTAAACATTGTTCACTACTATCTCAAAAATTCCTTCTCTGCTTCTTTCTATTGATGCAGAGAAGGCGTTTGATAGAGTTCACTGGGGATATATGAGGGCAGTGCTGCACAACTTTGTTTTTCAAGGTCAATTTCTTTTCACCATACTAGCTCTTTACTCAAATCCTCAGCACAGGTCCTCACCTCAGGTTTACTGTCAAAAAACTTCATAATATCGAATGGCACCCGTCAAGGATGTCCACTCTCTCCCTCCATTTGTAATATAATGATGGAACCCTTGGCAGAGGCCATCCGATCACATCCCCATATATCAGGCTTCAAATTTCAACAGAAATCACATGTAATCAAGCTTTTCGCAGACAATGTTATACTTCTCCTCTCCAATCCTACTATCTCGATACTATTCGCCCACGATAACCTTAATCTCTTCAGCACCATCTCATACTACAAAGTCAGTAAATCATTAATCCTAGACCTTGGCATTAACCACCACACTCGCATACACTTAAAACAATTGCTCCCTTACACTTGGGCAAAAAATTACATCCCATACCTAGGTATTTTACTGATGGCAAAAATGTCCCTTTTGGAAGAGACCAGTATCAAACCTCTTCTCTCAGACATTTGCAAGAACCTAACCTGTATAGCAAAAACTGAACTATCCTGGGCGGGGAAAATCATCTCCTTCAACATGCTGGTCATCCCAAAAATTTTGTACATATTTTGCACACTTCCAGTTCCGCTCAAAACTTCCCACTTCTCTGAACTTCATAAGACGCTTAAACAGTTTCTTTGGCAGGGGAAGAGAGCGCATTGCTTTCACAATCACCTCATCCAACATAGAAAGGTGGGAGGAATGGGTCTTCCCGATCTAAAAGACTACTACTGGACCTCTATCTTACTACAAATCAAATACTGCTTTATGTCCCCCACCGAACCCCTCTGGGTGGGCATCGAGACTACCACTGCTAAAGCTCCCAACATGAGACTCCTACTATTGGCCGATGCGTGGAAACCAATTTCTTTATCCGCCCTCCCTCCAACAACCCAAGCCTCATTATTAGCATGGAGACATTTACTTTCCCAATCACAACATGACAGCTCAATCGCTATGATTAGGCTCCCAATCCAAACTTTAGAAATACTGCTCCCTTACTGCTCTGTTAACCAATGGAAAGAAAACAGTATTGAGTGGGTAGATGAACTCATGGAGCAAGGGTCCCCTAAACCATTTAACTCCCTATAGACTGAATACAATATCTCTAACTGGAGTCACTTCCTATGTAGTTGTGTTACCTCTTTTCTAACCGAAAATCCCCCACCATTAATCAAAATAAATTCACAAGTGTGGCATTTTTACACAGATACCAACGAAAAATGTAAAGGCATCCCTCTTCTTTATAATACACTCCAACTCAAAAAACAAAAATTCACGAAATTCCCGCCCATGTTGTCTTGGGAAAAGGTTTTGAATAAAGTCTTTGATTCCGAACAATGGACCACAGCGCTCCAGTATAACTACACTGCTTCTCATTGCATTAACCACTGGGAACTTATTTAAAAGGTCCTGGCGAGGTGGTATAGAACTCCATACCAACTAGCCAAAATGTTTCCTTCCCATTCCACACTATGTTGGAGAGACTGTGGCATCCCTGGCACAATCCTTCACATATTCTGGCAATGCAAGAACCTGTCTAGCTTCTGGAGAAAAATCTTCTGCATTATAGCAGATATCATCAGAATTCTGCAAACCCCAGAGCCAGTGCTGGCAATCCTCCATCTAGGTATAGACAAATACCCTCTGACATTCCGCATAGTAGTTATCCATATCCTAACTACTGCAAAACTAGTTATAGCTAGGCACTGAAGAAGCACTTACTCTCCTAACCCCTCAGAAGTCCTAGCACAGGTCAACCTCCACTATCATTACAAAAGGCTGATCACTATAAGAAAAACCTCTTGCTTAGTTTTCGACAAAAATTGGAAATGTTGGAAAGAGTGGTACAGGCGGTAAATCACAAATGGTGGTTAAGTGCTCTCCCTTCCTTTCTCTCTTCTTGTCCTCTCTCTCTCTCTCTCTCACCTCTTTCCCCATCTCTACTTATCCTTTCTTGAATCTATGCCCTCTGTTACAAACAATCGCTCTCTCTGTGCCCTGTGTGGCAAATAAATCTTCTGTTGTTTAACCTGTTTATTCACAATGCTGTACTAGATGTTATGTACACAACTTGTACCGAGGGTTTCTGCTGTTCAAGAATCATACTGCCCGGCCTCTCCCAGCACAATGTGTACCCAGGTGGGGTGCGGGGGGGAGACGGGGTAGGGACATGCAACCTACTTACGCTACCACATATAATTCATATAGTTCATTTTGTCTGTCTTTCATCAATGTGTTCATAACGTGACAACGATTATTCAATATACTTTGCAAAGTCTTCAATATAATATATTGAAAATAAAATAATTGTACCACTCCTCCAGCTCAGTATCACCCTTCTGGGGACCAATTTCCCACCTTAAACTCCTCGGGACCATTGAGTTTTTTATATAAGTTTCAAGATAGGCAATATCCCACTCAATGATCCCGAGGAGTTTAAGGTGGGAAATCGGTTAGATATTGCCCTCACTGGAGGCGCAGTTCCCTGGTGAGGGAAATATCTAAACTAGAGATGTCCTGGATCCATAGGTTAAAGACTTATGCCCCCTATGGGTTGAATATAGATGTTGACGTGAATGCTTTTATAGATAATTCATAATTATTATTGGTGTAAACTCGATCTGAGTCACATGTACAGGCCAAAAAAATAATTGTATTAATTTAGTATATTCATGTCTTGTTATATTATTTATAATACAATTTTTCACCTATATGAGGTGAAATGTAATTATTAATTTCATTATTATTGTTTATTTACGTTCCCTATTTAATTGATAATTAATTTGGGTTTGGCTAGTTTTTAAATTGTTTCCCATTTAAGGTTTTCTGGTTATTTAGAAAAATGTATGCATAATATACAATTTTTCATATATTTTTTCATATTCAGGGATGCTTAAGGGTATGTTAATTCCCTGATTTGGTTTCTATATAGGTATTTAATCCACTATAATGCCACGTACACATGGTTGGACTTTCTGATGGGAAATGTTGGATGTGAGCTTGTTGGCTGAAACTCCGACCGTGTGTATGCTCCATCAAACATTTGTTGTCAGACTTTCCGCCAACAAATGTTGGCTAGCAGGTTCTCAAATTTTCTGCCATCAAAACTTTGTTGTCGGACTTTCAAATCCTGTGTACACAAGTCTGTCGCACAAAAGTTCATGCATACTCGGAATCAGGTACGAGCCAGAAGCGCTCGGTCTTGTAAATCTAGCGTTCGTAATGGAGATATCACATTCGTCACGTGGCAAATTATGAAATCTCTCAATGCAGCACATTCTCTTCTTTATAATGCTATAATAATGAAATTGCTTTGCTCCTGATATTCACAGAGTTCTGACAAACGTTTTTTTTATTATTTCTAGTAATCTCATGAATAATATTTTTTTTGGTTGTTTTTTTTCTTGTGATCTCCAGAATAATCTTTTTTATTTTCTTTTTTTTTTCTAGTGATCTCCATTTTTTTTTCTCGTGATCTCCAGAATTATTTTTTCTATTTTTTTTTCTAGTGATCTCCATAATAATTTTTATTTTCATTTTGTGTGTCAAGTTACCACAACACCATTATTATCTTCTAATTTTTAATCTCAAAGATAAAACTATGTTGGTGTCCCTTGTTAATTTGATATTGTATTTTTGAAATGTACCTGCCTACTCACAAACAAACTGTCCTTTTTAAAGTAAAACACATAGCCAAGTATTTGGCAAAACCAAAAATTAAAATTTAATTGGGAGCACAAGGGCATAACAAAATAAAGAGGAATGCAACGCTGGAGCAACAGTTGGAATTGGTGAAGCCTTTGTACCCCAGGGCAGACATCAATTATTTGACTGTCAAAATTGGTAACCTGAGGAGTCCATTTAATAGGGAGCACAATGCTGTCCAGGACTCTGAGAGATCGAGAGCAGCAGCACATGACATATATGTCCGAAGGCTGTAGTCTTACAACAGCCTGTGTTTTTTGCCAGACCACACCAAACTCAGGCCATCACTCTCAACACTTCCTTCCACACTTCCTTCCATGCTGCTGTGGTGGGTGGGGTGGCTGCGGTGTTGGTGGTGTTGCTGAAGGTGGTGGAGGAGCATGCTCCAACTCACACAGGTGTTTTTGAGGTGTGAGTTCACCCCTCGTCCCCTTGTTTAGGGCCTTCAGAATAATTTCTTCACATATCATGTGTTGGCCCTCCTCCATCTTTTCTAGTTTGCTGGCAGTGACACATCCAAATGCCTCGTGTACACCAGGGGTCATGGTAATTGCCACAGTAGCCTGTTTTAGGAAAGCAGCCGCTGACTCCTCCAGGTTCCTCGCCTTCCTGGTCCTTTTGGTTGGAGGGTGGAGGGGAGGAACCTGGGATTCTGTCAGGCTGCTTGTCATTGCCTCCTCCTGGCTGAGACTTTCCTGTGTATGAAAATGGTATATAGTTTTAGGTTTTTGGTCATCAATCACACACAATTTTGTGCTCATGACTGTTGCAAATTGAATGTTAACAAATAGAAAAGACTATTATTCTGACCCCAGCATTTTTCATTCTTGTCCCAATCATTTTTGGCTACTACTGTCTATTGATATGTAAACCACTTTGTTAAAGCAGAAATTAGTGATCAATAACATCTAGTTAACATCATTCAATTTTTGACAAGAAATATCTTCAACAATGCTATAGCTGGGTCAAGCTGGGCTCCTCCACATCTTCTTCCTGGGTAGAAGGCCCAGGTTGGACCTCAGGAGCCTCAGCTGATGTGAAAGGAAGTGTTGATAGTGATGGCCTGGGTTCCGTCCGGTCGGACAAAAAACGCAGGCTGTGGTAGTACCACAGCCTGGGGACATCTACTTCATCTGCTACTGCTCCGGATCTCTGAGAATCCTGGACTTTCTTGTGCTCCCTATTATATGTGCTCCTCAGGCTACCAATTTTGACCTTCAAATAGTTGATGCTGGCCATGGGATACACAGGCTTCACCAACGCAACAGGGGCTGTGAATTTATCCACCATTTTAGCTGCAAGACACAACACAAGACAAACCCCAATGTCTGGCTAAACTCTCCTAATCATGTCCCAATCTGGGCCTCAAACTATAAGCAGTATAGGCCACTAACTACTGATGCCCCAAGTTACAATTGTACCTTTGAACGATGGTCGTTAATGATCCTCCATCCTCCACTCACAGATTGTACATACATTGCCTGCGTGTTATGCTCTATATACACTCCGCCCCTGTTCTTCTTTCGAGTGTATTCCCTGCCTCCTCTCTTTCGGGGCAGTGGGAGAGCACATGGCAGAGACAAAGCAGGCGTGTGCTGCTATCAGCAACAATGAGGAAAGGCCAGAGCAAGGCAGTTCCAGATCCAGGAGGAGATATAAGGCCTCAAATATGTCCTTTGAAGAGATGGTGGAGATGGTGGACATCTTGAAGAGTACAGACTATGATGGGAAGCATGGACCGTACAGAAACCCAAATGTGAGAAAGACCAAGATCATGACTAAAGTTGTGAGAAGTCTGCACAGGACTTTTGGAGTACGACGATCCAAAGAGCAATTAGTGAAACTCTGGTCAGACCTGAAATTGAGGTAGTAGGATCAGTATAGAAGGATCAGGAAAGTGTTGCAAAAAAGTATTTGTCGTGTGTTCCTATTATTATTATTACTTTGGTGCTGGTCCATGTGCTTTTCTTTACTGTTGTACAGTTTAAAATGCCAAGTTTGAGGTTCGTGGGCACAGTAATCGTTTTGTATTAAATATTGTTTCTTTCGACCTCTAATGCTGTGTACACACGGGCGGACTTTTTGGCGGTCTTTCCGATGGACTTTCGATGGACTTTTGACGGACTTCTGATGGACTTTCCAATGAACAGACTTGCCTACACACGATCACACCAAAGACCAAAGTCTGACGGATTCGTACGTGATGACGTACGACCAGACTAAAATAAGGAAGTTGATAGCCGGTAGCCAATAGCTTCCCTAGCGTCGGTTTTCGTTTGTCGGACTAGCATACAGACAAGAGGATTTTTCGACCAGACTCGAGTCCGTCAGAAAAATTAGAAACAGATTTCAAATCTAAAGTCCGTCTGATTTTCGCCCGAAAATGTCCGCTGCAGGTCCAATGAAGCCCACACAAATGAAGTCCACACACGGTCGGATTGTCCGACAGATTCGTCCCGTCTGACCAGTCCGGTCTAAAAGTCCGCCCTTGTGTACACGGCATAATACAACATTTTTGGCAGATGCAAGTTAACTACATTTGTTCATGCCTATTTTGGTTAAAAGAAGCTTATTACATTGTTGTCTAGATGTGTTTGAAACTATAATGAAATGAAAACTTGATTCAGTGTAAGGAGAGGACACTCAGCAGCTGTTTACACATCTTGACGTAGGAGCACTACTGTGGGACGCCATAACAACCTTATTATAGTGTCCCACGCAGGTGCTCCAGTGGATACTAGGGGTCTCTCCATCTGTGAAACTTGCACAAAATAGGTAAGTATTCTAGCTTTTGAAAGGGAAAAAATCATGTCTTCAGCTTGGAACTCTGCCAAAACAGACAATTGGACGACACTTCCAAGCTATGTTTCATATTACTATTTCTAGCCTCAAATATCTGTCTGCTAAGTATACCATTTTTGTATTCACATAGGGGAGAAAAGAATTGGGACATCTGAGGACACCAGTAACCCCACACCTCCTAAAGAAGGGGAACTCTGCACACAACCTGAGGATGTGGATGCAGAACCTGAGGATGAGGATGTAGAACCTGAGGATGCAGATGCCGAGGTTCAGGAAGTGGTCGAAATGGTCTTGACAACAGGTCAGTCTCTGCGTCCACAGCTTCAGGTAATAGATGGATGCCTGCATATTTATAATACATGGTCTGTTTTTTTTTTTTAGGTGATGTGGATGTTGTGGAAGAAGAAACTCACTTCAGCAGTGCAAGTGCACAAGTACTCATCAGTGAGATTGTGGTGTGCATTTGGGATTTAGAAAAGCTGAAGCAAAATATCAATGATGTTCAAAACATTCCATTGATCCCCATGATGGGAGCTAGCACATGTTGACTCACTGGCTTATTTTAAAAAAAGCAAAACCACTTTGCGTTACAAGTGCAATGCAAGTGCACTTGAAAGTGCACTTATAGGGCAAAGTGGATTGTTCTTTCTGAAATAAGGCCCAGTGTGTCAACATGTGCTAGCTCCCATCATGGGGGATCAATGGACGTGTTTTTGGGGTGCAACCCCTTCCTATCACCTCTTTTAGTTCGGAGGAAGGGGTTGCACCCACAAAACGCGTACATTGATGTCCCATGATGGCAGATAGCACATTTTGACACACTGTGTGTTTTGTGGCTTTAGCAAAATAGATGTAGGGAAAATACACACATTTTAGGCATGGGATCATTATAGAAATGCAAATTTTGAGTCCCAATTTGTGTGCATCTTCAAAATTTGGCTTTTACAGGGGTGAGATGACCCCATCTGATGAAGGCAAAATCAACACAGTTTTGACATACTCATGTCTCATATGGCCTTCACTTTAGCAAAGTTGAACTTCGTAAGTTCCTGATTTGGGGATGTGTATGTTATGGTTTTAAACATGCCCGGTTAGCCACAAAAAAGGCTATATACTGTCAAACATACATGTTATACACCAAGATGTTGGTTTGTTAAAAACCCTTTTATAACGCACATGTGAATGTGCTTGGAGTAAAATGTTTTATACTCAACAATGTGTGGCTTCTTCTTTCAATGCTCAATACCAGTTTATTTTTTTTAAGTTGGTGTAGTTACAGTGACAATGGGGGTTATTTACTAAAGGCAAATCCACTTTGCACTACAAGTGCAAAGTGGATTTGCCACTTTGCACTTGTAGTGCAATGTGGATTTGCCTTTAGTAAATAACCCCCACTGTGCTGTAAAATTTGCCAAAATCAGGCCATTTTAGGGACTACAAGCACTTAATTCACGGAGTTGAAAATGATGATTATTTTTATCATTTATGCATTACATACATTAACAACAAAAACAGTGTGTGTGTAGCAGACCCACAGCACAACATAATAGTTAGCTGAAGAAGAGATTGTCACCTCATGTATCAAATAAGTTATGTTTGCACTGTTAAAGAAAATGGCCAAAAATAAAAGGCCATTGGAGAACCTAGGAGACAGATAAGAAACACAAGCAGTAAATCAAATGAAACATGAGTTTAGTTTTTTAAAAACAAAAATGACAGAATTGGTCACAATTAAGCAACCAATTCTTGGTCCAAGAACTCCTCCTCGCCCTGTTCATGGACTGGACTTGGGTCAAAGCAATAACTCCAACACCAAGCCCAACAACAGCATGAACTCTACGACGAGTACGTAACCGCAACATGGCTATTAAATGAACGGCTGCTCAGAACGAACTGACAGAACACCCTGAAAGTCAGAAAGAACCTGAGAAGAACAAGCTGAAAATCAGAAAAGAGGGGCGTGGCCTAGCACCGGAGGAAGATGGCAGCATAACCTGAGAGCTCCGCCATCCAGAGCTTTTAAAGTGCCTCTAATCAGGGGGATAATCCTTCCACACAACAGTGAGGATGACCGGGAGAAGGTCTTCAGCTACCCTCGTTCTCGCAGGACCCATCCACACAGCTCAGCCGCAATATACCGGCGATGTTCCGCACTCAGCAGGTGGATCCACAGGCCGCATCTCAGACCTCAGATCAGAGTTCCACTGCTGACACTCCTGGAGCCTCCGCAGTAGCAGGTACGCTTAGCCCGCACCCTTCCACCTCACTGTGCCTGGCAGACCTCCATTTAGTGGCCACAGACATTAAAAACATGCTATTTGCAGCAATATCTGACCTCAAAACAGACATTAGAGCAGTGGCTTTTAGACTGGAGCATGTGGAAGCAGCAGCCATGACACACAGTGCAGCTATTCAGCAGGTACAAAAAGTAACCAGCGTCCATGCCCAACACCTCATGGACAGCACAGACACATGGAGGACCTTGATAATAGGGGCTGCAGGCATAACCTACATGTAAGAGGCATACCAGAATCAGTAGACGGGCCCCAGCTACAAGCCACTATCTGGGCTATCTTTAATATCTTGCTGGGCAGACCGCCAGACGCCCCAGTGGAGATGGAAAGATATTACAGGGCCCTCAGGCCAAGGGGAAGAGACACTGACCCCCCAAGAGATGCGGTATGCTGCCTAGTGAACTTTATCCAAAAAGAAGAGATACTGTGATTGGCGCACAACCATGATCACCTGGAACATGAAGGGGCACGCATTCAATTGTTTCAGGACTTATTGGCCATGACGCTGCAACACAGGAGAGATCTCCGTCCCTTGGTGCAAGCCCTACGTAACAGACGCATCCCCTACAGGTAGAAATTCCCCTTCTGCCTACAGGCCACTGTAGGTAATCGCACGGCACACCTGAGAATCCCTGCCGACTTGCAGCCATTCTGCGACACCCTGGGCATCCCTGTAGTGGATGGTCCCGGACTGGTACAGTGTGTTTCTGCAACCAGATCCTTGGAACCCCACACAGCAGGATGCCACACCAAGATCACAAAGAATGAGACAGAGAAGACGCAGTATCTCAGAATCTCAACTGCCTCACCATCGAGGAACCGGGGGGACATGGAAACCAGATTGACAGGTGAGTGAATCTGCACCTCCCTCTTCTTTTTGTTCATACTCTGAACTTTGAGACCCACCTTTTGCTATAGGTGACCACGTTGGCACCATGATGTTCCATTACATAAATAGCCTCCGATAGATGGAGGCCAGCACATGATGGCTATTCATATACGATGCGCCAGATGACCCTGTGACTAACAACTGCACTGGGACCAGACAACAGGTAATACCTCCAGGCCTGGGGATTTGACTGCTTATGTTTTACGGCTCTGTTTAAATTACATTACAACCATATGCAATCATAATGAACTGGCAACTCTCCTAGCTGCAGAACTCGGTTGCACAAAAAGTGGATGGACACGTTCCCCTACTCACAGAGAGTGACATACTAATTTGCTTTAGCATATAAGTTCCATGTTAGTGTCGTTTTATAGGTTAACACTGAGCAAGGGCACAAGGAGGGTTATGGGAACCGCAGTGCTCCTCCACTGAGCCTTTAGTGGAACTTGCCAACCACAGAACATTTGCCTTGTAAACCTTCTCTTTTTCTTACAGCAACGTCACTGGGTTAATGGGTTGTTTGCTGATCTATAGGACCCACAGATTCCTCCTGTCAGCAGGGGGACACTTGTGAACCACCGAAACACTGATATAGCTATGATTATTGATAAGGGTGCATATAGAGGTTATGTTGCTTGGTTTTAGCTTACCTTAACTACTCAGAGCTATATGTATTTGTTAATTTGCTATTTTTTTTCTATATATGGGTCTCTTTACTGATGAACACATCCATCTTTAGATAGTGAGGGTTCGTAGCTATCTTTCACAGGCTCTTATCCGGAACCCCCGGGACCCGGATCCAGGAGTTGCAATGTTCTGGGATGCTTCCAGGACTGGCAGTTTTGCTGGAGTTGCCTGGGCGCATATATGGCACGGAAATGGGGGCTGACATCCCCAGAGGTATCAATTACACTGATGGGTGATTGCCTATGGACTCCAGTGACCGGGGGGCTCTGCACCCTCTGGAACTGAGAATTGGGATCTAGTGGGGATCCAGGGTCGGTGGTGTTTGAGGATGCCAGTCCACCAACCTTGGGATGGCGTAAACTATCTTATACACTTAATACCCAGGGAGCATGGTCCTCTGTAAGACTTATATATTTTATATGTTATAAACGTTGAATGTTTTACGTGGTCAGGAACGTTTTCTAATGTACCCATCGAGATACTCCAACCTCAATTTTTGATGTATGCTATCCCATAGGGGACAGGTGTCAAGGGGAAGAGGGTGGAGACTACTGGTAATGTCAATAATGGCTGACTACAACAGGATTGTATCTGGTATTCTTAGACCTCTGTAGTGGAAAGATATCCCATATCTGTTAAGCTCCAACATGGAGCTCTCTGGGTGGTTCTGGCATCTGGATCCACCTTGGTGTTGGGCTTCTTTCCCACCTCAAGGAGGCAGGTTCCCCCTTTGAACATACCCGGAATAGTCTATTCCTATACCTATATCCCTGTAGACCATCCACTAGGTGGGTAATCAGGGCTGTACCCACTCCTGGTAAATTTAACGCCCTGCCCATACTAGGGGTTCATCAAGCATAGGTAGGGGTCTCCAGTTGGTACTGGAAACCTCTACGGAGCATACACACGTTTCCGATCTCCTCTTTCTCTAAGCTCGTACATTCCTTTAACCCTCTAGCCTCTCCTTCCCTTCTTTTTTTTCTCTCTTCTCCTCTTTCCTTTTTTCCTCCTCCTTTTCTCCTTCCTCCTCTCTCTCCCATCTCTTTATCTCTCTCCTCCCTCTCCCCTTTCTGTGCGAGCCCTCTCCGTCTATAAAGCCTAATAGAGCTTGAGCAACCTTACATTGTTTAATAATGTCCTCTGCAGTGCACTCCTCAGCTCCTCTATCTCTTAAGGTGTTTTCTCTAAATGTTAAAGGCCTCAATGTTCCAGAAAAGCATAGCAGTGTCCTGGCGGAAGCTCACCGACATAGAGCACATATTATCTTCTTGCAAGAAACCCATTTCAAGGCAAATTCCTTTCCCCGTTTAGCAGATAGATGCTATCCGGAGGTATACCACGCAACATGTACTGAGTCCAAAACTAAGGGAGTTTCTATCCTATTAGCTAAGTCTATGATGTTTCGTCTTACCGACAAGCTTATAGACCTCGAGGGTAGATTTCTTTTCTTGAAAGGCACGTGGAAAAACAAACCCGTGACCTTAGCAAATGTATACTGTCCCAATTCAAATAGGGTGCCCTTTCTGAAAAACACTATTTCGAAACTGGCTGCATTCCAGACAGGTCTCTTGATACTGTGAGGGGACTTCAGTATGGCTCTAGACCCACTATTAGACACATCCACTGGCACCTCCTCATTCCCCTACTCTGCGCTATGTCAAGTGAAACTCCAGTTAGCCTCACTTACGTTACATGACACCTGGCACACTCTCAACCCCCGAGAGAAGGATTACACATTTTACTCGATACCACACAACTGCTACTCGAGGCTGGACTATATTTTCATACACCAGACCGACTTATCCTACCTAGCAGATGCTACCATTGAAAACATGGTACTATCTGATCATCACCCGATCACAATGACCCTACGATTCCCACAAGGAGAGGGGTTCACTAAAATCTGGAGAATAGATGCGTCCATCTTAGCGGACCTGGGAGATGCATAACACATCAGACAGGCCCTCTGGGACTATTTCCACAATAACGACACACCGGATGTGACTCCCATGGTCCAATGGGAGGCACATAAATGTGTCATATGGGGACGCCTTTTGGCCATTGCAGCTAGAGGTTCAGCATAAACATACTGGGGCTATTCGAGTAGCACAAGAGCTAGCAGACACGCGAGCGTTGTTGGTCGAAGAACTCTTTAGAAGGGCACGAAAACATTATATATTACTGTCACAGAAACTATTTTACGAGCAGGGCAATAAGGCTAGGAAGCTACTGTCCAGATGCCTGCAAAAACGCACACTTGCCTCCACAGTTCACCATGTGACTGATCACTTAGGGAAATCCCACACTAAAAATGAGGACATTGCACAATAATTCCTCCGCTTCTATAGCAAACTTTATAACCTCAGTGAAACTACCTGTAGCCCTACAGAGGACAAGGCTCACACTCTAACCTGATACGGGAGTTTCTAGGCAAGTTTAGCCCATGGGCTCATACTATATACCGACCTGGGTAGGAAGGGATCAAGTAGGCTTTGTTCCGGGCAGGGAAGCCAGAGACAATACCATTAAGGCCCTAAATTTACATCACTGTCTGACTTTGACCCAGGGAGAGGGGTTCTTCCTGTCAATGGATGTTGAGAAGGCATTCGATAGGGTGGCCTTGGACTATATGGATGCAGTCCTTGAAGCTCTTGGATTAGGAAGATGTATGCGTACTTTTATTGGAGCGCTCTGTGTAAATCAGACAGCTAGTGTCAAAGTCAACGGCCGCCTATCGGACGCCTTCCCCATTCATAATGGCACAAGACAAGGATGCCCTCTTTCTCCTTTACTCTATATTCTTACCCTAGAGTCCCTTCTTTGCTGCATCAGGGCCAACCCAAACATAAAAGGTATCGAGGTCCACCATAAGGAATACAAGATTGTGGCCTTTGCGGACAACATCTTGCTTTTCCTTTCAGCGAAACTGACGTCCCTGCCAAAAATCATGCCAGTCCTCAAACAATTTAAACATATTTCTAACCTAAACCAACTTTCTTTGCAGAATACAAGAAGTTATGTCAATCTTTCCTATGGGGATCCAAACAGGCACGCATCGGATGGGTGAAATTAGTTCTACCCAAAGCCAAGGGAGGACTGACTTACTGTGTTATTATTGGGCGGTACATTTGACTAGGGTTGTAGACCGGAAGATACATGCCAGTTACAAAGATTGGGTAGATCTTGAACGAATGATGTCAGGATATGATCTTCGCCTACTCCCTTGGTTCTCCAAAAAACCCACATGCCCTCATCTCCACACACACACCCTCATTGGGGCAACCCTTCATAAATTCCATAGGGCCTGTAAATTACATACGCTTACAGCCACGGAGTGCTCGATTACCCCTATCAGGGGTAACCCTGACTTTCTTCCAGGATTAGCTAAATCCTATCTAGCTCAGGAATGGCCTTATACAGAGATGCTTGCAAAACATTTCTTCCATAGGGGCAAGTTTATGTGACAACAAGATCTAGCAACGTTGTCTAACACCAAATCCTTTCCTCTCTGGTCCTGCATTCAGTTGAAACATTTCCTAGACAACCCGGGGAGAAGGGTAGGCTATACGAAAACACCCACTGTGTTCGAGTCTCTGTGCTCGAGCTCGGCTCCCCAGAATCATATAATCTCAACACTCTACGCTTCCATGTTTGTTATTCTGTACTACACTCAGACCATGCATTCTGGGGACCGGCGCTGGACAGGGAGATTGAAGATGCTCACTGGGATCACGTTCACCTATCCATCCACAAGGGATCTCTCAATGTAAACGCTCAGGAAAATGGATATGCAATTAAAACGAGATGGTATAAAACCCCGGAACTGCTTCACAGAATATTTCTGACAATATCAGATCCATGTTGGAGATGTGAAAAGGAGATGGGCACTTTCCACCATATATGGTGGACATGCACATTAATCCAGCCATATTGGAGGAAAGTACATGAAGTAACAACTACCATCTCTTCACTACCTCTGGAATTCTCTCCAGCGCAATATCTCCTTCATCTATCTCAAATCCCCCAAAAGAAATACTTTAAGTCGGTATCCATGCATACGATAAACGCTGCTAGGTTATGTATTCCGGTATATTGGAGATCCAAATTTCCCCCTCTACCAAAAATTGGATACATTGTATTAACCACATAGAGACAATGGAGGAGCTGATCCACACTTCACAGGATAGGATATCTAGCTTTTCAGCGTGGCTTACCTTTACCTGGGAGGCGTGGCCTTTAAAAAGTCACAACAGTATCAAGCACTGACACAGAATAACGACTGATTCTTGGCCGAGAGTCTATGTCATTGTAATTGACGTTTGGTCTACAGGCAATACCACTTGCATCATCATACATGGCTCACCTGCAATATCTGGTAGTGTTGGTCCACTATAATACTATGCTGAGTGTAGACGGAGAGGGCAGCTGGTGGGACTCCCCACCCCCACTCTGTCTAGTAGCTTATCTCTACGTTGCCCATCCCCCCATCCCACCATACAAACCCCTCTTCCCCAGTTTTTATTTTTTCTTCTTCTTCTCTTCCCCTCCTCTCCTCTTTCTCCCCTCCCGCTCTTTCTTTCATCTCGATACTTATACCTCCTGTACTATTATCCACTTCTCTCCTTATACCCTTCTGTCCTTCTTCTCGGAGCTTCAGGGTGTGGCAGAAATTGAATAGAAAGAGAAACGGAACTGCTAAAACTGATCGTTGATATGGCCGAGGTTTAGAAAACAATTATATCTAGAGTAGCTGGACTTGTCCAGTTTCTGAGTTAACTTCGGTAGACTCTCAATTAGAATTCTTTACTAAAATGAAGAATAGAATCAGTTACATTTCATAACATCAAAGCATTTAAGGAAAGCAGATATAAACAAGCATACTATACTAGATGAATTGCCTTACGCTCTATATACTGTTTAATATGTTTACTTATGTAGGCCTCTTACTATACATGGCCTGTTCTTCTCAACATATGTAACATATGTACATAACTGTTCAGCCATATGACATGTTAACCATTGATTGTTATTTTGGTACTTTGTTTCTGCCTTTTTATGCTGTATGATGCTTAAAACTTACAATAAAATATTTATTTTTGGAAAGAAAATCAGAACCGAGCGGACAAGAACGCACTGAAAATCAGAAGCGAACTATAAATAGAACGCACTGAAAGACAGGAATGAACTGACAAGCACGCACTGAAGAACAGATACGAACCGACACAAACTGAAAAGCAGAAATGAACTGAAAAGCACGAGGCTGAAAAGTGCGAATCGTCTCTCACCAAACTTCTATTAACACAAGATAAACACGAGATTAGCAGAAGGAGCCCAAAGGGTGGCGCACTGACTATTGAACTTCCTTCTTATCGGCTTGTACGTCACCACATTCACACGTTCGTAATGGTTGGCCAACATTTGTGTGACCGTGTGTATGCAAGACAAGTTGGAGCCAACAACCTTCGAACAAAAATCCACGGTTTTGTTGTCGGAAAGTCCAATCGTGTGTACGAGGCATAAGAGTTTATCTTTATTCATGATCATTTTGGGGGGGTTACTGGTCCTAATCACTTATTGCAATATTATGGTTTATTCACACTGTTTAGAATTAATTTGGGTAGTGACACCTAATTGTCACCCACTAGGGGTTTAGGCTATTTTGATTTAGTCTTGCTATAATTTTTTATTTCTAACCAGGGACACCATAAGGTGTGGTATTTTCTTTGATTTGGATTCCATAATGGGGGTTTAATGGGATATTTACTGGCAAGGTGTATATCTAACACTTTGGTCTGTTAAGGGGTATTAGGATGAATTTGTGTCTTTCATTAGGTCATTGTTCTGTTGAGGGGTATTAGGATGAATTAGTGTCTTTCATTAGGTCATGTTCCAGCGGCTCTATTTTGATCAAGATTCTAGTGGAGACATTTAGCTATTTGGAGGCATTTAGTAATCTATTACCTTTTTTATATTTTTTTTTATATTTTTTCCTTTAACTTCAAATTTATTTTTATTATTATTTCTATTTCTAATAATCTTATTTTGAATAGTGTTTGGGTGCCTCGCTTGTTTTTAGGTGAGGGTTGCCCATAACCACAATGGCGTTTTTGGGCCAATCGCCCGGGACTCAGAACAAGGTGTGGTTTTGCTTTATAAGGTGGTGAGTCAACACGCTGCCCATTCCCCATTGACAACGTTGTGTATGACCAAACGCGTCTGGAGGAGGGTACTTGTTGACGTCACCATGCTGTCTGTACTAGGAGGATGGGCCCATGTTGTGAGCCGTCCGGCTACGTTTTAATCCATGCACATTTTAAAACTACTAATGTAAGTACAATAATCTATTTTTAAGAACAACGAGTTAGACAATATTATGCTATGGTCGTTTTTTCTTTTTGGGTTTTTCCGGAATGAGATGGTCACGGATTGTACAGCACTGGCAGTGTGTGAGAGACATTGCAGCCATCCACCCTGTTGATCATTCATAGGATCTTCGGTGCAAGTAAAGGCCTTGGCTGGGCTATAGCCACATGCCTTGTTTGCTTGCTATCTGGTAAGCAGGAATTCTTTAAGGTGGCGTCACACTTTTTGATGTGAATCACTGTGGTGGCATTGCAATTAAGATTTACCTTATCATTCCGATTATAGACACATATTGTCATGATATGCAATTAAGGAGCCACCTATGTCTGAGGCGGAGAGACAGCTGCAGACACACATGGCTCCAGTAATTTCCACCCTCCTCCATCCTCCTAGAGTACAGGACAACGCTCTCCCCTTAGGATGCAGACAGGCTGCAATCTCTCCTCCATCCAGCCCGTGAGACAGGACAGGTCCACACTACCCCACAGTCCCACTTCAACAATTTAAAGGAGAACACACACCGTCAACATACCACATAGAACATTTGAACGTGGACTGGTATGGAACACAGAAAAACTTACTTTTCATCTCAGGCTACACTTCCCAACTAGCCATCCCTTTTATGTACACATGTTGGCCTACCGGCCCATACAGACTGTGCCCTGGTTCTCAAAGGCTCTGATAAAGAGGTTATGCTCGAAACGCGTCAGCCGACTCTAAACACTCACCTCAACATGGGCTTGTGTTATTTTTAACCTATTTTTAATTTCCATGCTTTACATATTTTGTTACCTGTTTGCATGTAACGTAGTATTGGTATTATTTATTTGTTTTTATTTCATATGAATACATTTTACACTTTTTGATGTGGGCAATCGATCACGCGCCCTCCATCCACCTTTCTCCATATATGCAATCAAGGATGCACTAATAAACAACAAAAATTACCGAGCTTCTCTAGACAATGATATAAAACTAAAAAAACGTATGAAATTGAAGCTGCAGTCTTAGAAGTGAGGCATGCACTAATACAATTTGGGACTTTATCAGCGTGGCTTCTCCTTTACTTGTTCTTCTATACACCATCATCACCATGCACACCTTTAAGTAACTTCAGACCAGTCATGGACAAAGTTTCAAACATTTTGAATAATGCAAGGTAACAGTTCAGCATAAAGTTTAGTCTTTTCTTAACATCCCTAGTCCCCTAACTACAGGCTTATGTCTGCAGGTGTGAAAAAGAAGGCGTCTCTAAGTGAAGATTTATTCACAAGCAAAAAGGGATTGAAAACACTTACAGGATCATAGCAGAAATCAGGCATATAAATATAGATCCTCATGCAATCCGCTGTGTCCTTCATCTCATGGTGGGGAGAGAGAGAGCTGTCCAGCAGCTGTCAGAGTCCCAGGATGATGTGCAGGAACAGGGATGTGAGGAGACAATGAGGCAGCCAAGGTTCCAGAACCAGGCTGGAACGCACGCGGCTGGAGTGATGTCAGGTGAGGGTGGTGGGTGGTAATGCGTTTCGGAGCATGTGTGGCTCCTTTGTCAAACCTACGGCCACATTTACACAGTTGGCTTATAAGGGATGCGAGGGAGGAGAGAGGGGAGGAACATTGGTAATTTGGATGATGTGACTGTGAGGAGTGGGAGTGTGTTACCGAGGGCATGCTGGGGGCATGCCCATCCACAGGCATACATATATTGATCATGTCATGGATGTAAATGGTGGCAATAATCTAGGTGAATTTTGAGCGGTAGCCAGGGGCATTCAAAGATAAGGATCATTTACAATAAAATGAAATAAAATAAAGGTACACCATATGGCGATTGTGCAAGCATATAGGCATACATAGGTGAGCATAACTTCTTAAAGGGCCAGGAAGAGAAGGGAGGCATTGAGGTTTGGTAATTTAGATAATGTGACCGTGGGGCTGGAGTGTGTTGCCGGGTACATGCTGGGGGTGTGCCCTGTTGCAGGCATACCCACATCGATCATATCGTGAATGTAAACAGTAGCGATGAAACAAACGTACATATAGGTGCAATTGGAACAAAAGCCAGGGGCATTACAAGAAAAGGAGCATTTAAATGAAGGTACTTCATGCAGCAACTGTAAAAGCATATATAGACAAGCATGGATTCTTAAAGGTCCAGGCAGAGAGCAGAAAATAAGTATATGTAAGTAGACAGGTGACGGTAAGGAGGGCATGTATTGGACCTCAGCAGTCTGTAAAGGGACAGGCAGTGGACAGAAAAAATAATAATAACAAAATATGGTGATGTCTACTGAGGAAGACCTGTGATTGGCCGGTACGTATCTAGAAGGGAGGAGCTGATAGTCACGCCAAGCCAGGCACTGTGTATGTGGACACGGTGGTGCTACTCTGTAGGTTTTTATGTGATTTTAAAAGTTTTTATCTTGTAAGTGCAACTTGTCTGTTTGGGGGCTTTGAATAAATTTGTATACGGAGAACACTATGGTCTCTATACTTATTATTTACATGTCCTGAACTCATGGAATCTTGAACCAAGCTGGGAGATGATCTGCTTCTTTTGATATTAGTGAGCTGAGTTACCATTAAGAAAAGAGCCATCTGGATTACCCACCATTGATTGGGAAGAGGAAGTGAGAGCAAAGAGCTAGTGGGGAGATCCGCAGTTTTGACTCATCTGGGAAGTGAGCGCGCATTTTTACTGGTGGTGGTATGCACTCCTTTTGAGGACGAACAATCACTGTGGTGGAATTGTGAGGATACACTGATCACAAGAAGAGTTTTTCATGTTTTATTTCTTCATTTTTTCATTTTATGGACTATTTATTTATATGTAAGATTTATTTATTTTAGAGATTTGCACTTTACATTTATAATTTTACACACAGCGCTACATTTATTTATTTACTATCCATTTTGAAATTAGTGTGGTGTACCACTTGGAATGTTTAGCAGCTGTGCACTTTTATTATTAGGTTATATTATTACTTGTGGCGCTGATTGTTTCATCTTATAATGAAATAAATATCTCTCTTTGGACTTATTGGGAATCTCCAATTGTATGTAGCAATAATAAGAATCAGACGCCAATGATGCATAGGTTTCCGTATTGTTCTGCCCACGTAATGAAGACCACAGGGGCAGGACAAGCAGTAACCTACATATTCTGTAGAGCAAGCGTAGAACTCCTTAATTTTGTATACATTCCTTTTGACTATGAATTATTTGTGTCCGTGGTGGACAAAGCTACATGTGAGATACAAGGGTTTCTGGCACTGATATGTCCCAATAATAGAAAAGAATTTAATTGATGGGGATGTGTATTTGGTGATTTTCAAATTACTGGGTGTTATTTTCCCTTTGATGTTAGGGGCTTTTCTATAGGAAAATTTGGGTCTTGTTGGTATACTGTTTTTCAAGTGGGGGTCCTGCAGTAATATGGGCCAGTGCTTCTGCACTATATGTTTGTTGTGGAACTGAGTGGTGAAATGGATGACATTTGTGTTGTCAGTTTGGTTTACTAGGGTGTCAGGTTTTATGTATGTAGTATATAATATATATTGTTTTTAATAAGAGGAGATGTATCCTTTTTCTCAATATTTTTGTTTAAGGGTTTCACTCTGGATCTGGTAATTGGCTTGTTTTGTACAATTGTGCCTGAGACCATAGAATTGGCTCTTGGGGATGTTGTTCAACCAGCAAGGGTGATGACAGCTGTTGTAGTGTAAAAAGGAGTTACATAGTTACTCCTTGCTGTAATTTTTACGGTCCCAAATGATTATTACATCGTCAATGTAGCAGCCTTAGAAGATGATACTGGACATTAAGGGGTTCTTAGCCCATATGTCTTGTGCCTCTCAGTGACCCAAGGTTAGGTTAGCATAAGATGGGCGAAATTAGTTCCCATGGCAGTGCCGTAGGTTTGAAAGTAGTAGTTGTCTAACCACTTGCCGACCGACCACCATTGTTATACGTCAGCTGTTTGAAGAGTGGGAGCTCATGGGAGCTCACGTGCAGAAGCGAACGCATACTTGAGCAGCGCTCGCATATGAAAACGGTGTTCAAACCACACATGTGAGGTATCACTGTGAACGTTAGATCGAGAGCAATAATTCTAGTCCTAGACCTCCTCTGTAACTCAAAACATGCAACCTGTAGAATTTTTTAAACATCTCCTATGGAGATTTTTAAGGGTAAAAGTTTGTCACCATTCCACGAGCGGGCTCAATTTTGAAGCACGATATGTTGGGTATCAATTTACTCAGCATAACATTATCTTTCACAATATAAAAAATTGTGTTAACTTTACTATTGTCTTATTTTTTAATTTAAAAAAGTGCGCTTGTAAGACCGCTGCGCAAATATGGTGTGACAGAAAGTATTGCAATGACCGCCATTTTATTCTCTAGGGTGCTAGAAAAATATATATAATGTTTGAGGTTTCTAAGTAATTTTCTAACAAAAAAATCTGATTTTAACTTGTAAACACCAAATCTCAAAATGAGGGTCTGTCCTTAAGTGGTTAAACTGAAAATAGTTATGCATCAGGCAAAACAATGTTGTATCTAAGATTAATTGAACTTGGCTTGGATGGATGGACGTATCTTCCATCAGGGAGTTTTGTATGGCCTGCATGTCGATGTTGATGGGGGATAAATGTATATAATGATTGGACGTCCAAAGACAGCCAAGAATAGGTAGGGTTCCATTGGTATGGGTCTAGTAGCTCAAGCAGGTGTATTCTATCTCTAATATAGGATTGTAAGGTTTGCATGAGCGATTGCAGGAAATAGTCTAAGTATTGAGAAAACCCACTGGTGATACTGTTCATAGAGGCTACTTTGGGTCTGCCTGGGGGATTGGTAGTGTGCTTATGTACCTTGGGTAGGTGGTAAAAGTATGGTGTGTGGTGATACTGCTTGACTAAAAAGGACGCTTTGTTTTTGGTGATGACATGGTCTTTGAGTGCCTGGTTGACCAAGCTTCGGTGGTGAAGCCAGGTAAAGGGTCATTTGGTGGTCTTACTTATGTATGTGAGTCTCCCAGTAGTCTCATAGCCTCCTTAGTGTAGTCGCTTTTGTCTTGTAACACAATGCTACCACCTTTGTTGGCTGGTTTTATGATGGTGTTCTAATTTGTTTTAAGAGAGTTAAGGACTAGTCTTCCTTGGTATGTGAGGTTGTATCTATAGTAGGAATGTTTGTCTCACTTGCACATTTGTAGTAGCTCTGAGTAGACCATTCGATAGAAGTTTTTTTCGGCATGGACCTTTGGATTGCGTGGGATAAAAATTGGACTAGGGCCTGAAGGCAGTGTGTTTCACTGGGGAAAGCTGATGAGATGTTGAGTATACAGGGTGTGTCTAGTTCAGGATCGCCCGGGTTGAAGGATGGTCTTGTTCCTTCTAGGTAGAGTTTGTCTACTATCTTTAGGGCAATTTTGTCATCTATGATGATGCTGTAGGTAGGAGGAGGGGTGGTAGTCTCTACATAGCGGAGTGAGGACTCATTTTGGCCACTTATATATTGTAAAAATGTTTTACTGTTAGATTCTGAATACATTTGTTTAAGTCTTTAAACAGCTGGAGGGCATTGGGTTGTAGACATGTGCAGAATGGAAAAAATGTGTTTTGTTTTGTTTCGTTTAGATTCGTTATTTACATAAATTAGTTTAGTTAAATTTGTTTCATTTGTTTAAATCATTTTCGGAATTTGTTTTTTTGTCTATTTGTTTCCGAATGTATTCAAATTTTTCTAATTCAAATTTGGATTGATTTGAAAAGTTTTTGAATCCAAAAATTTTTTGAATTAGAATAGTTTTCGAATTTGAAAAGTTTTCCGAATTCAAATAGTTTTTCAATTTCCAAAGAGAATAAAATAGAATAGAAAATAAAGGAATAGAATAGAAAAAAATAGAATGGAATAGAATAGAATAGAATAGAATAGAATAGAATAGAAAAGAATGTAACAGTAAATAAAAGAATATAATATAGTAGAGTAAAACAAAACAAAATAGGATAGAAAATAAAAGAACAGAATAGAATGGAATTGAATAGACTTTAAAACACCTTTAAGACCAGAAAAAAATGTACATACAGGCAACCCCCTTTCAAATCTTAAGGAGTTTAAAAACCACCTTTCAGCCCTATATTCTACCTCTCCTTTTCCTACTTATGACCTTTGGCAGCTATTATCCTTCCACTCTCATAAAGGCTTAACGAATGTGGATATCACAGTTCCAGATTTTCTGGTCTCTACAAAAAGATGTAAAGATGTCCACTATACTAGTCTTGCCCTTGGCACAACTCTTTATTCAAATAAAAATATTTTTTTCTTCTCTGTAAGACAGGCCATACATTAACTGATTTTCTTTCCTTCAATCACAGGTTAAAGGAAAGAAAATTGCTTGATTCCCCCATCAATCCAGTCAGTGATATTGGGGAAATCCCTCCTGTGGAGCTATTGTATTTTAACAGTGGGAGGTTTCCTAGCCATCAGAATACAATGATCACTGCTTGCGGCTATAGCTGCTGGCAGTGATCGCATGGACAAAATCAGACAGGTTGGTTGTACTGAAGTCGAACAACTTCAGTACATCCAGCTTGCCCATACATGGATCAAAATTCATCCAGTTCCTGATGAACCAGCTGAATGTTGATCTGTGTAGGGCCAATGTAATGCTTACTGCAAGTCATGGTTCCTACGTGGAACAAAGACCCTCACAGCTGGTCTAAAGTCATTACTCAGTATTGATGTCAAGATACTTAACAAAGTTCTAGCCTGTAGCCTTAATTCTTGTTTTACCTAGTTGATTACGATTGAGCAAGTGAATCAAATCCCTAAGCAACAGGCAGGGGCGGTATTCATATGATATTATATCTTAACTATATAGCTCATTCAAACTCACATGTGTTATTGTACTTTCCCTTTACATCTTTAAAGCTAATGATATATTTTCCTGGTTTGATATAGAAGCAGTACTTCAACACTCGGGCTTTGGTCACCAATGTATGACATGGATTACTACACTAAAGTTTACTGAATGTGAGAAACATATATTGTATTGCTTTGCTTTGTTGTCCTTCATAAAACAACAGCCTGGGGGCTGAAGAGCATCAGGCTCTTCTGTGTGATGGTATGGCATTACATGGGTAGTATTTGTAATTTATAAATTGCTACCCACTGTTATAAAGTGTACCTAATAAAGGATGATGTGGGAGCCGAAGTGTGGGAATCCCCAAAAATTCTGTGCTCCTTTTATGCCAATGAGCCTCTCTGAGAGTCTTTCAAACCAGGGACTCATTTTAAGTTTAGTGAACACCAGAATCAACATGATAATAAAGAAGATCCTTTTGATTACCTTTTACTTATTTTCAACAAAGTGGCAAAGAAGTAGAAATGCTTGTTTATGTAAAATATAAACTGTTGTTGTGCAAGGATTGTTTTCCCTTTAACCATTTAAGGACCAGAAGGATTTGCCCCCTTATTGACCAAGCCATTTTTTGCGAAACGGCACTGTGTCGCTTTAACTGACAATTGCACGGTCATGCGACATCGTACCCCCAAAAAATGTACGATCATCTTTTCCCACAAAAAGAGCTTTCTTTTGGTGGTATTTGATCACCTCTGCAGTTTTTATTGTTTGCGCTATAAACAAAAAAAAGCAAAAATTTGGAAAAAATAACAATATTTCTTACTTTTGCTATAATAAATATCCCAATTAAAAAAAACAAAAAAAACAAATATCTTCTACATATTTTTGGTAAAACAAAATCACAATAAGGGGGATAGATTTATGGCATTTTTATTATTTATTTATTTTTTACTAGTAATGGTGGCGATCTACGATTTTTTTCAGGACTGTGACATTGCAGTGGACAGATTGGACACTTTTGACACTTTTTTTGGGACCAGTGACATTTATACAGCAATCAGAGCTAAAAATAGCCACTAATTACTATATAAATATCACTTGCAGGGAAGGGGTTAACACTAGGGGGCGATCAAGAGGTTAAGTGTTCCTTAGGGAGGTGTTTCTAACTGTGGGGGAAGTGGACTGACTGGAGGAGGAGAGAGATTGCTGCTCCTGATCACTAGGAACAGCAGATCTCTCTCTACTCCCCTGTCAGAACGGGGATCTGTCTGTTTACATTGACAGATCCCCATTCTGGCTCTCTGAGGAGCGATCATGGGTCACCGGTGGACATTGCGGCCACCGGCCATGCGCATTGTCATGGGCGTTGCACCGTGCGCGCGTGTGTCCCTATTGCTCTTAAAGCGGCCCACGTACACCTATGGCAATTCGCACAGCCATGCTGCATGTTACACCAATATTCAGGGTGTAACATGTTACAAATCCACCAGCCCCCACACCCCCTCAACTCTCCTCTCTGTCACAGTCTGCAAAGAACATGGCCATGCATCATTCATTCACAGAGTTCTGTGAGTGGAAAACTATAAGGTCCGTCAGCCTTTGCGACTGTCGGCTTGTAGTTCTCAATGAACTACTACGGCACTGTTGAGCACTGTGGTAGTTCATTGATACTTCCTGTTAGTGTGTAACTGCTTGGCCGTTGTATGTATGGCCAGACAGCTTACACACAGAGTCTGCAAGAGTTCTGCATTGTACCTATGATCTGCTGATTGTGGGTCCAATGTTTTTCAGGAACTTATCTTTTAAGTTTGCAAGTTGTGAACAGAAAATTGTGCAATATATCAGTGATTGAAAATCCAGCAAACAGACTTGTGGAAAGGGATTGGTTAATGTACTGACAATTTAGACTTTAATAAGCTGGCAGATAATACCATTGCTGTATTGCAGGAAACATTATCATACTCCTTGCCATCATAATATTGCTTCCTGTTACTAACATTCATAATTTTTGAAAATGCTACTTGTGAATCCAGATTTACTCAGATTTAATTTGGCTCTGGTGTATCTCTTCTATTGAATTGTCTCTTAGCACGTGCATACATACCAGTTCATTATGGAGGATGGTTGCAATGGGTCACCCAAAAGAATGCCACTCAGATAATGCCTCCGGTGCTATGTCAGTTCCCTAATTAGGATAGTATGATGGCAAGTAATAAATAAGCATACCATATCTTTATTAGATCACTAATATCACAGGTGGTGGGAATTCTTACACCATAGGGCCTAGTTGCCTTAAAAGTGGGATCTCATTAAATTTTGGCTTCCTGTTTGGATTGGGGGGGATTCACTACACAAAATAAACACAGTTTCCTGAAAAAAATAGATGGATTAACTGTAAGTTCTGACTCAGACAATTTGATTCACATATACATTTGTTGATAAATGTTACAAAACAAATATAATTATTGACCTCACTAGCTCTAGGTAGTCAATTTACCTCATGGAGGATATTCATTAATCCAGTTTTTTTATTGCTTGTGAATTAAACACATTGATGCTGCACAAGGTCACCTTGTTCTGCATGTTCTGCGGGGGAATATGGGGACTCGTTGTATGGCCTAAAATAGTGATGCTGCTGTTGTGCTTCTTCCCAGAAAAGATTTTAAAAAATCTAGTCTTGTTTTTTTTATTGTTGGTTCGGTCCAATATTTTTATGGTGCTGATATTGTTGTACCCAAGAAAAAAAAATCCATTTGACTTTAATTTTTCTTTTTCATCATCTCCTGGTCCAAGATGGCATTTCTACTGGTGCTGCTGTGGTGCTGCATTCCATTTGTGTGTTATTCTTTGTTGTCCTTTCAGTCTGTTTTTTGATGTTTCTACTGCTGCTGGTAGTATTGTGAATTCACTGCAACCAAAAAAAATTGTAGAGAGTTCTGCTAAGGTCCTAATTCTTTTTCATTAGTTTTCCTATCTGGTCTAGGATGCTGATGTTGCTTTATGCTGGGATTGATTCATCATTCTGGTTTCAGGCCACTTGATCTCACTGATCCTATAATGATCCATAAATGAGAAAGTGACATCGTAACGTCAGCTAACTGTATGTCTAGAATCACAAATCTAAAATCTTACTTATTTATCTTAAATAAGAATGGGGTCAGAAATTATTACTTTAAGATTGTCTCAGCAATCTTAAAAAAAATTGGCACCATTCTAGTTTCAGATTTAAGTCAAAAGGAAACCATACATGTGGGACTGCTATAAAAAAAACAAAAACAAAAACATATTAGCTAGGTTAAATTAAAAACACATGAATGCAGTGGTGTCAAGAAAAACATAAGGAAATTCTTCACATTTTTGTAAAGGTAAATTGAAGATACATTTATTTGAAAATAATCAAACAATCTGACACCTCCAGAGATGTAATTATTATTTAAGATGCTATTTCCAAAGAGTATTTTATTTCACTTGTAATCAATACAATTGCTGTTATTTCAGACTGGGCTAGACTACCTAATAAAAATAAATTGTAGGTGTCTCATCATGAAACATTTTCCCTGGAGCATTCAACAGTTGACAGAATTCTAATGTTTCCTGTAAATTGTACTGACAGAGTATACAATGTTGTGCCCCAGGTCTGCTGTGACAATTATCTCTTTCTTCTACAGGGAGTTCACTATTCAAACCTGCACTTTAAGATGAGATAGATTTAAAGATAAAGAAATAAATGTGTTTAGTGAAGTTACATGTATGGTTTGTGATTAAAATAATAATTAAACCAGAGCAAAGCTTTTACAATAGAATAAAAGAAACAGAAGGGGTTAAAAAAACGTATATGCGATATGAGATTTTTTTCAAGCTTTCATATGTGGAATTTTGCTCAGAGGTATGCATACTAAACCTGCAAATTCAGCTTAATGAGGTCAAAAGCGTGAATGGAAAAAGATGAAGATAGATGTTTTGAGACAAAAAAAAAAAAACACTGGCAGAGAGGTCTTGTATTAAAATAAACTAGGAGCACCTGAGGAACAAAGATGAGATAAGGCTTCAAAGTGAAACACATTCCAAATAATACATTTATAAAGTCAAATTAAATTGATCATGAGACTCAGCATTGATTTATAAAGTGTATCTCATGTACAGAAAAATATTTCCTAATGAATGTTGAGGGATATATCTCTTAGAAACTGAAGCAAGCCATAGAGATTTAATGGTGTTTTAGGAAATGATGTAGCGATCAAAAACTCATGTTAAAACATAAAATACTTGTACACCTCTAGGCTATAATTATGTATGTGCACTCACTATTGTCACTGTTTTAAGTTTTGACTAAAAATAGATTAAAGCAGAGTTCCACCCAAAGTGTAACCTCTGCTTATCCGCTTCCTCCCCCCTTCCGGTGCCACATTTGGTACCTTTCAAGGGGGAGGGGAGAATGGGTACCTATTTTTTACAGGTACCCTTCTCCACTGCTAGAAGACAGAGCCGGGGCACCATTCCCCCTCCTCCTTCCTCCGCCCCTGGGCCAATTATATTGTGCATGCTCAGTAGGTAACCGGCTGTGAAGCCGAAAGGCTTCACTGCATGTCTCCCTTACGACGACTGGCGGTGACAACACCCGACAGCCGATCCGAAAATCTGGCAGTGGCAGTGAAGATTGCGGGCTCCCTGGACAGGTAAGTGTCCAAATATTTAAAGTCAGCCACTACAATATTTGTAGCTGCTGACTTTTAATTTTTTTTTCCCAGGTGGAACACCGCTTTAAGAAAGCATTAATGATTGTTGACTGCTTAGATTGCATCCCATTACCGTTTCATTTTGTGTCACCCTGACAAGTTACTATACTATATACAATATTTATAAAAATAAACCCAATGCTGCTTCTTTATCAGTATCATATATGCAGTGACTACAAAATTATACACATCTATATATAAAGTGCCAGTGCAAACATCTTAATTGTTATAGTCCATAAGTGCAAACAAAGTGCTGATGAATTCTTTCTGTGTTTGCCCAAGCTGCCAATCCGTGCTCCCCATCTGTGTTCCCCAGTCACCAACAGTATTATTCAAGTAGGAAAATAAATCCTTTTGTAAATGGGTATGGCTCCTTTCCTCTCCTCTGATTATAGGGTCCTCAGCAATGTTATATTCATAGTATCCACCAAAAAAGGGAGATCTCCATAGCATAATACTATATGGTTTATTTGATAATTTAAAAGGAATTACACTTATAAGAGGTTAAAATATTCAAGCATATATATGGGTTCAGATCGCCGCCTTGTGTGCGCTATAATTACCAATCGTGATGTCACTAACTAGTCCCTGCTTTACACATTTCTCTCCTCCTACTGGGTGTCTTCAGAAGCTGGGGATGGCAGTGACTGGCTCGCTTTTGTGTCTTATACACCTCTTACTACACCCAACCACTCCTACTCCTCTCAGTTAAACCACTTCCTTTTCTTTGTCATTACATCACTTCCCGTTTGTGGTTGGAAGTAGTACAGGCACCATATTGGTATACCCTGTATAATCTGAATGCCGTTCCACTCTATTCTAACTGCACTATATCCTCCACCCTGCTAGTTAAATAGATTCTCTCTGTTCCAATATGACTTCTACACAGTGGTATAAGCAATACCACATCTTTGCTGATTGTATTCACGTTACTACCCCCAATATTGCATGTAGTACAATTAAGCCCCTTGTCACCCATTATTAAATCCAATGTTTATAAAATTAAATTAAGTTACATTAAAACTATAATTTATTAATTAACCACTTCAATAACAGCCACTTCCCCCCTGCTGCCCAAGCCAATTTTCAGCTTTCAGCGCTGTCACTTTTTAAATGACAATTGCGTGGTCATGCTACACTGTACCCAAACAAATTTTTTATCATTTTGTTCCCACAAATAGAGCTTTCTTTTGATATTTTGGTATTTGATCACCTCTGTGGTTTTTATTTTTTGCTAAACAAATACACAAATACCAAAAATTTTGAAAAAAAAAGTTTCTGTTATAAAATGTTGTAAATAAGTTTTCTCCTTCACTGATGGGCACTGATGAGGCTGCACTGATGAGCACTGATAAGGTGTCACAGATGAGATGGCACCAATGAGGTGGCACTGATGAGGTGGCACTGATGGGCACTGATAAGTGGCACTGATGGGCACTGATTGGTGGCACTGATAGGTGGCACTGTTGGGCAATGATAGGCGGCACTGATGGGCACTCATAGGGCGCACTGGTGGACACTGATGGGCACTGATAGGTGACAGTGCACTGAAAGTCTGAAATGATGGGTACTTATGAGTTGCACTGATAGGAGGCACTGATGGGCATTGATGGGCACTAATAGGTGGCATTGATGGGCACTGATAGGCAACACAGATGGACACTGATGGGTGACACTGATAGATGGCACTGATAGGCATCACTGATGGCACTGGCAGGCATTGCTGATGGGCACTGTTTGGAATCTGCCTGGGCACTGATTGGCATATCCCTGGTGGTCCAGGGTGGTCTACCATGGTTTGGTTGAAAAAGAAGAAAATAAAACCTGTCACCTTTTATTGTATGGTTCCCCATACTTGATGTTTCTGTGGATCAGCGTGTGCATGATCATCCCAGCTGACACAGAAAGGTGGGAAACCAATATACTTATAAATTCATAAGGACAACTAATGGGTTGATATCAAGTGTATCTGTGGTTTATACTTTGTTCTCTTCTCCTTTTTACTTCTTTGCCAATTGTACGGTCCTTTCCTTCTATTCTTTTCTTTCCCCTCTCTTTCTTCTTTTTTTCACAATGATTTTTTTATAGCTACTGCTCTATGTCCCTGTGCAGCTGATATACAAGTACAGTTGGCAATGTCACTTTGTTACCATGCTTTTTAAAAAAAATGTGCTGTTCTCTGTATACTAACTTAGTACTGTGATTCTATCTGTACACTAGGTGGCGCCGAACAGTGCGAGAGCCTTTGACACTGCTCACTAAAGACTGCAGCTCAGCTGATATAAGTTCCACTCTGGTTGGTTACATTCAGGGCCTGGTTACATGGATCCATATGTTTACAACTCCTCCCCCCTTTTGAGACTGAGGCATCTCTACAGATTGATCCACTCACAATTGGAGTGCATGACGCCGCCCCCTCAACATGGGGGGCTATGCTATGCATTCCACACTGTCAGGTCACCTACGTCCAGGTGACAGATGCACTCCGTAGGAGTCAGGAGTGCACCGCTAAGGTAGTGGACCCTAGGACTGACTGCTGCGGATTGAAATCTGGGAGGTTCAGGAAGCAGGACCACTGGAGCACCAACACAGATCCCACTGGGAGCTAGAGCATAGTTTCCCCAGCTGGTGTTCACCAGAGCCTCTAGTGGTGAGGATGGACTGTGCTGCAGTCTGGCCCTGGGTCACAGCCCCCAGGGTCTCACAGCTCACAGTAAACTTACAGGAGAAAGAGGAAGGAAGCAGCAGGCTGGAACAACAAGGATAGTAAAGGGATAAGCCAAAGGTCAGGGCAACTAGCAGACAAGGATAAACATAGAACATGCCAAAGGTCAGGGTCACAAGCAGACAGGGATAGTCGAGAACAGGCCAAAATTGGTAACTGGAATCAGACGTAGGAGACAAGGCAAGTTACACACAAAAGCTAAACACACAATGGTTGATCAGCAAGGTTGGCTTGCAATGCACAGGTTAATATAGTGTTCCTAATTAGAGGCTGAGGTGGAGCTATGCTGAGGGAAGATTATATAAGCAGTCAGGTGAGAGTGGCTGGCCTCTAAAGGTGAACAGGGTTTGAAACAGAAAAATCTGGATGCCGCACACCGGATAAAGTTGAAAACATCTTCTTTATTGTAAAACTTGGATCATAAAAAACAGGACAATCAGGCAGGTGGTACAGACACAGCTGACGCGTTTCGCGCTCTAGTTCACCAGCACTCCCATCATCTTTCTGTATTCTTTAGGGGTTTAGGAGTTATCATCCTTCTCATGTCTGATTCTCAGCTGATAGATACAATAAAGAAATTATTAAACATGTCCAACACCAATCATTTTTGCTTTTAATCTATGTAGATGACTTTGCATTATCTTTTTCATCCTTCGTACCTCATCAGCTTTTTATCATCACACTTGCCCAGTTTTCAAAAAAACTATAATAGTTTGGGTCAGTTTTGTTCTGGTTGCTTTTTAGCTTTTATATTTTTGAATTGTTCTTTTATATCTGCTTTAAACCCAAAATACTAATGAAAATATTTTGTAATGCATTGAAGCAAAATTATAGTTGAAATTAAAAAAAATTCAAGCAGGTAGGTATTTATGAAAGGAGATACTCTATATGTCTCTTCTACCATAAATATCATCTCCTGTTTTTTAGATGTTCTTTTGTAAGATGATGGGAATAACTGCTGGGACCAAGTAACCCTGATGCACATGCATGGCAGTTAAGGCATCCTGAATCAGCCAATTAAGAAGAATAAAGAGGCCTGAACCCAAATGAAGACAAGAAGATGTGTCAACAATGGAGCAACCAGAAAGTGTGTACACTTTGCCTTGGTGGAGGTAAGTGTAAACAAAATGTTGTATACAGTTTATCATAAATCATGAGTGCAGTGCTAAGATGATATAAGTAAAACATACATGCAGTGTAATATGAAACATAAAAACACACAAATCAATGTGCAAATCAGAGTCCACATTAAAAAAATCAGAAAAGTCCAAAATAAGAAACAAATGGCTGAGAAATGGTAGTCCTCCAATCGTGGGGGAAAAAAAAGGTTTGTGTAGATATCAAAACACCACCAACTCGACTCCATTTGTAAAGAGCACACAACATCCTAGTGCACAGATGAGATGGGGGGCTTACGGGAAACAGTGTGACCCTTAATTAAGAGTGATCAAACAGCACGTGTATGTTACTCTCTTAGCTAAGCTGCCATGGACGGGGATTACAAAAGGATACAAAATCATACTAAGGAGACAGCATCCAAGTCATACAGTAACAGAATAGAGTTATGCTATGGGGATCATCTCTTCTTCCTTCCATGGCAGTACCTCCATACTAAGTATGTGCACTTAGAATCCTTTGGCATCAACATAACATCCTCATTTGATATGTGGTACCGAGTATAGCTGGCCATTTGGAGAGTAACATACAAGCGCTGTTTGACCACTCTTAATTGAGGGTCACACTGTTTCTGGTACGCCCCCCCCATTTTCTCTGTACACTGGGGTGTTGTGTGGTCTTTACAACTGGAGTTGAGTTGGTGGTTGGATATCCACACTTATCCTTTTCCCACAATCAGAGGACTACCTTTTCGTTGGCATTTCTTTCCTATTTTGGACTCTTTTGCTTTTTTAAGGTGGCCTCTGATTTGCACATATGATGATGCACATTGATTTGTGTATTTTTTGTTTCATATTACACAGCGTGTATTTTTTACTTATATCATCTTAGTGCTCCCCGTCATGATTTATGATATGTAGTATACTGTGTATTATGGTATAGTGTTAGCTGTTACTTGCTTCCTTATTTGTTAAGGCTCAAATCACGGTTCTTATGAGATTTATTGTATATAGTATAGTAAATTGCCTGGGTGGCACAAAATTAATCAGTAATGAGATGGAATCTAAGTAGTCAACAATCATTATTTAGGAAAACTCAATGCCTTCCTCAGATGAAGGTTTGTTAAGCGAAGCTGATTTGGCAAGTGTCAAAGACTGCACCATTATCTCATCTGCAAAATAAGGATTACAATCAAAAGTAAATGTAGCTATGGATAAATAACAAGGGTACAAAAAATACAATAATTTTGGGATCCACTCAGATGCCTTACAGACAGCTGGCTCAGCCTCTCAGCATGCCACTGAGAAATTGAGCCAGCCACTCCACCCCTTCTCCTGACCAGCACTTTAGTGACCGTGTTAGGGCCTGGACTTGAACCTGGGACCTCTGCTGTGTCTGGTGATGACTCTTCACACTGATCTACCTGAGATGCTGGATGGTGCCCTGTCAAATCCATTGGACAGCCCTGCCTTTTGCCTTGACTTCTGCTGAACCTTGAACTCTTTGCCCCTCCCATGGACTTCCTAATTTAGGCCATGTCTCTGCACTTCCTGTTTGCCAGATTAATGTGCTCTCTTCAGCCAGTATGTCACTCTCATCCTCTCTGCTGCCATCCATATTGTGCTACCATTCCTTATCAACCCTTTGCTTGTTCCCTGACTACGCTTCTGCCTGATCCCAACCTGCAACTACTTGTTACTAACCTTTGGCTTGTTTTACTGACTACACCTATGTTTTATCCTTACCTGCTTATCTGCTTCTGGACCCCAGCTTGCTCACCTCCTGGTGAGGAAATCCTGAGGACCTCGACCTGGTACTAACATGCAGCAAAATCCCTCTCTACCATCAGGGGCTCTGCTGAACACCTGTTAATACTTAGACATTGCACCTCAGGTGAGTACACCTATCCTGCTGGTCAGTGGTAGTCCCACTACTGCTATAGCAACTGTATTTCTAGCCTGACCCCTGATTGTGACAGACTGATAGTCACCGGTCTCTACTCAATAAAAACCAAGAACTGAGAAATCAGCGCCATGTGATCACTCAGTTCTCATGCTTAGGGCTGATGGGGGACAGCTTGCAGCATTGAACCAATTCTGCAGAAAGTAGATAAGTATGTATGTTTTTTTTTTAAATCCCGCACTTCTCCTTTAAAGAATTGGAGAGTGATAAATAGAATATAAATGGGACTTCCATCAATGGATAGAGATATAAGAAGTTCATAAGAACAGAGTAAGAAGATATGACAAAGGTGAAAGTAAGTTATCTGAAGACTGGAGATTTAGCTTAAGCTAATATCTGGAAACTGATGAAGAGCTGTAAAAGAGTGCAAGAGAAATAGGCTCCATGCACACTGGAGCTCATAAACGGCCGTTCTGAAAGTCGGATTGCTGGCAGGAAAACGCTGCTTTAAAAACGTGATTTTATCAGCGTTTTGCATTGCCGTCAATGCACGTTTAGCGGCGCTAGCTTTTAACAGCATTTCTCTGCCTCTATTCAAAATCATGGTTCCCTATGGTAGCCCATTGATTTTAATAGAAGTCGCATCAGAAGTCGGATCATTATGTGCTGAGGAGAAAGGGAAACCCCACCACAATGAAAAAAAAATTGATGTGCGGTTCCCCCCTCAGACAATACCAAGCCCTTCGGCCTGGTAAGGATTTTAGGGGGAACCCCATGCCGAAAAAATGGCGTGGGTCCCCCAAATCCATACCAGACCCTTATCCGAGCACGCAGCCCGGAATGGGGGTGGGGACGAGCGCCCCCCCTCCTGAACCATACCAGGCCGCATGCCCTCAACACTGCACAGGTTTTTAAAGTAATTTATTAGTCAGCTCCGGGGGTCTACTTCTGACTTCTGGGGTCTCTTCCTTCTTCTCCACGCTCTCCGGCCTCTTCTCCGTGCTCTCCAGTTCTTCTCCCGCTCTCCGGTTCTTCTACCGGGCTCCTCTAATATCTTCTGCTCTTTTGCCGCTCTTTTGCTAGCAGTGGCCCGGTCTTCTCTGCCGTCTTCTTCCCTCTTCTCTTCTTCTGATGTTAACACGACGCTCTCTCCCACTGTAATGCCGTGTGCGCAGTCCGCAACAACTTATATAGGGATGGGACGTGGTCACTGGGTGATGTCACCCGGTGACCCTGCCCCTTATTACGTCACAGTCCCGGGACATGATGGGACTTTGACTACTTTAAAAACCTGTGTAGTGTGTTTTATTTTTGACACTTTTCCCAGGTGAATAGGTAGGGGTACGATGTACCCCATACTCATTCACATAGGGTGGGGGACCGGGATCTAGGGGCCCCCTTATTAAAGGGGGCTCCCGGATTCCGATAAGCCCCCCGCCCGCAGACCCCAACAACCAACGGCCAAGGTTGTCGGGAAGAGGCCCTTGTCCTCATCGACATGGGGCCAAGGTGCTTTGAGGTGGGGGGCGCAGCACCCCCCTTCCCAGAAGCACCTACCCCAATGTTGAGGGCATGCGGCCTGGTACGGTTAAGGAGGGGGGGCGCTCACTCGTCCCCACCCCATTTCCTGACCGTCCAAGCTGCGTGCTCGGATAAGGGTTTGGTATAGATTTTGGGGGACCCCCACACCTTTTTTTGGCAAAGGGGGTTCCTCTTAAAATCCATACCAGACCGAAGGGCACACCAATTTTTTTTTCATTGTGGTGGGGTTCCCCTTCATCCTCAGGACACAAGTCGCACTGCAAGTCGGATCATAATGATCCGACTTCTTATGATCCGACTTCTGGTGCGACTTCTATTCAAATCAATGGACTCCCATAGGGAAACATTGATTTTGAATAGAGGCAGAGAAACGCTGAACGAGGCTTAATGCTCTTTTTACAGCGTTAACACTCGTTTAACACCTTTTACCGGTGTCTGGCGTTTCCGGTACTGCTCTTGAACGCGAATTTCTGGTGTTCAGAAAAAAGCCCATAAACTCCACTGCTCATTAAAGCTAAAAATGTCCATGTGTGCATGGACACATAGGCTAACATAGAGTGGAGTTTAAGAGAGAAAGAGATATCACCGCTCTGAAAGAGGTCTGTGAGGAACAAACATTTTCTCCATCCTGGAAGAATTAAGAGGTAAACGAAAAATCCTGGACAGCCACACTCAAAAGAAATCTTTATTTAAATATGATATGCTTTGTGATGCAGTGGCATGTATTTTTATGATCATATTTAAAAAAAGATCGAAGATTTCTTTTGAGTGCGGCTGTCCAGGATTTTTCGTTTACCTCATAGAGCGGAGTTTATGGGCTTTTAAAAAAAAACACTCAAACTCCAATAAACTGCAGCTTATCAGCTCCAGTGTGCATGGCGCCATAGTGTTGAAGCTTGAATTGTCTTTACTGTGTAAATGACATCCAGTGGAAAGGCATGATAGAGAGAAACAGCACTCGACGAACACCTCACAGGAGAGGTGAATTAATCTAGCAGTAGACTTCATGCTAAACTAAAGTGTGGAAAATCTGTTAACTAGTTGATTATGCAGGAGGGTGCTACATCAGTGAAGCAGAGACATAATGTACATTAATTAAACGGGTCCGCGCTTAGGACATGTATAGAGGTTGCAGCCTCCCCAAATACCCCCCATAGGAGGGCACTAACAGTAAATAAAGAACAGAAAAAGGGGTGTGTGGCACTACCTGTGTACCAAAGAGTGATCTGGCAGATCACTCTTTAGTGGCTAGAACAGCTCCAAAAAATTCTTAAAAAACACAGTGGTGAGGTGAATTAATTACAACTCACCTACAAGTGTAGGTAAATGCAGGAATCCCCCTGGGTGTGGACACCAGTCCTAAGGAGGATAATTAACACCAGCATGTGAATATATGACACCTTATACAAATGATAAGTCCCAGTCCCAATATATATACCCGGCCAATAATAGTGTGAAGATAAAGATCCTCTACTTATAACAGTGCATTAAAAATCCAAACAATAATTACATATAAGTAGAATGATGCTCTACTTATAACGGTGCATATAAAGTCCAAACACCAAATTCTGTTGCTTTACAGAAAAAATCCAAAAATATATTGGTGTGCCAAAAAAGTGAAAATAGATGATAAACTGTATATATAAATAAGTGTAACAAGATGTATTAATCAATAAAAATAATATATATAATGCAAAACCAAAAAACAAAACAAAAAAAACAAAGAATGCAAAAAATCACACCAAAAAAAAACAGAAAAAATGCAATTTTATCACACCATGTGCAAAAAACGCATAAGTGTATTCTTTCCAGTAAAGGTGACTGTTCGTGCTTTAATGGATTGTAGCAGGTGACTTTAGTGCTCACGAATCTTGACAGGTGACTTGCGTGCTCCCCCTCATGGGTCCCCACTCACCAGCTCCTATTACCCCCTACAGGGGTGATACACATGCAAATCCACAACAAAGACCGGTGGCCACAGGTGTCAACCTTTGCAGTCCCTCGAGCAGCTTTGGGATTCCCGAGCAGTAGTACGTTTAGATGCTCATATTCCTGGTGCTGGAGGCTAGTGGAGCGAGGGCTTCCCTTGCTGCTAGGTTCCAGACTCCCAAGCAGGAGAATGGAGCTTTGCATAGAATCTTTGGGGGCTCAGTTGCAGGCAGGCACCACAGAAGAAGCTTCCATCTGTGTGTCCTCCTGCAGCAGCACCAGGATTTTACCAGACATGTACATTGTCTTCTGAGTATAGGAACATTTTCTCATCATTAAAGATGAAAAAAATTGCAGCTTTCATTAGAAGTGTTTGGGACAGGATGACATCAAGGAGCACAATACAGAGACAGGGAGAAGACTTTTTATCAATGCTTTAGGATTCCAAATAAATTATTAGTGGTCTGACCTCTATGCTAGCCAAATATGACAACTGTAGTAACCCATTAAATTTAAATTTTAGCTACTCAGTGGGGTTCATTTACTAAAGACAAATAGGCTGTTGACTTTGGAAGTTGACTTTGCAAGGGAATTTTCACCAGAGCTTAGTGAATGTGGTGAAGTTTCATTTTGTGAACAATATCCAATCACATGCAAGGAAAAAAAATGCATTTTACTAAACAGTTGCAGTTTACTAAACTCTGCAGCAAATGAATTTGCAAAGTGCAACTTCCCTTGCAAGGTGAACACCCTGTTTACCTTTAGTAAGCAACACCAGTAGGGATGAGCTCAAACATCGGGTGTTCGCCTGTTTGTCGAACAGCAAACATTATGCGGTGTCCGTGGCAAATTTGAAAGCCACGGAAGTCTATGGGACATTAACATGAAAAAACAAAAGTGCTCATTCTAAAGGCTTATATGCAATTTATTGCCATAAAAAGTGTTTGGGCACCTGGGTCCTGCCCCAGGGGACATGTACCAATGCAAAAAAAGTTTGAAAAAGTCATTTTTTTCGGGAGCAGTGATTTTAATAATGCTTAAAGTGAAACAATAAAAATGAAATATTCCTTTATATATTGTGCCTGGGGGGTGTCTATTGTATGCCCAAAGGGCCTGGTAATGGACGGGGGGGAACCCATGCCATTTTTTTCAATGAGTTTTATCTATATTGCTGTGACCCAACAATTCATTACAGGCACGAGCAGTTTTAAATGACTTTTTTCCCTTAGAAATGTCATTTTGCTGTGGTACTGTTCTAAACACAGGAAAACTGTGCCATTTTACAGGCATACTATAGGCACCCCCCAGGCATGATAGTTAGTTAAAGGAATATTTCATTTTTATTGTTTCACTTTAAGTATTATTAAAATCACTACTCCCGAAAAAACGGCCGTATTTAAAACTTTTTTTTTGCATTGATGCATGTCCCCTGGGGCAGGACTCAGGTCCCCAAACACTTTTTATGACAATAACTTGCATATAAGCCTTTAATATGAGCACTTTTGATTTTTCATGCTCGTGTCCCATAGACTTTAACAGTGTTCATGTGTTCAATATTTTTACCTGTTCGCAAGTTCTGGTGTGAACCGAACCAGGGGGTGTTTGACTCATCCTTAAACACCAGAGGCTCAGTGGCTTGCACAGAGAAGACACAGAGTGAGTGTTAGATAGCTGTTCTGTAATTTCTCTGCCCTAGTTTGGATGTATAGTTCTACAAAAATATGATAGGGCTATTATCTACACAGTGGGGTTGATTTACTAAAACTGGAGTGTGCAAAATCTGGTGCAGCTCTGCATAGAAACCAATCAGGTTGCTGAAATTAGAAGCTAATTGACTACCATACACAGCTGTACCAGATTTTGCACTCTCCAGTTTTAGTAAATCAACCCCAATGTCAGCACAATTTTTCCAGTGGTGCTGCAATGTTAGTATTTCTAAATAAAATGATTTGTTAAAATAGGTTCATATAACATCAAAATGTATTTTTCCATTGCATAATTGCACATTGAATACCTTACTCTAGCCTTTGTATCACTTAATTTATTATTTTGTTTCTTTTTCAAAAATGTTCATTAGAAGAATACCAAACATCTAAATAAGCCTGGTACATCTGATTTAACAGGTAAAATAATGGGTACATTTTACTGTATAAGGAAAGGATAAAGATTTAAGACAGTTATACAAAGGATTTCAATATCTAGACACAAGATGAAAGTGAGTAAATTCAGAGAAAAGGCTCTGTAAGAGATTATTAGGAAAGTGATTAGGACAGTGAACTTCAAATGCACAAAGAATATCAGAGCTGGGGTGCCAACCACATCCAAATTAACAACTATGAAGAATATCAGGAAAAATAATATCTTGTTCTACCTCAGAGAAATAGAAATAAATATGGATAAAAAAAGAAGAGAGGCAACAGAAGGAGAGGGGTGAGTTAAAGCATATTAAAAGGCTGAAAATTACTTGAAAGTCTTGTTATGTTTTTTGCCTTTTCAAGGCATTGTGTCTAATCCAAGGTGAATATTTTTCTTAAACTGGGCCATTATATCATAGCAAATACATTTTTTCATTTAATTTAGGGTTTGTAAGATTTTTACCAAAAATTAGAGTATTCATTCTCATATACAATAACTTAAACAATGTCCAAGGTTGGATGCCAAGAAATTTAAATCATAATATCTACAAAAAAAAATCCCTTGGACTGAGAACTGCTATTTAGAAAATCGACAGGTAAACAAAGAATAGTATTACAAAAAGTGTTAAAAGGAGTTAGGAATGAAGGGAAGGGCGGGGGGTGTGAGCTATTTGTAGATTGGCTTTACCCATGTTTATCCAGATCTAGGCTAATTGTCAATGTTAGTCACGGAGGGAACTATTGGTAAATACATTGTGGGTTGTAAATAGGTACTTTTACTGGTATCAAGGGGAAGTACATACAACAAAACTTCCCTGTAAAAGCAAAAGTGACATGTGTTGTCATAACATTTAGATGTGAGTTAGCAGTTTTATAAGTTATCCAGCAGACTCATATCTTGCATAATTTATGCTGACTGTTGCATAGATTTTGGGCAAGTTCTCTTTCAGTAACCCAATTTGGCCTATTTTTTTTGAACCATCATTTAATTGAGAGTGTGGAGAATTTCTATAATTAGAGTGGTATAAGAGATTTTTCTGCATTCAATAGGTATGGAGTTATTGGGCGCTTCTTTTGGCCTTCTGCCAAGCCTGAACATTGGAACAAGTAAAAGGTCAAGAGGTACTGTATTATGCCGCGTACACACGAGCGGACTTTCTATCCTACTTGGTCCGGCACACTTTCCGACGGACTTTGTCCGCCAGGTGCGCCGGACTTTAAAACGGACGGACTTGCCCACACACGCCGGGACTTTCCGGCGGGCTAAGTCCGCCCGTCTTTCCGACGGACTTTCGCCGGAGTTCCGGCGGACTTTCAGAATGAACGGACTTGCCCACACACGGACAAGTCCGTTCATTTTGAACGTGACTCAGGTGCGACGGGACTAGAAAAGGATGTCAATCTTGCCGCTTTTATCGGCGAGATTGACACCTTGCTAGCCCCGTCGCGGGGCATACCAGGCCCTTAGGTCTGGTATGGATTATAAAGGGGAACCCCGCTACGCCGAAAAAACGGCGTGGGGTCCCCCTAAAATCCATACCAGACCCCGATCCGAGCACGCAGCCTGGCCGGTCAGGAAAGGGGGTGGGGACGAGCGAGCGCCCCCCCCTCCTGAACCGTACCAGGCCGCATGCCCTCAACATGGGGGGTGGGTGCTTTGGGGGAGGGGGGCGCCCTGCGCCCCCCCCCCAAAGCACCTTGTCCCCATGTTGATGAGGACAAGGGCCTCTTCCCGACAACCCTGGCCGTTGGTTGTCGGGGTCTGCGGGCGGGGGCTTATCGGAATCTGGGAGCCCCCTTTAATAAGGGGGCCCCCAGATCCCGGCCCCCCACCCTATGTAAATGAGTATGGGGTACATGGTACCCCTACCCATTTACCTAGGAAAAAAGTGTAAGTAATAAAACACACTACACAGGTTTTTAAAATATTTTATTAAACAGCTCCGGGGGGGGGATCTTCCTCCGGCTTCGGGGGTCTTCTTCCGGCTTCGGGGGTCCCTCCGCTTCATCTTCTCCCGGCGTCCGGTTGGTTCTTCTCCGCTCTCCGGCCTCTTCTCCCGGTGTCGCAGGTCTTCGGCCGGCCCCTCCGCTCTCTTCATGTAGCTCTATTGCGAGCGGAGGTCCGGACTTCTTGGCTTCTTGGCTTCTTGGCTTCTCTTCTCTTCTCTTCCCCCAGATGTTGACACGACGCTCTCTCCGGCTGGACTGGTCTCTGAGGGCTGCGTTGTGACTTATATAGGCGGAGACCCCGCCCCCATATGATGTCACAGTCCCTGGGCATGCTGGGACTGTGACGTTTTAGGGGGCGTGGTCGACCACGCCCCCTAAAACGTCACAGTCCCAGCATGCCCAGGGACTGTGACATCATATGGGGGCGGGGTCTCCGCCTATATAAGTCACAACGCAGCCCTCAGAGACCAGTCCAGCCGGAGAGAGCGTCGTGTCAACATCTGGGGGAAGAGAAGAGAAGAGAAGCCAAGAAGCCAAGAAGCCAAGAAGTCCGGACCTCCGCTCGCAATAGAGCTACATGAAGAGAGCGGAGGGGCCGGCCGAAGACCTGCGACACCGGGAGAAGAGGCCGGAGAGCGGAGAAGAACCAACCGGACGCCGGGAGAAGATGAAGCGGAGGGACCCCCGAAGCCGGAAGAAGACCCCCGAAGCCGGAGGAAGATCCCCCCCCCGGAGCTGTTTAATAAAATATTTTAAAAACCTGTGTAGTGTGTTTTATTACTTACACTTTTTTCCTAGGTAAATGGGTAGGGGTACCATGTACCCCATACTCATTTACATAGGGTGGGGGGCCGGGATCTGGGGGCCCCCTTATTAAAGGGGGCTCCCAGATTCCGATAAGCCCCCGCCCGCAGACCCCGACAACCAACGGCCAGGGTTGTCGGGAAGAGGCCCTTGTCCTCATCAACATGGGGACAAGGTGCTTTGGGGGGGGCGCAGGGCGCCCCCCTCCCCCAAAGCACCCACCCCCCATGTTGAGGGCATGCGGCCTGGTACGGTTCAGGAGGGGGGGGGGGGCGCTCGCTCGTCCCCACCCCCTTTCCTGACCGGCCAGGCTGCGTGCTCGGATCGGGGTCTGGTATGGATTTTAGGGGGACCCCACGCCGTTTTTTCGGCGTAGCGGGGTTCCCCTTTATAATCCATACCGGGCCTGGTATGCCCCGCACTCGCCGCAATAGGAAAATTTGTTTTTCCTATTGCAGCGAGCGTGAGATGCAATACCCTGCCCTCGTGTTGTATCTGGTCCGTCGGACCAGCCTACACACGAGCGGGCTTTCCGTCGGACCAGCACACACACGAGCGGACTTTCCGCCCGAAACTGAGTCCGGCGGAAAGATTTAGAACTTTCTTCAAATCTAGGTCCGGCGGGCTTTTGGGAAAAAGTCCGCCGGAAAAGTCCGCCGGTGCCTACACACGGGCGGATTGTCCGGCACACTCTGGTCCGCCGGACCAAGTATGCCGGAAAGTCCGACCGTGTGTACGCGGCATTAGAGTTCCCTCCCTTTATAGAAAGTGTTTCAGTGTTCTAAAAGATTTGTATTGTTCAACAGGTCATCCATTTGTGACCAGGGTTGTCACATGCTCTCCAGCATTGACCCAATTAGTCAGGGAAGACAACGTGAAGTTTGGCTGATGTTTTGTAATGGTGTTTATAATGTTTATAATTCATATCTATGGTTTTCAAAGCCAATGATAAGCTATATGAACGTTGCAGGATTGTGGTACAGTAGTTTGTATGTCCAAGAACAGTTGGTGGAATCCATGTTCCCACTGAGTTGGGTATGCTGGGTGAGTAGGTGAGTAAATTGAGTTTGATCAGTATTTTTTAGAGTGAAATACAAAATAAGTTAACAGTTGGTGAGAACAGTAATTCTTCTATTGGGGTAAAGCATGTGCACTGGAGTCTCAGCTGCAGCACACAGCTCTGAAGGAACAGCACGGGGTTGCTGTTTCTTCAGGTGTGCATGTTTAGGAGATATTAATTTTAGTTACTTTATTATAAGCTTACCTGTAGGTAAAAATAACATCCAGAAGTTTACTACCACTTTAAGTTTTTATATAGAGCATAGAGGTTTAAGTATGGTATGGAATTTTGTGGGTTGAAAATATCTCCAATATTTCAAATTGTGAGCTTCTTCATGTTCTTCAAGTTCCAAAATAAGTTTTATTTTGTGATGGCTTTGATGTGGTAAGGAGTTGAGGTGTGCCTCATGATCATATTCTAAAGGCAATATTGAGTTCTGGAAGAAAATAGATAAAACCACAGTTTCTTATTGAATCTAGCAATAGTGTCTATGGTAGCTAGTAAAATAAAAATGATTTCCTTGTGTGTTTAGGGAAATCTGGAATTGAGGGTTTAGTATAGATTCCATTGCAGATTTTACAAGATTCAGTTGAATGAGGGAGTTAAAAAAAATGTTGTTATTCAGTACATCTAGACTTTTGGACAGGTTCACCAAATACACAGTATGCTTCTTTAACCAAAGTCTTTAAAGGATAATGGGAAGCATGTGGAATGAAAAGGGCGATTTGAGAAAGCATTTATTATGATCTTAGCATTGTTTTATTAGCAGCTTTGATGAGGGAAAGTTGAGGGAGAGACTATTTGCCAATTCTCCAACTCTTAACATCTATTCCTAAGCTTTAACATGTTGAAGCCATATCAGACTTTTATTTTTCCAAACACTGACACTTCCCACACTGGGGGACTGTAAGTATGCTGTGATCTGAGGGAATATTTAGCATAAGCTTTGTCCCAAATTAAAAGTGAATGTGATTCAGGGAGGCCCATGATTTTGGGTGTTTTGTATGATGCTAGCCAAAGTAGATTAAGGATCATGTATGAATTTGCAGCTGGGTCCACTAAGGAAGAAGGGCTTTCAGAAGAAGGTAATAGCATGCATTATTTATTAGAAAGAATAGTAACATGTAGGGTCTGGCTTTGCCATGGTTTCTGAAAATGTAGGTAAGCTAAGAACATATAAGAAGAACTAATCTGCACTATTATTTGATGAACTGAAGTACTTAGGTGAGCAATGAAACCCAGAAAAAGTATTTAGGCAACAAATGAAGCCAGGATCAGTATATACACAAAACGCACATCACGGCAAAATTGCAGCAAAATTGCGGCAAAAACACACTACATACTTTCCTGAAGCTTCGCCATTTAAGTCTATTGAACCAAAAATGCACCGTTTTGCTTTTAAAGAAGTCCCTGACCCTTTCCAAAAATGTAGTGGCTGAAAAAAGCATAGATTTGAATGTGTCCCATAGGAAACCATGTGAAATGGACTGTCGTGTGTTTCTGCAAAAAGCACTAAAAAATATATGGATGTGAACTGAGCCTTAGACAGGGAGGGCATCAGAGTCTTATGCCCTGTACACACGATCAGACATTGATCGGACATTCCGACAACAAAATCCATGGAATTTCCGATCGCCAAGAACGCGGTGACGTACACCACGTACAACGAAACTAGAAAAGGGCAGTTCTGAACCAAGTGCGGCACCCTTTGGGCTCCTTTTGCTAATCTCATGTTAGTAAAAGTTTGGTGAGAGACGATTCGTGCTTTTTCAGACTCGTGGTTTTCAGATCGTTTTCTGCTGTTCAGTTTGTGCTTGTGGGTTTGTATCTGCTCTTCAGTGCGTGCAGTCAGTTCGTATTGGATTATTCAGTGCGTTCTTGTCTGCTTGTTGCTGTTTTTCAGGTCGCTCTTCACAGGCATTGATGTTCTTCAGTGCATTCTGTTACTTCGTTCTGAGCAGCTGACCGTTTTCTAGCCATGTTGCGTATACATACTCCTTGTAGAGTTCGTGCTGTGTGGGGGCTTGGTGTTGGGGTCCTTACCTTGACACAAGTCCAGTCCATGAACAGAGTGGGGAGGAGTTCATGGACCAAGAATTGGTTGCTCCAGAGTGACCAGTTCTGTCACATGCCTTTGCTCCGTGAGATCCGTGAGAATAATCCTGACGATTTCAGGAACTTTCTCCGGATGACGGACCCCGTATTTCACCGTTTGTTGGCTTTGCTGACCCCTTATATTAGCAGGCAGGATACCTGCATGAGGCAAGCCATCACTCCGGAGCAGAGGCTCGTCGCCACCCTGCGGTACTTGGCGATGGGGAGAAGTCTGCAGGACTTGAAGCTCTCGACAGGCATCTCCCCCCAGGCTCTGGGGATCATTATCCCAGAGACCTGTTCTGCCATCATCCAGGTCCTGCAGAAGGATTATATTAAGGTAAGATTTTATCCTTTAATATCACATTTTATTGTATTTAATGTTTGATAATATATTGTATTTCTTTCCTCATTCCCTAATTACCATGATTGGAATATGCTGTGAATGTCCCCTTTGTCCTCATGCATGCTGGATTTTTATGTACTTATTTTTTTGTCCTTCATGCATATTTGCCTTCACTTACCTCCCCAGCATGCTCTCCTGGCCCTATATTCACCTCATGTAGCCACTTAACAGTGTATTTTGTCAGCTCCATAGTAGTGCTTTACCCTATAAACCCCCTAAAATTTTTAAAAATGTGATTTGTGCTTTAAATTCAGGCAGAGTGCTAGAGGCTTTTTTTTGGTCCCCAAATCATTTGGAACCCTCCCTCCCCCCAACTGCTAAGTCAGCTGATACCAATTCTCTATCTATCCTCAATCATCTATCTGCTGCACACTATACCATCTCTTTTGTTGTCAGATGTATGGATGAATTCCCCAAAGCATGTAGTGCAAAGGCCTGCCTGTATACTTTCAAATGGTACTGTTTAAAGTTTTTGTATACTATTATTATCTTGATAGGTAATAGCAGAATGTCCAAATGTGCAAAAATGTGTACAATGTGTATTTATATCTTTGTATTATGACACTTCTTACCTCTACAGTGGGCGGTCAATACTGTATGTGAGGAGGGGCTGGCCAAAGTAATACACATTATTTAGGCATTCATCTCTCAATGAAGTGGAGAGGGTTACCTGTCCAAAAGATCTCCCCCCTAAAATGTTAGAAATGGCCCATGAGAGGGGGGGGGATATGATAGGTGGACCTTATACCTTGATCTTTCAAAACTCCCTAAAATAAATGTTATACTGATGATCTGCTTTCCCTGTTTAGGTGCAAAATGATTATTAAATGATTCATTTTTTTTTCTTGTTTGACTCCACAGTTTCTTTCCAACCCACAGGAATGACAGACTGTGACCTCCCACTTTGCCCAGCGGTGGGACTTTCCTAACTACGGAGGGGCAATTGATGGGAAACACGTCCACATCATCCCACCACCCAACTCGTGGTCATACTTTTACAACTATAAAGGGTTCAATAGTATTGTGATGTTGGCGGTGGTGTTGGCTACTTATGAGTTCCTGTATGTGGACGTAGGGAAGAATGGTCGGATGTCCGATGGTGGAGTCATCACCCAGATGGAGTTCTACAGGCGTCTCCAGAATGGCAGCTTGGACTTGCCACGTTCAGAAGACAATGTGGAAGGACTCCCATTTGTCTTCATTGCTGATGAAGCGTTTGCGCTGGGGGACCATCTTATGCGGCCATTCCCTATGAGGACCCTCGGACCCTCACCCCGGACCAGAGGGTTTTTAATTACCGGCTGGCCAGAGCCAGAAGAGTGGTGAACACATTTGGAATCATGGCCAGCCAGTTCCGCCTATTTCTTGCACCCATACACACGACGGAGTACAAACTGAATCATATCATCCTGGCGTGCTGTGTTCTCCACAATGTTTTAAGGCAAAATTCTGCCAACTATGCTGCCTCAGTTGGGCCTGAGGCCAGAATTCATAATGAACCAACCCTGACGGCGCTTGAAAGTGGCCTTCCTGGCTTGCCCCCCCTGAGTGCCCGTGAGGTCCGTCTTAGATACCTTGATTACTTTGCGGGTAGGGGGGCCATCAATATGCCAGACAATGTCTGAAACATTTTTAAAATAAAAAATCATTTTAACTACTAAAATCTTTGGTGACATTTACTGCTTGTGTTTCTTTTAACTGACCCCGACAGAAATGTGGCGAGTCCTGAAAATGGCGTGATTGTGTAACATTACAAAGGGGCTAGCTCAAATGTATAGAGAGGTGAGTGAAAAAAAATATATTTAAAAAGTATAATAAGCATGAGGGCTAGTATCATACTAGCACATGAGAAATAATGTAAATACTGAAACAAAAGAAAATAAAGTTCTCAGTGCAAAAGGGCTAGTATCATACTAGCACATATGTGGTAACTCAGCAAATACTTATTAGAAGAAAAATCTCAGTGCAAAAGGGCTAGTATCATACTAGCACATATGTGGTAACTCAGCAAATACTTATTGGTGACTCCAAATAAATAAATAAATGGTGAACAATCCCACCACCTAGTAGTACAAAGTGCTCAAATAATGAGTCATCAGTTCCAAAAAGGCAAAATGAAAAAATTATACAAAATATAACAGTGTAATGAAATGTAATAAAGTGCGGTCTCATGGGCACTAAATCCGAATAGACTGAGGAAACAAAATTGCCTAAAACGTATAAAAAGCTATAAAATGAGTGACAAATACAGTGTGGGTACAAAAAAAAAAAAAAAATATATATATATATATATATTTTTTTTTTATTGAACCAAATAAAAATATATAAATCAAAAAAAAGTCCATGTGCATGAGGGCTAGTAACATACTAGCACATAAAAAATATTGTAAATACTGAAACGAAAAAAAAAAAAAAAAAAGGAATCTCAGTGCAAAAGGGCTAGTATCATACTAGCACATATGTGGTAACTCAGCAAATTCTTATTAGTGACTCCAAGTAAATAAATAAATGGTGAACAGTCCCACCACCTTGTAGTACAAAGTGCTCAAACAATGAATCATCAGTTCCAAAAAGGCAAGTCCACAAGCCACAGGAAAGGGAAAAAAAATCTTCAGTCGGGACACCTCTGTGCTCGCAAGCAGCTCACCTTACTGCTGCAAGACAACAACTTGTAATCCAATAACAAATCACCAGCAGGCAAGGGTCCCATCCAGTAGTTCAGGCGATTCGGGTGGTGGGTATGCAGGATGGTATATAAAAAACATAAGCAGACAGTATATAGTATAACTCCGTGGCGGCCAGAGTGGAAAAAGGGGACAGGACACAGAAGGGGATGCACTTACTTTTGTAAAATGAGTGTGGGCGTCAATCCAACGAACGCCGAGTTCATATACCTCAAAAGGGTGTCTTCAAACCGTCCCCATTTCCTCAATGCTCTTCACAATGGGATGAATATATGTGGAGTGTTGGAAGAGAGTGCACATAGCATGATCCCATATATAAATCAGTTTATTAGGTTAAAAACAACATAGTACACTTACATTTAGCAGAAGGCTATAGTAAAAAATATCCACAAGCACCAAGCTCATATCCTATGGTCTGTCTGTGACAGTTCCCGTGCTCCAATACTGATGCATATCGTCACGTCATGTGACTTCATCAGAGGAAGTGTTTGATATTGTTTGATATTACATTCAGATGGGGTGAAGTCACCCCTGGAAAAGCCAAATTTTGAAGATGCACACAAATTGCCGAATGTCAACATGTGCTACCTGCCATCACGGGGGATCAAGGAACGTGTTTTGGGGGTGCAACCCCTTCCTCCCAGCTACTTAATTATTGAGGAAGGGGTTGCACCCCCAAAACGCATACATTGATCTCCCGTGATGGCAGATAGCACATGTTGACACACTGTGTGCATCTTCAAAATTTGGCTTTTCTCAAATCTGTCAAAAAAGAAGAGAAATTTTGAGATAACAAAAAGCACCAAAGAGGGAAGGGATTTGGAGGTGTTTCAAACTCACCCTAAAACATCAATGATGTTCTTCATTTTTTTTTTGAACATTATTGATGTTTTTCTAGATGTTTTCCAAGTCCCTATTACACCCCATGATCTCCCCGATCAGGATCTGTGCACTTTCACTGGTGAAATGCCCTGGATCCACAACATCACGATCACCTAAAAAGATAGAAACAAAAACACACCATGTATTATAAATATGCCGGCATCCATCTCTTACCTGAGTCTGTGGTCGCAGACACTCACCTGTTGTGGTGACAATTTCCACCATGTCTCCTTCCTCCTCCTGTGTTCTCCTCTGTGGTCTCCTCAGATGAAGTGTGTCCTCTGAGTTTTTTCTCCCCATGTAAAAAAAAAAAAATAGGTATACTTAGCACCAGTGATGGGAGTAAGTCACACATGTGCAAGTCATAAGCAAGTCTCAAGTCTTAACCTTCAAGTCATAAGCAAGTCCCAAGTTACTGTGGCGAAAAGCAAGCAAGTCAAGTCGAGTCCCTGCCAGAAGTCAAGCAAGTCAAGTCAAGTCATTTATTTTGGTCAAGTCACAAATTAAGTCAAAATACTGATCTACCCCGAAGCCGGGACTCGGGGGGAGCTTTCTATTGTGGGGGGGGGTGCGGCGTTTTTTGCCTAGGCCAAGACACAGAACTGGTGGTGCCAAGTCATTGCAAGTCATTGCAAGTCAAATAGCCCAAGTCAAAGTCAAGTCGCAAGTCATTAGTGACAAGTCAAAGTCAAGTCGAGTCATTTATTTAATTTTTTAAAGCAAGTCACAAGTCCTCAAACAGGTGACTCGAGTCTGACTCGAGTCAAGTCATGTGACTCGAGTCCCCCACCTCTGCTTAGCACACAGATATTTGATGACATAAATAGGAATATGAAACATTGCTTGGAAGTGGGGTACAATTGTCTGTTTTGGCAGAGTTCCAAGATGAAGAAAAATTTTTGTCCTTTGTCAAGCTTGAATACTTACCTGTTTTGTACAAGCTTCACAGATGGAGACACCCCTATAGTATACACTGGAGCACCTGTGTGGCCCCCTAATAAAAAGGGTGCTCTTGTGTCCCACACTAGTGCTCCAGCGTCCACATGTGAAAACTGCTGCTGAGTGTCCTCTCTTTACACAGAATCTAGTTTGCATTAAATTCTAGTTACAAACCCATCTACACAACAAAATTATTTTAGGAGAAGTAGGCCATAAAAAATGTATTCAAATGCATATGGCCAAAACAATGGTGTTTTCTAGGCCGAATGAACAATGTGCCCATGAACATGAAAGTTGCCATTTTAAACTGTACAACAGTAAAGAAAAGCACATGAGCAGCACGAACTTAATAAAAATAAAGAATAGGAACACAGGACAACTACTTACTTTTTTGCAGCACTCTCCTGATCCTTCTGTACTGCTCATGCTCCCTTAATTTCAGGTCCGACCACCTCTTCCTGTGCTGATCCTTGGATCATCATACCCCTAAATTCCGGTGCAGACTCTTGACCACTTTCGCCATGATCTTGGCCTTTCGGACATTGGGGTTGGGGTAAGGGCCATACTTCCCGTCATAGTCGGCCTTCTTCAGGATGTCGACCATCTCCACCATCCCCACAAAGGACATATTTTTTGCCTTAAATCGTCTCCTTCTAGATCGGAACATTTCAGGCTCCGGGCTTTCCTCCTCCTCGTTGGTGTAATTATCAGACACCTGCTGTGTCTCTGTCATGTGCTCTTCCCCACTGCGACGAACGAGAAGGGGCGGGGAATAGACTAGAAAGAACGTCAGGGGCGGGTGGAGTTTCACGCATGCGCAGTGTCTATAAAGCATAACACGCGTGCGTAGTATGTACGATCTGTGAGAGGAGGAAGGAGTATCGGAGGCGCCGATCGTGATAATGAAGGTAAGATTTAAAATTGGGCCTATACTGCTTCTAGATTGAGGCCTGTATTTGGACAAGTTTAGAAGACTTTAGGGTTTGTCTTGTGTTGTGTCTTGCAGTTAAAATGGATATCTTGAAGGATCATGACTTTATGCCAATCTTCATAGATATGTTCAGGGAGCTGCCCTGTCTGTGGCAAATAAACCACCCTGATTATAAGAACCAAACAAAGAGGAAGGCAGCGCTGGATAATTTGCTGCAATTTGTAAAGTCGGCGATCCCCACGGCAGACATCACTTATTTGAAGATCCTAATTGGTGGCCTGAGGAGCACTTATCTAAAGGGAGCCCAAGAAGGTCCAGGATTCCCAGAGATCAGGAGCTGTAGATTACATTTATGTCCCCAGGCTGTGGTACTATGACAGGCTGCATTTTCTGTCAGACCAGAGTGAACCCAGGTCATCACTCTCCACTCTTCCTTCCACGCTTCCTTCCCCCCCAGCTGAGGCTTCTGACGCCCAACCTGGGCCTTCCAGGCAGCAACATGTGGAGGAGCCCAGCTTGAGCCAGGTATAGCATTCTTCGAAATATTGCTGGTTGTCCAATCAATGATATTAAATATATGTTAGTTTGGAGTACTAATTTATGATTGTGATTGATGAAGCAAAAACTAATAAAGGTGGCTGGGCCAAGCAGGCTGCCCAATACCCAGGTCCCTCCCCTCTGCCTTCAAAAAAAAAGTGGCAGGAAGAGGAGTAACCTGGAGGAGTCTGCCATAGGCCTATTTTGGAAGGCTACTGAGGCCCTCAGAACACCCCACAGTGTGGGGGAGGACTTTGCTGCCATAACTGCATGCAAAATGATGCAGATGGAAGAGGGCCAATGATTCCTATGTGAGTTTTTAATTTTGGAAGCTCTAAATAAGGGTTTGAGGGGCCAAATCACATGTGCAAACCACATTTGTCAGCTCACCCATAGTCCTCCTCCTCCTCCTCCTCCAAGTCATACTCCTCCTCCTGCCACAACTCCACCACCAGAGCTGCAGCGTGGAAGGAAGCGTGGAAGGAAGTCCAGAGAGTGATGACCTGGGTTCAGTCTGGTCTGGCAAAATATGCAGCCGCTTGTAGTACCACAGCCTGGGGACATACATGTCATCTGCTGCTTTCAGGATCTCTTGGACTTCTGGACCAGACTGCACTCCCTTACATATGGACTCCTCAGGCCACCAATTTTGCTGTAAAATAATTGATGTGTGCCCTGGGGGTCAAAGGCTTCGCCAATTTATGATGTTTATCCAGCGTTGCCTCCCTTTTTGTTTGGTTCTGAGCCCTTAATAAAGGAATTTTTGTTTCAATTATACTCCTCTATGTGTGTTTTCCTTCAAAAAGGACAGTTTGTTTGTGAGGAGGCAGGTACATTTCAAAAATACATTGTGAAATTAACAAGGGACACCAACACCAAGCAATCTCCTTGAAATTAAATAATACAAGATAATAATGGTGTTGTGGTAACTTGACACACAAAACACACACAAAAATATTGTGGAGTAAAAAAAAATAAAAACAAAAAAAGATCAGCCTTGAAAAAAAGACAAACCAAAAAAATAATAATATATATATTTTTTGTCTGATATGACAAATCAAAATATATTGAGGGAATTACGATAAATAATAAAGAAAGAAGTTTGTGAGAAGTCTGTGTGAATATGAGCAGCAAAACTACTTCACTCTTCTAGCATTATAAAGAAGAAGAGAGTGCTCTGTATTAAACTATTTTAAACATTGCAGCCTGACGAAAGTGCTCTATCCATTCCGAAAAATCCGATGGAAAATGTCCGATGGAGCCCACACACGGTCGGAATTTCCGACAACAAGCTCCGATCGCACATTTTCCATTGGAAAGTCCGACCGTGTGTACAGGGCATTAGGCTCGGTTCACATTTTTGCAAATTGGATGCAGGTTTTCCCGCATCCAATTTGCATGACAGGAGAGTGTGACCGACTCTCAATGGAGCCGGTTCACAGATCTCCGGGGCAGCAGTGGATCGCACAGCAGAAGAGTACTGTCTGTGGCTCAGTTTTAGATCCGAATTCATTAAAAAATTCAGACCTAATTCGGACCTGAAATGGTGAACCGGGACACACCGGACCCCCTTCTGGGCCCGCACTGCACATAGTGTGAACCTAGCCTGAAGAAGAGGGAGAATCATCAGTACTGAAGTAAGTTAAACTCCACAGTATCTCTATAATATCAATCCTATAAGAACAATATATGCTTATTCATAAAGTGAAAGACCAGACCTGTACTTAAAAACCAATGAGTGCAAGTTGAAATCATCTAAAGCCTGCAACAAAAGGTGATAAGAAATCCAGGTCTGTGGATTTCAGGAAGTTATACTTTGTAAACTTTGCCTATTGAAATGTGTCTCCCACAAGAGGCTTTTGTAAATCATCAAGGGCATAAACTGAAGTCTAGTTAAGGCACAAACCATCTGGCTGTTAGGAGTGGATAGCAAATTTCCTCCCAGTGCATGTTTTCTTCTATTAGCCGGGGCCAAGACCAGTACTATATAATAGTATACCTGCATTAAGTATCCATTTAGCTTTCCCAAAATGGTCATAAATCTGAGTGGGGAACATTATTACTGTCATGGTGTGTGAAAAACCTATTCATTTTATAACATGTAAAGGGACAAGTATTTTCTAATAAGTCTTTGCATTCACCTATTCAAATTAGGACGGTTTCAGCATTTTGATGGGCTGTCAGATGATCCTGTGTGTACCTATTATTTGATTGAACCAGCTACACATGATAAGGCTATTGGAACAGAAGAAGAGTTGAATGCAAAAACAATTATGATCTATAGTGGAATGACAAATGTCTATACAAACAATTTACATGTAAATTGTAAGAGTAATTGTAAGAGTAACCAGAGAATGTTTTCTCATCCAACCACCTGTCAGAGTAGAGAATTAATACTTAGGTATGATAAGTATTCCAATTAGTTTGCTTGGTAGAGGGGGTAGCTTCTGAGATTGTCTACTTTGTCGGGGTCAGAGGGGGAATATTTGCAGCAATTCACATCTTAAAAATTGTGATGCTTCATTTGAAATAAGGTCAATTCCTCTCCATCCTGGAAGGTGGAAAATTATTGAAGAAAAGCCTAAAAGGAAAGGCCCACCTTTATTTGATAGTGACAGTAGAGTTTAGTGATCCTCTCCCATGACTAGTATAAGGAAAAATTTAGTGACAAATCACACTAAGTGTGTGTCTATAGAAAGGTACATTCTGTATCAAGCTGCTGTAGTCATACAGTATATGTCAGAGCTACTCACATTATACGGCCCATGATGTTAGCTGTATTTTAAAGCTGTAGGGCTTCACAGCTTTTAAATATAGTTCAGCTATGCCTGACGTTCAGCTTTCCAAACCCAGGAAATATAATAATTATCTTTTGCAGTGGGACTCTGTCTGTCCTGCAAGGGTTAATTGCTTGTTTTGGTTGAGAGGTGACATAGAAAAGAAAATCTATTTACCTGCTCCTCTGCACTGCTAGACTGATTCCTACAACCTCTTTTTCCAATGATCCAGTGGTCTAAGGTCCTTATGGCATCAAGCCAATGCAGAGTCTATAGCTCTGCACTGGACATGATGATGCTGAGAAACAGTCTAACCATGGAGCGCCATCAGCCAGGGCATCATGTCAGTTAAAATGCTTTTACTTTCCCCTAGGCTAAATGAGCAGTTAAGCCTTGTAGTGTGGGTGCAACACAGCTGTTAGCTTGCTATTCAGACTATTCTGTGTTCCTAAGCTTGGTTCCTTTGCTTGGTATAGCCCTTATAAACCTTTTCTCTGGCTTGTCCAGACCCCAGTTATATATCCAGAACAAAATATATCTGTCTTTCTATGCTGGAGCTCTAATTTATTTTTTTCTGTGTTAATTTTTCTGCCTGTTGCTATCAATAACTTGAAAAAGAAGGATATTCACTGGAAACATCAAGCAGTCTATATCAATATGTACAAGCTTACATTTACCATTTGTAACATGGAGATCCCACACCATTTCTTGTCACATCTCCACTGTGGATGAATTTCCCATCCTATTTGCTGCTCATGAGTGTGAACTGTATATGCATTTATATATTCTGGTAAAATATAAGGGTATTCATGATTATGCTTCTAGACATAAAAAAACTAAGGATCTGCCCTCACATTTCCTTATAGAAAAAACACAATCATATTTATAAGCTATTTTTTATGCTTAATCATATCTCCAATTATTTTTAAATCATTCATCACTTTATGTTATCATAATCGTGTTAATGCTGTTCAACCCTTGCACAAACTTTATTTTCTTGTTTAGGGTTTCCTAAACATACCTAAATAAATCTTAAATACATCTACTAAATCTATACTTATCATGAATGTAGCCATTGGTAAGGTTGACCTGTCATAGCATATCCTTATAGACAGTGGCGGCTGGTGTTTTATTTTGGTGAGGGGGAGAAACAACCACCCCCCATTGGTTGGTCAGTAGCACCCCCCGACACTTACCCCACCTGGGTTGTGGGCGGGCGGGGGACGGGTTGTGGGCTCTTATGGGCAGCTATTGTATTGATGAATTTGCATCGCATTTGGACCAAACTTGCACAGGACCCTTTTTTTGGTCCGCACCAGAGTCGGATCGCATGGGTGTTTACACCCATGCGATATGATTCCTGTCCGAATTGACAGTTCACACTGCGATATGCAGACTGATTTGGGGGTGTTATTAACTTTCTATTGACACTCCCAGCAGTTCGCATAGTGCAGTGTGAACTGCCTATGTCAGGATTCAGGTGTGATGCGGGAACCAGCAGTGGATTCTCAGGGTTCCCATATCGTACTAGTGTGAATCAAGCCTGATTCTTAACCGGGACTCTTGTAAGTCTACCCTTTTGTTTTGATAAGTTGCATTACAAATTGTATATGGGAAGAAACAACAAAAAAGTGTAGCGCTAAACAATATCATAAACGACAATGGATTAGTCGATATGCAGTGAAGGGGATCACCTATGAATAAAACTTTATAAATAGGTAGTCCTGATATGGACGTTATGACTAAACATTGAAAGTGGTTAGTCCTTATGTAAACATATTATGGACAAGTAATTCCGGCATCCCAAAATGCAGACCAGCTCACTCCCACCGAGAGATGAAAAGGCTTACCAGATGAGATGGACCCAAAGGGGCATACGCCAAATTGGGTCAGATAAGGCTTGGGTGGTGAGTGGCTGTGGATGGCTGTGATCCCACGGATTGTTGTATTACTCCAAGTGACACCCGGGTCCTGGAAGGTGTGGGAAGTCACATGGATATAGATGGTCCTGTAGGTCCCGGAAGGGATGGGGTATTCCGTAGATGGGTCCCTCAAAGCAACATTCCATGGATCAGGTGATGATGTTGTATAAGTAGGAAAGAAAGAAAGGGCCACATAGTGTAAATCCGAAAACAAGACTTTTTATTTAAAATGAAAGGATATACACTCACGTATAAATCCAAGGTTTAAAACAGCGCTGTAAAAAAGTGGCGACAGTGGGGTCCTATCCGACGCGTTTCGTCCTCATAGACGTCTATGAGGACGAAACGCGTCGGGTAGGACCCCACTGTCGCCACTTTTTTACAGCGCTGTTTTAAACCTTGGATTTATACGTGAGTGTATATCCTTTCATTTTAAATAAAAAGTCTCGTTTTCGGATTTACACTATGTGGCCCTTTCTTTCTTTCCTACTTATACAACATCATCACCTGATCCATGGAATGTTGCTTTGAGGGACCCATCTACGGAATACCCCATCCCTTCTGGGACCTACAGGACCATCTATATCCGTGTGACTTCCCACACCTTCCAGGACCCGGGTGTCACTTGGAGTAATACAACAATCCGTGGGATCACAGCCATCCACAGCCACTCACCACCCAAGCCTTATCTGACCCAATTTGGCGTATGCCCCTTTGGGTCCATCTTATCTGGTAAGCCTTTTCATCTCTCGGTGGGAGTGAGCTGGTCTGCATTTTGGGATGCCGGAATTACTTGTCCATAATATGTTTACATAAGGACTAACCACTTTCAATGTTTAGTCATAACGTCCATATCAGGACTACCTATTTATAAAGTTTTATTCATAGGTGATCCCCTTCACTGCATATCGACTAATCCATTGTCGTTTATGATATTGTTTAGCGCTACACTTTTTTGTTGTTTCTTCCCATATATACTTTGTTTGTTGTGTTAGCTGCTTTTTGTTTTCTTTTTTGGGCAGCGCAGAATTATTTTGTATATATGCATTACAAATTGTCTCTGGAATCTCAGGGGAAAATATATTTTTAGTAGAATAAATATAAATAATTAAATATGAACCTAAAGGTATACCTTGGTTCCAAAGTAATATATGTGATAAAGAAATCCCAAAACAAGCTAGGGAGAAAATAGTGGGCTGTAGGAAGTGAAGTACTGTATAAAACAGTTGGCTCCTAAATCCCCCTCATCATAGACAGCAGCTGTTCCCTTATAGCCAGTAGCAATGATAAAAGCCTTTCCATTTGGCCAGATGCACTGTTACTAGATGTAATCCTGAGTCATTGGTTGATGGTTTATTAATATGCAGCTCAGGTACACGCTAACATATTTGTAAATATCACAGGATGGCAAGTAAAAATCTGTCTTAATGCTTTAGGAACCCTCAGAACACCTTGAAGATCACTCAAACAAAAAGATTTATGTTTATTCTTGTGAGCATCCTTTTCTGCATTACACAGCTCTTATCCTTATTATGACAACTGTGTGTTTTGTAGTTATTGTTCTTTACCTGCCTGCTACCTGACTTTACCTTGCCTTATCAATCTATTATATAAATTAATTATACTGTATACCCACCAGTATGCTGCCATCCCTAAAATGTATTTGCTGACTGCTGTGTTACCTGATGATTTTCTTATGGGAGAAAAAGTGAAATGCACAACTTCTTGCAGGAGTTTCTTCAAGTACTTGGCACTCATAGTTTTATTAATTTTACATATTTATTTGTATTCTTCTTCTAATACTGCTACTGTTGTAAGTCCATGATGGTGCTAAATCATTAAAAAAATACACATTTCTCTATATATTTGTTATCATCAGCTTCCTTGCCAATCTAAGATGTCCTAACAAAAGTTTATAGCAATCAATTGCCAAGTAAAAAGAAGATTTAGGCAACTGAATGTGAAGATTGTTGGTTGCAGGCAGGGCTTTTTTTCTCAGAGCATGGGTGCAGGAACTTCTCCCTTCCGAGTCACCCCTTGACTCCGCCCCCTACCCACCTCTGAGCACCATGCCTTTGTTCTACACCTTACCCACCTCCCAGTACCACCCCTTTTAGAGAATAGAGAACCAAGTATTGTTTTGTGGTGCTAAGTATTTTGTATGAAATTTGTTAATGATAACAAGAAAGGCAGTAAAATAGTAATCTAGCAATAATGGATACTCCTGCGACAATAGATCCACCCCAGAAGCAATGGACTCCCAACAGCCAGCATCAATAGACCCTCCAACAGCCCACAACATTAGACTACTACCTCAACAGTAGATCCCTCCTAGCAATGATTGACTCCCTGCAACATAATACCCACCCTGAACAACAATAGATACCTCACCAGCAACAATAGACCCCTCACAAGCAACAATAGACCTCCCAGCAACAATAGACCCCCCTGCAAAAATAGATTCCCTCCATAAACTATAGATTCCCCAGCAGCCAGCATCAATAGACCTTCCCTCAACAGTAGATCCCTCCCAGCAACAACATACTCCCAACAATAGAGGATACACCCCAGCCACAATAGATCCCCCTTCTTTTGCAAAAACAGATCCTCTCAGCATCAATAGACCCTCCAGCACAGCCCAGCACCCCTTGCCATTACATACGTTCATTTCTGGAGGTGCCGGAACTGTGTTCCCCCACGTTTCTGTTGAAAAAAAGCCCTTGGTGCAGGTAGGTATAGATCTGTGGTGCGGAAATATCACTTTAGATCAGGGTAGAGGGAACAGAAAGGAAAAGTGCATATTATGTGAGAGTAGACTTAATATTTTAATAGCTTGCACCTGTCTGTTAAACTTATTCTGCATTAAAGGCAAGTTGAAGCTCAGTCACACTCTGAGTTGAGGTTCGTTACCTACAGCAGTGAACAAAACATGGAAGAAGCCTAAACATTTATATAGATATTACATAATTGTATTCTTTTTTTTTTCTGCTGTTATACTGTAATTGTGACTTTTTTTGACAGAAAAGCTACCTTGATAATAGTAATTTATAAGGTGACATCATGCTGGTAAAGTGATATATTTACATGAATGTAATATAACATGTAATCTGAGAGGTCCATAAAATAGGTCACTTAATCTGACCTGAAACTGAAGCAAGTTATGCATTGTGTTACTAAATGTGGTGCTCTAATGAAAATAAAACACATTGCTCTAAAGACTACCTTGGGAATATCAGCTTCTTAACTGAATATGTTTAACATCAATCATTGTTTTTGCAGTGATATTTTTCTCTTCTTTTTGGAATGTCCACTTCTTTACTACAGAAATCATCCGATGACCTTGAAAAGAGGAATAGCATTTACTTGTCCAGAAGAAAAATTATTTGCAAAAGTATATAATAATTTAATAATCCTTAGTCTTTTAAAATGTCAGTGCTGTATTTTTTCTAATATACTGATTTAAAAGTAATATATTTTAATCTTTGAAGAAATGGAAGTGCTCTCGTCTCTCGTGGGTCTAATGTTTTCTTATAGTAAGTAAGCAGACTCTGTCATTTAAATGTAGTTTAGCTTTAGCTGAACATTAGCTGAGTATTTTATTTCTTTCTCCCTGTAGCACAGAAGGTTTAGGTTTTCTATATTTCTAAATAAAAATTAGAAAAACCGCGCTGAAAAACCCAAATGTAAAGACAAGACTATAGCTGCACAAACAAAACACCAATATCTGTGTAAAATATACTAATAAATCAAAATAAGTGCGCTCATAATCTGTATGCAAGTGTGATGATATTAAATGAAATTAAATTAATTGAACGTACATAAATCATAGTGCAATGGATAAAATATCCTAAAATGAGTGTGCATTAGTGTACAGAAAACACATATATAAACAACTTGAATATATCAAGCACTGAATAAGTGATCACATTAATATATCACTAAACACAACAAAACTCGTCAACAGTGAAAACACGTGAAAATAGTGAATATAGTCCATAAACTGAACAACAGAAAAAAGTTCCATGAGTGTATGTCAAATTCATGAAAATAGGAGAACACATCCACGATCCATCAAGCCATAACCCATATAGATGAAGGGAGAAGAGAGGAGTGTATAGATGTGACTCTCAGTTGAAGTGAATCCAAAAATATTAAAGGTGGACCCTTACCCTAAATGGTGGACCTCCCTATTGGCAAGGTCTTGCATGCAAGCAGATTTAGCCCTCTGCGGGGACCGTGGAGTGATGGCGTCCAACACAGCTGATGTGTCCAGCGTCTCCAACCTGGTGTGGTCCAAATCGTCTGCCTGAAGGGGCGGGAACACCCACTAGTCCCAGGTCGTTTTCACATAGCTGACATGTTGCTGAGAAGCTCAGTACAAATCACATATACAGTGAAGTTATATATATATATATATATATATATATATATATATATATATATATATATATATATATATATATACAGTACATACATAGAGAGAGAGAGAAGAGAAGAACTTTTTAAAAAATACAATCGGATCACTAAAATAAAAACTGGGCATGTAGCAAACCATTTAAACAATTACTTCTGTTCATTCTTCTCAGAAATAAATTGCACCAGTAACAACAAGTTGGGGACTCAGGTAGCAGAGGAAGAGGCTCGCTTAAAGCCTAATAAAGCAATGCGCCCTGATGGCATTCATCCCAGAGTTCTAACAGAAGATGAGGTATAGTTGTTGGACCGTTAACAGATTTTTTTAATCAATCTCTTCTAACAAGAGAAGTTCCCCATGACTGGTGGACAGCTAATATTTTACCTATCCACAAGAAGGGCAGCAAAGTAGAAGCTGGCAATTACAGGCCAGTAAGTTTAACATTGGTTGTAGACAAGTTAATGGAATCACTCCTGGAAAGATGGGTCATTGATCACTTAAAAATACACAAATTGCTAGACCAAAGCACCATGGCTTTACTGAGGGCAGATCATGTGAGACTAATCTGATTGAATTTGTATATTACCAATGTTTTGGACCAGGGTGGCACTGTGGACATAGCATATCTTGATTTCATCAAGACAATTGATACAGTTCCACATAATGATCTAATACACTTGGAACAATACACTCATTTGGAACAAAGATCAGTCACCAGTGGTGTACCACACGGCTCTGTACTAGTTCCTGTTCTATTTAATCCATATGTAAATGATATAACTAAAGGGATGGTTGGTAAGGAAAGTATTTTTACTGATAACACAAAGGTGTGCAATAGGGTTGATATCCCTGGAGGTGTCTGTACCATAGAACATGATTTGGTATTGCTTGAAGACTGGTCACAGCAGTGGAAAAAGTTTCTAAATGTAAACTAATGCAACTAGCGAAAAAGAATCCCTTGAGAGAGTCCAACATTGGGGTACAGTGTCGGATAGCACTACAGACACCGCTACACTGATCTCAGTGTGACCGTGTGATCGGCCGTGTCCAATCATGGCTGATCACGATGTAAACAGGAAGAGACGTTTAATGGCTCTTCCTCACTCACGTCTGACAGACGTGAGTAGAGGAGAGACAATCGGCGGCTCTCCTGAGAGGGGGTATGTGCTGATTGTTTAGCAGCGCCCCCCCCCCCGTGAATGCCCACACTGGACCATCAGGGACACCACCAAGACCACCAGGGATGCCCACAACAGATGGATAACCAAGGATGCCACCCTAGACCGCCAGGGATGCCAGTAAGTGCCCAAATAATACCAATCAGTGCCCACACATCTTGCCAGTCAGTACCAGTCAGTCAGTGCCTGCCAGATGTCTCCTCATCGTGATGCCCAGCAGTGCCATCTATCAGTGTCCATCAGTGCCACCTACCAGTGCCCATCCATGCCCATCAGTGCCCACCTGTGCCACCTATCAGTGCCACCCATAAGTACCCATCAGTGCCGCCTATCAGTGCCCATCAGAGCTGCCTATCAATGCCCATCAGTGCTGCATGCCAGTGCTAACTATCAGTGCCCATCAGTGCCACCTATCAGTGCCCATCATCAGTGCCCATTAATGCCACCTCATCAGTGCCCATCAGTGCCACCTTATCAGTGCCCATTAGTGCAGCCTCATCAGCGCCCGTCAGTGAAGGAGAAAACCTATTTATTTACAAAATTTTATAACAGAAACAAAGAAAACCTTTTTTTTTCAAAATTTTTGGTCTTTTTTATTTGTTGCACAAGAAATAAAAATGCCAGCAGTGATCAAATACCACCAAAAGAAAGCTCTATTTATGGGAACAAAATAATAACAAATTTGTTTGGGTACAGTGTAGCATGACTGTGCAATTGTCATTCAAAATGCGACAGCGCTGAAAGCTAAAAATTGGCTTGGGCAGGAAGGGACAAATGTGCCTGGTATTAAAGTGGTTAATATACTTGCTCTACAAAATTCTTATAAATGAATGTCTCATTGGTACATGACCCCGGATCGCATATCCATTTTTAATCCTGACACTTCACCGTAATGCTTCCGAGGCTGTACTGACCATGGCACTTTATTACATATTTGGTGGACATGTCCTGTAGCTTCTCGTTTCTGGACCAAGATATATGATCTATTATGTTCAATTCTTCATATCACTCTCATTAAAAACCCTTGGGCTGCTCTCCTACACAAACCTGTTCCACATCTTAATATCTGTAAAAGAAAGCTGGTGGGATTTGTTTTCTTGGAGGCACAACAAATATTAGCCAAAGCATGGAAACAGAAAGCAATACCCTTCTCTGAAGTCAAAAAACGCCTCTGAGGTTCTATGGTTCATGAAAAATGTACCTCTATCCTCACCGATAACCACACTAAATTCTTAAAAGTATGATAACCATGGCTTGATTATATCAAATACTTGAATATTGATCATTCCCTTCTTTCTCTCTGACCAACCATTTCAACTACTACTGTCAACACCAATAGTGGTTCCAAAATGCAATTACCTCCTTCTTGTTCAATTCTTACTAACCCCTCCCCCCCTCCCTCTTCTCTCTTCACTACTTTCTTTTTATCCATTTACTTATATATTTTTTCGATCCTAATTCACCTGACCTCTATGACTTGAATCTTTTCTGTTCAATTTTAAGTTTTCACTTTGTTATGTATTAATTGTTCTTATTCTTTATTATTATATATAACATTTTTATGATACATTTAATACTATATTGCTTCTTGCCAGTTGTTATACTATTTATCATTCTAATGTTCTAAAACTGGTATTTAATTATAGAAACGCAATAACATTTATTGTAAAACAATTTCTAATCCGGCAATGCAGTCCGACGTCAGGGGCAATTTGACAGACATCTGTGTGGGTTCCTGCATAGATGTCTATACAAATCCTGGCTTCCTGACTTTCTGGCTTGTCTGACTATTCGTTCCAGTTACCAAACTATGGCTATGTTTTGACTACGTTTATTCTATTTACTTTTATTATTAAACAAGTGTGATTTAACTGTACTTCTGTCTCAGTCTGATTCATGGTTTCTGACAATAAGCGAAAGCCAAGAATTCAAAAGATGCAGTCAATCCACTTGTTGGTAATATTTCTTCCTGATTGGATGAGCAGGATCACCGCATGGATCAGTTTGCCATTGCATTACAGATGCTTCTGAGTTGCACGGCTCACCTAGAATCTCCCACTGTGGCTGCTCCAGTACAACCTGTGTTGCAGGCCATCCCTGCTGCTGCTCCAGTCTCTGCGCAGGTACCCTCCCCAAGTAATACCTCTATAAGAGGTATGTCTGGTTCCGCTCTGCTTCCCAGCAATTAGGGGGTGATCCAGTCCAATGCAGATGGTTTCTCAACCAGGCGTTTCCCACGGACAGAAGAAAAGTAGGTTTTGTGATATCTTTGCTTTCTGAAAGAGCCTTGGCCTCGGCAAACCCTCTATGGGAGACGCAAAAACCCATTGTACCGAGTTACCCAGAGTTTGTGGCTTTGTTTAAAGGGTATTTGACGTTCCCGCATGCTCCGCTTCTGCTGCCAAGTGCCTCATGTCCATTAAACAGAGTATGAAAACTGTTGCTGATTAGGCCATTGAATTCCATACTCTGGCAGCAGAGGTTGCTTGGAACAATGAGTCCCTCGTGGCTGATTTTTCTCATGGTCTCTCAGATAGCATCAAAGATGAGATAGCAGCCTGAGATGTACCCACTGAGCTGGAGAAGTTGATCACATTTGCCATCCTCATTGACCCCAGACTCTCTGAGAAAGAGACTCGCTTTAAAGGAGCACTTGCGGAAGCCTCCTGTACATTTGTCTCTGAGCTTTGCAGTCCCACCCTTGCCTCCCTCACCTCCCATGCCTCCTGGTACCGAGTCGGTCAGTGAAAGTGAACCCATGCACTTGGGCTTCACACGTCTCTCTGTGAATGAGAGAGCCCTTAGGAGGAGGGAGAGAGTGTGCCTTTATTGTGGCCAGGCAGGTCACTTTTTGAAGTCTTGTCCTACCTGTCCAGGGAACGACCGAACCTTGAGGTCCTGGCCCAGACAGATCTTAGGTGGCATTGCTTCGTCCCCAGTTATCCAGAAGGATAAGCCCCTGGTTCTGGTCACCCTTTCTTGGGCTGAATCGACTCTGGGGCTGCAGGCCTGTTCATTGATGCTGCCTTTGTATCAAAGCACTCGATTCCGCTGCAGCTGCGTGTCACTCCACTTGCCATTGAGGCTCTTGACGGGAGACCTCTACAGCCTGCCCATGTGACTCATGAGACTGCTCCATTGTCCATGGCCATAGGCACTCTTCACCATGAGATAATTCTACTCCAAGTTATTTCCTCACCTAATTTCCGCTGGTTATTGGTTATCCTTGATTACAGAGGCACAACCCCTCATTCGATTGGCTTTGTGCGGGGGTTCTCTCCTGGTTGCCACAATGCAGTGAGACATGCTTTCAAAGGGTGGCTAAGGTCCTGTGCAGCTCTTCGCTCTCCTCCCTGCTGGAGGAGTACTGCGATTTCAGTCACGGTGATTGGCTGGGCTATTTTTGCAGCTTTATTTTCTTTCTTTATAACCAATTGAGTGTTACCTTGGCTTTGTGTTTGGAATCATTGTCTTGCTGAAATGTCCATGTCGTTTCATCTTCATCATCCTGATAGATGGCAGCAGATTTTCATCAAGAACGTCTTGGTACATTTTTCCATCCATCCTTCCTTGATGATATGATATGATATGACGTTTGCAAGTACTGTATGCTGAAAAACAGCCCCACACCATGATGTTTCCACCTCCAAACTTATGTTCATTATGGCATCCAAAGATTTCAATTTTGGTCTCATCTGACCAGACTATATTCTCACAGTATTTCACAGGCTTGTCTAAATGTTCTGCAGCAAACTTTAAACAAGCTTCAACATGCTTTTTCTTCATCAATGGAGTCTTGCGTGGTGAGCGTGCTTACAGGCTGTCAAGGAAGTAGTCTTGGGGGGGCGTGGCGACCAAGCTCCAACATGGACGCATGAGCTGAGAGCTCCGCTCGGCCACCAGAGAGAATCGGCATACATCCGAGCCCATCGGTGCAATCCATACACCCGCTAGCTGGTACCATACCTCCAGACTCCGCAGCATGCACGGGGCATGCTGAGGCACCGCAAACATCCACAGCAGCCTCGGAAGATGGATAGCTTCTTCTCGGCCTACAACAAAATGGCGGCAGAGCGCGCACGAAGAAGCCACAGGACACAGCCGCAGTGCAGCACAAGGGACAGATGAATCCTCCCACACTGGCCAACAAACTCGCATCCCGCAGCGGATCCTCTTCTGGGACTTCTAGTCCCACAACCAGAAGTCCGGCCAAACAGAAGCAGAGGATTACCTCACCAGAAAGGCCGCTGGAGGATCCTAATATGGAGGTAAGCGGGCCCTCTGATAAGGACAGCGCCACAGTGCAGCCATTACTGGATCCTATAGTATCTTTCCCCACAGCAAACAGGCCTGTTTCTGACACAGTCCTAAAAGAAATGCTTCTATCACTAAAAGCATCTCTGAAAGCTGACATGACTGCAGAAATCAGGAACTGCCAAAGAGAAGTGCAGGCCTTAGGCAGCAGGGTAAACCACATAGAGCATAAAATGGATGATTATTCTACGTCTTTCAACACACTAGTGGATGCTCATACAACCCAAAATGAGGAGATAGCATGGCTTAAGAACAAAGTGGCAGATTTAGAAGATAGATCCAGGAGGAACAACCTCAAAATCAGGGGTATACCTGAAGACATACCTGCCTCCCAGCTACTACAATATGCCCAAACGCTATTCTCCACTCTGATACCCGCCCTGTCACCACAGGACCTCATAGTGGACCGAATACACAGGATCCCCAAGCCTACTTTCTTCCCAGATCATACCCCCAGAGACGTACTTCTCTGGGTATATTACTACCATGTGAAAGAACAGCTCCTAATGGCCTCCCGCAAAGATGTAAATCAAACACCCACCATACGCGGCTCTTCAGCTGCTCCCAGATTTGTCCAGACACACCCTGCAACAACACCGCAACTTGGCAACAATCACTAAAGCCTTAAGGAACCACAAGATACTCCACAAATGGAGATACCCTGCAAAGTTGTATGTCACCCACAATGGGGTCTCCACCCTGATTTCCACTCTGGAGGAGGGCATTGTGGCCCTACGCCAATTGGGAATTCTACCCGAACCAACGGTTCATAACACGTCTCATCCACAACCGTCTCCACTACAGGAAGACTGGCAGGTGGTCTCAAGGAAAAGATCCTCCAAGAAAAATACCGATGGCACTCGTGTACATAATGCTTAATCAGCACTCATATCTCTCCGGATACAGGGGTTCACAGTTACAACCCTTGTCTTATCCCTCCATTTAGTACGCAGCAGTTACGCCTGCAAATGGATCGGTTTAAGGATCTTGTTCTTAAAGTTCTACTTATGTCTTCTTCTTTATTTCTGTTTATTTTTTATTGTTCTCTATGCACCATGTCTACTGCATGTCATCTTGAAGACACCGTACAACACTCTCTGCCTGCGAAGATGCTTTTTTCCTTGGCTCCACTAAATGGAAGATCGGCCCACAAGATGGACGGCTATGGCCACAGTGAGTACACAAGTATAACAACAACCCACATTACATACGCCCCACCCCATGGTTTTTAAATGCCTATCTATTAATGCCAGGGGCCTAAACCAGCCCACAAAAAGATTTTCAATGTGGGCTGAGGTGACAAAACACAAAGCGGACGTATTATGTGTACAAGAGACTCGTTTCCAAATCTCAGAGACACCCAAATGTACACACAGAGAATTCCCCCATGTGTTCCTAGCCTGCACGCTTGGTCAGAAAAAAGGCGGAGTGCTGCTGGCAATCAGAAATACTCTGACCTTTCAATTGAAGGAAACCATTGTGGATGACAATATCCGTTATATCATAGTCAAAGGAGACATCAACTCTAAACTCTACACACTGGTAATGTTATATGTATAACAGATTGCTCAAGAAGGTTCAATCTCAAATGTATGGTAATCTCATTGTCTGTGGAGACTTTAATCTTACTGTAGATCCACAATTGGACTCCTCAGCTCCTAAAGGGAACCATCACAACTGTTTGAGTAACGTATTACAAAAAACTGATCTGTTTGATGTATGGAGATGTCACCATGCAAATGAACCGGACTATACCTTTTTCTCTTACAGGCACTGTTCCTATTCACGTATTGACTTATTTCTAATTGACAAATGGTTGTTACAAAAAGCAGTGCTTTCTCAGATCCATGACATTACGTGGTCAGACCACGCAGCTATCACATTGTCTATTAATGATCAGGCTGTCTCCTCCTCACCACCCATCTGGCGTAGCAACACTAGATTAATGCAAGACCCCCTAATATCAACAGAAATCTCACAACACCTCCAAAACTTCTTTCAGGATAACGCACTTTCAATAGAGGACCCATACAGTATATAGAATGCCCACAAGGCATACATGAGAGGCATATTCATCCAATTAGGTGCACGAGAAAGAAAACGTCATAACGCTAAACTCAATGCGATTCTAACTGACATACACAACATAGAGACACTCAACAAAGCCTCCCCAACCCGAACCATGCTCAGTCACTCTCGAAATTAAGAGAAAAACTGAGAGAGTTACTGTCACAGAAATATGATACATATCTCAGAAGGCTAAACTTAAACTCATACGCCAATGCAAATAGAGCGGGTAAATACCTGGCTAACAGAATCAAAGTTATTTCTTCTAAAACAAGGATAGCACATCTGATTCACCCTACCCTTAAACATAAGATCACCAACCCACAAGACATCGCCAATCAGTTCGCCAACTACTATAGTGCACTTTATAACTTACATAAGGACACGTCCACTATTCAACCCACAAAGGCCAACATACAACAATTCCTGAACACCTTGAACTTACCCTCTCTATCAGAAACGCAACCGCACTCCCTAAATTCTCCCTTTACTACGCTCAAAATCCAGAAGGTTATTACTACCTTACCTAATGGCAAATCACCGGGACCTGATGGATTCTCAAATGAATACTTTAAATTATTCAACAACATACTAGCACCATATATGCAACCGGTATTTACTAAAGCTGCAACCACAGCTACACTACCCCCCGAAATGTTGAAGGCATATATAGTTACACTACCAAAACCTGGAAAAGAACCCAATACACCTCCAAATTTCTGTCCGATATCCCTGTTAAACACTGACATTAAAATCTACGCCAAATTATTAGCCAAACTCCTAGCTGAATTCATGCCATCCCTCATCAAAAGAGATCAGATGGGCTTTGTGAGGGGGAGACAGACCTCAGACGCCACCCGTAGAATTATTAATATTTTACACTATGTTGAAAAAACCAAAACGCCTTCTCTGCTGCTCTTTATAGACACAGAAAAGGCATTTGATAGACTCCATTAGACTTATATGTCAACGACACTCTCTAAGTTTGGTCTTGGTGGACACATTCTGAATGCAGTTCTCGCCTTGTATTCCAGCCCTTCGGCTCAAGTATATACGTCCAGCATGTTGTCCACCCCCTTCTACATAACTAATGGCACTCGCCAGGGATGCCCACTATCCCCAACAATTTTCAACTTGATGATTGAACCGTCAATCATTGAACGCATTCTTCAATCTCTGGTTTCAGGTTCAGAGAAAGCTCCCATGTCATAAATCTATTCGCAAACGATGTCATTTCGCTTTTAACAAAACCACAGACCTCACTATCTATAGCACATGAGATATTGCAAAAATTTGGGGAGATCTCGTACTACAAGGTAAATTTCACTAAATCCTTAATTTTAAATCTTGGAATACCCTCTACAGATAGTAGCTCACTGCAACACTCCCTTCCATACAGCTGGAGTAAAACCGGGATACCTTATCTAGGCATCACTCTGACCAACTCCATAAAAATGTTGGTGGAATCTAATTTCAAACCTCTGCTGGCCAAACTGGATAGTCAAACCAAACACATAGCAAAACAGGAATTTTCCTGGCTAGGAAGACTTGCCGCATTTAAAATGTCAATCTTACCACAAATTTTATACATCCTGAGAGTACTTCCTATAGACATCCCCTCTTATCTCCTTAAATCCCTATCGGACCTCCTATGGAAATTCCTCTGGGGGGCTAAGAAGGCTACATGCTCACGGAACAAACTAATCCCACACAAACATGCAGGAGGGGCGGGTTTGGTTGACATATGACTACATGTGGGCAACTAGACTAGATCAACTTCGCTATTGGTTCGCCAAATTGGATATACCACGCTGGGTAGAAATTGAACAATATCTAGCCCTGATACCAGATCTTGTGGCAATACTAATGGGAGATACCTGGGTTCCATGGGAAATTAACAAACTTCCCCCAACTCTACAAATATTGCTCAAAGCTTGGAGATTCTTTCTCAACCAACACAACAAAGATAGTCGTATAATAAATTATACCTTCCCTCTAAATATACTAGCAGCTAAAATTCCATTACTATCCCTGAAACACCTTCTGGGCCATGGGATCCCAACTGTTCAGGATCTAACCATAAACAATGTACCCAAATCAGTCAAAAGTATAATTAAAGAATTCGATTTACCTAGTCATACCCTCTTCACCTGTCTTAGAATTACACACTTTCTCTGTACATACCCCATTCCCACCATTCAATTGCCCTCCAAAATATGGAGCACCTCACCCATCAAAAAAATAGCTGTAAAGGTATATCACTTTATTATAACATTCTGCAGGACAAACTTAACTTCAGGAAAACAGAGGCACTTAAGAAATGGGAAGTGGACCTAGGCACCGCGTTTACAGACGATCAATGGAAATCTGCACTTCAGATTGTCCACAAATCGTCATACTGTATAGGACATTGGGAAATGACGCTCAAAATATCCAATAGATGGCAGTACACCCCATGTAGACTAGCAAAAATTTTCCCAAATACTTCTCCTCTCTGCTGGCGCAACTGCGGACATAAAGGTCACCTCATGCATATGTTCTGGGAATGCCCATGCCTAACCAGTTTCTGGAACCAAGTATTTCAATTAATATCCTCAATCACAGGTATACATACCCATTCCAATCCAGCGTTGGCAATATTGCATATAGGAATAGACAACTTTCCATACACAATGAGACCGGTTTTAACATACATTCTCCTGGTAGCTAGATCATTGGTACTCCGATCCTGGAAAAACGCACCCACTGAAAATATTTCTGATGTAATAAGGATAGTACAAAAACACTACTCATTTGAAAGAATGTTGGCAGTAACCTCTCTTAAATGCAAATTATTTGACAACAATTGGTTAATTTGGACATCCAAATACAAAAACATTTGATATTTGATGACACTGTTTATTAATGAATAGTTTATATCATATAAGCAACCTTTGCAATTCCAAGATTGTACTCATCAGATGACAAACATGCGTGCATACCCATATGTTTCTACTTTCTTATTATTTGTAATGTCTATATTACATTTCTTGATATTATAATTTGTATTGATAAAAACTTAATAAACATTTAATAAAAAAAAAAAGGAAGTAGTCTTAGGACTGGCAATCCTGCCAGTAACCGTCATGGTCGAACCAGGCGCATCCCCAGGCACATGCGCGCACGCAGATGTGCGACAACAGTGACACGCAGACGCATTACGGCAGATGCCCACAGACGCCGTGCGCACCCGTGTGCACAGTGACAGTGTTTGGCGCCCTCTGGCCTATTTAAACCTGCTGCAGCTGTATGCAAGTTGCTGGATTGTCATCAGCTCCCTGTGTTCCCAGTACCTGCTGCCTGTATCTGATTACCTGATTCCTGTTACTACTCGGCTTGCCTGACTCACCCTGATCTCCGCCTGCATCGACCTCTGGCTTGGACTTGACTACGCTCCTGTCTGTACCCCTGTACCTTCGCTTGTCTTATCGGTCTTGACCTCGGGCCTGGCTACTGACCCTGTTCCTGATTAATCCTGTTGTGCCTGTTGTGCCTCTCTCGGACTGCTCCTATGGTACACAACCCCTGGCCTGCCTTGACCTTGTTCCTGGTTTCTCCACTGGAATACTTTGCACCTTTGGGCACCGTATTCCCTGTCTCACTCCCAGGGTTACGCTGCACTTAGTCGCAAGGGGCGCCCTCTCAGCAATCCAGCCTCGCACTTGGAACCTGACAGTACAATTCAGCCATGACTGAGGCCGGCAGAGGTGCGTCCCCTGTGGAGGCTCTGTGCCAACAGACTTCTACTCTCGCTCACGTAGTCCAAAGACTACAGGAAGGATACCTACATCTGGAGGGTAGGCTAAAACTACTAATGGAACCAGCTACCCCTACGGTGATGACCCCACCTCCTGAGCCATGAGTACCAATGCCTGAGCGGTTTTCTGGAGATCGACTAAAGTTCAGATCTTTTAAAAATTCCTATTTGCTTTATTTGGCCCTGCAGCTCCAGACATTCTCCATTGAAGCTACTAAAGTTGGATTCCTTATCTCTTTGTTATCCGGTGATCCCCAAGCATGGGCTCACAGTCTATGGGAGCAAAAAGACCCAGCTATCCACACAGTGGACACCTTCCTCGCAGCCATGTCTCAGCTCTACGAGGATTCTCTGCTTACAGCCACCGCTGAAGCTGCCCTGCACTCCCTACAGCAGGGTCAGCGGCCGGTAGAGGACTACACCATAGACTTTCGTCGATGGTCTGCAGATACAGGCTGGAATGAGGCCACTTCAAAGTATCAATTCCGTTCAGGACTTTCTGAATCTCTCAAGGATGAATTGGCCAGAAGTGGTATTCCTGCTACTCTAGAGGGTCTCATCCAAAGGGCCATCCAGTTGGACAGACGTCTACAAGAGCACCAGGCCGAACGATCATGGACTCTCTGTATATCTACTCCAGAGACTGGGGCTATGCCCGCTAGTAGAATGAGAGCTGCATTGACCCCTGAGGAGAAACAATGTCTGCGACAAGCCAACTTATGTTTTTATAGCGGAGAGAATGGTCACTTCCTGTGCCACTGTCCTATTAGGCCCTGCAAGCCACTCAAGTACTCCCCAGTATATTGCCAGGTTTCCGGAACTTCCACTTCCCACTTTGTCCTCTCCATTATGTTGCAGTTAATGGAAGAGAACATTCAGCTGCAAGCCATAATCGATTCCGGGGCATGCAACTGCTTTCTGGACCTGAACCTGGCAAGAAGACTTGGCCTATCTCTGCTCACCAAGAAACATATGCTGGAAGTTCTCCTGGCCGATGGTTCCCTGCCTAGTTCTGGTCTTGTTACCCAAGAGACTGCTCCTCTTTTTGTCACTACTCCTGATGGCCATCAGGAGTTCATACGATTTGATGTTCTGAGCTCACCTATGTTTCCAGTCATCCTAAGTACTCCTTGGCTCCAAACACATAAACCTCAGATCAGTTGGGCTAAAAGAGAACTTGTGTTCACCTCTCCTTACTGCTTGCAGCATTGCCTGGCTCCTAGCCACAAGAACACTACTAGTTGTTTGTCAGTTCAACCTGTATCGGTCAGTTATCCAAATGTGCCATCAGTCTATCATGAATTTTCGGATGTCTTCGATAAGAAGAAGGCTGATGTTCTACCTCCATATAGGCCATATGACTGTCCGATTGAATTACTCCCTGGAGCCGAAATTCCTTTTGGACGTATTTTTCCCCTCTCTGAGATGGAACTAGGAACCCTGCATCAATATATTGACGAAAACTTAGAAAAAGGCTTCATCTGGCCCTCTTCCTCTCCTGCTGGTGCCGGGATCTTTTTCGTCCAAAAAAAGGACAAGACCCTAAGGCCTTGTGTGGATTACAGGGAACTTAACAAAATTACCATAAAAAACTGCTATCCTCTCCCCCTTGTTCCTGAACTCTTCCAGAGATTTCGTACTGCTCGGGTGTTCACTAAACTTGACCTATGGGGGGCCTACAATCTCGTTCGCATTCGGGAGGGTGACAAATAGAAGACAGCGTTCAGAACACGCTTCGGACATTTCAAGTACTTGGTGATGCCCTTTGGGCTATGCAACACCCCAGCCACGTTCCAACATTTTGTAAACGATTTCTTCCATGAATACCTAGATCTCTTCGTAATCATCTACCTGGATGATATCCTTATCTTTTCAACAACCCTGGAGCTTCACCGGACGCATGTAAAAACGGTACTACACACACTGAGGAAACACAGACTCTACGTGAAAGCAGAGAAATGTGATTTCGAAAAGGCATCCATACAATTTCTGGGGTTGATCATCTCCACGGGTGGTGTAGCCATGGATCCACAAAAAGTACAGGCAATCCTGGATTGGCCAACTCCATCAGACAAGAAGGGGGTGCAAAGATTTGTGGGCTTCACAAATTTTTACAGAAGGTTTATTAAGAAATTTTCTTCCATTATCTCACCTATAACTCAAGTAACCCGTCTACATGCTCGGTTCCTGTGGTCTCCAGAAGCTCAATCTGCCTTCGACAAGCTGAAGTCTTTATTTACCTCAGCCCCAATCTTACAACACCCTGACCCCACTCTGCCTTATGTCCTGGAGGTTGACGCCTCTGAAGTAGCCACTGGGGCAGTTCTGTCTCAGCGCCAGGGGCCTAAGTCGTTACTGCATCCTGTGGCCTTCTCTTCACGAAAAATGAGCCAGTCCGAGAGAAATTATGATGTGGGTGATCGAGAAATTTTGGCCATTAAGACTGCTCTGGAGGAGTGGAGATATCTCCTCGAAGGTGCATCTCACCCCATAATGATATTTATGGACCACCGGAACCTAGAGTACCTCCGCACTGCTAAGCAGTTAAGACCTCAAAAGGCCCCGTGGGCTCTGTTCTTTGCCAGATTTAACTTTCATATAACCTTCCACCCTGGATCTAAGAATGGGAAGGCAGATGCTCTGTCCCGAATGTTCACTGACACTCCCGAAGAGGTGGCTCCCAGCACCATCCTGTCACCACAGAACTTTCTTATGATCCAACCTGACCTAAGCTCTGCACTCAGACAGGCTTCCTTCCACTGCTCAGAACCAGAAGCCTCTTCCCTAAGAAACCTGGATGGGTTTCTTCATTACCAGGATAAAATCTTTGTCCTGCAGCAAACCAGAATCCAGGTCCTAAAGACTTTGCATGACCACCAACTTGCTGGCCATTTTGGGGTGCGGAAAACTATGGAGCTGGTCCAACGATCTTTTTGGTGGCCATCTCTAAAGTCTGACTGTAAGAAGTACGTTGATTCCTGTACCATCTGCCAGTGGAACAAGGGGTCCAACGTCCAAGCTTGGGGTCTGTTATGTCCACTGCCTGTGCTGGAACAGCCATGGAGAGAAATTTCAATTAACTTTATCGTAGAGTTACCTCCCTCAGAAGAATTCATGACTATTCTGGTAGTCGTGGATCGTCTGTCCAAAATGGCCCACTTTCTGCCCATGAAGAGTACACCGTCTGCCACAGATACGGCAAGGACTTTCATAAAGGAAATAGACTACACGGCTTACCTAACAGTATTGTTTCCAATAGAGGGGTACAATTTACCTCCAGATTCTGGAAAGAGCTCTGCAAAATGCTGTCAATTAAAATACATCTATCCTCTGCTTATCATCCCCAGAGCTACAGTCAAACCGAAAGAACAAACCAAACCCTAGAACAATATCTATGCTGCTTCTGCTCTTTTTCCCAGGATGATTGGATCCCCTTATTCCCGTGTGTGGAGTTCACATATAACAATCCCCCTTTTGGGCCAACTACGGGTTCCACCCCTCATTTCTGCCCAATGTCATTCCAGGGGCCTCAGTTCCAGCAGTTCAGGAGAAAAATTAACGCTATCCAGGCTAACTATCAGACCCTCCAAATGACCATACAAAAAGCCCAGGAGAAATACAAGAAGCAGTATGACAAAAGGAGGAAGAATCCTGTGTTTAAGGTGGGAGATAGTGTATGGCTCTCTTCAGCAAAGCTGAAACTTCCTTGTCCCTCTCGGAAGTTGGGTCCTAGGTTTATCGGGCCATTTGCAATCAAACGAGAAATCAACCCAGTGGCATTTGAACTAGTATTACCAGGTTCCTATAAAATACATCCAGTATTTCATGTGTCTTTGCTTAAAACTGTTGTCTCTAGTCCCTTTCCAGGAAGAGAAGAAGTTCCTCCTCCTCCAGTCGCAGTGGGAGATGAAACTGAATACGAAGTGAAAGCCATTCTGGACTGCTGACGAAGAGGTAGGACAATTCAATTTCTTATTAAATGGAAAGGTTATGCTATGGAAGAAAATTCTTGGGAACCAGCAAATAATATCCATGCTCCCAGACTGTTGCAGTTGTTCCGAAACCGCCATTCTGAGAAATGGGCCCGATTGGGCATCCAGAGGCTGCCCCTTGGGGGGAGGGCACTGTCAAGGAAGTAGTCTTGGGACTGGCGATCCTGCCAGTAACCGTCATGGTCGCGCCAAGCGCATCCCCACGCATGCAGATGCGCAACAACAGTGACACGCAGACGCATTATGGCAGATGCCCGCAGACGCGGTGCGTGCTCTGCGCGCACAGTGACAGTTTTTGGCGCCCTCTGGCCTATTTAAACCTGCTGCAGTTGTATGCAAGTTGCTGGATTGTCATCAGCTCCCTGTGTTCCCAGTACCTGCTGCCTGTATCTGATTACCTGATTCCTGTTATTACTTGGCTTGCCTGACTCACCCTTATCTCCGCTTGCATCGACCTCTGGCTTGGACTTGACTACGCTCCTGTCTGTACCCCTGTACCTTCGTTTGTCTGATCGGTCTTGACCTCGGGCCTGGCTACTGACCCTGTTCCTGATTAACCCTATTGTGCCTCTCTAGCACTGCTCCTATGGTACACGACCCCTGGCCTGCCTTGACCTTGTTCCTGGTTTCTCCACTGGAATACTTCCACGCACGGTTGCCTAACGCACCCCAGCAACTCTCAGCTATCCAGCCATCAGCATCTGGCAATTCGTGCACCTTTGGGCACCGTATTCCCTGAATCACTCCCAGGGTTACGCTGCACTTAGTCACAAGGGGCGCCCTCTCAGCAATCCGGCCTCGCACCTAGAACCTGACACAGGCCAAGGCAGTTGAAGGCATTACTTGTTTTCAATTGTACTTGCTAATTCCAGGTCTTTCTGAAGCTCTCCACAGGTGGTTATTGGCTCTTTAACAACTCTTCTGATAAGTCTTTTCACTCCTCTGTCAGAAATTTTGCGAGGAACACCTGGTCATGGCCAGTTTATGGAGAAATTATGTTCTTTCCACTTCCAGTTGATGATGGCTCCAAGAGTGCTCACTGGAACAGTCAGAAGTTTAGAAATCCTTCTGTAACCAATGCCATCAGTATGTTTTGCAACAATAAGGTTGCAAAGGTTTTTAAAGAGCTCTTTGCTTTTACCCATCATTAGGCAATATTGGGTTGAAAGAGAGAACAACAGCAAAGGACACAATATAAACCGTGACATAATAACACAATCACAAATTAATTGTTTACAGCAATGTTGACAAGCAAATTATATTGATAATGCCCACACAATTATTTTGTGATTGTGTTATTATGTCACGGCTTATATTGTGTCCTTTGCTGGACTTTTTAATATTCTATCTTTGAATAAATCTAATAATTTTTATCATACCCTTGTCTATGTCCTCTTGGTACCGCAATAGTCCTAAACATTTTCGAAAGAGGCAGGACCCAATTGGAGAGGTCCTTGTTGTTCTCTCTTTCAACCCAATATTGCCTTATACATTTAAAGGACGATGGTACCTACCAACGATACAATACTCCCCCTTGTCTAACTTTGTGGCATACTTTTGAATATTTACCCATCATTAGATGTTTCTTGTGTGACACCTTGGTAATGAGACACCCTTTTATAGGCCATCAGTTGAGACTGAACCAGCTGATATTAATTTTCACTGACAAGGGGCAGGATTTATTTCTAATTACTGATAGGTTTCAGCTGGTGTCTTGGCTTTACATGCCTTTTTGCACCTCCCTTTCTTCATGTGGTCAATACTTTTTCCCTGTGGCATTCCATTTTATTACACATAACTTAATTTCTGAACATATTTGTTTTGGTTTCTTTGTATGTATGGTTTGCATGGATTATTACCGACATGTGGTCAAAATTCCAAGTCAATAGCACCTATAGAAATCTATTTACCTGGAAAAACAGTGACATGTTCAATATTTATTTTACCCGCACTCTCTCTCTCTCTCTCTCTCTCTCTCTCTCTCTCTCTCTCTCTCTATTATATATATATATATATATATATATATATATATATATATATATATATATATATATATACATACACAGTTAAGTCCATATATATTTGAACAGAGGGACAATTTTAGTTTTTTCAGGTATTTACCAAAACATATTCAAGATATAGTTATATCATTTCATATGGGCTGAAAGTGCACACTCTCAGGTTTAATTTGAGGGTCTGTACATCCAAATCGGAGGAAGGGTTTAGGAATTACAGCTCTTAAGAATAGCCATCCCCCTTTTTCAAGGGACCAAAAGTAATTGGACAATTTAATCAAAAACTGTTTCATGGCCAGGTGTGGGCTACTCCTTTGCTATTTCTTCATCAATTAAGCAGGTAAAAGGTCTGGAGTTGATTCTAATGCCCCGTACACACGGTCGGACTTTGTTCTGACATCCCGACAACAAAATCCTAGGATTTTTTCCGACGGATGTTGGCTCAAACTTGTCTTGCATACACATGGTCACACAAAGTTGTCGGAAAATCCGATCATTCTAAATGCGGTGACGTAAACCACGTACGTCGCGACTATAAACGGGGCAGTGGCCAATAGCTTTCATCTCTTTATTTATTCTGAGCATGCGTGGCACTTTGTACATAGGATTTGTGTACACACGATCGAAATTTCCGACAACGGATTTTGTTGTCGGAAAATTCTATATCCTCTTCTCAAACTTTGTGTGTCGGAAAATCCGATGGAAAATGTGTGATGGAGCCTACACACGGTCGGAATTTCCGACAACAAGGTCCTATCACACATTTTCCGTCTGAAAATCTGGCCGTGTGTATGGGGCATAAGTGTGGTATTTGCATTTGAAAACTATTGCTGTTAACCTACATCATGCGTTCAAAGGAGCTGACCATGCAAGTGAAACAGGCCATTGTAATGCCGCGTACACACGACCGGACTTTCCATCAGAAAAGGTCCGACAGAACAAATCCGTCGGACATTCCGATCATGTGTGGGCTTCATCGGACCTTCATCGGACTGTTTCTGTCGAAAATTCCGACAGACCTAGAAATAGAACATGTTTCAAATCTTTCCGACGGACTCGATTCCTATGGAAAAAAACGTTCGTCTGTATGCTAGTCTGCAAACGACGCAAGGGCAGCTATTGACTACTGGCTATTGAACTTCCTTTTCTAGTCCAGTCGTACATCATCACGTTCAAAAGCATCAGACTTTGGTGTGATCGTGTGTAGGCAAGTCCGTTTCGTCAGAACACCATTGGAACTCTGTCGGAAAGTCCTTCGGAGTTCAGTCTGACGAGAAGTCCACTCGTGTGTACGCGCCAAACAGCCAAAAAATTTGTTCAAACACGCGAACACCGTTAAAGTCTATGGGACACAAACATGAATAATCAAAAGTGCTCATTTTAAAGTCTTATATGCAAGTTATTGTCATAACAAGTGTTTGGGGATCTGGGTCCTGCCTCAGGGGACATGTATCAATGCAAAAAAAGTTTTAAAAACAGCCATATTTTTGGGAGCAGTGATTTTAATAATGCTTAAAGTGAAACAATAAAAGTGAAATATTCCCTTAAATTTTGTACCTGGGGGGTGTCTATAGTATGCCTGTAAATGGGCACGTTTCCCGTGTTTAGAACAGTCCCTGCACAAAATGACATTTCTAAAGGAAAATAAGTAATTTAAAAGTACTTACGGCTATAATGAATTGTCGGTCCCAGCATTTCAGATAAAAGAAGTCATTGAAAAAAATGGCATGGGATCCCCCCAGTCCATTACCAGTCCCTTTGGGTCTGGTATGAATATTAAGGGGAACCCCAAACCAAAATTTAAAAAAAATTGCGTGAGGTCCCCCCCAAATTCCATACAAGGCCCTTCAGGTCTGGTATGGATATTAAGGGGAAGCCTGGGCCGAAATAAAAAAAATGGCATGGGGTCCCTCTCAAAATCCATACCAGACCCTTCAGGTCTGGTATGGATTTTAAAGGGGAACCCCGCGCCAAAATAAAAAAAAATGATGCAGGGTCCCCCCAAAAATCCATACCAGACCCTTATCCAAGCACGCAGCCTGGCTGGCCGCAGGAGAAGAGGGGGAACGAGAGAGCGCCCCCCTCCTGAATCATACCAGGCCACATGTCCTCAACATGGGGAGGGTGCTTTGGAGTAGCCCCCCAAACCACCTTGTCCCCATGTTGATGGGTACAAGAGCCTCATCCCCACAACCCTTGGCCGGTGGTTGTGGGCATCTGCAGGCAGGGGGGCTTATCAGAATCTGGAAGCCCCCTTTAACAAGGAGACCTCCAGATTCCGGCCTCCCCCCGTGTGAAATGGTAACAGGATATGAATTTACTCCTATCATTTCACAAAAAAAGTGTTAAAATGGTAAAAATGACAAGACACGGAGTGGGACAAGTCCTTTATTAAAAAATTAAAAAATAAAAATGTCCCAAAAGTCCATTCTTCTTCTTATCTCGCTCTACCGACGGACCGAAAAAGAAAAAAAAAAAGCCGCACCGACCCGCCTCCATGGGAGGCTCCCACCGTATGACGCATCTTCGCTTTGACAGTTCTTTTATAACTGAGGGCGGGGCCACACCGTGACGTTCCCGGGTGACCCCGCCCCCCTCTGATGCACAGGGACTTCCATACGTTACGTAAACAGGAAGAAGAAGAAGACTTTGTGGGACATTTTTATTTTTTTATTTTTTAATAAAGGACTTGTCCCAAGCTGTGTCTTGTCATTTTTACCATTTTAACACTTTTTTTGTGAAATGGTAGGGGTACATTTGTACCCGTTACCATTTTACACAGGGGGAGGCCAGAATCTGGGGGTCCCCTTGTTAAAGGGGCTTCCAGATTCCGCTAAGCCCCCCACCCGCAGAACCCCACAACCACCGAGCAAGGGTTGTGGGGATGAGGCCCTTTTTCCCATCAACATGGGGACAAAGTGCTTTGGGGGGCTACCCAAAAGCACCCTCCCCTTGTTGAGGGCATGTGGCCTGGTATGGTTCAGGAGGGGAGGCACTCTCTCATCCCCCCTCTTTTCCTGCGGCCTGCCAGGTTGCGTGCTCTGATAAGGGGGATTTTGAGGGGGACCCCCATGCCATTTTTTTTTATTTTGCCACGGGGTTCCCCTTAATATCCATAACAAACCTGAAGGGCCTGGTATGGAATTTGGGGGGACCCCCACACAATTTTTTTTTTTCATCTTGGTTCTGGGTTCCCCCTAATATTCCTACCAGTGGACTGGGGGGATCCCGTGTAATTTTTTTCAATTATTATTATGACTTCTTTTATCTGTATTGCCGGGACCGACAATTCATTATAGCTGCGAGTAGTTTTAAATGACTTTTTTTCCTTTAGAAATGTCATTTTGTGCAGGGACTGTTCTAAACATGGGAAACATGCGCCACTTTACAGGCATACTATAGACACCCCCAGATACGAAATTTAAAGGAATATTACACTTTTATTGTTTCACTTTAAGCATTATTAAAATCACTGCTCCCGAAAAAAAGGTCATTTTTAAAACTTTTTTTTGCATTGATACATGTCCCCTGGGGCAGGACCCAGGTCCCCAAACACTTTTTTATGACAATACCATGCATATAAGCCTTTAAAATTAGCACTTTTGATTTCTCCCATAGACTTTTAAAGGGTGTTCCGTGGCTTTCGAATTTGCCGCAAACACCCCAAATTGTTTGCTATTCGGCGAACAGGCGAACACCGATGTTCGAGTTGAACGTACGTTCGACTCGAGCATCGGGCTCATCCCTGGTCTTTGGTAATGTCCATGGGTCCCAGACTTCAGACAATCATTGGCAGTAAAGAATTCTCAACAAAATATTAAAATGTATTATATTCATTTGTCTAATTACATTTGAGCCCCTGAAAATGGGGGGACTGTGTATAAAAATGATTGCAGTTCCTAAAATTTGTACTTGATATTTATGTTCAACCCCTTGAATTAAAGCTGAAAGTCTGCACTTCAAATTCATTTGGATTGTTTCATTTTAATTGTATTCTGGTGGCATACAGAGCCAAAAGTATGAAAATGTTTCCATAATTTTCCAGCACTGCCTTAACCCTCTTGGGCATGGAGTTCACCAGGTTGCCACTGGAGTCCTCTTCCACTCCTCCATGATAACATTACGGAGCTGGTGGATGTTAGAGACCTTTTGCTCCTCCACCTTCCGTTTGAGGATGCCCCACAGATACTCAATAGAGTTTAGGTCTGGAGACCAGCATGGCCAGTCCATCACCTTTGCCCTCAGCTTATTTAGCAAGCCAGTGGTCATCTTGGAGGAGTGTTTGGGGTTGTTATCATGTTGGGATACTGCCCTGCGGCCCAGTCTCTGAAGGGAGGGGACCATGCTCTACTTCAGTATGTCACAGTACATGTTGGCATTCATGGTTCCCTCAATGAACTGTAGCTCCCCAGTGCCAGCAGCACTTATGCAGCCTGAGTCCATGACACTCCCACCACCATGTTTGACTGTAGGTAAGACATACTTGTCTTTGTACGCCTCATCTGGTTGCCGCCACACACGCTTGACACCATCTGAACCAAATACGTTTATATTGGTCTCATCAGACCACGGGACATCTTTCCAGTAATCCATGTCCTTAGTCTGCTTGTCTTCAGCAAACTGTGGGCTTTATTGTGCATCATCTTAAGAAGAGGCTTCCTTCTGGGACAACAGCCATGCAGACCAGTTTGATGCAGTGTGTGGCGTATGGTCTGAGCACTGACAGGCTGACCCCCACCCCTTCAACCTCTGCAGCATAGCTGACAGCACTCATATGTCTATTTCCCAAAGACAACCTCTGGATATGACACTGAGCACGTGCACTCAACTTCTATGGTCGACCATGGCGAGGCCTGTTCTGAATGGAATCTGTCCCGTTAAACTGCTGTATGGTCTTGGCCACCGTGCTGCAGCTCAGTTTCAGGGTCTTGGCAATCTTCTTATATGCCTAGGCCATCTACAACATTTCTTTTTTTAAGATCCCCAGAGAGTTCTTTGCCATGAGGTGCCATGTTGAACTTCCAGTGACCAGTATGAGAGAGTGAGAGCAATAACACCAAATTTAACACACCTGCTCCCCATTCACACTGGAGACCTTGTAACTCTAACAAGTCACATGACACTGGGGAGGGAAAATGGATAATTGGGCCCAATTTGGACATTTTCACTTAGGGGTGTACTCACTTTTGTTACCAGCGGTTAGACATTAATGGCTGTGTGTTGAGTTATTTTGAGGGGACAGCAAATTTACAGTAAGTGTAATTTCTTCAGTGTTGTCACATGAAAAGATATAATAAAATATTTACAAAAATGTGTGGGGTGTACTCACTTTTGTGAGATACTGTATATATATTTTTTCAGTTAACTACTTTAAATGTACAATATTACATATTAAAATTTTGTATATGCCATCTGAACCAGCAGGTAAATCGTTAGGCAGTTTATTATTATTTTTTCTTTATCTCTTTGCCCTTCTGTTGATATAAAGCCCTGTTGTTTACAGAACGTAATAGCTAAAATTATTATTACACTTGCAGAAAGATTTATTCAAGTGACTGATCAAACAGCTTACTCTGAATTTTCAGTAAGAGAAATGGAGCCTCAAAGTTGGCAGCTGTGTTGTCTATTTAGCTAACCCATAGTGATCTGGAAATAATGTATTTTTTTTTATTAAATATTCTTTATTAGATTATTCATATTACAAAAGAAAGTAGAAAACATTATATTTTTCACAACAGCTTATGGAGATTATCCAGTCCAGTCTAAATATATAAAAACGTTTTTCACTCTGGACCTCCTATAACCCCCCCCCCAGCCCACACCCACCCACCCCTATCCCTGGACTATATAAAAAGGTTGCATGAGCGTCTTCTTGTGCTATCATCACATCAACTACTAACCCTTAATTCGCTGGTTCTCCTTTAACTCTGCACTATGCTGGCGGGCAGTCCAATTCCTTAGGTACGTTTCAGGCTAGGTCCAGATCAGGGGGCTATACCTGACCACTGTATCCAAGAGCTCCAAATTTTTTTTAATTTTTAAATTTGTCATAACTACATCTCCTGGTGTAAACTGTTTTTTCTGTCCATACTAGCTTATCCACTGTCCTAAGCCAGTCTTCTATAGCTGGAGGCATACTTGATAGCCAGGACTGTGCTATTAATTTCCTAGCTTGGTAAAGGCACCTTCCTATGGCTATTTTCTTATTATTGCATTCCACACTTTTCCCTAGCAGGCCAAGGATACATACCCTGGCCTCCTGTTTCAACTTGGTTTTAAACCTAGCTTCTATGATCCTAATTATCTCTGACCAGTACCTTGCCAGCCTTGGACACCTCCATACCATGTGTATTAAATCACCAGTATCCAAGCATCTAGGGCATTTGTCATCCGGTCTACGGCCAAACCTAAACAGTCTCTTAGGGGTATAATAAGCCCTGTGTATCAGAAATAGGTGTGACACCTGTTGTGATGGGGAGATCGACACCAATGGACTGGCCTTCAAAATTCCCTTCCACTTTAATTTATGAAACCAAGTATTCCCAATCCAAACTGGGGAATTGTGAAGTACGTATAACAATTGTGGCATCCAAACCATCTTGATCAAATTAACTCTCCCTGCCAGGGATAACGGGAGTTGGCACCAAATAGCACTTTTCCTTCTAAATTTTTCCAGTAGAGGGACTAGATTGTCTCCAATATACTGTGCCGGGTCAGTTGAAATAACTATCCCCAGATAGCGCATCATCTCCACTACCCTCAATCTCGGCAAACTACCCCTTTGAATGTTACGTGATGAGTCTAGTGGAAGCAATGTTGATTTTTCCCAATTAACCATCAGGCCCGATGACCTTCCAAATCTTTCCACCAGCTGTATTGCATTTTCAAGGGAAGGTCCCGTATCCCCAAGAAAAATTAGCACATCATCAGCGTAGAGTGCCACTTTTTCCGACCCATTCCTCCCTCCAAATCCTTGTATTCCAGGCAAGTGTCTTATTACCTCTGGTAATGGCTCCATCGCCAGCGCAAACAGCAGGGGCAAAAGTGGGCACCCCTGCCTCGTCCCTCTCTCAAGGGGTAGCCACTTCGTATATTCACTATTAATCTTTAACCTAGCTTTTGGATAGAAGTACAAGGTCTTCACCCACTTGATAAATTTCGGGCCAAACCCGAACTTCTCCAGTACCCACCAGAGATACTCCCACTCCAGGCTATCGAACGCCCTGGCAATATCCAAAGCGAGGACTGCTCTCGAGCTCCTAATCCCTGCCGGGGACTGGAGGTTCAGGTATGCCCTTCTGATGTTAATACTAGTGGATCTATTTGGGATAAACCCAGACTGGTCCGGGTGTACTAGCTCTAATATATACTTCTTTAGCCTAGTGGCCATTAATTTTGCCAATATTTTTATGTCAGAGCATAGTAGCGAAATAGGTCTATATGATGCTGCTTCAAGATGGTCTTTCCCCTCCTTCTTTATCAGGACTATATTGGTTTCGGTCATCGAAGCGGGCAGAGCACCTTCCGTAATCGCCCAGTTCAATGTCTTCAGGAGTTCTAGGATTAATGCGTTCCCAAAGTACTTACAGATTTCCACAGGCAGGCCATCAGGACCTGGGGCTTTTTGGTTGGGCATATCTACCACTGCTTGCTGTACTTCCTCAATAGTTATGGGGGAGTCCAGACTGGCCTTTTCACTTTCAGAAAGATGTGGCAGACTAACCCCCTCTAAGAAGTTCTCTATCTCTCTTACTTCCAGTTGTTGTTGTGATTTATATAGGTTGCTATAGTATTCAAAGAATACCTTTTTAACCGTCAAGGGGTCTGACGTAGCTGCCCCACTAGGGGTTTGAATCACAGCGATTGTTGAGGAGGGTGAGTTAGTATCAGTTAATAGTGCCAACATACGACCCACTTTTTCACCGTCCTCAAAGTATCTCTGCCTCTGGAATAGTCTCTTGTTTTCAGCGTTTTTGAGCATATCCATCTTGTACTCCTGCTGCTTTTCTACCCAGAGCTGCTGTTTTTCTGGACTTGGGTCTGCCACGTATTGTTTTTCTAGATCTAGCACCTCTCTCCTAATTTGATCCCCTTTTTCTCTTGATTGTCTCTTAACCTGTGTTATACACTGTAGGAGGATACCCCTCAGAAATGCTTTGAGGGAATCCCAGACCATCCCCTGCGACGCCGAGCCTGAATTAATTAACACAAATTCATTTATTTTTTCCAATATGTCTTCTTTTTTTCCCATAATCTCCAGCCATATAGGGTTTAATGCCCATATTCCCTCATTATTTCTATTATGGATATTTATCACCAGCGTTAAAGGGGAATGGTCCGATACCCCTCTCGCCCTATACTCTATTTTCCCTATAAAGGGAAGCGCCCCCTTATTTCCCACTGCCATATCTATGCGAGAGAGATAATGATGTGACTCCGAGTAGCAAGAATACTGCCGCTCCTCTGGGTTGCGGATTCTCCAGAGGTTGCACCACCCAATCTCTTCGAACAGCTGGGTAAGCCGTCCTTCAATTGCTCTATTCTCCCTTGCTCTTGGGGGGAACCTGTCTATTTTCCCATTAAGTACCATGTTGAAGTCACCCACCACTATAAGTGGGATATCACCTTTGTTCTTGACATATTCTAGGAGGCAATATAAGATCACCATCTTGAAGGGAGGGGGGATATACACATTAGCTATGACAAAAGGTTTAGGATCGGTCCTAACATCCCTACAGGAGAACGCCATCCCCTTTTTAACCAGTATACATACTCCTCTCAAGTAGGAGGTATGCACTGAATGGTATTGTACTTGAAACTTTTTGTTCCAAATTAAGGATTTAGAGTCAATGGTAAGGTGAGTCTCCTGTAGACACACCAGGCCCGCTCCCAGTGCCTCCAGCTCTAAAAGTACGGTAGCTCTTTTGATGGGGTCTCCCATACCCCGAATATTCCATGAGATTATTCCTACCATACTAACCCTCCTTTAAGTTATAAGTATGTGTACAAGTAAATAAATATACATATAGATAACATAAATATACATATACAATGTTCAAATAACTATACATCTTCCAGCACAAAAAAGGAAGAAAGAGAGGAGAGGAAAAAAAAAAAAAGAATCAATATGGTTTTGAACACTAAGACCACCTTAGTTAAACCCACCAGTGCAAAATATTTATTTATAAGCTCATATGCAAAAATTCCCATCCTTTTTGATCCTACCAGGTTTCCCTTTACTATTTTAATATGTGAATACATTTTACAAAAAAACTTTGTGATGATTTTATCTTAACCCTCTGTGCATTTATTACTAGTGTATGGCAACCTTTTAATTTTGAATAGATTTTCCCTATTTCTTTACCCTTATGCCCCCCCCCCCTGCCTTTCTTGGCCTACCCTAGGAGCATTCCTTGTGACCCATTTAACCCTCCCAACCAGCTCATTCCCCAACTCTTTTCCTCTCTTCCTCAACTCCTCTCCCCCCCTCACTGTGCTCTCCCTCCCCCCCTCCCCTATCACCATTAGCACTATAACCCACCAAACGATCATCCCCCACCTGCTGTAAACTCTCATATACCTTTTTCTCCAACACACCAACCACTCCCCCCCTCCAGCCCCTGCTGCAAAAAAAAAAAAAAAAAAAAAAGAAAAGAAAAAAAAAAAATTTTTTAGCAACTAATGTGATTCCGACCCTACAAGTTCTTTTTATTTTCTTCCAGCCATTTTGTGGCCTTTTCAGCAGAGTCAAAAAATTGTGTCCCTCCTGGAGCATCGATACGTAGTTGCGCAGGGTAAAGCAGTGCGTAGGATATTTTCGTATTTCTCAAGTTGCGCTTAATTTCAGCAAAACCTGCTCTTTTCTTTTGCAAATCTGGGGAGTAGTCTAGATGAATTGAAATTCTGGTATCTTTGTAAAAAATGTCTCCCTTTTCCTTGGCTTTCTGCATTAGTACTATCTTGTCCCTGTAGCTAAACAGCTTCAAGATCAATGGCCTGGGGCGGGAACCTGGAGAGCTCAACCTAGTAGGCACCCTGTGAGCCCTCTCAATGGCAAAAAAATGAGAAAAAGTCTCCGCACCAAAAGTCTCTCTAAGCCACCTCTCCAGGAATACTTCGGGACAGGATCCCTCGCTTCCTTCTGGGAGGCCAAGTACCCTCACATTTTGTCTGCGGAGGCAGTTCTCCATTTCATCCATTTTACTTTTATAAGAATCCAGCTAGGTCTGCATCATTCTAAATTCTTGCCTCATGGGATGTAAAATATCCTCTACTTGGCTTAACCTCTCCTCCAAATTAGAAGTTCTTTCCACGGTTTTCTGTAATTCTTGACTCATAGAGCCCAGTTCTTCTTTAAGGCCTCTTAGCTGATCACATAAATCGCTCAATGATCCCCCTGCAAGCATTAACTGCACTCAGAACCTCTTTCAATGTGGGTTAAATCTCACTGGGCATTTCAATACCAAGATTAACTTCACTCATCTTTCCTGGGGGGTCCCTTTCAGGGCTTTTTTTATTTGCCGCTTTCGTAGTTGTTAATAATGCTGTTGTAGTTTTACTTAAGCTCTTTCTATCCCCTTTACTTCCCGTCTTCTCTTGGGATTGCTGAGCACCTTTAGCTGGGGAATGTGAGGGAGTATGGGCAAATTTCTCCAGCTTGGATGCCGCAGCGGAGGCGGACGCTGCAAGGTCCCCCTTCTCCTTAGCTGCCCGGGTAGCCTGCGCAAGTAAGCTCTCATGGGGCTGTTAAGAGTGCTCCTCTCCCTTTTTTTTGGTCATTTTACTTCTAAATATATCTGTCAGTAGTCCTGATAAGCTGTACCAGGGAGGGTGCCCAGTATTAAACCCCCTATTTCACTATTCCCCAATAAGCAAAAAATACTACTTGAGGATCAAAGGGTCAAGGACAAAATACAGCTTGGAGAGAGAGAAAAAATAACATTCAGTTCTTGCTAATCAATAGCTCCTCATGGTACTATACTACGGTACCAAGAAAGGGGACAGTTCTGGTTATTACCTTGTTGCTTCTCCAAAGCGGTTTCAGCCAGCCCTCAGCCCAGCCAAGCCCCTCCAGCGTACCCCCCTGTTGTCCTGGGCTCCGTCCTACGTGCTGCCGGTTCTATTGATTCCCCATGCAAGTCGGCCTGTACGCCGTCGCTTCTCTTCCTTGTCAGTGCGCGTGGAGCTCCAGCTCCCGCGAGAGCGTAGTATGTTGCCAGGCGACTGCTCGAGCCTGATGTACACAGTCAGCACAGCTTGTCCACTCAGGAGAGCCGAGTGGTCCCGATACTACCAGCCGTTTCCCCCTTCCGTGCCGGGGTCCGCCAGGTGAGGATGCTCCCACGGGGTTAAAGCAGAGCCAGCAAAATAGCAAGGAAGACACAGGAGTCTTCAGACAGTAGAGGGTTCAGGGTCGGATCAAACCGGCATAAGTAACATGGGCAGCAGCAGCAGCAGGGAGCTGGAGCGTGGAGAGACACACACCTCCATTCACCCTCTCATCCGGTCACGCCCCCGGAAATAATGTCTATGTATATATTATTATTTATATATTTGTAAAACTTTTATTTTATTTTTATATGCTATACAGTGACACCTTGGTTTGTGAGTAACGCGCTATATAAGCGTTTTGCAAAACGAGCTATATTTTAAAAAAATCCTGACTTGATTTGTGAGCGCTGTCTTGCAAGACAAGCAGGACTCAAGCCACTGGCATATGTATTACCATATGTGTCCAGAGGTCCGGGGAGCTGGAGGATTCAGAGACACTCAGAGACACTCCCGGCTGGGTGGGCGGGCATAACGTGCGTTGTAGTACCCAAATGTGTCAACAGTTTCCTAGTGTCTCCGAGCATCACCAGTGCTCCCACACCTCTGGCTACATACAGTACTGCATATGCCAGCAGTGGTCGTGGAACGATTCATCTGAGTTTCCATTATTTCTTATAGGGAAACTCGCCTTGATATACAAGTGCTTTGGATTACATGCATGCTTCTGGAACAAATTTTGCTTGTAATCCAAGGTATTACTGTTTACAGTAAAGCCTTGGTTTGAGAGTAACTTGGTTTGAGAGCGTTTTTCAAGACAAGCAAAAATTGTATTTGTGGGGAAAAAAAGGACATACATTTTTTGGGTACAGCATCGCATGACCGCGCAATTGTCAGTTAAAGCGACTCAGTGCCATATTGCAAAAAATGGCCTGGTCATTAAGGGGAAAATCTTCTGGTCTTTAAGGAGTTAAATACCATCATCTTGCAACAACATGAGAAAGAGGCTGTTGAGTATTATTTGGGTAAAGATATAAGTATACCTCCTCTGCAAAAATGTATGCTAAAACATTTTGACTTTTCAATGGGTCATATTACTTTTGGTTCAATGGATGCTACTGTCTAAAGGGCTGGGGAGTAGCCATGGGTGCAAAATTTGTGGCAAGCATGGCCAACCTGTTTATGGCCATGTAGTAGGAGAATGTCATCTATAGTCAGCACAGACCTGAGCTAGTGCTGTGGATGAGGTATATAGATGACATCCTCCTCCTTTGGAATGGTGATTTGGACTCCCATAGTGACTTTATACAATAGCCTAATAGGAATGATAGGGGTATTGTTCTTCAACATGAGTCCAGTATATGTAGAAATACACTTCCTTGACCTTAAGATTATAATCTAAAATATTCAAAGATAGTAGAATGCAAAGTGAAAGCAAATAACTGAGTGAAATATATAATATATATAAAGAGTGTCCATGAAACATATAAGGCAGTTTCAGGTCTTTACACCGTCACCACTGGAAACGATCATGAAAACAAAATAACTTACAAAGTGAAAACAGCTAACTGGATGAATTGTATAACAGAAGTGTCCATAAACCATATGAAGCAATTCAGGTCTTTACACCATCACCACTGGAAACAATCATGGAGACAAATGGCATCCGGTGGATAAGGGTAAGTATCCTACTTACCAAACCACCATGACCACTTTACTTAAAAAGACAGGTCAGGTGAAGCTTTAACTGGTTTTGGTACTGTAGTCTGTACTGATGGACAACAATTTGATAAGCCTGGGAATCGCTCCACTTCAAAATTGTTTAAAAAGTTGCTTTCCTCAGCACTGAAGGAAAACAGCATGTATGGCTAGGTGGATCGTGAGACAGCTGTCCCGCTCACGCTGAGGTTAGTCGGCGTGCGTTCCACCACCTAGAGATACAGAAACCAGAAACCGGAAGTGGCCCAGCCAAAACCAGTTAAAGCTTCACCTGACCTGTCTTTTTAAGTAAAGGGGTCATGGTGGTTTGGTAAGTAGGATACTTATCCTCATCCACCGGGTGGCATTTGTCTCCATGATCGTTTTCAGTGGTGATGGTGTAAAGACCTGAATTGCTTCATATGGTTTATGGACACTTCTGTTATACAATTCTACCAGTTAGTTGTTTTCACTTTGTATTCCAATTTGGTTTCATGATTGTTTCCAGTGGTAATGGTGTAAAGACCTGAAACTGCCTTATATGTTTCATGGGCACTCATGGACTATATATTTCACTCAGTTATTTGCTTTCACTTTGCATTCTACTTTCTTTGAATATTTTTACTAGTGATGAATATGAAATATTAAGCACTTTTGCACGTTATTTTTCACAATATTCAAGTTTAATATTGTTTAAGCACCCTCTTATATTATACAACCCACAGTTCACAAAGTTAGCATTTTGCACTTTGAGGGGAGCAACTCATTTATAGTTTATTTAGACATAGCCCGGGGTTCTCCTATTTTTCTCCAAGCATTATGCCTTATTTCAGAAGAATCCTGAATTCCTGAAGTGGAACATCTTTTATGGCAATTGATGGATATTGTTCCAACTGGAGGGGTAGTCATGTGAGGAGATGAATCTTCAGATTGGAAACATGGTGGATTTATTATTTGATAACATATAAGGCACATGGCCTTAACATCGAGTGGGGTGCGGCTTCCAGATTTTACCTCATTTCCAGTCTCAACCAAAAAACATTCTCCCACATGTGTCATTTCTTCTTCTGCCCAAGTGGTTTTGAGCCTTAGAGTGCAATTGGGGGAGGCGGTTTTGTTCCAGTCCTCACCCTTTAAATAAGTGCAGTGATCACCTCTAGCCATGCCTCTGATGGTGTCTAATTATGATGAAATAGGTTGGATGGAGCCTGGACATGTGTTGTTACTGCACACAATAACCGCGGCCATCTTGTTGGTTGGAAACTTACATTGGATGTTAATGACATGCTCAAATTGTTCATACAGCTTGTGAGTATATTGTAATTGTTTTAATAAATATTTAAAAGCTCATACATACTACACCATGAGGTGGTTTCTACTCTACTTTTGGCACACATGTTGGTGATCAGACCTTTGGAGTGAGGATTCTAGAGCGGACATCAGGACTGGACTACAATCATGTGCTGTATATTAGGAAACTGACCATACCAGGTGGAGGATTGAGCGCTGTTAGACCACTTATAGCTTGGTGGTCCATTTCTAAAGGTTGGAGGCCCTTGTACCCTTGTTCAATAAACTTTATTATGAAAAAAAAGAGGCCCAGTGTGCTGTTGTGTTGGTGGAGGATATTTTATCCACTCATTAAAGAACTATTGTTATACACCAGGGGTGCTCTCCTTGGATCTATATGGATCACTTTGAAGGACTTTTGTATGTTTAGAAGCACTGCATTTTATTTTTCGTCTTTCCATTATACCTTTTTCCAGTTACACATGTAAACTGAACTCACTTCAAAGTGTTATCTAGGCAATTGTCTTGTTTTGCAAAAAGTGATAGATTCACTTTAAAGAATATAACAATATAAATGAGCCAAGTGAATCATGCCTCACATGATATATATCACTCCTGTTCTAAAACATAAAATGTAACATAAAGACCACTCATTTCATACACAATGGACTAACTGCAAATCAAACCAAAATAAAAATATAACAAACATGCTCTTCTAAACCTGAAACAATATAAAACAAAATTGGTTACATGTTCTTCTAGGACCTTCATGAAAGCCTTAAACAAGAGGCGGTGTGGCTTGCCGGCATCACTGATGGCTGTTTAATCCCTCTTCTCTACTCAAAACAAGGCTAATAGCGGCTCCACAGCACTATATTCAACAAGAAAAAAACACCCGATCATCCCCCCGTGGGTCACTCGGCACCTGGACAAGATGCTGAAGAGAAGAAAACCACGGAACATACCTAACAAGCTGATGGATTTCTACTCATATGTGGGAGCGGTGTTGACTAGTTCTGTATTTTGTGCATACACCTCAATCATTGTAGTAGTATGGACATATACATATCTAGATCTGAGAGATCTTACAACAAAGAGGTGGTTCGTTCCGCAATACACATTTATTAATAGGGTTACATAATCTATACAAAGTACACACCCAACAGTATTTACAACACAATGTACAGTGTAGGTCTCCTGGCTTACATGGTATTTACAAATTACCCACAACACCCATATTTACAGTACAGTATAAAATACAAGTATATTAGATTACCTGTTAACTTCAGGTCAGCCCATGGTGACTGCTGTCTGTTCCCACACCAAAGAGTGAGTTAGCTTGGTCACAAAAGCATTATATCCCCCCCCCCTCCTTTCTGTAGTGTGGCTAATATAATTCTCCCTAATTGGTCACTGTACCTAGTAAATGTATATTGGGCACAGCCTGATTGGATGAGTCAAAGAAGGCTGTTGTTTACTACCCAGGGAAGATGTTAACAGGGAGAACAAAAGGCCAACCTTTGAAGTTGAACTAATTACAATAACACCAACACAACACTCAGTATTTTAAATATATTTCCCTCTAACTAACTGAAATATATTTCTCATTGCAATATTTTACAGCAATTAATGGAGATTTCACATAATCCAATAAGGCAACAGATGGCCCCTTGTGGCCAGTTGAAAATATGAGACTCGGCCACACCTAGAATAATGGTTTATGTGCAATCTCCTTCAATATCTGGCACGTTTGACTTTGTCCTCTGAAATGAAATAAAACTCTTTGAGAAGAAAAAAAAAACTTTTAAACTCTCCATCTCTACAGTTCACACTTCTGGATCCCTGTATTGGTAGTCATCACTTGTTCTGGATGTCATAAGTCCAAAATAGAAATCATGAGAAACGGCACCAAAACAAAACAATAAGGAAAAAAAAAAACAAAAAAAAAAAAAACATGAGGATCCTTGTTCTCAACAGTCCAATAATAACAATAGTCCGATAATAACAGTACGAAAGTCCATAAGGCGAATCTGGTCATGTTGCCCTTGCTTCTGGGACGGCCTTCACTGGTGATTCCAAGTGGATACAGCATACAATAATAGCCTGGGGACCAGCTTTTCCTGGCTTTCTAAGATTATACTTTATTCATGTGGACAAAGGTAGAGAAATAAAAACACAAGTACATTTAAAACATATGCATTCAACTGAATGCTTGTCTGGTAAGTCTGAGCCGTAAGGACCTTTGATTAGAATTGTCATAGATATACTGCGACATACTAATGAGACCCCTTTCCCAGTGACATGTGTAACAATTTGAATGGTTACGCCCTTCAGCCAGGTGTCTGATTTTCATCCCCCCATCTTTCTTCCTCCATTGTCATATGCCTGCAAGTACCTCTGCCCCACCTTCTGTGGAATACCACGTTGTGTGTGCGTGTATGACCCTTCACGTGTTCCGGGGAGTTTTGTTGCCATCGCAACTCACCACTAACTCCTTTTTACTGGAACTGTGTTCCGTTCAACCTTGGCTGGTGCCAAACCTTTGGGCATATAGCTCCGTCCTGCCTTTAGCAGGCTACAGAAGAGGTCATCACTTTAAGAGTTCTCCGTGCAGATTAGGCAGTGTCGCCTACACAGACAAAAATAATTCGGAATACGGATGAGTGTGATGTCATCAGTCACTAGTGGCTTCAGGAACAATCAAACTAAATTACTCTTAAGTACAATTGTACTATACTCCCTGCTATTTGCCAATCACTATGAGTATCATCAGTCCCAGTATATCTATATGATATTCACACAATGCTCTTTGAACTTGGTTATGGCACAAAAAAGAAAACTGACCAACAAACAAACAAAAAAAAAATTTGATCAATGACCACATATGATGACTGCCCTATATTAGAACTGTAGAGAGGATTGTATGTCACATATACAACAGAAAATAGTCACATGACTGTTGCTAACACCCCGGTGTTACTGTCATAGTTGGTAATAGCTACAATCACATACATTTATATAACAATTATCCAATGTTGAAAGAGAGAAGAAAAACTGTTGGAACTTGGTCCATCCCCAAAAATGCTATAGGGAAGCTTTAATATACTATATCCACATTTCTAACCATTTTAAATGTTCTCCATATAATGTTCCCCCTACTCCCCTCTTTTTTTTTTTTTTTATTTTACCCTAGTGCCAAACAAAAAAAAAAAAGGTACTATAGGAAAGAAAGAAAAATAGAAAACATAAAAAAAAAAGGAATTAAAAAAAAATATATAAATAAAAATCTTTCTTCCCCCTTTGTTTTTTTTTTGTAAACAAAAAAAAATTACCGTTAAGAAAAAAGAAGAAAAAAAATAAGAATAAAAATGAGAGAAAAACAAAATTAACAAGTTAAAAAAAAAATTGAATCTGTATCCTGTCAAAAAAAAACATTGAAATTGCCTTCAAACATTGTAGCTATTCAAAAGGCAACACCCTCTGTCGGTGGTGATTAACATATTAATTGACTCTCAGTGCAAATCTATTTGCAATTCAATCAGGCCACAAGAACTTGTATTACAGAGAGCAGGATCTCTGTTTTAAAAAAAAAGTTTAAATGTTTTTCTTTTTAGAATTTAGTTGGGCCTGACTGCAATTAATTGGATTCAAGGCTTCTCCTTAAAACAAAAAAAAATAAAAATTATGTTTCAAGGTCCTCTGTGTTTCAAAGTACTTTGTCCAGTCTGGGTCCAATCATTTGTCCTTGTCTGTGTATGTCTCCTAAAATACAAAACTCAAAAATTAATAACACCTCACTGTACCTCTCTGAGAGGTTCATAATGGACTAAACTAGTAGTGGATGATTGGAACAGACTTTCAGCTGAGATAATGCGTCCATCCACAGTAAGTACAGTCGAAAATGTACAGACACACCCACATATCTGTACTCTGACAAACAAAAAGTTATAGGAAACCTGGTGTGTTTGTAAGTACTTAAAGTTTAAGAAGACAACCTGTAGACATAAAACCTTTACACATATTAACAGCACATGTGTCAATTTGGAAGGAAAAACAAAACACCAGATCTACTGAATCCATAAGATGCCACAGGGTGCAAAGCAATGCATTGTTATGTATTTTCCACGTATTAGAGTGAATGAAACTTCACTCTAAGCCACAGAAAAGGAAAAATTATCAAAACAAAATCCCTACAGTTTCTCAGAGTTATAGGGATCGAGATCTCTTATCTGTGCACAGGTTATTTATTCGCGAATACATATAAACTTGTAAAAAAAAAGTATTGATTTAAACTGGTACTAGTATTGAGCTCATTACAAACGAGAAAAATTAATAAAATAATCATAAACAGTACAAAGCATGCGCATTAGTGTGATCACACTTATTGATGGCTATAACACAATGGTGAGTACACCCCTACAAAAAAAAAATCTCTCTTTACACATGGACAGTTCATACCCATGCATTCCATCACTCAGACACACACATTCATTTAGATTGAACCCATACATCCTGGATAGAGCTTTGATAAATCGCAAATGAATTGTTATGTGTTTACGCAAACAGGAGAAAGGAAACAAAAAAAAAACAAACCAAAAACCAAGAACACCAACCAAAAACAAATACATAAATAAAAAATATATAAAATGAAGCAAGAGTAGGCTTCTGTACTAAACACTACTTGTACCCTATACCTTTGAATATTTATGGCAGTCTTCTGATCCTTTGGGGAAGATAAATACCTGTATTACTAATAACCATGTTTGAATACCTAGCCTAATATACATTACCTTAGGTGTATGTATTTATGTATAAATACATCTATATTGATACACCTGATTAATATGTAAATATTTTTTCATGAGCTCCCTGCACCTGGAAAATATAACTTAGACAAAAGTTATTACCCTTTTCCCTTTCTTTCACACAAAGAAAACAAACACTGCCACATTGTTACATTTACATATTTACATTGGTATATGTTCACTGACATTCACCCTTGGATCTGGTGAAAACAAATGACTCAGATCATAGACATCTGAATGACACATTAGATCTGGTATTTCTTTTGCTTTTTCTACATTGCTTATATTTAAGGTTTGTTCACAGTAAGGTGAAGTCCTAGCAGATAGCATAGATAGGTTGGCCCCCCCTCCAGTATTTTCTGCTTGAATGGAACAGATGGTTTTCTGTGGGACCTTAACAATTTGATCAAAAGATTGTTTTATTTCTTTCAGTTCTTTCCTACACTGTACCACATCTGCATGGCATGCTTCATATTTTACCTTAAGAACATGTTGTGATGTTTCCATTATTTTATTGGTATTTTCCCAATTTTGAATATGCAACTTCAGTAGTTCAATCTCATTTTCAAGAGAGGTAATTGTGCTAATTAACTTAACCTCTTTCAAAACTGATTTCCTGTGCTGTAATCTGAGATCACTTTCCATGGAATTTACATTCAAAGGGGAGCATGAGGCTATTTGCCTTTGACTAGTACCTGGGGGGCCATGCCTATAGATCTTATCTTTGGAGGCATTGTAATTGTAATGGTGCCTCTTTCTGTTTGAAAAGGTGGCAAATTCTCCTGTAGTGTGACTTGCTAAACAGGTTTTGTTGTTTGTACTCTGGTGATAAGTCTTTGATTTCACAGAATTAGACCTTCTGGCTACATGAAAAAATTTGTGCATACAGTCCATGATGCATTGATATGAATCTCTAAGGGGATTTATAAAAAATCCACATTTAATTTTAAATTTTGGATGGGCATTAGCTATTAGGAGGGTTTTGTACTCTGGGTCCTCTCTGTGTACGTTTCTCCGTTTGCCTACATAGTAAGCTGACCATAGCCTGTTTGCATAAAGAAATGGATTCTCATTATTTTCCTGTTTTGTTCTATACGCTGCTTTTAAGCCTAGGTCAAAGGGATATATTATTTTTAGCAATTCATCTACAGTTTCATTGTAATCTGCTCTTCCTTCTTTAACATGGTCTGGTAGGGAAGACCATGTGTCTAAGTTAACTGTTAATAGTAAAACTTTAACCTGATCTCTGGAGTTGGCAACTCCCAGCAATTTACATTGTTGCAAGACATTATCTGCATGAAATGTTATGTGCACTCCTGGCAACAGTTTGCCAATATAGTTAGCTACAAGTAGCACATTTTCTAAAGACTGTCTGTCCTCCCTATCCATCTTTTGTGCTGTGCTCTCAATTCCTGTTGATATGCATACATACAGGAAACAGCTCTCTTTTTTTTTTTTAAATAGACTGAACCTTCATGCATAGAAACATTGGGCAACAGCTCTTTTCATCTCCTTCTAATGCATCTGGACTCTTCATGTACCAATTCTATATTATATTTAGCTTTTAACAAAAGTTATGTGTTCCTCGTAGGCTCCCTATTAATTACACACTGTAGAACACAGCTATTTCTTATAGCCCATTTCTATATCGAGCACATAGAGCACCCAATGTTCATTTTTTTTAGCATTCAAATGAAAAACCCTTTCAAAGTGTGCCTTTTGTAGATATTGCAACCCCTTGAGTTATTGCTGAAAGAGACCACCAAATTTTTCTGTCCATTCGCCGGTCGCCATTTTGTTGACTAGTTCTGTATTTTGTGCATACACCTCAATCATTGTAGTAGTATGGACATATACATATCTAGATCTGAGAGATCTTACAACAAAGAGGTGGTTCGTTCCGCAATACACATTTATTAATAGGGTTACATAATCTATACAAAGTACACACCCAACAGTATTTACAACACAATGTACAGTGTAGGTCTCCTGGCTTACATGGTATTTACAAATTACCCACAACACCCATATTTACAGTACAGTATAAAATACAAGTATATTAGATTACCTGTTAACTTCAGGTCAGCCCATGGTGACTGCTGTCTGTTCCCACACCAAAGAGTGAGTTAGCTTGGTCACAAAAGCATTATATCCCCCCCCCTCCTTTCTGTAGTGTGGCTAATATAATTCTCCCTAATTGGTCACTGTACCTAGTAAATGTATATTGGGCACAGCCTGATTGGATGAGTCAAAGAAGGCTGTTGTTTACTACCCAGGGAAGATGTTAACAGGGAGAACAAAAGGCCAACCTTTGAAGTTGAACTAATTACAATAACACCAACACAACACTCAGTATTTTAAATATATTTCCCTCTAACTAACTGAAATATATTTCTCATTGCAATATTTTACAGCAATTAATGGAGATTTCACATAATCCAATAAGACAACAGCGGGCACAGGACAAGATGGCACCGACGGCTCTCACAGAAATGCAGCTGTACCCTCTCCTCACACTAGCGGCGGCAGACCACAATGCCCAGGCTTCCCATCACAGGCAAATGTGAGTACTCTCCACCCCGCACACCTTCTTCTGCCTCCCCTGTGAAATCCAAGCCCAGGAGAGAGGATGACACTCCAGAGCACAGCCATAACCTGCCCTTCACTTTACCTTCTTCTGACGTCCAGCACCCCTCAGCCATAGATAGTTTCCCTGCCTCAGACCAGCCCATCTCTGAGCTCACAATGAAAAACATGCTGGTCTCACTTAAACAAACACTATACTCAGACCTCTCAGCTGCAGTGTCCCCACTGGCCACTGTTGTGCAGAAACAGGACCATCGTCTCCAGAATGTTGAAAGCAAAATGTCTGACCTCTTCACTGCCCATAATGATATGGTAGATGTATACACGGAGCATGAAGATGAAATGCAGGCAATCCATCTTAAGCTGGCAGATCTCGGAGATCGTTCTTGCAGGAAAAATATCAAATTCCACAACATACCCGAATCGGTACAACCACCCGAGCTGGTATGATTCCTGCAATCCCTAATGCGAGCACTAGTACCTGACCTCACTGACAGAGATCTGGAAATAGACAGGGCACATAGGCTACCAAAACCGCCTCACCTCCCGGCGGAAAAACCCAGAGATGTACTAGCACACGTACACTTCTACAACGCAAAAGAAAAAGTGATGTTCGCTGCAAAAAGCTCTCCAAACCTTCCCGATCCTTTTACGGCTATTGCACTATATACAGATCTCATCAAGGCTTCCATGGAGAATCGTAGGCAACTAGCCATGATTACTAAAGCCCTCCAGAACCACCACATACTATATAAATGGGGATTTCCCACCAAGCTGCTGGTCACGTTTCAAAGCAAAACGCATGTGGTGCGCACACTTCAAGCAGGCCTCCAAATGCTGAGGCTCTGGTGCATTATCCCGGAGGATAGCCCAAGACCGTCTCCTTCTCCTCCTTCCCAAATGGAAGCTGAATGGTCCCTTCAAGATGCCTGATTCCTCTGTTGGCGCATAAGTTTTAATATGCTACTCAGCCGGGTTACGGCGGATTACTGTCTCTTTCAAGCCTATCCTTCCATCCACTGGCTCCACATTCCTGGACACCACTGGAGGAAATCCCCCCCATTTGGAAAGATTCAGCAGTAACTCTGCACATTGAACCCATATTGTTCACGGTCTCTCTTTTTACTACCCTCCCCACCCCACACCAGCCTTCACCAAGCCTTCTGGACCTACTACAATGACTCATAGCTAATGACCTGACTGACCCGATCAACCCAGACCACACTCTCATCGAATAAGCATTCCTAGCACGCACCTCCCTACACCTAGCATTACCGTCTTACTATAAAGGACCATAACCAACAGCCTTGCCATGCCAATTAAACTGACTTCCCTAAATGTCAAAGGCCTAAACAGCCCACAAAAAAGGGCTAATCTGCAAAGAGAACTAACAAATCACAATGCGGACATTGTCTTTATACAGGAGACGCATTTTGCAGAATCCAAAACACCGAAGCTTAGGCTCAAAGGATACGAAACCACATATCTTGCTTCAGGGCCGAAGAAAAAGAACAGCGTACTGACGGCTATACGCACTACCCTCCAGTTCCAACACCTTCACACATATGCTGACCCGCAGGGTCGCTACCTGATTCTCATATGTTCCATCGCTCAAACCACCTACACCCTGGTCAATATCTACGGTTCAAACTCCAGACAACTTTGCTTTCTAGGACGCCTCTTCAAGAAGGTCAACAACCTACGCCAAGGCAACTTAGTCTTGGGCGGTGACCTGAACATAATTGGTGACCCATCCAAAGGCCACCCCCGGCCAGCTTTGAATCCCCTACTCCACGACCTAGATCTCTTTGATGTATGGGGAGCACAACATGGCTCGGAACGTGATTATACATTCTTTTCCCACCCGCAGCTATCCTACTCACGTATTGACTCCTTCCTAGTAGACAAATGGACCCTCCAAAATGTCATGGACTCTGACATTGGTCTCATTTCCTGGTCGGATCATGCCCCTATTTCGATCACCCTAGGCGATCTTCGACCGGGACCCCCGAGAATATGGAGACTGGACACCTCCCTAGTAGAAGACCCTAACGTTCAACAAGAAATAGAGACCGAGCATCACTCTTTCTTTGAACTTAATGAACTGCCTGATACCGACAAATTTACACTCTGGTCAACCTACAAAGCTTACCTTCGAGGAATTTTCATAAAGCTAAGTAAAAGAGCGAGACGACAGAGGACCCAGTAGATTGATGAGGTTCTGTCCAACATTTCAGAAATAGAACAACTAAACAAATCTTCCCCCTCCCACATGCAATCTATTAAGCTCCTGGAGCTAAGACAAAAATTACGCACCCTCCTGCTTCACAAATTTGAACATAACTTTAAATTCTCCAAGGCAAACTTTTATACTTCCGGCAATAGAGCTGGATCACTTCTAGCGAAACAAGTTAAAGCCACCGCACCGCACAAAAGCCAAAATTCTTTCTCTCCGTCACCCCACGTCAAAGCAACTTTTAACCAACCCTCAGGAAATTGCAGATGCGTTTAGTGAATTCTACGCATCCCTCTATAACCTCAGAAATGACCCTCTCACTCCCCAACCCACAGCGGAACAAATTTGCAGCTTCCTAGACCGATTAATTTACCTACAATCTCAGAGGCACAATTCGAAACTATCTCTAAACCATTCACCACTGAAGAAGTCCTCAAAGCAATAAAGACTCTCCCTCTCCATAAGTCCCCGGGAGAGGATGGCGTCTCTAACCTATTCTACAATAAATTTGCCGACATCTTAGTTCCTAAACGAACAGACCTCTTCAACACTGCTGGTTCCTCTGGCTCTTTGCCTACAGATATGCTGCGCTCACTTATATCCACCATTCCAAAACCTGGGAAAGATGCCTCTGTTGCCTCTAACTATAGGCCAACATCACTCCTGAATACCAACATCAAAACATCAAGCTGCTCGCCAAAGTTATTGCCAACAGACTGATGATGTTTCTCCCAGAGCTGGTTCACCCAGAGCAGGTTGGGTTTGTCCCAGGCAGGCAGGCACCTGACGCAACTAGAAGGGTGCTCAACCTCGTTCACCAGGCTGCACAAAATCAAACGCCTTCTCTGCTACTATCCCTTGATGCAGAGAAGGCGTCCTCCAGGCAGTGCTGACTAAATTCGGTATTACCGGATGGTTCCAAAACACAATCCTCTCCTTATACTCTAACCCATCAGCTAAAGTATTCACCAGGGGGACGATATCCGCTCCTTTCAAAATCTCTAATGGCACACAACAGGGGTGCCCCCTCTCCCCACTTCTCTTTCCTCTACTAATGGAGCCTCCTAATCTCAAGCATTCCATGTAATGGCACAGACCACAAAATTAGTTTATTCGCAGACGATGTGGTTCTGATGGTCACTAATCCCATCCAGTCCCTACAGGCAATACAAAACATCCTTCACCAATTCAGCTCTATCTCTTATTATAAACTTAACGCCACAAAATCCATGGTCCTCCCTGTACATCTCCCTCCCCAAATGGCTACCCACCTAAAATCCACCACACCATACGTATGGGCAAGTACGTCTATTCCGTACCTAGGAATTCAGCTTACCCCCAACCTAAAACGATTGATTGACTTGAACTTCCATACCTTTTCTCAAAATTTACCCACACTACTGAAATCTCTACGTAGCATAGGCCTCTCTACATTGGGGCGTATAGCTACCTTCAAAATGATAATATTGCCAAAACTTCTTTATTTATTTTGAACACTCATCTTACCTGTTCCTCGCTCCCTCCTGACCTCAATCCAAAGTCAAATAACCAAATTTATCTGGGACTCTAAACCACCTAGATGCGTTGGCTACATACTCACTAGGCCCCACAAGATAGGAAAGATAGGCAGAGCTGGATTGCCCCATATTGGCAACTACTACTACGCCTCAATATTGGACCAACTGTACTATTGGTGGCATCCTACACCTGAAAAACAATGGTCCATCATTAAAGCCTCCTATCCCCTACCTGCTAACCTAACAGACTACCTCTTACTATCGACGGCCGGATACTCCCCAACCCCTCGATACACTAACCCTATGATATCTGCTTCCATGCTGGCATGGAATAGACTTTCTACCGCATACCTCTGTGACTCACCTAGTAAGACATTACCAATACCGCTAAGAGCCCATCGGTGACATAATAAACCACAATTCGCTGCATCCATTTGAAGCTCTGCAAACTAAATTCAACCTCCCAAACTCAGAAGCTTACACGTATACTAGAATATCTCACTTCCTGAACACGACCAAATCACCCTCCACAGTAAACATTCCCTTACCAATATACCTATATTACTTCTCAAACCCATGCCCTAGCAAAGGTATCTCCCAGATGTACTCTTGCCTTAACGACACCAGACCCTGCTCTCAGGTGCATTCTTTAAATAAATGGGCCGAAGAATTGAATGTCCCTTTCACCCAAGACCAGTGGCTAAGGGCCTTTACAGAAACCTTTCAAGCATCTCACTGCACCAACCACTGGGAATCCTACCAGAAAGCCATTCACAGGTGGTACCTCACACCCTACCGACTCTCAAAAATGTACCCTGGCCACCCTCCATAATGCTGGAGGAACTGTGGAAGTATAGGTTCCATCGCACATACCCTCTGGTTCTGCAAATCCCTTAGGTCCTTTTGGAACCAAGTATTCACTTTAGTCTCCTCCATTACTGGGGCGCCTTGGCCCCGTCCCCGGCTCTAGCCCTGCTACATATTGGCATAGACAAAATCCCATTTCCAGCTAGATGCATTGTTATCCACCTACTCTATGCTGCCAAATTGAATATCACTAGATTTTGGAAAACTGCTAAAACTCCCTCCATCTGAAATACTATCGCTGACCACAACTTTCAATGCGAAATGGAGAGAATAGTAGCTAGGAAAAACCCACGCTTAAATAAATTCAAAGATATGTGGTCTCTTTGGTTACACCATCCAAAATGTACTGTTCAACTGTAACTACCCAGTTGTAAACTACTCATTGATCGCTTATTCTTTATCTCAAAACCTGCTGGCGCCCTTCCCCCCCCCTTTTTCTCCCTCCTTCCCCCCTACTTCCTCCCCCCCATCCCTAACCCTTCCCCCCCATTTTTTTCCCCATCTAGAACCTATCACTACTCGACATCCTCTTTCACCCAACCTTTGTTCAAAATTTTACTGTTTTCATTTACCATGGTGTTACTTAAAGAAAAGATTGTTTCTAGTCGGAACATCTGTAATTGTAACCACTGCTATGGCTATAACATGTATATATACCTTTTTGAAACTTCAATAAAAATCATAATTTAAAAAAAAAAAAAAAAAAGAAAAAGAAAACCTTAAACAAAAACATAAATATCTTAATCAAAAACACGATGGTCATGGCAAGAAAACATATAGCTTAAACTTGGCAAACTGAACATTATTCATTTGGCAGGTTTGGACATATCATTAAAACCAAATGTTATATGGAAGAATTAATGTCTTCATACTTTATTGATACAGTTAAATAACACATTACATGGAAACTACTGGAGAGTTACATATGTCATCAGATGTGATTCAGACTAAGAAACAAGGAAAACTTAAAGAGAGTCTTTAAGTGATCTTAAACTTACAAAGTAAAAATCTTGCCTAAAAGCACACACCAAAAAATGCACACAGTTACCTTTATTAGCCAGAAAACTTTGTTCTGTGTGCTTCTTTGATTCTTCTTTAATGTTGTTACTAGGAGCTAGGGATGAATTAAATGAGTTTAGCTAATTTGATTTAGCTACAAAATGAATATAATATTACTTATTTTAATCCTTTTCTCACCAGAATAGTTTCCTGAAGTTTGCTCCCAATTTAGTGCATTGAGCTGCTCCATCAAAATTTTCCTAACAAATAAAGAAAAACACCATTTTATTTAGTGGGTTTATTTTATTGGAGGAGGGGGTATTTAAGATAGTTTTGTTTATTTCTTTTATGTTATTTTCATTCTTTATTTGGAAGATTTTCAGCCAGTAATTACAAGAATATATACAGAAACATGCATATATACTGCAAATGTAAACACACAAAAAATATCTGCACTTGGATAAAATTATATGATAGCAGCCAGCACCAATAGGCTGATTACACACCATAAGCATAATACAAAGGAGGGTGCAGTGCTAACAAGATATTCAAAATAATCTCTGATATAAAAATCACATAACAGTCCAAATAAAATATTGATAGCGTAAAATCCCCACACCAGCTTCTGTGGAAAAGATGTACATGCACACTCATCACCACTGTGGTGGTGGTGGGAGGGGGGGGGTAAGCCTGTTTACTGGAAACTGTTGACCCTCAGATTATAAAGAGGTCCACAAAAGCATGATAGGAATCCAGGGCCAGTTGAAACAGCCAAAATCCCGCTATGATCCTTGCATAAGCCATTACTGCAGGCCACTGTAATATGCAGGTCTCATGGTCATCTAACAGGAAGATCCACGCTTCCAACGATATGGAAAAAACCATCAATGGTACCTAAGAGGGATCTAAATGACACAGCCATAGTCCAATATGTCTGAAAAGCTAAAACTGCTATTTATTCGGGGGATTACAGTAACATGCAATAAGATCAAAAAAGGCACAACAAACATATTTCAAAGATGGTCGCGGCAAGTAGCGTGCTTATGTCATATGATCCAATCCCGACTTACGCGTTTAATCATATTCTGAAATCTTCAGAGGCATGGCAGCTGGAGGCAAGCATGCTTTATATACTAGACAAGCCGGATATGGTGGGCACGCTATTTGCAGCGTCCATCTTTGAAATGTGTTTGTTGTGCTTTTTTTTATCTTATTGCATGTGAGTGTAATCCCCCGAATAAATAGTGGTTTTAGTTTCTAAGATGTATTGCACTATGGTTTTGTCATTTACATCCCTCTGAGGTATCATCGAAGGTTGTGTCCATATCGTTGGAAGCGTAGTTCTTCCTGTTAGATGACCATGAGACCTGCATATTACAGTGGCCTGCAGTAATGGATGATGCAAGGATCATAGCAAGATTTTGGACTGTTTCATCTGGCCCTAGATTTCTATCATGCTGCTGTTGACCTCTCTATAATCTGAGGGTTAACAGGTTCCGGCAAGCAGGCTTGCTCCCCTTCACAGTGGTGATGAGTGTGCATGTACATCTTTTCCACAGAAGCAGGTGTGGTGATTTTACGCTATCCATTTTATATTTGCACTGTTATGCGATTTGTGTATCAGAGACTTATTTAGAATATTTGGTTAGCGCTGCACCCTCCTTTGTTTTATGTATGTCACTTATGGTGTGCAATCAACCTATTGGCGCTGGCTGCTAACATATACTTTTATTCAAACGCAGATATTTTTTGTGTGTTTACATTACTAGAGTCTTTGTGATTACTTATACAGTATTTGCTGCTGGATTTATTAGTCTTTTTTGGTCCATTATGGTTATTTTTGCCTTTAAGGCTAATCATACTATTAATATTAACAATGTTTTTGAAGGTTCGGCAGAATCTGATTAAACAGATTTAAGAGTCATTTTTACTCGATTAAAAAACATCATGATTTCTGAGATCAAATTGGGATATTGCCTTTCTGGAGAAAAATCTGGAAGACAATATGGTCCCACAGAGCCTCGGATGGGAAGTCAGCCCCTAGGAAGATGAGAAGGACATATTTATTGAGTTTAAATATTTTAATGATGCTCGTTTGGATATGTTGAAGTTTTTAATAATTCGTAAGAGAAGTAAACTTGCCAGACTAGATGAGGAAATCACTAGTCTGAAAGATAAATGATCACCCTATACTGATTCTGGGGAGTGTATAAGTAAATATGATAATTTGAAGAAAAGGAAGGGCGAGATAAAAAAATGAAGAAACGGAAAAAATATTTTAGAGATGTAGATGACTATAAAAATAATACAGTATTTAAATAGCAGAAAAAAAGGAGAAAACAGGGTAGAATGGTGAGGGTGGGGGAGCCAGAGCTGCTATGCACAATAGTTCCAGCAGGGGGAATCCCAATATCCCTTATTGTTCAGCTCAACCTCCTTTACCATTGAGACACCCCCAGGTTCCCCAAACCTATGGGATGGGATTATGCACCCAAAAGGCAAGCTTATCATAAGCCATCATTTAAAGGGTCAGGTCCTCCTTATTCCTCCATTTTTTGACCCCCTGGACAGTGGGTAAACAAACGTAACATGGGTCAATAAACCAGTGAACCCACAAAGGAACATATTGAATAAGGGCTTTCAAGGTCACTTTAACCCTCACAGGAATGATGTGCTGCTACCATTTTTATGAGAAGTGAACAATGTGAACTTTTTGATGACTCAACAATGTGATCTTGTAATCAGTTTTTGGGTTTCCAGTCTGGCTGCTTAACATCTGAGTTCCAGCCTCACGGTTACCTGCACGATTCCCTGGATTCGTTCTAGGAGCTCTTTGGATTCCCTGGATTGTTTTGGAAATCTGATGATCAGGCTATCCTCACTTGATTGACTAGTTGTCGCTGACATTCAAGTCCACTATTTCCGGTAAGAGTGTATACCCCTTATCTCAGGTGGAGGAAACACTATCCCTGATAGTGCCTGCTGAGGCCTTTGTACCCCACTTCTGAGCAACAACTTTTCGTGGTGGACTCCATATATGTTTACCATAGGATTGTTTCACCTTTGGGACTTTCTCACCTGTGTTTCTACTCATTATATACATGTTCTTTTATATTCATTATACAGTGGAGACAGAAAGTATTCAGACCCCCTTAAATTTTTTACTCTTTGTTATATTGCAGCCATTTGCTAAAATCATTTAAGTTCATTTTTTCCTCATTAATGTACACACAGCACCCCATATTGACAGAAAAACACAGAATTGTTGACATTTTTGCAGATTTATTAAAAGAGAAAAACTAAATATCACATGGTCCTAAGTATTCAGACCCTTTGCTGTGACACTCATATATTTAACTCAGGTGCTGTCCATTTCTTTTGATCATCCTTGAGATGGTTCTACACCTTCATTTGAGTCCAGCTGTGTTTGATTATACTGATTGGACTTGATTAGGAAAGCCACACACCTGTCTATCTAAGACCGTACAGCTCACAGTACATGTCAGAGCAAATGAGAATCATGAGATCAAAAGAACTGCCTGAAGAGATCAGAGACAGAATTGTGGCAAGGCACAGATCTGGCCAAGGTTACAAAAAAATTTCTGCTGCACTTAAGATTCCTAAGAGCACAGTGGCCTGCATAATCCTTAAATGGAAGATGTTTGGGACAACCAGAACCCTTCCTAGAGCTGGCCGTCTGGCCAAACTGAGCTATCAGGGGAGAAGAGCCTTGGTGAAAGAGGTAAAGAAGAACCCAAAGATCACTGTGGCTGAGCTCCAGAGATGCAGTCGGGAGATGGGAGAAAGTTGTAGAAAGTCAACCATCACTGCAGCCCTCCACCAGTCGGGGATTTATGGCAGAGTGGCCCGACAGAAGCCTCTCCTCAGTGCAAGACACATGAAAGCCTGCATGGAGTTTGCTAAAAAAACACCTGAAGGACTCCAAGATGGTGAGAAATAAGATTCTCTGGTCTGATGAGACCAAGATAGAACTTTTTGGCCTTAATTCTAAGCAGTATGTGTAGAGAAAACCAGGCACTGCTCCTCACCTGTCCAATACAGTCCCAACAGTGAAGCATGGTGGTGGCAGCATCATGCTGTGGGGGTGTTTTTCAGCTGCAGGGACAGGACGACTGGATGCAATCAAGGGAAAGATGAATGTGGCCAAGTACAGGGATATCCTGGATGAAAACCTGCTCCAGAGTGCTCAGGACCTCAGACTGGGCCGAAGGTTTACCTTCCAACAAGACAATGACCCTAAGCACACAGCTAAAATAACGAAGGAGTAGCTTCACAACAACTCCATGACTGTTCTTGAATGGCCCAGCCAGAGCCCTGACTTAAACCCAATTAAGCATCTCTGGAGAGACCTAAAAATCGCTGTCCACCAACGTTTACCATCCAACCTGACAGAACTGGAGAGGATCTGCAAGGAGGAATGGCAGAGGATCCCCAAATCCAGGTGTGAAAAACTTGTTGCATCTTTCCCAAAAAGAATCATGGCAGTATTAGATCAAAAGGGTGCTTCTACTAAATACTGACCAAAGGGTCTGAATACTTAGGATCATGTGATATTTCAGTTTTTCTTTTTTAATAAATCTGCAAAAATGTCAACAATTCTGTGTTTTTCTGTAAATATGGGATGCTGTGTGTACATTAATGAGGAAAAAAATTAACTTAAATGATTTTAGCAAATGGCTGCAATATAACAAAGAGTGAAAAATTTAAGGGGGTCTGAATACTTTCCGTCCCCACTGTATTTGAGATTGATTTTTATAACAAAGTTTTTATTATTTACACACAATACTTGATATATTGTTCAATATTTATTGTTTTTTTTTTTAACGCTACATATTTCACTGGTCTTTTGCATTGAATTTTTGTCACATTCTTATGTAGCAGCTCTTCATTTTTCTTCACAAGTTGAGTTAGCGCAGTAATATCCCCTATCCACATTATAATAGGTTTGAACCCCTTTCAAGAGATGACTCTCCAGGAGGATTTGGTAGGTATTACCAATCACCCTCTGACAATGCCTGATAGGGGTCAACATAGAAATTCTTACTGCCCAGGTAGGCAAGGTCCTCCCTAGGATCAATCCAACCAGTCTAGGCCCCCTTTTTTTTGGGATGGGGGACAAAAAACAATGACATTTAGACCCAAAAGAGGGACCCGAGAGGAGAGGAGAAGTAGAAAAGAGAAGAAAAAGAATGTAAAGTGATGTTGGCATTTTTAATTTAAGCAAAGCTGAACTTATTGATAATGAGAAATTTGTGCTGAACCATGGATTGAAATATGCCTCGGCTAAACCAATAAATACGTTTGGTGTTTTCATGGATATACAAAAGTACATCCGCAAATTGAACGTAAAGCATTATTTGATATCTAATCTTAATAAGGAGAATAGGTTGGTTACGGATGGTATTAGGCATTCGGAGCTATCTAATGCCTCATTGTTTAATCCTCTGGGTTTGTTAGCCCTTTTTAGCTATCTTTAAGAGCCTTGTACTAAAGGATGTAGAATCACAGGATGTTAAAATAGAAAGAGGTGATCTTAGATTTAAGCAGGGTCTTGACCAATAAGTTTAAAAGGGAGCTTGTCAAATTAACCACTTAAGGACTGGGCCTCTTTTTAAGATTTGTTGTTTAAAAGTTAAAAACAGTTTTTTTTTGCTAGAAAATTACTTTGAACCCCCAAGCATTATACATTTTTTTCTAACACCCTAGATAATAAAATGGCGATTGTTGCAATACTTTCTGTCATATTGTATTTGCTCAGCGGTCTTACAAGTTTTATACTTTTTTTCGGAAAAAATACACTTTTTTGAATTAAAAAATAAGACAAACAGTAAAGTTAGCCCAATTTTTTTATATTGTGAAAGATAATGTTATGCCGAGTAAATTGATACCCAACATGTCACGCTTCAAAATTGCGCTCGCTCGTGGAATGGCGACAAACTTTTACCCTTAAAAACTCCATAGGCGACGTTTTAAAAATTCTACAGGTTGCATGTTTTAAGTTACAGAGGAGGTCTAGGGCTAGAATTATTGCTCTTGCTCAACCAATCATGGGGATACCTCACACGTGTAGTTTGAACACCGTTTTCATATGCGGGTACTACTCGCGTATGCGTTCGCTTCTAAATGTGAGCGCAGCGGGACGGGCCACGTTTACAATTTTTTTTTCTTATTTATTTTACCTCTTATTTTTTATTTTTTATTTTAAAAAAAATTGTCACTTTCATTCCTATTACAAGGAATGTTAACATCCCTTGTAATAGAAAAAAAGCATGACAGGACCTCTTAAATATGAGATCTGGGGTCTCTCGTGCCACCGATAAAAGTGGTCTTGCGGCGAATCCTCCGCAGAGACAACTTTTATCTGAAAGCGGACTGCCGGCCGAAGAAGAGGATAAGGGGTTTATGGCAGCTAGCTGCTGTCATAACAACGATATTCCTCTTCAAACTTAGGACCATATATTGGTCCGTAAGTGGTTAATTAACCACTTGCTTAATGGGCACTTAAACCCCCCTCCTGCCCAGACCAATTTTCAGCTTTCAGCGCTGTCACACTTTGAATGACAATTGCGCAGTCATACAACACTGTACCAAAATTACATTTTTAGCATTTTTTTTACACAAATCGAACTTTCTTTTGGTGGTAAACAAACAAAAAAAGATGGAAAATTTTGAAGAAAAAAATCATGCTTTATAGTTTGTTATAAAATTTTGCAAACAGGTAATTTTTCTCTTTCATTGATATGCGATGATGAGGCAGCACTGGTGGGCATTGATAGGCTGCACTGATGGGCACTGATAGGCTGCACTGATGGGCACTGATAGGCACAGATAAAGTGGCATTGATAGGCACAGATAAAGTGGCATTGATAGGCACAGATAAGGCGGCACTGATGGGGACAGATAAGGAGGCACTGATGGGCACAGATAAGGTGGCACTGATGGCAACTGATAAGATGGCACTGATGGGCCCTGATGGGTGGCACTGATGGGCACTGATAGGTGGCACTGATGGACACTGGTAGGTGACACTTATGGGCAGCACTGTTGATGAGGCACTGATTGGTGACATTGATAGTTGACACTGTGGGCACTGATGGGTGGCACTGTGGGCACTGGTAGGTGGCGCTGGTGGGCACTGGTAGGCGGCACTGTTGTGCACTGGTAAGTGGCACTGGTGGGCATAGATGAGCCATTGGGAGCTCTCCTTGATGGGGACTGATGTCCCTTTGAGAGCCGCCGGTGATCGGCTTTTTTTTCTCCTCACGCTGTCAGCGCATGGAGAAAAAATAGCCGATTGCTGGCTATTTTTTACTGTTTACATCACATAATCAGCTGTCATCGGATGACAGCTGATCATGTGGTAAGGGGTCGGGATAGACCCCTCACTCCGATCTGTGATCAGCCGAGACTCACAGACTCGCTGATCACAGAGCACGCCTCGCGCCCTGCAGGGGGCATGCAGGCCACTCAGGCATGGGAGGACGTCAATAGACTCCCGGCAAAGTAGGTCTGACGTCTTCCTCCTGTGGGATGGTGATGTACAATCCCTGAATGATTACATTCACCAATTGAATGAGAATTCTCTTGGCATTGCTTTACAACATGAGGCTAGTAATGAGAAGGTGCATTTTTTGGATCTGAATCTTGAGGTCAGGAATGGGTCCTTAGTCACCACCACCTACTTCAAGGGGACCAACCGTAATAGTTTTATAGGCCAGGGAAGCTGTCATCATCCCTCCTGGCTGTCTGTCCTGAGAAGTCAGTTTCTCAGAATACATTGTAATCGTACTGTCATAGATGATTATTATGAACAGGCCTCTATATTGAAATCCAGATTTGTGGACAGAGGTTATAGGACTGACGTAATTGATAACATCATCTTAGAGGTGAGCAATTTAGATAGAAGCAACAAGTTGAGAGACAAGCCCAAAATAGTGAGGGATATGAATGAATTTGGTTTCTCATTCATTACATCCTACCAATATCGGGACATTAAACAAATCTTTCACAGGCATCGGAAGGTTCTTAAAAATGACAAATTGCTGGGTCCCAAATTAACAGATACCCCTCTGGTGGTGTTTCGGGGAGTTCAACTTTTAAGAATGTATGTGGCCCCCCAATGTGATAAACAATCCCAGTAGGACCTCTTTCTTTCACTACTTGAAAGGCTACTCCCCTATCTGAAATGCGCTGTTTGTAAAATAAATACTTTATCAGATAGAAGAGTGTGCAATTTTCAATCCTCAGTTACCTCAAAAGTTTATGATATTAAATCATTTACGCCGCAGTATATTGCAGTGCATTAGTGTACGTGTAACGCACTATATTTCAGTGCGTTGATGCACGTTTAAAGCAGTATATTTCAGTGCAGTACATTTTAGTGCGTGAGTGCACGTTTAATGCAATACATTTCAATGAAGTATATTTCAGTGCGTTAGTGCACATTTGTTGCAGTATATTGCATTGCGTTAGTGCACATTTAATGCAGTATATTTCAGTGCAGTATATTTCCGTGCATTGGTACACATTTACTGCAGTATATTGCAGTCTGTTAGTGCAGTTTTACTGCATTATATTATAGTGTGTCAGTGGAGTGTGTCTGTGTAGTGAGTACTCAAGTTAAAGTGCACCAAACACATACACATTTCCCCATCTTTATTACATTTTGTTAATACGCCCCCCATCATATCTGGGAGGCCAACAAGAAGAGGCAGACTTTCCCATGGCACTGCAAGGGGGTCAGCATTGTCTGTGTCCACGGGAAAGGAATGTGTGGTTCTACCTCAGGGAGGGCATCACTTCCTCTGTTTAGTGATGTTGCCCATGCTATCCAACCACAGCATGCAGAGGAGGTGGTGGACTAGCTCACTAAACCATCCTCATGTTTAGTGATGTTGCCCGTGCTATCCAACCACAGCATGCAGAGGAGGTGGTGGACTAGCTCACTAAACCATCCTCATCCTCCTCATCCTCCATCACCCAAGCAGAGACTAGTGCACAGTCCACCGCAGCTGCCAGAGTGGCTTATTCTGCCTCATTGTCCACAGCTACTCCTGCCATAGCCCCTGCATCAGGCATGGAGGAGTCAGCTGAGTTATTTGAACACAGCATCAGCCACTTGCACCTTGATGATTCACAGCCATTTCTTAACTGCTTCTGAACTGGCCACTGCACATTTATCGTGGCAGGGTGGCCCGGCTGCGTGAAACAATGTACCTGTATGTTGTGTATTCTTCTGGGTCTGGACTGCTTGCAGGCTGCTGGCAACCTGCTCCTGCTGTGATTGGACACAGCGAGGGCCAATCAGCTAGTTCGGCAGACATGATGTTCATAAGGACTCGCTAATCGTTAAACAAGGCAGACCGCCGTTCTGTCAAAGAGGAAGAAGTAGATCTTGTGTTTCTGCTAAGCAGAAACATGGATCCCTGTCTTCCACCAGTTAAGCCATCACCCACACAGTTAGTAATCACTCCCTAGGAGCACACTTAACCCTTTGATCGCCTCTGATGTTAATCCCTTTCCTGTCAGTGTCATTAGTGCAGTGAGAGTGCATTTTTTAGCACTGATCACTGTATTAGTTTCACTGGTCCCCAAAAAGTGTCACTTAGTGTCCGATTTGTCCACCACAATGTTTCAGTCCCACTAAAAATTGCTGATCACCGCCATTACTAGTAAAAATAAAAAATAAAATAAAAATGGCATAAAAATATTCCAAAAATATCCGTGTTTGTAGACACGATAACTTTCGAGCAAACCAATCAATATACGCTTATTGGGATTTTTTTTACCAAAGACATGTAGCAGAATACATATTGGCCTAAACTAATCAAGAAATTTGATTTTTTTGGATATGTTTTATAGCAGAAAGTAAAAAAAAGTTTTGTTTTTTTTAAATTGTAATTTTTTTTGTTTATAACGCAAAAAATAAAAACTGCAGAGGTGATCAAGTACCACCAAAAGAAAGCTCTATTTGTGGGAAATAAAGCACATACATTTTGTTTGGGTACAGCAGTGCATGAATGTGCAATTGTCAGTTAAAACACCACAATGCGGTATTGCAAAAAATGGCCTGGTCAAGGGAATGAAACTTTCCGGGGCCAAAGTGGTTAATTCAGATATTGGTTCTGAGGTTGAGGAAGGTAGGAACTTGAGCCTACATGGAGGGTAGAACACTGATAAATAACAAATTTGCAGTCATGGTCCCCCAGCGGCAGCATATTGCCAGGTTGGCTCCTGATGATGAGGATAAAAGGGATGATGATGATGAGGTCACTGATGTGACTTGGGTGCCAAATAGAGAAGAGGAGGAAAATGAGGGTGAGGCGCAACCAAACGAGGCAGCCACCATGGAAGAGTAATGAGCAGCCACCCTATTCCACCAGATTGTGGAGCTGTTATCTCCCAGCCCACTTCCCACTTCATTTTTAGCACATGTGTAGCCGATCACACTTTTGCAATTTGCAAACTTTGCCTCAAGCACATCAAGCGTGGCAAAAACATCAGCCATTTGGGTACCCCGTGCTTGAGAAGGCATTTACCTCCCACCACTCAGCCTGTTGCAAACAAGATTAAAATCTATTCACAAAGGTAGAAAGAAATTATCGCACTGTATACAGTCACAAGGCGATTAATCTGCTGGTAGCAGTTTCCAGGTCCTAGGAAGAGGACGTACGAACCGCTGCTGGCTAAAGCATTTCGAAGGTGTCCCTTCTTCTTTAGAGCCTTAGCTGTGCTAATCTCTTACTACTATGTATACATGTGTCTGTCTGGAATTCTCATCTTGAATTGGTACTGGAACTCCTCCCTTAATTGATGGGAGGTTCCAAGAGGGGGGTGGGCCTCTGCGCACATTGTTTATAAAGTGTTGATTTAGTAGGTATAGATTTCAATTCATTATATTTTATTTTATTTTATTTATTTTGTTTGATTCATTCGACTCTGTCTCTTTTTGCATGCGCATGCACACTGGAAGTGTGTGTATCCAGCAGTAAGCTGACCTTGGTCTGTTACTAAATATCGAACACTTAGTGGTTCCGGGTAAATCAATAGGGGATTAAAAAATATCTTATGAAGCATATACTGTGTGATACAAGTTGGAGAAAGGAACGCCGTGGCTCTCACCCTCCCTGGGAACCTCTCTGTAGTGACTGTACCTGCTCCGGTTTCCGTCACCGACAGCTAGCATCTCGTCACTTGTCGTCACAGACACATGTATAAATAGTAGTAAGAGATTAGCACAGCTAAGGCTCTGAAGAAGAAGGGACACCTTTGAAACGCGTCAGTAAACAGCGGTTCGTAGGTCCTCTTCCTAGGACCTGGAAACTGCTACCAGTGGATTAATCACCTTGTGACTGTATACAGTGCGATAATTTCTTTCTACCTTTGTGAGTAGATTTTAATCTTGTTTTTAATAAATTTTTCTCAAGGATAATGCACTAGGCCAGTGCGCTCTCTTTTTCTTTTTTATTGTTTACTACTAGGATAATCCCATCCTGGAGAGCAGCAAGGCCGAAATCCACTGTCCTTTTTGAACCCTTAGGATTATCTAGCTTACACACCTGTGCACAAGAGTATTTGCTACTGTAGCACTCAGCCTGTTGGCAAGAGCACCTGAAAGCCACACAAAAGGGATGCAATTCTGTGCCTCCTCACTCCTCACCTTTCTGGTCTGCCCTGCTATACCTCATGACTAGGGATGAGCGGAACACCCCCCTGTTCGGTTCGCACCAGAACATGCGAACTGGCAAAAAATTTGTTTGAACATGCGAACACCGTTAAAGTCTATGGGACTCGAAATATGAATCATCAAAAGTGCTAATTTTAAAGGCTTATATGCAAGTTATTGTCATAAAAAGTGTTTGGGGACCTGGTTCCTGCCCCAGGGGACATGAATTAATGCAAAAAAAGTTTTAAAAATGGCTGTTTTTTCGGGAGCAGTGATTTTAATAATGCTTAAAGTGAAACAATAAAAGTGTAATATTCCTTTAAATTTCATACCTGGGGGGTGTCTATAGTATGTCTGTCAAGGGGCGCATGTTTCCCGTGTTTAGAACAGTCTGACAGCAAAATGACATTTCAAAGGAAAAAAGTCATTTAAAACTACTCGCGGCTGTTAATGAATTGTCTGTCCGACAACACACATAAAAGTTCATTGATAAAAACGGCATGGGAATTCCCCACAGGGGAACCCCGAACCAAAATTTAAAAAAAAAAATGGCGTGGGGGTCCCCCTAAATTCCATACCAGGTCCTTTAGGTCTAGTATGGATATTAAGGGGAACCCTGTGCCAAAATATAAAAAAATGGTGTGGGGGTCCCCCTCTTTTAAGGGGAACCCCGCACCAAAATTTAAAAAAAATGGCGTGGGGTCCCCCAAAAATCCATACCAGACGCTTATCTGAACATGCAACCTGGCAGGCCGCAGGAAAAGAGGAGGGATGAGAGAGAGACCCCCTCCTGAACTGTACCAGGCCACACGCCCTCAACATTGGGAGGGTGCTTTGGGGTCCCCCCCAAATCACCTTGTCCCCATGTTGATAGGGACAAGGGCCTCATCCCCACAACCCTTGCCCGGTGGTTGTGAGGGTCTGTGGGCGGGGGGCTTATCGGAATCTGGAAGCCCCCTTTAACAGGGGGGACCCCCAGGTCCCAGCCCCCCCTGTGTGAAATGGTAAGGGGATACGAAAGTACCCCTACCATTTCACAAAAAAAGTGTCAAAAATGTTAAAATTGAAAAGAGACGGTTTTTGACAATTCCTTTATTTAAAGTCTTCTTCTTTCCATCTTCTTTCTTCTATTTTCTTTCGGTTTCTTCCTCCATCTTCTTCTTCCTCTGGTTCTCCCTCTGATCCTCTGCTTCTTGCTCCGGTGTTCTCGTCCAGCATCTTCCTCTGCGGCGTCTTCTTCCCTTCTTTGTTCCTGGACCGCTCCGCATCCATGATGGGAGGCTGCCGCTGTGTGACGCTTCTCATCTTCTGACGCTTCTTAAATAACGGAGGGCAGGGCCACCCGGTGACCCTGCCCCCTCTGACACATGGGGACTTGACGGGGACTTCCCTGAGGCTTTCCCCATGACGTCAGAGGGGGCGGGATCACGTATGTACTTAGTGTTGCTGACAGCAATGCCAGGCTCCAGGGAAGATCCTTCAATGGAGTGGGTTACATAGCTTGCTCTAAGGCAACCCATTGTGAAGAATGGAATGCTTAATCTGTGCTGGCTTTAGTCTAAACAAAGTTATTCCAGATTGATTGTATAGTTTTGAGGTACGTGACCATGATATAGACCGCCACCACATGTGACAGATATAGGATTTGAGGCAAAATATTTTGTTTAATAACATTGCATCTGCTCATCCAGGAAAATTTTGTTTGGACTTCTAAACCTTTATCCTTTTAAGTTTTAAGTGTCTTAGGTGTTGTTTGTATTTGTGTTTTTTATTGTATATTTGATAATTATTTGTATTGTTGCTGCTACTGTTGCTGTTGATGGTATCTTGCCCTAAAAGGGGAGTATTTTAAACTCATATGACAATATTTTTTTTCCTTTTGAGGGAAAATTGCACTTTGTTGTAAAACTCATTATTGCAATAATAGTCCACCACACTTATTCAATTAGCAATGTAAATTATATTTTTTTTTTCCTCAACATTAACTAAGACTTTACAATAATTTGCCTATCCTAGCTCTGTTGCTAAAATCCATCAAATGGTGGCCACATACGTCAACAAATGACCATCCAAGTTTTGGCCAACTGGTTTTGTAGGAAGTACTTTGCTCTACAAGTCCTAATCAATACATCTGATGAAACCCACTGCTACCCACTCTCACTTTGCTTGTCCTTCCCACCTGTTAGCTGATTGGCTGACATGTTGAGAAGAGTATGCAGCATAGTTGTTAACCTTAATTCTCTTCATTCTGTACCATTTTCTTTCCTATTTTTTTAAACTTACCACTAAAAATGAGCAAACATTTTAAACACTCCTGCAGTTGTAATTTCCCTGCTCTGTTCAGATATTCAGAACCACAGGTATTTGTGTGGACTCAGAAAACTCAGCCTGGCACACTAGGAATATGATTCAGTTTTTCTGTAGAAAGTATCTTATACCAAACATTGGTTCTGGCACTGATCTCTATCAAAAAAACTTCTTCAGTAGGATTGAAGCAGTATTTTATTTTCAAGACTTAAAAAAAAACAACATACTACTTTTTGTGAAATGGTATAAAAACATGAAGGCCTTTTTATTTCTTGACACATAATCTTCACTGAAATTCACCATCAATGGTTAGAGTTGGGGTGGTAAACAACCACTGCATCTTCATTCTGGGGCTGGTAATCTTAGCATGCATACATTTCACAGAGATTCACTGTAGCAACTAAAATAGGGGATTCTGTGAGATTCCTGCACTTCGTTTTCCAAACTGTTATTCATACTTGTTTCATTGTACTATGCTCTGTTATTAATTTCCCTATATCTAGGCTCATTTAGACACTTAGGGGTTGATTTACTAAAACCGGAGAGTGCAAAATCTGGTGCAGCTGTGCATGGTAACAATCAGCTTCTAACTTCAACTTGTTCATAAAACCTGGAAGCTGATTGGTTTCCATGCAGAGCTACACCAATTTTTGCACTTTCCAGTTTTAGTAAGTCAACCCCTAAATTCCATATGTTTATTCACCCAATTATGAAAGCCATGGAAAGAAGGGTGTAATACCTAAAAAACATTCTCCCGACAAATATATGAATATGAATAACATTTAGCATTGTATTCCATCCTAGTTGAAATTTGGAAATATATATGAGACAAAACATAAAAAATAGTAAAAATAAAACTCTTTGGTGAAAATTTTCTACAACATACATTTACTGGATTATCTTCACCTTTGTTGAAACAGAGTGAAAGTCAGTAAAAATAGTACCACTGTTAGAACCAATCTTTTTTTATATATATATATATATATATATATATATATATATATATAAACCCTGGTAAAATATTGATTTGTACCTTTACAAAAATAGCTCTCTAAGTCTTCAGGAACATTCTCTTTCTTTCTTTCTCTTTCTTTCTTTCTTTCTTTCTTTCTTTCTTTCTTTCTTTCTTTCTTTCTTTCTTTCTTTCTTTCTTTCGTATGAAAAAGTATTACATTGTTGGTCTACAAAATAGCTTTTCATAATTACTGATAATGATAAAGAAGGTCCTGCTGTTTCTGCATACCCGTTCATTACTTGACAATGCAACTTAATTCATTAGATCTTGTAGTTTGTCTTTTTTTCCCCTCAAATGGATTTTGACATTAAAATTAATTTGGGCTACATTTTAGCCTCCATTTTGATTGGTATGTAAAAACGTGTTAAAGGCAGTTAAATAAAAAAGATTAGAATAAAAATTGTATCATATATTATGTGATTACATTCTGTGAAGTCAAATTAAAAAACAAGTATTCAATAACAATCATATTTTCTACAGGTACACCTGCAAAAAATAAAAGACAATTATTTTTTTCAGGAATTAGTTGAATAATAGCTGCACACTCTGTTCAGTAGAACAATACTTTTTACGCTGCATATAGTATTTACAATTGCAATGACACCAATCTATTCAATGTATTTATTTTTTCTTATTCCAAGGGATGGCATATGCTAATACATTTGGTATGCAAATGCAGTACATATTGCACTTTGGCACTGCAAGTCTGGGTGAATTACATTGTGACCGTTGATAACCACAACAGTAAGGCTCAATGCATACTAGCTTAAAAAAGCTCCTAGTATCGGCTTTTGAGCATTTTTTGCTTCTAGAAGTAAATAGTGTTATCCTATGTGTCCATGCACAGTATTTTAGTCTAGAAGCGTTTTTGAAGCTTCAGGTTCTAGGAGCAGAAAAAAAATTTTTTTTTGAGTTTTTGGGAGCGATTTATCAGCAGAAAAAAAGCTGAATGCTCCTAATTGCTGCCACATAAATGCTATTATGACCATTTTTCACCCAGAGTCTTTTTAACATGTTTTAGCTTATAGTGTGCATGGAGTCTAAAGCTTGTATTTATATTTTTGTATATTTATTTACATTCTTTATTTTACAAATAAACATTTAATATAGGGTGCAACCATGACACTGGTTCTGAAGAGAATATTCTAAAGGATAGCAAAGAAGTAGCCTCTCCCTTTGTAAATGTCTCAATCTAAAAACATTTGTATATGACCTCATCTGAGATCTGAATCAATGAGGCGGGGGGGGGGGGTAAATCACTCCTCTGACCTTTGAACATGCGTGTTCAAAGCTTCAACTCTTCAGATTTTCAGGAAAACATATGAAGTACACCTGAACCCATTTGCTAAAATTTCTTGTTAACTTCAAAACTTTTTTTTTTTAAATCCTATGGAAGCTGCAGCTTTCAATAAAAATGGTAGTAGTCCTGCCATTAAGACACATAAAACACTGTCTCTCTCTCTTCTTTTCTATTCCTGCATTTTCCCCCTCCTCTACCCTTGGCGTGATTACAGGAGGCCATTCTGACACACAATTCTGCTGACACATCAGTCCGCTAATGTCATTATCAGGGCATCAAGAAGCCAATCCAAAGAAATTATGTGCAGCAGTTGCTGAAGCAAACATAGAGTATATTGACAGAAAGTGTCCTAAAAGAAGCTGGATGAGAAAATGTAAAAAAAAATGAGCATAGAGCTTAGTTTAATATGAGACCTGAGTGCAGGGAAAAGAACCCCCCTACACAATCTCATAGGGAAACACGCACAGCTGAGGCTGTCAATCATCTTCTGTGTGCTGGAGGGGGGTGGGATCATCTTCCTAGATTGTCTGGTGATGGCATAGACTGTCAGAAGTGACTCATGCAGATTCCAGTGAAATGACAGAGCAGACAGAAATCACACTAGGTGCTTGGGTTAAGGCAAGTGCACACTGTAGGATATGCTTTGTTCAATTTTAATTTCAGGGGTTTACAACCACTTTAATGTGTCTTAGCAAACTAAATGTCAACCAGTTATGGTTTAAATCTACATTAAGGTTAGCATAAAAGACATGTGAATAGCAGGCAAAACAATAGGAAAATAAAAAGTAGCAAATGAAAGTTAGAGAAAAATATGAATTTGTTATGTTTACCTAAGCTCTATACTTGTTCAAAATCAGTAACTCAGAAAGTGTTGAAGCCAAATGTGAGCTTGATATCCAAGCTCAGAAGGAAAGATCAGCTGTGGTAGTGCACACATATTTTTTATGAGAGGTTTTATTAACAACTGGTGATATATGATATCAGCCACATGAACAGAGCATTATTTATCAATTTGTTGGCCAACACATAGGCTTGCATTGTCAGAATGGGCAGTAAAGCACAACTCTTCTGCCTATGTGCTGATAGAAATGCAGCTAAACCCTCATATCTTCCAATAGGCAAGACTGTGTGTGGGAGTCCTGAAACTTTAGTGAAACACTCCAAAGACATGCTGGTAGGTTAATTGGATCCTGTCTAAATTGTCCCTAGTATGTATGAATGTGAGTTAGGGACCTTAGATTGTAAGCTCCTTGAGAGTAGGGACTGATGTGAATGTACATTGTATATGTAAAGCGCTGCGTAAATTGATGGCGCTATATAAGTACCTGAAATAAATAAAAATAAAATAAAAATAAATAACAGGGTAGGTGAAACGGGGGGCGGGGGCAGAAGAAACATGCAATAAGAACACATGTAATGCAACACTAAAACAGTGTCTTGTGCTGCTAAATGGTGTGGCAGAAGCTTTGTATAAGGAGGCATCCATGTACTGCCACAAACGGGATCTGGATGTTTCCTCCAGCCTCCTTACTTATTTACCTTTACCTTCCTTTGCTCCCCCACCATACCATCCAGCTGGGCGGAGTGAGGCAGATAGCTATGTGTAAGTTCAAATCCAGTTTAACTGTTAGGTCCCTACTCACTGGACATTTAGCCCCAGTGCATGAGACTCTGACACAGTAATGCCCTGTACACACGATAGGATTTTCTGATGGAGAGTGTGTGATAGGACCTTGTTGTCAGAAATTCCGACCGTGTGTAGGCTCCATCATACATTTTCCATAGGAATTTCCGACACACAAAGTTTGAGAGCTTGCTATAAAATTTTCTGACAACAAAATCCGATGTCGGAAATTCCGATCGTGCGTACACAAATCCGACGCACAATGTGGCACGCATGCTCAGTATAAATTAAGAAACGAAAGCTATTGGCTACTGCCCCATTTATGGTCCCGACGTACGTGTTTTACGTCACCGCGTTCAGAACGATCGGATTTTCCGACAACTTTGTGTGACCATGTGTATGCAAGACAAGTTTGAGCCAACATCCGGAAAAATCCATGGATTTTGTTGTTGGAATGTCCAATCAATGTCCGACCGTGTGTACAGGGCATATGACTGCTTGCAATCGGAGCATTTGTCTCTGGGCACATACTGCCCTAAACATTATGCCTCAGCAGCTCTCAGCCAATAATGGAGTTTTACAGGCTGTCGACATAGGGGCTGTTTGGAAAAGTAGATCGCACTGGACTGACTCGATCAGTCAGTGTTGTAGGTTGGTAGAGTGTGGGCAAATGGAAAGAATTGGTTTCCAGAGGCCTGTGCCCAGTTTGAGAAAAAGGTGGTGGTGAGCCCTGTTTGGGCTCGGGCTGCTACCTCGGTGTGCGGCCTTATGGTCGACTCTGCACAAGATGTGGAAGAAAAAAAGGTGAAGGAGTGCCCGGTATCCAATAAAGGTAAATATAGTTGTATTTTGTTTGAGGTTTCAGCAGTAAAAAAATGCCAATGCTTTTTGAGGGACTAAGGACTCCCCTTCATCAGGGCGGACCGCTGGACATCCAAGCCGCTGGCTGTGTAATTGCTGCCTCTGAACACACAGCCAGCGGCTTGGATATCCAACGGTCTGTCCTGATAAAGGGGAAGTCCTCAGTCCCCTGAAATATGTTGGACTTTTTTTACTGCTGAAACCTCAAATAAAATACAAATATATTTACCTTTATTGGACACTGGGTGCTCCTTTACCTTCTTTTCTTCTACATAGGGGCTAGACAGTGTGCCTGTGCTTTCCTAAATGTCAGAGTCTCATAAACTGGGGCTAAACTTTCAGTGTGCATGGGGCCTTAAAGGAGACATTTAATGTATATACAGTATGTTCATATTTATGAGATATTATTGCAATGAATATTGAGAACTGACTTTCACATTTCTACATGCTTGCTCTCTCATATTTTTGTTAATTTTTCAGAATGTAGAAATTCAAAGATTTCCCACAGAAATGTCTCTGACTTACTGTTGAACAACTGTTGCAATAAAAATGTAGGCCATATGGAGAGTGCAATGTTTTTAATAAGTCTGCCAACTAACAACCGTGCATGGTTAGACATACAGTACAACCACTGTATCACACTAAATGAAGTCTGTATAATTATATTTAATATACCAAAACAAGGTTTTATTATTTAGTACCTGGAATTTTCAAATTATAGATATGGCTCTAACCAGGTTAATTCCCTTTTATACTATAGAGTTTATATATTGCGAGAGTACCCTGCCATGGTTTGAGATTAGAAAATGGTTGGAAAAAAGGACATTGGGCTTGCATGTGTGTGGCATGTGTGACTCTAGAGTATATATTATGAAAGGAGAAAACTGTTTATACAGCTTTCTCTAGATTTTGGTAATCCTGGATTGGCCTCACTAATTTGGAGATTTTGAAGGTTTTAAAAAAAAACAAAACAGCAAGGTGGTCCAGGTGCACAAAGCCCTTTTAATGCTGGTCTGGGCAGTTGCTGACATTTGGAGACCCAGATCTGTTAGGAAACTTGGTTGATCCTAAGAGAGACTGCATCCCTTCTGTTGGGGACTTCTTGCCAAAAGGACTGGGAAGGTCGGGACTAGGGCTGAGCCAAACACTCCCCTGTTCGGTTCGCACCAGAACATGCGAACAGGCAAAAAATTTGTTCGAACACGCGAACACCGTTAAAGTCTATGGGACACAGACATGAATAATCAAAAGTGCTAATTTTAAAGGCTTATATGCAAGTTATTGTATAAAAAGTGTTTGGGGACCTGGGTCCTGCCCCAGGGGACATGGATCAATGCAAAAAAAAGTTTTAAAAATGGCCTTTTTTTCGGGAGCAGTGATTTTAATAATGCTTAAAGTGAAACAATAAAAGTGTAATATCCCTTTAAATTTCGTACCTGGGGGGTGTCTATAGTATGCCTGTAAAGGGGCGCATATTTTTCGTGTTTAGAACAGTCTGACAGCAAAATGACATTTCAAAGGAAAAAAAGTCATTTAAAACTACTCACAGCTATTAATGCATTGCCGGTCCGACAATACACATAGAAGTTCATTGATAAAAACGGCATGGGAATTCCCCACAGGGGAACCTCGAACCAAAACTAAAAAAAAAAAAAATGACGTGGGGGTCCCCCTAAATTCCATACCAGGCCATTCAGGTCTGGTATGGATATTAAGGGGAACCCCGGCCAAAATTTTTTTTTAAAAATGGCGTGGGGTGACCCCACCCCCATCTGACGCATGGTGACTTGACGGGCCTTCCCTGTGGCGTCACAAGGAATGCCACAGGGAAGTCCCGTCAAGTCCCCGTGCGTCAGCGGGGGGCGGGGTCACCGGGTGGCCATCATGGATGTGGAGCAGCCCGAGGAGAAGAAGGGAAGAAGACGCCAACGTTTTTGACAGTTTTTTAGTGAAATGGTAGGGGTACTTTTGTACCCCCTTACCATTTCACACAAGGGGGAGGGCTGGGATCTGGGGGTCCCCTTGTTAAAGGGGGCTTCCAGATTCTGATAAGCCCCCACCCGCAGACCCCCACAACCACCGGCCAAGGTTGTGGGGATGAGGCCCTTGTCCTCATCAACATGGGGACAAGGTGTTTTGGGGGGCTGCCCCAAAGCACCCTCCCAATGTTGAGGGCATGTGGCCTGTTACGGTTCAGGAGGGGGGTGCTCTCTCATCCCCCTCTTTTTCTGCGGCCTGCCAGGTTGCATGCTCGAATAAGGGTCTGGTATGGATTTTTGGGGGACCCCACAACTTTTTTTTTTGTAATTTTGGCCGGGGTTCCCCTTAATATCCATACCAGACCTGAAGGGCCTGATATGGAATTTAGGGGGACCCCCACGTCAATTTTTTTTTTTAATTTTGGTTTGGGGTTCCCCTGTGGGAAATTCCCATGCCGTTTTTATCAATGAACTTTTATGTGTATTGTCGGACCGGCAATTCATTAATTAGTTTAAGTAGTTTAAAGTAGTTTAAATTACTTTTTTCCCTTTGAAATGTCATTTTGCTGTCAGACTGTTCTAAACACAAGAAACATGCGCCCCTTTACAGGCATACTATAGACACCCCCCAGGTACGAAATTTAAAGGGATATTACACTTTTATTGTTTCACTTTAAGCATTATTAAAATCACTGCTCCCGAAAAAACTGCAGTTTTTAAAACTTTTTTTTGCATTGATCCATGTCCCCTGGGGCAGGACCCAGGTCCCCAAACACTTTTTATGACAATACCATGAATATAAGCCTTTAAAATTAGCACTTTTGATTTCTCCCATAGACTTTTAAAGGGTGTTCCAAGGCATTTGAATTTGCCACGAACACCCCAAATTGTTTGCTGTTCAGCGAACTTGCGAACAGCCGATGTTCGAGTCAAACATGAGTTCGACTCGAACTCGAAGCTCATCCCTAGTCGGGACAGCTACATGGGCCTGGGAGACCAAGAAAGGGTCTGGGAAGCAGAGAAAGCTGAGGCAGCTAGCGGGTTCAGGGGGGCTGGAGGAAGTGTGTAAGGCCTCGTACACATGGTTTGATTGTTGTATGACCGAGCGGCTAATTTTAGTCAAAAGCACTTGTGCAGGATTTTGTTTAGCATACTAACTATCCGCAAATTGGCATTTGACAAACATGAATGTAGTGACGTACTATGAGAGTATAAAGAGGAAGTTCATTTCTCAAGCGCCCCCCTTTGGGCCCCTTCTGCTAATTTTGTGTTAGTAGAAGTTTGGTGAGCATTGATTCGCAATTTTCAGATCGTACTAAACAAATGCCTTTTAAAATACGTTCGGCATAACAACATCAGTATCACCAGCAAAGCAGCTTCATTATTATCCCAAGAAAATGAGAATGTGTGCTGCATTTCGACATTTTATCAATTGCGGCGTCACGGATGTTAATTCTAGATTACGAACAGTAGTTTACAAGACCAAACTCTTCCCAGTCTTTCCTTGATTCCGAGCATACGTGTTTGTACTTTTGACTTTTGTGTGACAATTTCTGTAGTGACCATCCAAAAATCAGATGTTGAGTTCACATCCGACAAAAATTGTATAGCCTGCACATCCAAATTTTGTCTGGGAAAAAGTCAAATTGGCTGTCGAAAGCAACGTACTAACGATACGAAAATCCACAGACAGCTTGTCTTATGAATTTTCCCTTCTGATTTTCATATCATGTGTACAAGGCCTAAGTCTCTAAAAGACTGAGCAAACGCAGGGGGGCTGGAGAAAAATGTTTGGAGGCCAGAAGTTGGCCTGTGCAGAGAGGTACTGCAACCAAGGCTGAGTGAGCCTTAAGCCAGGTGGCTTAGTATTTTTCTTTATTCATGTTTGCTGGAGAAGAACCCCAGCATGGGCAATCTATATGTCTTGGACTTTTGCTTTGCCTTTCATGCCCTTAAAAATAGTTAGGACTGATGTGAACTCACTTCAAAAAATGCATCTACCGTGAGAGCTAAACATCCCCCAGATCACAATATCAATGTTTTCACTGAAGATTTACATGACATTAACACATTTCCATTCAACTCATTGAGTCTTATTTGAAAATATGTCAAAGTTGAGTACATTTTGTGTGGTAATGTATTCTTAAGGAATTCTTTTCTAGTTCACTGATGTAGGGGGTAGTCAACTTTATTTGCTCTGCCTCCACTTGTGTACCAGAGGTTTGAAACAGGTGCCCTAAAACTCTAAGCTGATGTTTAAGAATGAATGCCTCACACGGAGTTTTTTTTTTCTTTTTCTCTTGAAACATTAGTCCACTGCTGAGAGAAATACGAGCTTGTATCTCCACAAGTTTCTTGGAATATAACAACAAAATCTTTTTACTTTCCCTCAAAATCACTGTAATGCCCCGTACGCATGGTCGGACATTGATCGGACATTCCGACAACAAAATCCTAGGATTTTTTCCTACGGATGTTGGCTCAAACTTGTCTTGCATACACACGATCACACAAAGTTGTCGGAAAATCCGATCATTCTGAACGCGGTGACGTAAAACACGTACGTCGGGACTATAAACGGGGCAGTAGCCAATAGCTTTCATCTCTTTATTTACTCTGAGCATGCGTGGCACTTTGTGCGTCGGATTTGTGTACACACGATCGGAAATTCTGACAACGGATTTTGTTGTCGGAAAATTTTATAGCCTGCTCTCAAACTTTGTGTGTCGGAAAATCCGATGGAAAATGTGTGATAGAGCCCACACACGGTCGGAATTTTCGACAACAACGCCCTATCACACATTTTCCATCGGAAAATCCGACCGTGTGTACGGGGCATAAGAACAATGAAAACAAATAAAGATTCTCTAGCCCTCCAATGAGCTTTAAAATTGTGTCCCCTCGCTAAATTCCCATATTATAATCTGCTACTGAAATTATTTGTGAGCATGTACAATTTGTGATCTCGTTTTAGCTATCTCCATGTAGACACACTGCATGTTTTAGCAGAACTGTACAAATTGAACAGCTGTGCTGTATTTATTTATCATCACATAAACATGGCTCTTTGCCTGTTTACAGCAAAGAGATATGTCAGATTAAATACTATAGAAGAAGGAGAAGGGACTGTCTAAGTTGTCACTGCAACACTGATACGTTTTATAATAATTGTTATGCTCCGGAATGTGACTGACAGTGCAAATTATTAAGTGATATGAAGTGGTGTGTGTGAGCATAAATTGTGTTGCAGAAACAATTTCTTACTTTAACCTGCCAAAAGAACAAAATTGCATGACATTTTCTAAATTGCCCTGGGACTACTGTAAATAAATGTAGTGCATTCCAAATCTACTGCCAAAATCTGCTGTGCATCGCTAAGAGTTTTAAATGACACCAGCCCCTAGATGTAAGAAATTATCTCAAAGCATTAACTTCTGTTAATATATCACTTACGTTTCCCAAGTGCTGGTCATTCAGACAAGACAGTAGGGGGAATTCAAAAATGGTGTCATAGGCACCTTTTAGAATTTTGTCAGCCACAGCACTGAAATTGATGGCCAACCAGGTCCATTACTAAGACAGGTGCATGGCTAAGAAGTTTTGGAGTGGGGTGGAAGATGCCTGATGGGGAACTGGGAGACGAGATCTCCATCAGGTCCACTAGGCTATTGATTGACAGGGTATGTCAGTGGGCTGATCCATAGCCACTATTCAGTTTAACAGCAGCTTTTTAACCACCTGCCTACTGGGCACTTTACCCCCTTCCTGCCCAGGCCAATTTTCAGCTTTCAGCGCTGTCACACTTTGAATGACAATTGCGCGGTCATGCAACACTGTACCTAAGCAAAATTTTTCTAGTTTTTTTCACACAAATAGAGCTTTCTTTTAGTGGTAGTTAATCACCACTTTTTTTTATTTTTTGCTAAATAAATGAAAAAAGACAGACAAAAAATGCTTCCATAGTTTGTTAAAAAATATTGCAAACAGGTAATTTTTCTCCTTCACTGATGTACGCTGATGAGGCTGCACTGATGGGCACTGATAGGCTGCACTGATGGGCACTGATGAGGCAGCACTGATGAGGCTGCACTGATGGGCATTGATGGGCAATGATAGGCCACACTGTTGGGCACTGATGAGGCTGAACTGATGGGCACTGATGAGGCGGCACTGGTGGGCACTAGGGATGAGCTTCGAGTTCGAGTCGAACTCATGTTCGACTCGAACATCAGCTGTTCGCCAGTTCGCCAAACAGCGAACAATTTGGGGTGTTCGCGGCAAATTCGAAAGCCGCGGAACACTCTTTAAAAGTCTATGGGAGAAATCAAAAGTGCTAATTTTAAAGGCTTATATGCATGGTATTGTCATAAAAAGTGTTTGGGGACCTGGGTCTTGCCCCAGGGGACATGTATCAATGCAAAAAAAGTTTTAAAAAATGCAGTTTTTTCAGGAGCAGTGATTTTAATAATGCTTAAAGTGAAACAATAAAAGTGTAATATCCCTTTAAATTTCGTACCTGGGGGGTGTCTATAGTATGCCTGTAAAGGGGTGCATGTTTCCTGTGTTTAGAACAGTCTGACAGCAAAATGACATTTCAAAGGAAAAAAAGTCATGTAAAACTACTTGTGGCTATTAATAAATTGACGGTCCGACAATACACATTCACGTTCATTGATAAAAACTGCATGGGATTTCCCCACAGGGGAACCCTGAACCAAAATAAAAAAAAAAAAACTGGCGTGGGGGTCCCCCTAAATTCCATATCAGGCCCTTCAGGTCTGGTATGGATATCAAGGGGAACCCCGCGCCAAACTTTAAAAAAAAAATGGCATGGGGGTCCCCCTCAAAATTCATACCAGACCCTATAGGTCTGGCATGGATTTTAAGGGGAACCCGCGCCAAAATAAAAAAAATGGAATGGGGTCCCCCAAAAATCCATACCAGACCCTTATCTGAGCAAGCAACCTGGCAGGCCGCAGGAAAGGAGGGGGGATGAGAGAGCGCCCCCTCCTGAACTGTACCAGGCCACATGCCCTCAACATTGGGAGGGTGCTTTGGGGTCCCCCCCAAAGCACCTTGTCCCCATGTTGATGGGGACAAGGGCCTCATCCCCACAACCCTTGCCCGGTGGTTGTGGGGGTCTGTGGGCAGGGGGGCTTATTGGAATCTGGAAGCCCACTTTAACAAGGGGACCCCCAGATCTTGCCCCCCTGTGTGAAATAGTAAGGGGGTACAAAAGTACCCCTACCATTTCACAAAAAAAGTGTCAAAAATGTTAAAAATGACAAGAGACAGTTTTTGACAAGTCCTTTATTTAAATTCCAGTGGACAATGCGATCACAGTGCGTGCTGCTGCCCGTGTGCCACAGCGGGCATGCTGCAGTGAGTGTGCTGCAGTCTCAATAACTGTAGGCCATCATATGAGGCCCTCCCAGAACTGGTCAGCCAAGCTGAAGCTATCATTCAGCTATTACAAGGTCGGCAAGCGGTTAATCTACACACTGTCTGCGCTTTAAAAAGTAAGGCAGACCTGACATGGAACTAGTCTCTCAATCTGTAAGATTACAGTACTGTATGTGTTATGATTTTTACATTTTTTGAATTTGCCACCAGGCTCCGCCCCCTGCATCCTGACACTCGCAGGGAATGGAGCCTGGCACAGAGAGGCTTCAGAGGAGGACAGAGCCCACAGACACCACGGGGGGACATCGCAGGATCCTGGGGAAAAAGTAAGTAACCTGCACCAGGATCCTGCAATGCAAACCCGAGTGTGGCTCGGGGTTACCGCTAATGGTGCTTAAATTTAACCCTGAGCCACTCTCGGGAATACGGTCAGGGAGGTTAAGCATCATTCAATTCACTGCTCCTTTAAAAATGATCTTCTTTAAAAACAATTTGCATTAATACATGTCCCCCAGGGCAGTAACCGGGCCCGCATACCCTTTGTATGGCCAATAACTTGCCTATAAGCCTTCAAAATGGGGATTGGGGACTCTTAAATTTTCTAGTTTGGCTCCCATAGACTTTAATAAAGTTCATGGCTGGCGTCTGAACTATTTAAAAGCTCAGGAGTTCTGCTATGAATCGAACTGGGGGTGTTCAGCCCAACTCTGTTCACGTTTTTGTGCCCTGTTACACTGAAGGGCACATTCTCTCCTTTACACAGTACATACTTGTTGGGGTAGCCTTCAGAATGAATGGCAATGTGCCACAATGCAAATATAATGTGTGTTGTTGTACCAGCATTAACGTGACTGAATGCACTTAGTTGTGAGTATCGATATTAGTATACAAAGATGCACATTTATCACAAATGTAAAACTTTTAGCATTCAAGTTGCACTTGAAGGCTTATTAGGAACTTTATGTCTTTGTTCTTATCTATAGATGCTGTGTGCTGTGAAGCACTGCATTACCCAAAAATAGTACAGGTACATTTTTGATGCATTGAGATTTGTTAAGGGTTAATCACAGTAAATGGGCTGCTGTAAGGCAATATATAATAACGTGCATCAATGCGAATGGAGTCTAAAAGTCTGCATGAATAAATCCTTGACTTGTCACAGTTTACAGAATAATTTTTCAAACTGTACTTTTATCATTAAATAAGTAGTCATTGAGCCACAATCCTAGGTTTGAAGGTAAAAACTGGGATAATTATGTTGTCAGTTTAATGAAGGCAGGATAAAAACATTTCACTACTCTTCTCTCTACTGGATTGGAGCTGTAGTAGCACTATATTTTTCTGGTTGCTCAAAATTAAAAGGCAACAACTGGGAGCTGATCTTTGCAAGACTATTCTGTATGTTTACACACAGCCAAACACATCAAGACGACTTAGCAAGCACAGTGATTTCCATGATTGTGTCATCATCAGGAGGTAGTAACTGATTCTGGATGATGCCTGACCAAAGAGTATTTGCATTTTGGTAGTACAGAAGATGTAAGCATTGTCTGGAGTACCATGATGAGATCTTAGAATAGTATCTATGTTCACATTATAGATACCCTAAATCCTGCAGTCTTCTGGCCAGTCATATGACAATATGGTTTCCTTCTCTAAACTTCTGGGGTCAGAGGCCAGTGGTGGTGATCCTTACTCTAGGATAGCTCCATTCTGTGCAGGGGTGCTGTTAGCCCAGGTTGGCATGATGATGTGACTGTGACCCAAATGGGTTGGATGATGCTGGGCATCAAAAAACCTGGAAAAGGTTTAGCATTGAATAACAGAACACTATAGGAGACATGTCAGAGAGGAGGTGGGAGAGTAATTAAAATAATGCAGAGAAAGCTGTTTATTATAGTTAAATATATTGAGAAAATATATTTTATTAAATGTTACTTAAAAATAGAGTTTGGCTTTGACACATTTCTAGATAGGGTCCAAATTGACCAGTGGACCTTTATGTTTAACCACTTCAGCTCCGGAAGGATTTACCCCCTTCCTGACCAGAGCACTTTTTACAATTTGGCACTGCGTCGCTTTAACTGCTAATTGCGCGGTCATGCAATGCTGTACCCAAACAAAATTTGCGTCCTTTTCTTCCCACAAATAGTGCTTTCTTTTGATGGTATTTGATCACCTCTGCCGTTTTTATTTTTTGCGCTATACACGGAAAAAAAACGAAAATTTTGAAAAAAATTGATATTTTCTACTTTTTGTTCTAAAAAAAATCCAATAAACTCAATTTTAGTCATACATTTAGGCCAAAATGTATTCGGCCACATGTCTTTGGTAAAAAAAATGTCAATAAGTGTATATTTATTGGTTTGCGCAAAAGTTATAGCGCCTACAAACTAGGGTACATTTTCTGGAATTTACACAGCCTTTAATTTATGAATGCCTATGTCGTTTCTTGAGGTGCTAAAATGGCAGGGCAGTGCAAAACCCCCACAAATGACCCCATTTTGGAAAGTAGACACCCCAAGGAAATTGCTGAGAGGCATGTTGAGCCCATTGAATATTAATTTTTTTTGTCCCAAGTGATTGAATAATGACAAAAAAAAAAATTACAAAAAGTTGTCACTAAATGATATATTGCTCACACAGGCCATGGGCATATGTGGAATTGCACCCCAAAATACATTTAGCTGCTTCTCCTGAATACGGGGATACCACATGTGTGGGACTTTTTGGGAGCCTAGCCGCGTACGGGGCCCCGAAAACCAATCACTGCCTTCAGGATTTCTAAGGGCGTACATTTTTTATTTTACTCCTCACTACCTATCACAGTTTTGAATGCCATAAAATGCCCAGATGGCATAAACCCCCCCCAAATGACCCCATTTTGGAAAGTAGACACCCCAAGCTATTTGCTTTGAGGCATGTTGAGTCCATGGAATGTTTTATATTTTGACACAAGTTGTGGGAATGTGACAAATTTTTTGTTTTTTTTTTGCACAAAGTTGTCACTAAATGATATATTGCTCACACAGGCCATGGGCATATGTGGAATTGCACCCCAAAATACATTTAGCTTCTTCTCCTGAGTATGGGGATACCACATGTGTGGGACTTTTTAGGAGCCTAGCCGCGTACGGGGCCCCGAAAACCAAGCACCGCCTTCAGGATTTCTAAGGGCGTGAATTTTTGATTTCACTCTTCACTGCCTAGCACAGTTTCGGAGGCCATGGAATGCCCAGGTGGCACAACCCCCCCCCCAAATGACCCCATTTTGGAAAGTAGACACCCCAAGCTATTTGCTGAGAGGCATGGTGAGTATTTTGCAGCTCTCATTTGTTTTTGAAAATAAAGAAAGACAAGAAAAAAAAATTTTTTTTTTCTTTTTTCAATTTTCAAAACTTTGTGACAAAAAGTGAGGTCTGCAAAATACTCACTATTCCTCTCAGCAAATAGCTTGGGATGTCTACTTTCCAAAATGGGGTCATTTGGGGGGGGGGGGGTTTGCCACCTGGGCATTCCATGGCCTCCGAAACTGTGATAGGCAGTGAAGAGTGAAATCAAAAATTTATGCCCTTAGAAAGCCTGAAGGCGGTGCTTGGTTTTCTGGGTCCCGTGCGCGGCTAGGCTCCCAAAAAGTCCCACACATGTGGTATCCCCATACTCAGGAGAAGCAACAGAATGTATTTTGGGGTGTAATTTTACATATTCCCATGGCATGTTTGAGCAATATATCATTTAGTGACAACTTTGTGCAAAAAAAAAAAAAAATTGTCTCTTTCCCGCAACTTGTGTCACAATATAAAATATTCCATGGACTCGACATGCCTCTCAGCAAATAGCTTGGGGTGTCTACTTTCCAAAATGGGGTCATTTGGGGGGGGTTTGAACTGTCCTGGCATTTTATGCACAACATTTAGAAGCTTATGTCACATATCACCCACTCTTCTAACCACTTGAATACAAAGCCCTTTCTGACACTTTTTGATTACATGAAAAAATTATTTTTTTTTGCAAGAAAATTACTTTGAACCCCCACACATTATATATTTTTTTAAAGCAAATGCCCTACAGATTAAAATGGTGGGTGTTTCATTTTTTTTTTTCACACAGTATTTGCGCAGCGATTTTTCAAATGCATTTTTTGGGGAAAAAACACACTTTTTTAAATTTCAATGCACTAAAACACACTATATTGCCCAAATGTTTGATGAAATAAAAAAGATGATCTTAGGCCGAGTACATGGATACCAAACATGACATGCTTTAAAATTGCGCACAAACGTGCAGTGGCGACAAACTAAATACATTTTTAAAAGCCTTTAAAAGCCTTTACAGGTTACCACTTTAGATTTACAGAGGAGGTCTACTGCTAAAATTACTGCCCTCGATCTGACCTTCGCGGTGATACCTCACATGCATGGTGCAATTGCTGTTTACATTTGACGCCAGACCGACGCTTGCGTTTGCCTTAGCGCGAGAGCAGGGGGGACAGGGGTGCTTTTTTTTTTTTTTTTTTTTTATTTCTTTATTTTTTTGCTTTTTTTATCTTATTTTTAAACTGTTCCTTTCATATTTTTTTTTTTTTAAATCATTTTTATTGTTATCTCAGGGAATGTAAATATCCCCTATCCTAGCAATAGGTGGTGACAGGTACTCTTTTTTGAAAAAATTGGGGTCTATTAGACCCTAGATTTCTCCTCTGCCCTCAAAGCATCTGACCACACCAAGATCAGTGTGATAAAATGCTTTCCCAATTTCCCAATGGCGCTGTTTACATCCGGCGAAATCTAAGTCATGAAATGCTCGTAGCTTCCAGTTTCTTAGGCCATAGAGATGTTTGGAGCCACTCTGGTCTCTGATCAGCTCTATGGTCAGCTGGCTGAATCACCGGCTGCATTCTCAGGTTCCCTGTTGAGACAGGAGAGCCAGAGAAAAACACGGAAGACGGTGGGGGGGCATTCCCTCCCACTGCTTGTAAAAGCAGTCTAGAGGCTAATTAGCCACTAGGATTGCTTTTACATGAAAGCCGACCGCTGGCTGAAAAGAATTATACCAAGATGATACCTAAACCTGCAGGCATCATGCTGGTATAACCACTCAAAGTAGTGAATGGCGTACCTGAAGACAAAAAAATGGTTAACAATAAAGCACAGTAAACGGTAAAGTATAAAAAATTGCAGACCTGAAAAACAAACATGATAAAACATTATAACAATAAAACATTGCAGAATAGAAAAGAGCAGAACAATAGAGAGAATAGAGAGAGAGAGAACAATAAAACGACAACTATTTTTTTTTTATTTTATATTTTTGTATGTGTTTTTTTTTTTTTTTTTTTTTTTTTTTACACTTTTTATGTAACTAACTTTTATAACTGTAACCGGTTCCAGGTTCGGGTCTCTCAAAATGTGATGGCATCTTGGGAGACCCTGAGAAAGTGTGCCTAGTCTGTGCAATGCTGTACCCTACGCTAATACTCAACTAGTGAATGGTAGCATTCAAAACATTCACCAATGCAAAGACCAGGATTGTCAGGACAGGAGGGACAATAATAGCGGGTGTCACGCCTATATCCGTGCTTGCTGCAGACACAACATCTTTTTTGGGGGGGTTCGTTGGGTAGGGGTACTCGGGAGGACATAAAGAAAATGCCTCTCATGCAGCATTTGGTTGGGGATGTGAATGGGGGAAGTACGGGCGCTGCAGAAGTGGTCGGTTCCCAATTAGGATTGGCGAATGCAGCAGGAAGGGCATTATGGGCACGACGGGCCTGTGTTTGTCTTTTTGGTGGCAGCGGGACACTACTTGTGCTTGCCACCTCACCAGCTTGAGCTGCATTTATGGGACTCGCCACGTCACCAAGTGTTACTGCAGTGCTGGTTTGACTACGACCGGGGTGTACTAGGCCGCTGGTGCTTGCCAGTTCACCAAAACGCTACCAAAAAAACTGTTAGCGATCGCAGGGATCAGGCCTGACTCTGCGAACGCTGCAGTTATGCGTTTAGTGTTCTGTAAGTGACAGTGATCGATCGATACTGCACTTGGGTGGGCTGGGCCGGGCTGGGCCGGGCTGGGCGGAGAGGCAAAACGCAGGTGCTAGCAGGTATCTGGGCTGATCCCACTAACACTGCGTTTTTGGGAACCCTAAACTGCTGGGGACGCTAGTATAGATCTGATCGGATCAGGTATTGATCTGATCAGATACTATACCACTAAGGGAGGTGTACGGTGCGTGCGTGGGTGTTAGCGCGACTGGCGCTAACCTGACGCTGCCTGGGGCTGGTGCTTGCCAGTTCACCAAAACGCTACCAAAAAAACTGTTAGCGATCACAGGGATCAGGCCTGACTCTGCGAACGCTGCAGTTATGTGTTTAGTGTTTTGTAAGTGACAGTGATCGATCGATACTGCACTTGGGTGGGCTGGGCTGGGCTGGGCCGGGCGGAGGGGCAAAACGCAGGTGCTAGCAGGTATCTGGGCTGATCCCGCTAACACTGAGTTTTTGGGAACCCTAAACTGCTGGGGATGCTAGTATAGATCTGATCGGATCAGATATTGTTGCGTTCAGATACTATACCACTAAGGAAGGTGTACGGTGCGTGCGTGGGTGTTAGCGCGACTGGCGCTAACCTGACGCTGCCTGGGGCTGGTGCTTGCCAGTTCACCAAAGCGCTACCAAAAAAACTGTTAGCGATCGCAGGGATCAGGCCTGACTCTGCGAACGCTGCAGTTATGCGTTTAGCGTTTTGTAAGTGACAGTGATCGATCGATACTGCACTTAGGTGGGCTGGGCTGGGCTGGGCGGAGGGGCAAAACGCAGGTGCTAGCGGGTATCTGGGCTGATCCCGCTGACACTGCGTTTTTGGGAACCCTAAACTGCTGGGGACGCTAGTATAGATCTGATCGGATCAGATATTGATGCGTTCAGATACTATACCACTAAGGGAGGCGTATGCTGCGTGCGTGGGTGTTAGCGGTACTGGCGCTAATCTGACGCTGCCTGGGGCGACGCATATCACCGCCGGGCGATCAGGGGGCTAAACCTTTATTCGGTAATAAACGGCGGGTGCCCTGACACTATGAAAAATAAACCAACTAACCAGCGTCACCCGTAACGGTTATACGGTGATCAGTGGTGAAAGGGTTAACTAGGGGGCAATCAAGGGGTTAAAACATTTATTAGATAGTATATGGGGGTCCCTGTCGCTATAAAATGCTGACGGCGAATCTAAATATTTACGTTCCTAACTAGCGTCACCAGCGACACTAATACAGCGATCAGAAAAATGATCGCTTAGCGACACTGGTGATAGGGGGTGATCAAGGGGTTAAAACTTTATTAGGGGGGGTTAGGGGGGTACCGTAGACCTAAAGGGGGGTAACACTCACTGTCCTACCCCAGTAACTGTCACTAACTGACACCATGCAGTAATCATAAAAAAAAAAAAAAATACTGCTTGGTGTCAGTGTGACAGGGAGGGGGGAGGGGTGATTGGGGGGGGATCGGGGGGCGATCGGGGGGATCGGGGGTGTTTTGTGTGCCTGGCATGTTCTACTGTGTGTGTGTGTGTTGGTGCACTTACATGTCTTCTCTCCTCGGCGCAAGAACGGAAACTGACGAGCCGAGGAGAGATGACATCACATCCTCTGCCTGTGTGTACTATACACAGGCAGGGGATGTTCCTCATTGGCTGGGAGCGATCGCGAGGGGGGGGCCACGATCGGATGGTCTCCCCCTCGTCTCTCATCGCTCATAGCCAAATGCCGACCGCCGCTGGCACCGGGGGGGGGTCCGATCGGACCCCCCGCCCGCGGGAAGGCAATCACGTATGGATCACATTCTGCTCACGTATATATGCGTGAGGCGGTCGGCAAGTGGTTAACAACTTCAGCCCCGGAATGATTTACCCCCTAATGACCAGGTCATTTTTTGCGATACGGCACGGTGTGACTTTAACTGACGATTGGTCGGGCGATTCTGTGCCCAAATAAAATTGATCTCCTTTTTTTTCAACAAATAGAGCTTTCTTTTACTGGTATTTGATCATCTCTGTGGTTTTTATTGTTTGCGCTATAAACAACAAAAAGCGTCAGTTTTGATAATAAAAAACAATATTTTTTTACTTTTTGCTATTAACATCAGGGCGATCAAAGTGTTAAATGTTTTCCCTTGGAGTGCTTGCTAACTGTGTGGGGGATGCTCTGACTGGGTGAAGACAGAGATTCGTGTTCCTGCTTAGCTGGAATACAAGATCTCCATCTTCTTCCCTGTCAGAATGATGATCTGCCTTGTTTACATAGGCAAATTGCAGTTCTGCCTCACTCGGGAATGATCGTGGGTGTCCGGCAGACATCGGGTCCACCGGACCCGCTGATTGGATCCCCTCTGTCCAATCAGCGTACGATCGCTCCCTAGAGGCTATTGCATGAAATTATGTACAGGTATGTGATTTCGTGCAATAGAGCCACTTTGCCGCAGTACAAGTATGTTACACAGTCGGCAAGTGGTTAAGCTTAATTTAACGCAGTGCTTTGAATCCTTAAAAGACAAACATGAAAGGGGCTAAGAGCTACAGTATATTACTATTAATATTATCATTACTAATGTTATTACTAATCTTATTAACATGATACAAACACTTGTCTAAGTATTGGTCAGTACAGGGTCTTTGCCAGGGTTGCCACCTCATCCCTTTAAAACCAAACACATATTAATTACACAGGTTCTGTCACTGATTACGGTAGTAATTAAACTCACTTGGTGCCTTATCTGCATTAAATTAGCTTCAGAACCTGTGTAATTCACATGTGCTTGGGTTTAAAGGGATGAGGTGGCAACCTTAGTCATTGCCAGACAGCTTTTTGTGACACTCATATGAAGCCTTCAAACAAAAGTAGATGACAATTTTTTTTTTTTTTTTACCTGGTTTTAAGCACTGCAGTGCAAAATAGGCTATTGTCACACCCACACATCCTTAACTATGTTAAAACATGACATCATGCCTTTTTCATTATAGCACATAAAATAAGCCTCCATAAGATTGGGAATACAGTCTCACACTGTGAATAATCCTGGTTTTGCCAGTAAAGAGAATCAATCGAAGTGCAGTATTGATCCTCTTGCAGAGTGTAAATGCTGTTAGCTTCAAAACACTCAGCTGGGGATTTTGTGATTCAAGTCATTCAGCTGCAGAGGATCTGCCAAGCAAGTTCTTTAGTATTCAGCACCTGACCAGACTTGTGTTAGCCTTGCTTATAAAAATGTCTCAGTTGGAAGCAGTAAAAATAGTTTTTGCATATGGAAAACTGGCCTTCTGAAACCAGTATATTTGCTGAAGGCTAAGCTGAATAGCCTTTTTTTCCTCTGATGACATTTAATCATATACCATATGAAAATCCTGGTGAGGAAAAAGCAAATATGAATCACTGCAGCCTAGTGTCGTGATGAATTGTATAATGCCGACATGAAGCTTATTTGTTTAGCTGGTAAGAGTAAACTATAATGTTTATGAAAGTGTAGATCTTTAAAAAGTTATGTCATTTAATGGTTGATTGTCACTTGGTTCAATAACCTACTGGCTGCTTATAACATTTGGGGAGCCTGCTTCTCTATATAGTATATAGTAGTCTAGTAAATTGAGAGATGATCTAATTACAGCAGCAACATCTGAAGGCAGATTTCTGCAAATACAGAAATTACAGTGAGCGTATGCTGAGAGAAACTGACATTGCTGATTTGTTTCAGAAAATTCTATTAGCCCAGTTGTCATGATGATCCAATTATTTTAATACTTTACTTAAACAAGCATGCAGCAAGCGAGGTCAGAATGTTGATCTAAGTACTTTTTATGGGTCAGTGACTCAGTACTGAATGAGATATAAAAAAAAAAAGAACAATACTGCAGGGTCTGTATTGCACAGATTGGACACATATTGAAATTCCGAACTTTGACTATCAATCTATTAGCACTAGTCTAAATATATAGTGGCTGAAAATGTGGATCTTCCAAAATGATCCACTCCACAAAGTATTCTGTTCCTGACCATCTCTCTCTCCATATAAGATGAGTGTTATTATCAAGACAGAAAGATAATTGATAGCTTAGTTGTTTGTGTATGCTGGAGTGGATCACATTAAAGCCTCGTACACACGATCAGATTTTCGGCAGGGATTTGTGTGATGACAGACTGTTTGCCTAAAATCCAACCGTTAGTATGCTCCTTCAGACAATTGTTGTCCAACTTTCCACCAACAAATGTTAGATGGCAGGCTAGTAAATTTTCGGCGGACAATGGTCTGTTGTCAGATTTTTGTATCGTGTGTACACAAGTCCGTCACACAAAAGTCCAAAGTACAAACACGCATGCAAAGCAAGGACGAGTCGGAGGCAGTTGGTCTTGTAACCTAGCATTCGTAATGGACATTTAACATTTGTGATGCAGTAAATTATGAATTGACAAAATGCAGCGCACAATTCTCTTCTTTATAGGGATAATAATGAAGCTGCTTTGCTGGTGATACTGATGGAGTTATGGCAAACATATTTGAAAATTCTTTTGTTTTCTAGTGATATCAAGAATTTTTTATTTTTTTTGGCCAAGTTACCACAACACTATTATCCTGTAGTTTTTAATCTCAAAGATACAACTATGTTGGTGTCCCTTGTTCATTTTACATTGTATTTTTGAAAATGTACTGGCCTACTCCCAAACTGTCATTTGAAGTAAAACACATAGCCAAGTATTATTCTACATATTTTTTTTAATGTGCATTAAAAAAAAAAAAACGGGGGGCAGGAGGCGGAGCCTAGCGGAGCAGACATGCATTGTTAGAGCTCCACACCGCTGAGGAGAGAAGAGAAGGACAAAGCGGAGCCTGCAGACTCAAAAGGTATCCATTTGAACCTTTTTGCCCCAGGGAACAAACTGTGAAAGTTTGGGCAGGAAATATGGTACTGGGAGGAAACCGTGGCAGAAATAAAAATCACCTTACAAAGAGCTCACAGGCACTCACTGCAGCTGAAGCAGCTCCAGTCACCTCACAAGATACAGCATCAGGGCGCTCTCACAGACAGAAAATGTCACAGCAAGACTCTCCATTTGAGTCAGATACAGAACAAATCCTCTCACAAACTTCTCCGCAAGCCTCCTCAGTATCCCCAGTAATATTATTACAATTTGAAAAGATGCTTCATAAGGCTTTAAAACAAACCTCAGACCAAATAACAAAAAGCCTAACCAAAGAAATAAGAGAGCTGGGAAACCGCACCGCAGCCTTAGAAATAAAAATGGATGAAATTGAAATTACAACCCAAGAAAATATAACAGAATTGGAACAATTAAAAAAAGAGAATTTAATACTTCAAACTAAGCTCAAAGATTACGAAAATAGAGCCAGACGTTCAAACTTACGCATAAGGGGAATACCTGAAACTGTGACAGACCTGCAATCTACTATTACTGCTCTATTACAAGAACTAAAGCCAGATATCCCTATTGAACGTTTAGAACTGGACAGAGTACACAGAGCCCTCACAGCCAAAAAGAAAGATGGACCCCCACGTGATATAATCACAAAATTTCATTATTACAGAACGAAAGAACAAATACTAATTGCTGCAAGAGAAAAAAAAGGAACTTAATTTTCAAGGACACAATTATCAAATTTTTGCTGACCTATCCCAACTTACTATTACTAAAAGACGATCCATGAAACCCCAACTAATGGAACTGCAACGCCACAACATTATGTATCAATGGGGCTTCCCCTTTTCAGTCAGATTTAACTACCAAGATACAATTTACAGAAGCAGATCAGCAGATGAACTACAACAAACCCTTTTAAAATTAAATCTGACAGAACCCACAAGCAGCAACACTCTCAAACGCAGAAGAATGGCATCATCTTCACCTTCAGGCAGCACCCAGAAAATTTCAGAACAAAATGGGAATCATCATTCTCACAAAAGAGGCCGTTATGCCACATCATCCGTGGACCAAGAAGATTCAATGGACTGACATCCTAATTCCTGATATCTCTTCATTTATTATACTAAGAGATGGTTCTCTATAAAAAAACCTATATTTATAACTGAATGTAACTGCATTCTGATAGTCACACACTGTGTGGGATCATGTTACATTCCAGTTATATTTCTTATTACTTCTGGTTCATATAGCCTTAGAATATATAAGTGAAATAAGGAAATTCTTGTTCAGTTATATATTATCAGGTAATAACAATAGATTTATTACTTTTTAGGACAAATATGTTCAATAATCCAGAAGTAATGGAAGCTTCTTCTTTCTTTTCTTAAAACAAATATATTATTACCTAACTAGTTCCTAGAATTATGTTTTTGTTTATTCTAATCTGAAGCAATACAACCTCAATTTTATGAGTTAACATATCTAAACAGTTACATATGAATAAAATATGTAATTATTTACTCTAAAAGGGTTAAAATTCCAAAATAATTCAAACTATCTTCATCAATACCAAAGTTATTAACAGTACCTTTCTAACTGAATTATTTAGCCTAGGGCAAGACTAACCATATACAACCACCCTGGAATAAATAATTTCAACAAAAACTATATTCTGCACTCCAATTAATGAAACATCATTTTGATGTCTTTTGACATAGCACTTCTCTCCTGTAAGCGGAAGATCCGTGTACCCCCATTAGCCCTCCTCATTCTCCCAACCATATTATGTGGGAGTGTGACGAAGGCACTTATTCCCCTGAGAGAGATATTTATTCTCTTTCACGGGTAAATTGTGATTACTTGCAAAAAATAATTTATACAATGTATCATCTAATCTCATATGTTTTTTGTTTACTCTTTACCCCAGAATTCACTGGTTTCTTTTCTATCTATTCATCTCTTCAGTCCACACAGGTTGATCTGCGCAGTCAGCTCTGCATAACAAAAAGTAAGTCAAAACTATTTGATCTATTGCCATGGCACCACTGAATATACTTTCCCTGAATGTTCAGGGAATAAATGTCCCTCAAAAAAGGACCAAAGCCTTCCGTACTTTCCATAACAAGAAGGCTCACATAGTATGCCTCCAAGAAACACACTTCACCAAAGATTCTACTCCAAAATATATTTCTCCTTTTTATCAACAAATTTACACGGCTTCTGCCTGTACCAAGCAAAGGGGAACTCTAATTGCATTTCACCGATCCACACCATTCACCTTATCATCAGAAATTAAAGACCCAGAAGGTAGATACCTGATACTCATGGGTTATATAATGGATACAGCAATCACGGTGATTTCCTACTACGCTCCTAACAAACAACCTACACCATTCCTCTCACATATATTACAAGTGATTAATACACACAAAATAGGAACAGTGATAATGTGTGGGGATTCGAACCAGGTCCTCCTCCCATTTCTAGATAAATCACCTTTTACACCATCCAAAATAACCTCTAGATTACCTTTTTCTCAACTTCTTTCCAAACACAATCTGGTAGATTCATGGAGAGAAAGTAACCCAATGAAAAAGAAATTCACTTATTTCTCGCACCCTCATCAAACCTTCACCAGAATAGATCATATTTTTCTAACAATAGGAATGATACCAGAAATTATTGCATCAGATATAATTCCGATTCCGTGGTCTGACCATAATGCAGTATACACTACTATAGCCTCAGCCATACCAAAAGCGCAGGACCCAACGTGGTACTTACCGGACATAATGCTCAAACACCCACTACATCAGATGGCCATTGAACAAGCTTTAAAGGAATACATATCAATTAATAATACAACAGACATCTCCCCAATAACACTGTGGGAAGCTCATAAGCCTGTCTTGCGTGGTACAATACAAAGACAAATGGCACTATTTAAACGGGAACGCAAAAATCTAGCAAAAAAACTAGAACTCAATTTTAATGCAGCCTACATATCATTTCAAGATAATCCATCTCAGAGTACAAAATCTCATCTGGAAAAATCTAGATTGGAATACGATCTATTTCTCACTGAGTCAGTTGATAAATCCCTCAAATGCTCCAAACACAATTTCTACATGAATACAAACAAACCAGGTACATATTTGGCTCGGGCATTAAATTCAACTAACAAATCTTTCAAACCAATACGTTTGAAATTATCAAAAAATGTTTACACTTGTAATCCAGTTAAAATAGTCCATAAATTTCACTCACATCTCGCAACTTTATACAAGACAAACAATGAATTTAATCCTACAGAGGCTGAATCCTTCTTCTCAAAAATAACCTTACCTGAGTTATCTCAGAATCAAAAAAGCAGTTTGGATGAGCCTATAACTATAGATGAAGTTGCTAACGCCATAAAAGACCTAAAACTTAACAAAAGACCAGGCCCAGACGGTTACTCGGCTTTATACTATAAAACATTCTCAGAAATACTCTCTCCCATTCTCACTGAAACTTTTAACAAACTTCTAGATGGACATTCATTTCGGCAAGAAACACTAATGGCAATTGTTTGTATGATCCCAAAACCCCTTTCTGATGATACTTCCTGTGTGAATTATCGGCCTATCTCTCTGTTAAACCTCGATATTAAATTATTAGCAAAAATAATAGCAAAACGCCTCAATAGCATTATAGGAAAATTAATACATAGAGATCAAGTAGGCTTCATGCCAAATAGACAGGCAGGCGATAATATACGCAGGGCAGTGTTATTGGCACATATTGCTAAAAAACGGAAAATCCCTTTCTGTTTTCTATCTCTCGATATTAAGAGGGCATTTGACACAGTATCCTGGCAATATATGCAATATTCATTACAAAAATGGGGTTTTGGACCCCACTTTTTAACATGGATCAAAGCATTATATAATAAACCCAAAGCCTATATAAAATATGCTGGATACAAATCTGAAGCCTTTAATATCGAAAGAGGTACCCGACAGGGTTGCCCATTATCTCCCTTATTATTTGCCCTTATACTCGAACCCATGGCCCAATACATCAGAACAAACCAAACTATAACTGGCATTGAAGTAGGAGGTATTACACACAAATTATGTATATTTGCAGACGATATATTACTTTTTCTATCATCACCACAGGTCTCTGGTCCTAACTTAATACCAGCTCTTGATGGGTTTGCCGCCCTATCCGGCCTTATGATTAATCCTAAGAAATGCCTAGTGCTTAATATTTCACTCACAAACATGGAATTGATCCCGGCTAGGGCTGCACTCCCATTCACATGGGCAGAAAAATCAATCCCATATCTTGGAATTCATTTAACAGCATCTCATTCTGACTTATTCTCAACCAATTATCCTCCTGTATTAAGACAGATCACAAATCTAATAAAACAATGGTCGCAACTTCCTTTATCCTGGATAGGGAAGATTAATGCAATCAAAATGACTATTCTACCCAAATTGCTTTATCTATTCAGAGTCCTCCCTATTCCAATTCCTTCCTATTTTTTGAGAATAGTACAAAAAAGAGCAACTTCATTTATATGGGGCTCTTCTAAACCACGTATACCTATACACACACTACATCTTCCCAAAAATAAAGGAGGCCTGGGATACCCTAATTTTACTAACTACTACAGAGCAGCACATTTGGCCAGTCTGTCCAAATACCATGCAAAACAGGAAATCCCATTATGGGTATTTATAGAGGCTTCAGAAAATGACCCTCTATTAATATCAAATTTATTATGGCTAAACACTTCTTATCTCTCTGGGATAAACTAAAAACCAAATATCAGTTACAATCTCCACACAATCCTCTCCTTTCTTTTATCAGAAATCCGGCCTTTTATCCGGCATGGATCTACCCAAATTCTTTTAAAGCTTGGACAACATCAGGCATTCAGACACTAAATGACTTCATAGCATCTAAATCATTCCTTTCATTCCCATCGCTTAGAGAAAAATATGATCTACCAAACTCTGAGATATTTAGATATCTCCAAATCAAAAATTTCTATACACCATTCCTAAAGGGGGATACACCATTATCCCAATTATCCATTTTTGAATCAATCTGTACAAAAGATCCATTTGCTAAAGGTACAATTTCATCACTTTATAATCAATTATATGGAGTAGCAAATCTTAATAGACCCTCTTACGTTCAGAGGTGGGAGGAGGACCTGGGACGAACTTTAGAAGACACGGACTGGTCTAACATATGGCTCACATCTAAGTCATCTTCACCCAACATCTTAGCACTGGAGACAAATTATAAAGTCCTAACTCGCTGGTACCTTGTACCCGCTAGAGTGGCAAAATATTCACCTAATACCTCAGCTCTTTGTTTTCGAGGATGCCCAGAAATAGGCACATATTTACACATATGGTGGACGTGCCCAGTAATCCAAACCTTCTGGAAGGAAGTCTTCGTGATTGCATCTAAAATATTTAAAAAAATAATACAACCAGATCCATATTTAACTTTACTTAATCTAAAACCGGAGTGGTTAACACTCTCTCAATTCAAACTTATGATCCAACTAATAACGGCTGCAAAACAAACAGTGGCCAAGGCATGGAAATCTCCTACATTGGTACTAGCAGAAACAATTCACAGAATGAATAATACAATGTCCCATGCTAAGATGGTAGCCATCGATCAAAATCAAATTCCAAAATTTGAAAAACTTTGGCATCCTTGGATAAAACAACAGTTCCTGTCAAACTTCAATGACTCTGTCCTGTTGCCATGGTAACAGATTAAATGACTTACAGAGACCCCCATTCTAAGGCTTCAAAGAGAACTAAAAAGAATAATAAACTGACGAGCGGGACAACCTTGTGGACCATACCTCTACCTTTCAACCCTTTTTCTTCTTTCTCTTTCCTTTTCTCCACCTTACGATTAAAGCTCATTATCAGAATTTATTTGACCTATATACACTCTACTTGTAAACAATATGTATAGTAGGTATAAATAATTTAAATACCTACAAAAGTAACTAAGGAAATGATATATATCTTTAATTTAGGTTTACGTGAACCCAATGTTTAATATTTGAAATTTCATGATATTTACCTATATAAACCCTACTGTAAAACAATGAGCTTACTTTATAGATCCTTGTAAACTTACTTTATGTATCTTTATAACATTGTATACTCAATAAACTTCTTTTGACAAGGAAAAAAAAAAAAAACAACTAAAATTAGACTTGCTATCTGCCAATAGAACTTAACCTAAAAGTGCATTCTATGCATCCAAAAATAAAGAAAATATAACAAATCAAATAATTATTCAACCAAAAAATAAAATAATAATTAGTAAGTGTGAAGGGGTGAAAATCCCCAGACCAGCGGCCTTGTTGGGGGTCTTGGGGCTGTTATTGCCATTTACTGCCATGCTGCTGTGGTGGGTGGGTTGGCTGTGGAGTTTGTGTATATGGGCCCACAAAATCACATAGGTGGGTGGTGGCATAGATCTCGCCCATTGCCCCCCTGTTGAGGAGCTGCAGGATGAGCTCCTCGCACCTTCTCCTCTGGTCACAGGCCATTCCCTTTAACCTATTGGCTGTCACCACGCCAAATCCTTCACACTCGTCTCGGTCAGTACGGATGGCAGTAGTGGCCTGGCTGAGGAAGGCAGCTGTGGTCTCGTCCAGATTCCTGCTCTTCCTGGCCCTTTTAGCAGGAGGGCATAGGGGAGGGATCTGGGACTCCGTCTGGCTGCTGGTCACGGGCTCCTCCTGACTGACACTTTCCTGTGTATGAAAATGGGACAAAATTTGATTTTTTTTTTAGGGTTTGGTCATCAATCACACACAATTTTGATCTCCTCACTGTTGCAAATTTAATGTGGACAAATAGCAAAGACTATCTTTCTGACCCCATCATTTTTCATTCTTGTTCAAATAATTTTTGGGCACTACTGCCTATTGATATGGAAACCACTTTGTTAAGGCAGAAATATTTGAACAATAAAGTCTAGTTATCATCATTGTATTTTTGTATACAAATATGTTCAACAATGCTATACCTGGGTCAAGCTGGGTTCCTCCACATCTTCATCCTGTGCAGCAGGACCTGTGTGGACCTCTGGAGTTGTGGCCTCAGCAGGTGTCAAAGGGAGGGTAGACAACAATGGCCTGGGTTCTGTCTGATCTGTCAAAAACCGCAGGCTGTGGTAATACCACAGCCTGGGGTCATATCAGTCATCCGTTGCTGCTCCAGATCTCTCTGGATCCATTATCTTGTTGTGCTCCCTTTTACAAGTAATCCTTATGTTGGAAATTTCATTCTTGAGATAGTTGATGTCTGCCCTGGGTTACAAAGGCTTCACCAACTCAAGCAGTTTCTCCAACGCTGCCTTCCTCAAGAATTTATTGCAGTAATCTTGACTCTTGACCTTCCAGAGACAGGGCAGTTCCCGGTACAGGTTGATGAATTGTGGTAAAAAAATCAGGCGCTCTAAATTTATCCACCATGATAAATGATATGATGCTTGCAAGACAGAACACAAGACAAGCCATAATGTCTGGCTTAACTCATAAGCTGGTCCCAATATAGGCCTCAAATATAGGCCACTAACCACCTATGCCCCAAATTCAAATTGTCCTTTAGTTTTATGGCTCCTTTCTTTTTTTTATAACATTCAAAGTTTATTGAAGGAAAAATATGCAGTTGTAATACAGAATGCAAGTAACATGTATAGATGTCATAAACATAATGAAGGGTTTCAGCTGTCAGCTGTTGTAGCTTGCGGAGTTAATTTGTTGTTAAGTAATCTCAAATTACAAAACAATGATCAGCCACAAGAGTGGCCCAGAGATACTATGTGCTTATCAGATAGACCTGCTGTCCAGGTAAACCTGGCGTGAAATCAAAGTAATCAAACAGTTTGACTATTTGCTGAGTTATTTGTTCAGATATACTTAAGATTCTCTATGCATATAGAACTAGAAGTGCAAATAATAGCAAAGAGGTTAAAGAAAAGGGGGGGAGAATAGGGAAATCAGAGGGGGAGGTTCGGATTGATGCACATCCTGATTTCAGTTCTTGGTACTCAGCAGAGTAGCGGAATGCAAACCAGGGTGACCAGGTTTTGTGGAACCTGTCCACTTTGTCCGTGGCTTGAACTAATGTGTCTTCCATTTAACACAATTCAGCCACTTGTGTTAGCCAATCTGAGATAGAGGGAACTCAGGTGGATCTCCAGAGGGCGGGTATCAACACTTTGGCTGTGTTTAGCAGGTTCTTTGTTATAGAGTTTTTGTATCTCTTGAGCGTGAAGTTTGAGATGTGGAGTAAACAGCAGGCAGCATTGAGTTCCACCGTGGTCTCAGTGATTTGCTTTATCTGTTCTCTGACCTTACCTCAATAGGGGGTCAGGGCAGGACAATTCCACCAGATGTGTACAAGGGTGCCCCTTCCACTGCCACATCTCCAACATGTGTCTGTGAATTCCAGACATGTATTTTTGCCAGAGTGGTATGTGGTATACCAGTCAGTTAACAGTTTGTAGGATGTTTCTTGTGTTTTGGTGATAATTGAGCACTTATGTGCAAGTATGCATGCCTTTCTCTATTGATTTTTAGTTATGTTTGTCTCTAGGGCTGCAGACCAGTGAGTCCGGAATCTGTCCACTTTTTTTTTTCCATAAAATGTTATTGAAGTGAATTAAATGTACAGAAATACATTTTTTACAAATGTTGTCAAAAGAACAGGAAATAACTGGTAGAGCATTAAATCACATGATATATTTCTGAACTGAAATTAGCATATATGAGACAAATAATGAAATAAGATATGGGTTGTCATATCAAGATTGTACAAACATGGATATTGTTGTTCTTTGCTGGGTTTTGGTTCATTGTGGACTGATTTTGACTTTATGCTATTTGTGTTTTAACTTTGTGCTTTACAAGGAATGATTGGAACTTAGGTCATCAAAATAGTATATAGAAAAAAAAAGGAATTGATTGAGTTGTATGTAGTTTAGAGGATAGAGGAAGGGAAGGGAGGTATGGAGAGTGAACAGGAAGGGTATGGAAGGGTAGGAAAGTGGGTGAGGGAGGGGGAGTTTCCCAGACTACCCTCTCACTCAATTGAAATTGATAAGAGTATTTTTGATAATTGGAGAGGTAGTATTTCATTGTGATGTGGATATGTAGGTCCCATTTCTCCATAAGGATTGCATTAGGGACCGGGTGTGAAGCTGTCAGAGAGATTAGTATTTAGAGTTTTAGTTATAGAAAAGTGAGTTTTTTATTCATTATTCGTAGAGTATGCGACTGTGGATTTGAAGCGTTGCCAACTGTACCATGCTGCTGTGAATTTCGGTAGTGTTTCATGAGAGATGCTGATAAGTTCTTCAATTTTTTCAATGTTATTAAGTCTGTGGTACCACTCCTCTTTCATTGGTGCAGATGGGGAACGCCAATGGCATGGGATACATTGTCTAGCTGCGTTAATCATAAACATGTTGAGTGATATGAGGTAGTGCCTCTTGGGGATATTGGTGTAATGGAGTAGGTAGACTGCAGGTAAGAACTCATTTTTATTAGAATGAGATGATGGTGTCGGGCACTGTCCTCCAAAAAGTCTGGATGACAGGGCATGACCACCAAATATGAAGCATGGTTCCTTCTTCTGTATCACCTTCTTCTGTATGCATGTGGTATCCCCGTACTCAGGAGAAGCAACAGAATGTATTTTGGAGTGTAATTTCACATATTCCCATGGCATGTTTGAGCAATATATCATTTAGTGACAATTTTGTGCAAAAAAAAAAAAAAAAATTTGTCTTTGTCCCGCAACTTGTGTCACAAAATAAAACATACCATGGACTCGACATGCCTCTCAGCAAATAGCTTGGGGTGTCTACTTTCCAAAATGGGGTCATTTGGGGGGGTTTGAACTGTCCTGGCATTTTATGCACAACATTTAGAAGCTTATGTCACACATCACCCACTCTTCTAACCACTTGAAGACAAAGCCCTTTCTGACACTTTTTGTTTACATGAAAAAATTATTTTTTTTTGCAAGAAAATTACTTTGAACCCCCAAATATTATATATATTTTTTTAAAGCAAATGCCCTACAGATTAAAATGGTGGGTGTTTCATTTTTTTTTCACACAGTATTTGCGCAGCGATTTTTCAAACGCATTTTTTTTTGGAAAAAACACACTTTTTTAAATTTTAATGCACTAAAACACACTATATTGCCCAAATGTTTGATGAAATAAAAAAGATGATCTTAGGCCGAGTACATGGATATCAAACATGACATGCTTTAAAATTGCGCACAAACGCGCAGTGGCGACAAACTAAATACATTTTTAAAAGCCTTTAAAAGCCTTTACAGGTTACCACTTTAGATTTACAGAGGAGGTCTACTGCTAAAATTATTGCCCTCGATCTGACCTTCGCGGTGATACCTCACATGCATGGTGCAATTGCTGTTTACATTTGACGCCAGACCAACGCTTGCGTTCGTCTTTGCGTTCGCCTTTTTTTTCTTTATTTTTTTTTGCTTTTTTATCTTATTTTTAAACTGTTCCATTCATTTTTTAATTTTTTAATCATTTTAATCATTTTTATTGCTCCAGGGAATGTAAATATCCCCTATGACAGCAATAAGTAGTGACAGGTACTCTTTTTTGAAAAAATTGGGGTCTATTAGAACCTAGATCTCTCCTCTGCGCTCAAAGCATCTGACCACACCAAGATCGGTGTGATAAAATGCTTTCCCAATTTCCCAATGGCGCTGTTTACATCCGGCAAAATCTAAGTCATGAAATGCTCATAGCTTCTGGTTTCTTAGGCCATAGAGATGATTGGAGCCATTCTGGTCTCTGATCAGCTCTATGTTCAGCTGGCCGAATCACCAGCTGCATTCTCAGGTTCCCTGTTGGGACAGGAGAGCCAGAGAAAAACATGGAAGATGGTGGGGGGGCATTCCCTCCCACTGCTTGTAAAAGCAGTCTAGAGGCTAATTAGCCGCTAGGATTGCTTTTACATGAAAGCTGACCGCTGGCTGAAAAGAATGATACCAAGATGATACCTAAACCTGCAGGCATCATTCTGGTATAACCACTCAAAGTCCAGCAACATACCAGTACGTTGCTGGTCCTTGTTGGGCATACATTGTAAACTTTTTTTTCATGCAGCCTGTGGGCTGAACGAAAAAAAGATATTGATCGGTGGGTAGGCCCACCATTAGAATACCTCCCTTCATCCACCCACTTCTAATGATGGGCATACATGCACTGTTTATATATGCCGAAGCATGGGGGCATCCTCCCGCAAAAGGTAGGAGCAAATCGCTCCTCCACCCACTGCTGCCCCCACTCTTCGGCATATATGCTGAAGTATGTAACTGTGGTGGTGAAATCACCTCCGACAGCGCTGGAGTAACAGCTTTATGTATCGTGGGAGCAAACGCTGTTGCTGTCAAGATACATAAATCCGCTCTGCAGTTGAATGGCGTACCTGCTAAGCAAATGATGGTTAACAATAAAACAAAGTAACATTACAGTATAACAGTAAGACTTACCATACCTGCAAAGCAAATACAAAAAAAATAGTAAAAAATAAAACATTTAAAGGCAACCTGTGCCTAAAATATATATATGCCGAAGCATGGGGGCATCCTCCCGCAAAAGGCAGGAGCAAATCGTTCCTCCACCCACTGCTGCCCCCGCACTTCAGCATATATGCTGAAGTATGTAACTGTGGTGGTGAAATCACCTCCGACAGCGCTGGAGTCACGGCTTTATGTATCGTGGGAGCAAACGCTGTTGCTGTCAAGATAAATAAATCCGCTCTGCAGCTGAATGGCGTACCTGAAAACAAAAAAATGGTTACCAAACATGATAAAAACATAACAACAGTAAAACATTGCAGAATAGAATACAGTAAAAAAGAGCAGAACAATAGAGCGAGAATAGAGAGAGAGAACAATAAAACGAAAACTATTTTTGGTTTTTATTATTTTATATTTTTTTGTGTTTTTTTTTTTTTTTACTTTTTTGTTTAACTTTAACTTTTTTAACTGGTACCAGGTTTGGGTCTCTAAAAATGCAATGGCATCTTGGGAGACCCTGTGAAAGTGTGTCCTAGTCTGTGCAGTGCTGTACCCTACGCTAATAACTAGTGTATGGTAGCGTTCAAAACATTCACCAATGCAAAGACCAGGATTGTCAGGACAGAAGAGACAATAATACCGGGTGTCACGCCTAAATCCGCGCTTGCTGCAGACACAACATCTTTTTTGGGGGGCTCGTTGGGTAGGGGTACTCGGGAGGACATAAAGAAAATGCCTCTCATGCAGCCGGCTTACTGCATTTGGTTGGGAAAGGTGAGGTGGAGCACCGTCTGGAAACAGAAGGGCTCTGACAATCTCTTCCTGGAATTTAAGGAAGGATACAGTCCGTCCTGAAGCTCTGTATAGCACATAAGGGTTCAGCAAAGCCAATTGAAATAAATAAACAGACACTTTTTTGTACCAGCGTCTGGCCTTACGGGCAACTAGGTACGGCGCCAACAACTGGTCGTTGAGGTCCACCCCTCCCATATTTTGGTTATATTCGTGGACACAGAGGGGTTTCTCCACAACACCAGTCGCCGTAGTAATTTGGACCGTCGTGTCTGCATGAAGGGAGGTAAGAACGAAAACATTCTTATTGTCCCTCCACTTCATAGCGAGCAAATTATTACACTGCAAGCAGGCTCTCTCCCCCAGCCTAAGATGGCACGGTGCCACATGCTCCAATCTGATGATCAAAAAGGTGACTAAAAATTGGCACGCTCGTGTAATAATTGTCCACGTACAAGTGGTACCCCTTTCCGAATAAGGGTGACACCAAGTCCCACACTATCTTGCCAGCACTTCCTATGTAGTCGGGGGAGTTTATCGGCTCTACGTGACTATCTTTGCCCTCGTAAACCATAAAACTACATGTATAGCCTGTGGCCCTGTCACAGAGCTTATACATCTTGACCCCGTATCTGGCACGCTTGCTGGGAAGGTACTGTTTGAATGACAAGCGGCCAGAAAACTTAATCAGGGACTCATCAATGCAAACAACTTGATGGGGAGTAAACAAGTCTGCAAAACGTTGGTTGAAGTGGTTTACGAGGGGCTGAATTTTGTAGAGCCGATCGTATTCAGGGTCTCCACGAGGACGACAGAGTTCATTGTTGTTGAAGTGCATGAACCGCAAAATCTGCTCATATCGTGCCCTGGTCATGGAGGCAGAGAACAAGGGCACATGGTGGGTCAGTGGACCAATATGATCGCAACTCAATCTTTTTAATTATGCCCATGTTGAGGGAAAGGCCCAGAAAGATCTTAAATTCGGAGACCGTAATTGGTCTCCAATCTCTGGCAAGGGAGGACTGGGGAATAGTGGCGATGTGTTGACCAGCATATAAATTGCTTTGGTCCACAATAGATCTATAGAGATCTTCGGTGAAAAACAGCAAATAAAAATCCAGTGGCGTAAAATCAACTGTTTCCACCTGAATTCCGGGTTGGCCAGTGAATGGGGGAAGTACGGGTGCTGCAGAAGTGGTGGGTACCCAATTCGGATTGGCAAATGCAGCAGGAAGGGCACTATGGGCATGACGGGCCTGTGTTCGTCCTCTTGGTGGCAGCGGTACACTACTCTTGCTTGCCACCTCACCAGCTTGAACTGCACTTATGGGACTCGCCACGTCACCACGTGATACTGCAGTGCTGGATGTACGACCAGGGTGTACTAGACTGCTGGTGCTTGCCCGTTCACCAGAAGGAATAGCGGCGCTATTACTGCTCTGCTCCATACGAGAGCCCTGCGGTTCTTGCACTTCAAGGACAGAAGAAGAAGATTGGGGTCTGGTACGCCTGACCTTGGCAGGGACCACAACTCCGTCGTCAGAGCTATCTGTCATGGAGCCGCTGTCGTCTACAGGATCGTATTCTGAGCCTGAATCTGACAGATGAGTGACTTCCTCTTCACTATCTGTCATGCTCAGAAACACGTAGGCCTCTTCACTAGTGTACCTTCGATTTGCCATTTTGGGCTCTAAATTTAGTGGTACACTAGTGAGACTCACAGGCAAAAAAGCTCCTGACTGTTAGCGACTGATTCAAAATGCTACCAAAAAACTGTTAGCGATCGCAGGGATCAGGCCTGACTCTGCGAACGCTGCAGTTATGTGTGCTTAGTGTTTTGTAAGTGTCAGTGATCGATCAATACTGCACTTGGGTGGGCTGGGCAGGGCTGGGCCGAAGGGCAAAACGCAGGTGCTAGCAAGTATCTGGGCTGATCCCACTAACACTGCATTTTTGGGGACCCTAAACTGCTGGGGACGCTAGTATAGATCTGATCGGATCAGATATCAATCCGTTCAGATACTATAGCACTAAGGGAGGTGTATGCTGCGTGCGTGGGTGTTAGCGGTACTGACGCTAACCTGACACTGCCTGGGGCGACGCAGACCTTATCTGACCCTAAAAACGTAACTTATATCACCGCCGGGCAATTAGGGGGTTAAACCTTTATAAGGTAATAAACGGTGGGTGCCCTAAAACTATAATAAACTATAAAAAACAAACTAACTAACCAGCGTCACCCGTAACACTTATGCGGTGATCACTGGTGAAAGGGTTAACTAGGGGGTAATCAGGGGGTTAAAACCTTTAGTAGGTAGTATATGGGGGTCCCTGTCACTATAAAACGTTGACGGCGAACCTATATACTTACCTCCCTAACTAGCGTCACCAGTGACACTAATAAAGCGATCAAAGAAACGATCGCTTAGTGACACTGGCGACGGAGGGTGATCAAGTGGTTAACCTTTATTAGAGGGGGTTGGGGGGTACCCTAGACCTAAAGGGGGGTACCCCAGACCTAAAAGGGGCTAACCCTAACTGCCCTAACACTTATAACTGTCACAAACTGACACCAATGCAAAAAAAAAACTGCTATTGGTGTCACTGTGACAGGGGGTACAGGGGGTGATCGGGGGGTGATCGGGGGGTGACTGGGGGGTGAAAAGTGTGCCTGCGTGTTCTACTATACGTGTAGTGTTGTGCAAACTCACATTGATGTCTTCTCTCCTCGGCGACGTAACAAAAAAGACCAGCTCGTGGAGAGATGACATCACTTCCTCTACCTCTGTTTACATTACAGAGGCAGAGGAAGGATTTCATTCGCCAGGAGCGATTGCGAGGGGGTGGCCACGAATGGATGGCCTCCCCCTTACCTCTGATCACCCAGGAACAAATGCCAGCCGCCTCTGGCACCGGGGGGTCCTATCGGACCCCCCGCCCACGGGAGGCAGATCACGTACCAGGTACGTGATTTTGCCTACCTGTGCCATTCTGCCGCAGTATATCTGTGTGAGGCGGTCGGCAAGTGGTTAAAAGGTTCAGATGACATGATATTTCGACATGTTTCACGGTTTTACCGCTTCAACAGGACAATACATTTGTAAAAATATATCAGAATACAAAGATAAATGCCATATACAAGATTTCATACAATTCCTTTCCCATTCCCTTATCCTGACACGATCCTCCTACATGTTGGTATGTTTTTTCTATCCCTGCTATTAACTCATTACTCCACCATTTATGACCGACACCTGCATTGATCATATGATTTTTTACCCCCATATTTACTTTATTCAGACTTTGGCCGGTGTTTTATATTCCCTTTCCAATTGCCGGGGGAGACCCAGCCAGGTTACCTCGTTGCTGCACACCCCCCGAGGCTCGGGTAAGCAGTTCCATCACTTTATTTTATCTCCCCCATTTTGTAATTGTATGAAATCTTGTAAATGGCATTTATCTTTGTATTCTGATATATTTTTACAGATGTATTGTCCTGATGAAGCGGTAAAACCACAAAACATGTCGAAATATCATGACATGTGAACCTTTTAATTATATGTCTTGTTGTTTTTTTGCTATTTTTGTATAAATACATTTTGTGAAATTTTTATCAGTGATTTGCATTATTAGCTATACCTCTTGTATATGTACCGCAATAGTCCACTTGCAGTCTTTTTCTTGGTGAGTCGGCGGTGGGGCCCATACTCCCAAATCTTTCTCCTCAACTAATTTGGACGATGGTACATTTCATTAAGATATATTTTGCTTGCTTTGTATTGTGAGGCTATACAATTTCCATAGTAATTAGGTGGATAACACACCTGTGTACGGTCCGGTGTGGGCCTGCGATTTGCATGCAGCGACTGCAGCTTGGTCTCCTCTCGCTGTGCTCTCGTTGGCTCACATCGGTGGCCACTGGCAAAAAATGTTTTTCTAACTCCCCTCATCTTACATAACTTGGGGAGGGCCTCTTCTATTATCCTTTCTTTTTCTCATATTTTACTTGATATTTTTCTGGTATTAAATTTGTTTAGACTCAACACTATTGGTCCCAAGTGAATAATACATCATGAATGTTTTAGGTACGGCCTGGACAGGCTCCATGATTCAAATCCAAAACTCATGCCTTACCAGTAATACGAAATCTGATGAAGAAATCAAAACTTTCCTTGATCGTACAGTTGCAATAAGAAGTATGTGAACCCCTTTGGAATGATATGGATTTCTGCACAAGTTGGTCATAAAATGTGATCTGATCTTCATCTAAGTCACAACAATAGACAATCACAGTCTGCTTAAACTAATAACACACAAAAAATTAAATGTTACCATGTTTTTATTGAACACACCATGTAAACATTCACAGTGCAGGTGGAAAAAGTATGTGAACCCCTAGACTAATGAGATCTCCAAGAGCTAATTGGAGTGAGGTGTCAGCCAACTGGAGTCCAATCAATGAGATGAGATTGGAGGTGTTGGTTACAGCTGCCCTGCCCTATAAAAAACACACACCAGTTCTGGGTTTGCTTTTCACAAGAAGCATTGCCTGATGTGAATTATTCCTCGCACAAAAGAGCTCTCAGAAGGCCTACGATTAAGAATTGTTGACTTGCATAAAGCTGGAAAGGGTTATAAAAGTATCTCCAAAAGCCTTGTTCATCTGTCCACAGTAAGAAAAATTGTCTATAAATGGAGAAAGTTTAGCACTGTTGCTACTCTGCCTAGGAGTGGGCATCCTGTAAAGATGACTTTAATAGCACAGCGCAGAATGCTCAATGAGGTGAAGAAGAATCCTAGAGTGTCAGCTAAAGACTTACAAAAGTCTCTGGCATATGCTAACATTCCTGTTAGCAAATCTACGATACGTAAAACACTAAACAAGAATGGATTTCATGGGAGGATACCACAGAGGAAGCCACTGCTGTCCAAAAAAACATTGCTTCACATTTACAGTTTGTACAAGAGCACCTGGATGTTCCACAGCAGTACTGGCAAAATATTCTGTGGACAGATGAAACAAAAGATGAGTTGTTTGGAAGAAACACACAACATTATGTGTGGAGAAAAAGAGGCACAGCACACCAACATCAAACCTCATCCCAACTGTGAAGTATAGTGGTGGGGGCATCATGGTTTGGGGCTTCTTTGCTGCATCAGGGCATGGACGGATTGCTATCATCAAAGGAAAAATGAATACCCGAGTTTATCAAGACATTTTGCAGGAGAACTTAAGGCCATCTGTCCACCAGCTGAAGCTCAACAGAAGATGGGTGTTGAAACAGGACAACGACCCAAAGCATAGAAGTAAATCAACAACAGAATGGCTTAAACAGAAGAAAATACGCCTTCTGGAGTGGCCCAATCAGAGCCTGACCTCAACCCGATTGAGATGCTGTGGCATGACGTCAAAAAGCGATTCACACAGACATCCCAAGAATATTGCTGAACTGAAACAGTTCTGAAAAGAGGAATGATCAAGAATTACTCCTGACCATTGTGCATGTCTGATCTGCAACTACAGGAAACGTTTGGTTAAAGTTATTGCTGCCAAAGGAGGTTCAACCAGTTATTAAATCCAAGGGTTCACATACTTTTTCTATCTGCACTGTGAATGTTTACATGGTGTGTTCAAAAAAAACATGGTAACATTTAATTCTTTGTGCGTTATTAGTTTAAGCAGATTGTGATTGTTTATTGTTGTGACTTAGATGAAGATCAGATCACATTTTATGACCAATATGTGCAGAAATCCATATCATTCCAAAAGGGTTCACATACTTTTATTGCAACTGTATGTATAGTCTTCTAAAATGTAAAGCACACCTACATTGGCACACTGAGTACTTTAAACTATACATAAAGGAAGAAGCGTGCCCCTTAGGATTGAGAATCCAGCTATTCCCCACTTAAGGACTTAAGGACCCCTCCTCTTCCTTCAAATCATCTTGGGAAAAAACCTTAACTCAGTGTAGTTTAGAACTTATGCGAACCTTAGTTACCCAATACAAACACGTTATGACCTCGCTTGATAACGAGATAGATAGACTCAACACACATTATCAACATCTCCTTGATACTCCCTCCTTCTCCAATCGATGGAAGGAGGTCAAGGAGCGTATTGAAGAGTTGACTAGGGAAATTATTAAAAATAAACAAACCAAATTTGTAAGAGACAAATTGGCTTTATCCGAGGGGTTTGCTTACAAGTGGTCTGGTAAAATGAAAGGGAGAAGAGCGGTTTCACGTAATACACTTTTACTAGATGGTAACATTGAACAATTTGAATCCGACTCCTCCCTCTCATCGTCCATTTCTCACCCAACAGGCCCTCGCTCCTCAGGTTTTTCCATTTCTAATTCCGTACAGAAACATACCCGTCATAGTGGCGGTACCTCTCCTGGAGCACCTAGTAAAGGCAAAAGAACATCTACCAAACATAAGTCGGTACATTTACCAGGGGATCCATCCCCGCCACCATCTCAGTTGATTGGCGGAGGTGCCCCCACCTCGTTACATAATGTTATCCCCAAAGTTCTTGAAACAATCTCTGGTAATTCCAGAAGATCACCCACTGATGGTGATTTTTTTAGATCCAACCTCTGTGGATCCGAAAAGACACCAACAAACCAAAATCGATACGTCTATTCAGAAACCTTCGCTGACACCCTCACCCAGCACTCTCACTCCACAGCTGAATGTGATCAACTTGGCTTCATGTTCTCTTTTCCAAACTCTTGGTCCCACAATTGGGCCTGGGGTTTTGTCCCCTTGATCCTATACACACCACAGAAACTATCAAAGACCTTTATCTCTTCGCACGTAACTTAACGTACAAGTTTCTATTTGACTCTAACCCTCAAAATACTAACTTGGAACGTGAACTCATGGAATGCACTAACATTTTACAATGGGGGAATTTTGCGCCCTTCGCGATTTAATGTTACTATATGATGAGAGCAACACAATAACACACCACACTCACAAACTGAACTGAGTGAGGTTCCCCACGATACTATCGTCACTCCTACTTCTTTGTCATCTACATCCTTAAAGGCTTCCAACAGATTTAAACCTAAGTCAAAACACTTTCCTGACTTCATGACCTGTCCAGCAATTTGGGCCTTCCTTCACCAATCAATCAAAGACCTCAAGAGCAAGAACTGGCAGGACTTTACACCCAATTTGACCCATAGCCAACAACGAGCCCTTCGACTTTTACAAACACATGTGACATTGTCATCAAGCCATCGGATAAAGGTGGGAACATAGTGGTAATGTCACACACTCGATACCAAACAATGTGTTATCAAGTATTAAACAACTCCATTTGGTACCAACCCATCTCGTCTACCATTATTATGGGTTTTGTCAACGAATTTAGGGAACTTTGTATGGGGGCTTTCTGGCATGGCCTGATTGATACTCTTAATTACTTGGTACCCAAACACCCACGAACCCCAACCTTTTACACATTGCCCAAAATGCACAAAAGTCTCTCCCAACCTCCAGGAAGACCCATTGTCTCTGGCATTGGGTTGCTGACTGACAATGCCAGCAAATTTGTAGATAGCTTTCTATTACCCCATGTATTGGGTCTCCCATCACATATTCATGATACCTCTGACCTCCTTAGGCACATTGAAGGAATCCAGGTCCCTTGCAACTCCCTCCTCATGGCTATCGGTGTTGATTCACTTTACTCAAGCATCCCCCACGAGAAGGGAGTCGCGACAGCTAGATTATTTCTGATGGAACAGGAACATACATCCTGGCCCCTCAATGAATTTATCCTACAACTCCTAACTTTTATTCTCACATGCAATTTTTTCATTTTTGAGGATCAACATTATTCGCAAATACAGGGGGTCGCAATGGGCACATCATGTGCCCCATCATATGCTAATTTGTTCCTTGGAGCTTGGGAGAGACTTATTTTTTCTGATGACCAGTTTTCACCCTTTATAGAGTCAATACTCTGCTGGTTCAGATTAATCGACGATCTGTTTGTGGTCTGGACCGGCCCACCATCTCTGTTGAAACAGTTCATTGAAGCTCTCAACTTCAATAATATGAATCTGCGCTTCACGGTGACTTCGGACAATACACAGATCCCATTTCTCGACCCGTTGATTGTCAAAAATCCCTATGGAAAACTAGAGACTAACCTCTATTGTAAATCTACAGTAGGGAACACCCATCCCAAGGCTCTCGTGCGTAGTATTCCATATGCACAGTACTTGCGATTACGACGCAACTGCGCATGCGAAGAGGATTTTTACATTCTGTCCGCTGCCCTACGAGAACGACTTCTCTTGAGGTGCTATTCCAAAACCAGCCTTAGAAGAGCCTTTAATAAGGCAGCTGGTCGTACCAGAACTTCTCTGCTGTACCCCTCCCCATGCACTACCAACACCAACACAGTTAAAATTGTTACTCAATATTCAGCACATCATGAACAACTCAGGAGCATTATTTCTAAACATTGACACCTTCTTGCTGATCATCATGTCCTTAAATTGGTGTTTCATAGGGCCAAATCCCTTAGAGACCGTTTAGTGAGCAGCCATTATAAACCGAAATCAAATCAATCTTTGGGCACTTTTACATGTGGTCAGTGTTCCTCCTGCCCATGGATACTTTCATGTACCTCCTTTAAATTACTTAATGGAGAATTCTTTACTCCCCATACATTGGCCCAATGTGACACCACTGGTATCATTTATCTTATGCTCTGTACATGTAAAGCATTCTCTGTTGGTAAGATAATCAGGAAGTTTAGGCAGAGAGTCAGTGATCATGTTTACTATTCCACCAATGGTAAACTCACCACCGTTGGACCCCATATTAGTTTATACCATAAATATGATTCCAAAGCTGTTGGGTTCCTTGCATTGGAAGTGGTACCACCTGATGTTAGGGAAGGTGACCGAGATAAGATATTATTACAAAGAGAAGCCCTTTGGATAGAAAGGCTTAATGCCACTGTCCCCCCGGGCTTGAACGAAGTTAACTCTTTCAAATCCTTTCTCTAACAGATCGGCCAGCGCCTCCTCATTATCCTAATGTGCAACCTTCTCCTCTGGTCAATTAATCTCCTGCCAGTTATCTAGCTCGCTCTATTCATTATCCATGATTGTATTCCCAATGTGGATGGAGAGTTATTGGGTAAGGGGGGTGTAGGTTAGTAGTCCGGATGGAGAAATAGTCCAGCTACTCTTCCAGAAGGATGTACTTAATCCAGGTGGGTCAGAGAGGAATAAATGTTCTCTCTGGGTTCTAGGTTGAGCTGTCTGTGATGGAAGAGAGTAAAGAAGAGTTAGGTAAGGTTTTAATCCTCATACATGTATCAAAAATTAGGGATGTAGGTGCTAATGGACTGATGTTTGCTTTTCATTAGGATTGGTGTAGTAATGGTGTAGTAACGAATCACTGGACCTCCAGGGGTTGCTGGTGTAAATAAACTGTTGATAAAACAAACCGTGGAGTAACATAAGGACCTATATTGCATGTATGGGTCAACAAATAGTGGGAGATCTTGGGGTGTAACCTGTTAGAGACTATTGGTGTCTTGGAAGGAGTTCCCAGCATCTTTTCGCATAAAATCCTTAGTTTAAGTCTTACCATTATGCCAACAAGATACATTTCTAACATTCTAATAGAGAAAGAAGAATGTCTTTAATTCTAGAACCCTTTATTTTTTATATTTATTATCTCCTCTTATCTTAGGTATTACATTAGGAAATAGGCTGTAGGTAATACCTAATTTCTCTATTTATCAGCTATGGAATCCGTGACATGCTGTCTTACTGTGATAACTTGTTGAGTACAACAGGTACTTAATAATAACCATTTGAACAAGACATGGTAAAACTAAACCAACATTTAGAATTGGAGCGTTGCGTTGTCGCACTTGGAAACGTAAAGGAAATGGTTTTGCTTATGGTCAATATATTTTAATATATATATCCTGATGGTATGGATCTATATGTTAAATTAATAGTTACCCTATGTTATCGAGGGGTGTTTAGACATCAAAAGAAAAGGGATTATTATCTTTATGATCGATATTAGTTATGCTGAGAAATAATATTTTAATTTGACCAGAATAATGATAGGTCTCCTCCCTGTCTCCATACCCAAATACTACTTTAAATCTCTGCAAACCTTATTCAATAAATGTATATGGAAAGGGTCCAAAACCAGATGTGCACACTCTAAATTGTTGAAACATAAACTAGTGGGAGGATCAGGAACTATAGATTTTGAGGACTACTACACAGCCTCACTGTTAGATCAACTCACTGAATGGTTCCGTCAGAGCCACACTAAGCTATGGGGTAACGTTGAAAACTTGTCACTGGTACGCCCTAACTTAAAGTGCTGGTTAATAAGCATCCCCTTAGGAAATAAATTACCTTAGGCACTATCCCCTACCATGTTAGCCATGGCGAAAGCGTGGAAAACCTTGATCCATGAAAGCACCAAAAACTCCACCAATCCTGCGATACCAATCCCGATAGCATCCCTCCAATATCTATCACCGGATTTATCCCTGTCCCAATGGACCAAATATGGAATCCTATACATCCATGACCTTCTCCAAGTCTCCCGTATAAAAACCTTTCAACTCCTTCAAAAAGAATTCAAACTACCTTTCACAGATTTCTTTACTTACATCAGAGTCAAACATTGCCTTGAAAAAATCCAGTTACCTCTCTACACGGTTCACCCAAAAGCTTGGGAACAACTAAACAGTGTTCCCCACAAAACCAAAGGAATATCTCTGTTTTATAATATCTTGCACCAGAAACTCCACTTTGTCAAGTCGTCTCCCCATAACCACTGGGAAAACTACTTGGGAAAGACATACACGAGCCACCAGTGGCTAGGGATGAGCCGAACACCACCCTGTTCGGTTCGCACCAGAACTTGCAGACAGGCAAAAAATTTGTTCGAACACGCAAACACCGTTAAAGTCTATGGGACATGAACATGAATAATCAAAAGTGCTAATTTTAAAGGCTTATATGGAAGTTATTGTCATAAAAAGTGTTTGGGGACCTGGGTCCTGCCCCAGGAGACAAGGATCAATGCAAAAAAAAGATTTAAAAACGGCCGTTTTTTCGGGAGCAGTGATTTTAATAATGCTTAAAGTGAAACAATAAAAGTGTAATATCCCTTTAAATTTTGTACCTGGGGGGTGTCTATAGTATGCCTGTATAGGGGTGCATGTTTCCCGTGTTTAGAACAGTCTGACAGCAAAATGACATTTCAAAGGAAAAAAGTCATTTAAAACTACTCACGGCTATTAATGAATTGCCGGTCCGACAATACACATAAAAGTTCATTGATAAAAACGGCATGGGAATTCCCCACAGGGGAACCCCGAACCAAAATGTAAAAAAAAATGACGTGGGGGGTTCCCCTAAATTCCATACCAGGCCCTTTAGGTCTGGTATAGATATTAAGGGGAACCCCGGCCAAAATTAAAAAAAAAAAAAGGTGTGGGGTCCCCCTCAAAATCTATACCCGACCCTACAGGTCTGGTATGGATTTTAAGGGGAACCCCGAGCCAAAATTTTTTAAAAAAATGGCATGGAGTCCCCCTAAAAATCCATACCAGACCCTTATCCGAGCACGCAACCTGGCAGGCCACAGGAAAAGAGGGGGGATGAGAGAGCGCCCCCCTCCTGAACCATACCGGGCCACATGCCCTCAACATTGGGAGGGTGCTTTGGGGTAGCCCCCCAAAACACCTTGTCCCCATGTTGATGAGGACAAGGGCCTCATCCCCACAACCCTGGTTTTGGGGGTCTGCGGGTGGGGGGCTTATCAGAATCCGGAAGGCCCCTTTAACAAGGGGACCCCCAGATCCCGCCCCTCCCCCCTGTGTGAAATGGTAAGGGGTACAAAAGTACCCCTACCATTTCACAAAAAACTGTCAGAAATGTTAAAAATGACAAGAGACAGTTTTTGACAATTCCTTTATTTAAATGCTTCTTCTTTCTTCTATCTTCCTTCAGTTTCTTCCTCCATCTCCTTCTTCTGGTTCTTCTGGTTCTTCTGATTCTTCCTCCGGTGTTCTCGTCCGGCATCTTCCTCCGCAGCGTCGGCGTCTTCTTCCCTTCTTCTCCTCGGGCCGCTCCGCATCCATGATGGCATGGAGGGAGGCTCCCGCTCTTCTCTTCATCTTCTTCTCTTCATCTTCTTTTCGGGCCGCTCCGCATCCATGATGGCATGGAGGGAGGCTCCCGCTGTGTGACGCTTCTCCTCTTCTGACGGTTCTTAAATAACGGTGACCCCGCCCCCCTCTGACGCACGGTGACTTGAAGGGACTTCCCTGTGACGTCACGGGGAATGCCACAGGGAAGTCCCGTCAAGTCCCTGTGTGTCAGAGGGGGCGGGGTCACTGGGTGGCCCCACCCCACCCCCCCGTTATTTAAGAACCGTCAGAAGAGGAGAAGCTTCATACAGCGGGAGCCTCCCTCCTTGCCATCATGGATGCGGAGCGGCCCGAAAAGAAGATGAAGATGAAGAGAAGAAGATGAAGAGAAGAAGATGAAGAGAAGAAGATGAAGAAGAGTAGACCCAGCTTTGTTTTTCTCCAGGAAACACATTTTAAAACAAATCATATACCAAGGCTCACTGACCCTTACTTCACTGAGGCACATCATGCCACCAATGACACTTCCAAATCAAAGGGAGTCTCAGTCTTGGTGAGTAAAGACACTAAGTTTGAGATATCTGATAAGCTAGTCGACCCAGGGGGAAGATTTATCTTCCTCAAAGGGGTGTGCCAGGGAGTTACCCTCACCTTAGCCAATGTCTATTTTCCTAATACTGCACAGCTTACATTTTGCCAAAACATAATCAAAGAGCTCACGAGTTTTAGTACAGGCCGTCTGATCCTGGGTGGGGATTTCAACATCCCTCTTAATCCAACAGAAGACACTTCCTCGGGGAAGACATATCACCTATAGAATTCTAAAGAAAATCAAAAACCTCTTACATTCACTAAACCTGATTGACATGTGGCATTTCTTACATCCAGAAGATAAAGACTACACATTCTATTCAATCCCACATGTTCGCCACGCTAGAATAGACTACTTATTCATTTCACAGAGGGATCTCCAAACACTCTCCAGTGCAAACATAGGGCTACAGACTATCTCAGATCATGCCCCAATCTCCATTGCCCTGAACCTTTCAGAACCTCCAGCCATATCCAATATTTGGAGACTAAATTCTTCCCTACTAACAGACACAACTCTGTTACCCAAACTGACCTCCTCGCTGACTGACTTTTTCAAACATAACAGTACCCCAGATGTGGATCCTTTGATGGTTTGGGAGGCGCATAACTGCTATATTAGAGGGGAACTAAGTTGGGAATGTGCAGAAAGAAAGAAAAAGACAAAGAAATTACCAAATTGACAAATAAAATTTGCGTCCTAGAATCCCTACATAAACAATCCCTCACAACCCGATCAGCGGCATCACTATTGGAATCCAGGAAAACCCTTAAACAGATTCTAGATACCAAGTCCAAGAGATTCCCTTTTTTTAGGAAAAAGATATATATTATGAACATGGCGAAAAAACCGGCAAGATGTTAGCCAGAGCCTTAAGGGGTCAGGCAGCCCAATACAATATCTTGGGCATTCAAAACAAAGGGGGTAAAATAGACAGAGCCACAAATAAGATAGCGCAACACTTCCATGAATACTACACTACTCTGTACAACCTCCCGCTCCAACACAAACCGACAGATGTTTTAAAAGACAGATCACAGGCCATAAAAGATTATCTGAAGGACTCCAATCTCCCCTCCCTTGCTGAAGATGACATCTCCCAACTAGAAAGCCCCATAGATGCCTCAGAAATTAGACTGGCTATTAAAGACTTGAGGTCCGGCAAGAGTCCTGGTCCTGACAGATTTAGCGCCATTTACTAAAAGACGTTTACCGACTTACTAACTACTCCCCTTAGGGATGCACTGAACTATTTGTCTAAACAGAGACCAGTACCGACTGATTTCCTATCGGCATACATCACAGTGATACCCAAGTCTGGCAAAGAACCCACTACATTGCACCAGTTATAGGCCAATCTCTTTGCTGAACTTGGATGTCAAACTCATGGCTAAAATCATTGCCAACAGGCTGAAACCTTTACTTCATGACTTGATTGGCCCAGACCAGGCAGGTTGTATGCCTGGCAAAGAGGCCAAGGATAATGTCACGAAATCCTTGGACCTGATTTATGCTGCTCACCAGTGAAAGATCGAGGGCTTTCTCTTGTCGACAGACGCGGAGAAGGCCTTTGATTGAGTCAGGGGCGGATCCAGGGGGGGGCAATGGGGCAATTGCCCCCTCCGAGAAATGCGGGTGAGTGACTGTGAGAGAGAGCCGCTGTGCGGCTCCTGGAGTGAGAGAGCCACTGTGTGGCTCCGGGAGTGAGAGAGCCGCTGTGCGGCTCTGGGAGTGAGAGAGCTGCTGGGCGGCTCTGGGAGTGAGACAGAGCCGCTGGGCGGCTCCGGGAGTGAGAGAGCCACTGGGCGGCTCCGGGAGTAAGACAGAGCCGCTGGGCAGCTCCGGGAGTGAGAGAGCCGCTGGGCGGCTCCAGGAGTGAGAGAGCCGCCGCTGACATGTGCCGCTCCTCATAGTGTTGAATCCAAAAGAGGTCGCGTAGCGGTAACTTCCATACAAAGTAGCTCGATTTTCAAACACTCAGGTCTGATTCTCAATGGTTTGTACAGTCCATGTGTTTGTGGGCGGGCTGCTGGCCAATCAGGGAGCCGGCGGGCGGGGGAGCCTGCATCCCTGCAGTTCCCCCCACCATGCAGGCAGCTGCGGCAGCAGAGAGATTACATCATCTCTCTGCTGCCTGTCTCTGGGACACAAGAGACCACCTTAGCAGGTAGCAAGTGACAATCTTCATCTGGTGACAGGCGACGTGGCAAGTGACAATCCGCAACATGTGGCAGGCGACAATCTGCATCTGGTGACAGGTGACGTGGCAAGTGACAATCCGCAACATGTGGCAGGCGACGTGGCAAGTGACATGGCAAGTGACAATCCGCAACGTGGCAGGCGACGTGGCAAGTGACAATCTGCATCTGGTGACAGGCGACGTGGCAAGTGACAATCCGCAACATGTGGCAGGCGACGTCGCAAGTGACAATCTGCATCTGGTGACAGTTGACGTGGTAAGTGACACACTCGGGGCTCCCACTGATTCTGCATTATGGTGAGTTAAACTATTTAATTTTTTATAACAATGTAATAATAGTAATAATGCGCTTCAATCATCCTGACACCATAACAACTATGGTGCCGTGATGATTGAAGCGCCAACACCAGCCATTTCCCCGATAGATGTACCCCAAAAAAAATATTTTCTGGCAGTGCCCCTCCCGAGACTAGACTCTGGATCCGCCCCTGGATCGAGTAGCTTGGGATTATATGTTGGGGACTTGCAAACATGTGGGTCTTGGTCCACACATGCTGACTTGGATTTTAGCATTATATCAAAACTCCTCAGCTAAGCTTAAGATACACCATTAAAGTCTATGGGACATGAACATGAATAATCAAAAGTGCTAATTTTAAAGGCTTATATGCAAGTTATTGTCATAAAAAGTGTTTGTGGACCTAGGTCCTGCCCCAGTGGACATGGATCAATGCAAAAGAAAAGTTTTAAAAACGGCCGTTTTTTCGGGAGCAGTGATTTTAATAATACTTAAAGTGAAACAATAAAAGTGTAATATCCCTTTAAATTTTGTACCTGGGGGGTGCCTATAGTATGCCTGTCAAGGGGCGCATGTTTCCCGTGTTTAGAACAGTCTGACAGCAAAATGACATTTCAAAAGGAAAAAAAGTCATTTAAAACTATTCGTGGCTATAATAAATTGCCGGTCCGACAATACACATAAAAGCTCATTGATAAAGACGGCATGGAAATTCCCCACAGGGGAACCCCGAACCAAAATTAAAAAAAAAAAACGACGTGGGGGTCCCCCTAAATTCGATACCAGGCCCTTCAGGTCTGGTATGGATATTAAAGGGAACCCCGGCCAAAATTTTTTAAAAAATGGCGTGGGGTCCCCCTAAAATCTATACCAGACCCTTCAGGGGTTCCAGATTCCGATAAGCCCCCTGCCTGCAGACCCCCACAACCACTGGGCAAGGGTTGTGGGGATGAAGCCCTTGTCCCCATCAACATGGGGACAAGGTGTTTTGGGGGCTACCCCAAAGCACCCTCCCAATGTTGAGGGCATGTGGCCTGGTACGGTTCAGGAGGGGGGGCGCTCTCTCGTCCCCTCCTCTTTTCCTGCGGCCTGCATGGTTCCGTGCTCGTATAAGGGTCTGGCATGGATTTTTGGGGGGACCCCAAGCCATTTTTTTTTTAAATTTTGGTGCGGGGTTCCCCTTAAAACCATACCAGACCAGAAGGGCCCGGTATGGAATTTAGGGGGATCCCCACGTAATTTTTTTTTTTAATTTTGGTTCGGGGTTCCCCTGTGGGGAATTCCCATGTCGTTTTTATCAAAGAACTTTTATGTGTATTGTCGGACCGGCAATTCATTATAGCTGCGAGTAGTTTTAAATGACTTTTTTCACTTTAAGCATTATTAAAATCACTGCTCCTGAAAAAACTGACGTTTTTAAAACTTTTTTTGCATTGATCCTTGTCCCCTGGGGCAGGACCCAGGTCCCCAAACACTTTTTATGACAATACCATGCACATTGCTCAGGGGAGCACATTGCAATGGCTTCTATCTTTAAGGCTTCTTTCTCTAAGTGATTCTTTCTACAAGTGATATGCACTTCATTCTCTGCACTTCAGCGATTGCACGAAGCAAACGAATACAGCAATCTGCACTGGAAAGCTGCTAACAGACTGCAGGTGACCCTGTCTCTCTATTAAGCTCTCCTTCCACTCTGTAACATGCACTCTCTACCACTGCTTCTGACACTCCTCTCCTCTCTCCTCAAACTCTCTTACCTTCACCCCCCCTCTCCACCCGCCTGCTTATACATATCACCCTGCCTTCTGTCTTCTCCCTACTACTGCTCTTACCAACTCTCGCTCATTCTACATCCATACACTGATAAAACCTCCAGTACTCTGAGACATGCCCCTTCACATAAATCACAGTCCCACATTACCTCCCTCACCCTCCTGCTTATCCTAATATCTGGTGACATCCCCAAACCCTGGGCCACCATCATCTGTCTTTGCCCAACGCTCCCATCCCCCTACACCCTCTGGCAGGAGCCGCAACCCACAGAACTTGGTCTCTATTCCTCTTTCCAAAACCAGCCCCCCCTTTTCCTGTGCCCTGTGGAATGCACGTTCTGTCTGCAACAAACTCACCACCCTCCACGACCTCTTCATCACAAATTCCTTTAACCTATTTGCCATTACTGAAACCTGGCTTCATGAATCGGATACTATTTCTCCTGCTTCCCTCTCCCATGGGGGCCTTCTCTGGACTCACTCCCCCAGACCAAGTGGACGGAAGGGAGGTGGAGTGGGAATCCTTCTAGCCCCATGCAGCACCTATCAGGTTCTTCACCCACCTCCCTCTCTGACACTCTCCTCTTTTGAGGCACACTGCATTCGTCTTTTCTCTCCTATTTCTCTAAGAATTGCTGTCATCTACCGCCCCCCTGGACCGGTATCAGCCTTTCTTGATGACTTCTCTGCCTGGCTACCCTACTTTCTCTCTTCTGAAATCCCCACAATTATTCTTGGGGACTTCAACATCCCTGTCAACACTAACACTACTATTACTTCTAAACTTCTTAATCTAACCTCATCGCTTGACCTGAAGCAATGGATACAGGCTCCTACCCACTCCAACGGCAACACCCTTGACCTTGCCTTCTCCTATCTGTGCACTCCGTGCAACCTTTCCAACAATCCACTCCCACGCTCTGATCACCACCTTATTAGTTTTGCTCTCTCCTTGTCTTCCACCTCTTCTCCCTCCAACCGCCTAACAGTTACACGCAGAAACCTTCGCCACCTCAACCCTTCTCTTCTCTACTCTGATACTGATCACCTCTATGACAAAATCTCCCCCCTGTCCTGCCCCAACCTAGCTACTTTCATCTACAACAGCTCACTGTCTTCCTCCCTAGACAAGCTGGCCCCCCTCACTACACGCAGAATTAGGCCCCGACTGCTACAACCCTGGCAAACAGATGACACCAGAAGTCTCAGAAAATGTAGCCGCGCTCTTGAGCGCCTGTGGCATAAGACTAAGACCCAGGAAGACTTCACACAATATAAATCTGCCCTCCTAAAATACTACTCCTGCCTTCACACTGCCAAACAGACCTACTTTATCACACTCATTAACACCTTCTCATCCAGTCCACGTCAACTCTTCTCTACCTTCAACACTCTACTCTGTCCTCCACTGCCTCCACCCACCAACTCACTCACTGCCCAGGAGATTGCCAATCACTTCAAAACTAAGATTGATACAATTCATGAGGAGATCGCCAATGCGCAAAAACCTCCCCCATGCAACACCCCATGTCCACAGATACAATCATTACTTCCCTCATTCAACCCTGCTACTACTACTGAGGTTGCTAAACTTTTATCTAGCACTCATCTAACCACTTGCCCCCTGGATCCTGTTCCCTCGCAAATGCTACGCTCACCCTCTGACTCGATTCTACGCTCTCTAACTCACATTTTCAACCTCTCCCTCTCTTGTGGCATCTTCCCAAACTCTCTAAAACATGCGCTAGTCACCCCCATACTAAAAAAGCCCTCACTGGATCCCACCAATCTCAACAACTTACGTCCCATCTCCTTACTCTCCTTCTCCTCCAAACTTCTTGAAAGACTGGTCTACAACCGACTAAGCAACCATCTGACCATGAATAAACTTCTTGATCCCCTTCAGTCCGGTTTTCGCCCTCAACACTCCACGGAAACTGCTCTCCTTAAACTCTCAAATGACCTACTAATGGCTAAAGCCAATGGACACTATTCTGTACTACTTCTCCTGGATCTCTCTGCTGCCTTTGACACAGTGGACCACCCCCTCCTCCTCAAAAAACTCCACTCCTTTGGTCTCCGTGACTGTACTCTTCGCTGGTTCTCATCCTACCTATCCCACCACTCCTTCAGTGTCACTTACAACTCTACTTCCTCATCTCCTCTTCCTTTTTCCGTTGGGGTCCCCCAAGGTTCTGTTCTCGGACCTCTCCTTTTCTCAATCTACACCACCTCCTTGGGTCAGTTGATTGCCTCCCACGGCTTTAAATATCATCTCTACGCTGATGACACCCAAATCTATCTCTCCACCCCCCAGCTCTCTCCATCTGTCTCCTCACGCATTACCAACTTACTAGCAGACATATCAGCCTGGATGTCACATCACTTTCTCAAACTCAACCTATCCAAAACCGAGCTCATGATATTTCCTCCCTCAGGTGCCACTTCCCCTGATCTCCCTGTCAAGATCAACGGCTCAACTATCAACCCATCTCCCCACGCCAAGGTCCTAGGTGTAATCCTGGACTCTGAACTAACCTTTCGACCCCACATTCTATCACTATCCATAGCTTGCCGCCTCTGTCTTCGCAACATCTCCAAGATACGCCCCTTCCTAACCAATGACACCACAAAGCTTCTAATCCACTCCTTGGTCATCTCCCGCCTTGACTACTGCAACTCCCTCCTCATTGGTTTACCTCTAAATAGGCTATCCCCACTTCAGTCCATCATGAACACTGCGGCCAGGCTCATCCACCACACAAACCGCTCAGCGTCTGCTACACCCCTCTGCCAATCCCTCCATTGGCTGCCACTCAGTCACCGAATTAAATTCAAGATACTAACTATAACCTACAAAGCCATCCACAACCTGGCCCCTAGCTACATCTCTAACCTAGTCACAAAATACCAACCTAATCGTTCTCTTCGCTCCTCCCAAGACCTCCTGCTCTCAAACTCCCTTGTCACCTCATCCCATGCTCGCCTTCAGGACTTCTCCAGAGCCTCCCCCATCCTCTGGAATGCTCTACCCCAATCCGTCCGATTTTCTCCTACTTTATCCACTTTCAGACGATCCCTGAAAACTCATCTCTTCAGAGAAGCCTATCTGGCCCCCACCTAACAACTGTACATTTATCTTCTCAATCAGCACATCACCCACAGTTATTACCTCTTGTATCTCTTGACCTTCCCTCTTAGATTGTAAGCTCTAAGGAGCAGGGCCCTCTGATTCCTACTGTATCAAATTGTATTGTATTTGTACTGTCTACCCTCAAGTTGTAAAGCGCTATGTAAACTGTTGGCGCTATATAAATACTGTATTATAATAATAATAATAATAATATAAGCCATTATATCGTTCGAACCATTTGTCAGGCGCATACATGCAAATAAATCTATTAAGGAATTCCATATGACCGAGAGGGAATTCAAGGTTACTGCCTATGCAGACGATCTCTTATTTTTTCTAAATGACCCGCATGTTTCCATTCCCTCTCATGAAAGAGTTTTCCCTCTATGGATACATCTCCAATCTAAAAATAAATTTTTCTAAATCTGAAGCTATGAACATCACGTTATCTGAGAACAATTTAAATACAGCACAGAACAATAGCCCCTTTTCATGGAAAAAATTGGCCATTAAATACCTTGGGATTTGGTTGACCCATAGACTCTCATTGATCTTTGATCGCAACTTTCCTCCTCTCCTCAAAGCTATCAGGAAAGACCTACAAGACTGGCATCCAACACATTTTTCATGGTTTGGCAGGGCAGCTATAGGCAAAATGACTCCTGTCAAAAATTCTATATCTACTCCACACTTTGCCTATCAAAATACCTCAGAGCTTTTTCAAAACCCTCCATTCATTACAGATGAGATTCATTTGGGCCCACAAACCACCTCGTATAAAATCTCCTCTATACCCAAAGTAATGGGCAGTATGGGTATTCCTGATTTCAAAGCATACTATCATGCCGCACACATCACTTGTATTATTGATTGGCACTGTCACCCAAAGTTCAAAGACTGGGTTTCAATAGAAAATGATATGAGCACAGTCCCCCTTCAATTTTCTCCTTGGCTACCCAAATTCCATAAAAACACACCTTCTCATAGGTACCTCCTTGAACATTTTCCACATTCTCACCAAATATTCCAAATTCTCCTCTCACCCCATTACAGAACAACCCAGACTTTCCACCAGGAGCAGGAAATCACTTACTGAGACCAGTAGACTCAAAGATGTCCCTTCTTGCAACAAGATAATGAAAGATTTTATCCAATTCAAAGTAGACAACAAAACGCCCCATATGCCCCTGTGGTCATACTTTCAAGTGCACAGTTATGTCAACAATACCATTCACAAAGGTTACTTTACGAGAGATCTCACTGAGTTGGAGACGGTGTGCTTTAATGGAGAACAGGTGCCGAAATCTATTTCCACCTCCTATGTGTGGTTGCAAAATCTGAAGATGTAGGGTACGGCCAGGTTCAGAGAGAGATGGTCAGAAGAATTGAGATTGTCGATCACGGACAGGCAGTGGGAGAAAGCTTGTATATTGTCCCATAAATGCTCACTTAGCACACAAATGCAGGAAACTGCATATAAAGTCCTGACCCATTGGCATGCCACCCCAGAGAAAATACACAAATGGTATCCCCAGACGTCTGACACATGCTGGAGATGCAACAAAAAAAGGTACTTTGCTTCACATCTGGTGGCACTGTGAAATGCTACAACCATTCTGGTCCAAAGTTAGGAAGGTTATTTATCAAATCACAGAGACCAAACTTAAGCTTGACGCAGCTTGTTGTTTGCTGCACATCTTAAATTTCTCTTTCAAGAAATACAAAAATTCTCTCTCCAGACATCTGATAAATGCAGCTAACTCTCTTATCCCGCTTTTTTGGAAATCAACAAGTATTCCCACAGTGAGAGATTGGTTGCACAAGGTCTCCTACATCTGTGAGATGGAGGACACAGCAGCCCAGTCTAATGAGATTGTAGAGCGTTATCACAAGACTTGGCCTCCCTGTTTTGTCTACAGATACTCCCAAGCCTATGAAGAGTTGTTAGGCCAAGTATCACTTTCAGACACCTATAACTCTACCGTCATCAGTGCCCTGCTTCTGAAGTTTCCCTTACAACTCTTCCTCAAGATTTATTGTGTATAATGCTACATTGAATTATCCCAAATACGGGTGTTAAATGATGCTGACAAGGGGGGTGGGATTGTTGTGTTAGATAAAGTGGACTATTTAAAAGAAATGAGTAGAATCTTGAATGATTCTGACACATATAGTCCCATTTCTGCTGATCCCACTACCCTTTACAAAAAGGCCCTGTTGGAGCTAGTAGATGAGGGGTTCGCACTGGGGATTCTTAATAAGAAGGAGAAGAGCTTTCTAGTTCCCCATGTATCCCCGCCATCTACTATCTCCCTAAAGTCCATAAAGACGCTGTCAATCCCCCAGGCCGACCCATAGTCAGCGGGATTGACTCAGTCATGGCCCGGATTGGTAAATACGTAGACTTCTATCTACAACCTCTGGTCCGTTCCACTCCTTCTTATTTAAAAGATACTAGGGACACCATCAAATTATTGGAGTCAGTTCAATTCCAGGAAGGGATGATTCTAGTTACAGCAGACGTGGCTGCACTTTATACGTGCATACCACACAATTTAGGCTTTGATGCAGTTGAGAATCATCTATTGAGAGACGCTAGACTCCCTTCCCTACAATGGAACTTCATTATGCAGTTTTTGAAATTTGCCACCCGCCATAATTATTTCTGGTTCCAAAACCAGTTCTATCTGCAGAAGAGGGGGGTAGCTATGGGGGCAAAGTTTGCCCCCAGTCTTGCCAACCTCTTCATGGCCCAGTGGGAGGAGGATGTCGTCTATGCCGCCCGGAGACCCGAGTTGGTTCTCTGGGCTAGGTACATAGATGACATCCTCCTCCTATGGAATGGAGATCGTGTGTCTATAGATGCCTTTATGGCTACACTTAACCTTAATGATAGAGGGATTTCTTTGAGCTATGAGGCTAGTACCTCTAAGGTTCACTTCTTAGACCTTGAGATCTTGGTGGTGGAACAACAATTGGGGTTCAGAACATATTTCAAACCTACCGACCAGAATGGATACATTCCGATCGACGATTGCCACCAATACCAATGTCTGAAGGCAATTCCCCGTAGCCAGTTCCTAAAGCTGCGTCGTAATTGTACAAGAACCTCTGATTACTTATTCCAGTCTCAGCTACTCAGGAATAGATTTCTGGAAAAGGGCTATGATTCGGATCTTTTAGATACTGAAATTAATAACTGAAAGCAGTTCTACTTTAATAGAGCATCCTAAAAACACTTCGGACTCTAGATTTAAATGGTCATTTACCACCACTTATTCTACCCAATCCAAACAAATTAGGGAAATCTTTAAAAGACACTGGAAGATACTTTTAAATGACAGATTGCTCGGCCCTGCACTCCCCGAACAAGCTGCAGTCACTTTTAGGGGTGCACGGTCCATTCAGGGTCAAGTCGCCCCGAATGTTATTGACCCCCCCGAAAAAGGTGTCCTTCTTTCAAGACTGTAAGGGGTATTACTCATGTCGCAAATGTAATGTGTGTTTGCACAATGTTGGAGGAAGGCGTAAGGCTGTTACATTTAAGTCTGCAGTCACTTCCCGTATATATTACATGAAGCTACTTGTTCCTCCCAATATATTGTTTACTTGCTCACCTGTCCTTGCCACAAGCAATACATTGGTCATACGATCAGGACCTTTTCCATCAGAGCCAACGAGCATGTGGCTGGAATTAAAGGTGGGAAAAGCAAGCACACTGTTCCACGTCACTATTTGCAGTACCACAAAAAAACCCCTATGGTACACTATTTCAGGTGATCGACAGGTTCGTCCCCCATTGGAGGGGTGAATCGCGTCTTTGTGGCGTTTCACGCCTCGAAACGTATTGGATACATGAGTTGAGGTCCTACTTTCCATTTGGGTTGAACGTAGAGTGGGACCTCAACTCATTTATCAATCAATCCTAGATTTTGTCTTTCTTAGACTGTATGCTATTTGCTTATTTGACCATGTGTTTTATTCGATAGTCAGATGACCTCCCTGGTCCAATGATGTCTTATTTTGTCTCTTCCTTTGTAATTGGTCCTGTATCCTTTATTTTATTTATTAATACAGGCAACGTGGAGTGGGTTGTTTATGCCCCAGTAGAAGACCATTAGGTCGAAACGCGTTGGACCGTTACACCTTCTCCATGTTGCCCTTGATTTTATTGTGATCACGTTTTTTTATACGTCTGTTTTTTTAGAAATAAAATCACCTTTTTTATCTACATTATGTGGAAGCATTTCTTCTTTCTCCACATATTGCTTTGATGGGAGATAATGTCCAGCCATTGCCACACATGGTACACTTACCTCCATGATTTCCATCCTGCGTTCCAGTGGTGACAACCTACCTTGATGATCCCTGGAGGTCCCGTGGAGTCTACCTGGGAAGTTTTCAACTGCCTGGATATTCCCTTATCCGCCCGGTTGGGCACATTGCCTTTAAGACACCATGTCCCTGACAGGGGAGTCCACCGGATCCGGTAAGAGTATGCATTTATCATTCATGCATTCATGCTGTCTTTATGTGATGTTGTCCTTACCCACGGATCTACTTCATCCTTGCCAGTCCTTGGACACCTACCATCCCTGAGTGGTCTTGCCTGTATTCATTCACAGTCGGACACTTCATCACTCCGCTACTGGTTTCTATAGATTGTTCTGTTGGCTTCACTTTGAATTCACTTTATTGGTTCCAAGGACTTATCCATATGGACTCAATTGTATTTTGTTATCATTAACACAATATTTCAGTTTGTTCAGTATGCGCTACATTTTTCTATTCTCTTTTGCATAGTTTTTTGTCACACTGTATGTAGCTGCTCCCTCCTTTTTACTTTAGTGGTTAGCGCAGCGTTTTGCACATTTGTTTAAATGATGCTTAACCTTTGTCAAAGAACGCCTGGAAATTTAAAACACTTGCCCAGAATTTCTGATATACCCTGGTAGGGTAACTACATTCTCTTTCTCCTATTCACTTTCTTCTTTATCTTTCTAACCCCAACTTCATCCCCTTTCTCTCTTTGAACATAACGATTGGAAAAGTTCTATTGTATAGGTGGTGGATCATGTTACAAATCAAAGGCCTCAGGTAATACCTGTGGTCCATCTTGCAGTTCCTGCTGTAGTAACTTACCACCTACTGATTTAGTTGACTTTTTTTCTGATTATATGCTTCTTCACATCACATATGTGTAACTGGACTATTTTCCATGCTTGTATGCAACTTTTTTTGCTTCAATAAACTTTAATGATAAAAAAATAGGATGCCCAAAAACAGCCTGAACCGCCTTGAGAGGATGCCAAAGGTATTCTCAACCACCCTTCTGGCATGAGAGAGCTTGTAATTAAATATTATCTGCTCTGGGGTGAGGTTCCTCATAGGAAACGGCTTCATAAGATGTTCCGCCAGAGCAAAGGCCTCATCTGCAACAAAAACAAAATTTGAGGCCCTCAACATTATCCTCAGCAGGTGGCAAGTTTAAGGTGCCATTCTGGAGCCACTTATAGAACTTTGTCTGCATAATGACTTCTCCATCAGAGTTGCAGCCGTTCTTCCCAACATCAAGAAACAAGAACTCATATGTGGAAGACACTACAGCTAACAGGACTATGCTGCAAAAGCCCTTATAATTGAAATAATATGAACCAGAGTTGGGTGGTAGGACAACATAATTATAAAACTTAAATGAGACAAAAGTGTAAGATAAACTTATCTGATTCCTCACCCCCTCTGGTGACCCATTCTAAAATGTTATGGTGGAGGTGAGGTAATGGGTAGATGTTTTGGACAGGTAACCCTCTCCACTTCCATGAGAGCTGTTTTGCATAAATAATGTGTGATACCTTGGGCAGCCCCTCCTTACTTACACTATTGCCAGTCCAGTGGAGAGGTAAGAAGTGGCATAATCAAAAAATATGGATACACACTGTCTAAATTGCAGCACATTTTGACATTCAGAAATAACCTATCAAGATAATAGGAGCCAAAAATGTTTGACATTACAATTTGTAGGTAATCAGGCAGGCCCTTGCACTACATGCAATTCATCCAGAAATATGACCACAAAAGAGGGATAGTGTGTATGGGTTTTGCAAAGTCAGCAGATAGAGTATTTTGTATCTGGTGACTTAGCATTTTGGGGGGTTACAAATGATTTTGGGCCCCAAAAAATGGCCTCTTGCACTCTGCCTGAATTGGAGGACAACAATAACATTTGGACACATTTTAGGGGGTGTTTAGGGTAAGCACAAAAATGTAGCTGACAAAAAACATTGTTAAGTTACTAGGCTAGGTGTGTATGGGCCCACGATAGCATGCCAGGGAGCTTAGTGACGGAAAATATGCACGTAGGCCAAAAAAGGAGCAGGAAAATCTTACAGCATGCACAAGGACAAAGAGGACATTCACAGCATATTACAATAATGTTAATTATGGAATCAAGAAATTAATACAATACATTAGCAAACATTAAATACATAGAATGTAATGTTAAAGTAAAAAGCGTACCATAATATAGTCCTTCTGCAGGACTTGAATAATGGCTGAGTAGGTCTCTGTAATAATGAGTCCCAGAGCCTGGGGTGAGATCCCAGTGGTAAACTTGAGGTCCTGGAGACTTCTCCCCATCGCCAAGTATCGCAAGGTGACTATGAGCCTTTGCTCAGGAGTAATAGCAAGCCTCATGTATGTGTCCTGCTTCTTAATATAGGGGGTAAATACAATACATTAATTAATGAATTCATTAATACAATACATTAGAAAACATTAAATATATAGAATGTAATGTTAAAGGAAAAATCTTACCCGAATATAGTCCTTCTGCAGGACTTGAATAATGGCTGAGTAGGTCTCTGTAATAATGAGTCCCAGAGCCTGAGGTGAGATCCCAGTGGTAAACTTGAGGTCCTGGAGACTTCTCCCCATCGCCAAGTATCGCAAGGTGACTATGAGCCTTTGCTCAGGAGTAATAGCAAGCCTCATGCATGTGTCCTGCTTCTTAATATAGGGGGTAAACAATGCCAAGTTGTTGGTGAAAGCAGGGGTCCGTCATCCGATGATAATTCCAAAAATCATCCGGATTATTATCCTGGAGCTCCCGCAGCAAAGGCATATGACATAATTGGTCACAATTAAGCAATCAATTTTTGGTCCAAGAAATCCTCTTCCTCCTGGACTGGACTTGGGTCAAAGTAATAATTCCAAAGCCAATAATAGCACGTTCTCACCTCCAATTCCTCAACATGGCTGGTTGACAAATGGCCATTCAGAAACGAACCGAAAACCACAAACTGAAAAATGCGAATCAACACCCACCAAACTTTTACTAACATGAAATTAGCAGAAGGAGCCCAAAGAGTGGCGCCTGATAATTGAACTTCGTCTTTATCGGCTCGTAGTACGTCTAGTACGTCACTACGTTTGTGCTTGTTGGCCGACAATTGTGTACCATTTGTATGCAAGACAAGTTCCTGGTGCATGCCCTTCAGACAAAAGTCTGACGCTCTGTTGGCCAACAATCCGATCGTGTGTATGAGGTTTAAGGCTCCATTCACACTTGTGACTCCAAAGTTGCAAGACTTTGGAGCAACTTTGAATGGCGCAACTTGAATGGGACTTGTTGTCCCTCTGCAAAGTCAGACCCACTGTTGCATGTAAAACATTCAGGCATGACTTTCATGCAACTTTTGAGGGTTATTATTGAAGTTTATGGCCCTCAAGTTGCATGAAAGTCAGACTAAAGTAGTGCATGAACTACTTTGAAGTCGCTGCGACTTTAAGTTGCACATATATGAATGGTTCCATTGGAAAACATGGGGTACGACTTGTCATGAGACTTTGCTGTCCAAAGTCACATGACAAGTCACACAAGTGTGAATGGGGCTAAAGGTCTCAATTATAGCACAGCGGACAGCTCTCTGCCATGTCCTGATATCAATTTAGCAGTACCCAGTGACTGTAGCACAGAAACCATGGTGTGACTACATTGTTTGTCATGTTACATGACAAACATGTCATGATTTTTTTATTTAACATTTCAGCAAATCTTTTGGGCTGGACTCACACTGTTATGCTATGCTAATGTGTGAAAAAGTGTGTTAAGTCAGAGGTATTATTCTCTCTTAATGGCAACCCAATGCACCTTGCCAACACACCTGTGTTGCAGCACATGACAACACAGGTTTACACATTACTATGCATTGTGGTGTTCTCTGTTACAAAGAATAGTTCATTTGCCATTTTTGGTGCTTTTATTGCCTTAACCTCCCTGGCGGTATGATTATTTCAGATTTTAGGTGCTGAAAGCAGTACCTTTATTTTGCATGGAAATTTGACGTTTTATATTGTAGGCCTGTAATTCTTAAAAATAACTCACTTAAATCTGTCCAAACAAGAGTCTAGTAGACATCCCAGGTATGATAAAGTTTGAAACACAAAATCATAAATTATAATATAATAAATACCTATAAATAATTGTAACAAATAATAATAATAAAAATTATTCAATGATGTAATCAAATCAAAAACACTGAAATTTGCTCAGTCGCAGAATTGTCGCTGTCATTACTTTTAGTGTTTGATCACAAATTTCCCCACAAATCACTATCGCTCAATTCTGCAAGTGATTCTAATTTATTATCGCTGTTTTCTAGCTGGTCTAAAACCACTTTTGACATAAACAAAATTTTTTGGTTGCTATGGACAATCTCCAGTTTCCTGGCAGAAAGAATAGTATTTATAATATAAAACTGCATGCAGGACACTGGGCGGACCACTAGGGACATAGGGGATGTGTAATTATTTGATACAGTACTGTAATCTGTGAGATTGCAGTATACTGTATCTATACTGTGTTTTTTACTTTTTGAATTTGGCGTCGAACTCCGTTCCCGTGCGTTGCAACGCTCGCAGGGAACGGGGCTCGGCACTGTGAATCAAGCGAGACATGGCAGCTCACAGATCACAGCAGGGAGACATTGCAGGATCCAGGGGACAAGGTAAGTAACCTCTACATGGACCCTGTGATGCGATTCCGAGTCTGGCTCGGGGTTACCGCTTTTGGTACTGAAATCTCACCCAGAGCCAGACTCAGGAATACCGCCAGGGAGGTTAAAGCAATGCTTGTTATATATAATAAATTGCTATACGTGTAGGGAGTTATAAATAGTTGTCATCTCACTCTCTTTAACCACTTGCCGCCCCCCCCTATTACAAAATGATGGCGGCAAAGTGGTTTGATATTCCTGACCGAACGTCATATGACGTGATCAGGAATATCGAGCCGCTGCGCGCCCCCAGGGGCACGCATCGCGGCGATCGTTGTTGCAGGGTGTCAGTCTGACACCCTGCAACACCGATCTCAGTAAAGAGCCTCTGACAGAGACTACCATGTCCAATCACGGCTGATCACGATGTAAATAGGAAAAGCCGGTAATCGGCTTTTCCTCACTCGCGTCTGACAGACGCGAGTATAGGAGAGCCGATCGGCTGCTCTCCTGACAGGGGGGTCTGTGCTGATTGTTTATCAGCACAGCCCCCCCTTGGATCCTACCCAGGACCACTAAGGAAGCCGCCCAGGACCACCAGGGAAGCCATCCACACTGAACCACCAGGTATGCCCCTAGACCCCCAGGGAAATACCACTATGTGCCCAGGCAGCTGCCAATCAGTGCCCAGGCCCACTCCAACGCCTACCACTGCCAGTGTCACCAGGGATGCCTATCAGTGCCTCATATCAGTGCCACGTATCAGTGCCCATCAGTGCCCATCAATGCCGCCTATTAGTGCCCATCAGTGCCCATCAGTGCCGCCTATCAGTGCCACCTATCAGTGCCACCCTATCAGTGCCCATCAGTGCCCAGCAGTGCCGCCTTTCAGTGCCCATCAGTGTCGCCTATCAGTGCCCCCCAGTGCCACCCATGAGTGCCCATCAGTGCCGCCTATCAATGCCCATCAGTGCTGCATATCAGTACCACCCATCAGTGCCGCCTACCAGTGCTCATCAATGCCGCATATCAGTGCCCATCGTCAGTGCCTGTCAGTGCCCGCTCATTGGTGCCACCTCATCGGTGCCACCGTATCAGTGCCTGTCAGTGCTGCCTTATCAGTGCCCATCAGTGAAAGAGAAAACGTACTTATTTACAAATTTTTTTAACAGAAACAAAAGCAAAACTTTTATTTTTTTCAAAATCTTTGGTCTTTTTTTATTTGCTTAGCAAAAAATAAAAACCGCAGAGGTGATCAAATACCACCAAAAGAATGCTCTATTTGTGGGAACAAAATGATAAAAATTTAGTTTGGGTACAGTGTAGCATGACCGCGCAATTGTCATTCAAACTGCGACAGCGCTGAAAGCTGAAAATTGGTCTGGGCAGGAAGGTGTCTAAGTGCCCTGTATTGAAGTGGTTAATATTACTACTACTTTATACACTTTTTCTTTCTTTGCTTATGTATTTTCTTTTCCTCTACTGTTTAAAAATTGCCATCCTCACAGAATAGTGATGGTCTTATTTTCTCCACTTAGCTTCTATAACAATAATCCTGTCTTCATTGTAGCTTACAGCCACACAAGAAATCTATTGTAGTTACAGGTCATGGACTGATCACTGATGCAGCTGACTATGATTCTGTCTAAATAGCTTCCAACAATTGCTGTGTACAGCTGGTGAAATGATATGAATACATTTTTATAGAATACAATTCTGTGTGATAAGTAGATTGTGTACTGTACTCTTGTATTTGATGTTATTATTAGTAAAATGAAAAAGGTCAGGTGGTTATGTTCTACAGATTGATGAAATATAGATGTGTTTCTAGCAGCAGGGAAAATGGAGAGGTTCAGTAAAAAGAACATTGCTTTTAATTTGAGCGATGGTTGTTAAAGCATGAATTGTGGCTGAGCCTGATATATTATTACATCCCTTCCCCCATGCCTCTAGGCTAAGTTCGCACAGGCAATCTTTTACAGCAGCAAAACTGCAAATAGCTGCAGAAAATGTTCAGTTGTATTTATCTACACTCAGTGATTCAACTGGTCATTTTGATTAAAAAGGTTTCAAGCCAACTCAAAACCTTTATATTAAAGTCATGATGATGTTATTTGATCTGATGTAATGTCTAGTATTGCCACAATGCTTTTGTCTCTGGTACCCATGTACACACATGTTCTAAATTGTAATTTAAACCTTTATGTTTAATTTAATCTTTTGTTTAAAAACTGCTGCTTGGGGCAGATAATAAGAACTTGGTTTAGAATTGAAATCTTTTTACTGAAGGCACACATGGCTTCTAACTAAGGATATGTATTATTCTTTTTCTTGCTTCCAAGGGAAGTATCTTTCACAATATGTAGTGAAAGGCAGAAAAGCACAGTGGGGTTCATTTAATAAAGGAACAGCTAATGTTCACTTTGTAAGGTAAATGTTAATTTATAGAACATGGTAATGTTCACTCTGAATAACCCAATCATGTGCAAATAAAATAAATGAAAAAAACAAAACAAAAAAAACCAAGGTTTTTGCTTGCAAACAATTGAATGGTTGAAGTGATCACAGTTTCACTGTGCTAAGTAGACATTCACTTTGTAAAGAGAAATTTCTCTTTTTTTTAGTAAATCAACCCCAGTGTATGATTGTATAGTTACCCTTTAACTGAATTTCCTTCCCCCCACATCCAGGCATTACATCCAGAGGTCTTTGCTCAACTAGCCATAGATCTATGCTGCAAGACCTAATTGCCAGATCTATGCCATTCAGCACTAGGGATGGGCTCGATGTTCGGGTCGAACATAAATTTGACTCAAACATCGGGTGTTTGCCCGTTTGCCGAAGAACAAACATTATAGGGCATTTACAGCACATTTGAGCACCGCGGTATGCCCCATAATGTAATGCAAGATCGCAGTGCATTGCTGTATGATGATTGGCCAAAGCATGCACCTGACCTACATGCTTTGGCCAATCCCAGTGCGTTCTGCTAAGAGAGCCATAAGAGAGCCAGGGTGCCTTTGGCCAATCATGGCTCAGGGGGACTAAGTCCATACCCCAGACTATATAAGGCTGCCTACACGGCGGCCCTGTGTAGTGTTGTTGGTGTGGACGGAGAGATACTGTAGCTTGATTTAGATTAAGCAGGCAGGCTATTCAGTTAGTGACAGTGTATTTTATATATATATATATATATATATATATATATATATATATATATATATATATATATATATATATATATATATATATATATATAGTCAGTCTAATATATATATATATATATATATATATATATATATATATATATACTTTGCATCCAGTGTAGCCTATATCTACAGTGCATTCCGTAGTGTACTGTTTCTACTAAACTTCTGGTGGTGTACACAGTACACAATACAATGCAGCCGTAGTGCAGTTGCTACTACTTTTCTGGTGGTGCACACAGTACACAATACAGTGCAGCCGTAGTGCAGTTGCTACTACTTTTCTGGTGGTGTAAACAGTACACAATACAGTGCAGCTGTAGTACAGTTGCTACTACTTTTCTGGTGGTGTACACAGTACACAATACAGTGCAGCCGTAGTGCAGTTGCTACTACTTTTCTGGTGGTGTATACAGTACACAATATAGTGCAGCCATAGTGCAGTTGCTACTACTTTTCTGGTGGTGTACACAGTACACAATACAGTGCAGCCATAGTGCAGTTGCTACTACTTTTCTGGTGGTGTACACAGTACACAAAACAGTGCAGCCATAGTGCAGTTGCTACTACACTTCTGGTGGTGTACACAGTACACAATACAGTGTAGTGTGATGTTGCAAATCAAAATATACATCATATCTGGAAGGCCACCAAGGATAGGCAAATGCTCACAGGCCACTAAAAATGGGCAAGCACCCTCTGTGTCTACAGTCAACAGTGCTGGTCATGGACATGGTGCATCCTCTGCACGTGGCCATGGGGCACACTTGTACTTTTTTTCTGCTGCTGGCAATTTTATTGAGCCAGAACATGCAAAAGAGTTGGTGGAGTGAATAACAAAGCCATCCTCATCCCCCTCATCCTCTGTCACCCAGGCTCAGAGTAGTTTGCCTTCCAATGCAGCTGCCAAAGTGGCCTATTCCACCGGCTCCTTGTCCACAGTCACTTCTTCCGTAGCCCCACCATCATGCATGGAGGAGTCCCCCATACTATTTGACCACAGTGTCAGGTACATACTGCTGGAGGATGCACAGCGATTTAAAGGCCCTGATGTTGGTTCCCAGGTTGAGGAAGGGAGTAACATGAGCCTAGAGAGAGGGGGTGCCCAAGAAGGACAAGAAACTGGCAGTCATTTTCCCCAGCTGCAGCATACTGCCAAGTTTGCTCCAGTGATGAGGAGGGAGGGGATGATGAGGTCACTGACTCTACATGGGTGCCTGATAGAAGAGAGGAGGAGGAGGCACTATTCCAACGAGACAGCATGTCCTCTAGGGGGCAACTTAAGGGCAGCCACCCTACTGCATCACACCGCAGAGCACCTCAGGTGCAGGGAGCTGCATACTCCCCGCTGATTTTGAAAAGTTCCTTGGTGTGGGCTTTTTTGACACATGTGCAGCAGATCACACTGTTGCTGTTTGCAACCTATGTCTGAAGTGGATCAAGAGTGGCCAGAACAGCAGCCACTTGGGCACCACATGCTTGACCAGACATATGACAATCTCCCATGCGGTCCATTGGCAAGAGCACTTGAAAAACCCACATCAAGGAAAAGAGTGGACTTCTCCTTGCTCCTCATCTGGGATCTCCAACCCCACTATACCTCCAGTACTCTAAAAAACCTGCACTGAGAGGAATGAAGGTATAGCAATAGGTGTCCCAAGTACTTGTAGCCAATCTGCTATCAGTACACCACCATCTGATTTTAGTAGGAAAATTTCCCTACCCCAGTTGCTAAACTTTAAAAAGAAATTCGGTCCCAGCCATCCACATACTCAGCGTCTGAATGCTATCTTGGCCAAATTGCTAGCACTGCAACTGCTGCCTTTTAAGCTGGTAGACTCTGCCCCCTTTCATGAATTTGTGGAATGTGCTGTACCTCAGTGGCAGGTTCCAAAATGCCATTTCTTTTCACGGAGGGTCATTACAGCTCTCTACCGGCATGTGGAAGGCAATGTTTTGGCCTCGTTGGACAGGGCGATCAGAAGTAAGGTACATATTATCGCTGACTCATGGTCTAGCAGGCATGGGCAGGGACATTACCTTTCCTCAGATTTTTCCTCTGAATCAGTGGTGGTCCGTAAGCATTCAAGGGGCTATGCAATCACTCAGGCAAAAAGATTCCATGCAGTGCTTGAGTTGATCTGCTTAGGGGACAGGAGCCACACTGGGGCAGAGATTCTATCAGCTCTGCAGGGGCAGGCTCAGAGGTGGTTGACACCACACCAGCTTCAGCCAGGAATGGTTGTATGCAACAATGGCACCAACCTTCTCTCAGCCCTCCGGCAGGGACACTTGACCCATGTTCGATGTTTGGCACATGTCCGGAATTTGGTGGTGCAGCAGTTCTTGAGCAGGTACCCAGGCTTACAGGATATCCTGATGCAGGCCAGAAAAGTCTGTGGTCATTTCTGACAGTCATACAATGCCAGTGCTCGGCTGGCTGACATTTAAAGGGAATGCAACCTGCCCACCAACCGCCTCATTTGTGACATGCCCACCAGGTAGAACTCAACGTTGGCAATGCTGCAGTGGCTGCACACACAGCATACCTGTGTGAGTATGGCACCAGGACAGGGTTAGGAGAGCTTGGCTTCTTTTAGCCATGCCAGTGCCTACTGATCAAGGATGCATGCACTGTCCTGTCACCATTTGAGGAGGCCATGAGGATGGTGAGCAGCAACTATGCATGCATCAGTGATACTGTCCCTCTTGTCTTCCTGTTGTCAGCATGGACATGGAGGATAACACTCAGCAGCAGTCTTCAAGGGATGGTTTTCAGTCCCCAGAAATCCAAGGAGTTGTATGTGGCTGGGAGGAGGTTGTTACAGATCATGTGAGCCTTAGTGATCCAGAAGACTTGGAATCAAATGCCTCTGCAAACTTATGCTGCATGGCCTCCCTGATTCTACAAAGCCTGCAAAAGGACCTTAGGATTCGTTGTATCAAGGAGAGGGATCATTACTGGCTGGTAACCCTTCTTGATCCACGTTACAAGGGTAAGGTTGCAGAACACATCCTGGCTTCACAGAGGGAGCAGAGGATGAAACATCTTCAGGAGGCCTTGAAGAAAGGTTTGTGCAATGCATTTCCAGACTGCTGAGGCTTTGTTCAGTCAGAGGAAGAGCAGTGGAGAAGGTGGCTGACCGATGCCTTTAGACAATGTTTCAGTCCTCAGTGCCAAGGTCTGATCAGTTCAAGCAACCATCGCCAGCGTATGCATTACATGGTGCAGGAATATCTAGGGGCAATAGCAGACTTGGAGACCTTTCCAACAGAGCATCCACTGGGTTACTGGGTCTTGAGGATGGACCACTGGCCAGAACTTGCTCAAAATACAATTGAGCTACTGGCCTGTCCTGCATCCAGCATTCTTTCTGAACACACATTCAGTGCTGCTGGAGAGTTTGTAACAGATCATAGAGTGCGCCTGTCCACAGATTCTGTTCACATTCATAAAAATGATCAGTCTTGGATCAGCAGCTATCAAGCACCTGATGCTGATTGATTTTTCTATGGATGTGGGATCACTTGAAGACTGCCTATGCTGAGTGACTATCCTATTCCTCCTCAATCTTGACGATGCTAGCTTCCAACAATATTTTTGGTTTAGGGCACCACCACCACGGCCTAAGGCCCAATTTTTCTGCCTCTGTCTAACAGGGGGATGTACTTACAATTGTTGATCTAATATTTCACAGCAGGTCACGTTCCTGCACCCACCAAGAGTAACTGTGAGTGCTTACAGTGTTGTGGCACCACCACCACCAAAGGCCCAATTTTTCTGCCCCTGTTTAACGGGGCATGTAATTATATTTATTGATCTAATATTTCACAGAAGGGCCCATTTCTGCACCCACCAAGAGTAATTGTGAGGACTTACAGTTTTGTGGCACCACCACCACCACCAAAGGCCCAATTTTTCTGCCCCTGTTTAACAGGTGCATGTAATTGCAATTTTCGATATAGTATTTCACAGCAGGGCCCATTCCTGCACTCAACAAGAGTAACTGTGAGAGCTTACAGTGTTCTGGTACCACCAACACCTAAGGCACAGTTTTCTGCAGAATATATAGGGCAGACCTTATAGTACATATACTTCTGTTCAGAGTATATAGTGCCGGGGGGCCCACGCCATTTTTTTTTTAATTTGGGTGTGAAGTTCCCCTTAATATCCATACCAGCTTGTCACAGACTAATACTCACCGAGGCCGAGATGCCGAGAGAGGCTCGCCCTTACGACCACGCGCACCCAGACCCCTGAAGTGGGTACAGAGAGCTGGGGGCACGCGGAGGCATGGGCTTCCGGAAGGTGGAAGGTCCGGGGATTGGAAGCGGGTGCTCTGGGATCTGTAGGAGGGAACAGAGGTTAGGACTGAGTATAGGCAGAGGCAAAACTGTAATTATAATCAGGGGTCAGATGTGTAGCAGGCAGATTAAACAGTGGAAGTCCGTTAATGCAGGCAGAGATCAGGGTATCAGGCAATCAGGCAGAGACAAGTCCGTAACACAGGCAGAGGTCAGGGTATCAGGCAATCCAGTAGAGTAATGGTTAAACAGGCCAAGGTTCAGTACACAGAGCAGGCAGATAATGGGACAAACCAGCAGAGTAGTGGTTAAACAAGCTAAGGTTCAATACACAGAGCAGGCAGGTAGTAGGGCAATCCAGCAGAGTAGTGGTTAACAAGCCAAGGTTCAGTACACAGAGCAGGCAGGTAGTAGGGCAATCCAGCAGAGTAGTGGTTAACAAGCCAAGGTTCAGTACACAGAGCAGGCAGGTAGTAGGGCAATCCAGCAGAGTAGTGGTTAAACAGGCCAAGGTTCAGTACACAGGGGTAGGCAGACAACAGGAGATTACAGGCACAGGGAATCAGGGAGAGCTGATGACGAACCAGCAACCCGACTGAGCGCTGGAGCCGTCAGAAATAGTCTCCCTGCCCGGCGAGCGCATCAGTGTGACGCGCTACCGGGCACCCGCACGGGCGACGGCGCGCACACGGGGACCGCCGTGCACCCGCGTGCCGCACCATCAGGCCGTGGACGGGTGTGCGGCAAAGCGCCAGTCCACCGCGCATGCGCACCGGAGCCCGGCGAGCGGAGACGCTCCCTGACTCCTGACACAGCTGCTGCAAGAGACTCGCTTCTCCTCTTCTTCCCACCCCAAATTCTTTGACAAATCTTTGAAAGCACAACATTTTACAGCCTTTGAGTCCAAGACCAGGGGAGTTGCAATTTTCATTGAAAATACTATGCTATTTGATGTTAAGCACATTTATAAAGATCCAGGAAGTAGGTTCCTTATCCTACATGGCGAATTCCAGGGCAAAGCCCTTATAATAGCTAATGTAGACGCCCCCAATAACTCACAGAGCACTTTTTTTAGTTCCTTCTTTCACATATTAGATAGATATTCCTCCCCACATATGCTAGTTGGGGGAGACTTTAACCTGGTGGCCCACTCTGCACTAGACAGGAGTGCACTATGCTAACGCTTTCCCCAAATCTCTGCAGAGATCGTTGGGCACACACCAACTGATTGACACATGGAGGGCCTTGAATACCGAAGTGAGTGAATACACTCACTACTCCCACCCTCACGATAGCTATACCAGGTTGGACTACATCCTTAGCTCACCCATCCTACTAGCTAATTCATCCTCAGCATCCATACATACATGCCTCTGGTCAGACCACCATGTGGTCTCATTCCACACTTCTCATATAGGACTTTCCCCCATGACGGCCTCCTGGAGACTGAATGACTCCTTGTTAGACGACCCCGAAATCATATCACAGCTGACGGATCAATTAGCAGAATACTTTAGACTAAATGATGTTGAAGACATATCCCCTTCCATACTGTGGGCAGCTTATAAGGTGGTCATTTGCGGCCGCCTTATTGAATTAGCCACCATCAGAAAACGCCAAAACGCAAAAATCAAATTGCTCTCTTTTGAGCTCGACAAACTCTACCATGTCCATACCCAATCCCATTCCCCATACACACTAAGACAGATCAACGTGAGAAGGGTAGAATTAGATACACTCTTATCAGAACAAACCGAAAAATTCTTACTCTGGTCTAAGGCTTGGTTCCTTTTACATAGTAACTCGGCCTCAGCCATGTTTACACGCAAACTTCACCAATCCCTACAACACACATGTCTACAAATTAAGAAACAGATCAGGCCAATTATTATCTCACCCAAAAGAGGTTCTCCAAATATTTACTTCTTTTTACAAATCCCTATTGTCACCTCCAGACCACCCACTCTCCAATAACCTAGACTCATGGCTGGGCTCTCTGTCCCTCCCAACATTATCAGAGGAGCAACTAGGTACACTTAATGCCCCCTGTACTGAGCAAGAGATTATCACTGTCATTAAATCATTAAAAACATTGACTGCCCCTGGGCCCGATGGGTACACCTCACTGCACCAAAAAAAATTTGCAAGCACACTAGCCCCTAAACTTTCAAAATGGATTAACCACACCCTACAAGGCAACAAACTCCAAAACAACATGCACTTCACAAACATGACACTTATCCCCAAACCTTATAAGGATCACTCCCTCCCACAAATCTATAGACCAATTTCAGTCCTCAATAACGACCTCAAAATACTAGGTCGGGTTTTAGGGGATAGATTGGCGCCCATCATTTCCTCTCTAATTTGTCCTGAACAGACAGATCACTGACAATATTAGCCTGGCAGTGAATATCATCCAAGACGCTGACCTTTTCTCCCGCATAGTCCTAATCCTAGGATTAGACATACATAAGTGTCCCCTGGCCATACATAGATGTCATCCTCACCAAATTCAGATTCTCAGGGGAATTTGTAAATGGGTTTAAGGCCCTATATCACAATCCACACACCCAAATTAAACTACCTGGCTGCTCCTCAGAATATTTCCCCCTGGGCAGGGGTACCAGGCAGGGATATCCTCTGTCCCCTTTGATATTCGCCCTGGCAATAGAACTCTTGGCCAGGGCGATTATCACAAACCCGAACATTAAAGGATACCAGAAGGGAGACCAATAATTTAAAATGAGTTTGTACGCAGATGATGTATTCATGTTCCTTCCTACCAGAACCAACTGTATCACTTCCTAACTCGCTTTCCATCTGTCACAGAACGTCCCACACTCCGCTTGAGTGCTTCCGTCAGTATACCGCTTCCTAAATTCTGGAACACGAGTCCAATGGATCTGTCTATAGGAACCCCAAGAACTAGACAACACCAGTCTTGGAGTACATCAGGACTAACTCTTTATTTGAGATCTCACACACATTTATACAGCAGGCTGACTCAAAGCTAACCTAATTAACATGAGCTAATTTACTAAAAAATTTACCCAGACCAGATGACAGACTTGTGGGCACCGAGCTTCACACAGTAGTATAAACACAATGGCTGGAGCTAATTACAATTAACAATACAAACAACAATCTCCCCCTTCCTCAGCCTAGACAGTTCGTCTCCTAGCCAGTGCTGGTGGCTAATGTGATCAGCTCATTCAATTAACACACATTACTATAAACATCAACACAGGGTTAATTAGAACAAACAACAATGAGTTGAATACCCTTAGAACCTAGACTAAACTTATTTACATTAAACACATTATAGCTAACATCAGACAGGTGAGTGGAGTTGATGACATTAGCATCTTCTCACAGTATGAGCCCCAACAGTATGGCTCAGTCACTATTGCTACTATGGCAAATACAGGGTCCCCAGAGTCTGTGTGTTTTGGGGGGACATGGAGCTGAATCCAAAGTAACACCAACCCCAGGGTCCCCAGGCATACAGCTCACAGAGAGCACCATTTCCCCAAATGCCAGGGCCCATAATCTGTTGGCAAGAGGCTAGCGTTCAGTCCCCTCCAATAGCCTCTGTCTCAGGTGAGTCTGTCACACCACCCTAAAGGATTTCCACTCTATATCTGGCCTAGAAGTAAATTTTGCAAAATGCTCGGCCATCCCAATCAACGTACCACAACACACTTTAACCACTCTCAAGGACTCATTTGGTATTGCCCTCTCAGGTAGCACCCTTCAATACCTAGGAATACGATTGGCCCCCTCCCTTCGGGCTATGTATAATGCCAACTATCCACAAGCATTCTCCAAAGTTAAACAATGGTTACACCTTTGGTTAACCTTCCCTATATCTTTGTTAGGGAGGATTACAGCCATTAAAATGTCTATGCTCCCAAAACTTTTGTACTTTTTAGAGCCCTACCCATCTATGTATCTCACTAAACTATTGAGCTGATCCAAAGGGCCATTAATAATTTTATATGGAAAAACAAGTCACGAGATATGGCAAATTACTCACTCACAGACCGCTATCATGAGGAGGGTTGGGTCTACCCAATATATGGCTATATTATTTATCAGCTAGATTAACCCAAACAGACCAATGGCATGTCGCCCCAATGCAAATTCCCTGGCTCTTGTTCGAGACAATCTCTGCATGCCCAGGTCTGCTGTGGAGGTCTGGGGCAAGACCCGGGGAATTAAGTGCTTTAAATAGTATTGTGAGGGATACTGTAAACCATCTTTGGAACTTATACTAACTGAAATTTAAACTAAGATATATCAAACCCCCCCAGCTTCTTTTCTGGGAAACGCAAAATTCCCCCAGCATACGAATCACCTAACAAATTTCTCTGGTGGGAGGAAAGGGAACTAATCACACTGAAGGCCTTAACACAAGGAACACATTTTTGCACCTTTGCATTCCTTCAGCAACAACATAATATCCCAAGGTCTGAGTTCTATAAGTACCTTCAAATAAGGCATTTTTAGGAATCTATGTGCTCGTTGAATGCTGACCCCAGACTCTCTCAATACGAATCAGTCTGCCATAACTTACCTAGAGAGAAAGGAGTCATCTCCTTATTGTATGGGTACCTCAATGACTTGCACTTACCTGATAAATCTACAGCTATGACCCACTGGTAATCAGTCATGGGCAAAGAATTCTCCCCAAAGGATTGGTTAAAACTGTTAGAAAACATGCATAAGTGCTCGTGCTCTATGTCTATCAAAGAAACAGTTGTGAAACTTCACATTAGGTGGTTCCTCACTCCAGAAAGGGTGCATAGATTCTACCCTGGGGTCCCCGACACTTGCTTTAGGGGTTGTCAGACCATGGGCACATTGCTCCATATTTTCTGGAGCCGTCCCCAACTAAAAAATATATGGAGTTTGACAGCCAATAAGGTGGCACAGATTTCAGGATCCCTGATTACTCTAACGGCCCCAATGTGCCTACTCTTTACCCCCACACCAAATATACCCCCCATGAGCCAAAAATTAATTAACACCCTATTTGGTGCTATCTTATGGGCTATAGCCCTGAACTGGCATTCACACATGGTGCCCTGGGGTCAAATACTCCAACGCATGGGAACCATTAAACTTATGGAGCGAATCCACCATACGATAATGGACACTATTCAGGTTTCCCATAGGAAGTGGTCAGGCTGGTCCACATACGGCATCCTATAGTAAACTGGGGCAATTTACACAAGTTCTAGTTTTCTTTTTTTCCTCCGGCTATGTATGATCCTTCCCCGGGGCACATAACACTGCCTGTGTGACTGGTTTGAATAACTGAAGGCACTTCAGATATTGTTAATTACATATAATATTAGCACTGGACTCAACATACCACGGACATCTCTATTAGTTCTTATCTCTTCTGTTTTTTTTTTCACATTATGTTCTCTTGTTATTTTCTTTTGGATGACTGGTAATGAGATGCACCCTAATATGGCACCAATTTCCAGCAAAGATACTTAATTGTACATATCAAATCGGTTCCATTCTGACTATGTATAATGTCTACCATTCTGGGTTGCATCTCTCACCTGTTATCTTTTGTTTTGTACCATCTTTTTCTACTCTGCAATAAAAAACATTTGTATTTAAAAATAAATATCCATACCAGACCCAAAGGGCCTGGTAATGGGCTGGGGGGGACCCATGCTGTTTTTCTCAATGATTTTCATTTATATTGCTGGGACCCAACAATACATTACAGCCGCAGGTAGTTTTAAATGACTTTTTTTTTCCTTTAGAAATGTAATTTTGCTGTGGTTTTGTTCTAAACATGGGAAAACTGTGCCACTTTACAGGCACACTATAGACACCCCCCAGGCATGATATTTAAAGGAATATTTCATTTTTATTGTTTCACTTTAAGCATTATTAAAATCACTGCTCCAGTAAAAACGTCCGTTTTTAAAACTTTTTTTATGCATTGATACATGTCCCTTGGGGCAGGACCCAGGTCCCCAAACCACTTTTTATGGCAATAACTTGCATATAACCCTTTAAAATTAGCACTTTTGATTTTTCACAATCGTGTCCCATAGATTTTAACGTTGTTCGCGTGTTCGCATGTTAGCATGTTCTACTGCGAACCGAACCGGGGGTGTTCGGCTCATCCCTTTTCAGCACCAATGCTGCAGATTCCCGGGTCCATAATTATTTTATGTATATATGAAAATATCCATTCCTTTGAAGTTGTCTTCTATCACTGGGTAGAAGAATGGTTTCTCTATATGAATGAATAGATTTTTTTCAGAGTGGGGGTAAGGGTGGTAAATTAAATGAACTGTAAAATCTTGTCAACAATTAGACAATTTCTGGGATATCCTTTCTGGGTTTTTAGTTGACCAAATTTTATTCAGCTAAGTTGAATAGTGTAATGGAAATTTGTAAGTTCTGTATATAATTGTATTGTATTTTGTATGTATTGCACACGGCCCTCACTGTGCACACGGCACTAATAATGTTTTCAGTAAATGTTTACATTCTTTTGAGTCCTGATTAGAATAAGCCTGCCTATGTAACGCCCCTTGTTACGATAAACCTACAATTGTAATATTAATGTGATACCTACGTAATCATGTGCATAAAAACCTTCAATTGCGTCATAATAAAGCAGAACAGTAATTTGGAAAGATGCTGAGCGTATCTTTTGTGTCTGTTCCCTACTGCAGTAGTTATTATTAATTTGGAACCACTAATCAATATGAGGATAGGAGTTGCCTATCATCAATTCAACCGAGTCAGCATGGCGAGCTTTGCCTTAGGAGGGGATTCCAGGTGACCCTGAGTATCCGAAACGAGGAGCTTGAGACGATCCGGGAATTTCTGATAATCAGCTGGCTGAGGTAAGCCTTTTGCTTACATTTGAGTTATCAGACTTCCTTGATCGGTAAGGCATTTTCGGGACAAAGGGTACCTATTTTACTCCCCTTAATCGAACTGTATTGATTGGTGGTTATATGTTATGTTGTCCCTGTCTATTGTCCATCGGAGTGTTATAGATAAGAAAGGGAAGAATAGTGCTGTTCACAGGTATATGTAGTACATATGCTAGATAAAGTAGTTTAGAGGCAAGAGGGTATAGGCACACGTAGAGAAGAGAGAAGACTGGCCAGTCATTATGGGCATTGAATTAAGTAAGGGAATGAAGGGTAAGAGACCCTCAAAAATGCCCAGCGCAAGAGGAGCGCTACATATGAACCAAAGGTGCGGTTCCGCCTATACTGAGCCCCTAGATTAATGGTGAGAGTGGACAGGGATCCACATTGGGTAACTGGGTTACCAAGGTCCACAGGGACTAAGAATCGTGCAGAGTAAATAGCTAAAGAAACAGTTATCTATGTGAGCAGGATGGATCAAGGGTGACATTAACACTAGACAGAAAGGGACATTTTCATGTTAAGTTGTGGGATGAATTTGGAGTCAGGCACTATAACTATTAGAGTCAGAAACAGAGAAATGAGAATTAAAACAGAATACTTTATATGTTGTCAGAGAGAGAAGATGGGATGAGTACTCTGGCTGCCCATCTGATCATAGAAGCTAGATATAAAAGATATCTGAACAAAAATAAAGAAAGTAGAATTTAGACAGGGAAATATTAATGAGAGTTAAAAGAAAGTGAGAGAATGATATGCATGTGTTGTGCACAAATGGGAAAAATGTAAGCGATTTTAGAGAGATATTGGTGTATGTGTGTGCGAATGCTGGGACCTTTAGTTCTATTGCTTGTGTGTGTCATGTACGCAGATGTGACCCCCTCCTTTGCGCTCTCCTGAAAGAATGTCCCTGAGAGGTTAGTGATAAGCTGGAAGGACATCATGCCAATTCCAGTTTTTTAGACAAAACATTTATAACAAAATGTGCCGGGTTAACGAATCTAATGGTAAACAATGTGATCACAATTATTTTGAATCTGTTTTCCAAACATGGTAAAATGAAGGTTACATTTAACCGTGTATTACACAAATTGAATATCCTTTGATAGTGGAAACAGTGCATTTAAAAAAAGGGAAATTAAGTAAAATTAAGTAGTAATGAGTATTAATTTCTAATATGAGTTTAACAATTTTATTAATAATATAGATATATTGAAACTGGTTTAGACAACCTTTGGTTGGAAATGAAGTCCAGGTTAATGGGGAAATTTGTAATGAATGAGATTAGTTTAGATTAAGATAACAATTTTGTAATTTTACATTTATACAATAAGCCCTTATTGAGAGAAAAAAAAAAGATTAAGATGAGGTTGTTATTTTGAATAAAGCTGCCATAATATTTAACAAAGCCAAGATGGATAGAATACATAAGACGTTCTTCTATAAAAATGAAATTTTAAGGTTTTTGATAATAACTTGATGTGCGGTCCATGATGTAAGAGTAATATTAAATAAAATTTAAATATAACAGACCCATCACATCAAGTCCACACACCCTGTTAGGATAGATGCCGCCTGCAGCCAGTTGTTTTATAGTTTTTGATGCTTTCTGGTCCATCATACAGATTCTTGGTCCTTTTGTTTTTATTTATTTTTATTTTTGAAATCCAAAGCAGAATGTGTGGATTGTGAAATGATGTGCCCATTTTTCTTGTAAGTGCAGTGGTATAAGCAGAAGAATAGTTTGGATTTATGGGCATCTCTCCATGACCGCAGGGTATTGTTATCATTTATTATAATATTGCCAGGAAGAAGTTGTCTTTTGAAACATGAAACTGGAGTTCTTACACAAACAGTGTGATAGAACACAAGCCATTGTAATATATTTATGCAAGCTGGACCCAGTAATGAAGGGTTCACCCCGATATATCAGAGCTGCAGTTTTTATGCAAAGGTGCTATTAGACAAAGTTAGATATTGTTTTGGTCAAACATTTAATTTTTAATGGTCCGACATTCTGTGCAGCAAATATACAGATAACTAAATGTTTGTCTAATGAAAGGTTTAAAATATGAGTTTGTTTATGTACAAATCTAACAATGAAAAATGCGTACATTTATTCAAGAGAAAGGAAGACACATGTGTTAAATTGATGTGGGAATCAGCTGCTGTGAGCCCAGTGCAGGACACACTCCCTGAAGACCCAGATATTACATTTTTTGTAGATTTGAGTATGCAGTTTATCACCCAGAAGGATACTCTGTATTCAAAGTCATTGGATCCTTTTTCCCCAGCTCAAGAAGCAGAGCTCCATGTTTTAGCAAAGCCTGTGAGCTATAAAAAGAGTGTATATTTATATAGATAGTCGAGATATAGAGAGCTTTTGGTTCCATTTAAAGGGCCAGAAGTTTGTTTTTACTTCGGCAGGTAAACCAACCAAGCATGCCAAGTTAATTTGATCGGCTGTTTTCAGCCTTCCTTGCTGAGGTAGCCATATTAACTTTCACACATGGAAGCAGACCAGGTGACTAAGGATGCTGCATTTACAGCCTCGGACACTTGATGGGTCTGTGCAACTCACAGATTCCACCCTAGTTCTGGCCCAGTATAGCTGGGATTAATAATTAAACTTTAAGGACCCCAGAACGAGAAGAACAAGTGGTCCACAGGGGGCAACTTCTTATGAAACAGGACTTTGGAAAAGGTGATCATTTATGTCTGCCAGCCACTCTTTTCCCTTCAGCTTGACACATGGACCGTGTCATGAGTCACAAGCAGTTATGGCTGCCTTAGTAAATGAGCGTGGGATAGAGCCAGGGTTCACCACAGTTGTTTTTATAACACACCACTTCTTGTTTTACCTGTTACCAAAGGTGTTACCAAAAGCTGAACATCCCTCCCAGAGATTACATAAAAGATATATCCAGATGCCCAAGTTAGGATCTTACGAGTATGCATTTTGTCTGTATGGACCTGTTTTTTGGATGTCCAGTGGCAAATGCTACTGCAAAGGCCACAGTAAAAAGTGTTATCAGAAGTAGTTTGTAAGTACAGAGTGCCAGAAAGTACAGAGAGTAACAGAGGAAATCATTTTTTATAGGAGAGTCCTTAATAGAAGTTTTGAGGTTTTATTTTTACACCCCTTACTGTCTACAATGTAGCGGACAAAGTAGAGTAAGAAACTAGAAAACTTTTGCCTGAATGTTTTCTTATATTTTATGAAGCCCCTAAGGGGGATATTGGACTCTCTCCCTATGGGATTTGGTTTGGGAGTGTGTTACTCACTTGCTTATATTTTGTCTCAGCAGCTGAAGTCCTTCATTCGGATCTCACAGAGAATGTTGCTGATCTTTTAAGGTTTTTTGACAAACTCATTTATGTGTTTTCTCCCCAATTCCAGATCCTAAAAGTTTGGAAGGATCTAAAACTAAAGCCAGGTGACTTGTGGATTGTTAAGAGACATTTATATATAAGGAAATGTTTGGAGACTCAATACAGCATCTATTTCATGTACAGTTTTTGCAAAACTTGAAGGAAAAGTCACCTGGATCCACACCAGACACTGCAAAAATGACTAAATTAAAGAAATCTCTGTGTTTGATTTGTTTCCCTCTTGTGATCACAGTCTAGGGTACTTTTTGATTAAATTACTTTAATTGTAAGGGATATATATATATTTGAAAAGTAGTTTAGCCATGTTGAAGTCATATCTTGTCTTTTGTACGTTTTCCATTTTATGTAGAATTGTCTGTGTTTACATATGCTGATAAGTCAGCATGCCAACAATTAAGCTAGAAGGCCATTCTGGCCACAGGAGTGTACAGCCAGTACTCTGTAAATATGTCTTATCAATCATTTGTTTTTCACAATGAAAAGTCATTTGGTAATGAAAAAGTTGCTCAGCTATTATTTTCTCCACAATGGAGTTTTTTTTGCCTCTTTGGCCAGGACTACCTCCACCTAAGCGTGTGGAGGTTCCAGGTTAAAGGTGATAGCAGGTATGGTTAGCGATCAAAATATTGATCAAAAGAGGGGAGACTGTAATGGAAATTTGTAAGTTCTGTATATAATTGTTTTGTATTTTGTATGTATTGCACACGGCCCTCACTGTGCACATGGCACTAATAATGTTTTCAGTAAATGTTTACATTCTTTTGAGTCCTGATTAGAATAAGCCTGCCTATGTAACGCCCCTTGTTACGATAAACCTACAATTGTAATATTAATGTGATACCTACGTAATCATGTGCATAAAAACCTTCAATTGCGTCATAATAAAGCAGAACAGTAATTTGGAAAGATGCTGAGCGTATCTTTCGTGTCTGTTCCCTACTGCAGTAGTTATTATTAATTTGGAACCACTAATCAATATGAGGATAGGAGTTGCCTATCATCAATTCAACCGAGTCAAATAGCTTCATCCTATTCTACCTTGTCCTTCCTTAAGTGGGGAGATATATAAGATTTGCCATGAGTGAATGCAGAATTCTTCATGTGCCTGCTAAATCTACAATTGTTTTATTCATTGCATCTTAAATTTCCTGACAATTATCTTACCAAAGCTGAAATAAAAATGCTGACCTCCATAATTATTATCTTAGCCCATTACTAAGGACCATTTTGAAAATTTAGGCACCATCGCAAAATTAGGACAAACCAACAAACAAAAGCAAAAGATTTCCTAGCTCACTTACCAGCTAGCCAAAAAAAAAGAATGGCACTTCTAACAATTTCTTAAACAGGGGCTTTAGCTGCACACATCTGCAAATATATGTTGAAGCCGCACTGCTTTACCAAGGCTAGTCAGTAAAGTACAGTTTTAAATCTTATATTTGAGAGTATACAAGTTGAAGCATGTATAGTAGTAGATAAATTAAGGGAAGACATTCCCGGAGGGAGCCCATTTCTCTTTAATAGTGCAGGGACACATTAGAAGTCCAACCATTGCAAAATTGCCTCAGTGTTTGCCAAATCATTTTGCTTTTTGGCAACATGCAATGTCTGGTGTCACCAAGAGTTAAAGGATAAGTTCACCTTTCTAAACATGTAACATGTTCATCATCTGACCCCTCTTCCCCCAATAACCCTTTCTTTGTGACAGCGAGTCAGGGATCTTCTCCCCACACTCGCTGTCACAATTCAAAGAGAGCGCAGCCATGAGGGGCTCCGCCACACGGCTGCATCATTGATTCAACATCCCTGTGAATCACTGAACTACAAGTACCGACAGCCTTCAATCAATGAACTACCAGTGCGCTGTTGAGAGCTATAGGTAGTTCATTGAGCTCCCTGCTATTCAGAAACTGCCTGCTTGTATCAGCAGTAAAGGCAGACAGCTACACAGACAGTCTGCAGGACCATGGAATTACACCCATGATCTGCTGATTGTGGGTGCAATGCTTTACAGACTCCTAACAAAAAATTTAAATCCATCATCAATCATGCCACCCGCTGACATGAAAAACAAAAAAAACAAAAAACGCTCTGCCTCCTGGGATGGCCTCCTGCTGAATGCCTCTTCTGCACTTTGACAGTTCTTATATAGGTAAGGGGGGCCACCTGGCAATGTTACCTGGTGGCCCTTCCCCATTGTGACATCACAGGCCCAGCATGCACCAGTCCCTACCCCTACCTATATAAAAAAAGTCAAAGCGCAGAGCAGGCATTCAGCAGGAGGCCGTCCCAGGAGGTAGTGCATTTTTATTTATTTATTTCTGGTTGGTGGTCGGCGTTATTGATGATGGATTTACATCAAGGAACACAATTTTTTAAATTTTAAATAAAGGAATTGTCAAAAAATGTTCTCTTGTTTTTATTACTTTTTGACACTTTTTTGGTGAATGGGTAGGGGTACTATGTACCTGATACTCATTAACATAGGAAGGGGGCTGGAATTTGGTGTCCCCCTTAATTTGGTGTCCCCCTTGTTAAAGGGGGCTTCCAAATTCGAAAAAAAACCTGCGGCCCCAACGGCCATGGTTGTGGGGATGAGGCCCTTGTCCCCATCGACATGGGATCAAGGTACTTTGGGGTGAGGGGCAGGGCCCCCCTGCCCCAAAGCACCCACCCCCCATGTTGGGGTTCAGGAGGGGGGCTCACATGCTTCCCCTTTCCTGACCTGCCAGGCTGCATGCCCATATAAGTGTCTTGTATGGATTCTGGGGAACCCCAAGCCATTTTTTCTTAAATTTTGGTGTGGGGTTCTGAAGGGCCTGGTATGGCCTGGGGGTAACCCCACACCATTTTTTTCTTAATTTTTTTTTAATAGCTGGGTGCCGGTAATTGCAACCGCGAGTCAACTTAAATGTGATTTGACTTTTTTTTTTTTTTTTTTTTTTTTTTTTTTTAGAAATGTCATTTTTGGTGCAGCATGTTTTATGCATGCTACAAATGCACCACTTTACAGGCAGATTAAGGGGACCCCCAGGGCACTATATATCAAGGAATTCTTCATTTTTATTGATGCACTTTACGCATAATTAAAACCATTGCTCCTGAAAAATGATTGTTTTTTAAAAAAAAATTTGCATTGATACATGTCCCCCAGGGCAGTACCCAGACCCCCATATCCCTTTCATGTCCAATTAGTACACCCAGCTCCCACTTCCTCTCCTGGCTCTGTGGTGCCAGAAGGAAGTTCACCTCTCCCCCCTCCCTCCCTGCAATCTTTTGGGACACATCACAGGTCCCAGAAGATTGCCCAGCCATTCACAGCGTGCAGCGCGGCTCACGCATGTGCAGTGTGTGCCTGGCTGTGAAGCCACAGTCTGGTGCCAACAGTTAGAATGCCGGCGCCTAGGAGAGGAGGGGGAGAGGAGCGAGGCTTCCTGCACCCGCATCGCTGGACCGTGGGACAGGTGAGTGTCTGATTATTAAAAGTCAGCACCTACACTTTTTGTAGCTGCTGACTTTTAAATGGATGGAACTCTGCTTTAAGCTAGCCATCCACTAGCAGATTTTCAAAAATGTATATGAAAATTCTTAGTGCATTCGAAGACTTGATGAATGTCTTTCAAAAGTCCTTCAAAATTTAATTTTGTTTTTACCATTCAGTTTGGGCATTAATGTTCTCTCTCACAGGAAAACCACATTCACTGTTAGAAATGTGTTCATTTGAGAAAAAATTTCCATCCTGCTGCTTTGAATTTTCTCGTCACTGCGATTAAAAATGAATGCTGATTTGACCCAACTAGTGATAAGGAAATTGAACAAACATTCTTAAAACAAATCATTTCAAACATATTTCTACTAGTGTATGTCCAGCTTTACACAGACAAGAGGTGGAATATTTGACCTGAATTCCTAGCACTTTTGCCTGTGGTTCTTGATACATAAATGTAATAGAATTTTTTTTAAACAATGTATGCCAAATGTACCATAATTTTCTAAAAAAAAATCTGATTATTTCAGATTTTTGGTGCTGAAAGCGGTACCATTATTTTGCATGGAAATTGGGCGTTTTATATTGTAGGCCTGTAATTCTTAGGAATAACACCCTTAAATCTGTCCAAACAAGAGTCTAGTAGACATCCTGGGTATGATAAAGTTTGAAACACTAAATCATAAATTAGACATGTGCATTCGTTTTCGTCCAAATGCATTTTCGTCCAAATTTCAGGTATTTTCGTCATTGTTTTAGCAAACGATAATGAAAGTGCAGAATACGAAAACCGAAAGATCCAACATAAACAAATGCTTTATTTTTGTTTTTGTTGTGACAACAGTTTGATATAGATAGGAGATTCGACATGACACTGACAATAACAATCTGTGTCTATCGAACCTGTGGTCGAATGTGCCTAACCTTAACTCTATTAGTCCAAGATTATTCTACATAGAGAGAAAAGATTTGACATAGAGAGAAAAGATTCGACATAGAGAGAAAAGATTGCTGCTGGAATTGGGTGGGGGAAGTAAAATAAAAATAATGATGATGATGAATGTTATTGGCCGATTGTAACCAAAGAGGAGGGGCAGTAAAATAGCTAGAACTAAGTACACATGTACAGCCAACTTACTTTCACTTGCGATTTGCTAGCAGAGAGAGACACACATACTGAATCATTTCGGAAGACAGTCAATCTTATTCTATATTATAATGCCATATCAATATCTGACACAACGTCGGATGCCGCGCCCGCCATTGCACTTGGAGATTGAGAAACAAATGTGAAAGTTGACTGACTGTTGGGGTAGAGTAGACCATTCAAGATGAACGACGAAGATTTGACAAAGCATTGAAAAACATACAAACAAATCTTTGGCTTATGGTGTCTGTCGAAAGTTCTAAGAAGATTCAACGGAGCAGCTAAACTGTACAACGCTGCAATCGTACATTTCCAGTCAAATGCATCCGCCCATAGGCTATAGAAAAATTCTAATATTGGTTGACTAGTAAAATAATTAATAAATATAATTATTACTAGTCATACAACATTAGAATTCTACTACAGCTAGCTTGTAGGCGGAAAATTCGACCGGAAATGTACACGTACAGTTTAGCTGCTCTGTTGAATCTTCTTTGAACATTCAACAGACACCATAAGCCTTCAATGACAGATTTGACCTTAATTAATTTGGATTTTCGGACGAATGCAATTTTTAATGAAAAACGAAATAAATAAAAACGAATTTCGGGAGTAACTAAATAAATTTATTTTTCGGACGAAAACGAAATTCCGAAACAAAATATTTCAGTGTGCACATGTCTATAAACTATAATATAATAAATAACTATAAATAATTATAAGAAATAATAATATGATAAAAATGATTCAATAATGTAATCAAATCAAAAACACTGAAATTTGCTCAGTTGCAGAATTGTCACTGTCGTTACTTTCAGTGTTTGATGACAAATTTTCCCACAAATCGCTATCGCTCAATTCTGCAAGTGATTCTAATTTATTATCGTTGTTTTCTAACTGGTCTAAACCTGCTTTTGATGTAAATGGACGGTTTTGGTTGCTATGGACAATCTCCAGTTTCCAGGCAAAAAGAACAGTTTTTATCATATAAAACTGCATGCAGGGCACTGGAGAAACCACTAGGGACAAAAGGGAGTTGAAATAAATTGATACAGTCTTGTAATTTGTAAGATTACAGTGTACTGTATATGTATTGTGTGTTTTACTATTTGAATTTGGTGCCGTTCTCCGTCCCCGTGCGTCGCAACACTCGCAGGGAATGGAGCCCGGGCACACTGCGGGGAGACATCGCTGGATCCTGGGGACAAGGAAAGTAAGCTCTTCCTGGATCCTGCGTTGCGATCCCGAGTCTGGCTCGGGGTTACCGCTTTTGGTACTGAAAATCCACCCTGAGCCAGACATGGGAATACCGCCAGGGAGGTTAAAAGAGAAGTATGGAGTTTTTGCAGATTTATACTTACCTAGGTAGATGCAGCATAGGTCTGATGCTGTATCTGTCCCCCGCCAGCTCTAACACTGACTGTCAGTCACAGCTCTCTGCTCTGCCCCTTCCTTGCTCACTGGAGCACTGAATTGTGGAGGGGCGGAAGTGGCCAGCTCAGGCTCTCAGTGGCTCGCTGAGAGGCTGAGCCAGGTCCCAGCCCAGGCATGTGGGTGAATCCCGACCCCAGTGTCGCAATCTTACCCAAACCTGGACCGGCTCTGTGACATCAGCAGAAAGAAGACTTCAGCCCGCTGTCTGCTGAAAAGGAATCACAGGAGTACAGAGCTTTGGCTGTACTTCTCCTTTAAGTTCTCCAAAATAATTCAATGCATCAAGAAGGTAGAATCAAACCTTAAAGTTCAGGTATTTACTAACACCCCCAAGCCTTCCTTAGCTTAACTGCCTGAACCTCCTTCCCATCCCAGTAGCTCACTTACAGCCAGATCCATGGCAATACACCCCCCCCCCATGTTGAGGGCATGTGGCCTGGTATGGTTCAGGAGCGGTGTGTCACAAGCTTGCCCCCCTTTCCTGTCCAGGATTAAGGGTCTGCTATAGATTTTTATGGAGACCTCATGCATTTTGTGTGTTTTTTTTATGGAGTCTGCTTGAAATCTTTGCCAGACCCAAAAGGTCTGGTATGCATTTTCTGGGGAACCGCATACATTTTTTTTGTATAAAATCCATACTTGACTCAGAAGGTCTGGTATACATTTTCAGCGGCTCCATGCATTTTTTTTTACATTCTTGTTGTAGAATGTGCTACAGCACAAATGATAAAATGATGAAAAAAGACTTTTAAAATGCAGGCAAAAAAACTTACATTGCTGGTTTCTTTAAAATAAGAAAACAGCCTACAGACCCCCCCCCCCCAAAGTTCCCCCATAATACATAACAGACCATTGCAGAGGTGTCTGTTATGTATTTTGGGGGGGCCACTGGGGTCTGTGTGCCATTTTTTTCTTTTAAAAAAGAAGCAAGAGGGAGAGCTCAATTGCCAACAATTTAAAAATCTTTTTTTTTTTCTAAATGTCATTGCTAAAAAATAAAACACAAAAAACAAAAAAACACTGGTTCTGGCCGCAAGGAAATGTTTTAACTTTTTTTGCATTGGTAAATGTTCCCCATTGGGGGTATGCCCTGGCATTTTCGATACATATGTTTTATAACAGAAAGTGAATAGCTTTTTCTCTATCTGTCATAACAAATGGGTTTGGGTACAAACTATCACAGCACAGAAAACTGAAAAATGGCCTGGTAATGAAGGCATATTACAGACTTATACTCAACTGGTTAAATACATTTGGGATGGCTAATATATATAGATATAATTTTGAAAAGCAAAATTAGTTATAATATATTGCTTTCAAAATATGGTAAATAAATATGTACATTGCTATAACAGTAACCATTGCTAATTGTTTAGCTCACATTAGTTGGGTCCCAGTTAAGCTATTGCATCATTGTCTATTTTCAGCTTGTTATATTAATCAAAATCTGTTCCATTTATTAAACTGCTTCCTGCAGTTTGGGCATTCAATAAGCAGAATGTCATCATGCAGCTGTTAATTGCTGTGCAGAAAAGAGGTGGGGTGTATTTGATTTGAGTAGTGTACAAATTGAATTTCAAGTGACAGAGCATCCTCTTTATCTCTAGGAGACACAACTAAGGACTGTGGCAATTCTCTTACAGGAAATGAAAATCCAGAGAGCTGGTTTAATCATTAGGTAGTTACTGTGGGCTTCCCAGCAGTCATTCTAGAACTGCTGATGAGCGTGACCTTTACAAAAAAATGCACAACGTCTTGATTTTTACACAGTTAACCTTTACATGCTGAAGCTCTGCTAAGAAACACAACTGGATGCCTGTTAAAAAATAATAAGCAAACCTAAAAGAGCACACATGAGAAAAAGAATTGAGCTGTTGAAAAAGATATGTTTTACTATAACCTCTTTTTCCTACAACTGTTTTTTTTATTTTACAAATATCATTACAAAGCCACTGTTCTAGTCTAAGTGATTAAGGGCTGAACTACATGGTGATTATTGTCATTTTTGGCTGTTTGAGCCAAATGATTTCAAAGCATTTGTGATTGTGATTGGCTGTGGATTTCCAGAATCAATCATGCATATCTCTTTAACATTCAGTGTAATTTCTATCACTGAGAATGGGGGAGAGGCTTGTGAGATTGATTCTGGCAATCCACAATCAATCTTGCATGGCCAAAACTTATGCTGCATATACTCGTGTAGTTTTGCCCTAAGGTGAAAGACAGAAAATTGGAAGACTGCCAGATTTGACTGTGAAATGTATTTGTGGTACCTATGTGTTATTTCTTTAACGTACATTGATCTAGGCAGAGATACAATTACTGATACAAATGTTGATGCTATTTAAAAAAAATCAAAAATAAACTGCGCTTATGATAAACAAAAACAAAAAATTGCAGCTGCAACAAAAAAAGTAAGATATTATCAAACAAAAAAAAAAATGAAATAGGTGAACAAGTATGTTGCTCTTAAATGAAATAAACAGTAAATAAATTATATAAACAAGTGAGTCCAAGAGTCACAAACGTGACACAATAGTGAAAGTTTGAATGCTGTGTCACTAACTTCCTCCACCTTGTGCGACCACCACCAAAAAAAAAGCATGTGCCCTTACCAAAGAGCTTTGACCACCTATTACAGGGGGTCAACATAGGCTTGTATGTCTGGAAAAAACTCCACATCTGTAAGGAGGTCCGCTCAACAGAAACTTCAAGCCACCACCGGGGAAAACATCAGGTTTCTTTTACTCCAACCGTGACATCAGGTCATATATCCCAAATGAGAGACAAATGCCACAATTGTGTAAGAACTTTTTTACCAGACTGCCATATTTAACTGTGAAATGTATTTGTCATGCCTATGTGTTATTTCTTTAACGTACATTGATCTAGGCAGAGATACTATTACTGATACAAATGTTGATGCTATTCAGTCTGTGATTAAAGTTATCCTGATTTTAATTAGTTAATCCAAAGAAAATACAATGTATTTTAGAAATAATTGCAATGCCTTTTATTAAACTATATAATAAATAATGCTCTTGTGTAAAATGAACTGTAATATATCTTCAGGATTCATATACTATTTTGAGTTTTTATTAACATTCATGCACACCGACTAGAAGCTTTAATAAAGCAGTATGGGAAACTTTTGTCCCTCAATAAAAGGCTAGGATAGTTAAAACAAGAAAATACTAACTTCGGGTTCTGGCGCCACATGAGAAGGGAGTAAGCATCGGTGGCTCCGGTCCCTATCAGCTTAAAGGTCAGCTCCACACAGCCTGTGGGTGTGCATCAGCTCCATCCACCTCCCCTGAGCCCTCCTCAGCGAACGCAGCATGGATAACTACATAATTCACGGCGGCCTGAGCTCAGCGTTGGCCACCAGCCCAGAGATACTTCCTCCAGCTGTACATGCAGCCAATATTGCCAACGGCATGGAGACAGGGGAAGCTGCGGGCCCAGCATTGTCAGGAGGCATCCAACTGGCTGCTTCAGAGGATCAATACAGCATGATCTCCCAGGCAGTAGCATCCATCCTGTCTCCCACAATCACAGCTTCTGTAGACAGAGCAATAGCAGCAGGCATCACGCAGCTCAGAAAGGAGCTGGGGGACCATGCCAAGAGACTCTCTGAATTAGAACACCGGCTATCTGATCTGGAAGATGGAATGCAAACCACTCAGACCAGTGACCAACAACTCGATGACTTGGGAAATCGTTCCTGTCTGAACAATCTGAGAATAATTGGTCTCCCTGAGTCAGTTAACACTAGCTCTCTGCCAAAGATTTGCACAACACGCATCCCAGAAGCACAAGGGATCACTGCACCCTGCGTAGTGGAAAGGGCTCATCACCTGGGGACCCCTTTGAATGATTGCCCCCCCCGTCCTGTCATTGTGCATTATAAAAATTACACTGACAGAGTGGTCATACTAAGATTATTTTGCAACGCTAAGTCTCTCCGAGTCGACAGTCACAAGTTGCTCCTTTTCATGGATTACTCTTAAGAAGTCTCACGTAGGCGCAAGGCCTTTTAACCCATATGCGCTGCGCTGTTTCAGAAAGGCGTGAAGTTCACCCTGGCCTACCCTACCATCCTACGCTTTACTGACTCAGCTGGCAAACCAAAGTCTTTTTCACAACCGGAGGAGGTGACAAATTACTTGCAATCATACCTTCATACATTCACTGAGTGAGGTTCCAGTGAGATATCTCCTCGCCCGCTTGGTCCCAGGGAACAATGCAGCCCGAGGAAGGACCCACCTAAAAGACTCAGCTATGCCAACAACTCAAGCCGTAACAAACCCCGCTGACACGTCTTTTGGCTGTATATCTCTGATGGCACTATGCCCACCTAACAACTATTAACCACCGTTCATTGCTGCATTGCTTTGGTACTAGCTTATCTTGTTGCCCTGTTTATTGGTCGTAAATAGATAGTTTTCTAATTTCAATATGTCCTCCTTTATTTTACAGCCTTATCGGAGATTGCCTACTAGTTTTCATCCGCTGCATGCTGGAGGCGGGCCCCACACTTTTCAAATAGATAAAGTGATGCGCTCGTAATATCTATAGGTGTCACGTACCTGGTAGGTTTTGAGCCCGAAGTGCAGAGAAGGACCTCCCTTACAGCTCCCACTCCTGTTCCTCTGGAATGGAGACAGAAGGCCAGGAGTGAGGAGTGGTATGGGTGCCTGGCAGGATCGACAGTCACCGGAAGTTCAGGAGTGGTGGCACCCTCTGGATCCAGAAGCTGAAGAGGAAGCTGGAATGCAGAGAGGACCCGGAGCCACAGCAGGTAAGGAAGCAGGTAAGTAAGCAGGACTGGAACCAGGAACAAAGCAGCAGGTAGTAGCCTGGAACGCTGGACTGGAACCAGGAGCAAGCAGCAGGTAGTAGCCTGGAACGCTGGACTGGAAACAGGAACAAAGCAGAAGGTAGTAGCCTGGAACGCTGGACTGGAACCAGGAACAAAGCAGCAGGTAGTAGCCTGGAACGCTGGACTGGAACCAGGAACAAAGCAGCAGGTAGTAGCCTGGAACGCTGGACTGGAACCAGGAACAAAGCAGCAGGTAGCAGCCTGGATCGCTGGACTGGAACCAGGAACAAAGCAGCAGGTAGTAGCCTGGATCACTGGACTGGAAGCTGGAACAAGCAGCAGGTAGTAGCCTGGAACGCTGGACTGGAACCAGGAACAAGTCAGCAGGTAGTAGACTGGAACACTGGACTGGAACCAGGAACAAGGCAGCAGGTAGTAGGCTGGATGCTGGACTGGAACCAGGAACAAGGCAGCAGGTAGTAGGCTGGATGCTGGACTGGAACCAGGAACAAAGCAGCAGGTAGTAGGCTGGATGCAGGTATCAGACTGAGGGATGGTCAAACAAGCCGGAGGTCGGTATTGGTCGATCAGCAAAGGTACCAGGGACAACACAGAGGGATGGTCAGGCAAGCCAAGAGGGTCTGGTGCAGACGGATAGCAGGATGGTCTAACAGGAAGCCGGGTCAGATAGCAGAGTACACAGGTCAGATCAGGTTAAGGCACACGGAACGCTGTAGAGCAGACAGCAGGGATAGAGTGTTACAGGCCGGTTTAAATAGCCCGCCTGGCACTAGCGGGAGTGCGCGCGCGCGTGCCCGTGCATGACAGCACCCGTGAACGCGCGCGCATGCGCAGTGGAACCCGCGGCCGTGTCCCCCTGCGTCTGGATCGCTGATTACTCTGGATGCCTCCGGACGCCCCTTTGAAGGAATTTCTCTGGATGGGCTCTTTTAAAAGATTGCAAAAGATTTTCAGCATGAATATTATCCTCGGGTTCCCAAGAATTTTCTTCTGGGCCGAACCCCCTACATTTTATCAGAAATTGATTTTGGTTGCCTCTTCTCCTATGGTCCATGATAGCCTCCACCTCGAATTCTTCCTCCCCATCTACCAAAATTGGATCAGGAGGATCCGTACTTCGGCCTGGAAATGGGTTAGAAACAGAGGGTCTGAGTAGAGACACATGAAACACTGGATGCACTTTTAATGAATCCGGAAGTTCAAGTTCGTATGCCACCTCATTAATTCTTCGCTTGACAGGAAATGGTCCAAGAAACTTGGGACCCAATTTCTTTGATGGGCAAGCCATCCTGAGATTTACTGTAGACAACCATACCTGGTCCCCGGGTGTAAGTAACAGCTCACCTCGTCTCTTCTTATCAAAAGTTGCTTTATTATACTCCTGGGTCCTGGTCATGGTCTCATGCAAAACTTGATTGTTGGAAGTGAAGAAGTCCAACCTCTCCTGAACTGCGGGTACTGTGCACTCTGCAAGAGAATTAGGCAGAAATGAAGGGTGGAAACCGTAATTTGCAAAAAATGGGGTTTGTTTGATAGCGGAGTGAATAGAGTTGTTGTAGGCAAATTCAGCCAATGGAAGAACAGAAATCCAATCATCCTGGGCAAATGAAGAAAAACAGCGTAAATATTGTTCAAGAGTCTGGTTTGTTCTCTCTGTTCAATGTTTTGCACAGAGACCTCCAGAATCGGGAAGTAAACTGTACCCCCCGATCTGAAACGATATTAACTGGTACCCCATGGAGCCTGATGACTTCTCTAATGAATGCCTGTGCCGTTTCTTTAGCTGAGGGAGTGCCCTTCATTGGGACAAAGTGGGCCATCTTTGACAACCGGTCTACTATGACAAAAATTGAGGTGAAGCCCCCAGTCGGAGGTAATTCCACAATAAAATCTATAGAAAGCATCTTCCAAGGCTTATCTGGGACAGGTAATGGCTTTAGAAAACCCCATGACTTGGTCCTGTGCCCCTTGTTCCTGATACAGGTGGTACAGGATTCAACAAATCTCCTACAATCTTCACGTAACTGAGGCCACCAAAAGGTACGCTGTACCAGATCGGTAGTCTTAGCCACTCCAAAATGCCCAGCCAATGCATGGTCATGACAGAGTTCTAGTACTGAAACTCTTAGTTCTCCAGGTATAAAGATCCTATTCTCATGCCATAATAACCCATCCTTAGCTTGGAGTTCTGACCTAATAGAAGACCCCAACTCTGCGGAAGCCTGCCTAATCTGGGAAAGCAAGTCTCCCTGAAGCAAAAGAACATTCCCCGGGGACAGAATGGTGTCTGGAGGGGAAACCTCTTGGGGCTTGTGAAACATCCTGGATAGGGCATCAGGTTTGGTATTCTTGGAGCCGGGGCGATAAGTGACATGAAAGGAGAACCTGGAGAAAAAGAGGGCCCACCTGGCTTGGCGTGGCTTCAACCTTTTTGCAGACCTCAAATACCCCAGGTTCTTATGATCTGTAAAAATTAAGACTGGATGAGCGGCACCCTCTAGCAGATAGCGCCACTCCTCCAACGCTGATTTGATAGCCAATAACTCTCTGTCACCTACATCATAATTTCTCTCTGCCTTAGACAATTTACGAGAGAAGAAGGCCACAGGATATAACAGGGCCTTAGTTCCCTGTCTCTGGGACAACACTGCCCCTACTGCAATTTCGGATGCGTCCACCTCTAGTACAAATGGCAGAGAGGAATCTGGATGTTTTAGCACGGAAGCAGAAGTAAAAAGGCCCTTGAGAGTCTCGAAAGCCTTTTAAGCCTCAGCAGACCAGTGGGAATGTGTACCCTGTTTAGTTAGCTGTGTGATGGGTGTGATGATGGCTGAAAACCCCTTAATAAATTTACGGTAAAAATTAGCGAATCCAACGAATCGCTGGATCCCCTTCTTATCTGTCGGGACTGGCCAGTCTAGTACTGCAGTGACCTTTTGAGGGTCCATCCTTATGCCCCTGCTGGAAATGATTAACCCCAAAAATGGAATACTTTCCTGTTCAAATTCACATTTCTCAGCTTTTGCATATAGACTGTGTTGTTGAAGCCGGGCCAACACACTTCTGACGTGCCTGCGATGGGATTCAAGGGAACAAGAAAAAATTAGTATGTCGTCTAAATAGACGATAACAAACAGATCTAGAAAGTCTCGTAAAACATCATTGATGAAGTACTGGAATGTAGCAGGGGCATTACACAGACCGAACGGCATCACAAGGTATTCAAAATGTCCATAACGGGTACAAAAGGCGGTCTTCCATTCGTCTCCATCCCTAATACGAACCAAATTGTAGGCTCCGCGGAGGTCAAGCTTAGAGAATGTGGTAGCTGTCCCAAGTCTTTGGAACAACTCTGGTACCAGGGGAAGAGGGTAACGGTTCTTTACAGTGATCTTGTTCAGCTCGCGGTAATCTACACATGGTCTGAGGGTCTTGTCTTTCTTTTGTACGAAGAAGATACCTGCACCTGCTGGAGACGTGGATGGACGAATGAAGCCTTTCTTTAGATTCTCATCGATATAATCTTTTAAAGCCCCTTGTTCCACTTCCGTCAAAGGAAATATTCTTCCAAAAGGTATCTCAGCACTGGGGAGTAATTCGATAGGAAAGTCATAGGCCCGGTGAGGGGGTAAGACCTCTGCCCCCTGCTTGCTGAATACATCTAAGAAATCATGATATGCAGAAGGGATGGAAAGGTGTAGACTAGGATCTGTGTTCAAACAGAGCAGGGTAGGGTTCTCCTGAGTGTTCTGAAGTCTACAAGACTGTTGGCAATATGGGGAGGAAAAGGTAACTTCACCTGTGATCCAATTTATGTCAGGATTGTGGGCCTGTAACCATGGCATGACGAGGATTATGGGGAACAGAGGTGAAGCGATGATATCTAGGCGTAACAGTTCTTGATGAGAATTGGAGATGGAAACAGGTATTGGAACAGTCTCTTGGGTAACAGGCCCAGACTTTATGGCTGTTCCATCAGCTAGGTGGATGGAAAGTCCATGGGCTTTAGGCAACAGAGGTATCTGATGTTGGGTAGCAAAAAGAGAGTCCATGAAACAACTGCAAGCTCCAGAGTCAATAATGGCAGTTATTTGCAGAGTCTCTCCTGGAAGCTGTAACAGGAGAGAGAGAGCAAGGTGAGTAGTGTTCTTAACCAGAGGTGCAACATAGTCAGTGGACAGGGATAGGCACTTACGGAGTTTAAGGGGACAGTTCCTGACATAGTGCCCAGGTTCCCCACAATACAGGCACAGATTATTCACTCGACGACGTTGTCGTTCCTCCTGAGTAAGAGAAGGCCGCAGGACTCCTAATTGCATTGGCTCAGGTGGGTTAAACTTAGAGATTGGTGGTGCTGGTGACGAATGATGGGGAACTTTAGGGGTAACCCAAGTTGGGCGAGAAGTTCCCATAGCTCTCTCAGTCCTACGTTCTCTTAGACGTCGATCGATCTGGATGGTTAGATCGATCAATGCATTCAAAGTCTGTGGGGTACCCACCCTGGCCAATTCATCCTTCAGAGAATCAGAAAGTCCCATTCGAAACTGATAGCGGAGAGCCGCATCATTCCAATTTGTGTCCGCACTCCATTTTCTGAATTCCGCCACATAGTCCTCTGCAGCCCTGCGACGCTTCTGCGGTTACGGACAGCTGGGGGTCATCATACAGCTGACCTAGCGCGTCAAAGAAGGTGGGGAGATTAGTCAGGGATACGTCCTTTTGCTCCAAGAGGCGGTGGGCCCAGGTTTGGGGGTCACCAGAGAGCAGAGAGATTACGTAGCCCACCTTAGTAGCCTCCAGAGAAAAGGTATGTGGCTGAAGAGCAAAGAACAATTTACAGGAGTTGCGGAAAGCCCTGAATTTGAGACGATTTCCGGAGAAACGTTCAGGCCTCGGGACCTTGGGTTCTGGAGGGAGCATCACCACTGTTGAGGAAGGCCCGACTGAAGGAGCAGGAGTGGAAGGAACCCCTGAGCCCCAATGGGATTAGACAAGGTTAACACTCGTTCCTCCAGCCTGGTGTAACCTTGCTGTAGATTCTTGATTGCTTCAGTCAATCCTGCCAGGTGTGCACAAAGTTCCTCCATGGGAGACGTTCCCTGCTCAGGCTCAGACATGGCTGTCTGCTACTGTCACGTACCTGGTAGGTTTTGAGCCCGAAGTGCAGAGAAGGACCTCCCTTACAGCTCCCACTCCTGTTCCTCTGGAATGGAGACAGAAGGCCAGGAGTGAGGAGTGGTATGGGTGCCTGGCAGGATCGACAGTCACTGGAAGTTCAGGAGTGGTGGCACCCTCTGGATCCAGAAGCTGAAGAGGAAGCTGGAATGCAGAGAGGACCCGGAGCCACAGCAGGTAAGGAAGCAGGTAAGTAAGCAGGACTGGAACCAGGAACAAAGCAGCAGGTAGTAGCCTGGAACGCTGGACTGGAACCAGGAGCAAGCAGCAGGTAGTAGCCTGGAACGCTGGACTGGAACCAGGAACAAAGCAGCAGGTAGTAGCCTGGAACGCTGGACTGGAACCAGGAACAAAGCAGCAGGTAGTAGCCTGGAACGCTGGACTGGAACCAGGAACAAAGCAGCAGGTAGTAGCCTGGATCGCTGGACTGGAACCAGGAACAAGGCAGCAGGTAGTAGCCTGGATCGCTGGACTGGAACCAGGAACAAAGCAGAAGGTAGTAGCCTGGATCACTGGACTGGAAGCTGGAACAAGCAGCAGGTAGTAGCCTGGAACACTGGACTGGAACCAGGAACAATGCAGCAGGTAGTAGACTGGAACGCTGGACTTGAACCAGTAACAAGGCAGCAGGTAGTAGCCTGGATCACTGGACTGGAAGCTGGAACAAGCAGCAGGTAGTAGCCTGGAACGCTGGACTGGAACCAGGAACAAGGCAGCAGGTAGTAGACTGGAACGCTGGACTGGAACCAGGAACAAGGCAGCAGGTAGTAGGCTGGATGCTGGACTGGAACCAGGAACAAGGCAGCAGGTAGTAGGCTGGATGCTGGACTGGAACCAGGAACAAAGCAGCAGGTAGTAGGCTGGATGCAGGTATCAGACTGAGGGATGGTCAAACAAGCCGGAGGTCGGTATTGGTCAATCAGCAAAGGTACCAGGGACAACACAGAGGGATGGTCAGGCAAGCCAAGAGGGTCTGGTGCAGGCGGATAGCAGGATGGTCTAACAGGAAGCCGGGTCAGATAGCAGAGTACACAGGTCAGATCAGGTTAAGGCACACGGAACGCTGTGAAAGCAGACAGCGGGGATAGAGTGTGACAGGCCGGTTTAAATAGCCCGCCTGGCACTAGCGGGAGTGCGCGCGCGCGTGCCCGTGCATGACAGCACCCGTGAACGCGCGCGCATGCGCAGTGGAACCCGCGGCCGTGTCCCCCTGCGTCTGGATCGCTGATTACTGGCAGGATCTTAATGACAATAGGATATCCTACTAATTCAATGTGCTGACAGGTCACATTCAACATGTGGAAACTTTGTTACCAACTATACAAAAACTTGAACAGTGAATAGCATAATATAAATAAATAAATACAATGTGTTAAAACGTCTACTGTGAAAGTCTTATTAGAGACCTCCCGGGATACAAATCCAAAGATTAGTTCACCATTGATCTTGTGAAGTAATAAACAAATAAAATTTGTGAAAAAAAGTGGTGAAGAAATATATAATGAAAAAAATGTATAATAAAATATATTAAGTATATATATATATAGGGGTTAATTTGGGCTGGGCATATCCATACTTTTAGGTTTATTACATCTGATTTTTTCCAAACCAGTATGCACATTATATTAATCTTATGGTTGTTTCGGTGCATATGGCCATTGTGATTTACTTGCATAGAAATTTTGTGGATGTGTGCGGGCCACACACTTGTACTCTCGCATTTATTTGATGTAGAATAATGTTCATGTTATGCACAGGGATTTATATTTATTATTCTGTTGGTCCACTATGGCACTCCTACTGGTTTATACATACTCTATTTTGAATTTTATCTTATATTTTATTTATTCTCTATACTAATCACATAATTTTATATATATATATATTTCATTATATATATAAAATCAGAATATTATGTAGCATGTAACAGTGGCAGATATGGTGTGGCGTCCATCAGCCTCCGACCTGGATAATTATTACTGCATCTATGCATTTCTATATCAATTATATCACTAATAAAATTATCTCTAAGCGCTCACAGTAGTACAATAGCAGTAGACTGAGGCATGCTATATTAATTTACTGGTCAACATCATTATGATTGGTCAGCGAGAAGCTGTCTTAGATTAGTGTGGAGTATGATATTTTTGTATTTAACCTGCAGCCCATCACTAGAGGGTCCACGGACCACGGTAATCTGGCCACGGACACTGTATTTAAATGATAGAGCGGCCATCCAATTACATTCCCCCTGATGATGACACGTGATCCCTGTGTCGAACACGCGTAGGGGAGGGGCCAGGATGGAGCAAAAGGCAGCAACAGCTGACAGTTGATGGGACGAACGCCATATCCTCACTGCAATCTTTATTCAAATGCTAGATTGAGAATGGTGCACTGACGCACCTCAACAATGTGTGTACCCCATTTTGGGAAGTGTTTTATCTATTTTGGAATACAATTTTAAACAATATCGCACTATGTGTTTTTTTCTTCTTATCCATTCATCTATCCTGCATTGGAGCCTGGGATCCTGCGATCTGCACAGAGCCCTGGGTGGCTCATAAGCGTTTTTGACTTTGTTTAGTGACTTAGTCACATGCTCTGAGGTGAGCGGATTACCTTGGGGGGTCACCGCATTGTACCATCACATGATTTGTGGCACTTGGAAAGTTACCAGCATGTTTGAATACATCACTGTTGAATTTTGCACATAAGCACTTTATTATTTGTGCGCAGGACTTTATATATGCCTTTTTCGGTTCTGCTAAGGACTAATATTTATATTCATTGTGTGACACTAAGCACTTTTTGTAGTTTGTCTGGCACAAAGCACTTTTTTTGACATGTGTTTGTATTTATATTTTTCATTTCCATATATGAATATCATGTGGTTGTGATTAGGTTTTGTTAATTTATGATTTTAGTGTTCACATATGTAGATATACGTATTTATATGTGACTATTGTTTACCTTGTTTATCTCACACACTTTTGTATAGGTGTATACACCCTTACACATTTCACATGGTTGTGTATACGCACAATAATTTCATCATGTCACATTAGTGGCATATTCAACACACTTTAGCGCAGCGTAATTCTTCATTACATAGAGTTTTACAAACTGTCGCTACCACCGTAGCTCTGACCCTAGTCTCGGTATACCAGTCAATTCTAGAAGGAGGACAATAGCTCCCCTCTGGCTTTCAAGCCCATATCAAATTAATTCCTAAGAAAGGCAAAGACCCCATGGAACCAGGTTCCTATTGCCCGTTATCCCTGATAAACTTAGACTCTAAAATATTATCCAAAATCATAGCCAACAGGCTGGCCCTAATTATGCCCACCCTGATTCATCCCTCTCAAGCCGGCTTCACTCTAGGGTGTTCGGCCACCTCTAATATTTGAAAGGTCCTCACCGTTCTAGAACAGGCCAGAGCTAATCCCACCAGTGACCTTGCCATTATCAGCCTAGATGCTGAGAAAGCCTTTGATAATGTAAGCTTTCACTGGCTGCGATTAGTCCTGCAGAGTTTTGTTTTTTCTGGCTCCTTTCTTCATCTTATCTCTACTATGTATTCTGCCCCCTCAGCAAATGTGGTTGCTGCAGGACCCATCTCGAACACATGCCCCTCCACAAAGGTACAAGGCAGGGGTGCCCTCGAGCCCTTGTCACGTCATCTTTTATTTCACTCTTGCCTCCACGGTGTTAAGGTAGGACAGAGTTGTGTACGGCTCTATTTGCCGATGACATCTTGATATTCACTTCCAACCCGCAGTCCGACATGCCACATATCCAGGAGATATTCACCTGGTTCAGGGCCTGATCAGAGTTAAGAATCAATTTCTCTAAGAGCGAAATTCTAGCGCTATTTCATGCACGTCCTCCCCCCTGGGCAGCCAACTCCATTTTTACAATAGCCAGATCTCACATAACCTATCTTGGGATTAAAATAGGAAAATTGCCCTACCCTTTATCATCTAAATTATCCCTCAGTCATTTCAAAAATTGTTGGGGAACTAGATATGTGGGCAGGCCTCCCTCTCACCTTCCTTGGAAGATGTCACCTATTCAAAATGGTTAGCTTCCCCAAGGTACTCTATCCACTCCAGACCATTCATCTACTATTACGGCATAAAGATCTCCAGAAACGCCTTAAGTCCTTAACCAACTTCCCATGGCGTGGCAGGTGCTCTCACATCTCCCTCCAAAAACTCTATCTCCCTTGTCACGAAGGGGGGGGGTTCAACCTTCCTAACATCTGAGTTTACAACCTGTCTTGCCTCCTGAGAGTTGGTTTAGATTGGATAACTCAGGGCTCTAGATATTCTAACTTTGAGATGGAAACCCAAATGGTAGACCCATAGAGTTTTGCCTCTCTGCTGCATTGCAAAATTCAATCTCTCCCTACATGCTTGAAACATAATCTGCTTTTACGTTACACAGTGGTGGCTTGGAGAGAGATCAGAAATAAACTGAGAGAGTGCGCATGTGTGGAGTATCCAAGATGGCCGCTTGACCCAGGAGCTCCGTACCACCCAGCCCAAACGGCGCCTGCAGCACCACACAGGCCCGTCTCACCTGGTGATCTGGACCCTTAAACCTCCAGGGACCCCCCCATATGTCCAGAAGAACTGCTCGAAGGGATCTCGGCTGCAATTCTAAATGACAGCGCCGTCTGGGTGTACCAAGATGGCTACCGCAGCCCAGCAAAATGTATCAGGCACAGAGGGACAGGCAGAACCCAGGCAAGTGATCACTCCTGCTTCCCTTACATACACCCCAGCAGGCCAGAACAGCAACCAACAACTTATGTCACCATCCCCGACCTCCACTGAATCGCTGCTGGTATGTTTCTTCAGGGACAGTGCCTTTTCTCCGGCTGGGCCTCCTCATACATCAACACCAGGGGATCTCTGTCCCTTCCTCCCCTGCACAGGACACCTACTTCCAAGCAGGAAATCTGTTCCACAAGCTTTCTATATTTAGAAATTGAAGGGAAGGGAGAAATATGGAAATTTGGGACTTTACAAGAGGCATAAGAAGGTAAGTCTAATGCCTCCGTCCCTGGTTGTCAATATGACTGAAAAAAAGTTTGGACTTTATATGAAACACGTAACTTAAAAGTGATAATGAACAATGGGTGTCAGACCAAAATTTTGACTGTACATACTGGATCTCAATGTCATAGTAACATAGAACAATAATTGCATAAAATAGTATTTATTCCATATTTAACCCCTTCCCGTCGACCGTACGCATATATGCGTACTCGGCTTTCCAGGGTTATACCGGGATGATGCCCGCAGCTGCAGGCATCATCCCGGTACCGTTGTTTACAGCGGGCGATCGGCTACCCGTGTATAACAACCGATGCGGCTAAAAGCCGCTCGGCTGTTATACCGGAGGAGCGGGAGGGGACATCCCCCCCTCCCGCCGCCTCCCGCCGCTGTTACCGGGCCTCCCGTGCGATCGGGAGGCCCGGTGTCCGTTCGGCTGCCTTCGGCGGCTGGGGGCGGACTGGAACGAAGCTGCGAGCGGCTTCGTTCCAGCCTTCTTGTTGTAAACGCGGAAGCGACGTCATGACGTCACTTCCCGTTTACTCGGCTGCCAATGGCGCCGAATTTAAAAAAGTACACAGTATTCAGAATCGCCGTTTTTGGCGATCTGAATACTTTGAAGTGTAAAGGAGGGATGGGGGGTCTTTTAGACCCCCCATCCCTCCATAAAGAGTACCTGTCACCACCTATTGCTGTCACAAGGGATGTTTACATTGCTTGTGACAGCAATAAAAGTAAAAAAAAAAAAAAAAAAATTTTAAACACAATTTATAAAGTACAATAATAAATAAAATAAATAAAAAAAAAAAAAAATTTTTAAAGTGCCCCTGTCCCCGCAAGCTCGCGCAGCGAAGAAAACGCATACGGAAGTCGCGCCCGCATATGTAAACCGTGTTCAAACCACACATGTGAGGTATCGCCGCGATCGTCAGAGCAAGAGCAATAATTCTAGCCCTAGACCTCCTCTGTAGCTCAAACCTGGTAACCGTAAAAAAATTTTAAAGCGTCGCCTATGGAAATTCAAAGGTACCGTAGTTCGTTGCCATTCCACGAGTGCGTGCAATTATAAAGGGTGACATGTTTTGTATCTATTTACTCGGCGTAACATCATCTTTCACATTATACAAAAAAATTGGGGTAACTTTACTGTTTGGATTTTTTAAAATTCATGAAAGTGTCACTTTTCCAAAAATATGCGTTTAAAACACCGCTGCACAAATACCGTGTGATAAAAAATATTGCAACAATCGCCATTTTATTCTCTAGATTCTCTGCTAAAAAATATATATATATAATGTTTGGGGGTTCTAAGTAATTTTCTAGCAAAAAATACGGATTTTAACTTGTAAACACCAAATTTCTAAAATAGGCTTAGTCATGAAAGGGATAATACATAATAGCTTTGAAGCATAATATTAAATGATAATAACTTTATAAAAAAATCAGGCACGTAAATCCATATATCACATAATAGGTATATAAAAGATCATGATTGTTACAGCACAGTACAATAAAACAAGGTACAAATGATGAAATTATTTCATATGGTGTATAACATAAAAGCATCAGAATCGCTCAATGCGTTTCGTGGAACTCTCCACTCATCAGGAGCAGATGCTAGTAGTATCTGAATCTGATAGGGTTCAACTGTTGGTAAGGGGTCTCTAATAACGGGAGAGTGAGTGATTATTCTTTAATAATATTAAAGAAAAAGGAAGGTAAAAAATATATATGGGGTGGAAAACATCCACCCAAACTTACAGATCACCCATGGGTCTGGCTGAAAACGGTGAGGGCCTTGCACCGGCTGGATAAGTCATCAGTCCCGGGAGCTGAGGTGGCATATCCCAGGATAAGGTGTTGGAATGAGCCCTCAGGAGACAGATGTCCCTGGGAGTAGGGTTTCCCATGGATGGTAGATAGGAGGTGGGTGGAATGACCATGAGTAATCTAAAAACGTGGGTAAGATGAAGCATATAAGTAGATGTAATGAGTGTGTATGCTAAAAAATGGAAGGAAAGGAAAAACCTAAGATGACCCCAAAGGATGAGTGGGAAAAAGAAGTGATGTCATGGGAAAGTCCCATATATAGGTAAAGCGTGAAGGGGAGAAGGTAGTGTCCCAGTTATGAGTAAAGGGAAAAAAGTGAGGGCAATAGTGTGAAAATAAAGACACTTATGAAAAACTATAACATGGGCTACCTCATGCTGCTGAGCCAACCAGGGCTACCTAGTGCTTCTGAGCTGACCCCTACAATCCAAGATGGTGCCTAAGCTCCATGGGAGCCAACAGCCACAATGGCATAGGTGAAACTGGAGGGAGTATAAATACTCGAGTGTGATCAAGGGTGGCCGCCAATGTCACGCTGACGGCAAGGTGGAGGGGAGGCACCATCACCTGAGCAGGATATCCGCTCAGCAACTGGCACCAATATCCCCACATAAAGGCGTTGTTGATACCACATGGCACCTGCGCAACAATGCCAACGTGCTGCACATGGCGCTGGATGCGAGGCGTCAATGCGCAGTGTGACGCCCGCCCGATCCCCCAGCGCACCCGAAGGTGCAGAGGGAAAGGGGAGATATCCGGTGCGCATCGCAGCTCCCGGAATTGAAAAGAACCAGCCGTGACAGACAACCCAACATGCCCGCAACCAAAACACCAGGGGATCTAGACCATAGAGGTGTTAAAAAGGGTATTGGTAATGGGTATTAATAAATCTCCTAAAACTCTCCGTAATCAAGGCCCACAGTAAAACCAAACAGTTGGATCAAAATAGTATCATGCTGTATGTAATATGTACAACATGAGGAGAGTGAACTGTCCATGTTGCATGCTTCCATCCCTAAATGCTTTGAAATGGAAGGGAAGGGAGAAATATAGAAATTTGGGACTTTACATGAGGCATAAGAAGGTAAGTCTAATGCCTCCATCCCTGGTTGTCAATATGACTGAAAGAAAGGTCGGGACTTTATATGAAACATGCAACTTAAAGGTGATAATGGACAATGGGTGTCAGACCAAAAATGTTAATTATGACTGTACATACTGGATCTCAATGTCACAGTAACACAGAACAATAATTGCATACAAATAGCATTTATTTCATATATAATACATAATAGCTTTGAAGCATTATATTAAATGATAATAACTTTATAAAAAAATCAGGCACGTAAATCCAAATATCACATAATAGGTATATAAAAGATCATGATTGTTAGAGCATTGTACAATAAAACCAGGTACAAATGATGAAATAATTCCATATGGTGTATAACATAAAAGCATCAGAATGGCTTGACGTATTTCTTGGTAGTCTCCACTCAACAGGAGAAGATGCTAGTAGCATATGAAATTGATAAGGTTCAACTGTTGGTAAGGGGTCTCTAATAACAGGAGAGTGAGGGGAAAAAAATAATATTAAAGAAAAAGGAAGGTAAAAAACACACATGGGGCGAAAAACATCCACCCAAACTTACAGATCACCTATGGGTCTGGCTGAAAATGGTGAGGGCTGTCCACCAGGCCAGACAAGTCATCAGTCCCGGGAGCTGAGGCGGCATATCCCAGGATAAGGTGTTGGAATGAACCCTCAGGAGACAGATGTCCCTAGGATTAGGGTGTCCCATGGATGGTAGATAGGAGGTGGATGGGTGGCCAAGTTACATTTTTTCAAACAATGTGGGCTACACTAAACCCCCTCATCGAGGGGACTCCAATTCTAGGAGGAGATTCCAACGTGGCGTTTGATCAGGGATTGGACAAGTCAAATCCGTCCAAGACTCTTTTGACCCGTCCCACCAGGGCTAGCCTTAAAATAGCTAGACTGGTTCATTCTCAAGGGGAGAATGTAAACATAAGGGATGTAATGGCGTTATTGGTCAGAGCTACCAATAAAGTTGCTCTTTTATATGCCTCTATTTCCATAAGGTTTTCCCGTGTTCTTGTTCATGATATGTAAAGGTACTATAGTCCTATGGGCTCAGTCCCTTTTCTTTTTCTAAGTATACCAAAGTAGGAGGGGATAGTAGTAGTTCAGGAAGTGGGCAGTGCCCTATAGTGTAGAAAAGGGGGGGTAGTAGAAGAGGGGTGTGTAGGTGGGGAGGCGGGGGGTGGAAGTTCATGAACATAGAACTATGCATCTTCTTAGTTAATGTGTTTTTATTAAAATATGTTGTTTTGCATTAAAAAGGGGGAAAATGTGTGGCTGATTTAGAAGTCTTTAAGCCCCAGGGTGCCCTCCTCTGAGAACCTGGCCTTCTTCTGAGTATTTAAATAGGTTCCATAATTTCTAGGTTTTGGAGTATGTGTCTTGTCTGTCTTGGCTTGCGAGGATCAGGTCCTCCATTTTATTAATGTTGTCTATTTTTTTGAGCCATAAGTCAATGGTCGGTGGGGCTTGAGATTTCAAGTGGAGTGGAATACAGGCTTTAGCTACATCTAGAAGGTGACATATTACTGATTTCTTGTAGATGTGTTCGGGGATGTGATTCGCATGTAGGATGAAGAATGCTGGGCCATCTGGGATTGTCTGTACATTTTTGTTTTATCTGGCGGACCTCTCCCCAGAAACACGTGATCTGGGGGCATGACCACAAAATATGTATCATTGTTCCTCGTTCTCTTTGGCAGCACCAACAGAGATCTGATGTTGTAGGGAAGAATTTATGTAATAAAGTTGGGTTTCTATACTATCTTGATAGGATCTTGTAGTTGGTTTCCCGAATTTTGGTGCATATGGAGGATTTGTGTGTGAATTTGAGGATGTATTGTCTTTTTTTTGGTGTTAAAATGGCAGTTTAGATCTCTTTCCCATTTACTGAGGCCTGGAAGTAGGCAGTCGCGGTGGTGTGATTAACATGTTATAGGTAAGGGAAAGTGTGTGTAACACTACGGTTTCCGTACACAGCTCTTCCAGAGTCGTGAGGGGCTGGTTTGTATAATCAGAAGTTGGAATGGTGCTGAGGAAGTGGCAGAATTGGAGAGCTCTCAGAAAGTCTACATGAAATGGGCCCCTGGGGTCTGAAAGTTCTATGATATTTTTCCATCGTCCCATTGTGCTGAAATGGGAAGCCTAGAAGATTCACGAGTCGCCTAGAGCACAGAAAATTCCTGGTTCAAATTGGGGATTACCCAATATAGGCCTTAAGGGTGAGTTCTGGGATGAGAGAGAAGTTTGGAAAATAAGTTGTGCACATTTTTTGGTGGTGTTACCTATCAGCGGTTGACGTTTGACATCTGGCAGTAGGGCTGAGTAGCACCATGGTGCTCTATGGAGAAGGGTTTCACTCTGGGCCTGTTCTAGTTGTGGCCACAGCTTGGTTTCCTTATGTCTACACCAGTCAATGAGTCTACTTAAGTATATAGCATGGTAATAGGTGTGGATATCTGGCATTGCCAAACCTCCATTTTGTTTCAGGAGGGAGAGTATTTTCTTGTTGACCCGGGGTCTTTTTCGGGCCCATATGAATGTTATGAATGCTGAGTGCACTTGTCTAAAGTATTCTATGGGTATGTGTATTGGTAAGGCTTATAAAAGATAGAGGAATTTGGGGAGAATCATCATTTTTAGGATATTACAGCGGCCAAACCAAGAGTGAAGGCCGGTATTCCATTGATTAAGTAAAATTTGGACGGGTTTTAGGAGGGGTGGGAAGTTGAGTTTGAAGTTGTGAAAATTTTGGGGGGGATGTGCGTACCTAGGTATTTCAAGGCCATGTCTGTCCATTTCAAGTTGAAGCTAGCTCGGAAATGTGTGAGTTGTGATTATGGTATGCCAATCCCCATCGGCTCTGATTTGCTAAAATTCATTTTCAAGTTGGAAAGCTTCCCATATGTTTCAAATTCTCATAACAGGTTTGGAAGGGATATGGTCGGGTTTGTAAGCAAGAACATCAAGTCATCCGCATATGCTGAAACTTTATATTTTGACTTGTTAACTAATACTCAGGTGATATCTGGGCTTAGTCTCACATGGCATAGAAAGGACTCTAAGGATAACGGAAAAAGTAAGGTTGAGAGTGGGAATCCCTGTCTAGTCCCGTTAGCAATTGGTAGTGGGTCTGAAATCACATCATTGGCTCTGACTCTTGCCGTCAGGTCTGATTAGGCTGCGGAGATCCAGTTGGTGTTAGTGTCCACAAACAGACTCTTGCTTGTAGTTTCCCTTTTAGTGTGGGGATGAATTTCCCTCCCTCCCCTCCCAATCTCCCTCCCCAAGAAGAGTATTCCCCTCACTAGTGTTGGAGCAGAAAAAATTATGTTCTGTTCTTTCACCCTGATGAATTGTCTCTTGACAGGGGTCCGGGCAATGCTATCCCTGCTCCAATTTTTCCTTGTGGGTGTCTGTCTCCTCCTGCGAGATGAGTCACTCTTTCAGAGTGGCGGTTGGCCGGCAGTGTCTCCTCACTCCCCTCCCACTGTAATTTAGAAGACCCCGTCTCAATTCCCACAAAGTTTTCCAGTGATTGAGTATTCATGGGTATTCTGCATAATAGTGGCACCATGGTTCCCAGGTAGTTCATGGGTGATGTCCGTTATATTTGCTCAGGGGGTCAACACACAGTGATTGTTCAGGGGCCATCTGGCTGAGCTGTGGTGGGGTTTGTGGGAGCAACTTCTCGCTATATTTCTAGCGTATGGAGGAGTGGGAGGTCATCCCTTTTCCAGCCGATAACGTTGGAGTCTCATGGTTCCCAGGCAGTCTACCTGAATTGTATCCCTGGATAAGTATAGTGGTTTTTCCTGCAATCTAGTACGTCGGGATTTTAGGAGTCATTCAGTCACAGGAGGGGAGGGGGTAGCGGGCCAGGTGTGGGTATGGGTTCCAAAACTTAAACCATCCATGCAGGCTGTCTAATTGGGCCTCCTGAGGGGGGGAGGGGGGAATCAGTGAGGTCATGGTCCTGTGAAGATACTGTCATGCATCTCACACATCATTGATTGGGGCTGGGCTGTTCACTGTGTAGGGGATAGTAATAGCGGTGGGTCTTTGGGGAAGTGTTTGTCAGGGATTGTGGCTCAGATCCTACTTACGCGGTTCCTCTCCTGAGGTGGTCCAGGGTCTCCTCCTGCTCCTCTGTTGTCAAGGTTGTGTCAGACCACGGTATGTGGAGAGGCCCGATCTGCTGGCAGGACGTGGAAGAATTTGAACACAGTCCAGGACTGGTATTGGGTCCATTTCAAAGTAGCGGAAGAGCACTGGGAGGTCCGCTGGTGCTTGCAGGGTGAAGGTGGTCGTGTCCTTTCGGAATGTTACTGCTAGTGGATATCCCCAGCGGTACGTAAATCCTTTTTGCCTTGCAAGGTCCAGAATGGGTCATAGCAGAGCTCTGCGTCTTAGTGTCGCCCTGGAGAGGTCTGGCAGGATCTTAATTTGTATTCCTTCAATTCCACATCTCCGTGTTCCCAGGCCCTGCGCAGGATGGCATCTTTCTGTGTGTAGCAGTGTAATCTACACACAACGTCTCAAGGCCTGCTTGGGTCTGCTTATTTGGGGCCTAGGGCGCTATGCACTCTGTCCAGTTCGATCATTCCATTTGGATCTTCCAGTACAGTGTGAAAGATCGCCAGTATTGTTTCTCCAAGGTTCTCCGTATCTGTTCCTTCTGGTATTCCCCGGAGCTGCAGATTGTTTTGGGGCTCCGGTCCTCAATGTCCTCCAGGTGGAGCTGTAGGGCAATGGTGGTATCTCGGTGCTGGTCCTCACCTCTTGGATATGATGGCAGTGAGTTTCCTCTAGGCGGAGGATCAGTGCTTCAATATCCGTTCTGGTGGGGTGGGCTTGCAAAAGTGCCCGAATGTCTTGGACTAGCGGGTTGAACTTGGATGGTTGTGAGGAGGTTGCCATTTCTGGTTGTAGCGCCCTCAATGTGTCCAGGAAGCAATCCGGTGAGGTGGGTGGACTAGGAGAAGAGATATACACGTCCTGTTCCTGGGCCCCCTGTGGAGCACCACATGAGTTGCCTCATGGTGCCACCACTCTAGCTCCGAGAGAGATCCATGGAATTTGTGTAAAATAGTGTATTTCGCTGGTGGTCTTGCTGGAATGGGTCATCCGGGTTGCTGCTCTCGTCCTATTCTTTTTGGCTGATTGCATACCGATCTTTGAGATGCTTTTTTCCGGGAAGGAAAGGCTGAGGCCGGGAGCTCTAAGAACAAGCAGCTTCACTCAGCCATGTCCAGGCCACGCCCCCCTCAGCAATTTTAAGGTTAACTACAATAGAACAGAACTTCAAAATATCTCCTTATCAAAAACGACTATGACAAGACTTTAAAATAATCTTGCCTTTAAGATTTGTTCTTCTTCAATTCGTTATCTAGGGATTCAGACACCTGCTTTGGCATCACAATTGTATTCTTTGATTTTCCTTTCTATATTTCAAAAAATTCAGATGGACTTGACTTTTTACGCCTATAAAAAACTTTCATGGTTTGGTAGAATTAATAGTCTCAAGATGGATATCCTCCCTCGGTTTTTATATTTGTTTCAAACGATTCCAATTCATATTCCTGCCTCGTCTTTTCACAAAATCCCCCGGATGTTTTCCAAATTTAATGGAACTCAGCCCATCCTAGAATTCATTTCAATACATTGTCGCCACCAAAACAACGAGGAGGAGTAGGGGTACCCGATATTGCTTTCTTCCACAAGGCAGCAATATTTACATGTATTGTTGATTGGATACAACAAAAATAGTCCAAGTTATGGGTGCAATTGGAGAGCCATATGAACCCTATAGACCTCTGCGCCCTTCCATGGACTTTACCAACTTACTCAACAAACACTTTAAATGTGGGACCGGGTGATATCCACTCTTGGTATATCTAAATATCTAGGCCCCATGACTCCTTTCTTTGGTACTCTGGCTTTTTTGCCAGCCTTGCAATCAATTGAGTTTGGCCCCTGGAGTAAACAGGAACATAGGAGACTGTCACAAGTTCTTCAATCAGATCCGTCACTATTGGTATCCTCTGTGTCTGCAATGACTTTAGGCAAATCCACATTTCATTACAGAGACATTAGGCCCTGTCTTACATATGATCTATCCCAACAGCTTTAGACATCCTTACTGAACCAACTCATTTTAAAAATGTGCTTATCAAGAAGGAACCACTTGCACATACAGTCTCTTTACTATACTCTATACTCATGATGTTGGCACATCCAGACCTTCCTCTCTTCACACAGAAGTGGGAAAAAGATCTTAAGCAGACTATCTCTCCCTCGGATTGACAAAAATGCTTTATCATTACCCATAAAATATCACATATTACGAAAAGCCAAGAAAATGGGCACAAATTGATATCTAGATGGTACAGATATCCCTCTGTCTTACATCACTTCAACCATAATGCATCAGATACATGCTGGAGATGTTGTACCACAAAAGGAAACATGCTCCATATTTGGTGGGAATGCCCACCTATATGCATGTTTTGGAAACAAATATTCGATCTACACTGCAAACTTACTGATACCTTTATCCAACCTTGGTGTACTAAAGTTTCACCTATCTCTTTTTAATGAATAGTTTGGATGGCAATTATAGCTTTATAAAGATGACACTGTCCTTGGGACCCTATATCATCATTTGTCAGGTGGAAATAACCTTGGAAAGAGTTTAAATGATAACATTTTAGTTAAGAAGCTCCTTTTCTCTCAATTTGCTGGTGTAATACTTTTTGTTTCAGAGTTATTTTAATACTGGATTTCTTTCTTGCTAGATAGAGTATTTTGTATATATATTTAGGTGACCATTAGGTGATTTACTAATGAATTACTGCTTTTGATGATGTACTGTAGTTAGCAGTATTACATAATTACATTGAATACCAGTGCTGCAATAATATGTTTCAGTTATTTATTTAGACTAATACTTGTGCAGAGGCAACACAGTGAAATTCTGGATTTTCACATCAGCAATAATATTAATGATTTAAACTGCAGCCAGGAAAGCTGTCATAAAATTAATTCCTCCAGTCTTACAGTCACTTAAGAGAAACACTGGTGAATTTACATAACTACTGCAAAGATCTGAGTTGTTATAAATCACTTCTCCTTCTGCTAGGTAGTCTTCTAATGCTGAAAAATAAATTTATATGTTAGCTTTTCAGAGTTTCTTGGCTGACTTCCACACTGTAAATAAACTGTACCTCTGCCAAGGTAATTAGAGCCGCAGCAAATTTTCTGCCAGAGTTTAAAGTGGTAAATAAGCAACACAAGCCTCCCTTAGAGACACACACAATTATAACATTGGTCTGAAACAAGCAAAATGCTGAAAACATTTTTTTTTATTTAGGGGGAAAAAGTTATAGCAAATTACAAAGAGGCACACAGAGAACAAAACAATGAGTCTTTTTTTTTTTTACTAGAAACATCAGTTTCAGACAACAATTGGATTCAACGGCTTGTTGTCATGGTGAAATTGTTCCAGTGTTCTAGAATGTTGGAAGAATTGATACAAGCCATGCATAAATTAACATTGTTTTTGTAACACTTTTATATTGAAGCTTTCATTTTTTTCTACAATCTCACATTGATATGCACAGGGTAATTGCAATGTTTCATCTAAATAACAATGACAATCTTGAAGAAAATATGTACAAATCAAATTGAGCAAGGTTGCTATGAGTATTTTCTTGCACTTGTCTTTAGGATTGTTAAATGAGGATCTTTATAGTATTTCCCTAATGCCCTAATGTATGCAAAGCACACTGTATGTAAAGCAAACCACCCATCCATATGATGTTCATTCTGTTTAAGTGCTATGGACACTTTCAGAAGTGTCAAATGTTTATATCTCAAACCACTTGCTCTGGTTCCTTCTGCTGACACCTATGTCACTACTGTGTCCTGTAGTGACATCGGAGCCGATGGGAGGAACCACAGAGCACATCAGGAAGGGTAAAGGAGGGTAAAAAGGTCTAAAGTCTATTTTCCATTATCCTGGTTTATAATGCATAGTAGCCATAAAGCACTCACAAGGGTCGGTAAGAGAAGGTCTAAGTTGCGTTCCTTTTTTTTATGCTTCAGTACTAAAGACGTGTGTGTTTCATTAAAGACCAGGAAAGATGTCTTAGGCACTAAGATAGAGATGTAAACCTCTCTTAGCAAAGGGCTTGCTTCTGTAGAAAGAGATTTAAAACATTTTGACTGGAATCTGTTTGGGACAGGGGTCCTATTATTAGCCAAAGTTTTAATCACTAACTGGACTTTATTAATAATAACAGGGGCATTTAAAGTATCACATCACTCCACCAACAATTTATAAAGGCCTGCTTTTGTAATCAATGCACCCAACAACACTGGGTCAGAGGACTGTTGCATGCAAAGCTGAGCACAGTAGCGCTTATGGGCCAGTATAGAAGCAGGCACAGTAGTAAGTTCAGTGGTATCAGGATATTTAAGTATAAGAATATGGCAGACATGTGCACAACTTCACCAACAGTGAGATGACTTTATTGTCCAAATCTAGAACATTTGTTTTACATGAGCAAGGTATTAATGTGTATTGTCGCCAACACATGAATATTAACCACTTCAATACAGGGCACGTATACACCTTCCTGCCCAGACCAATTTTCAGCTTTCAGCACTGTCGCACTTTGAATGACAATTGCGCGGTCATGCAATACTGTACCCAAACTAAATTTGGTGGCACCAATGAGGTGGCACTGATGAGGTGGCACTGATGGGCACTAATATGCGGCAGTGATGGGACACTGATAGGTGACACTGATGGGCACTGATAGGTGGCACTGATATGCAGCACTGATCGATACACATAGGTGACACTGATGGGCATTGAAAGGCGGCACAGATGGGCACTGATAGGTGGCACAGATGGGCACTGATAGGCAGCACAGATGGGCACTGATAGGAGGCATGGATGGGCACTGATAGGTGGCATGGATGGGCATGGATGGGCACTGATGGGTGGCACTGATGTACACTAATAAATGGTAGTGGTCTGGTGATCTAGGGTCGCATACCTGGTGGAGACATCCCTGGTGGTCCTGGTGGTGTCCCTGGTGGTCCAGTGTGTGCATCCTTGGGGGAAGGATAATCAATCAGCACAGACCCCCCTGTCAGGGGAGCAGCCGATCAGCTCTCCTCTACTCGTGTCTGACAGATGCGAGTGAGGAAAAGCCGATAATAGGGTCTTCCTGTTTACACTGTGATCAGCCATGATTGGACACGGCTGATCACATGGTAGAGTCTCCGTCAGAGAATCTTTACCTAGATTGGTGTTGCGGTGTGTCAGACTGACACACCGCAACATTGATTGCCGCAATGCACGCCCCCCAGCGACTTGATATCCTGCTGACGTCATATGATGTCCGGTCAGGATATCAAAACCACTTTGCTGCCATCATTTTGCTATATGGCGGGCAGCAAGTGGTTAAGGATAATCACTGCCATACCTTTTTATTCTGTAATGTGTTGCATTAAAGATGGAGTATTTTGGCATTCTGTGTTGTTTTGTTCACTTCCTTGCATCTGCATGTGACGTACAATGTAATATGGCTCCACATTACAGTTTTCAAGGTCTCCCACAGCAAGATGGGGGTGTCCCAATGCTCTATGTTGACACTTTTCTGGAACTGTAGCTATTTAAAATGGCCTGTGTCAGATTCAAAAATACCTTGTCCATTTCAATAACTTTACCAGCAACTGCGACAGATTCAAGTTCTTAGATAATGAAACTGTAGATAATTAAGACCTACTCTAAGTTGGCATACAGAGACAGGTAGGGTGCTTGTACGCAGTGTAGCAGAGTGACATACAGTATTTGTTGCCACTACCATCTCCCTGTAACTGTTTTTTAAGGACAATGAGGGATTTGTTTGAGTACCAGGACAAAAATTTCCTTTTTTGTGTGACTGCAGCTGGAAAATCTCAGAAAATTAAAATCATTTCTTTATTAATTGTAATAGGCATTTCTTTATTAATTGTGATAGGCATCTATGATAGGCATTAAGAACTGTCTTTTTGTTGGAAAAGTACAAGTATTTGGCTATGACCAGCAATGTTCATTTGATGGTGCCTGGCTGTTAATGGGGGGAGACAATGAGCACTTTCAATTGTGTGTGAATGTAAATTCCAAATTAGATCCCCTGTTTCTGTTTTTGAAGTCCTCACTTTTTTTTATGGTGGTGAAGAGGAGTGATTGTGTAGATGTTTTATTTTGTGTGATGAACAGCTGGTCCTCATATACTTTTGTATAGTAGTAGATTGTTTCTTAAGCTGTTTCAATAAATTTTGAAACTCTTTTGTTCTAATACAGATATATATATAGATATATATATATATCTATATATATATATATAGATATATCTCTATATATATATATAGATATATATATATAAAGATATACAGGTGCATCCCATAAAATTAGAATATCAAAAAGTTAATTTATTTTAGTAATGCAATTCAAAAAGTGAAACTCATATATTTTATATAGATGCGTTACACACAGAGTGATATATTTCAAGCATTTCTTTCTTTTAATTTTGAGGACTATGGCTTACAGCTAGTGAAAACCCAAAATTCAGTATCTCAGAAAATTAGAATATTAAATAAGACTAATAAAAAAAGGGATTTTTAATACAGAAATGTTGGCTTACTGAAAAGTATGTACAGTATAGTATGCACTCAATACTTGGTTTGGGCTCATTTTGCATGAATTACTGCATCAATGCGGCATGGCATGGAGGCGATCAGCCTGTGGCACTGCTAAGGTGATACGGAAGCCCAGGTTGCTTTGACAGCAGCCTTCAGCTCGTTTGCATTGTTGGGTATGGTGTCTCTCATCTTCCTCTTGACAATACCCCATAGATTCTCTATGGGGTTTAGGTCAGGCAAGTTTGCTGGCCAATCAAGCACAGTGATACCATAATCATTAAACCAGGTATTGGTACTTTTTGCAGTGTAGGCAGGTGCTAAGTCCTGCTGGATAATAAAATCAGAATCTCCATAAAACTGGTCAGCAAAGGTGAAGCATGAAGTGCTCTAGAATTTCCTGGTAGAGGGCTGTGGTGACTTTGGTCTTGATAAAACACAGTGGACCAACACCAGCAGATGACATGGTTCCCCAAATCATCACTGGCTGTGGAAAATTCACACTGGACCTCATGCAACTTGGATTGTGCGCCTCTCCACTCTTCCTCCTGACTCTGGGACCTTGATTTCCAAATGAAATGCAAAATTTTCCACAATCCGTGGCTCACAATGAAAAAAAAAGAGAAAACAAGATGATAACAAATTGAGTCAGGCTGTTTGGTACATTGAAAAAGAACAAGTTAACAGCTTCTGAGGAGTTGGGCAGGCTTGTTATATGGCACTAGCAGGATGTACATTGTACTTAAAGTCCCCAAATCTCGGCAGTAAAAAAGCTAGCAAGGTGGGAAACTAGCAAAAAGAGAGCAAAAGGGGTCCGGTCCCAAGAACACTGCACTACACTCCCTGTATTTGCACTATACAGTAGTCCTGGTGAGTATCAATGGTACAGTGCTGGATCCCTAAGAGGCCCGGCATGTGGAATCCCAAGTAGGGAGGCCTGGCTAAGGAAGTAATTGTCTGGATTGCAGCTCAGGTGTGGAGGAGGTGCATGTGACCGAGTCTGGGTGGGCCACACTGCTGAATTATGCTGTGTCAGTTCTCAGCAGTCCTTAGGCCATCTGTCTGATGCACTCCAGATGCCAGGGTCCCTTGGAGAGTTCTCTGCAGGAGTATATGGTTGCAATGTACCTGCAACTAATTCAGCCTACAAGAAGCCCTGTTAAAATGCAGCCAGCCACAGACATATTGTTGTTTCATTTTTTTACCAAGCAAATTAATGGTCACATGTACAAAAGTTGTGTTTTACTTTATTTGTTAGTGGCTAAGTAAATTTTAATAAATATAATCAAATTTCAGCAGGAAAATTAAACCTTTTGAGGGACATTAGTCATTGGGAAAGCCAATGTTCCCTAGTAACTATATTTTCCAAAATATCTGCATTTTATCTGTTAAATGTGTCATTAACATTTTCATACAGCTGGCACATTTTAGTTTTTCAAGTAAAGCCCCTTGCACATGACCATTCTGATCAGGTCAACCTGTCAGTTCTTCAGATGGACCTAATCGGATGGTCCATTCACCCATATGGACCGGGGGGTGTAAACCATTTATACCTGCCTGCATCCAATCTGATCCATTCTGCTAAAAAGTTGGAAAGGGATCCATCCTACTCTGTCTAGGCAGATTGGATTGGAGGGCAGTTGGTTGTAAATGGACAGTGCAGTCTGTTTACACCCAGCATCCCATAGAGCAGAGCAGGCTCTGTCCATGTCCGCTGGGCGGAAACTGGACCTGTCTTCCACCCATTTTTTTTGAGAAGTAATTTATGAAGTCATATATGGACGCTGATGAGCATTGATTCGTCTTTCCATTATCATACAATCTCTGTCCACCATTCTATGAACATTTATTCCTCCTGCATTCACCATTCTCTGAGGAAGATGAGAAAATATTGATTTTCTGTTTCTTGTAGGGAACTATTTTTAATATACATTTATTTATATATTTTTTTCTTGCATTTTTTTGCACATGTATTTATTCTTCAAATTTCTTTGCACATGAATTGGACACTTGTTATCACCTTCCTACACTGTTTTTGATGTCCCTTGTTGGAGCCAATAATACCTTTAATTTCAGTTTTTTCAGCCTCTTTATATTTTAGGTTCTCAGTACTCCTATTGGTTGCACATTGCACTTTATGCATTTGTGAGATTATTTGCAAGTCTGCGCGAGATCACTTTTATACATCAATCCACCCACTCTGCTTTGATCAGCAAGGAATCAATGGACGAATCTGCTGCTCAAAACACCCTGTGTGAAAGGGGCTGTACTAATTTCTGCATTTATTTGCTTATATTTGTTCTGACAAAGCAGGCACAGATAGAGAGAGAGAGAGGGAGAGAGTGCTCACAAAAAAGAACAGAGTGTCCACAAAAGAAACACATGGGGCTCAGGAACAATTTCTGCTTTTACTGACCTTTTCTCAAAGATTTGATCTTTTTTGGCAATAGAAACCAAGCTATAAAATAACATAAACAAAAATAGCAGAAAGAGGGCACCTGGGTCAGTGTGATAGTAAAAGCAAGTAACACTTTATTAAGATACACTTACATAAAAGTATCTTGCAAGCTGCACACAGGGTGGATGTGGATAACCAATCCAGCAGTCAGCCATCACGAGGGATGAGAAAACCACCATGGGGATAAGCTCAGACCTGCCGTATGGAGGCATATATGTATCTGTAAGAGCTGGAGTCGCTGCTTGTTATATACCTCCATGCGGCGGGTCTGAGCTTATCCCCACAGCAGTCTTCTCATCCCTCGTGATGGCTGACTGCTTGATTGGTGATCCACACCCACTCTCTGTGCAGCTTGCAAGATCCTTTTATGTAACTGTATCTGAATAAAGTGTTACTTGCTTTTACTATCACACTGACCCAGGTGCCCTCTTTCTGCTGATTTTCTTTGTGTCAGAGGGAATTCCCATTTCCTGCTGAGGAGCTGCCAGTGACTGTGTGTGCAATCCCCACCCACCTGTGGATCTATCCATCCTGTGGACTTCTCCTTGATATTCCTTGCTACTTTGGACTGTATGGACTAATTCTTATTAATTAATTGTAGGTATATCTTGTTGTCCAGCAAAAATAAATAAAAATTAGAAAAAACGCGCTGAAAAACCCAAATGTAAAGACAAGACTATAGCTGCACAAACAAAACACCAATATCTGTGTAAAATATACTAATAAATCAAAATAAGTGCGCTCATAATCTGTATGCAAGTGTGATGATATTAAATAAAATTAAATTAATTGAACGTACATAAATCAAAGTGCAATGGATAAAATATCCTAAAATGAGTGTGCACTAGTGTACAGAAAACACATATATAAACAACTTGAATATATCAAGCACTGAATAAGTGATCACATTAATATATCACTAAACACAACAAAACTCGTCAACAGTGAAAACACATGAAAATAGTGAATATAGTCCATAAACTGAACGACAGAAAAAAGTTCCATGAGTGTATGTCAAATTCATGAAAATAGGAGAACACATCCACGATCCATCAAGCCATAACCCATATAGATGAAGGGAGAAGAGAGGAGTGTATAGATGTGACTCTCAGTTGAAGTGAATCCAAAAATAGTAAAGGTGGACCCTTACCCTAAATGGTGGACCTCCCTATTGGCAAGATCTTGCATACAAGCATATTTAGCCCTCTGCGGGGACCATGGAGTGATGGCGTCCAACACAGCTGATGTGTCCAACGTCTCCAACCTGGTGTGGTAAATCGAGCTCTTTACTGCCACCTCTGGCTACTATGTGCAAGTTCACTGATCATGTGATTTGTACTGAGCTTCTCAGCAACATGTCAGCTATGTGAAAACAACCTGGGACTAGTGGGTGTTCCCCCCCTTCAGGCAGACGATTTGGACCACGCCAGGTTGGAGACGCTGGACACATTAGCTGTTTTGGACGCCATCACTCCACGGTCCCCGCAGAGGGCTAAATCTGCTTGCATGCAAGACCTTGCCAATAGGGAGGTCCACCATTTAGGGTATATTTTTGGATTCACTTCAACTGAGAGTCACATCTATACACTCCTCTTTTCTCCCTTCATCTATATGGGTTATGGCTTGATGGATCGTGGATGTGTTCTCCTATTTTCATGAATTTGACATACACTCATGGAACTTTTTTCTGTCATTCAGTTTATGGACTATATTCACTATTTTCACGTGTTTTCACTGTTGACGAGTTTTGTTGTGTTTAGTGATATATTAATTTGATCACTTATTCAGTGCTTGATATAGTCAAGTTGTTTATATATGTGTTTTCTGTACACTAGTGCACACTCATTTTAGGATATTTTATCCATTGCACTTTGATTTATGTATGTTCAGTTAATTTAATTTTATTTAATATCATCACACTTGCATACATATCTTGTTGTCCCCCCTTGCCTGGTATTGATCCCTTATGTTCCACCCTATAGCTGCCTGTGAGCACTGATATATTGCTTATAAAATAACAGACAGTTATAAATTGAGAGGGGAAAATTATGAAAAATAACTCTTAGCAACAATGATTTGTATTTCCTCCAGTACTAAATGGCTAAAAAGTTGTATTTCATTTAGACCCCTTTCACACTGAGGCAGTTTTCAGGTGTTTTGGTGATATAAATAGCACCTGTAAAGTGCCTTATAACTGCCTCCCATTCTCTGCAGTGTGTGCTTTCACACTAGGGCGGTGCTCTTGCCGAATGTTAGAAAAAGTCCTGCAAGCAGCATCTTTGGGGTGGGTTGGGAGCGCTATTAATGCCCCTGCCCATTGGAATGAATTGGCAGCACTTCCAAAGCACCTGAAAAGCGCGTTGAAAGTGCCGCAAAACAGGTCTTTTTTTGTTTTTTTAAGGTCCCATTGTCATGGGACCTTAAGAAGGCGTGCTACCACCCAAAAAGTGTTTCAAAAGCGCTGCTAAAACAGAACAGCATGGTACTTTAGTGTGTAAGTAGCCTTATTGGTATGTGTTTCTGCTAAAGCAAGTTGAATGTTTAACCCCCTCCCGCCCAGCCTATTGTAATATGACGGGCCAGCGTGAACCCTACTATCCTGGGAGCACGTCATATGATCTTGTACCTGCTGTGTCCACCGTACACAGTCGATGACAGATCACTGTGCCTGCCCGCTGCCAGTACCATATGATCGCTGTGGCCAATCACAACAGATTACATGACAATTGTACACAATTAAAGTCTTTTATTCATGCCCGTAATTGTGTACTATTGTGATCAGCTCCATGATTGGTTACAGTGATGACATAGTACAGACTGGGCGAATCACAGCAAATAGTTTTCATTCAGAAAAAATGGTTGTTTATAACTGTAAAATCGAGTTATAAGAAATCATAGTGTGAAAGAAAAAAAATCCTGCTCACCGCCCAGAGTAAAAGAAAAAAAATATTATTATTATTTTTTTTACATGCTGTCACCAGTCAGTGTACCTGATCACCACCATACCAGTTATATAACGATGCTCTACTGCACTGGGGACAGTATGTAAAAAAAATTAAAACAATTGTGAACATTTTTTTTCTTACTTTTTTTTCATTTTCAAAAAATTGTGACAAAAAATTACAATTACAAAAAGCTTTCCATTCCTCTTATAAAATACCTTGGACTGTCTACTTTCCAAAAAGGGGTCATTTGTGGGATATTTGTACTGTCTTGGCATTTTCGGCCCACAAGAAATGAGATAGGCCATCATTACATCAGGTTTGATGAATGTTCAGATACAGTATACAGTATATACCATAGTTTGTGGACTCTATAACTTTCCTAAAGACTAAATAAGATATACTGATTTGGGTTATTTTCACCAAAGGAATGTAGCAGAATACATTTTAAATTTATGAAGAAAGATTATTTATTTGCAAAATGTTATAACAGAAATTAAGATAAACATTTTTTTTCTATTATTTTTGTATTTTTTTCATTTATTTAGCAAAAAATTAAAAAATCCCAGCGGTGATTAAATACAACCAAAAGAAAGCTCTATCTGTGTGAAAAAAAATCATAAAAATGTCATACGTGTATAGTGTTGCATGACTGAGCAATTGTCAGTTAAAGTGCAACAGCACTGAAAGCTGAAAATTGGCCTGGAAGAGGGTAAAAGTATTCAGCATTTAAGTATTTAAGATTTTTCTTCACCTAAATTTGCAAGTCCATGAACTTTTGCTTCCTGTATTGAATTCAAATCCATTGACGGTGATCTCTTGTGATCTAGTTCATCGTTTTTATTCATTATCCTTTTTGGGAGCAGATGCAAAACAGACAAAAACACTTTTACAAATGTGTCCATTCTCCAAAGAATCTGTGGAAATTTCGGTTAAATCATAATTCATTCCATGTGGTTAATTTATTCCTAGCTGCAGCTTGGTGGTGTTGATTTACTAAATAAGCAGAGTCTGTCCACTTGATACAATGAATGTTCACCTTGTAAATTGTATGTTTTCTTATTTTAGAGAATAAAAGTAAGCTGTGTTAAACATAATAATCCAATCATGTGCAGGGGAAATGCAAAAAAAAAAATTCCTTTTGCTAGCGAGGATTATTAAAGAGAACATATCCTAATTTTAGTGAACATTCTCTCTCCCTGTAGTAAATAAACCCCATTGCTCATATAGACTCCATAAGAATCTCATAAGTACACTCAGTAGCTAAAAAGATAAACTTGCCATTAGTGGACATCCAAAGATGCTGAGCTTATTAGCAATTGCTTTTCCTGCTTTTCACATATTTGCAAACTGGATAAAACCACCATGGCATATCTCCAGGAACAGTAAAAGTCAAATAAAATTCATGAGGCTTCACCTATAACATTGTGAAATATGCCTTTTACTTAAACATTAACACTGTTCATGTATTCACAAGCACATAAAAGCATTGTAAATATAGAACCACTGCCAGTACAAATCTTCTCAAGTGTTACATTCTTATTATAAACCCGACAAACAATGCTAGAGAGAAAATATCCAGGTTACTAATCATGTGTGACTTCTCCCAGAAAATAGTTTGAAGGATTAATGGACTTTGCTGTGCTACCTGAAAACCATTCCAAGACTTGCTAAGGCTCCATATGGTACATTGATGAGCTTACATTTCTTACTAAGTGCTTCCCTATCAGAAAACAAGAGCAAAGCTCAAACAAAGTGAGTCATCTGTTTTTGTCTCTGCATTCACTCCATGTGAAAATGTGGAGGTGTTAATTACAAGAATTTCACTGAGTCTTGACTAATAACAGTGTGTAAACAAATGAATGTCATACCCGGATACAGAAAAGCTTTTACTAATAAGGTAAAACTAGCAATTAGAGCTGACAGTAAAGTAATACTGGAACACTGTGCCAGAATTAAAAAAGAAAATATCCTTTTAATGCAGTCCCTTACTTACTGGAAAAAAAGGCATTCTGCTTTTTCTCAGCCAAATAGAAAAAGGAAGGAGCTTCCAGTCATTCATTCAAAATGAATTAATTGCAAATTGGTGAGTGAGCACAGAAGCTTAAATATCTTTTGTATAAATGCACTGACCCCTTTTCCTCAAAGGAAAAGACACTCAGTTTCTCATTCCATGACCTCGAAATAATAACTAAGTTCTTAAGCAAGGAAAAATGTCAACGATCATATAACATTTTGTAATCTCTTTGAAATACCATTTACCTTGGTTAAATCTTGATCTCCTTGCTGTTCACATTGTAGCATCACAATTTAACTTTTAATGCTACATTGTTGGTACTGAAAAACTTTATATTTTACTATACAAAAATAATGCATTTAAGTCTGAGCAGTCATACGTTCCTCTGTGCATCATTGTAATTATGATAAATTTATAATGTGTATAGTCCAAAAGAGTAGGGGCCATGTACTGAAATATCCCATAGTCAAGTTTAGTCATTCCTAGCAGCTTGGCATGACCCATTCCAACTCCTCCCTCTAATGTGTTTTGCTCAGAGCTTGGTCACATGAAAGTGTTACTAAACCCACAACAGTAATATCAGTCTATATATCCAGTAAGACATACTATTTATACTCACTGTTGAACCTAAGGGGTTAATCCTCTGCATTGTGTAAAAAGGCTATTTGATCCAGGCTTCTCTAATCCTCCCCTCCTTCCACTGTCCCCTGATAATTTCCTGATAACACAAAGTCTATAGAGTCAGGCCACACATGCTCAGTTTGGTGTGTATTGCTTAAGAGGTTTTTTTGTCTTGGGAGAGTGCATGTGATCAGCATAGGGCCAATCAGCACTGTCCAGACAGGTAGACAGGGGTTTTGCAGTCTCATAGGACAGTCAGAAAACCCCTACAACAAGCTTTACCAGTGCTTGGCTGGACGGTGATAGAAGTCACAAGACTGCTCTAACTGCTGATGAGAAAAGATATTTAGCATACTAATAACTGATTGTCCATGTTCTGTGTACTGTGGAAGACCAGATATAGTGAATGCAGGGTCCTGGGTTTAGTACCACATTACCAAATTGACTAAGCTCAGTGTGAGTTAAACATGTTAGAAAGAGGAGCTCCAGTGGATCATGGCTAGCTGCTGGGAGTGAATATAATTTACTACAATTTTTTTCAATTTTCAGCTTCAGTTTTTTTGGATTTGATATAGAGCAAGCTTGATCTGAAACCTGTGATAAGAGTGCGTACCTAGAGCATAAGGTCATGCTGATTAGTGAATTTCTCTCGATTGCATGGGAAATTTATAAATGGATGTGACCTTTGTTTTAGTACAGATGTTTAAAAACCTATATTGTGAGCTGTAAGATAAATGTTAAGGTTCCACACAAAAAAATGATTACTTACTGAGTAATCACCTCCTAGTCACTCTTAGCAAGTTAAAACATTTAAGGTCCACATTTTGGTACACAGTGATAGCTGTTATTTTTAGTTCCCTGTAGCTGAGCTGCAGTAAATTTAGGTGAAGTTCATACATAAAGAAAAAAATATATTTACCAATTAACATATAGACCAGTCACATGGTGTAAATAACTGAGCCAGCCTAAATGCAAATTGAGTTTCTTGTCTGTATATATGCTTACTTGAAGTATAATCTCTTGGTTAATTTTTACTGGAGGCCAGCTTTATATATCTTAAGTTGTAAATTTCTGGTTGTGTCAAGGGTTCATATAAAGGTTAGGATAAGCATTAGCATTAGGACTCATGTACACTGGACATTTTTTGGACATTTTTACAGCTGCTGTTTTTGGCTTGACATTTTTTTCTACAGTCAATAAACTCTCCAGCATGTTATCCACTGTGTCCATGCACACAGAGGCTGTTATCAACTGTTTTTGGCTAGGGCGTTTTGTGGCTGGAAAAAAAACCCAAAACTGGTGGGTTCTGAGAGGAGTTTTTCAGCTGTAAAAATGCTCTAATGTCAAAAAATCACTAAAAACGCAGATAAAAGCTCAAATGCAAAAAAAGAGCTGAAAATCGCTAAAAACTGCTAAGAACGCTATTGCAAAATGCTGAAAAAGTTGAAAAGCTCACTGCAAATCTACTGGTATTTTTATAATAATACACCCCAGTTGAAGTCCTAGCGGACGAAACGCGTCGGGTTGGATATGCCTGTTATGCCACGACCAAATAAGCGCTTTTTTTATTGATTTTATTAAGTTTTGGCCTTTTGGCCTCTGTTGTTGTCTATGGGCCAATAGACCTTTACTATACCTGGTCTCTGGTGTGGTCCATGAGCCAGTGTGATTCTTTTTTATTGTAAATCTTTCATTAAAGTCCTTTTGAAGCGGTTTCACGCTATGTGGAGTTTCTCCTTTGATTTTTCCACCGGAGGAGCTGTATGGTGAATGGAATACCGGTATGTGGGGGATCGCTTGGTGGAGACCCTCACCTTCCAGCATCTCTACTAACAGATGAAGCAGCATTCCATTTATTGCCGTTCGTGTTATCATAAGCTTACCTTGACTCCGAAGCTGCTGGCCGGGGAGTCCACCACTCTTGGTAAGAGTATTTTTTACACACCTATATCTACAGTTTCAGCCTTGCCACTTCAGTATACGGGAACCATCCTGCCATCCTGGCTGTTCAGAGGGCGCTCAAGCGGCCAAGTATCTAGGCGTACCTTCATAGGTCCAACATTGGAACTCACATTTGATTTAAATTGAGTTTGTTTATGAACATTATCTATATATAATTGCACCTATATTGAGAGAAATTTTTCACTATTTTATATTTTTTATGTTTTCATATATCAATATAACACACGTACTTTATATGATACTTGTTTGAAGCGGATATATATGTCTGCTGAATCACGTTTTAGCATACTCTGTGTTCATTCACGAGATTCTAATTTAAAACATCACGTTTCTTATTTTATTTTTTCCCCCTTACGGGGAGCTTTCCTTTTAAGTAGCACATTTATTAATCCCTACCTAGATATCCCCCTTAAGGTAATGCAATCAACCTTCTGTCTGGGTATACTTCATTGGATGTAGTTTAATCTACATCTGATGAGGTACATTATAGGGGTATTTACTCAGGTTTTTCACTATTTCTTCTTTATAGGATTTGAATAAAATTCTATTTGATTAAATACCTCACTGGGTAGTTTTTGGCTCTCTGATTGATATTTCAGTGGGTCTGGCCCAAATGAGGAACAAGTTCACTTTAGCGCCACACTATATTCTTTATTTTTATAATGTTATTACAACATCCAGTGTGCATGAGGCCTTAAGGTTAAGTTTTAAAGTTAGGTTAAATGTTACTGTTAATTATACGCCACAAAGGCTGTCTCATATATATATATATATATATATATATATATATATATATATATATATATATATATATATATATATATACATATATATTATTAAATGTAATCTTGAGGCAGGCAACTTTTGGCAAATGGTCTGGTCCTGTCCCATACTACGTCCTTACTGGGAGGCGTTAGCAACCACTTTGCGTGACATATGTGGCATAAGTGTACCCTAATGTGGCGTACACACGGTCGGACTTTTCTTCTACAAAAGTCCGACAGCCTGTCCGACAGACTTCCGGCGGACTTTCGGCGGACTTGCAGCAGACTTTCTAACGAACGGACTTGCCTACACACGACCACACAAAAGTCCGACGGATTCGTACGTGATGACGTACACTGGACTAAAATAAGGAAGTTCATAGCCAGTAGCCAATAGCTGCCCTAGCGTGGGTTTTTGTCCGTCGGACTAGCACACAGACGAGCGGATTTCGGGGTCCGTCGTAGTTACGACGTAAAGATTTGAAGCATGTTTCAAATCTAAAGTCCGTCGGATTTGAGGCTGAAAAAGTCTGCTGAAAGTCCGGAGAAGCCCACACACGATCGGATTACCAGCCAGCTTTAGTCCGTCGGCATCCGTTGGACTTTTGTAGACGAAAAGTCCGACCGTGTGTACGCCCCATTAGACCCACTGGTGTTACTGCTAAGTCATTTGGAAGACATCGAAGGTGATAGCTATACAAAGCTTTGCCTAACTGTTGCTCTTTATTATGCACAGAGAGAAATCCTCCTGCGATGGAAATCGTTGGAGGCGCCTACTTACTCTTCATGGATTCACTCAGTTAACTCAGTTCTACCCCTCTATAGAATCATGTATGGGAGCAAACAGTGTCCGAAGAAATTTGACAAAGTCTGGTCCAGGTGGATAGATGCATGTGGTTGACTATTAAGGTTCAGAAGTAGACTCATATACCTCTGGGTACACACTTTGGGTGCTCTGGGTTTTTGCCTTGACTATGAGCCCCACCCCCACATCTATCCCCCATCTTAACCCTTCCTTCCATTGCCTCTTTTTTCCCTTCCATTGCCTCTCTTTTTCCCTCACATCCTGTCTTTCTGAAGACTGCACAAGAAATAATGAGTGTGGGTGTCACTAGGACAGCAAGGTGCAGACAGAAATAGAAACATATTAAGGCTTTCTAACTCTCTCCCACACTATCTAAAAATCTCCTCATAGGGGCACATGCTGCAAAGTAAAACTGACAGGGGTTCTAACCTTCACCTACGCTATCCAGAGAAAATTGAGCACTGTCCTTTTTTATTTATTTGCACTAACATACAATTTTTCAGGACAAGCTTTCGGGGTAGGTCCCCTTCCCCTTCTACCTTGAAGAAGGGGACCTACCCCGAAAGTTTGTCCTGAAAAATTCTATGTTAGTGCAAATAAAAAAAGGACAATACTCAATTTTCTCTGTCACAATTGCACTAATACGATTACAATCAAACCTACGCTATTCAAAAATAAATACAAAGTCTTTGATGGAATAGAGCTTTAAGCGTTAAAAGTTATTTGTGGGTTACATTAAGTTAGGATTAACTTAACTTACATTAAGTTAGGATTAGGTTAACCATCAGGCATGGGTTAGAGTTCAGGGATGTTGAGGGACAAATCGTATTTTAAACTTTTTTTGGCACCAAAATCCCAGTGACAAAACAATTTTAAAGTTAAAAAGAGTTTCTATAGCAATGGAAAAATATACAAACCATTATTATAATTATGTACAATTATGTACAAGTACAATTATGCTGGCAACACTTTTTGAAACAGAAGTTTACTGTATGTCTACCCCATGCTGATGTTTATTAGCTTGTTAGAGAAACAAATGAATGAGAGTGGTCTGCTTCAAATAATACTGCATATATTGTTTTTTGCTTACAGTTCTCCTTCATGGTCCTGTGATGGGGAGGACAATCTGCAGTTTGTAATATGAGCTGATATAACTCAGCTGGGGATAGATATATAGGACATAGATATTTTTGTATTGCTGACCTCACTGAGGGGCATGGTCTGACCTTGCTGAGAGATGGCCACTACAGGTCCTCTCCGTTTATTAGGAAGCCCATCTCAGCCCAAACAGCCGTACAATTATGGGGACAGCTTCGCAGAACTCCTCCGCCTCAAGATCCCACTCTCCCTGCAGACAAACAAGTGGTATGTCCCAGAACATGCTGGAGTTGTTCCGGACGCAGAGGCACAACATGGCGGCTTCCCGCCAAGGTGCCTCACAGACTCATCCGCTGACTGAACCGCTGCCTGCCATCTTCACACAGGAACCGGGGGAAAACTCTGTCCACCAACAGCAACACCCCAGCCTCTATGATCTCCGAGCAGTGGCGGCGGACATTAAGGACACCCTGTTAGCAGCCATAGCTGACTTACACCTAGACATCCGCACCATAGCTGACAGGGTGCAGGAAGTGGAAAAGACTTCAGCGCAGCATGACACGGCCCTCCGCCGAGTGACCCACAAGGTAGACATGCAAACCCTTCAACTCAGAGACCTCCAGCGACATGTGGAGGATCTCGATAATGGAGGCAGACACCAAAACCTGTGGGTCCATGGTCTGCCTGAAACGGTGGACACAGAACATCTTACGGCAACCATTACTGGCCTATTCAACAACCTCATAGATGGCCATAGAGATGGAGCGAATCCACCATTCTCTCAGACCTAAGGGGAGAGACACTGACCCCCCCGGGATGTGATCTGCTGCCTAGTTGACTACAGGCTAAAGGAGGAAATACTAAGAATTGCTAGAAACAAGATCCATCTTTCTCATGGGGGCTCAGACATTCACATCTATCAAGACCTCTCCAGCATCACCCTGCAAAACAGGAGAGATCTAAAACCACTGTTGGACACCCTGAGCGCTAAAGGTATACACTACAGATGGAAGTTCCCCTTTGGCCTTTCAGCTACCAACCAGGGCCGTACAGCGTTGCTGCGGGTACCGGAGGAACTCCAGTCCTTTTGTGACACCCTGGGAATTTCAGTGGTGGATGTCCCAAACTGGTATGTTGAATTCCGTTGCACCACTGCAAGACGTGAGCCACGACGTGAAGAACCTATGGAAGCTCAGGAAACCAAATATCGCAGACGGCGATCCCCTTCCTGGAGCAGAGCCCATGTTTCGGCCCATGGATCCCACAATGGATCAAGCCCAACCGACTCTCTGCGCTCAAGAAGGATCCGACGCGACTACTGATTGTACAGCAAAGAGGGAAGACACATTAAGTCAATGCTGCTCACCCCAATATGGACAAAAAAATGGAAAAAGGTCCCCCGAGCGGGGTTTTTAGGCAGCTAACCATAGATATGAACAAGGCATTAAATAAAATATTAAAGTGCTTTATTGAAGGGTAATGAATGGATGTAACAACATATAAATATAAATTGGGAGCTCCAGTGGGGAAATACCCATACCAAATACATATAATAGCAAACATAGGTTATACACAGCATATGATAAGGCTATTGCATAACAATCCTGACGCGTTTCGACCCAAGAATTTTGGGGTCTCTTCAGAGGATGAGTTTGCTACAAAAAAAAGAAAAATTTATAACAGTATGTCCAGCTTATTTAAAAGAATTACAGCATAGGCAAGTTTGTTTAGCAACACTTTGCACATAATTACCACTGAGTTTGGATGTACCCCTCGATCAGAGCCTCCCCACACAGCAGCCAGACCATCCAGTGTGCCCGCACGTAGCAGCACCCCAGGAAGAAGGGGGAACAGGAATCCACTTGATATGGCTTGCAAGGAGTCACACGTATAATTGCCCCCCCACCAACACACCGCTGATTGTACAGCAGACAATCCTACAGGTTAGCTGTAACTGGACATGATCACCTCAGATAAGTGTTTTTTTTTTTTTACAGTACAGTCCTTTCCACCATTTTTGACTCCATGGCACTTGGCCCATATACGCCAGGAAGCAGGACTCTGCAGTTAGCGTCACCTGTGTGCAATTTTTGACTCTATGGCACTTGGCCCATATACACTAGGCAGCAGGACTCTGCAGTTAGCGTCACCTGTGTGCAATGGCCCTCTACAAGGATATTGCACTCCACAACATGCAAGTAAGTTGTCATGGGCGTACCATACAGTGATTCACTTAGCCCTCGCTGCCAGTAATACTCCATCTAGCATTGGTTACTTGTAGGCACCCATGTGGAGGGTTACCCTTAATGGTAGCAAATATTTTTACGTGGAACCTTTGCTCTTCCCACATGTGGTTGCAACTATAATGAGCCCCGCAACATTGCTACTGGGGACATTAGTAGCATGCAGTGTAGGTGGGACCAGCAATAAAATAAATTGTGCTGGTGGATGGATGCTGGAGTCTCCCTCTCGCAATCTGCCACTGTCCCCGTACCCCCCTCTGTCATTTTTAGGCATCCAGGGGGCACAGTTGAGCCATACTCAACTTTCTAGGGAGTCTTTTTGGGCCCCATACTCCCCCCTCCTATTACTACAGACCAGGGGCTATGTCACCTTCTTCAGAGACTCCAGTTAAGCCTAAGGCGCATACTCAGCATTGTAAGCCACAGATCTCTAGACCTAATGTTAATGAGCTTCATACTGTACTGTAACCCATGGGACACACCAGGACAATAAAGGTCTGCCTAAATGCGCCAGGGGGGTTAGCCTTGTACATGACCCTCTTATGGAGGGCGGGAGGGATAGACCCTCTAGAGAGTCTACTTACATATAAGGTGGGCCTTGATCTGCTACATATTGGGATTCTTAATGTTAAAACTTAGCCACCCAACAGCAAGTACCATGTCACCAGGCATCTATTAGCCAGGGCCAGCGTACCGGACTGCCACTGCAGTCACACTGGGCATGCTTAGTGGCAAACCCCCCCCCACTATGAACTGGAACCACTAGGCACACCTGGAGTTGATACCTCCACATCACATAGGGTCGATTAGGATATTGCCTGGCCTCTACGCCTGCAGTGCTACACCTCTGATTTGAGCCATTAAAACTTGCACTACACACCGTGGATTGCCCACTCCACTTGAGGCATGTTCTTTATTGGGCTTCTCCTTAAGAAATCCTTGCCATTCCTCCCAGGGGCTCAGCCGGATCGCCATAACTGCTGCAACATCCCACTGCTTTAACCCCACCTCCTTAGCTGTCATACGACCCGCTCATTGCACAGAAGGCCTCGATATTCCTGAACATTCAAGGGGCCAATCTATCACTGCACTACCCATATATAGTCGCCTTGGGATGCTGGGCAGGATTGTTATTTCTTTCTACTTGAATATTTAAGTTTTTTGATGTTCTGGAGTCCCTCCAGTTGTTGTTAAAGATGTTTTTAAAGTTATAGCTTATAATTGTTTGTTCTAGACTGTATATAGGCCTTCCTACATGAACTGCGAATTGAGCTGTACCTCTAGACTATAGGCCTTAGTCACTGCTGATACACCTCCCCTATTTTACCACGGTGACCACTGACATCTAGCTCATATGGCAGAATTTTGCGGAGACGCATCATACTTTAATCATACATTTGCCTCACCAACACTCCGTGTCTAGCACGCTTTCCTTATACCTCCTCTTATGCACCGCTTATACCTGTAGTGGCGGGTTGACATGACACCTACACACATCTATCTCACTTGGATTTATCCAACCCCCACACAGTGGTAGAGTATAGTGTTTGCTCATTCGGGTCGACAATCACTTGCTCTACACTGTACATTACCACCTTTGATCTATTTTGAAGAAGGGGCAGGTCCCTTTTCTTCTCGGTTCATTGTTTAGGAATACATATCTCCTAATCCCCCCACATACCTCTACCCCCCTATACCCCTGAATCTCTCTGTACCACATCACCCCTGTGTGCTGACATACCCCTGTACAATGTCTGCTTCGGGGGCTGACCAACCTCCCCCCTAGGTCAAGCTATATTCCCTAAATATTCGGGGACTGAATATCCCCGAAAAAAGGTCTCAGTTACTTCTACTCTTACGGAAATCCAGGGCAGACGTGGTTTTCCTTCAAGAGATGCATTTCAAATCCAACAACATCCCTAACCTACACAGTAAATTCTATCCCATTGCATACCACACCACCACTACCGAATCTAAATCCAAAGATGTATCCATCTTAATTTCAAAAAATTGTCCTATCCAAATCCAAGACACACTACTGGATGCGAATGGCCGTTATATCTGTCAGGCTAGGAGCACATAACAGGTAACAGTTCAGGTGTTCTGATTATGCAAAGAGTTCAAAGAACAAGAGCACATACCATGAGCAGGTCTGATCAGAGCAGGTCAGCTGGGACTTGTAGTTCACCGCTGTAGATGAAGGTAGATGTTTGCTGGACCTTGTAGTTCACTGCTGCAGATGAGGATAGATGTTGTCTGGAGCTTGTAGTTCACCGCTGCAGGTGAGGATAGATGTTGTCTGGTGCTTGTAGTTCACCGCTGCAGATGAAGGTACTACAGTAGAATCAGGGAAAGCGTGGTCTAGGCGAGCTGGGTCATACACAGGAAGATCAGAGTCCAAACGGTACCGAATCAGAAGCAAGCAAACAGGGTCAAACGAGCCGGGTCATACACGAAATACACAGAGCAGATATCCGCTGGATCAAACACAAGGTAAACTCTAACACGAACACTGATTGAATGCTGATACAAGTATGGTGGGTAGAGATCAGTATTTCCAGAGATACTGGGAATATTTTTTATGTACCAACAACCCTAAAGTAATAAAGCAAAAATATATGTGAGAAGTGGAATTTTAAAGGTACACCCAATATAAGGAAGAGCACTGTCAATTAAAAGTTATATACCAAATATTTATTAATATAATTTTACAAAAAAGAACAATAAAATGTGAAAACAGTTTAACATTCATAGTCAAAGGTAAACATCCTCAACCTAATATTGACCAAATGAAGGGAAAAAACTGTAGTCACAAAGAATTCTGATCATAACCACGTCCACAAATTTCAACATGTTTCACCGGGAAGGCTTTATCAGGAAAATGGACTAGGGTTTGCAATTATTCAACAACAATACTCATGATAAAAGCAACCTTGGATGTTTAAAGGAGAAAACAAAAGATAAGAGTAAATAATGATACATGAAACATTTGTATTTATACAACTTGAAAGCTCTTTAGCTTGTGCAACCATGACTCCACCAAAAACCCCCCCAAAAAAAAGAAAATTATACACCAACCTCCACCTGACCCCAACCCAGGCTCTCACCCTCCCCCCTCCAGACACTCCCAACCAACACAACCCCTACGTCAACTCCATACCTCTGTAGAGAGTTCCGAGGAAGTCGCAGGACCCGAGGTGTCAAGTGAGAGGAGAGGGGAGGAGGGGTACCCCCAGAGTTGACTCCCCCCTGAGGTCCCGAAAAATGCCTGATCACCCGTAGGGAGGGATGTGTATTCTTATAGATGAAGACCATCACAGGCAGAAGAAATGATTACAGTATCTGTAACATATATCATAGATAGTAAAAATACACGCATATTACGGGTGAGGGGAGAAAGAGTCCACAGCAGTAACTAATCAGTGGACCATACTCACCGACACCCCGTGATATAAGAAGATATTTGTATTGGGAGCTCATGAGGACTGATGGCACAATATCAATTATAAAGAGGCAGCTATGCTAAAATCAGGAGAGGGGACAGGGCTACTCCATAGTTTCTGAAAAAATATATAAAGATGCATGTACCTATATTAAAATTTTATGTAACAAGAAACGTATATATGTGTATACTGCATCATTAAACCTTCAAGAGCACCTGCTCACCTTGAAGGGGCTCACACAATTGTGTAGAAAACTACGTCACGTTTCTATTGGTGCTACTAGAAAGACACCCAAAGACGATAGACCACAAAAGGTAGTCACTTCCTGTATTTCAAATGGTAAAAAAAAAAAAAAAAAAAAAAGGGAGGTAAGAAAGAGATAAGGCACCCAAAATAGTGCTTAGTTCTCAGTTGAATATATCGCAAAGTGCTAGATCTGCTAACAGTCATTATGGTTTTACCTGGTGCCGACGTCCATGTTTAGCATGAGCTCCCAAGCTGCTAACACAAGCATCTAAATGTGTGGAGTTTAAATATCCCTCCCCACGGCGCCAAAATGCTGCGTATGTCATCACGCTGCACCGGCGCCAAGCGGACGCAAGGGGGAGGTCCCAGGTCCCTGGACTGAGTACCCGGAACCGGATACAACAACCCGGAAGTAGCTCCCATTGGAGACAGTGCTGAGCCAAGAGAGTGGAAAAACTTGGACAGATGGTGTATAATGGCTGTAGAATACGGTTGGACCGGGATGCCATGGGCCAGAAGGGAACCTCAAAGCAGGCGTGTATGCCCAACCTAGTCCACACCCTTAGGTGTCCATACGGGTATCAAATGGCACTAGACTGGGGAGGTAAAAACGAGGGAACAAAAGAGCCCGGGGAAGGGTAAAAAAAAGACCACAAAGTTTGGGTGTGGTCATGATTGCACATCACAATAATTCATTGACAATAATGCACCCCTAATTTGCATCCACATGTAGAAGTTTATATCAATATACATATATATATTCATTTATATATCATTACCCACTTTTCCCTTGACCTTTCCCTCTTCCCTCCCTTCAGCCCCCCCCTTTCCCCCTCCCCCCTCGTTTTCTCTTTCCACCGCTTTGGAAACATTCACCACGCTTGAACAATATGGGATTGCTAGACGTATATTTTTATCGCGACCAATTCCCGGTTAGCTGTCTAGGCTAGGGTTGCCTTTATTATAAATAATACATCTTTCGGAATAGGGAAAACAATACACATAGAGTTAGCTATAATTATGTGTATATTGATATAATCTTCTACATGTGGATGCAAATTAGGGGTGCATTATTGTCAATGAATTATTGTGATGTGCAATCATGACCACACCCAAACTTTGTGGTCTTTTTTTTCCCCCTTTTTTTTAACCCTTCCCCGGGCTCTTTTGTTCCCTCATTTTTACCTCCCCAGTCTAGTGCCATTTGATCCCCGCATGGACGCCCAAGGGTGTGGACTAGGTTGGGCATACATCCCCCTTGGGCTATTCTTTTCTGGGGGGTGCCAACCCGGCACACGCCTGCCTTAAGGTTCCCTTCTGGCCCATGGCATCCCAGTCCAACCGTATTCTACAGCCATTATACATCATCTGTCCAAGTGTTTCCACTCTCTTGGCTCAGCACTGTCTCCAATGGGAGTTACAGTGCTGCTTTTGGCAACCAGAAGCAGTTTCCACTTCCGGGTTGTTGTATCCAGTTCCGGGTACTCAGTCCAGGGACCTGGGACCTCCCCCTTGCGTCTGCTTGGCGCCGGTGCAGCGTGATGACATACGCAGCATTTTGGCACCGTGGGGAGGGATATTTAAACCCCACACATTTAGATGCTCGTGTTAGCAGCTTGGGAGCTCATGCTAAACATGGACGCCGGCACCAGGTAAAACCATAATGACTGTCAGCAGATCTAGCACTTTGCGATATATTCAACTTAGAACTAAGCACTATTTTGGGTGCCTTATCTCTTTCTTACCTCCCTTTTTTTTCCATTTGAAATACAGGAAGTGACTGCCTTTTGTGGTCTATCGTCTTTGGGTGTCTTTCTAGTAGCACCAATAGAAACGTGACGTAGTTTTCTACACAATGGTGTGCACCCCTTCAAGTTGAGCAGGTGCTCTTGAAGATTTAAAGATGCAGTATACACATATATACGTTTCTTGTTACATAAAATTTTAATATAGGTACATGCATCTTTATATATTTTTTCAGAAACTATGGAGTAGCCCTGTCCCCTCTCCTGATTTTCGCATAGCTGCCTCTTTATAATTGATATTGTGCCATCAGTCCTCATGAGCTCCCAATACGAATATCTTCTTATATCACGGGGTGTCGGTGAGTATGGTCCACTGATTAGTTACTGCTGTGGACTCTTTCTCCCCTCACCCATAATATGCGTGTATTTTTACTATCTATGATATATGTTACAGATACTGTAATCATTTCTTCTGCCTGTGATGGTCTTCATCTATAAGAATACACATCCCCCCTACGGGTGATCAGGCATTTTTCTGGACCTCACGGGGAGTCAACTCTGGGGGTATCCCTCCTCCCCTCTCCTCTCACTTGACACCTCGGGTTCTGCGACTTCCTCGGAACTCTCTACAGAGGTATGGAGTTGAGGTAGGGGTTGTGTTGGTTGGGAGTGTCTGGAGAGGGGAGGGTGAGAGCCTGGGTTGGGGTCGGGTGGGTGTGTGTGTGGGGGGTGAAGGTTGGTGTATAATTTTCTTTTGTTTTTTGGGGGGGTTTTGGTGGAGTCCTGGTTGCACAAGCTAAAGAGCTTTCACGTTGTATAAATACAAATGTTTCATGTATCATTTCTATGTATTTACTCTTATCTTTTGTTTTCTCCTTTAAACATCCAAGGTTGCTTTTATCATGAGTATTGTTGTTGAATAATTGAAAACCCTCGTCCATTTTCCTGATGAAGCCTTCCCGGTGAAACATGTTGAAATTTGTGGACGTGGTTATGATCAGAATTCTTTGTGACTACAGTTTTTTCCCTTCATTTGGTCAATATTAGGATGAGGATGTTTACCTTTGACTATGAATGTTAAACTGTTTTCACATTTTATTGTTCTTTTTTGTAAAATTATATTAATAAATATTTGGTATAACTTTTAATTGACAGTGCTCTTCCTTATATTGGGTGTACCTTTAAATTCCCACTTCTCACATATATTTTTGCTGATACAAGTAATTTAAAGGTGAGCTGGCCAATCACTGTTGTTTCCCAGGCAAAGGCTGTGTCAGGTGAGTTGTGCTGGGTCCTAAAGGGATCCTAGTACTGACAATATCTTTCTTAAAGGTAAACTGTACAACAAACCTATAACACTAGCGAACCTTTATGCCCCAAACAACAAATACCTTTCTTTCGTGACACCCTACATCTCCTCACCACTTTTCACACGGGCATGCTTATTGTTGGGGGAGATTTCGATCTGGCCCTCACTCCTTCACTAGACATCTCTTCAGGCTCTTCCACCTTAACACGTGGCACACACTACACCCCAACACAAAAGATTTCACATTTTTCTCGCCACCTCATAACAAATACATGAGGATCGACTATTTCATCTTAACCCAAATGGACCTTGAATCCCTCGTGACAGCAACCATAGACCCTATGATCCTCTCAGACCACCACCCCATCTCCATTACCCTAACTTTCTCGACAACATGATGGGCACACAAGATCTACACTTTGGAGACTCGACACACTTCTAGGGGAGTCCCTCTACTGTCTCCATATGTTTGCCCGTTATGCTCCCAAGGTACCAGGGATTTGTAGAAATATGTCTTTGTAAAGATTTAACTTACTACTGTTACGGTACTACACGTTTTTATTGGTACCTAGTATGCAGCATTATTATAAGTCATATGCATTTTACTGTATAGATGTATGTTCACCTGCATGTATTGTGTAAAACCTTAATAAAAACATTGAAATGAAAATTTTTGTATTACCGATCTTAACATAATGGTTTAATCCAATGTGTTTTTTTCATACAGTATACAGTAATGATATTAGACACAATGTAGGCACTAATATAAAAATAAATGTTTCTTACTACAAGTGATAATATAGAATCTGAAAGAAATGTCTATGTGTAAAATGTAAATGAACACGTCTCTTGGAATTATGTGAAAAGAAAGTACAGCTTTGTGCATGTTTTAGTAAAGCCACACGCAGTGAAGATATTTAACAAGAAAAAAAGTACATTCTTGGTCTGTGAGCTGAGCTGTAAATAGCAATAAAACCTGTCATAATTCTAAGGAAGAATGATTGTAGATCAGGATCTTTTCTCATTGAAACATTTTTAAATAGAAAAATTGCCTTCTGGGAGATCTTTCTGCTAATTATACCAGCATGCTTTAAGAATTGAATGCTTAGCTCAGGTGGGAGAATCTATCCACAGGACAACTATTAGTCATCCACCCCACAAATCTAGCCTTTATGGAAGAGTGGCAAGAGGAAAGCCATTGTTGAAAGAAAGCCATAAGAAGTCCCGTTTGCAGTTTGTGAGAAGCCATGTGGGGGACACAGCAAACATGTGGAAGAAGGTGCTCTGGTCAGATGAACTTTTTGGCCTAAAAGCAAAATGCTATTTGTGGTGGAAAACTAACACTGCACATCACCCTGAACACACCATCCCCACTGTGAAACATGGTGGTGGCAGCATCATGTTGTGGGGATGCTTTTCTTCAGCAGGGACAGGGAAGCTGGTCAGAGTTGATGGGAAGATGTATGGAGGCAAAAACAGGGCAGTCTTAGAAGAATACCTGTTTGAGTCTTCAAAAGACTTGAGACTGGGGCAGAGGTTCACCTACCAGGAGGACAACAACCATAAACATACAGCCAGATCTACAATGGAATGATTTAGATCAAAGCATATTCATGTGTTAGAATGGCCCAGTTAAAGTCCAGACCTAAATTCAATTAAGAATCTGTGGCAAGATTAGAAATTTTCTGTTCACAAATGCTCTCCATCCAATCTGACAGAGCTTGAGCTATTTTGCAAAGAAGAGTGGGAAAAAAATTTCACTCTCTAGATGTGCAAAGTTGGTAGAGACATACCCACAAAGACTTGCAGTTGTAATTGCAGTGAAAGGTGGTTCTACAAAGTATTGATTCAGGGGGCTGAATACAAATGCACACCACACTTTTTCAGTTATTTATTTGTAAAAACTTTTGAAAATCATTTATCATTTTCCTTCTACTTCACAATTATGTGCCACCTTGTGTTGGTCTATCAGATAAAATCAAAATAAAATACATTTATGTTTTTGGTTCTAACATGACAAAATTTTGAAAATATCAAGGGGTATGAGTACTTTTTCAAGGCACTGTACACAATCTCATACCCATAGTTGATCCAGAGAAAGACAAAAAAACCCAGCAAAGCATGATCCAATTTGCTCCAGCAGGGGAAAAAATCCTTCCAGATCCCCAAAAGGCAATTGGATGATCCCTGGATCAACTTTACCTATAAATATTAGTATCCAGTTATGTTATGTACATTTTGGAAAAAATCCAGGTCTTTTTAAAAGCATTCTACTGAGATGGACAGAACCAGCTCTTGAGGGAGTCTATTCCACATTTTTACAGCTCTTACTGTGAAGAAGTCTTTCCATATTTGGAGATTGCATCTCTTTTCCTCCAGACGTAAGGAGTACCCCCTTGTCCTCTGTGATGACCTTAAAGTGAATAACTCAACACCAAGTTCACTATATAGACCACTTATGTATTTATACATGTTGTTCTTATCCCCCCTTAATCTCCTCTTCTCAAGAGAGAAGAATATCAGTTCCTCTAATCTTTCCCCATAGCTGAGCTCCTCCATGCCTCTTATCAGTTTGGTTGCCCTTCTCTGCACTTTCTCCAGTTCCCCGAAATCCTTTTTATGAACTGGTGCCCAAAACTGAACTGCATATTCCAGAAGATGTCTTATTAATGATTTGTACATGGGCAAAATGATATCTACAAAAAACAAAAAGATTGCTAGTAACTCCCTAGAGTATAAACGCTGCAAAGCTCAATGTATGAGCAAGCACATCATCCCTTAAAGTCACTGACTCACCAGTCAAGGCATCCCGGAAGAAGCTCATGTTGATTGGGTGAAACATGTCAGATGTCACGACACCACGTGAGTGACGCTCTATCATCACCCTTGATGCAATTTTGAAGGTCTGCACATGCTCCATGGACTCCTTGAGAACTGCAGTATCCATCTTGAGAAAGTGGCTATCGCTACAGACTAGAGCTACTATCCCTGCCTCTGACTGACTTCCAGTGCATTGCCTAGATGAGCGAGCAGGTCATATCCTGTCATCACGGACGCAAGTCTATATTGCCAAATGTTGGTTGAGCGGACCTGCCGGTCCAAGATCTACTTTACTAGTGCCACACTTTTACATTCATAGTGAACTCTTGATGGCCACGCACAGTTTATTAACGCTATATTTCACTATGGGCCGCTATCAGTGATACTGAGACTGTGTTATCTATACCTAATTTCACTGAATATATACTTCCACTGCCCTGCATCCAGTGTGAACTCCTGGGCTGTAAAGACACACTGAACAGCATACTGTGATTAAGTGCTTGCTGTTTATAAAAGGGTGACCCAAGGATCCTTTTCTTGACTGATATACTCATGGATTCACACATCCACACATCTGCTTATATGAGTTTGAAACCTGGGCAGTAACTTCAACAATTGATCATACATCCAGTGGATCTTCATTTCACTAAACAAAGCCAGTGTACTGCTCTATGATTGTGATATGTGTTTGTGAACAGCTCTGAATGTTGCCACTGCATTTTGATTAGACAACGTTGTCTTTTTTAACTCCTTTGGCTGAGGTGCTGGTGGTGGGAATTTTTTACCCAGTTTTTTGTATTACTATTTGTAATTTTGTATTCAAGTTCCCTTATCTTAAGCTGCATGGTCCTTAGTAATCTCTTTTAGGTGATGTACTTCCCCACCTTGTTCTTTTTGGGCAAAACGATATCTCTCTCTCTGGAGTCCATACCTCTCTTAATACAAGAAAGGACTTTGCTCACTTTGGAAACCGCATCTTGGCATTGCATGCTATTATTAAGCTTATGATTTACCAGAACACCCAGATCCTTCTCCACCACTGATACCCCCAGTTGTACTTCCCCTAGCATGTATGATGCATGCATATTCTTAGCCCCCAAGTCAGTAACTTTACATTTACATCAACATTAAACCTCATTTGCCACATAGTCACCCAATTAAACAGTGCACTGAGGTCAGCTTGTAAGTTGGAGACATCCTGTAAGGATGTTATTTCACTGCATAGCTTGGTGTCATCTGCAAAGACTGAAATGGTTCTTTTAATCCCAAAGCCTATATCATTTATGAATATATTAAAAAATAAGGGTACACCACTGATAACCAGTCCTAATGCTGGGGCACATATAAAACAATTGTAATGCATTAGAACTTGCAGCTCTCTCCTACTATGCTAAACCAGGTATCTGCCCTGTTTTGGGATCAGTTTGTAAGATGCATTGCCGGGGGTACCATAGTAATATTCTGCAGAAACATGGCTACATAATTTCCATGGCTCTCCTGTTTTGCTAAGTAATATAGGTTTTAGAAGATCTTGATCTCTGAGCCATTGTAACCATTGTAACTAATCTGGGCATTTTCTTTGGCTCTTCTCTGAATCTCTTTTTTAAGTGGAAAGTGCAGTGAACATCAAATCACATCATTGAATAGGCTATCTTTCATGTTTCTTTTGAGCAAGAGGTGGTGCCTTCTTGCTTGAAATCATCAATATTTGTTCCAGTATTTCATACCTTAATGATTAGCACCCCGTGGCTCTTAAATCTATTGTATTCAAATGTTTAAAGAAATTAATTTTAAATCATATCAAAAAGTGTTTCCCACTGGGGCTGGAAAACTATCACAGAGGATGCCTTACATTTAGTATTGCCTCACTTAAAAGGCAAAACTAGTTATGTCTGTATGCTTTTGTTAATTTTAGTTCAGCGTTTAATGCAATTTTACCAAAGTTTCAATTTATGGGAACAATAATTAAGGAGGATTTGTTGTGGATGGTGCACATATCCTGTCTGGTGTGCAAGGCTCATCAGAGACTCTTGTACCACCAGGTTATGGAATAGCTTCTTTCTTCTATCCACAAGGCTCTTGCTATGATAGAGGTGTTTTGGAATAAAATACATTGGGGGGTATGCATTTATTATGTTATGTGTGATGTTTTTTAGGTTATTTTTATGTGTGGAAATCTTGTAGTGTGAGGGAGCTACATATGTGTTTCATGTTATGATTGTCATTGTAAATAATAATAAATGTTTTCATTCTGACTCTGATATCTGGTGAACACCTTGGTCTCATGCCCAGTGTTTCAACAGGATGTTGAAGATAGTTTGGATAGCTGGTTTCAACTGGTCTTTGTTTATGGTTTCTGGGAACCCTCTGATTCTAATATTGTGTCTTCTTCCTATATTTTCAAGGTCTTCTGTGGTTTTCCAAGATTTTGATCAATTGCACCAGATTTCTATTTTTCACAGCCTTCACAGTGTCATTGAGACTGGGTGTGAGAACTTGTAAATCAGACTGTATGTTGGTAATGGTGGCTGATTTAAAAATTAGATGCTAAAAGGGTCAAGTCAACTAACATCAAGAGGTGTATACGTGCAGGTATGTTGTTCAATCTGTGCTCTAAACAGGGTAGAGAGTCTTCTGCTTTAATTGTTACTTAGGCCTCAGGGCCTCGTCAGGGTTTTCACATTTAGCATATAGTACCTCTGCACCTGGAATTGCTCTAGTATTCAATCTAAATCGTGGATTGAAGAACCTCCAGTTGGGTTTGTGGCTGATGTGGATTTGCTTTTTTTTTCCTTTGGTAGGTAGAAAAACATCTTCAGTGCAAATTTCCTACTAGTGAGACAAAGCTCAATTAGCTTGCAACTGATCTCATTGCCTGCCTGCCTGACCACACACCACAAACTTCTGTCTTTTTAATGTCCTTGCTTTATTAAATGTGTGAAGAAACTTTCAAAAATGTTGTAGAATGTAAACTTGTGGGGCATTCAGACTTTCAAAATGTTGGTTTGAAATAAATCTAACATTATAGCCCTTCCTCTTTGTAATGCTCATGGACAAAAAACAGGAAATCAGATGTGTTTTTGTAGGGAAACACAGCTGCTACCTAACAGCTGGAGTCTGTCATTAAAGGGGTTGTAAACTTTCGTGTTCTTTCACCTTAATGCATCCTATGCATTAAGGTGAAAAAACTTCTGACAGTGATCGGCCCCCCGTTTTACTCACCTGAGCCCGTTCCCTCGGCGGAGACATGCTCACCTTCTCTGCCCGGGGTTCTTGGCTCTTGATTGGATAAATTGATAGCAGCGCAGCCATTGGCTCCCACTGATGTTAATCAAATCCAATGACGCGGGCTGAGTTCTGCGTCTATGGATGCAAATGCTGGACTCAGGGGCACGCCCGCAAGGTAACCCCCCGGGAGAGTGCTTCTCCTAGGGGTTTATACGATGTGAGGAGGAGCTGATTGTGCCACCGGGGGACCCCAGAAGAGGATGATCGGGGCCACTCTGTGCAAAACAAACTGCACAGTGGAGGTAAGTATGACATGTTTGTTATTAAAAAAAAACAAGCCTTTACAATCACATTAAGGTCCCAAAAGGTATGGAAGATGGAGCTTCTGTACAAGAATATTTAAACAAGTGGTTAGCCCGTGCACGACTGCATATGCAAAAATATGTGTGACCTTGTATGCAAACACTTTTAGAACCAAGTGTACTATTTAAACTGGATAGCTCTACATGGCTAGTGCTGATCTGTACTGTCACGTACTTGCTAGGGGAGTCTGATAAGACTGGCCTCTATTACATCTCCAGCCAAGGGGCCCCTGATAAAGTGAGCCCATAGTGCAAGAACAAGGAATGACACAAGTGCTTTACCGGTGGATGGTGGAACATGTGAATGTGAGCCACTGGTCATCATCAACAGACAGGTGAGCAGGTGGGTGCGTACTAAGTGGATCTTTATATGAGTAAGTATATATAAGTAAGCAGAAAAGATGCAAGACCTCGGGTCTAGTTTGAGGTTGGGAAGGCTGGGTCAACAGCTGGCAGGCAAATCAGATACAGAATCAGTAGCAGGTGTAAGATCGGGTTCCAAGCCAGGGTCAGTAGCAGACTAGCAGATTTATATAAAACTTGCAGACAGAAGTGTGGCAGTGGTGCAAGCTGAGGTCAGTACAAATGGATAGCAGGGACAGGTCAGGACAACTTGTGTCGATATCAGGAAGTCATTCAGGAAATGTTGGGCGTGGGTTAAAGGTAATGCAGCAGTCAAGTCAGAAAATTATCCAGTTTAAATAGTTTGCTTGGTTCCAAAAGTAGCAGTACTTTTTCATGCATGTGGTCATGTAAAAGCCAACTTTCATTTGTGCACAGATACTTGTAGTGAAGCCAGAGCTTCCATACTGACATGCTGGCATGACCTTCCTGACAGACTTGCACCTTTTATAGTTGTGTAAGCTATTCTGGAACACACAACCTTGCAATTCAGGGGTTGTATGGAGAAGGAAGACACAAACATTTTCAGGAAAGCCTCCTAAAGATGCTTAAAGAATGCAGTGAGGCTTGGTCATGCTATCACTTCCGTGTTGTCAGTGATGTCCCATCCAAATTGGTGGAATGCACTGATCCCCTGCGGACAATGGCAGTGCATTTTTCAACATCACAGGCTGTTTGTGCTGGCATATTTTTTGCCACAATATAATGTTAGTGCATATTATTTGTTTGTATTGGATATGTGGATTTTAATAAATATACTGCACTATCAAAATTATTGTTTGGATCCATGATTCCTATTGAATGCGGAAGAGGAGCTGCAGAGGAGTATATAACAAATGCTGAAACTGTACCATCTTCCTTGTTGGCATAATTCAAAGGGTGAGCAAGTCTTTATGGCCATAAATGTCTGGTGAGTGGTTTACTTTACCACACATGGTGGAACACTTTATTCTGGAATAAAGAGGTTGTTACTGATATTTAAAGACACAGTGGGGGTCATTTACTATAGCGCCGGGAAGTACTGGGTGCTATTACATGTAATAGCGCCCATTTTAGGCTATTAAGATTTCAACAGGTGAACATACGAATGAAAAAGAGCGCTATTAGCGGTGGACATACATTAGTAAATTTGTAATCAGCACTAATTAGCGATTCTGTGGACATGCAAATGCCAATTTCTACTAAGCTATTATATAGAACTGCACTGCAACCATGATCCATGTATGTGAAAGAAACATTTTTATGTGAGATGTGCTCTACCTCGTGTGCATCTATCGATGTATTTTGCAATTAGTATTCCTATTTTTTTCCTTCTTCTGCTAACGAATGCAGTTATGAATGATTATTACAGAGTAATGTCGGCTATTCTGTAAAGTTACATGTATTGAACATTTAGGTTACCTATTTGTTGTATGTTGTTTTTTTCATGTTTTTTTAATTTAGGTGACTATAAACCGGTAATTCGTTTTGTGGAAATTTTTACTAATGTATGTTGTCAGATGTCCCCCAGTGTCAGTTTTGCTGTAATGCGCTCATGTGAGGGTATTCACACATACAGGCTGCGGAAACCCTCCCTTGGACACAGCAGATCTTTTTGCTCTTTTAAGGATGTTTGTTTATGCCTCACCAAGGGACTGGCCACTCCATGGTGACCGCATTTAAACTCCTAAGTAAACAGAATTGTGTACATGGGAACCATAGCATAACCATACAAAATTATGGCCCACTGAGCCATGATAGAGTATGGCTCACATCATTGGTAACAGTGGGAGTGTACACACGATCGTGTTCAGAACCATGTGCTTGCTACATGGTTTTGTACATGACCATCTGCACACGTCACTACTATATTTCTATTTGATTATATACATGTGTGTGTGATTGGTTCTTTTGAATGAATACAACTGTCTGATTGGCTGATTCTAAAGCCACCACCTTCTTTTGTTATCCATGTTTTTAGTATAAATAAAAGGAGCCTGGCTAATCTCTGGAGGATTCTGCTAAGCTCAAGGTGATACCAGCATCAGTCTGTGCTACTTGGAGAGATACAATGCACGCTTTCCCGGCATTATATAAGAGAGCTGTTTTTGTGCTTTTAAGGGCAAAGAAATTATATGCTTATAGGGAGAAGCTTAAAATTTCCCGGACATTTATGGTGGGCCAGAAAGGAAGCCAACTGATCTTCCTAATTCAGTGGACCTCGAGGGGGAATAGAGATCTAGAACCAGACCAGCAAAGGCCGGCCTATGGTAAGACAACCATACTTCAAATATTTTAAAACATTTTTGCTGTTCTGTGTTCGGGATCTTGATTCTCTGTCCGCTGTATGAGGTAAGATCTGCCAGGCAAAGAACCTTATGTTTTTTTGTCGCTTTCTGTATAATGACAAGACTTTTATTGTAGGTTATATTTTTGTCATTGTAAGTAGGTCTATTAATTTGGGAAGCACCTATATTTAAATCCTCTATAGGTCCCATTTAATACAAAGCTAAAGTGAATGCTGTGTGTGACTGAACAGGCTGTGAAACTGTATGCTGTGTGTATGACTGAACAGGCTGACACCGTGTGTTAAAATGGCTGCTGCATATGTAATAGACCATGTGGCTGAACGGGGGAGGGGAAACCAGTATTGTTGATAGTTATGTGTATCTGTTGACTTGCCAACTTTCAGAACAAAGTTATGTGTAATATGTTTGTGATGTATATGAGAAATAGAAATGGATGAATTGTGATTATTACCTTTGTATAGGACCAAGACACATGTCCCCATAAGTGTAAAGATATTTTTAAGTAAAGGGTTTGGTTTTTAAATTTGAAAATGCCTGTTGCATATTCAAGTGGCCATGCATTGTTGGGACATCACTTACAATAGGAGCTGTTTCTTTGAATGGGCTACACCCTATGGGTGGTCTCAGGTTTCTAGGTAATAGCATGGGGGGAGTTCTGTTGACCTTCCAATTTTCAGAGCCAAGTATTGTTTTGTATTTGGGAACAAGAGTGTATGTTTGAGTTGTATTATTTTGTGTTTTATCTAACGTTGTTGTTTGTAGACCCTGTGTTTGATTTGCCAAGGTACCTAGTAGGGATGAGCCAAACACCCCCCAGTTTGGTTTGCACCAGAACTTGCGAACAGACCAAAACTTCGCACGAACGTTAGAACCCCATTGAAGTCTATGGGAGTCAAACATTCAAAATCAAAAGTGCTCATTTTAAAGGCTAATTTGCATGGTATTGTCCTAAAAAGGGTTTGGGGACCCGGGTCCTGCCCAAGGGCACATGTATCAATCCAAAAAAAAGTTTTAAATACTGCCGTTTTTTTGGGAGCAGTGATTTTAATAGTGCTTAAACAAGTCAAACAATAAAAGTGTAATATTCCTTTAAATTTTGTACCTGGGGGGGTGTCTATAGTATGCCTGTAAAGGGGCGCATGTTTCCAGTGTTTAGAACAGTCTGACAGCAAAATGACATTTCAAAGGAAAAAAGTCATTTTAAACTACTTGCGGCTATTAATGAATTGCCGGTCCGACAATACACATAAAAGTTAATTGATAAAACTGCATGGGATTTCCCCACAGGGGAACCCCGAACCAAAATTTAAAAAAAACTGGCGTGGGGGTCCCCCTAAATTCCATACCAGGCCCTTCAGGTCTGGTATGGATATTAAGGGGAACCCCGTACCAAAATTTAAAAAATTGACATAGGGGTCCCCCTCAAAATTCATACCAGACCCTTCAGGTCTGGTATGGATTTTAAGGGGAACCCCCGCGCCAAAATTTAAAAAAAAATTGGCGAGGGGTCCCCCCAAAAATCCATACCAGACCCTTATCCGAGCACGCAACCTGGCAGGCCGCAGGAAAAGAGGGGGGATGAGAGAGCGCCCCCCCTACTGAACCGTACCAGGCCACATGCCCTCAACATTGGGAGGGTGCTTTGGGGTAGCCCACCAAAGCACCTTGTCCCCATGTTGATGAGGACAAGGGCCTCATCCCCACAACCCTTGGCCGGTGGTTGTGGGGGTCTGAGGGCGGGGGGCTTATCGGAATCTGGAAGCCCCCTTTAACAAGGGGGACCCCCAGATCCCACCCCCCTGTGTGAAATGGTAAGGGGGTACAAAAGTACCCCTACCATTTCACAAAAAAACTGTCAAAAATGTTAAAAATGACAAGAGACGGTTTTTGACAATTCCTTTATTTAAAGTCTTCTTTTTTCCATCTTCTATCTTCTTTCTTCTTTCTTCTATCTTCCTTCTGTTTCTTCCTCCATCTTCTTCTTCCTCCGATCCTCTTCTTCTTTCTCCGGTGTTCTTGGCACCCCCCTCCGCGGCATCTTCTTCTCTTCATCTTCTTCTCTTCATCTTCTTTTTGGGCCACCCAGCATCAATGATTGGATGGGAAGCTCCCGCTGTGTGACGCTTCTCTCTTCATCTTTTTCTCTTCATCTTTTTCTCTTCATCTTTTTCTCTTCATCTTCTTCTCTTCATCTTCTTGTATTCATGACCCTGCCCCTCTTTGACATCATGGGGAATGCCACAGGGAAGTCCCCGTCAAGTACCCGTGCATCAGAGGAGGGCGGGGTCACCGGGTGGCCCAGCCCTCCGCTATTTAAGAACAGTCAGAAGATGAGAAGCGTCACACAGCGGGAGCCTCCCATCCAATCATGGATGCGGAGCGGCCCAAAAAGAAGATGAAGACAAGAAGATGAAGAGAAAAAGATGAAGGGAGAAGCATCACACAGCGGGAGCCTCCCATCCAATCATGGATGCAGAGCGGCCCGAAAAAAAGATGAAGAGAAGAAGATGAAGAGAAGAAGATGAAGAGAAGAAGATGCCGCACAGGGAGATGCTGGACGAGAACACCGGAGAAAGAAGCAGAGAAACCGAAGGAAGATAGAAGAAAGAAGATGGAAGATGGAAATAAGAAGACTTTAAATAAAGGAATTGTCAAAAACTGTCTCTTGTCATTTTTAACATTTTTGACAGTTTTTTTGTGAAATGGTAGGGGTACTTTTGTAACCCTTACCATTTCACACGGGGGGGGTGGGATCTGGGGGTCCCCTTGTCAAAGGGGGCTTCCAGATTCCGATAAGCCCCCCCGCCCTCAGACCCCCACAACCACCGGCCAAGGGTTGTGGGGATGAGGCTCTTGTCCTCATCAACATGGGGACAAGGTGCTTTGGTGGGCTACCCCAAAGCACCCTCCCAATGTTGAGGGCATGTGGCCTGGTACGGTTCAGGAGGGGGGGCCCGCTCTCTCGTCCCCCCCTCTTTTCCTGCGGCCTGCCAGGTTGCGTGCTCGGATAAGGGTCTGGTATGGATTTTTGGGGGACCCCACGCCAATTAAAATCACTGCTCCCGAAAAAACTGCCATTTTTAAAACTTTTTTTTGCATTGATACATGTCCCCTGGGGCAGGACCCAGGTCCCCAAACACTTTTTATGACAATACCATGCATAAAAGCCTTTAAAATTAGCACTTTTGATTCCTCCCATAGACTTTTAAAGGCTGTTCCGCGGCTTTCGAATTTGCCGCGAACACCCCAAATTGTTCACTGTTCGGTGAACTGGCGAACAGCCAATGTTTGAGTCGAACATGAGTTCAACACGAACTCGAAGCTCATCCCTAGTCCCTAGTAGTATATAGCTTAAAATGTTTGTAAGTGTTCATGTTGTGTCTCAAATGTTTAGTTTTGTGAGGAGACGTTTGTGTAGCTAGTGAAGAAATCTTGGCTTTGGCGGGATCTACAACTGCATTTCATGTGTTAATGGCACCATTTTGTCATGGCCTGATTGTCGTCGGCCATTTTCACCGTGTGGCCGTGATCTTCATTTGTTGAAACTACCATTTGTGTCCGCTGTGTTTTGGTTTTGGATGGAATTGTTCTGCTTTTGGGCCAGGTTTAAAAAGGTGATATTGGTTTGTAGAGGCGCAGTTTAAGGATTTTGTGCTGTTTGGCTTATGGATCATCCCAGAGTGGAAGCTGCTCCATTTCCTGTGTGTGTAGCCATGTGCTTTAGCTGAGGTTTGTATTGTATAGCCTGCAGTAGAAAAGAAAGGCTTTGGTTGACCTCCTTGAGCCATCTTTTTGCAGGAGTTTAATTTTTTGGCTTCTTTTGCGCCATAGATTTTTTTAGTGTCTTGATAGACATAATATGAGACTAGGCTTCCCCTCCCCCTCCCCCTCCCTTTTCCTGTTCATTGATATTTCAGACAGGAAGTTCTTTGCAAGTATGCAACAGGAAGTTGGTGGGAGGAGCTGGGGGTCTTTTGACTCGTGTTTGGAAGTATATTTGATTTTTAAATTGAATTCCAGTTGTTTTATACTGTAATACAGTTTTGGGTAGAAACCAAACAGGAGGCATCCAAGTTATTGTTGTAATATCTAGGTACAGATAGAAGCCATAAGATTGTTTTGAATAGTGGAGGATTTCATGGTGTTTTTGTAGTTGTCGGACAAACACATTTAGAAGGCTGTATATTGTGAGACCGGTCAGGCCGTGTATAATAGTCGGAATTCCAGTGCGCGATAGTATTAGCATAAATGTGGAGAGTAGTGCGCTAGCAGCCCCGCTCAGGTCATGTAGAATAATCGGGAAGTGGGGGCCGGTTATAATGATAAAGGCGCAAACAATAACCGCTCCGAAAGTAAAGCTCAGGGTTCTTAGGATGCAGAGTTCGCCAAAAAAAGCGATTTGAATTGTCATGGGCAATGGGTCGTCCATGCACCACAGTCAGACAGCTGCACAATACATGAAATCTGGGTATGGGGCTAAGGCCATTAGACCCCTTAAAGATTGGCATATATGGTCAGAGGGTACAGTAAGGTGTATTCCTTTGGAAGGTACTTTTGATGTCTGGAGGTATGAGACCCCCGAATAAAAATACCTTGGAAGTAGTTCAGCTGTGGCTTCAGAAATCTGTGATGATGAAGAAGTTGATGGAATGTGTAGTACATGTTTGTGTGTTTAAAAATTCTAAGTCCTGTTTTTGGACTTTGTGTGGCTGGTCATCTGGTCCATGCAAAGATTTCGAGCTGCTCTCGTGTTTTTCCCATTGTATTTTTTTCTATCGCTAAAAGAGTTAAGGCAGCATTCCATCCGGTTGTTTTGTTTTTTCATTTTTTTTTGAACTATGAAATATCTCCCCCACATTTGTATCTAAATGTTTGTCTCATGTTTTAGTCTTCTGATTGTTTGTATGTAGTAACAAGAATATGTATGAACCTACCGCGACAGCCCTCTTATGTGTCGCGGATGTTGTATTTTAGTAGGAACGTGAAAGTAAGGGTTACAGAGGGTTTTGGTATTGTTGGTTTTGAGGAGTGTCAGTGAAATTCACCATGTACATGAATGTTGTATTGTTTATCATTTTTTGCAGGCTAAATATGGAGGATAGAGTAATAACTTTTGTTTATAAGTATCTTTTCAGGTACAAGGAGTTTCTGAAAGTGTGTGTACATAAAAAGCAGGTGTGTACTTCCGGTTCCGGCGCCGCATGGAGTAGCTGCACTCTTTCACAGCTCCCGCTCTGAGGACACCTAAACCAGCCTAAAAATCCGGCCCAGAAGCCAGAAACCTCCATCGGCCACCTCGGGCACTTGCATCCGCTCTATGGACCGTTTCGTGGAGGTCCGCGCCTCCCGCTCCAACACGGCCCTGACGCCGCCGGCCCAGCCGCAAATCGAGGCCCCGGCTTCGGCCTACACGGACACCTACACAGGCGCACACCAGCAGCTGCAGCAACAACACACAGCGGAGATGGAAGTAAGTGGAAGCACAGCTCCACACACATCCCCTCAGGCACCCCCTACCCAGCCACACTCCCAGGCTCCCTCTCCTCAAGCACCCTCTCCTCAGGCCTTCTCCATGCCAGCTACCTCCCTACAGCTCGCCGGGGACCACAAAACCGAGCGCATAGCACAGGCAGTGGCAGCACTTCTGTCCCCCATGATATCTGCTTCAGTAGAAAAGGCTGTAAATGCGGGGATGAAACAAATAAAGGCCCAGCTAGGAGAACACAACACAAGGCTAAACGAGCTAGAACACCGCCAATCAAGCATGGAGGAAGAGATATACCAAGCTCAAGCCACGGAACAAGCACAAGACGAAATGAACCAATATATATTCCAAAAACTTGACGATTTGGAAAATAGATCCAGAAGGAGCAACCTGCGATTCGTGGGGATTCCAGAATCCCTCCAAGCATCTGCCCTAATGGACTTTTGCTCCCAACGCATACCCGAGGCGCTAGGCCTAACAGGCCCCTGCACAGTGGAACGCGCTCACAGGATGGGGTCGTATAATGAAGAACGCAAGAATCCTCGGCCCATCATAGCCAAATATCTAAATTATTCCGACAAGGCTCTCATTCTTCAAAAATTTAGACAATCTCGCTCGCTACAAATTGACGGAGTGAGAGTCCTGATTTTTGCCGACTACTCCATCGAAGTTTCAAAGAAACGCAAGGCCTTTCAACAAATATGCTCTGAACTCTTTAAGCAACAGATCAAGTTCACCCTAGCCTTCCCGGCTACCCTACGCCTCAAGACACCTAACGGGAACCAGCTCTCCTTCCAGGAACCCTCAGAAGCAGAAGCATACATGCGGTCTTTATTCCCCAACATTCAACAACACACCCCGTCGAAAGGTACTTTAATCAATCGCTCCCTGGATTAACGAAGCCCGCGTAAAGACTCCCCCAAGCGATTTAGACCCTTGATTCCGGACCAGCACCGCTTTACGCACCACTGAACTAAAACCTGACACCCACCTCCATCGGTCCCAAAATTTTGGACAGTAAAGTTCTCTCTGTCCTCCCTCAGGTTCCATGTACCATCTGTACCTCATCTACACGTAATGTACAATATTTCTCATATACATATGTTTGCCTTTCCATTGTAATCTCTTTCTTACAGGTCCCTTCCTAGCAAGTTATTCCTTTTCGTAAAGGGCAATGTTATTCTTTTTTTTATATCCTCATGGCCTCACTGTGTGCGGACAACTGCACTCCCCCCCCCTCATATGTGACCCCTTGATGCCCACATGAACACTTGTCTCACGGCCAAGGGCTCTCTGGGGCTATATCATCACCGTCCTGAGATGGGAGCTGACCTACACAGTGACTCCATGCGGAAAAAAGCGAAGTTTCCATGTTTTACTGGTGATATTTTTCACTATGTTGCTTCTCTTACAGGTTAAATCCCCTCCCCCCCCCTCTTTCACACGGCCCTAGCCAAATCAAATCCATTCTCGTACTTATACACCTCCCACATAACAACCTCAGACTTCCAGACACAGCTGACGTACTATCACACCTTCCACACAATATTAAAACACACTTAATAACACAAATCCCTTTTCAACCCCCCTAATATGAAAATACTCTCCTGGAATGTAAAGGGTCTCAGATCCCCCCAAAAGAGAATGTAAATCCTCAGGCATCTCAAGCGGCTCAAAGCCGATATAGCACTTCTTCAGGAATCCCATTTACCGGCCTCAGACTTTCATCGCATGAAGAAACTCTGGGTTGGCACTGTTCTAGGCTCAGAGGCAAAAGGACGCAAAGCTGGCGTTCTCTTACTCATACACAAGAACCTCCCGTGCACAGTCTTGTCCGCAAAAAACGACGACCAGGGCCGTCTACTCACGGTACACATAAAAATAGGCTCCAAAGAACTAGCTATAACAAATGTTTATGCCCCTAATAATCCAAGCAGACAATTTTACACTGAACTATCCAGTTGGCTTCTAGAAAACACACATCTCCCTCATCTAATCGGAGGAGATTTCAATGACACCCTCCATCAGATGGATGACAGGTCCTCACAAAAAAGACCAAAAAAGGACACTAACCCACTACCCCCTTCCCTCCTGGCTAGCACCATGGAATCCATCCAATTCCAGGATCTATGGCGCCTCTCCCACCCGGCAGACAGGGAATTCACTTTCTACTCTAACCCACACAAAACATTCACCAGAATAGACTACACCTTCAGCTCTGACAACCTTCTACCCTACCTCCAAAACTCCACCATCCACGACATAACCATTTCAGATCATGCCCCTATAGAAGTGACACTAAATAATCTAGACCTACCTCCACACCCCAATATATGGCGGTTCCCACCTTATCTACACAACAACACTGACTTCCAAAACTACATCTCCGACGCTTGGGCTGAATACTCCTCAAACAACGCCCCACACATACACGACCCCAACCTATTTTGGGACGCTGGTAAAGCTTTCCTGAGGGGCCGTATCATTTCCTATGCAACCTCATTCAAACGCAACACCCTAACTAAATACAAAGAGGCCAGTTCTCGTTTACACCGGGCACAACGAGATATGTACACCAAAGACTCCCCAACAACACGCTCTGAATGGCAGATAGCAAAAAGGGAATTTGACATTTGGGTAAACAATCTAGAAAACACCAAGAAGGCCTATTTAGATGCTTCTTTCCATAAATTTGGGAATAAAGCAGGAAAACTCCTATCCAGACTTTGCAAAGGTCCACACCGCCCAACACATATCACATCCCTACGTGATAAAGCGGGTACCCTCCACGCCACTCCACTCCCAATTAACAAAGTCATGCAACAATTCTACTCCACTCTTTATGCCTCAGACCCGATAGATCCACAAACAGCACGTGCTTTTCTAGAAAAAATAACCCTTCCCAAAATCTCCCCAACACAACTAGAAACCCTAAACGCACCTATCACTCTCCCCGAAATATCGGCAACTATCCGCAACTTAACCCTGTCTAAAGCCCCAGGCCCGGATGGCCTCACCAGCGAATTCTACAAGACCCTACAACCCCTATTAGAACCTACTCTCCTCCAAGTATATCAACATATATGGTCAGGGGGTTCATACCTTCATTCGGGGAACCAAGCCATCATAAAACTACTGGCAAAAAAGGGTAAAGACCCTCAAGAACCAGGATCGTACAGGCCCATATCACTTCTCAACCTAGATGTTAAAATCCTCTCAAAAATTGTTGCCACCAGACTAGCAGACATCATGCCTTCCCTAATTCACCCCGCCCAGTCAGGTTTTATTAAAGGACGTACAGCCACCCTTAACATCCGCAAAGTTATGCTGGCCCTAGAACACGCAATACATCACCCAAACACGGATCATGCCATTATCACGCTAGACGCGGAAAAAGCTTTTGATAACGTCAGTTTCGACTGGTTATCCATGACAATGAAGGCAATAGGATTCTCTGGCCCCTTCCACCACCTTATTACCGCCATGTACACAGCTCCGACAGCAAGGTTAGTGGCGGCAGGTCTCCTATCAGAAGAATTTCGCCTCCATAAGGGCACACGCCAGGGCTGCCCCCTATCGCCACTCCTCTTCAATATAGCATTAGAACCACTTTCCAGATATCTAACATCAGTAGCCCCCCTACATGGCTTAAAGATAGGCCCACACGACTTACGCACCTCACTTTTTGCAGATGACGTCCTTATATTTTCAGCCAACCCCTCATCTGATATGCTAACCATAAAAAATGTATTCGATGAATTTCGCTTGTGCTCGGGCCTCCGTATTAATTACACCAAAAGCGAAATTCTTCCCATTGGTTTCCACGCCGCACCTAAATGGACCCAACATTCAATTTTCCCCGTTGCTAAATCCCACATTACATACTTAGGAATAAAAATAGGAAAACTCCCTTCTTCGCTATACCACCTCAATTACCCTCCTTTGGTGTCAAAAATAACTCAGGAATTAAATACCTGGATGGATCTGCCCCTTTCGCTTCTGGGAAGATGTCATTTAATAAAAATGGTCAGTTTTGCAAGACTACTTTACCCCATGCAAACCATCCCACTACTTCTCCATCATAAAGATGTGACCTCACTAAATAACGCTATATCTAAATTCTTATGGCAGAACAAACGACCACGTATAGCTTTAAAAAAACTCTATCTTCCCAGGCGCGAAGGGGGCATCAGTCTCCCGCATGTCAGAATGTATAACCTTGCATGTTTGTTAAGAACAAGTCTAGACTGGATAACCCAGTCCTCTCGATACTCAAACTTCTCTTTGGAATCCCACATGGCCCATCCCTACTCACTTGTAGCCCTCTTACACTGCAGATGGAAGTCAGTCCCCTCTCCCCACCAACATAATCTCCTATTAAGGGACACAGCAGTAGCGTGGAGAGAATCACGGAAAATACTAAAGGTATCCCCTTTTCTGTCAATACACCTCCCGATTCAAGGAAATCCGGCATTTCCACCGAGTCTAGAGCACAAATCATTCAAAACATGGGAACAGAAAGGCCTAACTAAATTCTCTCATCTCTGCAACACCCAGACGGGCCAACCACTACCCTTCGCCAACATCGCGAAAACCTTCTCTCTACCCTCCACTCACAACTTCTACTATAGGCAATGTATCAGTTTCTTAAGGGAGGCGTGCAATCAAGACGACAAAAGGTTCCAATCAAATGTCACGGATCAAATGATAATGAGTAACACATACAAAATCTCGGACATTTACAAACCACTCCTCAACAAATCCTCTCAACCTCTCTCGTCATCATCAATTAAAAACTGGAATAAAGACTTCCCTGATCCAAACCTAGTAGAAAAAATCTTACAAGGGCTTAACGCAGTCCAAAAGATAACACCAAACGAAATATGGAGAGAAACACAATTGAAAATAGCCCACAGGGCACATATGCCTTTCTTATCTTCTAAAACGGACAAGAACAAAGCCATCTGCCCCCTCTGTAAACACCAGAAACCATCCTTAGCTCATCGTTTCTGGCACTGCTCCTACATATCCACTTTCTGGGACCAAGTTATAGCCTACATATTTAAAGTGACTCTAATTAAACTACCCAAGGATCCTCTGCTTCTTATCTTCGGCCCCAATCCTACTGCCATGGTCCAAAACGGCCGTCACCAGGGTCGGCTCTACAAAGAAACTGAAGGACACCACATCACACAAAGTGTGGTCCTTGACTTGCCTATTAACTGCAAGAAGAACCATCTTAAAAAACTGGATTACACCCGTAAGCCCCAATATCACTCAAGTCAAACGGGACCTCATGCAACTTTTACTCAAAGACCGCCTAAACACGGACTTCAAACAAAAAAAATCCTCAGATCACTTCTACTCCAAATGGCAAGCCTTTATGTATGCATCTCTTTCAAAAGAAGAAATATCAAACATCAGCTCATCTTCCTTTTCCTACTTCGACTCCGTCCTCCCGATGCCAGCTCAAGACTACAATCGGAATCACACTCCAATCTCTGACATCACCCAACCTAACGCCAGTGCCAACGTCAACGTCAGTGGGTCTACATAAATACATAAATAATTATAAATAATTATATACTTAAAATAGAAATAATTATTAATGCTGGACAATATTTGTACAACATTACATCATACTATATCAATTCTCTCAATCTATATAGGGCTCCCCCCCCCTTCCCCCTCCCCCCCTCCATCTACCCCCCCCCCCTGTTTTTGTTATTTTTCTCTTAGTATTATATTCTTTGTGTTTTTTCAGGTTCTAAAATGCAATGTATTCAGGGTTACTAACAGATCCATCCAGGTATCCACTACTTGTTACCATCCATTGCATTGCTATGATCTGGTAAACATGCCACGCAGTAACCTGCATGGGTACATACACTGGAAATCCTCTCTTATTGTAAACACCAAGTTTGTAACCAAGTAGTTCTACTATTATTTGCTTCTGTTTATGTTACAAAACAAGACTGTACACAAGACTGCATTATTAACTGTATCCTCTGAAAATCAAATAAAATCTTTTTGAAAAAAAAAAAAAAAAAAAAAAGCAGGTGTATGTAGATAGCTGTACACATGCATAAATACACATGCCCGAGAAGGTAAAAGTATCACAGGCTATTTCACTGTTTCATTGTTTTTTCTGCACCATTCTAAAACCCACGTGTCTTCCTCCAGTTTGTAATAAGGAAGGAAAGGGGGAGATGATAGTGGTGAGAATGACAGTTTTCAAACCAATAATACTAACCGCTCTAATTCTAGCCAAGTTCTTTCTTTGATGGAATTTGAATCAGCAAACAGCAGTCTGGTGAAGGATGCTCCCATAAGAACCTTTTTGTCAATGGTTCCAGGTATTACACTCCAGATGGTAAGCCACTAGGGATGGGTGAACGGTTCGGCCTGAGCATAAGTTCGGGCCGAACTTTGGTTGTCCGGATTTTCTGCAGAACACCGAATAATATGCGGTGTTCGGGGATATTCAAAAGCCACTGGAACACCGTTAAAGTCTATGGGACATTAACATGAAAAATCAAAAGTGTTCATTTTAAAGGGTTATATGCAAGTTATTGTCATAAAAAGTGTTTGGGGACCCGGGTCCTGCCCCAGGAGACATGTATCAATGCAAAAAAAAGTTTAAAAAAAGGCCGTTTTTTCGGGAGCAGTGATTTTAATAATGCTTAAAGTGAAACAATAAAAGTGAAATATTCCTTTAAATGTTGTACCTGGGGGGTGACTATAGCATGCCTGTAAAGTGGTGCATTTTTCCAGTGTTTAGAACAGTCCCTGCACAAAATGACATTTCTGAAGGAAAAAAAGTAATTTAAAAGTACTCGTGGCTATAATGAAATGTCGGTCCCGGCAATACAGATAAAAGTCTTTGAAAAAAATGGCATGGGATCTCCCCAGTCCATTACCAGGCCCTTTGGGTCTGGTATGAATATTAAGGGGAACCCCGAACCAAAATTTAAAAAAAATTGCATGGGGGTCACCCCAAATTCCATACCAGGCCCTTTAGGTCTGGTATGGATATTAAGGGGAACCCCATGCCAAAATTTAAAAAAAATGGCAATGGGGGTCCCCCTCAAAATCCATACCAGACCCTTCAGGTCTGGTATAGATTTTAAGGGAAAATATATATGATCATGGAGACATTTTCAAAACAGCCCTTTTGTTCTCAGTACGTAAAAGGCCTTACTTGTGCATTGCATAAGATATATTACTCCCACAGTTAGACAATTCATGTCTAATCTGGGGGTCCACCATTCTGACCCCCCTCTAAATATATGTGGACCTTTTATTCCTGTGTGACCAGGGCTTGGGTTTTTGCAGTTGTGTTTTCCTTCCTCTGCAGATGGTTGGTGCCTCCTGTCTACGCACACCAGATTTGTGAGTAACCCGACTATTTTAGAGTTGGAAGTATAATACTGTGTCATACCTTACATATTGTAAGTGTTGTACCATGTTTTTTGAATATTGATGATTACTTCTTCTCACCAGCATATTCAAGGATCTCCTGAGGAAGCTATTTTAGCAAAACACGTTGAGATCTCACAGCCAACTTTCTATGCAATGATTACTTATTTTTGTGTTATTGGTGCATTGCATTTTTTATATGGCTACTAGAATTACTAAATGGCATATAGGTTGATGATATAAGTGAGAACAGTGAAAGAAAAAAATATCTGCTTGCTAAATTTTATAACTAACTACGAAACATTTTTCTTTTTCAAAATGTTCAGTCTTTTTTAATTTATTTAGCAAAAAAAAACAGTGGTGAGTACATATCACCAAAAGAAAGCTCAATTTATGTGAAAAAAATGATACACATTTTGTTTGGGCACTGTGTTGCATGACCGCACAATTGTCATTCAAAGTGTGACCGTGCTGAAAGCTGAAAATTGGCCTGGATAGGAAGTGCCCAGCAGGCAAGTGGCTACGCTTACTAATTTTCCCAAGTAATGCATATTTCTTTATCAGTAATCAGTGTTTAATTTTGAATTTGATTCATGTTTGCTTGTTTTCATTTTCCAGTTGTTGATTTATCCTATATTTAAAGTGTTCACTAATGCTAACATACTGAAAAGATTCAGTTCACAGTCTTTTTAGAGAATAGACATAAATTTGTATGAAATTACAAGAGAGAGATTTCTGCAATCAAGCTCTATACTTCAAATAAAAAACAATCCATGTATTACTGTAACACATAATAAAATGACTGAGGATCTATTTTCCCAATCAAGCTTGTTGTCCCAAGAGAGCTCAGAGAAATTATTAGCTACATGGTGGCCTAATTCACTCAAAATGTAATTTCCCTGACCTCACTTAGTCAGATGAAAACAAGCAAATACAAGCTGTTTTCTTTCAGAGCTTTCAGAACATAACAATAAACCCGTTCACGTTTTTTAACTTGTTGTCATAATGACATAATTAAATTGTAAAGTGATCTTATTACAGTCCTAATTTAGCAGTCATATGAAATGCTGAATCTTGATTTTACTGTGTGTGCCTACTTTTTTTCTATGTGTCACTTTTTTTTTGTATCCAAACCATACTTGATTTGTAAAGGGCTGACATCAAGTATTTGCAAGGTGAAAAAGGTTTTACACAGATCAGTTTACATTCTAGGTATTAAAGGTTATGAGTATTGCTAAGAGAATAATTTACCACCCAATCCATTCTTGGAAGAAATAGAAACATATATGTTATCTTGGTGCTGTAGCAAGAATCACATCAAAACTGAAAGAGATAAGAAAAACACTACTATAGATGAGGTTCAAGTTTGGGTGGAGCATAGAAAAAAACCCAACCAGTTTGTAGTTTGCAGAAACAGCACACTAATGTGCCCATTAGTGTCATAGCAAGCAATTACCAATATTGCACTTCCTGGCTTTGTACTTAGGTCAGATGGCAGCCTACGACAATTGGATTCTATGCTTATTTTTTTGCTACTGCTCAGGCTCCCCCCAGCTGTATAATCCCCACCCCACCCATTTTATATTGTCTGCCCTTCTCCTTGCATTGTGGTAGAACAGGACCAGGGAGGGCAGGGCCATTTTTATATGGGACAAGGTGGGGTTTAGGCCTAGCACTTCTTTTTTTTAAAGGTTCCACCTAGTTTTAATTGACATCCCTGCCTGTGTTTGCTTTACCAGGCAGGGCTGGCCTTACAAGTAAAACAAATACAAATAAAATGTATTCAACATTTTGAAAAATGTATGAATAATAGCATTTGTTTAACAAGCTAACACGCTTTGTTTTCTTGTTTTTTTTTTTATAAAGGTAGTATGCAGTTTGCATTGCCAAATGGCTTTACAAGGAGAAACAATAAAACATTTAACTAGAAATGTTGAAATAAATCATAAAAAATTAAAATGCGAAAAATATTACCTGCCAGTAAATTGGGTCTATCTTTGCTATTTAAAATAGACTTTTCTCTGGCCAGTTTTACACTATTGTGTCATCTGTGGTCTCTTTATTCTTATAGTAAAATACTTGCCTATATTATTTGGAGATATGTAAAAAAAAAGGCAAATAGGATTTTTACTTTGTATGGAAATTTTCACTTTACAAGCTTAGTGAATTAGGTGAAGCACTGCTGACTTCCATCACATGATATACTTTATTTTTTATTTTCCTTGCAATTGTGATTGGGTAATTTTCACCATGCTCATGCAGCTAAGGGATGTTTTCTTTAACAGCCTTAACAACCTTAACAGCCTATTTGCCTTTAGTAAATCTAGTCTCTAGTATATTTTGGACATTTTGTGCTGTTCAATTTTTTCCCCATTATTTCCTCCAAGTATTGATATAAAAATAGCCATTAGGTGTTTGTCTCACTTAGCTGGTTTAATTTTATTGTTTATGTTTATAAAATAGGTTTAGTTGGGTAAAATAATTGTATTTACAAAAAAAATTTATATGGGGGTCAGGGACAGAAGCTGATATAGCTGTATGTCAAACTCCTAAATAATCTTTAAAGAGGAAGTAAACTGTTCCTAAAAAAAAAAAATGTCTTCCTTCCCTGCAAGGTAAAGGCATAATGTGCTAGCACATTATGTGGTTTACAACCTCTTTAACTTTTTTTTGTTTAACTTGACCCATTTTTGCATTTTTGCACACAAACTCCTCAAACATTAAAAAGGGGTAGTAGCTGCAATTTTGCAGTGGACATGTTTATTTTAGTAAAAAAAAAAAAAAAAAACGTTAAAGTTAATTTTAAGGCCTCATGTACTTACACAGAAAAAACACTGCTTTGAAAAACATTTTTCATTTTTATTTTATGCCTATGAATGCAGTTCAATTTCAGCCAATGTGTCCATGTATATCATGGCATTTGAATTCATATTTTAGAGCAGATTTCTGGGACATAAATAAAAATGCCCCAAACCTGCTTTCGGGGAAGAGGTTACTGGCACAATTTATGCACATACATGAACACATTTCATTCAGTTCATTCCAATGGCTTGATTAAATGAATATTCTGACCAGTAGAATTAGTTTATGCTCATACACTTTAAAATACTATACACCTGTAAATGTGCATAAACACAAATAATTACAAGCATTTTTAATACTTTATTATTTGTGGCAGCCATTAGCAACATGTAAGTACAGTTTAGGGGCTTTTGTGGGCAGTTTTTCTCTGGCTTCTCATCTTTGTTCTCGTCTCCCTTTCACAGATATTTCCCAGTGTAGGGGTCACATCTGAAGCATAAGAATATATCATACTTTTTTTTTCAATATGTTGATTGAGTTTTATAAGGAATAACAGGGATAGACATCAGAATAAACAAATAAAATATAACATATGACAAAGTACACAGTGCAAACATATGGCTCAAGGATGGCAGATAATAAACATCCACGGGTTTCCAAGAGTGATAAGCATTTACAATACATGCAGTAATGTCTTCATTAAAGTTATCATACGGGGTGTGATAGTTGTTTGTTAACCCATATGCTCCATGAGTTAGAGAAATTGGCATATTTGAGGCCATTTATTGCTATTCGAGGCATTCGAAAGTGTAATTGGTATTGACCATGGTCACTACTTCTGAAATATTAGAAGATAGAGTTGTTTTCCATTTCTTGAGGATAGTGAGTCTGGCTGCTACCAGAATGTGGGTGACCACAGGTTGGTATGAGGGAGGGTAATGATCAATACCAATGTTAAGCAGGATTAAGGCAGGTTGTGGTTTAATTAGTATACCCTTACAAGTGGCCAGTAGTTGAAAAACACGGGTCCAGAAGCTAGTGAGGCTAGGATATTTCCATAAAACATGTATGAGATTCCCCACTTGTCCATACTCTCGCCAGCACAGAGGGGATATGGAGGGAGAGAATTTATCTAGCCTAAATGGCGTATATCTATAGTACATCTATTAGTAATTTTGATTGTCACTTCGTGGTGGCTGGTGCAGTGTAATGCTTTAGCAATGGAACCAAAAGCAGCACACCACTGTGTTGGTGAGAATCATGTTTTGAGGTCCCGTTCCCACTTTAGCATGGGGTTGGTTTTGCTAAAGGTACTTTTGCCCTGCAGCGTGTTATAAAGAAGGGAAGTCCCTCTCGTTTTGCGTATAGGGTGGGTGTAAAAGTCCCAGATGCGGGGGGCATCGGGTGTGTGGGTTTTGGGTATTTGGTGATGAATTGTGTAAGTCTTATACAGGTGAATCTATGTTCTGCTGGAATGTGATATTTCTTGATTAGCTCATCCGATATTGAAGGGATCATTGCCTCGAAAAGCTGAAGGGGAAATGAGACAAGTGTGGGAGTTGTGGAGCGCGACATGGTAGTTGTGAGGTGTCTCCAGGCTAGTAGTGATGCCTGCATTGGCAAGGTCAGGGCCTTGGACTCACATGGTTTCCAAGTGTCACTTAGGAGAAGTAGATAAAGATCCCGGATAGGGGCTGTCCAGCTCTATGTCTACCCATGGGGGGGTTCAGTTGAGGGAAACCAGTGTTTGATCTGATCTAGATGTACTGCCCAGTAATAGTCTTTGATACCAGGTAAACCTGCTCCGCCAAGTGATCTATGTTTCGTCAAGCACAGGTGGGAGCATCTCACCTTTCTTTCTTGCCATATAAAAGCCTTGAGGGATCTAGACAGAGATGTTATATAATAGTTGGGGACCGAAATCGGTAGGGATCTGAAGACATAAGTAATTTGTGGGAGAATGCTCATCTTAACTGCTGCTAGTCTACCACACCAAGAGAGTTCAACTTTGGCTACACGTTTAAGTTCCTTATCAATTTTGGAGATCAGGGGTTGGTAACTGGCAGCTGCTAGAGAGTTGGAGGAGGCGGTCAGGGTAATGCCTAGATAGGGGATTCCTTCCAATCTCCATGTAAAGGGGAATTGGCTTTGTAGTTTATGTTTGGTGGATGCTCGGACCCCTAGGTTTAAGATTAACGATTTTGTGGAGTTCATTTTATAATAGGATATTTTACTAAATTGGGAGAGTGTTTGGAATACCATTGGTAGTGAGGATTCAGGATTGGTCAAGAGTAAAATGATATCATCTGCAAAGAGATTTACCTTATGGTCAAGGCCACGGAATTTGAAACCAGTGATATCTGGGTGAGAGTGGATCACTTCTTCTAGGGGTTCAATTATGAGATTAAAAATTGATGGGGCCAGGGGGCACCCTTGCCTGGTCCCATTGGAAATGGCAAAGAGTTTCGATAGCAGACCAGATGCATTTACTTGTGCAGATGGTGTGGAGTATAATGCCATAATGGCGGATAGCATGTGGCCTTTGAACCCAAATTCCTCAAAGACTTTAGACATGTATAGCCAGTGTACTCTGTTGAATGCCTTCTCTGCATCAACCGATAGCAGCAGAGAAGGTGTTCAAATTTTTTCTGCAAAATGTATAATATCTATAATTCGTCTTGTTGCATCTGACATTTGCCTCCCACTGACAAATTCCATTTGGTCTTTTTTGATTAACGTGTGGAAGACACACATCAGACGTTTTGCTAGCAGCTTGGCATAGATTTTCCGTGTTCAGCAGCTAAATTGGACGGAAGTTAGCAGGTGTGGTGGGATCCTTGCTCGGTTTGGGCAATGTAACCACTTGTGCTTTCAGCATCTCTGGGGGAAATTGTGAGGTTTGCATGGCTTTGGTGAACACTGGGTTTAAGTGTGGGATCAAAGTATTCGCAAATAATTTGTAATATTCATTTGGTATACTGTCAGGTCCAGGGGCTTCGCCGGTTGGTAATGACTGGATGGATTTAGATATCTCCAGATCACTGAAGGGGACGTTGCGCATTTGGAGCTGCTCATCGGTGAGAGAAGGGAGGTGAAGTTTAGCCAGAAAACTTTGTATGTCAGACATGATACTTTGATGGCTCACAGTATGTATACAGGAATTGTTCATGTGAATGGGTGTGTATATGCTAATGGTTACCAACAGGGAAGAGCCGAACACCTCCGGGTTCAGTTCGCACCAGCAGAACTTGCGAACAGACAAAAAAATTTGTGTGAACATGTGAATACCGTTAAAGTCTATGGGACATGAATGTGAAAAATCAAAAGTGCTCATTGTAAAGGCTTATATGCAAGTTATTTCCAGGAGCCTGGATACTGCCCCAGGGGACATGTATCAATGCAAAAAAAGTTTTTAAAATGGCTGTTTTTTTCAGGAGCAGTGATTTTAAGAATGCTTAAAGTGAAACAATAAAACTTATTTATATTCTTTTAAATATCATGCCTGGGGGGGTCCCCTTAGTCTGCCTGTAATGTAGCACATTTTCCCCATGTTTAGAAAAATACCGCAGCAAAATTACATTTCTAAAGGAAAAAATGTCATTTAAAATTGCTCATGGCTGTAATGTATTGCCAGATCCTGGCAATATACATACAAAAACATTAAAAAAACCAGTGTGGGTTCCCCCCCAGTCCATACCAGGCCCTTCAGGTCTGGTATGGATATTAAGGTGAACTCCACGCCAATTTTTATTTAAAATGGCATGGCCCCCCCAAATCCATACCAGACCCAATGGGCCTGGTATTAATTCTGTCATAGGGCTCCCTTTAACCACTTTAATATACTTTGGAAGAAGAGAGGTGTCTCCGAAAGGGGACCCAGTCAATATCTGTAAGCGCTGTATCTGTCTTCATCCATGAAGAACATGGATGCTGCGACAGCTCTCTTCTTCCAAAGTACTGCATCCCCGGCCGCCGCTGGATGCCCGTAGGCTGTGTTCTCCACACAAGCTTCTGTGACAGGTACACCGGACTGTCCCATTCCTACAAGTAAGACTCCTTGCGCACACACTCTTGCTGCCATAGAGCTCTCAGATGTGGACCTACATGGAGTTAAGGAGAAGCAACCTTTCTACATGTGTTAAATCTCCCCACTAGCCACTCCTTCCCATGTGCATATGTGTGGGTCCATGTTTCTACACAGACTGGTTTTCACCTTTCAAGGCTTTGATGAAGAGGTTTTTTTTTCCTCGAAACGCATCAGAAAATATTTTAGTATGTGCAACTGTTCCTCTTGTAACACTACAAGCGTATGTATTTATATCTATATATTGTGTAACCCCCTTTTTTTACAAAACGTAGTATGTTTATATTCCCTACATGTATGCATTTTAACACTTATGAATAAACTGTAGAATTTGATGCTAGTGTTTGATCACGTGCCTTCCACCCTTTCCTCCCACACTATCTTCTTCAGACCACCCTGGGTCAGTCCAGGCAGCAGGACACACTTGATCATCTTCTCCAGTCTGGCCATTATAATAGTACTACGTACCCATACCAACTACACCCTCATGAGCGCAGGAAATGATCTTTTTCTTTCTTTGTTAACACACTGTATTATATACTGTGTACACCACCTGAACTGTATCAGAAACTGTACACCGCCAAATGCACTGTACTGTATATATAGGCTACGCTGAATGCAGAGTATATATATATATATATATATATATATATATATATATATATATATATATATATATATATTAGTCTGACTGCATATATATATATATATATATATATATATATATATATATATATTGAAAATACACTGCCACTAACTAACCTGTCTGCCTAACCTAGCTCAATCTCTCTATCTCTATCCACTATTACACACTATACGGGCGCTGTGTAAGCAGCCTTATATAGTGTGGGGTCCCCCTGAGCCATGATCGCCCAAAGGCACCCTGCCTTTGGCCAATTATGGCTCTCGCTGAGGAGTGTGCTGTGCTTGTTATAAGCATGCAGGTAAGGTGTATGCTTTGGCCAATCATCATACAGCAATGCACTGCGGTCTTGCAGTGCATTATGGGGCACTCAAATTTGCTGCAAACACCCCATAAAATTTGCTGTTCGGGGAACGGGCAAACACCGGTGTTCGAGTCGAGTTTCGAGTTCGAGACGTTTGACTTGAACTCGAAACTCGACTCGAACAAATCTCTAATTACGCTGGCCACTAAGACCCCTTTCACGCTGAGGCCTTTTTCAGCCACTACAGTGCTAAAAATAGTGCCTGCATAGCATAGCACCTGTAAAGAGCCGCTCCTGTCTCTCCAGTGTGAAAGGCCGAGTGCTTTCACACTGGAGCGGTGCACTTGCAGGACGGCAAAAAAACCTCCTGCAAGCAGCATCTTTGGAGCGGTGAAGGAGCAGTGTATACACCACTCCTAAACTGCTCCTGCCCATTGCAATCAATGCGGCAGTGTAGCTATACCACCGGCATAGAGCTTCTGCAGCAGCGTTTGTGGTGGTTCTAACCCTTTCTTCCGCTAGCGGAGCATAAAAGCACCCCGCTAGTGGCCGAATAGCGCAGCAAAATTGACGGTGGGAGGGTGGGTGCGTCGGTGGTAAAGCGCCGCTATTTTTCTTGTCAAATTTGTTTATTGATTTTGAAAATATAAACATTGGTACAAATAAATATTGATTACATTAAATGGTAACATTAGTTGAATTTACATATCAAATCTTAGTATTACTTGTAGTCACAAGCTATTAAAGGCTTAAATAGGCTATATGTTATTTGAAAGACTAAGGTGTTACAATCAATTTTAACGATTATATAATCAAGAGTAACAAAAGATGAAAAAGTTGTTAAACTTTTAACTTTTAGAGTAATATGTAATAAAGAAATAATATTAATTACTACGAGATTCATATACTTATAAGAAGACATAAGAGCTTACTAACTATTATTGTGTTATAATAGAACATTATAAAAGTGAATGTTTTGCTACAATTTTGTTATATAAAAATAAATATGAAAAGACAGGATAGAATAAGGAGAAAAGAAAAGACTAAAAGGAAAGTAAGGATAGGAAGAAAAAGTCTGGATTAGAAGAGGTTTCTGGGGATTTCTTAGTAACAATATATACATAGTATCTATTCGGCAGTTATTCAAAACAAAGTTATATAGTTACCAAGGTCTTAGTAAAGAAGTGTCAAAATTAGGAGAAAGAAAGTGGGTTACCCAAGTATTCCATATTTTCTCAAATGCATGTATGTTATCATTGGATATGGCATCTGTCTTCGAGAGGATCATGGCTTGATGTATTCTATTTGTAGTTCAGAAAGCATTAATGATGAGGACTTCCATGCTTTGGCGATGGTCTGCTTTGCGGCTGTGGTAATTTGTAAAAGGAGTTTAAATTGGGTATAGGAGATTTGGGTAGGTTTTAAATTTAGAAGTGCAATTGTCGGATCTGGGATAATAGTTTTCTTGAATAATTTAGAGAGCATTAGGAATATTTCTTTCCAAAATTTTTTTGCTATATGGCAATCCCAAAAGATATGAAAATGCATTCCTGGATCACCACAGCCGCGAAAGCAAACTGGAGAGTATTGTGGAACATATTTCGCAATCCTAACAGGGACCAGATACCAACACATAAGTACTTTATAGTTCGCCTCTAAGGCTACTACATTTTGAGAAGATATTTTGGTATTGGCCCAGACCTTATCCCATTTGGATGAGTCCATGTGAAAACCATGATCATGCTCCCATTTTTCCACATAGGAGGGTGTTTTTGTATCAGAAAAAGTATTCAGGTGACTATACAACATTGACACGAGCCCCTTTGAGTGGGGGTCATTTTTACAAATGTGTTCAAAATGCGTTATGTCACATAGATTATCTCTACCTTGTATAAACGGCATAAAACATGTTTTGATCTGTAGATAACGAAAGAGTTCTGAATCTGGAAATTGATTACTTTCACATATTTCAGCAAATGTTTTAAGTGAAGTGGTCATTATTAGTGGCTCTCCCTTTTACATGGTCAATATCTCACCTCACATATCTAGGTATTACTCTTACCCGCAATCTATCTGATATCTTCTCTGCTAACTATCCTCCACTACTATGAAAAATTACTAATTCTCTTAAACAATGGTCCTCTTTGCCAATATCATGGCTTGGTAAAATAAATGTAATAAAAATGACGTTACTACCTAAAATTTTATACCCCTTTCATGCTGAGGCACTTTTCAGGCACTACAGCGCCAAAAATAGTGCCTGCATAGCATAGCACCTGTAAAGAGCCGCTCCTGTCTCTCCAGTGTGAAAGCCCGAGTGCCTTCACACTGGAGTGGTGCACTTGCAGGACGGCAAAAAAAACTCCTGCAAGCAGCATCTTTGGAGCAGTGAAGGAGCAGTGTATACACCACTCCTAAACTGCTCCTGCCCATTGCAATCAATGCGGCAGCGCAGCTATACCACCGGCATAGAGCTTCTGCAGCAGCGCTTTGTGGTGGTTCTAACCCTTTCCCCAGCTAGCGGAGCATAAAAGCACCCCGCTAGTGGCTGAATAGAGCAGCAAAATTGACGGTGGGAGGGTGGGTGCGTCGGTGGTAAAGCGCCGCTATTTTTCTTGTCAAATTTGTTTATTGATTTTGAAAATTTAAACATTGGTACAAATAACAAAATATTGATTACATTAAATGGTAACATTAGTTGAATTTACATATCAAATCTTAGTATTACTTGTAGTCACAAGCAATTAAAGGCTTAAATAGGCTATATGTTATTTGAAAGACTAAGGTGTTACAATCAATTTTAACGATTATATAATCAAGAGTAACAAAAGATGAAAAAGTTGTTAAACTTTTAACTTTTAGAGTAATATGTAATAAAGAAATAATATTAATTACTACGAGATTAATTTACTTATAAGAAGACATAAGAGCTAACTATTATTGTGTTATAATAGAACATTATAAAAGTGAATGTTTTGCTACCATTTTGTTATATAAAAATAAATATGAAAAGACAGGATAGAATAAGGAGAAAAGAAAAGACTAAAAGGAAAGTAAAGATAAGAAGAAAAAGTCTGAATTAGAAGAGGTTTCTGGGGATTTCTTAGTAACAATATATACATAGTATCTATTCGGCAGTTATTCAAAACAAAGGTATATAGTTACCAAGGTCTTAGTAAAGAAGTGTCAAAATTTGGAGAAAGAAAGTGGGTTACCCAAGGATTCCATATTTTCTCAAATTCATGTATGTTATCATTGGATATGGCATCTGTCTTCGAGAGGATCATGGCTTGATGTATTCTTTTTGTAGTTCAGAAAGCATTAATGATGAGGACTTCCATGCTTTGGCGATGGTCTGCTTTGCGGCTGTGGTAATTTGTAAAAGGAGTTAAAATTGGGTATAGGAGATTTGGGTAGGTTTTAAATTTAGAAGTGCAATTGTCGGATCTGGGATAATATTTTTCTTGAATAATTTAGAGAGCATTAGGAATATTTCTTTCCAAAATTTTTTTGCTATATGGCAATCCCAAAAGATATGAAAATGCATTCCTGGATCACCACAGCCGCGAAAGCAAACTGGAGAGTATTGTGGAACATATTTCGCAATCCTAACAGGGACCAGATACCAACACATAAGTACTTTATAGTTCGCCTCTAAGGCTACTACATTTTGAGAAGATATTTTGGTATTGGCCCAGACCTTATCCCATTTGGATGAGTCCATGTGAAAACCATGATCATGCTCCCATTTTTCCACATAGGAGGGTGTTTTTGTATCAGAAAAAGTATTCAGGTGACTATACAACATTGACACGAGCCCCTTTGAGTGGGGGTCATTTTTACAAATGTGTTCAAAATGCGTTATGTCACATAGATTATCTCTACCTTGTATAAATGGCATAAAAAATGTTTTGATCTGTAGATAACGAAAGAGTTCTGAATCTGGAAATTGATTACTTTCACATATTTCAGCAAATGTTTTAAGTGAAGTGGTCATTATCAGGTCATAGAGTTGTGTTAAGTCAGCAGAAATCCATTTTTTAAAAGTTTTAGGAGATGTATGAGCTGGGTAGAAAAGTGGATTTCTAATAAATAATACAAAAGGTATATGCAGAGATTGCAGTCCTTGAATTACTTTGAATCTATCTATGTAGCAATTGTATGTTCAGTAATCCTTTTTTTATTATTTTATGGTCAGAAGAGGTAGATTTGGTATGAAGATCGGATCGCAGTCGACTGATTCAATCACTACCCAGAGGGGGACCTCGTGTTTCGTGTGATATTTAGAAATATGTGCTATTTGTGCTGCATGGAAATAATCAGTAAAATTAGGGAAAGATAAAGAGTGTGGGTAGGTAGGCGAGATTTTAAGGAGCTCCATATGAATGCTTGTGATTTACGTTGTAGGTTCCTAAGGAAGTATGCCGGGATAGGAATGGGTAATACACGAAAGAGGTATAACATTTTAGGTAGTACAGTCATTTTTATTACATTTATTTTACCAAGCCATGATGTTGGCAAAGAGGACCATTGTTTAAGAGAATTAGTAATTTTTCATAGTAGTGGAGGATAGTTAGCAGAGAAGATATCAGATAGATTGCGGGTAAGAGTAATACCTAGATATGTGAGGTGAGATATTGACCATGTAAAAGGGAGAGATGTTTGAGCTTGTTGTAGTGTTTGCGTTGATAAAGAGACATTTAAAGCTTTTGATTTTTGTGAGTTTATAATTAGTCCAGAAATTTGGGCAACGTGGTCTAGTTTGCTTATAAGATTGGGAGCAGAAATATGAGGGGAAGACATAAAAATTAATATATCATCAGCAAATAGACATAATTTATGTTAATGGCCTGCTAAATCTATGCCCTTGATTGAGGGTTCTGTACGGATAGCCTGGGCAAGAGGTTCAATGAGTAAGGCAAATAAGAGTGGGGAGAGAGGGCAACCCTGACGTGTTCCTCTATTTATGTCAAACATGTCTGATTTGTATCCTGCATATTTCACATTCGCCTTAGGATTATTATAAAGTGAAGTGACCCAGCTTAGAAAATGAGGGCCAAAGCCCCATTTTTGTTGAGCAAAATTTAAGTAGGGCCACGTCACTGTATCAAATGCTTTTTTGATATCTAATGACAGGAGACACAGAGGTATTAATCTTGTTTTAGCTGCTTGAATCAATAATGCTGTTCTGTGAACATTATCTGCTGCTTGTCGTAAAGGGATGAAACCTACTTGATCTTTGCTTATTAATGAACAAATTATATTACTGAGATGAGACGCCATTACTTTTGCTAGTAGTTTTATATCTAGGTTTAATAAGGATACAGGGTCTAAAGTTAGTACAAGACGAGTCATCAGACTGAGGTTTAGGGATCACTGAAATTATTGCTGTTAAAGTTTTGGGTCGGAAGGATTGTTTGTTAAGTAGGGAGTTAAATGCTTTTGTCAGTATGGGAGTAAGAATATGGAAACATTTTTTATAGTGGAGGGCTGAGAATCCGTCAGGGCCTGGTCATTTATTTAACTTAAGGGATTTAATTGCTATTTCGATTTCTATAAGTTTAATAGGACTTTGAAGGATATCGTATTGAACTTGAGAAATGGTCAGAAGTTTAACTTGTGAAAAAAATGATTCTGCTGAGGATTGGTCGAAGGATCCTTCTTTTTTGTATAAAGAAGTAAGATGTTTATGAAAGATGTGTAAGATCTTTATTGGGTTACTAGTGTATTTATCATGGGGTATTTTTAGGCAACTTGGCTTAAAGGGATTATTTAATTTTTTTAAGCAAACGTGCAAGAAGGGTGCCAGTTTATCAGCTTTAAAGTAGAATTTATGTTTAGATTTATGTAATGTTTTGTCCACCAATTCTGATAGGAATAGGTCAAGATTCAAACTTGCCTTTTTATGTTTTTGACACTGGTGTAGGGTTAGATTGGAAATTTGTGTGGCAGTCATTGAATTCATTTTCTACTTTTTGTTGTAGCAGTCGTTTCTCTTTTTTAAGGTATGATGCCTGTCGTAAACAGACCCCTCTAAGAACAGGTTTGTGGGCTTCCCACAATGTCAGTGGGGATATATCAGGAGTATCATTGTTTCCCAGAAATTCTTTGATTGCTGATTCTAAGTCAGATGAATGTGATGGGTGTGTAAGAATTGAGTCGTTTATGTGCCATGTGGGGTCTTGAGTTTTTGGGATTAAAGAAGTAAAGGTTGAAATTATTGCACAATTATCTGTCCAAGTGTAAGGTTTAATATAAGAATTAAGGAATTTTGGTGACATACTTATAGATATTAGGATATAGTCAATACGGGAAAAAGATTTATGTGGGTGGGAATAAAAGAGAATTGACGTTTTGAAGAATTAATTTCATGCTAGGAATCTAGCAGTGAATGTTGTTGAAGGAGTCTTTGAAACTTTCGAGATTGAGAGTTGGATATGGTTGGAATTGTTGATTTATCTAGATAGGGATATAGAACTTGATTTGAATCACCACATATCGAAAATGTGCCCATTTTATGTGAATCTATTACTTGTAGTTAGAGAGGAATGATGTTGGTCTTTTATTAGGTGCATAATAGGAAACAATTGTGAGTGGGATATCACATAGGTGTCCCAAAAGTATGAGATAGCGGCCTTCTGGATCTTTGATCTCTGTTATGAGGGGAAAAGTTGTAGTTCGGTGAAATGCTATTAGTACTTCTCTGTGTTTTGATTTAGCTGAAGCAGTAAAAACTTGGCTTTAGTATGTCCCAAAATATTTAGGGGTTGAAGTTTCAGTAAAATGCATCTCTTGTAGGCACACTACTTTTGCCCATATGTATATAAATATCATATATTTGCCCATTTGTATATAAAAATCTGAATACTTTAGTTTATTTGTTTATGAGGAATGTTTAGACCTTGGACATTTACGGTTAAAACATTTAAAGTAGCCATATATAATTCTTACATAAGATATATCGATATATTTCTGTTATCAGGTGCAGAATCAGAGAAACTCCAGGGAAAGATCGGATAAAAGGAGAAGTAGATTATGAGAGAAGAAAGAAAAAATAAGAGTCATGTATTTAAAATAAGTTATAATTGCTAATATATACATAAAAATAAAACAATGGCATACTGAGCACGGAAATCTGCTAGCTCAGAGGCACAAAGTCTATCAGAGGAGGCTCCTCACACTGTAACCCAAGTGAAGGAGAGTCCTAGGACAGAAACAATGGGTGCAGCAGTGACCAATTCTCGGGTCTCCAACGGCCAAATTTTATGGAAAAATGAAAAAAAAAATGTAATTTAGGCATCCAATTTTGGCTATATTCCTTAAAAATAAGTAAACATAAGAGTAGGATTAAATAGTACTAATTTTAACAAATACTTAATTAATTATATGTAAATATTTGTATGTAAGGTTATACAATTTAATTTATAACATATTAAGAACTTGAAATATTTAAAATTAAAGATAGGATAGGTGAACCTTAAAGTTGAATGAGCTTCAGAGAGAAATGCAAAATGCATTCAGTCCATTGTTTCCGGTGGGTCCAGGTCTGTAGAATTGAATCAACCCCCTTTTGATGAACTTTGTCTGCTTCTGTCAGTTCCAGGCTTAGAGGCACTTTGTGGAGAATTGGATGATTTTCGTCAACAAGGTCTGGTAGAGGGCCCATTGTATAGATGAAGATTTTGCAATTTGTTCTGTAATTCTTCGGAGGATCTGCTTGAATATTTGAAATGTAAAACTAATAGAAAATGGGAATCCCCATTGAAAAAGGATATGGTGGTATTGGAGATTTTGGAGCAAAGGTTTCATCGTGCGCCGTTTAGCAACTGTTATTGGGGATAAGTCAGCAAAAATCTGGTATGAATGTCCTTGAAAAGTAAGAGATTCTTTGTTCCTAGCAGCTGTCATAAGTTTCTCTTTTGTGTGAAAAAAGTGGAACTTTATAATTATGTCACGAGGGGGACCTTCAGCTTTGCGTGGCGCCAAAGCTCTATGGATTCTGTTCATTTACAATCTTTCAATTGGGATTGACGGTGTTAATTCCTGAAAAAGAACAGTCATAGTCGATTGAAGGTCAATAATTGACTCAGGTATACCACATATGCGGAGGTTTGATAGACGTGCTCTATTCTCAAAGTCTTCTAAACTCGCTTGCAGCATTACATTTTCATCTTTAAGAGTCTCAATTTCATTGTCATGTGATAGTACATTAGTTTCAATGTCATCCATTCTGTTTTCCAATTCAGCTGTGCGTTGGCCTAAATCATGTATTTCTTTTGTCAGTTTCTCTGTAATTTGGTCAGAGGTCTGCTTTAAAGCTTTCTGTAGCATTTTCTCTATTTGTTTTAATATATTTGGGTATAATGTATCTGCTTGCTGTGGCTGGGAGCTGCCTCTGTATTCACTGTCTGTGTCCTACAGTTCCTGAGGTAAATGCAGCTGTTTCTTGTCAGCGCGTGCTTTAGCTGTGTGAGGAGAATTTGACTGAGCCATATTACAGGAGCCTCTGAGTGGTTTTTCCTTGTGGCTTCTCAAAAATTAGATAACTAATGTGCTGTTAAAAGATTTTCAATAATTTGGCCAGCAGTGCACCCCAACCCCCTCCCCTCCACACTGCTAGAACCACAACACTCCTCCTGAAGACCCATACCACATCCTCCCCCTCACTGCCAATAACACAACCTTCCTCCTACTCTGGGCTAGGGATAAGCCGAACACCCCCCGGTTCCGTTCGCACCAGAACCTGCGAACGGACTGAAAATTTGCACGAACATTAGAACCCCATTGACGTCTATGGGACTCGAACGTTCAAAATCAAAAGTGCTCATTTTAAAGGCTAATTTGCACGGTATTGTCCTAAAAAGGGTTTGGGGACCCGGGTCCTGCCCCAGGGGTCATGTATAAATGCAAAAATTTTTTTTAAAAACAGCTGTTTTTTCGGGAGCAGTGATTTTAATGATGCTTAAAGTAAAAAAAAAAAAAGTGAAATATTCCTTTAAATATCGTACATGGGGGGTGTCTATAGTATGCCTGTAAAGTGGCATGTGTTTCCCATGCTTAGAACAGTCCCTGCACAAAATGACATTTTTAAAGGAATAAAAGTCATTTAAAACTGCTTGCGGCTTTAATGTAATGTGGGGTCCTGGCAATATGAATTAAAATCAGTGAGACAAATGGAATGGGTACCCCCCAGTCCATTACCAGGCCCTTTGGGTCTTGTATGGATATTAAGGGGAACCCCGCACCCAAATTAAAAAAAGAAGGGTGTGGGGCCCCCAGGCCCTATATAATCTGAATAGCAGTATACAGGCGGTACAAACAAGACAGGGACTGTAGGTTTGTTGTTAAGTAGAATCTGTTTGTAATTTTGAACTGGTACATTTTTAATGTGTTTAGCTCCTGCCAAAAAAATCTATTTTAAGATTTTTGGAAAACATAGGGAAGGGTTATCACCCCTGTGACATTTGTTTTGCTGTCTGTGCTCCTCTTCATAAGATTTCACCTCACTTTTTGTCCCAATGACAAATGTTTTTTGAAATTTTGGGGGTTTTAGTGAAACAAGGATTGGTGATAAAGCATCAGTGTAAAGGAAAAAAGTTTTTCCCATATTAACTCTTACAGGAGAGAATTTCCCTTCCTAGGGGTAGATTTCATCTCACTTCCTGTTGTCTCCTTCCATTTGCAAGTAGGAGTCGTTTGTAAGTTGGATGTTTGAAAGTAGGGGCCTGCCCTATATACTCAGCAGAAATTTGGTCCTTAGGTGTTGTTGTGGCCACAACACTGTAAGCCCTCACAGGGCCCTGCTGTGAAATATTAGATCAAGAATTGTAATTACATACCCCTGTTGAACAGGGGCTGAAAAATTGTACCTTTGGTGGTGGTGGTGGTGGTGGTGCTGGTGCCACAACACTGTAAGTCCTCACAGTTACTCTTGGTGGGCACAGAAACGGGCCCTGCTGTGAAATATTACATCAAGAATTCTAATTACATGTCCTTGTTGAACAGGGGCAAAAAAATTGGGCCTTATGCACTGGTGCTGGTGCCACAACACTGCAAACCTTCACAGATACTCTAGTTGGAGTGCAGGAACTAGCCCTGCTGCAAAGAATTGCATCAAAAAATGTAATTACACGCCCCTGTTAAACAGGGACTGAAAAATTGGGCCTTAGGCACTGGTGCTGATGCCACAACACTGCAACCCCTCACAGATACTCTAATTGGAGCACAGGAACTAGCCCTGCTGCAAAGAATTGAATCAAAAATTGTAATTACACGCCCCTGTTAGACAGGGGCTGAAAAATTGAGCCTTAGGCACTGGTGGCAGTGCCCAGAACCAAAAATGTTCTTACAAGCTATCAGAATGATCATTAAGGAGGAAGAGGATAATTACTAAGCATAACAGGATAGTCACTCAGCATCAGCATAGGCAGTCTTTGAAGGGATCTGACATTTTAAAAAAAATCATTCGGTTACATCAGCATCAGGTGCTTGGTAGCTGCTGGTGATCCAAAACTGATTCATTTTTATGACGGTCAGTCAATCGACCGAGTCAGTGGACAGACGCACCCTGTGATCGGTTACAAAGCCTCCAGCAGCACTGAATGTGCATTCTAAAAGAACACTGGATGCAGGACAGGCCAGTAGCTCAATTGCATACTGTGCAAGCTCTGGCCAGTGATCCATCCTCAAGACCCAGTGACCCAGAGGGTTTTCAGTGGGAAAGGTGTCCCAGTCAGATCTTGCCCCTAGGTATTCCTGCACCATGTAAAACAGACCCTGGCGATGGTTGCTGGAACCAATCATACCTTGGGGCTGCGGACTAAAAAATAGTCTGAAGGCATCAGTCAGACGGCCACCTTCTCCTTCTTTGACTGACCGAAGCCTCAGAAACAGGAGTTTGTAACCTCCCAGTCTCTGGGAACGCGTTGCACAGACCTTTCTGTAAGGTCTCCTGAAGATGTTTCATCCTCTGCTACCTCTGCGAGGGCAAGATAAGGTCCTTAGACCTTAAGATAATAACCTTACCCTTGTAACGTGGATCAAGGAGGGTTGCCAGCCAGTATTGTTCCTTCTCCTTGATACCACGAATAGGAGGATCCTTCCACAGGCTTTGCAGGATCAGGGAGGCCATGCAGTGTAGGTTTGCTGAGGCATTCGGTCCGGAGTCCTCTGGGTCTCTAAGGACGACATGATCTACAGCCACCTCCTCCCAGCCACGTACAAGTCCATGTGTTTCTTGGGACTGTAAATGATCCCTTAAAGACTGCCGCTGATGCTGAGTGCCAGGCTCCACCTCCATACTGACACAATCCTCCTCCTCCTCCTCTTTCTGTGTGATCAGCGGGCATGCAGGAACATTGTCTGGATAAAGGGGGCCTTGAGACCTGCCTCTGTTCTGCCTCAAGTTCCCTGTCCATTATTCCACACAGCCTGTGCTCCAACAGGTGGACAAGGGGGACAGTGTCACTGATGCATGCACTGTCACTGCTCACCATCCTCGTGGCCTCCTCAAATGGTGACAGGACAGTGCATGCATCCCTGATCATGGCCCACTGGCGTGGGAAAAAAAAACAAGCTCCCCTGACCCTGTCCTGGTGCCATAGTCGCACAGGTACTCATTGATGGCCCTCTGCTGCGTGTGTAGCCGCTGCAACATGGCCAACGTTGAGTTCCACCTGGTGGGCATGTCACAGATTAGGTGGTTCTTGGGCAGGTTAAACTCCTTTTGGAGGTCTGCCAGCCGAGCACTGGCATTATATGACTGGTGCAAATGCACACAGACTTTCTTGGCCTGCCTCAGGACATCCTGTAAACCCGGGTACCTGCCCAAGAACCGCTGCACCACCAAGTTAAGGGCATGAGCCAAACAGGGCACATGGGTCATTTGTCCCTGTCAGAGGGCGGAGAGGAGGTTGGTGCCATTGTCGCAAACCACCATTCCTGCCTTAAGTTGGTGTGGCGTCAACCACCTCTGAACCTGGCCCTGCAGAGCTGACAGAACCTCTGCCCCAATGTGGCTCCTGTCCCCCAAGCACACCAGCTCAAGAACCGCATGGCATCTTTTGGCCTGCGTACTTGCGTAACCCCTTGAACGGCTACAGAGCACCGCTGGTTCCGAGGACAAAGCACAGGAAGAGGCCATGGAGGAAGAAGAAGAGGAGGGGGTGGAGGAGAGAGGTGTGTCAGAATCACTAGTAGTGGCAATTTGGAGGCGTGGTGGCGGAACAACCTCCAACACTACTAACCCTTTTCCTGCATACTTCCCAGCTGCCAGAAGAGTCACCCAATGCGCAGTGAAACTTAGGTAACGTCCCTGTCAATGCCTGCTGAACCATGAGTCAGCGGTAATATGCACCTTACCACTGACCGCCCTGTCCAGCGAGGCCAAGACATTGCCTTCCACATGCCGGTAGAGAGCCGGAATCGCCTTCCATGAGAAAAAGTGGCATTTGGGAACCTGCCACTGAGGAACCGCACATTCCACAAACTCACAGAAGGGGGCAGAGTCTACCAACTGAAAAGGTAGCAGTTGAAGTGCTAGAAATTTTGCCAAGCTAGCATTCAATCACTGGGCATGTTGATGGCTGGGAGCGAACTTCTTTTTGCGGTGCAGCAGCTGGGGCAGGGAAATTTGCCTGGTACAATCTGATGTTGGTGTACCGATAGTAGATTGCCTGCAAGTACTTGGCTGTGACACACCTAATTCTACACCTTCATTCCTCTCAGTGCAGGTCTCAGAGAGGACTGAAGGTATAGTGGGGTTGGAGATCCCAGCTGATAGAGAGTAAGGAGAGGTCCTCTTTGTTTTTTGGTGTGGGTCTTTTAGGTATGCTTGCTAACGAACTGCATGGCAGGTCAACATATGTCTGCTCAAGCATGTGGTGCCCCAGCGGGAGATGTTTTGGCCACACGAGACACGCTTGAGACATATGTTGCAAATAGCAGCGGTACGATCTGATGCACTCGTCTCAAAATAGGCCCACACCAAAGAACTTTTGGAATAATGCGCAGAGACAGCAGCGCCCTGCACATGCGGAGCTCTGAGGTGTGATGCAGTCAGTGTGCTGCCCCTGGAGGGCATCCTGCCTCGTCAGTGATGTGCCTCCTCCTCCTCCTCTCTCCTATCAGGCACCCACGTTGAGTCAGTGACCTCATCATCCCCTCCCTCCTCATCACTGAAGCAAACCTGACAGTATGCTGCAGCAGGGGGAACATGATTGCTGTCCTTCTTGGGCACCCCCTCTGTCCGTGCTCATGTTACTGCCTTCATCTAGCTCAGTATCATCATCAGAGCCTTCTAAACGCTGGGCATCCTCCTGGAGCATGTACCCAACACTGTGGTCAAACAGTTCGAGGGAATCCTCAGGAGGACATAGTGGGACTAGGGAAGGAGTCACTGATGCCATTGAGCTGAGGGAAGAGGCCGCGTTGGCAGCTGCTTTGCCAGACAAAGTACCCTAAGCATGGGTGAGAGAGGATGAGGAGGATGATGACGGCTTGGTCATCCACTCGACCAAGTCTTCCACATGTTGCGGCTCAACAGGGCCAGGTGCCGAAAAAAAGGCCAAGCGTGTCCCACGGCCACATGCTGATGAGGATGCACCGTGTCCACGACGAGCACTGTTGCCTCTAGACACAGAGCCTGCTTGCCCTCTTTTATTGGCTTGTGACTGTCTGCCTCTCCTTGTTGGCCTTCCAGACATACTAATGGCCTGCAGTGAGATGTAGCTGCACTAAGCTGGCATATATATATATATATATATATATATATATATATATATATATATATATATATATATATATACTGCAGCTAGCAAAATCAACTGCCTGCCTGTAGTATTATTAGTATGAGAACACCAATCTTCAACAGGTAGCTTTAGCTGAACACTTTGCAGGGGTCGCACTACCCTAACTTGAAGCTTTAGCTGAACAATTTGCAGAGGTCACACTACACTAACTTGTAGCTTTAGCTGAACACTGTGCAGAGGTCGCAATACACTAACTTGTAACTTTAGCTGAACACTGTGCAGAGGATGCACTACACTAAAGTTTAAATAATGTAGCTGCCTGCGGTAGTGATAGCATCAGGAAAACACCACCAACCTTCTACAGGTAGCTTTAGCTGAACACTGTGCAGAGGTCAAACTACACTAACTTGTAGCTTTAGCTGAACACCGTGCAGAGGTCGCACTACATGAACTTGTAGCTTAAGCTGAACACTGTGCAGAGGACGCACTACACTAACGTTTAAACAATGTAGCTGCCTGCGGTAGTGATAGGATCAGGAAAACACCACCAACCTTCTACAGGTAGCTTTAGCTGAACACTGTGCAGAGGTCGCACTACACTAACTTGGAGCTTTAGCTGAACACTTTGCAGAGGTCGCACTACACTAACTTGTAGCTTTAGCTGAACACTGTGCAGAGGTCGCATTACACTAACTTGTGGCTTTAGCTGAACACTGTGCAGAGGTTGCACTACACTAATGTGTAAATAATGTAGCTGCCTGCGGTAGTGATAGGATCAGGAAAATAACACCAACCTTCTACAGGTAGCTTTAGCTGGACACTGTGCAGAGGTCACACTACACTAACTTGTAGCTTTAGCTGAACACTGTGCAGAAGTCGCACTACACTAACTTGTAGCTTTAGCTGAACACTGTGCAGAGGATGCAGCACACTAATGTGTAAATAATGTAGCTGCCTGCGGTAGTGATAGGATCAGGAAAACAACATCAACCTTCTACAGGTAGCTTTAGCTGAACACTGTGCAGAGGTCGCACTACACTAACTTGTAGCTTTAGCTGAACACTGTGCAGAGGTTGCACCACACTAACTTGGAGCTTTAGCTAAACACTGTGCAGAGGTCGCACTACACTAACTTGTAGCTTTAGCAGAACACTGTGCAGAGGTCACACTACACTAACGTTTAAATAATGTAGCTGCCTGTGGTAGTGATAGGATCAGGAAAACACCACCAACCTTCTACAGGTAGCTTTAGTTGAACACTGTACAGAGATCGCAATACACTAACGTGTAAATAATGTAGCTACCTGTGGTAGTGATAGGATCAGAAAAACACCACCAACCTTCTACAGGTAGCTTAAGCTGAACACTGTGCAGTGGTCGCACTACACTAACGTGTAAATAATGTAGCTGCCTGCTATAGTGATAGGATGAGGAAAACAACACCAACCTTATACAGGTAGCTTTAGCTGAACACTGTGCAGAGGTCGCACTACACTAACTTGTAGCTTTAGCTGAACACTGTGCAGAGGTCGCACTACACTAACTTGGAGCTTTAGCTAAACACTGTGCAGAGGTCGCACTACACTAACTTGTAGATTTAGCTGAACACTGTGCAGAGGTCACACTATACTTACTTGTAGCTTTAGCTGAACACTGTGCAGAGGATGCACTACACTAACGTTTAAATAATGTAGCTGCCTACGGTAGTGATAGGATCAGGAACACACCACCAACCTTCTACATGTAGCTTTAGCTGAACACTGTGCAGAGGTCGCACTACACTAACGTTAAAATAATGTAGCTGCCTACGGTAGAGATAGGATCAGGAAAACGCCACCAACCTTCTACAGGTAGCTTTAGTTGGACACTGTAGAGAGGTCGCAATACACTAACATGTAAATAATGTAGCTGCCTGCTGTAGTGATAGGATCAGGAAAACAACACTAACCTTCTACAGGAAGCTTTAGCTGAACACTGTGCAAAGGTCGAACTACACTAACTTGTAGCTTTAGCTGAACGCTGTGCAGAGGTCGCACTACACTAACTTGTAGCTATAGCTGAACACTGTGCTGAGGTTGCACTACACTAACGTGTAAATAATGTAGCTGCCTGCGGTAGTGATAGGATCAGGAAAACAACACCAACCTTCTACAGGTAGCTTTAGCTGAACACTGTGAAGAGGTCACACAACACTAACTTGTAGCTTTAGCTGAACACTGTGCAGAGGTCGCACTACACTAACTTGTAGCTTTAGCTAAACACAGTGCAGAGGTCACACTACACTAACTTGTAGCTTTAGCTGAACACTGTGCAGAGTGCGCACTACTCTAACGTTTAAATAATGTAGCTGCCTGCGGTAGTGATAGGATCAGGAAAACAGCACCAACCTTCCACAGGTAGCTTTAGTTGAACATTGTACAGAGAACGCAATACACTAACGTGTAAATAATGTAGCTGCCTGTGGTAGTGATAGGATCAGGAAAACAACACCAACCTTCTACAGGTAGCTCTAGCTGAACACTGTGTAGAATTCGCACTACACTAAATTGTAGCTTTAGCTGAACACTGTGCAGAGGTCGCACTACACTAACTTGTAGCTTTAGCTGAACACTGTGCAGAGGTCGCACTACACTAACTTGTATCTTTAGCTGAACACTGTGCAGAGGTCGCACTTCACTAACTTGTAGATTTAGCTGAACACTGTGCAGAGGTCGCACTAAACTAACGTGTAAATAATGTAGTTGCCTGCGGTAGTGATAGGATCAGGAAAACACCAACAACCTTCTAGAGGTAGCTTTAGTTGAACACTGTACAGAGGTCGCAATACACTAATGTGTAAATAATGTAGCTGCCTGTGGTAGTGATAGGATCAGGAAAACACCACCAACCTTCTACAGGTAGCTTAAGCTGAACACTGTGCAGGGGTCGCACTACACTAATGTGTAAATAATTTAGCTGCCTACTATAGTGATAGGATGAGGAAAACAACACCAACCTTATACAGGTAGCTTTAGCTGAACACTGTGCAGAGGTCGCACTACACTAATTTGTAGCTTTAGCTGAACACTGTGCAGAGGTCGCACTACACTAACTTGGAGCTTTAGCTAAACACTGTGCAGAGGTCGCACTACACTAACTTGTAGCTTTAGCTGAACACTGTGCAGAGGTCACACTACACTTACTTGTAGCTTTAGCTGAACACTGTGCAGAGGACGCACTACACTAATGTTTAAATAATGTAGCTGCCTACGGTAGTGATAGGATCAGGAAAACACCACCAACCTTCTACAGGTAGCTTTAGTTGGACACTGTAGAGAGGTCGCACTACACTAACATGTAAATAATGTAGCTGCCTGCTGTAGTGATAGGATCAGGAAAACAACACCAACCTTCTACAGGAAGCTTTAGCTGAACACTGTGCAAAGGTCGAACTACACTAACTTGTAGCTTTAGCTGAACGCTGTGCAGAGGTCGCACTACACTAACTTGTAGCTATAGCTGAACACTGTGCAGAGGTCGCACTACACTAACTTGTAGCTTTAGCTTAATACTGTGCAGAGGTCGCACTACACTAACGTGTAAATAATTTAGCTGCCTGCGGTAGTGATAGGATCAGGAAAACAACACCAACCTTCTACAGGTAGCTTTAGCTGAACACTGTGCAGAGGTCCCACAACACTAAATTGTAGCTTTAGCTGAACACTGTGCAGAGGTCGCACTACACTAACTTGTAGCTTTAGCTAAACACAGTGCAGAGGTCACACTACACTAACTTGTAGCTTTAGCTGAACATTGTGCAGAGTACGCACTACTCTAACGTTTAAATAATGTAGCTGCCTGCGGTAGTGATAGGATCAGGAAAACAGCACCAACCTTCTACAGGTAGCTTTAGTTGAACACTGTACAGAGAACGCAATACACTAACGTGTAAATAATGTAGCTGCCTGCGGTAGTGATAGAATCAGGAAAACAACACCAACCTTCTACAGGTAGCTGTAGCTGAACACTGTGTAGAATTCGCACTACACTAAATTGTAGCTTTAGCTAAACACTGTGCAGAGGTCGCACTACACTAACTTGTAGCTTTAGCTGAACACTGTGCATAGGTCGCCATTCACTAACTTGTAGCTTTAGCTGAACACTGTGCAGAGGTCGCACTACACTAACTTGTAGATTTAGCTGAACACTGTGCAGAGGTCGCATTACACTAACTTGTGGCTTTAGCTGAACACTGTGCAGAGGTTGCACTACACTAACGTGTAAATAAAGTAGCTGCCTGCGGTAGTGATAGGATCAGAAAACAACACCAACCTTCTACAGGTAGCTTTAGTTGAACACTGTACAGAGGTCGCAATACACTAATGTGTAAATAATGTAGCTGCCTGTGGTAGTGATAGGATCAGGAAAACACCACCAACCTTCTACAGGTCGCTTAAGCTGAACACTGTGCAGAGGTCGCACTACACTGATGTGTAAATAATATAGCTGCCTGCGATAGTTATAGGATCAGGAAAACAACACCAACCTTTAACAGGTAGCTTCCGCTGAACACTGTGCAGAGGTCGCACTATACTAACTTGTAGCTTTAGCTGAAAACTGTGAAGAGGTCGCACTACACTAACTTGCAGCTTTAGCTGAACACTGCGCAGAGGTTGCACTACACTAACATTTAAATTATGTAGCTGCCTGCAGTAGTGATAGGATCAAGAAAACAACACCAACTTTCTACAGGTAGCTTTAGCTGAACACTGTGCAGAGATCGCACTACACTGACTTGGAGCTTTAGCTAAACACTGTGCAGAGGTTGCACTATACTAACTTGTAGCTTTAGCTGAACACTGTGCAGAGGTTGCACTACACTAACTTGTAGATTTAGCTGAACACTGTGCAGAGGTCGCACTACACTAATGTGTAAATAATGTAGTTGCCTGCGGTAGTGATAGGATCAGGAAAACACCAACAACCTTCTACAGGTAGCTTTAGTTGAACACTGTACAGAGGTCGCAATACACTAATGTGTAAATAATGTAGCTGCCTGTGGTAGTGATAGGATCAGGAAAACACCACCAACCTTCTACAGGTCGCTTAAGCTGAACACTGTGCAGAGGTCGCACTACACTGATGTGTAAATAATGTAGCTGCCTGCGATAATGATAGGATCAGGAAAACAAAACCAACCTTTAACAGGTAGCTTCCGCTGAACACTGTGCAGAGGTCGCACTATACTAACTTGTAGCTTTAGCTGAAAACTGTGCAGAGGTCGCACTACACTAACTTGCAGCTTTAGCTGAACACTGTGCAGAGGTTGCACTACACTAACATTTAAATTATGTAGCTGCCTGCGGTAGTGATAGGATCAAGAAAACAACACCAACTTTCTACAGGTAGCTTTAGCTGAACACTGTGCAGAGATCGCACTACACTGACTTGGAGCTTTAGCTAAACACTGTGCAGAGGTTGCACTATACTAACTTGTAGCTTTAGCTGAACACTGTGCAGAGGTTGCACTACACTAACTTGTAAATAAAGTAGCTGCCTGCGGTAGTGATAGGATCAGAAAACAACACCAACCTTCTACAGGTAGCTTTAGCTGAACACTGTGCAGAGGTCGCACTACACTAACTTGGAGCTTTAGCTAAACACTGTGCAGAGGTCGCACTACACTAACTTTGAGCTTTAGCTAAACACAGTGCAGAGGTCACACTACACTAACTTGTAGCTTTAGCTGAACACTGTGCAGAGTACGCACTACCCTAACGTTTAAATAATGTAGCTGCCTGCGGCAGTGATAGGATCAGGAAAACACCACCAACCTTCTACAGGTCGCTTAAGCTGAACACTGTGCAGAGGTGGCACTATACTAACTTGTAGCTTTGGCTGAACACTGTGCAGAGGTTGCACTACACTAACATGCAGCTTTAGCTGAACACTGTGCAGAGGTTGCACTACACTAACGTGTAAATAATGTAGCTGCCTGCGGTAGTGATAGGATCAGGAAAACAACACCAACCTTCTACAGGTAGCTTTAGCTGAACACTGTGCAGAGTACGCACTACTCTAACGTTTAAATAATGTAGCTGCCTGCGGTAGTGATAGGATCAGGAAAACACCACCAGCCTTCTACAGGTAGCTTTAGTTGAACACTGTGCAGAGGTCGCAATACACTAACGTGTAAATAATATAGCTGCCTGCGATAGTGATAGGATCAGAAAAACAACTCCAACCTTCCAGAGGTAGCTTTAGCTGAACACTGTGCAGAGGTCGCACTACACTAATGTGTAAATAATGTAGTTGCCTGCGGTAGTGATATTATCAGGAAAACACCACCAACCTTCTACAGGTAGCTTTAGTTGAACACTGTACAGAGAACGCAATACACTAACGTGTAAATAATGTAGCTGCCTACGGTAGTGATAGGATCAGGAAAACACCACCAACCTTCTACAGCTAGCTTAAGCTGAACACTGTGCAGTGGTCGCACTACACTAACGTGTAAATAATGTACCTGCCTACTATAGTGATAGGATGAGGAAAACAACACCAACTTTATACAGGTAGCTTTCGCTGAACACTGTGCAGAGGTCGCACTATACTAACTTGTAGCTTTAGCTGAACACTGTGCAGAGGTCGCACTACACTAACTTGGAGCTTTAGCTAAACACTGTGCAGAGGTCGCACTACACTAACTTGTAGCTTTAGCTGAACACTGTGCAGAGGTCACACTACACTTACTTGTAGCTTTAGCTGAACATTGTGCAGAGTACGCACTACTCTAACGTTTAAATAATGTAGCTGCCTGCGGTAGTGATAGGATCAGGAAAACAGCACCAACCTTCTACAGGTAGCTTTAGTTGAACACTGTACAGAGAACGCAATACACTAACGTGTAAATAATGTAGCTGCCTGCGGTAGTGATAGTATCAGGAAAAAAACACAAACCTTCCAGAGGTAGCTGTAGCTGAACACTGTGTAGAATTCACACTACACTAAATTGTAGCTTTAGCTGAACACTGTGCAGAGGTCGCACTACACTAACTTGTAGCTTTAGCTGAACACTGTGCATAGGTCGCCTTTCACTAACTTGTAGCTTTAGCTGAACACTGTGCAGAGGTCGCACTACACTAACTTGTAGATTTAGCTGAACACTGTGCAGAGGTCGCACTACACTAACGTGTAAATAATGTAGTTGCCTGCGGTAGTGATAGGATCAGGGAAACACCAACAACCATCTACAGGTAGCTTTAGTTGAACACTGTACAGAGGTCGCAATACACTAATGTGTAAATAATGTAGCTGCCTGTGGTAGTGATAGGATCAGGAAAACACCACCAACCTTCTACAGGTCGCTTAAGCTGAACACTGTGCAGAGGTCGCACTACACTGATGTGTAAATAATGTAGCTGCCTGCGATAGTGATAGGATCAGGAAAACAACACCACCCTTTAACAGGTAGCTTCCGCTGAACACTGTGCAGAGGTCGCACTATACTAACTTGTAGCTTTAGCTGAAAACTGTGAAGAGGTCGCACTACACTAACTTGCAGCTTTAGCTGAACACTGTGCAGAGGTTGCACTACACTAACATTTAAATTATGTAGCTGCCTGCGGTAGTGATAGGATCAAGAAAACAACACCAACTTTCTACAGGTAGCTTTAGCTGAACACTGTGCAGAGATCGCACTACACTGACTTGGAGCTTTAGCTAAACACTGTGCAGAGGTTGCACTATACTAACTTGTAGCTTTAGCTGAACACTGTGCAGAGGTTGCACTACACTAACTTGTAGATTTAGCTGAACACTGTGCAGAGGTCGCACTACACTAATGTGTAAATAATGTAGCTGCCTGTGGTAGTGATAGGATCAGGAAAACACCACCAACCTTCTACAGGTCGCTTAAGCTGAACACTGTGCAGAGGTCGCACTACACTGATGTGTAAATAATGTAGCTGCCTGCGATAGTGATAGGATCAGGAAAACAAAACCAACCTTTAACAGGTAGCTTCCGCTGAACACTGTGCAGAGGTCGCACTATACTAACTTGTAGCTTTAGCTGAAAACTGTGCAGAGGTCGCACTACACTAACTTGCAGCTTTAGCTGAACACTGTGCAGAGGTTGCACTACACTAACATTTAAATTATGTAGCTGCCTGCGGTAGTGATAGGATCAAGAAAACAACACCAACTTTCTACAGGTAGCTTTAGCTGAACACTGTGCAGAGATCGCACTACACTGACTTGGAGCTTTAGCTAAACACTGTGCAGAGGTTGCACTATACTAACTTGTAGCTTTAGCTGAACACTGTGCAGAGGTTGCACTACACTAACTTGTAAATAAAGTAGCTGCCTGCGGTAGTGATAGGATCAGAAAACAACACCAACCTTCTACAGGTAGCTTTAGCTGAACACTGTGCAGAGGTCGCACTACACTAACTTGGAGCTTTAGCTAAACACTGTGCAGAGGTCGCACTACACTAACTTGGAGCTTTAGCTAAACACAGTGCAGAGGTCACACTACACTAACTTGTAGCTTTAGCTGAACACTGTGCAGAGTACGCACTACTCTAACGTTTAAATAATGTAGCTGCCTGCGGCAGTGATAGGATCAGGAAAACACCACCAACCTTCTACAGGTAGCTTTAGTTGAACACTGTAGAGAGAACACAATACACTAACGTGTAAATAATGTAGCTGCCTGCGGTAGTGATAGGATCAGGAAAACACCTAAAACCTTCTACAGGTCGCTTAAGCTGAACACTGTGCAGAGGTGGCACTATACTAAGTTGTAGCTTTAGCTGAACACTGTGCAGAGGTTGCACTACACTAACATGCAGCTTTAGCTGAACACTGTGCAGAGGTTGCACTACACTAACGTGTAAATAATGTAGCTGCCTGCGGTAGTGATAGGATCAGGAAAACAACACCAACCTTCTACAGGTAGCTTTAGCTGAACACTGTGCAGAGGTTGCACTACACTAACCTGTAAATTATGTAGCTGCCTGCGGTAGTGATAGGATCAGGAAAACAACACCAACCTTCTACAGGTAGCTTTAGCTAAACACTGTGCAGAGGTCACACTACACTAACTTGTAGCTTTAGCTGAACACTGTGCAGAGTACGCACTACTCTAACGTTTAAATAATGTAGCTGCCTGCGGTAGTGATAGGATCAGGAAAACACCACCAGCCTTCTACAGGTAGCTTTAGTTGAACACTGTGCAGAGGTCGCAATACACTAACGTGTAAATAATATAGCTGCCTGCGATAGTGATAGGATCAGTAAAACAACTCCAACCTTCCAGAGGTAGCTTTAGCTGAACACTGTGCAGAGGTCGCACTACACTAATGTGTAAATAATGTAGTTGCCTGCGGTAGTGATATTATCAGGAAAACACCACCAACCTTCTACAGGTAGCTTTAGTTGAACACTGTACAAAGAACGCAATACACTAACGTGTAAATAATGTAGCTGCCTGCGGTAGTGATAGGATCAGGAAAACACCACCAACCTTCTACAGCTAGCTTAAGCTGAACACTGTGCAGTGGTCGCACTACACTAACGTGTAAATAATGTACCTGCCTACTATAGTGATAGGATGAGGAAAACAACACCAACTTTATACAGGTAGCTTTCGCTGAACACTGTGCAGAGGTCGCACTATACTAACTTGTAGCTTTAGCTGAACACTGTGCAGAGGTCGCACTACACTAACTTGGAGCTTTAGCTAAACACTGTGCAGAGGTTGCACTACACTAACTTGTAGCTTTAGCTGAACACTGTGCAGAGGTCACACTACACTTACTTGTAGCTTTAGCTGAACACTGTGCAGAGGACGCACTACACTAATGTTTAAATAATGTAGCTGCCACGGTAGTGATAGGATCAGGAAAACACCACCAACCTTCTACATGTAGGTTTAGCTGAACACTCTGCAGAGGTCGCACTACACTAACGTTTAAATAATGTAGCTGCCTACGGTAGAGATAGGATCAGGAAAACACCACCAACCTTCTACAGGTAGCTTTAGTTGGACACTGTAGAGAGGTCGCAATACACTAACATGTAATTAATGTAGCTGCCTGCTGTAGTGATAGGATCAGAAAAACAACACCAACCTTCTACAGGAAGCTTTAGCTGAACACTGTGCAAAGGTCGAACTACACTAACTTGTAGCTTTAGCTGAACGCTGTGCAGAGGTCGCACTACACTAACTTGTAGCTATAGCTGAACACTGTGCAGAGGTCGCACTACACTAACTTGTAGCTTTAGCTTAACACTGTGCAGAGGTCGCACTACACTAACGTGTAAATAATGTAGCTGCATGCGGTAGTGATAGGATCAGGAAAACAACACCAACCTTCTACAGGTAGCTTTAGCTGAACACTGTGCAGAGGTCCCACAACACTAAATTGTAGCTTTAGCTGAACACTGTGCAGAGGTCGCACTACACTAACTTGTAGATTTAGCTAAACACAGTGCAGAGGTCACACTACACTAAATTGTAGCTTTAGCTGAACATTGTGCAGAGTACGCACTACTCTAACGTTTAAATAATGTAGCTGCCTGCGGTAGTGATAGGATCAGGAAAACAGCACCAACCTTCTACAGGTAGCTTTAGTTGAACACTGTACAGAGAACGCAATACACTAACGTGTAAATAATGTAGCTGCCTGCGGTAGTGATAGGATCAGGAAAAAAACACAAACCTTCTACAGGTAGCTGTAGCTGAACACTGTGTAGAATTCGCACTACACTAAATTGTAGCTTTAGCTGAACACTGTGCAGAGGTCGCACTACACTAACTTGTAGCTTTAGCTGAACACTGTGCATAGGTCGCCTTTCACTAACTTGTAGCTTTAGCTGAACACTGTGGAGAGGTCACACTACACTAACTTGTAGATTTAGCTGAACACTGTGCAGAGGTCGCACTACACTAACGTGTAAATAATGTAGTTGCCTGCGGTAGTGATAGGATCAGGAAAACACCAACAACCTTCTACAGGTAGCTTTAGTTGAACACTGTACAGAGGTCGCAATACACTAATGTGTAAATAATGTAGCTGCCTGTGGTAGTGATAGGATCAGGAAAACACCACCAACCTTCTACAGGTCGCTTAAGCTGAACACTGTGCAGAGGTCGCACTACACTGATGTGTAAATAATGTAGCTGCCTGCGATAGTGATAGGATCAGGAAAACAACACCAACCTTTAACAGGTAGCTTCCGCTGAACACTGTGCAGAGGTCGCACTATACTAACTTGTAGCTTTAGCTGAAAACTGTGCAGAGGTCGCACTACACTAACTTGCAGCTTTAGCTGAACACTGTGCAGAGGTTGCACTATACTAACATTTAAATTATGTAGCTGCCTGCGGTAGTGATAGGATCAAGAAAACAACACCAACTTTCTACAGGTAGCTTTAGCTGAACACTGTGCAGAGATCGCACTACACTGACTTGGAGCTTTAGCTAAACACTGTGCAGAGGTTGCACTATACTAACTTGTAGCTTTAGCTGAACACTGTGCAGAGGTTGCACTACACTAACGTGTAAATAAAGTAGCTGCCTGCGGTAGTGATAGGATCAGAAAACAACACCAACCTTCTACAGGTAGCTTTAGCTGAACACTGTGCAGAGGTCGCACTACACTAACTTGGAGCTTTAGCTAAACACTTTGCAGAGGTCGCACTACACTAACTTGGAGCTTTAGCTAAACACAGTGCAGAGGTCACACTACACTAACTTGTAGCTTTAGCTGAACACTGTGCAGAGTACGCACTACTCTAACGTTTAAATAATGTAGCTGCCTGCGGCAGTGATAGGATCAGGAAAACACCACCAACCTTCTACAGGTAGCTTTAGTTGAACACTGTGCAGAGGTCGCAATACTCTAATGTGTAAATAATGTAGCTGCCTGCGGTAGTGATAGGATCAGGAAAACACCACCAACCTTCTACAGGTAGCTTTAGTTGAACACTGTAGAGAGAACACAATACACTAACGTGTAAATAATGTAGCTGCCTGCGGTAGTGATAGGATCAGGAAAACACCTCCAACCTTCTACAGGTCGCTTAAGCTGAACACTGTGCAGAGGTGGCACTATACTAACTTGTAGCTTTAGCTGAACACTGTGCAGAGGTTGCACTACACTAACATGCAGCTTTAGCTGAACACTGTGCAGAGGTTGCACTACACTAACGTGTAAATAATGTAGCTGCCTGCGGTAGTGATAGGATCAGGAAAACAACACCAACCTTCTACAGGTAGCTTTCGCTGAACACTGTGCAGAGGTCGCACTATACTAACTTGTAGCTTTAGCTGAACACTGTGCAGAGGTTGCACTACACTAACTTGCAGCTTTAGCTGAACACTGTGCAGAGGTTGCACTACACTAACGTATAAAATATGTAGCTGCCTGCGGTAGTGATAAGATCAGGAAAACAACACCAACCTTCTACAGGTAGCTTTAGCTTAACACTGTGCAGAGTTTGCACTACACTAACTTGTAGCTTTAGCTGAACACTGTGCAGAGGTCGCACTACACTAACTTGTAGCTTTAGCTGAACACTGTGCTTAGGTCGCACTACACTAACGTGTAAATAATGTAGCTGCCTACGGTAGTGATAGGATCAGGAAAACACCACACACGTTCTACAGGTAGCTTTAGTTGAACACTGTACAGAGGTCGCAATACACTAACGTGTAAATAATGTAGCTACCTGTGGTAGTGATAGGATCAGGAAAACACCACCAACCTTCTACAGGTAGCTTAAGCTGAACACTGTGCAGAGGTCGCACTACACTAACGTGTAAATAATGTAGCTGCCTGCTATAGTGATAGGATGAGGAAAACAACACCACCCTTCTACAGGTAGCTTTAGCTGAACACTGTGCAGAGGTCGCACTACACTAACTTGTAGCTTTAGCTGAACACTGTGCAGAGGTAGCACTACACTAACTTGGAGCTTTAGCTAAACACTGTGCAGAGGTTGCACTACACTAACTTGTAGCTTTAGCTGAACACTGCGCAGAGGTCGTACTACACTTACTTGTAGCTTTAGCTGAATACAGTGCAGAGGACGCACTACACTAACGTTTAAATAATGTAGCTGCCTACGGTAGTGATAGGATCAGGAAAACACCAATAAAGCTTCTACAGTTAGCTTTAGCTGACCACTGTGCAGAGGTCTTCCTACACTAACGTGGAAATAATGTAGCTGCCTGCGGTAGTGATAGGATCAGGAAAACACCACCAACCTTCTACATGTAGCTTTAGCTGAACACTGTGCAGAGGTCGCACTACACTAACGTTTAAATAATGTAGCTGCCTACAGTAGAGATAGGATCAGGAAAACACCACCAACCTTCTACAGGTAGCTTTAGTTGGACACGGTAGAGAGACCGCAATACACTAACATGTAAATAATGTAGCTGCCTACTGTAGTGATAGGATCAGGAAAACAACACCAACCTTCTACAGGAAGCTTTAGCTGAACACTGTGCAGAGGTCGCACTTTATTAACTTGTAGCTTTAGCTGAACACTGTGCTGAGGTCGCACTACACTAACTTGTAGCTTTAGCTAAATACAGTGCAGAGGTCACACTACACTAACTTGTAGCTTTAGCTGAACACTGTGCAGAGTACGAACTACTCTATCGTGTAAATAATGTAGCGTCCTGCGGTAGTGATAGGATCAAGAAAACACCACCAACCTTCTACAGGTAGCTTTTGCTGAACACTGTGCAGAGGTCGCACTACACTAAAGTGTAAATAATGTAGCTGCCTGCGGTAGTGATAGGATCAGGAAAACACCACCAACCTTCCACAGGTAGCTTTAGTTGAACACTGTGCAGAGGTCGCAAGACACTAATGTGGAAATAATGTAGCTGCCTGCGGTAGTAATAGGATCAGGAAAACACCGCCAGCCTTCTACATGTAGCTTTAGCTGAACACTGTGCAGAGGTCGCACTACACTAACGTTTAAATAATGTAGCTGCCAACGGTAGAGATAGGATCAGGAAAACACCACCAACCTTCTACAGGTAGCTTTATTTGGACACTGTAGAGAGGTCGCAATACACTAACATGAAAATAATGTAGCTGCCTGCTGTAGGGACAGGATCAGGAAAACAACACCAACCTTCTACAGGTAGCTTTAGCTGAACACTGTGCAGAGATCGCACTACACTAACTTGTAGCTTTAGCTGAACACTGTGCAGAGGTCGCACTACACTAACTTGTAGCTTTAGCTAAACACAGTGCAGAGGTCAAACTACACTAACTTGTAGCTTTAGCTGAACATTGTGCAGAGTACGCACTACTCTAACGTTTAAATAATGTAGCTGCATGCGGTAGTGATAGGATCAGGAAAACAACACCAACCTTCTACAGGTAGCTTTAGTTGAACACTGTGCAGAGGTCGCAATACACTAACGTGTAAATAATGTAGCTGCCTGCGGTAGTGACAGGATCAGGAAAACAACACCAACCTTCTACAGGTAGCTTTAGCTGAACACTGTGCAGAGGTCGCACTACACTAATGTGTAAATAATGTAGCTGCCTGTGTTAGTGATAGGATCAGGAAAACACCACCAACCTTCTACAGGTCGCTTAAGCTGAACACTGTGCAGAGGTCGCACTACACTGACGTGTACATAATGTAGCTGCCTGCAATAGTGATAGGATCAGGAAAACAACACCAACCTTCAACAGGTAGCTTTCGCTGAACACTGTGCAGAGGTCACACTATACTAACTTGTAGCTTTAGCTGAAAACTGTGCAGAGGTCGCACTACACTAACTTGCAGCTTTAGATGAACATTTTGCAGAGGTTGCACTACACTAACATTTAAATTATGTAGCTGCCTGCGGTAGTGATAGGATCAAGAAAACAACACTAACTTTCTACAGGTAGCTTTAGCTGAACACTGTGCAGAGGTCGCACTACAATAACTTGGAGCTTTAGCTAAACACTGTGCAGAGGTTGCACTATACTAACTTGTAGCTTTAGCTGAGCACTGTGCAGAGGTCGTACTACACTAACTTGTAGCTTGAGCTGAACACTGTGCAGAGGTCTCACTACACTAACGTGTAAATAATGTAGCTGCCTGCGGTAGTGATAGGATCAGGAAAACAACACCAACCTTCTACAGGTAGCTTTAGCTGAACACTGTGCAGAGGTCAAACTACACTAACTTGGAGCTTTAGCTAAACACTGTGCAGAGGTCGCACTACACTAACATGTAGCTTTAGATAAACACAGTGCAGAGGTCACACTACACTAACTTGTAGCTTTAGCTGAACACTGTGCGGAGTACGCACTACTCTAAAGTTTAAAAAATGTAGCTGCCTGCGGCAGTGATAGAATCAGGAAAACACCACCAACCTTCTACAGGTAGCTTTAGTTGAACACTGTGCAGAGGTCGCAATACACTAATGTGTAAATAATGTAGCTGCCTGCGGTAGTGATAGGATCAGGAAAACACTACCAACCTTCTACAGGTAGCTTTAGTTGAACACTGTACAGAGAACGCAATACACTAACGTGTAAATAATGTAGCTGCCTGCGGTAGTGATAGGATCAGGAAAACACCACCAACCTTCTACAGGTCGCTTAAGCTGAACACTGTGCAGAGGTGGCACTATACTAACTTGTAGCTTTAGCTGAACACTGTGCAGAGGTCGCACTACACTAACATGCAGCTTTAGCTGAACACTGTGCAGAGGTTGCACTACACTAACATGTAAATAATGTAGCTGCCTGCGGTAGTGATAGGATCAGGAAAACAACACCAACCTTCTACAGGTAGCTTTAGCTGAACACTGTGCAGAGGTTGCACTACACTAACGTGTAAATAATGTAGATGCCTGCAGTAGTGATAGGATCAGGAAAACAACACCAACCTTCTACAGGTAGCTTTAGCTGAACACTGTGCAGAGTTTGCACTACACCAACTTCTAGCTTTAGCTGAACACCGTGCAGAGTTCGCACTACACTAACTTGGAGCTTTAGCTAAACACTGTGCAGAGGTCACACTACACAAACTTGTAGCTTTAGCTGAACACTGTGCAGAGTACGCACTACTCTAACGTTTAAATAATGTAGCTGCAGCGGTAGTGATAGGATCAGGAAAACACTACCAGCCTTCTACAGGTAGCTTTAGTTGAACACTGTGCAGAGGTCACAATACACTAACGTGTAAATAATGTAGCTGCCTGAGGTAGTGATAGGATCAGGGAAACAACTCCAACCTTCTACAGGTAGCTTTAGCTGAACACTGTGCAGAGGTCGCACTACACTAATATGTAAATAATGTAGCTGCCTGCTATAGTGATATTATCAGGAAAACACCACCAACCTTCTACAGGTAGCTTTAGTTGAACACTGTACAGAGAACGCAATACACTAACGTGTAAATAATGTAGCTGCCTGCGGTAGTGATAGGATCAGGAAAACACCACCAACCTTCTACAGTTCGCTTAGACTGAACACTGTGAAGAGGTCGCACTACACTGACTTGTAAATAATGTAGCCGCCTGCGATAGTGATAGGATCAGGAAAACAACACCAACCTTCTACAGATAGCTTTCGCTGAACACTGTGCAGAGGTCGCACTATACTAACTTGTAGCTTTAGCTGAACACTATGCAGAGGTTGCACTACACTAACTTGCAGCTTTAGCTGAACACTGTGCAGAGGTTGCACTACACTAACGTATAAATTATGTAGCTGCCTGCGGTAGTGAAAGGATCAGGAAAACAACACCAACCTTCTACAGGTAGCTTTAGCTGAACACTGAGCAGAGTTTGCACTACACTAACTTGTAGCTTTAGCTGAACACTGTGCAGAGGTCGCACTACACTAACTTGTAGCTTTAGCTGAACACTGTGTAGAGGTCGCACTACACTAACGGGTAAATAATGTAGCTGCCTACGGTAGTGATAGGATCAGGAAAACACCACACACGTTCTACAGGTTGCTTTAGTTGAACACTGTACAGAGGTCACAATACACTAACGTGTAAATAATGTAGCTACCTGTGGTAGTGATAGGATCAGGAAAACACCACACACGTTCTACAGATTGCTTTAGTTGAACACTGTACAGAGGTCACAATACACTAACGTGTAAATAATGTAGCTACCTGTGGTAGTGATAGGATCAGGAAAGCACCACCAACCTTCTACAGGTAGCTTAAGCTGAACACTGTGCAGAGGTCGCACTACACTAACGTGTAAATAATGTAGCTGCCTGCTATAGTGATAGGATGAGGAAAACAACACCAACCTTCTACAGGTAGCTTTAGCTGAACACTGTGCAGAGGTCGCACTACACTAACTTGGAGCTTTAGCTAAACACTGTGCAGAGGTCGCACTGCACTAACTTGTAGCTTTAGCTAAACACTGTGCAGAGGTCGCAGTACACTTACTTGTAGCTTTAGCTGAACACTGTGTAGAGGACGCACTACACTAACGTTTAAATAATGTAGCTGCCTATGGTAGTGATAGGATCAGGAAAACACCAATAAACCTTCTACAGTCAGATTTAGCTGACCATTGTGCAGAGGTCTTCCTACACTAACGTGGAAATAATGTAGCTGCCTACGGTAATGATAGGATCAGGAAAACACCACCAACCTTCTACATGTAGCTTTAGCTGAACACTGTGCAGAGGTCGCACTACACTAACGTTTAAATAATGTAGCTGCCTACAGTAGAACTAGGATCAGGAAAACACCACCATCCTTCTACAGGTAGCTTTAGTTGGACACTGTAGAGAGGTCGCAATACACTAACATGTAAATAATGTAGCTGCCTACTGTAGTGATAGGATCAGGAAAACAACACCAACCTTCTACAGGAAGCTTTAGCTGAACACTGTGCAGAGGTCGCACTACATTAACTTGTAGCTTTAGCTGAACACTGTGCTGAGGTCGCACTACACTAACTTGTAGCTTTAGCTAAACACAGTGCAGAGGTCACACTACACTAACTTGTAGCTTTAGCTGAACACTGTGCAGAGTACGCACTACTCTAACGTGTAAATAATGTAGCTGCCTGCGGTAGTGATAAGATCAGGAAAACACCACCGACCTTCTACAGGTAGCCTTAGTTGAACACTGTGCAGAGGTCGCAATACACTAACGTGTAAATAATGTAGCTGCCTGCGGTAGTGGTAGGATCAGGAAAACAACACCAACCTTCTACAGGTAGCTTTTGCTGAACACTGTGCAGAGGTTGCACTACACTAAAGTGTAAATAATGTAGCTGCCTGCGCTAGTGATAGGATCAGGAAAACACCACCAACCTTCCACAGGTAGCTTTAGTTGAACACTGTGCAGAGGACACAATACACTAACGTGGAAATAGTGTAGCTGCCTGCGGTAGTAATAGGATCAGGAAAACACCACCAGCCTTCTACATGTAGCTTTAGCTGAACACTGTGCAGAGGTCGCACTACACTAACGTTTAAATAATGTAGCTGCCTACGGTAGAGATAGGATCAGGAAAACACCACCAACCTTCTACAGGTAGCTTTATTTGGACACTGTAGAGAGGTCGCAATACACTAACATGAAAATAATGTAGCTGCCTGCTGTAGTGATAGGATCAGGAAAACAACACCAACCTTCTACATGTAGCTTTAGCTGAACACTGTGCAGAGGTCGCACTACACTAACTTGTAGCTTTAGCTGAACACTGTGCAGAGGTTGCACTACACTAACTTGTAGCTTTAGCTGAACACTGTGCAGAGGTTGCACTACACTAACTTGTAGCTTTAGCTAAACACAGTGCAGAGGTCACACTACACTAACTTGTAGCTTTAGTTGAACATTGTGCAGAGTACGCACTACTCTAACGTTTAAATAATGTAGCTGCCTGCGGTAGTGATAGGATCAGGAAAACCCCACCAACCTTCTACAGGTAGCTTTAGTTGAACACTGTGCAGAGGTCACAATACACTAACGTGTAAATAATGTAGCTGCCTGCGGTAGTGATAGGATCAGGAAAACACCACCAACCTTCTACAGGTCGCTTAAGCTGAACACTGTGCAGAGGTCGCACTACACTAACTTGGAGCTTTAGCTGATCACTGTGCAGAGATCGCACTACACTAACTTGGAGCTTTAGCTAAACACTGTGCAGAGGTCGCACTACACTAACTTGTAGCTTTAGCTGAACACTGTGCAGAGGACGCACTACACTAACATTTAAATAATGTAGCTGCCTACGGTAGTGATAGGATCAGGAAAACACCACCAACCTTCTACAGGTAGCTTTAGCTGACCACTGTGCAGAGGTCGCACTACACTAAAGTTTAAATAATGTAGCTGCCTACGGTAGAGATAGGATCAGGAAAACACCACCAACCTTCTACAGGTAGCTTTAGTTGGACACTGTAGAGAAGTCGCAATACACTAATGTGTAAATAATGTAGCTGCCTGCTGTAGTGATAGGATCAGGAAAACAACACCAACCTTCTACAGGTAGATTTAGCTGAACACTGTGCAGAGGTCGCACTACACTAACTTGGAGCTTTAGCTGATCACTGTGCAGAGGTCGCACTACACTAACTTGGAGCTTTAGCTAAACACTGTGCAGAGGTCGCACTACACTAACTTGTAGCTTTAGCTGAACACTGTGCAGAGGACGCACTACACTAACATTTAAATAATGTAGCTGCCTACGGTCGTGATAGGATCAGGAAAACACCACCAACCTTCTACAGGTAGCTTTAGCTGACCACTGTGCAGAGGTCGCACTACACTAACGTTTAAATAATGTAGCTGCCTACGGTAGAGATAGGATCAGGAAAACACCACCAACCTTCTACAGGTAGCTTTAGTTGGACACTGTAGAGAAGTCGCAATACACTAATGTGTAAATAATGTAGCTGCCTGCTGTAGTGATAGGATCAGGAAAACAACACCAACCTTCTACAGGTAGATTTAGCTGAACACTGTGCAGAGGTCGCACTACACTAACTTTTAGCTTTAGCTGAACACTGTGCAGAGGTTGCACTACACTAACGTGTAAATAATGTAGCTGCCTGTGGTAGTGATAGGATCAGGAAAACAACACCAACCTTCTACAGGTAGCTTTAGCTGAACACTGTGCAGAGATCGCACTACACTAACTTGTAGCTTTAGCTGAACACTGTGCAGAGGTCGCACTACACTAACTTGTAGCTTTAGCTAAACACAGTGCAGAGGTCGCACTACACTAACTTTTAGCTTCAGCTGAACACTGTGCAGAGGTCGCAATACACTAACGTGTAAATAATTTAGCTGTCTGCGGTAGTGATAGGATCAGGAAAACAACACCAACCTTCTACAGGTAGCTTTAGCTGAACACTGTGCAGAGGTCGCACTACACTATTGTGTAAATAATGTAGCTGCCTGCGGTAGTGATAGGATCAGGAAAACACCACCAACCTTCTACAGGTAGCTTTAGTTGAACACTGTACAGAGAACGCAATACACTAACGTGTAAATAATGTAGCTGCCTGCGGTAGTGATAGGATCAGGAAAACAACACCAACTTTCTACAGGTAGCTCTAGCTGAACACTGTGCAGAATTCGCACTACACTAACTTATAGCTTTAGCTGAACACTGTGCAGAGGTCGCTCTAAACTAACTTGTAGCTTTAGCTGAACACTGTGCAGAGGTTGCACTACACTAACTTGTAGCTTTAGCTGAACACTGTGCAGAGGTCGCACTACACTAACTTGTAAATTTAGCTCAACACTGTGCAGAGGTCGCACTAAACTAAATTATAGCTTTAGCTGAACACTGTGCAGAGGTTGCACTACACTAACATGTAAATAATGTAGCTGCCTGCGGTAGTGATAGGATGATGAAAACAACACCAACCTTCTACAGGTAGCTTTCACTGAACAGTGTGCAGAGGTTGCACTACACTAACTTGTAGCTTTAGCTGAACACTGTGCAGAGGTCGCACTACACTAACTTGCAACCTTAGCTGAACACTGTGCAGAGGTTGCACTACACTAACATTTAAATTATGTAGCTGCCTGCGGTAGTGATAGGATCAGGAAAACAACACCAACCTTCTACAGGTAGCTTTAGCTGAACACTGTGCAGAGTTCGCACTACACTAACTTGTAGCTTTAGCTGAACACTGTGCAGAGGTCGCACTACACTAACTTGGAGCTTTAGCTAAACACTGTGCAGAGGTCACACTACACTAACATGTAAATAATGTAGCTGCCTGCGGTAGTGATAGAATCAGGAAAACACCACCAACCTTCTACAGGTAGCTTTAGTTGAACACTGTACAGAGTTCGCACTACACTAACTTGGAGCTTTAGCTAAACACTGTGCAGAGGTCACACTACACTAACTTGGAGCTTTAGCTGGACACTGTGCAGAGGTCGCACTACACTAACTTGTAGCTTTAGCTGAACACTGTGCAGAGGTCGCACTACACTAACATGTATCTTTAGCTGAACACTGTGCAGAGGTTGCACTACACTAACTTGGAGGTTTAGCTGAACACTGTGCAGAGGTCACACTACACTAACTTGTAGCTTTAGCTGAACACTGTGCAGAGGTCGCACTACACTAACATGTATCTTTAGCTGAACACTGTGCAGAGGTTGCACTACACTAACTTGGAGGTTTAGCTGAACACTGTGCAGAGGTCACACTACACTAACGTGTAAATAATGTAGCTGCCTGCGGTAGTGATAGGATCAGGAAAACAACACCAACCTCCTACAGGTAGCTTTAGCTGAACACTGTGCAGCTGTGCAGAGGTCGCACTACACTAACTTGTAGCTTTAGCTGAACACTGTGCAGAGGTCGCACTACACTAACTTGTAGCTTTAGCTTAACACTGTGCAGAGGTCGCACTACAGTAATGTGTAAATAATGTAGCTGCCTGCGGTAGTGATAGGATAAGGAAAACAACACCAACCTTCTACAGGTAGCTTTAGCTGAACACTGTGCAGAGGTCGCAGTACACTAACTTGTAGCTTTAGCTGAACACTGCGCAGAGGTTGCACTACACTAACTTGGAGCTTTAGCTGAACACTGTGCAGAGGTCGCACTACACTAAAAAATAATGTAGTTGCCTGCGATAGTGATAGGATCAGAAAAACACGACCAATCCTCTACAAGTAGCTTTAGGTGCACACTGTGCAGAGGACGCACTACACTAACTGTAAATACTGTAGCTAATAGGACTAATAGGATCGGAAGAACACCAGCAATTTTCTTCAAATACTGTAACTGTATAATACTGTAAATATATATATACAACACCTGGGATGCATATATACACAATACCCTGTAAGTGCAGCTGACTTACTGTCCTGCCTAATCTATCTAACTTAAATCAAATGAGACTGTCTCTCTGTCTCTGTTTCTCAATGCCAGAACACACTACACAGGGCTGATGTGCAGGCGGCCTTATATAGTGTGGGGCATGTACTAAACCCCCTGAGCCATAATTGGCCAAAGCCACACTGGCTTTGGCCAATTACAGCTCTCTGTACAGACGGCGCTGTGATTAGCCAAGCATGTGGGTCATAGTGCATGCTTGGCCAATCATCAGCCAGCAATGCACTGTGATGCTGCAGTGAATTATGGGCTCTGACGCGCCACTCGAATTTGATGCGAACGGCCCATATCATTCGCAATTCATCGAACGATCGAACAGACGATGTTCGAGTCGAACATGGGTTCGACTCGAACACAAAGCTCATCCCTACTCAGGGCCTTCTTAATGCATGGCGGCCCCTTGATAAACTTGCATTACATCATAATTGCCAACTGTCCCAGATTTGCTGAGACAGTCATGTTTTTTCCTAAGCTGTCCCAGAATGGCCATGTCCTGGAACCTGTACTGTGCCCTCCTGATCCCAAGTATGTGCCCTTCTGATCCCCCTCCCCATACTGTGATTTCCGGACTCCCCCCTCCCCCCTCGTACTGTGCCCTTCTGCCTGTTAATTAGTCTTTGATTTATGGCATGTTTTTTATTGTCTAAAATCAATTTTATTGAAAGTGCTCTTAAATATATATTAAATTCTGTCAACTATTTATACTTTAATTCTTGAGAGTAGGTGTGTAAATTGGGGCAGGCTGGTAGGGGCCCCAGTGCATTACTTTGCCCAGGCCCCATGGTGCTATTAAGACGGCCTTGCTCATACTGCCTCATGGCAGTCTATATGCCATGGTTAATCAAATGCAATTTGATTTTTTTATGTGTATAATGTTAAATTAGATGTTGTATTTTTATTAAAGGCATTATAAACCTTCCTTTCTCTACCGTGATTTCACCTGCATAAGATGTGTACTGCTATGTTGCCTTGTATGCACAGTCTATAGCAGTGATGGCAAACCTTTTTGAGCCCGAGTGCCCAAACCAACTTATTTCTTTCAAAGTGCCAACACAGAATTAAACCTGCCAGCAGCTCTGTACAGAGGACGGGACTGATCATCCCTCCGAATAAGCCCTAAGGGACCAATACAGGCTCAGAATACAGGGTGCAGGAATGCGTTTTGCTCAGAATACAGGGTTCAGGAATGCGTTTTGCTCAGAATACAGGGTTCAGGAATGCGTTTTGCTCAGAATACAGGGTGCAGGAATGCGTTTTGCTCAGAATACAGGGTTCAGGAATGCGTTTTGCTCAGAATACGGGGTTCAGGAATGGGTTTTGCTCAGAATGCACTCTGGAATATACACTGACCTACCTAACACATACTTCCTGCACTGCTCACATCCCCCCATCACCCCACACACAGTGCAATGTAGATCAGAGGATCCATCTTCCTCCTTACCTCTCCATGGCCTCATCGTCCATCACACCAGGGCTCTCCCTAGCACTTGGCAGTATTGCAGGAGTCCCCACCATCCGGCTGCTCCTTGGTGTTCCAGACACCAAGAAGTTGGCTAGCAGCCACTGCACCTCTCACATGGCCATGCTCTGCTCTGAGCGGCGCCCCTCCCCCTCCTCTGTCAGGTCGCAGTGCATTTACCAGAGGGATGGGCTGTACCAAAGTACTCCTGGGGCAGGGGGAGCTGGAATAGGGTGCCATAGAGTGGAATGCCCGAATGCCTCACCGGAGGTGTAAGGGTCAGGGTTAGGGAATAGACCCTCGGTAAGGCGGAGGAATACATTTACACCCCCTAAATGTCGCACAAGTGACTGCCTGGCTGGGGAATTCCCCCTTATCCTGGCAGGGTTCTGCGTGCCCACAGAGACGGCTCGGCGTGCCGGCAGCAGCACGCGTGCTACGCGTTCGCCATCACTGGTCTATAGTATAATACATCTTCACATTTCTGTGACAGAAGTCTCTGACTGTGTTGAACATGAGGCGTGTGGCATGGCATCTCACAAGTAGGGATGAGCCGAACACCCCCGGTTCGGTTCGCACCAGAACCTGCGAACGGACCGAAAATTTGCACGAACGTTAGAACCCCATTGACGTCTATGGGACTCGAACGTTCGAAATCAAAAGTGCTAATTTTAAAGGCTAATTTGCATGGTATTGTCCTAAAAAGGGTTTGGGGACCCGGGTCCTGCCCCAGGGGACATGTATCAATGAAAAAAAACTTTTAAAAATGGCCGTTTTTTCGGGAGCAGTGATTTTAATGATGCTTAAAGTAAAAAAAAGTGAAATATTCCTTTAAATATCGTACCTGGGGGTGTCTATAGTATGCCTGTAAAGTGGCATGTGTTTACCATGCTTAGAACAGTCCCTGCACAAAATGTAATTTTTTAAGTAAAAAAAGTAATTTAAAACTGCTTGCGGCTTTAATGTAATGTCGGGTCCTGGCAATATGGATGAAAATCAGTGAGACAAACGGCATGGGTACCCCCCAGTCCATTACCAGGCCCTTTGGGTCTTGTATGGATATTAAGGGGAACCCCGCACCCAAATTAAAAAAGGAAACAGCAGTATACAGGCTCTGTACTCTGAACAGCAGTATACAGGTGGTGCAAGCAAGATAGGGTCTGTAGGTTTGTTGTTAAGTAGAATCTGTTTATAATTTTGAACTGGTACATTTTTAACGTGTTTAGCTCCAGCCAAAAAATCTATTTTAAGCTTTTTGGAAAAAATAGGGAAGGGTTATCACCCCTGTGACATTTGTTTTGCTGCCTGTGCTTCAGAAGATTTCACCTCACTTTTTGTCCCAATGACAAATGTTTTTTTGAAAATTTGGGTTTTTGTGAAACAAGGATTTGTGATAAAGCATCAGTGGAAAGGAGTAATGTTTTTCCCATATTAACTCTTACAGGAGAGAATTTCCCTTCCTAGGGGTAGATTTCATCTCACTTCCTGCTGTCTCCTTCTGTTTGCATGTAGGAGTTGTTTGTAAGTTGGATGTTTGAAAGTAGGGGCCTGCCCTATATACTCAGCAGAAATTTGGGCCTTAGGTGTTGTTGTGGCCACAACACTGTAAGCCCTCACAGGGCCCTGCTGTGAAATATTAGATCAAGAATTGTAATTACATGCCCAACGGGGCAGAAAAATTGGGCCTTTGGTGGTGGTGGTGGTGTTGGTGCCACAACACTGTAAATCCTCACTCGCTCTTGGTGGGCGCAGAAACGGGCCCTGTTGTGAAATATTAGATCAAGAATTGTAATTACATGCCCCTGTTGAACAGGGGCTGAAAAATTGGGCCTTAGGCACTGGTACTGGTGCCACAACACTGCAACCCCTCACAGATACTCTAGTTGGAATGCAGGAACGAGCCCTGCTGCAAAGTATTGCATCAAAAATTGTGATTACACGCCCCTGTTAAACAGGGGCTGAAAAATTGAGCCTTAGGCACTGGTGCTGGTGCCACAACACTGCAACCCCTCGCAGATACTCTAGTTGGAACGCAGGAACAAGCCCTGCTGCAAAGTATTGCATCAAAAATTGTAATTACACGCCCCTGTTAGTCAGGTGCTGAAAAATTGGGCCTTAGGCACTGGCGCTGGTGCCACAACACTGCAACCCCTCACAGATACTCTAGTTGGAATGCAGGAACGAGCCCTGCTGCAAAGTATTGCATCAAAAATTGTAATCACACACCCCTGTTAAACAGGGGCTGAAAAATTGGGCCTTATGCACTGGTGCTGGTGCCACAACACTGCAACCCCTCACAGATACTTTAGTTGGAATGCAGGAACAAGCCCTGCTGCAAAGTATTGCATCAAAAATTGTAATTACACGCCCCTGTTAGACAGGGGCTGAAAAATTGGGCCTTATGCACTGGTGCCACAACACTGCAACCCCTCACAGATACTCTAGTTGGAATGCAGGAACGAGCCCTGCTGCAAAGTATTGCACCAAAAATTGTAATTACATGCCCCTGTTAGACAGGGGCTGAAAAATTGGGCCTTAGGCACTGGTGCTGGTGCCACAACACTGCAACCCCTCACAGATACTCTAGTTGGAATGCAGGAACAAGCCCTGCTGCAAAGTATTGCATCAAAAATTGTAATTACACGCCCCTGTTAGACAGGGGCTGAAAAATTGGGCCTTATGCACTGGTGCCACAACACTGCAACCCCTCACAGATACTCTAGTTGGAACGCAGGAACGAGCCCTGCTGCAAAGTATTGCACCAAAAATTGTAATTACATGCCCCTGTTAGACAGGGGCTGAAAAATTGGGCCTTAGGCACTGGTGCTGGTGCCACAACACTGCAACCCCTCACAGACATTCTAGTTGGAACGCAGGAACGAGCCCTGCTGCAAAGTATTGCATCAAAAATTGTAATTACACTCCCCTGTTAAACAGGGGCTGAAAAATTGGGCCTTAGGCACTGGTGCCACAACACTGCAAACCCTCACAGATACTCTAGTTGGAACGCAGGAACGAGCCCTGCTGCAAAGTATTGCACAAAAAATTGTAATTACGCGCCCCTGTTAGACAGGGGCTGAAAAATTGGGCCTTAGGCACTGGTGCTGGTGCCACAACACTGCAACCCCTCACAGATACTCTAGTTGGAACGCAGGAACGAGCCCTGCTGCAAAGTATTGCATCAAAAATTGTAATTACATGCCCCTGTTAAACAGGGGCTGAAAAATTGGGCCTTAGACCTGGTGCTGGTGCCACAACACTGCAACCCCTCACAGATACTCTAGTTGGAATGCAGGACCGAGCCCTGCTGCAAAGTATTGCATCAAAAATTGTAATTACACGCCCCTGTTAGACAGGGGCCGAAAAATTGGGCCTTAGGCACTGGTGCCACAACACTGCAACCCCTCACAGATACTCTAGTTGGAACGCAGGAACGAGCCCTGCTGCAAAGTATTGCACCAAAAATTGTAATTACACGCCCCTGTTAGACAGGGGCTGAAAAATTGGGCCTTAGGCACTGGTGCTGGTGCCACAACACTGCAACCCCTCACAGATACTCTAGTTGGAATGCAAGAACGAGCCCTGCTGCAAAGTATTGCACCAAAAATTGTAATTACACGCCCCTGTTAGACAGGGGCTGAAAAATTGGGCCTTAGGCACTGGTGCTGGTGCCACAACACTGCAACCCCTCACAGATACTCTAGTTGGAACGCAGGAACAAGCCCTGCTGCAAAGTATTGCATCAAAAATTGTAATTACACGCCCCTGTTAGACAGGGGCTGAAAAATTGGGCCTTAGGCACTGGTGGTGGCGCCCAGAACTAAAAATGTTCTTACAAGCTATCAGCGTGATCATTGAGGAGGAAGAGGATAATTACTCAGGATAGTCACTCAGCCTCCAGCAGCACTAAAAGTGGATGCAGGACAGGCCAGTAGCTCAATTGCATAGTGTGCAAGCTCTGACCAGTGATCCATCCTCAAAACCCAGTAACCCAGAGGATTTTCGGTGGGAAAGGTGTCCAAGTCAGATCTTGCCCCTAGGTATTCCTGCACCATGTAAAACAGACGCTGGCGATGGTTGCTGGAACCCATCATACCTTGGGGCTGCGGACTAAAAAATTGCCTGAACGCATTGGTCAGACGGCCACCTTCTCCACGGCTCCTTCTTTGACTGACTGAAGCCTCAGCAGCACGTTGTCCAGAAACAGGAGTTTGTAACCTCCCAGTCTCTGGGAACACGTTGCACAGACCTTTCTGCAAGGCCTTCCGAAGATGTTTCATCCTCTGCGATGGAAAGATAAGTTCAGCAACCTTACCCTTGTAACGTGGATCAAGGAGGGTTGCCAGCCAGTATTGGTCCTTCTCCTTGATACCACGAATACGAGGATCCTTACGCAGGCTTTGCAGGATCAGGGAGGCCATGCAGCGTAGGTTTGCTGAGGCATTCGGTCTGGAGTCCTCTGGGTCACTAAGGACGACATGGTCCACAGCCACCTCCTCCCAGCCACGTACAAGTCCATGTGTTTCTTGGGACTGATCCCTTAAAGACTGCTGCTGATGCTGAGTGCCAGGCTCCACCTCCATACTGACACAATCCTCCTCCTCCTCCTCCTCCTCTTCCTGTGTGATCGGTGGGCATGCAGGAACACTGTTTGGATAAAGGGGGCCTTGAGAGCTAAGGAAGTCCTCCTCTTCCTGCCTCTGTTCTGCCTCAAGTGCCCTGTCCATTATTCCACGCAGCGTGTGCTCCAACAGGTGGACAAAGGGGACAGTGTCACTGATGCATGCACTGTCACTGCTCACCATCCTCGTGGCCTCCTCAAATGGTGACAAGACAGTGCATGCATCCCTGATCATGGCCCACTGGCGTGGGAAAAAAAAACAAGCTCCCCTGACCCTGTCCTGGTGCCATAGTCTCACAGGTACTCATTGATGGCCCTCTGCTGCGTGTGCAGCTGCTGCAGCATGGCCAACGTTGAGTTCCACCTCGTAGGCATGTCACAGTTTAGGCGGTTCTTGGGCAGGTAAACTCCTTTTGGAGGTCTGCCAGCCGAGCACCGGCATTATATGACCGGTGGAAATGCACACAGACTTTCCTGGCCTGCCTCAGGACATCCTGTAAGCCCGGGTACCTTCCAAAGAACCGCTGTACCACCAAGTTAAGGACGTGAGCCAAACAGGGCATATGGGTCAGTTGTCCCTGTAGGAGGGCAGAGAGGAGGTTGGTGCCATTGTCGCAAACCACCATTCCTGCCTCAAGTTGGCGTGGCGTCAAGAACCTCTTCCCCAGTTTGGCTCCTGTCCCCCAGGCACACCAGCTCAAGCACCGCATGGCATCTTTTGGCCTGCATACTTGCGTAGTCCCTTGAATGGCTGGTTCCGAGGACAAAGCACAGGAAGAGGCCATGGAGGAAGAAGAAGAGGAGGGGTGGAGGAGAGAGGTGTGTCACAATCATTAGTAGTGGCATTTTGGAGGTGTGGGTGTGGAACAACCTCCAACACTACTGCACCTTGTCCTGCATCCTTCCCAGCTTCCAGCAGAGTCACCACGGTTAAACTTAGGTAACGTCCCTGTCCATGCCTGCTGGACCATGAGTCAGCGGTAATATGCAGCGAGGCATGGACATTGCCTTCCACATGCTGGTAGAGAGCCGGAATCGCCTTCCATGCAAAAAAGTGGCGTTTGGGTACCTGCCACTGAGGAACCGCACATTCCGCAAACTCACGTAAGGGGGCAGAGTCTACCAACTGAAAAGGCAGCAGTTGAAGTGCTAGCAATTTTGCCAAGCTAGCATTCAACCGCTGGGCATGTGAATGGCTGGGAGTGAACTTCTTTCGGCGGTGCAGCAGCTGGGGCAGGGAAATTTGCCTGGTACAATCTGACGTCGGTGTACCGAAAGCAGATTGCCCACAAGTACTTGGCTGTAACACACCTAATTCTACACCTTCATTACTCTCAGTGCAGGTCTCAGAGAGGACTGAAGGTATAGTGGGGTTGGAGATCTAAGCTGATGAGGAGCAAGGAGAGGTCCTCTTTGTTCTTTGGTGTGGGTCTTTTAGATACGCTTGCCAACGAACTGCATGGCAGGTCAGCATATGTCTGGTCAAGCATGTGGTGCCCAAGTGGGAGATGTTCTGGCCACGCGAGATATGCTTGAGACATATGTTGCAAATAGCAGCGGTGCGATCTGATGCACTCGTCTCAAAAAAGGCCCACACCAAAGAACTTTTGGAATAACGTGCAGAGACAGCAGCGCCCTGCACATGCGGAGCTTTGGGGTGTCATGCAGTCAGTGTGCTTCCCTTAGGCTGGCCCCTGGAGGGCATCCTGCCTCGTTGGTGATGTGCATCTTCCTCCTCCTCCTCTCTCCTATCAGGCACCCACGTTGAGTCAGTGACCTCATCATCCCCTCCCTCCTCATCACTGGAGCAAACCTGGCAGTATGCTGCAGCAGGGGTAGCATGACTGCCAGATTGCTGTCCTTCTTGGGCACCCCCCTCTGTCCGTGCTCACGTTACTGCCTTCATCTAGCTCAGTATCATCATCAGAGCCTTCTAAATGCTGGGCATCCTCCTGGAGCATGTACCCAACACTGTGGTCAAACAGTTCGAGGGACTCCTCAGGAGGACATGGTGGGGCTAGGGAAGGAGTCACTGATGCCATTGAGCCGAGGGAAGAGGCCGCATTATCAGCTGCTTTGCCAGACAAAGTACCCTGAGCATGATGAGGACCGTCTCCACGACCAGCACTGTTGCCTCTAGACACAGAGCCTGCTTGCCCTCTTTTATTGGCTTGTGACTGTCTGCCTCTCCTTGTTGGCCTTCCAGACATACTAATGGCCTGTAGCTGCACTAAGCTGGGATATATATATATATATACTGATACTGCAGCTAGCAAAATCAACTGCCTGCCTGTAGTATGAGAACACCACCAACCTTCAATAGGTAGCTTTAGGTTAACACTGTGCAGAGCTCGCAAAAAATGAACTTGTAGCTTATTTAGCTGCCTGCGGTAGTGGTAAGATCAGGAAAACACCACTAACCTTCTACAGGTATCTTTAGCTGAACACTGTGCAGAGCTCACAAAAAACTAACTTGTAGCTTATTTAGCTGCCTGCGGTAGTGATAGGATCAGGAAAACACCACCAACCTTCTACAGGTAGCTTTAGGTGAACACTGTGCAGAGCTCACAAAAAACTAACTTGTAGCTTATTTAGCTGCTTGCGGTAGTGATAGGATCAGGAAAACACCACCAACCTTCGACAGGTAGCTTTAGGTGAACACTGTGCAGAGCTCGCAAAAAACTAACTTGTCGCTTATTTAGCTGCCTGCGGTAGTGATAGGATCAGGAAAACACCACCAACCTTCTACAGGTAGCTTTAGGTGAACACTGTGCAGAGCTCACAAAAAACTAACTTGTAGCTTATTTAGCTGCTTGCGGTAGTGATAGGATCAGGAAAACACCACCAACATTCGATAGGTAGCTTTAGGTGAACACCGTGCAGAGCTCGCAAAAAACTAACTTGTAGCTTATTTACCTGCCTGCGGTAGTGATAGGAACAGGAAAACACCACCAACCTTCTACAGGTAGCTTTAGCTGAACACTGTGCAGAGGTCGCACTACACTAACATGTAGTTTTAGCTGAACACTGTGAGGAAGACGCACTGCACTAACTTGTAGCTTTAGCTGAACACTGTGCAGAGGTCACACTACACTAACTTGTAGTTTTAGCTGAACACTGTGAGGAGGACACACTACACCAACTTGTAGCTTTAGCTGAACACTGTGAGGAGGACGCACTACCCTAACTTGTAGCTTTAGCTGAACACTGTGCAGAGGTCACACTAAACTAACTTGTAGCTTTAACTGAACACTGTGAGGAGGACACACTACACTCACTTTAAATAGTCTAGCTGCCTGACTGTGGTACTAATAGGATCAAAAGAACACCAGCAATTTTCTTCAGGTAGCTGTAAATACTGTAACAAGAGAAGCCTGCCTGTCAGTAGGAAGATAACAGGAACGGATCTAGCTAAACTGAATACAGTGTATATATATATATATATATATATATATATATATATATATATATTATATATATATATGGTGGGACCTGGGATGCATATATATACACAATACACTGTAAGTGCAGCTAACTCACTGACTGTCCTGCCTAATCTAGCTAACTCAAATGAAATGACACTGTCTCTCTGTCTATCTAAGCACGCTGGAACACACTACACAGGGCCACCGTGCAGGCAGCCTTATATAGTGTGGGGCATGTTCTAAACCCCCTGAGCCATAATTGGCCAAAGCCACCCTGGCTTTGGCCAATTACAGCTCTCTCTACTGACGGCGCTGTGATTGGCCAAGCATGCAGGTCATAGTGCATGCTTGGCCAATCATCAGCCAGCAATGCACTGCGATGCGGCAGTGAATTATGGGCCTTGACACGCCACACGAATTTGGTGTGAACGGCCCATAACGTTCGCAATTCGGCGAACGATCGAACAACTGATGTTCGATTCGAACATGGGTTTGATTCGAATGCGAAGCTCATCCCTACTCACAAGTTAACACATTACCTCTGTCAGTAGTTTCCTCTGAATAAATTACATATCTCATAGTCCTTGGGTCTCTCGGTCTAGTGATCTGAACACGTGTACTAAGCAATAATTAGATCTGAGACAGACAGAAACAGGTATTGCGATTAACCTCTTGCCGACCGCACCATAGACGTTCTGGGAAGGCATGCAATGAAGTCCTCTCATGAACGAGCTTATTGCTCGTTCTCGGGAACCAGGAACATCACGTATCGGGGTAAAGGGCCAATCCCAGTGGCCCTTTACCATGTGATTGCTCTGTCCAATGATGGAGCAATCACTGTCAACAAACCTTCGTCATGTCCAGTTCTCTTCTCTCCTCACACCAATCGTGTGAGGAGAGGAGGGAGAAGCTGCAGTGTGAGGCTGCTTGTAGTTTTTTTGTTTATTCCAAGTGCCCAGCAGTGCTCTGCAGTGCCCATCTGTGCCACATCAGTGCCCAGCAGTGCCACATCTGTGCTCCAGCAGTGCCCCATCAGTGCCACAGCAGTGCTGTACAGTGCCACATCAGTATACATATGTTTCCCAGCAGTGCCACATCTGTGCACATCAGTGCCCCATCAGTGCCATATCGGTGCCCCATCAATGCCACGTCAGTGCCCCATCAGTGCCCCATCAGTGCAGATCAGTGCCCCACCAGTGCCACAGCAGTGCTCTACAGTGCCCTATCAGTGCACATCAGTGCACATCTGTGCCCTGTCAGTGCCCAGCAGTTCTCTACAGTGCCCTATCAGTGCACATCTGTGCCTCTTCTGTGCCCCATCAGTGCCCCATCAATGCGCATATGTGCCCCATCAGTGCCACATCTGTGCTCTACAGTGCCACATCAGTGCCCTACAGTGCCACATCTGTGCTCTGAGTGCCACATGTGTTCTCTACAATGCCACATCAGTGCCATTAGTGCCACTTTAGTACCCATTAGTATCAATACAGCACCCATCAGTAAGTGCTCATCAGTGCCACCCTATCAATGGATCCTCATCAGTGCCCTCCAGTACCGTAAAAATGTTTTTTAAAAAGCGCAGAAAAATGCATTTTAATTTTCATTCCACATTTTCCAAAAACATGTGACATATTCAAAAGACTCGTAATTCCTCATAAAATATATATTGGGGTTTTTTCTTTCCAAAATGGGGTCATTTAGTGGTTTCCATTGTCCTGGTGCTCCAGGGCCTTCAAAAGTGTGATAGGTTGTCAGGCAATTATATGTGTAATTTATGCTCCTAGAATGGCTGACGGTGCTCGCCGCATGTTGTGCCTCTGTATGTGGCAAGACTATGTAAAAATCTCACACACATGGTATTGCCATACTCATGGTGTCTAGCAGAATGTGTTTTGGGGTGTAGTCGCAAGTATGCATATGCCATGTTAGAGAAATAACCTGTTAATATGACAATTTTATTTAAAAAAATATCTTCATTTTGCAAAGAATTGTGGGAAAAAATTATAACGCAAAAAACTCACCATGCATCGTACTAAATACCTTGGACTGTCTTTCCAAAAAGGGGTCATTTGGGGGGTATTTAAACTTTCCTGGCTTGTTAGTGTCTCAATAAATGAGATTGGTTGTCAGCACATCAGGTGTGATCAACTTTCAATGGTTGGTCCCATAACTAAAGACTGTAACGTTCACAGAAATTAAGAAAAATGCATTTTTTTTAACAAAATTTAGGGTCTTTTTTATTTATAGCGCAAAAATAAAAACCCAGAGGTGATCAAATACCACCAAAAGAAACCTCTATTTGTGTGAAAAAAAGGCAAAAATGTAATATGGGTACAATGCTCCATGACAGAGTAATTGTCATTCAAAATGTGAGAGCACTGAAAGCTGAAAATTGGTCTGGTTAGGAAGGGGGTTTATGTGCCCAGTGGGCAAGTGGTGAACATGACAATTTTGTGAAAAAAATTAAATAAAAAATCTTCATTTTGCAAAGAATTGTGGGAAAAAATTACAACATAAAAAACTCACCATGCCTCTTACTAAATACCCTGGACTGTCTACTTTCCAAAAAGAGGTCATTTGGGGGGTATTTGTACGTTCCTGGCTTGTTAGTGTCTCAAGAAATGAGATAGGCCATCAGTACATCAGGTGTGATCAATTTTCAGTGATTGGTACCATAGCTTGTAGACTCTATAACTTTCACACAGACCAAATAATATACACTGATTTGGGTTATTTTTACCAAAGATATGTAGCAGTATACATTTTGGACAACATTTATAAAGAAACATTACTAATTTGCACAATTTTATAACAGAAAGAAAGAAAATGCATTTTTTTACAACATTTTTGGTCTTTTTTTATTTATAGCGCAAAAAATAAAATACCCAGTGGTGATTAAATACCATCAAAATAAAGCTCTTTTTGTGTGAAAAAAAGGACACAAATTTCATATGGGTACAGTGTTGCATGACCGTGCAATTGTCATTTAAATTGTGACAGCACTGAAAGCTGAAAATTGACCTGGTTAGGAAGGGGGTATAAGTGCCCAGTAGGCAAGTGGTTAAAAGAGAGCTCATTTGAGCAGTGAATCATCACAATAGCACTCCCAGATTTGGAGTGATCAATGCAGTATACAGTTTACAACAATTTTCCTGTGGTATAGTGGACAGTCTTACATCTGTTGTGCCAATCATTTACAAATATATTTATGTTTAAATCAATAAATAATTTAATATCAACTGGATGTGGCATAAGAAATTATAGTTATAGAATAGGTACCTATAAAATCATGAAGAGATTGTTAGGAAATCTAAACATATTTTTAAGACACTTGGATACTGTTGAGCATTATTCGTTCCTCATATGAGTGATACTGTTTTTATTACCAAAGTTAGAAGAATGTGTATATGAGCTGGCATCCAAGTAGGAGACATTGCCACTAATCATCTCCAACACTATGTGGTCTTTTCACATCCTGAACTAGAATTGTACAATGATTAATTTTAACTATAAAGCATTATGTTAAAGCATCTGTTAAAAAAATATTTGAAGGTTTGATTAACAATCCATTTATATAAGCAAAATATGTTCTAAAGTAAAAAAAAAAATAGTAGATTTTTTTGTAATAATGTCATGTGTGCATAATCTCAACCATGGCAATAGCTGCACAGAGTTTGCATGTTCTCCCTGTGCCTGTGTGAGTTTCCTCCATGTACTCCAGTGTCCTCCCACACTTTAAAGACATGCTGGAAGGTTAATTGGCACCTGTCTAAATTGGCCCCAGTATGTGTATATATGAATGTGCATTAGGTACCTTAGATTGTAACTTCCTTGTGAATGTACACTATATATGGATGTAAAGTGCTGGGTAAATTAACTGCACTACATAAGCACCTTTGTTAAATAAATAAATAGATAAAATTGACCATATATTGTATTATAAAATACAGATGTCTGTTTGAGAACAATGCAGTCTGTCCCAGTCTTCAGTATGATTTGACTGATGCTTCGTAGGTACTTCATATCCCTCCAAAGAAAAAAGATACAAAAGCCCCAACTAGTATGAAGAAAATAAGAGCATAAGATGGTTGGATATGCTTGTTATCACCCCCCTTGGAAACCCCAAAGGTTGTCTTTGTTCAGGTATTTCACAGAATTAAATAGGTGGAAAATTAGATCGCATCCTACTTTCCCTATTTACTGACTGACCAGAGGCCAGGGACTTGCGGTGAGGTCAGTGGCTGGTGAGGCACTGGCTAGTATCAGAGCCGGATAAACACAAGTTACATATGCCGCGATCGTTAGAGTGAGAGCACTAATTCTAGTACTAGACCTCCGCCTAAAGCATTGCCTTTGGAGATTTTAAATACTGAAGTTTGGCGCCATTCCACGAGTGTGCGCAATTTTAAAGTGTGACATGTTAGCGCTTTACTTGGCGTAACATCATCACCTTTCACATTATACAAAAGAATTGGGTTATTTTTAGTGTTTTTTTATATATTCATTAAACAGTTTTTTTCCAAATAAAACACGTTTGAAAAATTGCTTGCGCAAATACCGTGTGACATAAAAAGTTGCAACAACCACCATTTATTCCCTTGGGCAGTGTTTCTCAACTCCAGTCCTCAAGGCGCCCCAACAGGTCATGTTTTCAGGAAACAGCTGTGGCAATTACTAAGGCAGTAAAACTGATTAAATCACCTGTGATTAAATCACCTGTGAAAAATAATGGAAAACCTGAAAACATGACCTGTTGGGGAGCCTTGAGGACTGGAGTTGAGAAACACTGCCCTAGGGTGTCTGCTAAAACAATATATATAATGTTTGTGGGTTCTGGGTAATTTTCAAGCAAAAAAATTATGATTATTACATGTAGGAGAGAAGTGTCAAAATTGGCCTGGGTGGCAAGGGGTTAATTACCATAAGTCATATACAAATAATTACTATATATTGTTTTTAAGGTAATTTACTATATTTTCAAAAACTTTACTCAAACAGGTGGCTTAACGGACAAATTACTGAAGTTTGAAGTTTTAACTTCCTACCAGTAATTTCACAGTAAATAGATAAATAATAAATTATCTTATAACATATAGCATAATAATATATGACTTAGCTTGATTACAACAGTACCTTTTCAACAGCAGCAGATTCTCATTCTCCCTCTTAACTGTGTGAGAAAAACATGAGATTATGGGTAAATCTTATACACATAAACACATGTTATCTCCTTCTAGTTAAGAGGGCTGGGCTGGAAGGGAGCATTTGTCTTTCAGACACATGCCCCTTCTATGACACTGCAATGAGAGGCGTGCCTCCACTGCAGAATTTTTATTGGACAGCTAGGGGTAATGGTACTTTACCATTGGTCCAAGACTCCAAGCTGTCCATTGAGCTCAGTGGCTCTGACAAGAAGTGGGAGGCACTGTGAGCTCAATCTCTGTCAGGGCTTTCTTCTCTGAGCTGGCCACTCAGTTGTTGGCTAATTGCCAGCTCCCATCTCTCTCCACAGTTACCCAGTTGTTGTTAATTCTGCTCGTCAGTCCTGCCTACTTAAAGTCATCCAGCTCACTGTCCTGTCAGAAACCATAAACCAGACAGAGACAGAAGTACAGTAAAATCACACTTGTTTATTAATAAAAATAAAAAGCTAAATAGAGTAAGCGTAGTCAAAGCATAGCCAGAGTCCAGTAACCGGATCGGGTAGTCAGCCAAGCCAGAGTTCAGTAACCAGATCGGGTAATCAGCCAGGCCAGACGTCAGGGATCCAAGTAGAGGAACAGCAAGCAGGATAAGGAGCCAGAAGGGATGTCATCAAAGCCAGCCTTTTTTAACAGGAACGCAAGAGATGGTTTCTTGTGATGTGACCAAGGCGAAGGCAGGAATGAAGTGATCTGGAGACCTTTAAGTAGGTGGGACTGATGAGCAGAGCCACAACAGCTGGTTAACTGTGGAGAGAGATGGGAGCTGGCAATTAGCCGACAGCTGAGCGGCCAGCTCAGAGACGGAAGGGCTGAGCCAGCCCTGACAGTACCCCCTCCTCAACGACCCCTCCCCCTCAGAGGACCACCGGGCTTAAGGGGAAAACATCTATGGAAATCACAGAGGAGGTCAGGAGCATGTACGTCCAAGGATGAGACCCAGGAGTGTTCCTCCGGACCATACCCTTTCCAATGCACCAGGTACTGTATGCACCCACGGAACCTACGGGAGTCAACAATAGATTTAAATAAGGAGACATGAAACATATTTGAGATGCGCATACTAGGAGGAAGGTCCAATGTGTAAGCCACTGGGTTAATCCTGCGAAGGATACAGAAAGGCCCAATAAACCGAGGTGCAAACTTTAGTGAGGGAACATAAAGTCGGAGGTTGCGAGATGACAGCCAGACCCTGTCCCCAACCTGGTAGAAAGGCACAGGCAGGTGTTTGCGGTCAGCATGGAGTTTGTACCTATCATTAGCATGACGCAAAGCCTCCTGGACTTGTGCCCAAGTGGAACGAAGACCACGGCGATGCTCCTCTAGCACAGGAATACTCTGCGGAACAAATGAGTCAGGCAACATGGAAGGTTGGAAACCATAATTCGCCATAAACGGAGACAATTGGGAAGCAGAATTCAAGACACTGTTGTGAGCAAACTCTTCCCATGGTGATAGGTCTGACCAGTTGTTGTGATGGTCAGAAATATAGCAACGTAGGAATTGCTCCAAGGACTGATTGGCTCGTTCTGCTGCCCCATTAGACTGTGGGTGATACGCAGAGGAGAAAGCAAGCTGAATTCCCAACTGTGCACAAAAGGCTCACCAGAACCGGGACACAAAGTGACTACCCCTGTCTAAAACAATCACCTTGGGTAGCCCATGTAAGCAAAAGATCTCCCGAGCAAAAATGAAAGCCAGTTCGTTAGAAGTGGGAAACTTCTTAAGTTGAATACAATGACACATCTTTGAGAACCGGTCAACCACCATAAGGATAACAGTGTTGCCTTGGGAGTTGGGCAACTCTACAATGAAATCCATAGACAGGTGGGTCCAGGGCCTCTCTCCATTGGGTATTAGACATGTGCACACTGAAATATTTCGTTTCGGAATTTCGTTTTCGTCTGAAAAATAAATTTATTTAGTTACTCCCGAAATTCGTTTTTATTTATTTCGTTTTTCGTTAAAAATTGCATTCGTCCGAAAATCCAAATTAAGGTCGAATCTGTCATTGAAGGCTTATGGTGTCTGTCGAATGTTCAAAGAAGATTCGACGGAGCAGCTAAACTGTACAACGCCGTATAGTTTACCTGCTCCGTCGAATCTTCTTAGAACTTTCAACAGACACCATAAGCCAAAGTACATGTGTACTTAGTTCTAGCTATTTTACTGCTCCTCCTCTTTGGTTACAATCAGCCAATAACATTCATCATCATCATTATTTTTATTTATCTTTTCTCCCCTACGTCGAATCTTTCCTCCCCTACGTCAAATCTTTCCTCCCCTACGTCAAATCTTTTCTCTCCTACGTCGAATCTTTCCTCCCCTACGTCGAATCTTTCCTCCCCTACATCGAATCTTTCCTCCCCTACGTCGAATCTTTCCTCTCTATGTCGAATCTTTTCTCTCTATGTAGAATAATCTTGGACTAATAGAGCTAAGGTTAGGCACATTCGACCACAGGTTTGATGGACACAGATTGTTATTGTCATCATCATGTCGAATCTCCTATCTATATCGAACTGTTGTAGCAACGAAAACGAAAATAAAGCATTTGTTTATGTCGGATCTTTCGTTTTTCGGACTCTGCACTTTCGTTATCGTTTGTTAAAACGATAACGAAAATACCTGAAATTCGGACGAAAATGCATTTGGACGAAAACGAATGCACATGTCTATTGGGTATGGGTTGTAGGAGGCCCACTGGAAGGTGTTGTGGAGTCTTACTCTGAGCCCACACGGAACAGACAGCTACGATGGCAGTTACATCAGCACATAGACTAGGCCACCAGAATTGTTGGGAAATGACCCAAACGAGTTGATTCTTACCAGGGTGGCCAGCTGCCTTGGGAGAATGGTAAGTCTGGAGCAAGGTAGTAAGGAGACACTCTGGGACAAAGCAGCAGTCACAAAGTTTCTCAGGAGGAGCATCGACCTGAGCAGCAAGAATTTTGTCACCCAAAGTAGAAGGAAGACTGGTGCAAACCGTAGCCAGAATACGATCAGGAGGAATCATTGGAACTAGAACCAACCCCAACTTAGAAGTGGAGGAAAACTGTCGTGACAAGGCGTCAGCCCTTACATTCTTAGTACCGAGTAAGAATGAGACAATGTAATTGAAACTTGACAAGAAAAGAGCCCATCGCGCCCTTCTGGGAGAGAGGCGTTTAGCCTCAGACAAGAATGTGAGATTCTTATGGTCAGTGCTGACTCCGTTAAATTGATGATAGGCAACTCCTATCCTCATATTGATTAGTGGTTCCAAATTAATAATAACTACTGCAGTAGGGAACAGACACAAAAGATACGCTCAGCATCTTTCCAAATTACTGTTCTGCTTTATTATGACGCAATTGAAGGTTTTTATGCACATGATTACGTAGGTATCACATTAATATTACAATTGTACGTTTATGGTAACAAGGGGAGTTACATAGGCAGGCTTATTCTAATCAGGACTCAAAAGAATGTAAACATTTACTGAAAACATTATTAGTGCCGTGTGCACAGTGAGGGCAGAGTGCAATACATACAAAATACAATACAATTATATACAGAACTTACAAATTTCCATTACAGTCTCCCCTCTTTTGATCAATATTTTGATCACTAACCATACCTGCTATCACCTTTAACCTGGAACCTCCACATGCTTAGGTGGAGGTAGTCCTGGCCAAAGAGGCAAAAAAAACTCCATTGTGGAGAAAATAATAGCTGAGCAACTTTTTCATTACAAAATGACTTTTCATTGTGAAGAACAAATGATTGATAAGACATAATTACAGAGTACTGGCTGTACACTCCTGTGGCCAGAATGGCCTTCTAGCTTAATTGTTGGCATGCTGACTTATCAGCATATGTAAACACAGACAATTCTACATAAAATGGAAGACGTACAAAAGAAATATGACTTCAACATGGCTAAACTATTTTTCAAATATATATATCCCTTACAATTAAAGTAACTGAATCAAAAAGTACCCTAGACTGTGATCACAAGAGGGAAACAAATCAAACACAGAGATTTCTTTAATTAAGTCATTTTTGCAGTGTCTGGTGTGGATCCAGGTGACTTTTCCTTCAAGTTTTGCAAAAACTGTACATGAAATAGATGCTGTATTGAGTCTCCAAACATTTCCTTATATATAAATGTCTCTTAACAATCCAAAAGTCACCTGGCTTTAGTTTTAGATCCTTCCAAACTTTTAGGATCTGGAATTAGGGAGAAAACACATAAATGAGTTTGTAAAAAACCTTAAAAGATCATCAGCATTCTCCGTGAGATCCGAATGGAGGACTTCAGCTGCTGAGACAAAATATAAGCAAGTGAGTAACACACTCCCAAACCAAATCCCATAGGGAGAGAGTCCAACATCCCCCTTAGGGGCTTCATAAAATATAAGAAAACATTCAGGCAAAAGTTTTCTAGTTTCTTACTCTACTTTGTCTGATACATTGTAGACAGTAGGGGGTGTAAAAATAAAACCTCTGTACTCCCTGGCACTCTGTACTTACAAACTACTTCTGATAACACTTTTTACTGTGGCCTTTGCAGTAGCATTTGCCACTGGACATCCACAAAACATGTCCATACAGACAAAATGCATACTCGTAAGATCCTGACTTGGGCATCTGGATATATCTTTTATGTAATCTCTGGGAGGGATGTTCAGCTTTTGGTAACACCTTTGGTAACAGGTAAAACAAGAAGTGGTATGTTATAAAAACAACTGTGGAGAACCCTGGCTCTATCCCACGCTCATTTACTAAGGCAGCCATAACTGCTTGTGACTGATGACACGGTCCATGTGTCAAGCTGAAGGGAAAAGAGTGGCTGGCAGACATAAATGATCACCTTTTCCAAAGTCCTGTTTCATAAGAAGTTGCCCCCTGTGGACCACTTGTTCTTCTCGTTCTGGGGTCCTTAAAGTTTAATTATTAATCCCAGCTATACTGGGCCAGAACTAGGGTGGAATCTGTGAGTTGCACAGACCCATCAAGTGTCCAGGGCTGTAAATGCAGCATCCTTAGTCACCTGGTCTGCTTCCATGTGTGAAAGTTAATATGGCTACCTCAGCAAGAACCTGGAAGGCTGAAAACAGCCGATCAAATTAACTTGGCATGCTTGGTTGGTTTACCTGCCGAAGTAAAAACAAACTTCTGGCCCTTCAAATGGAACCAAAAGCTCTCTATATCTCGACTATCTATATAAATATACACTCTTTTTATAGCTCACAGGCTTTGCTAAAACATGGAGCTCTGCTTCTTGAGCTGGGGAAAAAGGATCCAATGACTTTGAATACAGAGTATCCTTCTGGGTGATAAACTGCATACTCAAATCTACAAAAAATGTAATATCTGGGTCTTCAGGGAGTGTGTCCTGCACTGGGCTCACAGCAGCTGATTCCTATGTCATCAATTTAACACATGCGTCTTTTCCTTTCTTTTGAATAAATGTACGCATTTTTCATTGTTAGATTTGTACATAAACAAACTCATATTTTAAACCTTTCATTAGACAAACATTTAGTTAGCTGTAAATTTGCTGCACAGAATGTCGGACCATTGACCAAAACAATATCTAACTTTGTCTAATAGCACCTTTGCATAAAAGCTACAGCTCTGATATATCGGGGTGAACCCTTCATTACTGGGTCCAGCTTGCATAAATATATTACAATGTCTTGTTTTCTATCACACTATTTGTGTAAGAACTCCAGTTTCATGTTTCAAAAGACAACTTTTTCCTGGCAATATTATAATAAACGATAACAATACCCTGCGGTCATGGAGAGATGCCCATAAATCCAAAACTATTCTTCTGCTTATACCACTGTACTTACAAGAAAAAGGGGCACATCATTTCACAATCCACACATTCTGCTTTGGATTTCAAAAATAAAAATAAATCTGCAGGTGGCATCTATCCTAACAGGGTGTGTGGACTTGATGTGATGGGTCTGTTATATTTAAATTGTATTTAATATTACTCTTACATCATGGACCGCACATCAAGTTATTATCAAAAACCTTACAATATCATTTTTGTAGAAAAACTTCTTATGTATCCCATCCATCTTGGCTTTGTTAAATATTATGGCAGCTTTATTCAAAATAACCTCATCTTAATCTTTTTTTTCTCTCAGTAAGGGCTTATTGAATAAATGTAAAATTACAAAATTGTTATCTTAATCTAAACTAATCTCATTCATTACAAATTTCCCCATTAACCTTGACTTCATTTCCAACCAAAGGTTGTCTAAACCAGTTTCAATATATCTATATTATTAATACAATTGTTAAACTCATATTAGAAATTAATACTCATTATTACTTAATTTTACTTAATTTCCCTTTTTTAAATGCACTGTTTCCACTATCAAAGGATATTCAATTTGTGTAATACACGGTTAAATGTAACCTTCATTTTACCATGTTTGGAAAACAGATTCAAAATAATTGTGATCACATTGTTTACCATTAGATTCCTTAACCCGGCACATGTTTTGTCTAAAAAACTGGATTGAATTGGCATGGTGTCCTTCCAGCTTATCACTGACCACATTCTTTCATGAGAGCACAAAGGAGGGGGTCACATCTGTATACATGACACACACAAGCAATAGAACTAAAGGTCCCAGCATTCGCACACACACCAATATCTCTCTCACTTTCTTTTAACTCTTTAATATTTCCCTGCCTAAATTCTACTTTCTTTATTTTGTTTAAATAACTTTTATATCTAGCTTCTATGATTCTATGATCAGATGGGGAGCCACAGTGCTCATCCCATCTTCCCTCTCTGACAACATATAAAGTATTCTGTTTTACCTCTCATTTCTCTGTTTCTGACTTTTACTAGTTGTAGTGCCTGATCCCAAATTCATCCCACAACTTAACATGAAAATGTCCCTTTCTGTCTAGTTCTAATGTCACCCTTCATCCATCCTGCTCACATAGATAACTGTTTCTTTAGCTATTTACTCTGCACGATTCTTAGTCCCTGTGGACTTTGGTAACCCAGTTACCCATTGTGGATCCCTGTCCACTCTAACCATTAATCTAGGGGCTCAGTATAGGCGGAACCGCACCTTTGGTTCATATATAGCGCTCCTCTTGCACTGGGCATTTTTGAGGGTCTCTTACCCTTCATTCCCTTACTTAATTTAATGCCCATAATGACTGGCCAGTCTTCTCTCTTCTCTACTTGTGCCTATACCCTCTTGCCTCTAAACTACTTTATCTAGCAGATGTACTACATATACCTGTGAACAGCACTATTCTTCCCTTTCTTATCTATAACACTCCAATGGACAATAGACAGGGACAACATAACATATAACCACCAATCAATACAGTTCGATTAAGGGGAGTAAAATAGGTACCCTTTGTCCCGAAAATGCCTTACCGATCAAGGAAGTCTGATAACTCAAATGTAAGCAAAAGGCTTACCTCAGCCGGCTGATTATCAGAAATTCCCGGATCGTCTCAAGCTCCTCGTTTCGGATACTCAGGGTCACCTGGAATCCCCTCCTAAGGCAAAGCTCGCCATGCTGACTCCGTTAAATTGATGATAGGCAACTCCTATCCTCATATTGATTAGTGGTTCCAAATTAATAATAACTACTGCAGTAGGGAACAGACACAAAAGATACGCTCAGCATCTTTCCAAATTACTGTTCTGCTTTATTATGACGCAATTGAAGGTTTTTATGCACATGATTACGTAGGTATCACATTAATATTACAATTGTACGTTTATGGTAACAAGGGGAGTTACATAGGCAGGCTTATTCTAATCAGGACTCAAAAGAATGTAAACATTTACTGAAAACATTATTAGTGCCGTGTGCACAGTGAGGGCAGAGTGCAATACATACAAAATACAATACAATTATATACAGAACTTACAAATTTCCATTACAGTAAGAATGATAACCCACACAGTGGTACCTTCAAGGAGATGTCTCCATTCTTTCAGGGCTTAAATGATCACCAACAGCTCTCTGTCACCAATCTCGTAATTGCACTCGGCAGGTGACAATTTCTTGCAAAAGTAGCCACAAGGATGCATAGCACTCTCAGAGGTAGGACGTTGAGACAGAAGGGCGTCAACACCAGTCTCAGAAGCATCCACCTCAAGGATAAAAGGTAATGTAGGATCAGGATGTGCCAACACAGGAGCAGAAACAAAGGCAGCATTGAGACTTTCAAAGGCCTTAATGGACTCCGGAGACCAACTCTGTGGGTTACTGTTCTTTCTAGTCATATCGGTCAGGGGCTCGACCAGAGACTAGAAGTTAGTAATAGTTGGCAAAACCCAGGAAACGCTGCGGAGGATGTAACCCCATGGGTTGAGGCCACTGTAGGGCTGCAGAAAATTTCACTGGGTCCATTGAAAAACCAGCAGTGGAAATGACCCAAGAATTTAATCTGTTCCCGATGGAACTCACACTTCTCCAGTTTACAATAGAGATTGTTCTCACTTATTTCTGAAGCACACAACAGACATCTGTGTGGTGGCTCTCCAGGGACTTGGAAAATATGAGGATATCATCGAGATAAAGCACCACACATAACTGCAGCAAATCTCGGAGGACATCGTTAATAAATTCTTGGAAAACTGCTGGGGCGTTACAAAGGCCAAAAGGCATTACAAGATACTCATAATGGCCTGTTTTGGTATTAAATGCAGTTTTCCACTCGTCGCCCTCCTTAATCCTCACAAGATTGTACGCCCCTCTCGGATCAAGCTTAGTGAAAACCGTTGCTCCCTTGAGGCGGTCAAATAACTCTGTAATCAACAGGATCGGGTAGGCATTCTTTTTAATAAAAAAAACACGTTTATTGAGCATAGAACAAAAAGAATACAAACATTTGGAGAGACGGTGCAACCGGCACCACATTATCGAAACGTTCCAATTAACAGTTTAAGCAGGCTTAACATGCATTTTATGGTACTCTAAAGATAAAGGCAAGAAAAGACATTGTAGAAACAATAGGCTATTTCCAAAAACAGGAAGGTTTCTGTAACTAGGGTTTATGTATTTAGTCTCCGTAAATGAGGCTAGACCTCCACATCGCAGTTGGAAGCATCTTCCACCCATCTGTCCCAGATTTTATGGTATTTATCTGGGCACCCCCTATGAATATAAAGCAGTTTTTTACAGGGGAGGGTGATATTGACGGCCCTGATCCATTGTTGCATTGTAGGGGGGGGACCTCTCATCCATGTCCTGGCAATTTGCATTCCAGCAAGGAATAAGGTTTCTTGCAAGAGAGTGTTCAAATATTTTTTGTTTTCAGGGAGTGAGAGGAGTCCCAGCACGCATTGACGGGGGCAGAGAGATACCGGAGAACCCATGCGGTCATGGAGGAACCGGACCACCTGGGTCCAAAACCCCTGTACCGACGGGCAGGCCCATATTAGATGGTAGAATTACGCATTTGGGTGGTTGCAGCTGGGGCAATTGGGATCATGGCCCGGTCTGTATTTGGAGATACGATAGGGCGTTAAGTATGATCTATGGAGGATGTAGGGGTTGGTAAGGCGATCAGATAATTTGGGGGACACTGTTTTACAGTTGGTTAGTACTTCCTTCCAATCCTCATCAGATAGAGCCCCCAGGTCAGACTCCCAGCGAGACTTAAATTGAAGAGCTGTGGATTCTGCCGTGGGTGTCATGAGGTATGTATATAAAAGAGATATCCATTTTTTAGAGTCTTCACCCAGGACAATGTCTACCAGGAGCGGGATCTCAAGACGTGGAAGTGAACCCCTGAACTGCGTACAGAGTGCGTGCCTGAGTTGAAAATAGCCGAGCAACATGTGGTTAGGTAGGGCGAAGCTATCCATGATGGTCTGAAAGGATTTGACCAGTCTGCCCAACACCACCTGCGACAGGTATATTATTCCCTTATCCACCCACAATCTATGGTCAGGGACAGAGTTTAGCTTGGGCATGTGTGGGTTGTGCCAGAGAGGTGTATGGGAGTGGGGGGTTGGAGCCTGTCCAATACGCATAGCATGTTGCCAGATCCTACAGTGGTGAGATAACATTTGCTTCGTGTCATCGTTTCGAAATGAATTGTGTGGACCACAAAATAATAGTTGAAAGGGGTGGAATATTGGGTCTGGGGTTTGGGGACAGACTAATGTGGAATATATCTCTCTATCAGATTGGTTGAAATGAAAAAAGTGGGATAATTGAGATGCTATATAATAAAGAAAAAGATCGGGGAGTGCTGTTCCTCCCAATTCAGTCGGGCATTTTAGGTCTTTCCATGCCAATTTATGACGGGAAGATCCCCAGATAAACGTGTTGATAATGGATTCCATAGATTTAAATATGTGCGGGGGGAGGTACAGTGGAGCCTGCCAGAAAATATATAGAAGTTTGGGGAGAAGTATCATTTTTACAAGATTTATATGACCCATGATACCTAGGGGGAGACGGGACCATGTTTGCGTTTTAGTCTTGAGGACCTGGAATAGAGGTTCAACGTTAAGAGAGATGTAATCACAGAGGGGCCTGGAGACAAACACGCCCAGATATTTAATGTTATTGGTTCTGACCAGTGGGAGTGCGTATTGCTCAGCACTCGGAGCGCCTATGTCCAGTGGGAGTATATGGGACCAGTTAATTTGGAGCCCAGAGAACACTTCAAAGGCCATGATGGTCTGGAGGGCTGTTTGAAGGGAGGGACCAGCATCAGCAAGATACAGAAGCATGTCGTCTGCGTACAGGCTGATGACCTCTGTCAGCTGGCCACAACGAAGGCCCCTAATGCCGGGGTGATGTCTAAGAGCTATGGCTAAGGGTTCTACTGCTAGGGCGTATAACAAGGGTGATATGGGACAGCCCTGGCGAGTATCACGGGAGAGCTGGAATGGACGGGAGATTCTACCGTTAACTTGTATATGGGCTGTAGGGGCCTGATACAAAAGTTGGAGCCATTTTATAAATTTTGGACCAAACCCGAAACTATGTAAACACTCCCAGAGGTAGTCCCACTCCACAGAGTTGAACGCCTTGGCGGCGTCTAAACTGACTACCACTCTAGAGCCAATTTCCGTGTGCTGGGATTGGAGGTTCATATGGAGCCGTCTAAGGTTAAAGGCAGTGTTTTTGTTGGGCATGAAACCGGTTTGATCGGGATGTATTAGGCTAAGGATAACTTTGTTTAAGCGGAGGGCTAAAATTTTGGCAAGTATTTTGACATCTAGTTGGAGTAAGGATATAGGTCTGTACGATTCGGGGAGGTGTAAATCTTTCCCTGGCTTGGGTATGAGGACGATAAGGGCTTCGCCCATGGAAGCTGGGAGTGTGTTTGAGTCGAATATATGCGTATATAATTTACATAATTTGGGAATTAGAGTTTCACTAAATTGGCTGTAAAATTCAAGTGGTAGACCATCCGAACCAGGAGTTTTAGAAGCAGGGAGGTGCGCCAGGGCCTCCACTATGCAATCAGTGGTGATGGGTGCCTCAAGTTGAGCAACCTGTGTTGGGGAGAGTTTTGAAAACGCAATGTCCCGAAGGAATGCCGAGAGGTCATTTTGAGTGTAATGCGCGGTAGAAGAGTACAGGTCTAAGTAAAAGGTCCTGAACTCCTCAACCACCTGGTCTTGATCTGTTACCATGGGCCCCGACGCCAACCGAAGAGTCACCACCACAGGGGGTTTGTGGTCCAGGTGTGCCATGAAGGCAAGAAGCTTACCAGCCCGCTCGCCAAGTTCGTATGTGCGTTGTTTGCTAAAAAAGATGCCCTGTTTGGCCTTTTGGAGGTGTAATTGATCTGTGAGCTTGACCTGTCTGCGCAGAAGGGAGGCGTTTGTAGCTGTCGGGTCAGCCTGAAAGGCCTGCTCTAGGGCATCCAGGTGCTCCTCCGCTTGTCTAAGTAGGAGTTTAGACGTTGCCTTATGTCTATTAATACGCGTGGATAAAAGCATGCGGGCATGCAGTTTAAAGGCCTCCCAGACAGATCTGAATGAGGCTGAGTTTTCATTAATGCGGAAATAGTGGTTTAGCTCGATTTGGACGGATTCCAAATCCATCAGGACTTTAAGCCAAAACGGATTTAGTCTCCATACATGTACCGTAGGTGGGTTTGGTAAGCGTAGTTTGATCCAATATGGGGAGTGGTCTGATAGCACCCTAGCATCGAAGCCCACGTCGGTAAGATGGGGGATTAGGGAAGGAGTGAGGAAGATGTAGTCCAACCTGGACATGGCTGTGCGTGCGGGGGTGAAACAAGTATAGCGTATTTGTTGTGGGTGTTTGTGTCTCCATGAATCTATAAGGGCAAATTCCGCTAGGAATTTCCCAAATCTTGTGATACTGGGTGCAGGGGCCGGAGGGGTGACCGAACTAAACCGGTCTAGGCCTGGAGCAACAATCATATTAATGTCCCCAGCCCAAATAGTCGGGACAGATGGGTGTTTGGTCATAAAGGCGACCCCAGCCTGCAACACAGTAAATGCAAATGGCGGGGGGACATAAAATGCAAGGAGGAGCACCTCCGACCCCCCGGCAGAAGCATGCAAAAACAGAAATCTTCCCAGGGGATCCAACTGCAGTGTGTAAAGTTGGAAGCGTAGAGTTTTAGCAATGAGGATTGCTACCCCTCGCGAGTTGGTGGTGTAAGGGGCTTGGTATTTTGAGGCTCATCTGTTTTTGACCAGCCAAATGGGTCTCAACTAGCACAGAGATGTCCGCCCGAAGAGATTTAAGGTGGGAGAGGACCGCCAAACGCTTGGCCCTCTCGCCCAGGCCCCGGACATTCCAGGTAATTATTTTAAGTGAGGTCATTGTGCTTGGGGTATGAGCGGTTGGTGCAGTCGGATACCCAGAGGACAGTGCATATCCACAGGCATTGCATTCAATCTCTGGTACATTCTATCACGTTCAACCTGTCTGCTGTGCTTCCAAGAGGCAAAGTAGCCATGTATGAAATGCTGGACCGGCATTAGAATTATGTGGCATATACTAGGCCAGCATGCATATGTGGATAGCCCAGCAGAGTCCATCCTAGAATTTGCCTTGGACAAGTATAATATCATCAATACAAATATATTAGAGTACACAGGGTGCATCAATTGAGAATCTGGAACAAATGAAAAAAAATGTAAAAAAGTGTTCAGAACAAAGTAAAACAAACGTACTGCAAAAACGCTGGACCGGCACAGCAGATTCAACACTCTGCCATTCGCTGGCTGCAATGGCACAAGTGGCATAGATGCCAGTGTTGCGGGGTGACCGTTCGGGTCAAGTGGGCGAACAAACTGGACAGTGCACAGTTGTGTGGGGAAGACAACCAGGTTCAGTGAGTGTAGTTGAAGGTGGTCCGCTCGAGGCAACTGACATCAATTTAGCAATGAGGGGGGAGAGAACACAGGTCGCATTGCCTAAACGTAAACATGGCGATGCTCAGGTTATAGCTCAGTAAGTACAATCGGAGCTGGTGAGGGGGGGCAAACAGGATAAACAAGCGGTTAACTCACAGTACCGATTCCGATGAAGAAGGCACAAACCGAGTGATAGTGTTTGACAGTCAGGTTCAATCATAAGGGAACGCAGAGGCCGTACATGGGATGCGGGAGTTAAGAGCGAGCCAGGCCGGCCCCGTCGATCTATTCCAGCCATGATATCGCGGTCTGTGGATCCTCAAAGAAGTGCGCCTTGCCCTCACTCACCACACAGAGGTGGGCGGGAAAAAGCATGGCATATGGCAAATGGCGCACCCGAAGTAACCGCTTCGCCTCCGTGAACCTTGCCCTCTTTTTCTGCACCTCTGCCGAGAAGTCCGGGAACACAGCCACCATCACGTTTCCGACCGGAATGTTACCCTTTTCTCTTGTTAGGAGCAGGATAGTATCACGATCGCGGTATTTCAGGAACTTGGCAATTAGTGTCCGGAGCTCCAGCAGGTGGAGGTTTTGCTGCAAGGCGGTGGGCGCGCTCCACTACAAACGTAGAGGAGAAAGCATCTCTGCCAAAGGATTTAATGAGCAGGTTTTCCAGGAACGTGGGGGGATCCGAACCCTCAGATCTCTCAGGCAATCCTACAAAGCGGAGGTTGCACCTGCGGAGACGATTCTCCATATCGTCTTGTTTGGAGAGGACAGCGTTCAACTGATGTTGAAGTTGTTCAGTGGTGATCTGGAGAGGATGTATGTCATCTTCCGCTTGGCCGATGCGGCACTCCGTCTCTGACACCCGGTCCCATAGTTTGTGGATATCTTGTCGGATTAAGGAGATGTCTACCTTCACCTCCTCTATCCTGGAGGTGAGGGTGGATTGACATAGGGCGATGGCCTCGAAAACTTTAGCCGTGTCCTTGGATGACTGATCCTCCTCATCAGGGGGGGCCTCGGCGCCATCTTCCTCCACCAGGTCTCTCTCCTCGTGTCTGTATTTGTCTAATTTAGCTATAGCACCAGATCTTTTAGGAGGCGACATGTCTTCACAGGTCTAGAGGACGAGCAGATGCTGTAGGGCAGGGGTCTTAAACTGGTGGCCCTCCAGCTGTTGCAAAACTACAAGTCCCATCATGCCTCTGCCTGTGGGAGTCATGCTTGTAACTGTCAGCCTTGCAATGCCTCATGGGACTTGTAGTTTTGCAACAGCTGGAGGGCCGCCAGTTTGAGACCCCTGCTGTAGGGTATTGTTTTGTGGCAAATATATCCCTCAGGATTGAGTATAAGGATAGGCCTTGAGCGGAGCTCTCACACTACACGTCTTATTCCATGCAGCTCCAGACCAGGCCCCGTCGGGTAGGCATTCTTAATCGTGAAATGATTGAGACCCCTATAATCAATAAAAGGTCTCAGTTCACCGCTCTTCTTCTTCACAAAGAAGAAACCAGCACCAGCAGGAGACGAGGATTTGCGGATGAAACCCAGAGAAAGTATGTCTGCAACATACTCTTCCATGGCTTTATCCTCCAATACAGACAAAGGGTAAACCCGGCCATGAGGGGAAGTGGCACCAGGTTGAAGGTCAATTGCGCAATCATAAGGCCGGTGTGAAGGCAAACTACCGGCTTGACCTTTGTCAAAGACATCGCTAAAATCATGGTACTCCTCTGGCAGGGAAGAGAGTAAAGAGGTACACAGGACCTTGGCTACCTTCCGGAAGCATGTTTCACTGCATTGTGGTGACCAGGAGAGAACCTCAGCACAGAGCCAATCAAAAGAGGGTTGTGCCTCTGTAACCAAGGATAACCAATAACCAGCGGAAACTTAGGAGAGGAAATCACTTGGAATTGGATCATCTCATGGTGAAGAGCCCCTACGGCCATGGACAATGAAACCGTCTCATGAGTCACATGGGCAGGCTGTAGAGGTCTCCCATCAAGAGCCTCAATGGCAAGTGAAGTGTCACATAGCTGCAGTGGAATCGAGTGCTTTGATACAAAGGCAGCATCAATGAATAGACCTGTAGCCCCAGAGTTGATTAGAGCCTGTATCTCGATAGACGACTTAGCCCAAGAAAGGGTGACCGAAACCAGGGGCTTATCCTTCTGGATAACTGGGGATGACACAATGCCACCTAAGGTCTGTCCATGACAGGACCTCAAGGTTCGGGTGTTCCCAGGACAGTTAGGACAAGATTTCAAAAAGTGACCTGCCTGGCCACAATAAAGGCACAATCTCTCCCTCCTCCTAAAGGAGTCTGGAGTCAATGAGGATGGCAAACAAGATCAAACTCTCCAGCTCAGTGGGTATATCTTGGGCTGCTATTTCATCCTTGATGGAATCTGAGAGACTGTGAAAAAAAGCAGCCACGAGAGCCTCATTGTTCCAAGCAACCTCTGCTGCTAGAGTACAGAACTCAATGGCGTAGTTGGCAACAGTTCTCGTACTCTGTTTGATGGTTGATGTATCACGAACCTGTCCGTGTGAAACTCCTGGGGCAGCATATCAAAGTATATCTCAACTTGGTTGAGAAACCCTCTGCATTGAACTGGATCACCCCAAAACATTGGGGAAGCGGGGCGGAACCAGACATACCTCTTATAGAGGTAATACTCAAGGCGGGTGCCTGCACAGAGCCTGGCGCAGCAGCAGGGAGGGCCTGCAACTCAGGTTGTACTGGAGCAGCCACAGTGGGGGATTTCTGGTGAGCTATGTGACTCAGGAGCGTTTGTAATGCCATGGCAAACTGATCCATGCGGTGATCGTGCTCATCCAATCTGGAGAAAATATTACCAACAAGTGGATTGACTGTATCTTCTGAATTCATGGCCTTCGCCTATTGTCAGAAACCATGAACCAGACCGAGACAGGAGTACAGTAAAATCACACTTGTTTATTAATAAAAATAAAAAGGTAAATAGAGTAAGCGTAGTCAAAGTATAGAGCCAGAGTCCAGTAACTGGATCGGGTAGTCAGCCAGGCCAGAAGTCAGGGATCCAAGTAGAGGAACAGCAAGCAGGATAAGGAGCCAGAAGGGATGTCAGAAAAGCCAGTCTTTAAACAGGAATTCAGGAGATGGTTTCTTGTGATGTGACAAAGGCGAAGGCAGGAATGAAGTGAGCTGGAGATCTTTAAGTAGGTGGGACTGACGAGCAGATCCACAAAAGCTGGTAAACGATGGAGAGAGATGAGAGCTGGCAATTAGCCAACAGCTGAGCGGCCAGCTCAAAGAAGGAAGGGCTGAGCCAGCCCTGACACTCACTTGATCTCTGCCTTCACCTTTGTCAACATCACAGAGACTTCCTCCTGCATTCCTGTTGAAGACTTGCTCGGCTGACATTCCTTCTGGCTCCTGATCCTGCTTGCTGTACTACTATGTTTATCTCTGGCTCTCTGACATTTGTTTGGCTGACTACCCGATCCGGTTACTGAACTCTGGCTTGTTTTGACTACGCTTACTCTGTTTACCTTATTATTATTATTATTAAACAAGTGTGATTTAACTATACTTCTGTCTCGGTATGATTCAGGGTCCCTGACAGTAGGCGAAGGCCATGAATTCAGAAGATACAGTCAATCCACTTGTTGGTAATATTTTTTCCAGATTGGATGAGCAAGATCACCGCATGGATCAGTTTGCAATAGCGTTACAATCGCTCCTGAGTCACATGGCTCACCTGGAGTCCCCCACTGTGGCTGCTCTGGTACAACCTGATTTGCAGGCTGTCCCTGATGATGTGCCAGTCTCTGTGCAGTCACCCGCCTCTAGTATTACCTCTATAAGAGGTATGTCTGGTTCCGCTCCCCTTCCCCAGCGATTTGGAGGTGATCCAGTTCAATGCAGAGGGTTTCTCAACCAGGTTGAGATTTACTTTGAGATGCTGCCCCAGGAGTTTCCCATGGACAGAAGCAAAGTAGGTTTTGTGATATCTTTGCTTTCTGAGAGAGCCTTGGCCTGGGCAAACCCTCTATGGGAGACGCAAAAACCTGTTGTCTTGAGTTACCCTGAGTTTGCGGACTCCTTTAAAAGGGTATTTGATGTTCCCACATGCTCCGCTTCTGCTGCCAAGTGCCTCATGTCCATCAAACAGAGTACGAGAATTGTTGCCGACCACACTATTGAATTCTGTACTCTGGCAGCAGAGGTTGCTTGGAACAATGAGGCCCTCATGGCTGCTTTTTCTCATGGTCTCTCAGATTCCATTAAGGATGAGATTAGCAGCCTGAGATACACCCACTGAGCTGGAGAGGTTGATCATGTTTGCCATCCTCATTGACTCCAGACTCAGAGAAGGACTCTCTTTTGAGGAGCGCTTGCGGAAGCCCCCTGTACGTTTGCATCTGAGCTTTGCAGTCCCACCCGTGCCTCCCTCAACTCCTATGCCTCCTGGTACTGAGTTGGTCAGTGACGATGAAACCATGCACTTGGGCTTCACGTGTCTCTCTGCAGATGAGAGAGCCATTAGGAGGAGAGAGAGATTGTGCCTTTATTGTGGCCAGGCAAGTCACTTTTTGAAGTCGTGTCCTACCCGTCCAGGGAGCGCCCGAACCTTGAGGTCCTGTCGTGGACAGACCTTAGGTGGCGTTGTTTCGTCCCCCGTTATCCAGAAGGATAAGCCCCTGAGGTCACCCTTTCTTGGGCTGAGTCGTCCATTGAGATACAGGCTCTAATCGACTCTGGGGCTGCAGACCTGTTCATTGATGCTGCCTTTGTATCGCAACACTGGATTCCCTTGCAGCTACGTGACACTCCACTTGCCATTGAGGCTCTTCATGGGAGACCTCTGCAGCCTGCCCGTGTGACTCATGAGATGGTTCCATTGTCCATGGCCGTAGGGGCTCTTCACCATGAGATAATCCAATTCCAAGTTATTTCCTCACCTAGGTTTCCGCTGGTTATTGGTTATCCTTGGTTACAGAGGCATAACCACTCTTTTGATTGGCTCCTTGCTGAGGTTCTCTCCTGGTCACCACAATGCAGTGAGAGATGCTTCCAGAAGGTAGCCAAGGTCCTGTGCACCTCTTCACTCTCCTCGCTGCTGGAGGAGTACCGTGATTTTTGCGATGTCTTTGACAAAGGTCAAGCCGGCAGTTTGCCCCCACACCGGCCTTATGACTGCGCAATTGACCTTCAACCTGGTGCCATACTCCCTCATGGCCGAGTTTACCCTTTGTCGGTCTTGGAGGATAAGGCCATGGAGGAGTATGTTGCAGACACACTTTCTCGAGGTTTCACCCTGCAAATCCTTGTCTCCTGCTGGTGCTGGTTTCCTCTTTTTGAAGAAGAAGAGCGGTGAACTGAGACCTTGTATTGATTATAGGGGTCTCAATTGTTTCACGATTAAGAATGCCTACCCTATTCTATTGATTACAGAGTTATTTGACCGCCTAAAGGGAGCAATGGTTTTCACAAAGCTTGATTTGAGAGGGGCATACAATCTCGTGCGGATTAAGGAGGGCAACGAGTGGAAAACTGCGTTTAATATCAGAACAGGCCATTATGAGCACCTCGTAATGCCTTTTGGCCTTTGTAATCCCCTGCAGTTTTCCAGGAATTTATTAACAATGTCCTCCAAGATTTGTTGCAGCTATGTGTGGAGGTTTATCTCGATGATATCCTCATATTTTCCAAGTCCCAGGAGAGCCACCACACAGATGTCTGTTGTGTGCTTCGGAAATTAAGAGAAAACAATCTCTATTGTAAACTGGAGAAGTGCGAGTTCCATCGTTAACAGGTTAAATTCCTGTCATTTCCACTGCTGGTTTTTCGATGGACCCAGTGAAACTTTCGCAGCCCTACAGTGGCCTCGACCCGTGGGGTTACGTCCTTTGCAGCGTTTCCTGGGCTTTGCCAACTATTATCGGAAGTTTATTTGTAACTTCTCGTCTCTGGTCAAGCCCCTGACTGACATGACCAGAAAGGATGGTAGCCCACAGAGTTGGTCTCCAGAGTACATTAAGGCCTTTGAGGGTCTCAAGGCTGCCTTTGGTTCTACTCCTGTGGTGGCACATCCTGATCCTACATTGCCTTTTATCCTAGAAGCTGATGCTTCTGAGACTTTAGTTAGCGCCCTTCTGTCTCAACGTCCTAACTCTGAGAGCACTATGCATCCGTATGGCTACTTTTCCAAGAAATTGTGACCTGCAGAGTGCAATTACGACAGAGAGCTGTTGGTGATCATTTTAGCCCTGAAAGAATGGAGACATTTCCTTGAAGGTACAGTTCTCAATCTAACTGACCATAAGAATCTCACATTCTTGTCTGAGGCTAAGCGCCTCTCTCCCAGAAGGGCGCGATGGGCTCTTTTCTTGTCAAGTTTTAATTACATTGTCTCATTCTTACCAAGTATTCTTACCGGTACTAAGAATGTAAGGGCTGATGCCTTGTCACGACAATTTTCCTCTACTTCCAATTTGGAGTCGGTTCCGGTTCCTGTAATTCCTCCTGATCGTATTCTGGCTACGGTTCGCACCAGTATTACTTCTCCTTTGGGTGACAAAATTCTTGCTGCTCAGGTCCATGCTCCTCCTGAGAAACCTTGTGACCGCTGCTTTGTTCCTGAAAGTCTCCGTACTGTCGTGCTCCAGACTTACCATTCTCCTAAGGCAGCTGTCCACCCTGGGAAGAATCAACTTGTTTGGGCCATTTCCCAACAATTCTGGTGACCTAGTCTATGGGCTGATGTAACTGCCTTCGTAGCTGCCTGCTCCATGTGTGCTCAGAGTAATGCCCCGTACACACGGTCGGACATTGATTGGACATTCCGACAACAAAATCCTAGGATTTTTTCTGACGGATGTTGGCTCAAACTTGTTTTGCATACACACGGTCGCACAAAGTTGTCGGAATTTCTGATCGCCAACAACGCGGTGACGTCAACCACGTACGACAAGACTAGAAAAGGCCAGTTCAGAACGAAGCGCGGCACCCTTTGGGCTCCTTTTGCTAATCTCGTGTTAGTAAAAGTTTGGTGAGAGACGATTCGCGCTTTTTCAGACTCGTGGCTTTCAGATCGTTTTCTGCGGTTCAGTTTGTGCTTGTGGGTTTGTATCTGCTCTTCAGTGCGTGCAGTCAGTTCATATTGGAGTTTTCTGTGTGATCTTGTCCGCTTGTTGCTGTTTTTCAGGTCGCTCTTCACAGGCCTTGCTGTTCTTCAGTGCATTCTGTTACCTTGTTCTGAGCAGCCGACCGTTTTCTAGCCATGTTGCGTATATGTACTCCTCATAGAGTTCGTGCTGTGCGGGGGCTTGGTGTTGGGGTCCTGACCTTGACACAAGTCCAATCCATGAACAGGGTGGGGAGGAGTTCATGGACCAAGAATTGGTTGCTTCAGCGTGACCAGTTCTCTCATATGCCTTTGCTCCGTGAGATCTGTGAGAATAATCCTGATGATTTCAGGAACTTTCTCAGGATGACGGACCCCGTTTTTCACCGTCTGCTGGCTTTGCTGACCCCCTATATCAGCAGGCAGGATACCTGCATGAGGCAAGCCATCACTGCGGAGCAGAGGCTAGTCACTACCCTGCGGTACTTGGCGACAGGGAGAAGCCTGCAGGACTTGAAGTTCTCAACAGGCATCTCCCCCCAGGCTCTGGGGATCATTATCCCAGAGACCTGTTCTGCCATCATCCAGGTCCTGCAGAAGGAGTATATGAAGGTAAGATTTTTATCCTTTAATATCACATTTTATTGTATATAATGTTTGCTAATATATTGTATTTCTCTCCTCATTCCCTAATTACCATGATTGTAATATGCTGTGAATGTCCCCTTTGTCCTCATGCATGCTGGATTTTTATGTCATTATTTTTTTAGACCTTCATACATATTTGCCTTCACTTACCTCCCCAGCATGCTCTCCTGCCCTATATTCACCTCATGTAGTCACTTAACAATGTATTTTATCAGCTCCATAGTAGTGCTTTACCCCAAACACCCCCTAAAATGTTTAGAAATGTGATTTGTGCTTTAAATTCAGGCAGAGTGCCATAGACTTTTTTTGTGGTGTCCCCAAATCATTTTTATTAACCCTCCCTCCCCCCAACTGCTAAGTCAGCTGATCCCAATTCAATATCTATACTCAATCATCTGGTGACTTTGCCAAACCCATACACACTATACCCATCTCTTTGTTGGTCAGATTTATGGATGAATTCCCCAAAGCATGTAGTGCAAGGGCCTGCCTTTATACTTTCAAATGGTAATGTTTAAAGTTTTTGTATCCTATTAGCAGAATAGTCCAAATGTGCTCCAATGTGTACAGTGTGTATTTATATCTTTGTATTATGACACTTCTTACCTGTCCAGTGGGCTGCCAATAGTGTAACTAAGGAGGGGCTGTTCAAAGTAATACCCATTATTTAGGCATTCATCTCTCAATGAAGTGGAGAGGGTTACCTGTCCAAGATTCCCCCCCCTATAATGTTAGAAATGGCCCATGAGAGGGTGGGAGGGGGAATATGATAGGTGTACCTTATACTTTGGTGTTGTAAAATTCCCCTTAATAAATGTTATCTGGATGTTGGCCAAGAATGTTTGTGTCTAATCTGCTTGCCATGTTTATGTGCAAAAATAGTAATTTTTTTTGTTTTCCTCAACAGTTTCCTTCCACGCCACAGGAATGGCAGACTGTGGCCTCCCACTTTGCCCAGCGGTGGGACTTTCCTAACTGCGGAGGGGCAATTGATGGGAAACACGTCCACATTGTTCCACCACCCAACTCGGGGTCGTACTATTATAATTACAAGGGGTTCAATAGTATTGTGATGTTGGCGGTGGTGTCGGCTAATTACGACTTCCTGTATGTGGACGTGGGGAAGAATGGCCGGATGTCCGATGGTGGAGTCATCTCCCAGACGGAGTTTTAAAGGCGTCTCCAGAATGGCAGCTTGGACTTGCCACCTCCAGAAGACAATGTGGAAGGACTCCCATTCGTCTTCGTTGCAGATGAAGCATTTGCGCTGGGGGACCATCTTATGCAGCCATTCCTGATGAGGACCCTCACCCCGGAACAGAGGGTTTTTAATTACCGGCTGGCCAGAGCCAGAAGAGTGGTGGAGAACACATTTGGAATCATGGCCAGCCGGTTCCGCCTAGTTCTGACACCCATCCATATGGCGGAGTATAAACTTAATCATATAATCCTGGCGTGCTGTGCTCTACATAACTTTTTACGCCAACATTCTGCCAACTATGCTGGCTCAGTTGGGCCTGAGGCCGGAATTCTACATGAAACAACCCTGACGGCGCTTGAAAGTGGCCGTCCTGGCTTGCCCTCCCTGAGTGCCCGTGATGTCTGGTTAAGATACCTTGAGTTCTTTGCGGGTAGGGGGGCCATCAATATGCCAGACAATTTGTGAAGCCTTTATCAAATAAAAAAAAGCTAATCTTTGGTGACATTTACTGCTTGTGTTTGTTTTAGCTGACCCTGACTGTAATGTGGGGAGCCCTGAAAATGGCATGATTGTGTAACCTTATACAAAGCACTGTTGGGTGTTATTTACTAAAGGCATAGACGCTTTGCACTACAAGTGCACTTGAAACTGCACTGAAACTGCACTTGTAGTGCAAAGAGAATTTGCCCTTAGGAAATAACCCCCATTTTCACAGAAAGCAGCAATTACATCACCACAAAAGTGTTGTAGCGTTGAGACAATAATCCACACATTCTTGATAAAAATCTTTTTAATACCTGCACAATCACATGTGCATTTAGAAAAGGTTTTTAAAACAAACCAACATGTTTGTTGTATAACAATTTTTGGGGTGGCATTATCAAAAATAGAAATGTCCATTTAAGATAAAACAGGCATGTGTAAAACCAACAAGAAAGACAAAAATCTTGAACTTACAAAGTTCACATTTGGTAAAACTTGAAGGCAATATCAGACATGAGTATTTAGGAACTGTGTTTGATATTGCGTTCAGATGGGGTGAAGTCATCCCTTAAAAAGCCAAATTTTGAAGATGCACACCAATTTATGAATGTCAGGATGTGCTAGCTGCCATCACGGGGTATCAAGGGACATGTTTTGGGGGAGCAACCCCTTCCTCGCAGCTACTTTATTATTGAGGAAGGGGTTGCACCCCCAAAACGCGTCCATTGATCTCCCGTGATGGCAGATAGCACATGTTGGCACACTGTGTGCATCCTCAAAATTTGGCTTTTCTAAACATCGCTAAAACATTTTTAAGATTGTAGCACACAAAAAACAAAGTGATTTGGAAGGGTTTTAAATTCACCCCAAAACATCAATGATGTTATTATTTTTTTGAATAACATCATTGATTTTTTTCTTGAGGTTTTCCAATTCTAAATTACACCCCATGATCTCCCCGATCAGGATCTGGGCACTTTCTGATGTGAAAGGATCTCGATCCACAACATCACGATCACCTAAAAAGAGAGAAACCAAACAAAAACAGGTATCAAAAATCTGCCGGCATCCATCTCTTACCTGAGCCTGTGGTCGCAGACACTCACCTGTTGTGGTGTAAATTTCCACCACATCTTCTTCCTCTTCCTGCTCAGCTTGGGCTGGGGGTATTTCCCCTTCTTCCAGAGGTGGGGGGTCTGTGGTCTCCTCGGATGAGGGTTGTCCTCCGAGTCTTTTCTCCCCTATGTAAAACAAAAATGGTATAATTAGCACACAGATATTTGATGGCCGAAATCTAAAGATGAAACATTGCTTGGAAGTGGGGTAAAATTGTCTATTTTGGCAGAGTTCCAAGATGTAGCATTTTTATTGTCCTTTGTCAAGCTTCAATACTTTACCTGTTTTGCACAAGCTTCACAGATGGAGACCCCCCTATAGTATCCACTGGAGCACCTGTGTGGGCCCCCTAATAAAAAGGGTGTTCTTGTGTCCTACACTAGTGCTCCAGTGTCCAGATGTGAAAACAGCTGCTGAGTGTCCTCTCCTTACACAGAATCTAGTTTGCATTTCATTCTAGTAAAACAAACCCATCTACACAACCAAATATTTTCCATACAAGTAGGCCCTAAAAAATGTTGGCAAATGCATATGGCCTAAACAATGGTGTTTTATAGGCCGAAAGAAAAATGTTTGATACGAACGAATAATGGGCCCATGAACATTAAAGTTGCCATTTTAAACTGTACAACACTTAGGAAAAGCATATGGAGTAGCACGAACGTAATAAAGACAAAAATAATATGAACACAGCACAACTACTTACTTTTTTGCAGCACTTTCTGGATCTTTCTGTACTGCTCGGGCTCTCTTAATTTCAGGTCCAACCACCGCTTCCTGAGCTGATCTTTCGATCGTCGTACCCCAAAATTCCGGTGCAGACTCTTGACCACTTTCGCCATGATCTTGGCCTTTCTGATATTGGGGTTGGGGTAAGGTCCATACTTTCCATCATAGTCGGCCTTCTTCAGGATGTCGACCATCTCCAACAACTCCCCAAAGGACATATTTGAGGCCTTAAATCGTCTTCTGGATCGGGCTTTCCTTCTCCTTGTTGCTATAATTAGCACGCACCTGCTCTGACTCCGCCATGTGCTCTTCCCCCACTGCGCCGAACGAAAAGGGGCGGGGAATAGACTAGAAAGAACGTCAGGGGTGGGCGGAGTTACACACATGCGCAGTGTGTATAAAGCGTAATACGCGTGCGTAGTACGTAGGATCTGTAAGCGGACGAAGGAGTATCGGAGCCGCCGATCGTGATAACGAAGGTAAGAGCCAAACTTGGGCCTATACTGCTTCTACATTGAGGCCTATATTGTAACAAGATTAGGAGAGTTTTGCCTGACATTAGGGTTTGTCTTGTGTTGTGTCTTGCAGTGAAAATGGATATCTTGAACGATACCGACTTCATGGCAATCTTCATTGACATGTTCAGGGAGCTGCCTTGTCTGTGGGAGATAAACCACCCACATTATAAGAACCAAACAAAGAGGAAGGCAGCACTGGATCAATTGTTGGAAATTGTGAAGCAGGTGATCCCCACGGCAGACATCACCTATTTGAGGATCCTAATTGGTGGCCTGAGGAGCACATATGTAAGGGAGCGCCAGAAAGTCCAGGATTCGCAGAGATCCGGAGCAGTAGATGACATCTATGTCACCAGGCTGGGATACTATGACAGGCTGCATTTTCTGGCAGGTCAGACTGAACCCAGGCCAGCACTCTCCAGTCTTCCTTCCACGTTTCCTTCCCCCCAGCTGAGGCTTCTGACGCCCAACCTGAGCCTTTCAGGCAGCAACATGTGGAGGAGCCCAGCTTGAGCCAGGTATAGCATTCCTCTAAATAGTTCAGGTTGTCCAATCAATGATGTTAACTAGATGTTAGTTTGGAATACTAATTTATGATTGATGATGCAAAAACTAAAACCATGTCCCTTTTTCATACACAGGGAAGTCTCAGCCAGGAGGTGGCCGGGCCAAGCAGGCTGCCTGATATGCAGGTCCCTCCCCTACACCTGCAAAGAGAAAGTGGCAGGAGGAGGTGTACCCTAGAGGAGGCTGCCATAGGCCTCCTGGGAGCACCACACACCATGGAGGAGGACTTCGCTGCCATAATTGCCTGTAAAATGCAGCGGATGGAGGAGGGGCAACAACTCATGTGTGAGTCATTAATGTTGGAAGCTCTCAATAAGGGGTTGAGGGCCCAACTAACATCTGATACCCACATTTGTGACCTCACACATGGTCCTCCTCCTCCTCCTCCTCCTCCTCCAGGTCCTTCTACTTCTCCTCCTCCTTCTCCTCCAGGTCCTACTCCTCCTCCTGCCACATGTCCAACAGCAGAGCCACAGCCAGGAAGGAAGCGTGGAAGGAAGACCAGAAAGTGATGACCCTGGATCCAGTATGGTCTGGCAAAAAATGCAGCCTCTTGTGGTACCACAGCCTGGGGACATACATGTCATCTGCTGCTTTCCGGATCTCTGGGACTTCTGTACCAGCCTGCCCTCCCTTACATATGGACTCCTCAGGCCACCAATTTTGATGTTCAAGAATTGATGTCTGCCCTGGGGGTCCAAGGCTTCGCTAATTTCTGCTGTTTATCCAGTGTTGCCTCCCTCTTTGTTTGGTTCTGTGCCCTTAATAAACGATATTTGGTTTCAATTATACTTGCCTCTGTGTTTTTTCCTTCAAAAAGGACAGTTTGTTTGTGAGGATTCAGGTACATTTCTAAAATACTATGTGAAATTAACAAGGGACACCAACAACAAGCAATCTCCTTGAGATTAAATAATACAAGATAATAATGGTGTTGTAGTAACTTGACACACAAAAAACACACAAAAATATTCTGGAGTAAAAATAAAAATAAAATAAAACAAAGATCAGCCTTGGAAAAAATACAAAACTAAAATCTAAAAAAAAACTGCCTTTAAAAAAAAGAAAAATAATAAAAATATTTTTGTTAGATGTGACAAATCAAAATATATTAAGGGAATCCCGATAAATAATAAAGAAATAAGTTTGTGAGAAGTCATGTGAATATGAGCAGCAAAACTACTTCATTCTTCTCACATTATAAAGAAGAAGAGAGTGCGCTGTATTAAATCATTTTTAACATTGCACCGTGACGAAAGTGTTGTATCCATTGCGAACGCTAAGTTTACCCGACCGAGCTGTTCCATCTCGGAATTTCTTCTGAGCATGCGTGGCAATTTTTGCATTGGAACAGGCCACACACGGTCAGAATTATCGTGATCGGATTTTGTTGTCGGAAAATTTTACAGCCTGCTCTCAAACTTTGTGTGTCAGAAAATCCGATGGAAAATGTCCGATGGAGCACACACACGGCCGGAATTTCCGACAACACGCTCTGATCGGACATTTTCCATCGGAAAATCCGACCATGTGTATGGGGCATAAGACTCCACGACACCTTCCAGTGGGCCTCCTACAACCCATACCCAATGGAGAGAGGCCCTGGACCCACCTGACTATGGATTTCATTGTGGAGTTACCCGACTCCCAGGGCAACACAGTTATCCTTATGGTGGTTGACCCGTTCTCAAAGATGTTGCATTGTATTCCACTTATGGAATACTTCTAAGGAACTGGCTTCCAGTTTTGCTCGGGAGATCTTTCGCTTACATGGGCTACCCAAGGTGATTGTCTTGGACAGGGGTAGTCAGTTTGTCTCCCGATTCTGGCGAGCCTTTTGTGCACAGTTGGGAATTCAGCTTGCTTTCTCCTCTGCGTATCACCCACAGTCTAATGGGGCCGCAGAACGAGCCAATCAGTCCTAGGAGCAATTCTTACGTTGCTATATTTCTGACCATCATAACAACTGGTCAGACCTATTACCATGGACAGAGTTTGCTCACAACAGTGCCTTGAATTCTGATTCCCTATTGTCCCCGTTTATGGCAAATTATGGTTTCCAACCTTCCATGTTGCCTGACTGGTCTGTTCCACAGTGTATTCCTGCGTTAGAGGAGCATCTCCGTGGTCTTCGTTCCTCTTGGGCACAAGTTCAGGAGTCTTTGCAACATGCTAACGATAAGTACAGACTCCATGCTGACTGCAGACGCCTGCCTGCACCTTCCTAACAGATTGGGGACAGAGTCTGGCTTCTTTCTTTGAAGTTCACACCTTAGTTTATTGGGCTTTCCCGTATCCTTCGCAGGATTAACCCAGTGGGTTACGCCTTGGACCTTCCTCCTAGTATGCGCATCTCAAATGTATTTCATGTCTCCTTATTGAAACCTTTGGTCTGCAATCCCTTTACCACCTCGATGCCACGTCCTCACCCTATACAGGTTGAGAACCATGAGGAGTATGAAGTACAATCCATTGTTGACTCCCGTAGGTTCCGTGGGCGCATACAGTACCTGGTGCATTGGAAGGGGTATGGTCCGGAGGAATGCTCTTGGGTCTCATCCTCGGACATACATGCCCCTGTCCTCCTCCGTGACTTGCATAGATGTTTTCCCCTCAAGCCTGGTGGTCCTCTGAGGGGGAGGGGTCATTGAGTATGGGGTACTGTCAGGGCTGGGCTGAGCCCTTCCTTCTCTGAGCTGGCCGCTCAGCTGTCAGCTAATTGCCAGCTCCCATCTCTCTCCACAGTTACCCAGCTGTTGTTGATTCTGCTCATCAGTCCTGCCTACTTAGGCTCCATGCACACTGAAGCTCAAAAAAGCTTTTTCTGGACGCCAGTTTGCTGGCAGAAAACTCTGGTTGAAAAACGTGCTTTTAACAGCGTTGTACTAGCGTTTATGAGCGTTTTCTAGCGTTAGCGTTTATGGGCGTTTTTAATAAAAATACACAGAGCACACTCCAAAAATCCCAATTCCAAACTCCCACAATGCATTGAAAAAATAGAACACTGAATGCTAATTAACGTGAGTTTATGAGCGTTTATGAGCATTTATCGGCGTTTGGCATTTTTTGGCATTTTTTTTGCGGTGAAATCGACACTTTGAATGCAAATTTCTGGCATTCAGGTAAAGGCCCATAAACTCCACTGATCATTAAAGCTAAAAATGTCCATGTGTGCATGGACACATAGGCTAACATAGAGTGGAGTTTATGGGCTTTTAAAAAAAACGCCAAAACTCCAATAAATTGCAGTTTATGAGCTCCAGTGTGCATGGAGCCTTAAAGTCGTCCAGCTCACTTGATCTCTGCCTTCACCTTTGTCAACATCACAGAGACTTTCTCCTGCTTTCCTGTTGAAGACTTACTCGGCTGACGTTCCTTCGTTTATCTCTGGCTTCCTGACATTTTCTTGTCTGACTACCTGATCCAGTTACTGAACTCTGGCTTGTTTTGACTATGCTCACTCTGTCTACCTTATTATTATTAAACAAGTGTGATTTAACTATACTTCTGTCTCGGTCTGATTCATGGTCCCTGACAATCTCTCAGTCTGCTTCAAACAGAGTGTGCCAGCTTGTATTTAAACTGGCTGCTCTGTATGTAACTTCTGACAGGCTGTGCAAAGAGCCCAGTATCTCCGGAACCATAGGTTGTAGGAGCTCAAAATTTTTCCAGTGGTGGGGTAAGCTCGATTTTCTTATTTGTTTGTTTTTTTGTTTTTTTTTAATGTTCATGGCTAGGGATGAGCCGAACACCCCCCTGTTCGATTTGCACCAGAACTTGCGAACAGGCAAAAAATTTGTTCGAACACGTGAACACAGTTAAAGTCTATGGGACACGAACATGAATAATCAAAAGTGCTAATTTTAAGGGCTTATATGCAAGTTATTGTCATAAAAAGTGTTTGGGGACCTGGGTCCTGCCCCAGGGGACATGGATCAATGCAAAAAAAAGTTTTAAAAACGGCCTTTTTTCGGGAGCAGTGATTTTAATAATACTTAAAGTGAAACAATAAAAGTGTAATATCCCTTTAAATTTCGTACCTGGGGGGTGTCTATAGTATGCCTGTAAAGGGGCGCATGTTTCCTGTGTTTAGAACAGTCTGACAGCAAAATGACATTTCAAAGGAAAAAAAGTCATTTAAAACTACTTCCGGTTATTAATAAATTGCTGGTCCGATAATACACATAAAAGTTCATTGATAAAAACGGTATGGGATTTCCCCACAGGGGAACCCCGAACCAAAATAAAATAAAAAAAAAAAGAAGTGGGGGTCCCCCTAAATTCCATACCAGGCCCTTCAGGTCTGGTATGGATTTTAAGGGGAACCTCGCACCAAAATGTTTTTAAAAATGGCGCGGAGTCCCCCAAAAATCCATACCAGACCCTTATCCAAGCACGCAACCTGGCAGGCCGCAGGAAAAGAGGGGGGACGAGAGAGCACCCCCCTCCTGAACTGTACCAGGCCACATGCCCTCAATATTGGAAGGGTGCTTTGGGGCAGCCCCCCAAAAGACCTTGTCCCCATGTTGATGGGGACAAGGGCCTCATCCCCACAACCCTTGCCCGGTGGTTATGGGGGTCTGCGGGCAGGAGGCTTAGTGGAATCTGGAAGCCCCCTTTAACAAGGGGACCCCCAGATGGGCCCTCCCCCCTGTGTGAAATGGTAAGGGGGTACAAAATACCCCTACCATTTCACAAAAAAACTGTCAAAAATGTTAAAAATGACAAGAGACAGTTTTTGACAATTCCTTTATTTAAATGTTTTTTCTTTCTTCTATGTTCTTTCTTCTATCTTCCTTTGGTTTCTTCCATCATCTTCTTCTTCTTCTGGTTCTTCTGGTTATTCCTCCAGTGTTCTGGTCCGGCATCTTCCTCCGCGGTGTGTTCTTCCCTTCTTCTCCTTGGGCCGCTCCGCATCCATGATGGCATGGAGGGAGGCTCCCACTTTGTGATGCTTCTCCTCTTCTGACGGTTCTTAAATAATGGAGGGCGGGGCCCCACAACCACCGGGCAAGGGTTGTGGGGATGAGGCCCTTGTCCCCATCAACATGGGGACAAGGTGTTTTGGGGGCTACCCTAAAGCACCCTCCCAATGTTGAGGGCATGTGGCCCGGTACGGTTCAGGAGGGGGGCGCTCTCTCGTCCTCCTCTCTTTTCCTGTGGCCTGCCAGGTTGTGTGCTCGGATAAGGGTCTGGTATGGATTTTTGGGGGGACCCCACGCCATTTTTTAAAAAATTTTGGCGCGGGGTTCCCCTTAAAATCCATACCAGACCTGAAGGGTCTGCTATAGATTTTGAGGGGGACCCCACGCCATTTTTATTTTTTAATTTTGGCTGGGGTTAACCTTAATATCCATACCAGGCCTGAAGGGCCTGGTATAGAATTTAAGGGGACCCCCACGTCATTTTTTTTTAAATTTTGGTTCGGGGTTGCCCTGTGGGGAATTCCCATGTTGTTGAATGAACTTTTATGTGTATTGTCGGACCGGCAATTCATTAATAGCCGCGAGTAGTTTTAAATGACTTTTTTTCCTTTGAAATGTCATTTTGCTGTCAGACTGTTCTAAACACGGGAAACATGCGCCCCTTTACAGGCATACTATAGACACCCCCCAGATACGAAATTTAAAGGAATATTACACTTTTATTGTTTCACTTTAAGCATTATTAAAATCACTGTTCCCCAAAAAATGGCCTTTTTAAATACATTTTTTGCATTGATCCTTGTCCCCTGGGGCAGGACCCAGATCCCCAAACACTTTTTATGACAATACCATGCATATAAGCCTTTAAAATGAGCACTTTTGACTTCTCCCATAGACTTTTAAAGGGTGTTCTGTGGCTTTCGAATTTGCCGCAAACACCCCAAATTGTTTGCTGTTCAGAGAACTGGCGAACAGCCGATGTTCGAGTCGAACATAAGTTTGACTCGAACTTGAAGCTCATCCCTATTCATGGCTCTGCCTCACCTGCGTCCTCTGACTGCACGTCCCTGTCAGAGACCACATCATTAAGAAGTCTGTAGCAACATAGCTTTATATTATGTTTTGAATAGGCCTCACCAAAACCTATTAAGCCCCGTACACACGATCGGACTTTCCGATGGGAAATTTTGGATGTGGGGTTGTTGGCGGTAAGTTCAACCATGTTTATGGTGAGTGTTGTCAGACTTTCCGCCAACAAATGTTGGCTAGCATGTTCTCAAATTTTCCGCCAACAAAAGTGTCTGTTGTTGGACTTTTCGATGGTGTGTACACAAGTCCATCGGACAAAAGTCCAAAGTACAAACACGCATGCTCGGAAGCAGAAGCGGTCAGTCTCGTAAACTAGCTTTTGTAATGGAGAATTAACATTGGTGACGTGGCAAATTATGAAATGTCCAAATGCAGTGCACAATTCTCTTCTTCTTTAATGGGATAATAGTGAAGCTGCTTTGCTGGTGATACTGATGGAGTTATTGCAAATAAATTTTCAAAGGCCTTTTTTTCCTAGTGATATCAAGAATAATAGTATTATGTTTTTTTTTTTTTATTTGTGCAAGTTACCACAACACCATTATCCCCCAGTTTTTAAGATCAAAGATACAACTATGTTGGTGTCCCTTGTCAATTTTACATTGTATTTTTTAAAATGTAACTGCCTACTCCCAAACTGTCATTTGAAGTAAAACACTAACCAAGTATTATTCTACACAATTTTTTATTGTGCATTAAAAAAAATCAGACATGCTATCTGCCAATAGAACTTAACCAAAAAGTGCATTCTATGCATCCAAAAATATTGGAAATATACCAAATTAAATCATTATTCAACCAAAAAAAATGTCAAAGCAATAACTCCAAGGCCAATAATAAATAACACGTCATCTCCTCCAATTCCGCAACATGTCTGGTTGACGAACGGCTGTTCAGAAACTAACTGAAAATCATGAAATGAAAAGCGTGAACTGAAAAGCGCTAAATGAAAAACGTGAAAAGAAAAGCTTGAATCAACACTCACCAAACTTCTAGTAACACGAAATTAGCAGAAGGAGCCCAAAGGGTGGCACTAAAGAGTTGAACAACCATGTAGTACGTCACTATGTTCGTAATTGTTGGCCAACATTTGTGTGACCGTGTGTATGCAAGACAAGTTTGAGCCAACACCCTTTGGACAAAATTCCACGGTTTTGTTGTCGGAAAGTCTGATCGTGTGTACGAGGCTTTAAGCAAGTATTGAAGTTTCTGCTGTAAGGAGGTTCCAAAGGATTTCCATACTAGCTTACTATAGGGGAAACAATATATTTAAAAAGCAACAACTCATCACATGTTTATTTCATACTTTACCATTAACCAAAAACACAGAGGGGGAGATTTACTAAAGCTGGTGCACACAGAATCTGGTGCAGCTGTGCATAGTAACCAATTAGCTTTTAGGTTTTACTGCAAAACCTTAAGACCCCATTCACACAGGGGCAACACGACTTGCCGGTCGCCTCAGCGAGGCGACCTGCAAACGAATGGCCGGGCGACTTGCAAAACGACTTCTGCATAGAAGTCTATGCAAGTCGCCCCAAGTCGCCCCCGAAGTCGTACAGAAACCTTTTTCTAAGTCGGAGCGACTTGCGTCGCTCCCCTTAGAACGGCTCCATAGTACAGAACGGGAGGCGACTTGTCAGGCGACTAGGTCGCCTGACAAGTCGTCCCTGTGTGAATGGGGCTTAATTGAACAAGTTGAAGTTAGAAACTGATTGGTTACTATGCACAGCTGCACCAGATTTTGTGTGCACCAGTATCAGCAAATCTCCTCTAGAATGTCACTTAACCCTATACTTTATATAAGTGCTGAATCAACTTCATATTGAGAAGCAATCCTAGTTGAAATAATTGTTGCATAAAACAATCTGTTTTGTGATTTATTGAATCAGGCCCATTCTGTAAAAGCAGTAGAAAACATTATGCAATGTTCTTTAAAATTAAAGAACATAGCTCTTCTGAAAGAAGTTACACAATTTAAAATATTTTTTTAACAGGACAGTAGATCTTAGCACAAGCAGTTGTAGCTCTAAAAATGTAGTATTCTATATTTAAATACAGGCTGTATGTGTCCTCTGAATAGAACCCTAAGGGGATAGAGGTTTATTAGAGCTATTGGCCATGTTGCAATTTACTTGTCAGATCTAATGCCAGCATTTCCTTGGCTAGAAATCATTGTGGTAAAGTAACTGGCTTTAATAATGGATGCATGTACTGAATTATTCATAAGAAGCAGAGTGAGCCCTGATGCTTTATGCTCAGTACTTTCATTAACAGTGAAATGCTGACTGTTCACATAGTGCTTCAGCATGTTCATTGCTGCTCCCTTTAAAGCATACAAAAATAATTTTAGCAGCATTATAATTATAGACCCTGTTCAAATTACTAGGACTGTTATCGCCTAGATTAACAGTGCATTTGTAAACATGTCTTTCAGTCATCAAGCCAAAGGCAGCCATATATAACAAGTAACAAAGAAGGCATTGGGGTTTATATACTAAAGCAGTAAAGACTGTTCACTTAGCAAAGTGAATGTTAGTGAATAAGGTGCAGCTGTTTTTGAACATCCATTTATTTGTGAAAGGGCCTAGTTTTTCTTCACAAATTGGAAAATGGGTAGTAAAAGAGTTATTTCCTTTAGGAAAAAGGAGGACATATATAAGAAAAAATACACATATTTTAACATGTGCAATTAAGAGGACTTTTAATGCTCATAAGTGTTCCTTGTCCTATGGAAATAACCTCTGTATACCTTGACTTTTGGAAGGAAACAAAAAAATTTATTTTGGACTTTATGGGCACACACCACTCATATTATTAAAAGATAAACATTTTTATTAATGATCATTTAACATCATAAAATCGGTTAAAACCCAAGAAAGTACAGTAGCATATTTGCACCTATGTGTCGATAAGGATGGTAGTCCCTATTAGGATATACAACAATAGTCACAAAAAACAGCAATCATAAATCCTGTAGGATATCAGTAATTGGGAATGCCATGGGGCTTGCATGTTATTATTATTATTATACAAGACTTATATAGCACCAACAATTTGTGCAGTGCTTTACAAGATTAGGGCAAACAGTACAGTTACAATACAATTTACAGGAGGAATCAGAGGGCCCTGGTCATTAGAGCTTACAATCTAAAATGGAGAGTCAAGTGATACAAAAGGTAATAACTGTGGGGGATGAGCTGATGGATAAATTAACTTCTTCAGATCCACGCTAAAGCAAAATGATGGCTACAGTGCGGACCTGCTTTTCTGGGAGTATGTCTATTGACGTCCTCCTGTGCCCGAGCGGCCTGCGCGCCTCCTGCAGGGCTGGCACGGCACGCTCTTTGATCAGCGAGTCTATGAGATTCGCTGGATCACAGATCGCAGTAAGAGGTTGATCCCTACCCCTTACCACGTGATCATCTGTCAGCCAATGACAGCTGATCATGTGATGTCAACAGAGCCAGGAATTGGCTATTTTTTCTCCTCGCGCTGACAGTGTGAGGAGAAAAAAATGCCAATTACCGGCAGCTGTGAGAGGGACATCAGTCCCAATCATGGCGGGCTGCCACCAACTCCTCAGTGCCCACCTGTGCCCCCTGCCAGTGCCATCTAGCAGTAGGCAACAGTGCTGTCTACCAGTGCCCACCAGCACCACCCATCAGTGCCCACAGTGCCACCCATCAGTGCCACCTATCAGTGCCCACAATCAGTGCCTCAACAACAGTGCTGCACATCAGTGCCACCTATCAGTGCCCATCAGTGCCACCCATGGATGCCCATCAGTGCCACCTATCAGTGCCCATCAGTGCCATCTATCAGTGGTACCTATCAGTGCCCATCAGTGTCACCCATCAGTGCCACCCATCAGGGCCCATCAGCGCCATCTTATCAGTGGCCATCAGTGCTGCATTATCTGTGCCCATCAGCACAGCCTTATCCATCCCCATCAGTGCCACCTTATCTGTGCCTATCAGTGTCGCCTTAACTGTGCCTATCAGTGCCCATCAGTGCAGCCTATCAGTGCACACCAGTGAAGCCAAGGGGTATCTTTGCCCTACACAGTGTGTCTGGTTTTAGAGAAATACTTTTGGGGAGGGTTAGACCACCTGGAACCCCCTTGCTTCATAGAGAGTTCTCCCCCTTTTTTTCGATCTATGGGGGTCTTGGGTCATTGTGCTAATAATTTATTGTACATCGATTTTAAAGCAATGCATCTTTTTTGTAGTTTAACTCTTTAGGGTGTGCAGAAGTCCTCTTTTTTTTATTTTTTGTTTGTTGGTTAAGTATACTATTGATAACACCCCCAATATATATGCGGTGAGTTCTACATATTCACATTAGGTGGGATTCCCATTTATTCTATTTTTTGCAAGGATGTTTATAAATGACTACAAAGCCTAGTCACAGGTAATAGCTCCCCCCCCCCCAATATAATACAATTAGTCTATCCTGGTACCAGTCATCTTCATAAGTATGCAGAACTTTACAGTACAGGTAATAATCTGGCTGATTTGCTTATATCCTCCTTTACGAGATCTGGGGTCCAGCACTGAGTCCCTGACTTTTGGAAGTAGGATTAACTTTCAAAGTTAGCATGAATACATGTGTCCTTAGAGATTTAGCAAGGGGTAAATGTAAAATTACTTAAAGTAGGCCTATTATTAGGACTTATCAAACTCAATAAAATGTAAATGAACTTTAACCTATTATATACCGACACTCAGTGACTAAAAAATGTCAACTTCTGTGTGTAACACCTGCTGTGTTAAAATCAAGTTTTGTTTCCGATCACAGCACTACAACCATCAAGAAATCAAAATTACAAAAAACAAACAAAATAAATGGTGTTCTTCAAAATTAAGTGTCTTTTAAAGCGCATCATTAATGCAAAAGTCCATTAGAATACAATATCAGTAATGCTCATCAATTGTGAGTAAACGAGAAAATCCGGACAGCCACACACCAGGAAGATATTATCCAAAAAAGTTTCTTTATTGTAAAAACAGGATCATACCATGTACAAGACACCGTAGACAAAATGTATAGACAATCAGCTAACGCGTTTCCCACTTATGCCAAGTGCTTACTCATAGCTGAGCTCATAGTTTTTTAATGCTCATCAGTTGTGCTTTCAGTTATCCTATTGCATGTATAATTATAATCAATGCTACTTAAAGTGCTCCGTGCAAATTGTGCAAAAATAATGCTCTGCCAATCATAAAGTGCTCTGCCAATTATAAAGTGCTCTTATGCTCCACTCCACCTCAATGAGCCACCACCACATGCAAGAACTCACCAAACAAAATTGACCCCCCCCCCCACAGTGGAGTAGGTCTATTTGTGCTTTTTGTAATGATATCATCTGGAGGCGATACAGAAAGTTTTAGTCACAGGAAATGATGGAGAAATCAAAAGTAGAGTTGTTAGGTGGAGGCAGGTTAGGCTTCTCTGAAGAGAAAAGTTTTCAGGGATCGCCTGAAAGTGGATAGAGTGTATCACTTCCTGATGACATCATTAGAGCTACAGAAAGTGACATTGTTCCACTGGGGACACCCGGAAGTGGTGAGAGACTCAAGTGATCGGGAGGACAAGCAGAGCTCACACATGTTATAGTGGAGCCGGTTTCTAACACAAAAGCGCTATGTAACAAATAAACAAACAAAAATAATTATTAAGTACAATAGATTGATCAAAAATGTCACCAACTTCTCTGAATTAAAAAAGTTACTCTAGCGTTTAATAACTGTAGTGTTGCTACCAAGGCATTTGTCAGAGCCCTCCGTAATGGATTTCACAATCTGAAATTCCCTTCCAACTGAATTTCGCAGGCAGCTATTATAACTGGAGGAAGGGAGGGAAAATAAGTGGTTAGATTATTGACTATGTGGAAAAGAGTATTAGGAAAAGGGGGGGTGAAAAGAGAGGTAAGGGGATGGGAATGAGAAAGGAGAAGAGGAAAAAAAGGAGGAAGAAGTGAAGGAAGAGGGGTTAGGAAGGGGGAGGGAAGAAGAAGGTGGGGTTGGGTGATGGGAATGTGAAGGAGGGATGCAAAGAATAAGGTAAAAATATAATTGTGAAGGAGGATGCAAAGAATAAGGGAAAGAATCTAATTTCATTTCGGGGAGACAATGGTCAGATAATATCCCAGTTTCTAGCCCAATGGGGCCAAAGTGCCCAGCATATATATATACTGTATATATCCACATTGTTTTTTTGAAGAAGGATAGTATCAAAGTTACCCTTTCATGGTGGTAAATTTAACACATAAATTCCTTCCATTCTCAATCCAGTTGGTTGGCTATTGAGCACCTTTAGAAAGTGTTGTGTCAGACTTTTATTTTCTCAGTTTAGTAGGGAAACAAATAGTAAGGTGAATTACTGATTTCTAAAGTCAGGTTCCCTGTGCAGGTAATTGCGGCAGTAGGTCAGCTAAGCAGATTAACTAAATCTGTACAAATAATATAACATGGGCTTTGAGTCAGTCTGTAGAAATGATTCTCAGTATGGTTGATCTACAGTCATATTTCAGGTCTCATACTTTAGAATAAGAAAGGTGTTAGGGGAAGAGGCAAGAAAGAGGAAAAAGGAGAAAAGAGTATAAACAGGTTCACCAACCCCCAGACCAACCCCCTGTGGGAAACAACACGCAGGGGGGGAGAAGGAACTGATTCACAGGCCATGGAGCATGAGGAATGGGAAACTATCCAATCCACTGTCACTTACCCATGCGTTCTGCGGAATCCAATGTGGAGGACCAGACCAGACGTCTGGGCGTCTGAGGGTTTACTGAAAGAGAAAAAGAGCTAGAACTAGAAAAGGAAGAGAGAATAAAAAAGTACAATTAGTATATGGTGTAACATAATTTGTAAACATTGTTCCTATGATGCAAAATGTCACCATCAATTTTGGTTACCCTACTTTTATGTCACCAACCAGAGCTCATATTTTAAACTCTTTGTATATTTGAATTCTTTTTCATTAACCACTTTACACCTGCGCTATAGGCAAAAGACGGCTACAGTGTGGCGCTCAATTGCCGGGAGGGCATCCATGGACGTCCTCCTGTTTACTTCCTCCCTGCGGTCTGCTGCGGGCGCGCATCAGGAAATTCTGTGTTGGCCGTGTCCCTTGTGTCATAGGTGTCATAGGTGACTTGTGTCATAGGTGGAGACCTTTAAATTCTCCCATTTAGAAGAGTGTAGCTCTCATGGTTCAGAGAAGCAGGATCTCACAAATCTATGGATAGTGTAGGACCCACTAATCATGGGGTACTTTGTCGCAGTAAGTGGGCTTAGCACCATATAGCAATATGGTGTGACCAAATCCCCATATTTTTGAAAATGTCTTTTTGAGAATGTTTAGGTGTTTTTAAACTAGCCTTGCTGGAGGTGAATGTTTTTTTGCATGTGTGCGCTGTAATATTTTTCTTCTATTGTATGGTCTTATGGCTGCACCAGCTTTAATGTGAAGGTGTGCCCCCCAAATATCTTGTTTGTTTTTGGCCGTGTCCCTTGGACACAGCCAATCACAGATCGTGCTAAATGGCCAATCACAGTGGCCATTTAGCACTTGATTGGAGTGCCCAATGAGAGATGATCTCAAGTGTAAACATATGAGAGCATCTCTCATTGCGACCTGTGCTGCAGATCTGTGAGTGAACACAGTGCCCACAGTACATATCAGTGCCATCTGTCCCCAGTGCCACATGTCCCCAGTGCCACATGTCCCCAGTGCCATCTGTCCCAGTGCCACCTGTCCCCAGTGCCACCTACCAGTCCCATCTGTCCCCAATGCCATCTGTCATCAGTGCCATCTGTCCCCAATGCCACCTGTCCCCAGTGCCACCTGTCAGTGCCATCTGTCATCAGTGCCACCTGTCAGTGTCACATGTCATCTGTTATCAATGTCACATGTCATCAGTGCCACATCAGTGTCACGTGTCATCAGTGCCACGTATTAGTGCCATCTGTCATCAGTGCCACGTATTCGTGCCATCTGTCATCAGTGCCACATCAGTGTCACGTGTCATCAGTGACATATATTAGTGCCATCTGTCATCAGTGTCACATGTCATCAGTGCCACGTATTAGTGCCATCTGTCATCAGTGCCACATCAGTGTCACGTGCCATCAGTGCCATGTATTAGTGCCATCTTTCATCAGTGCCACATCAGTGTCACGTGCCATCAGTGCCACGTATTAGTGCTATCTGTCATCAGTGCCACATCAGTGTCACATGTCATTAGTGCCACGTATCAGTGCCATCTGTCATCAGTGCCACATCAGTGTCATGTGTCATCAGTGCCACGTATCAATGCCACCTGTCATCAGTGCCACATCAGTGTCACGTGTCATTGTCCTGGTGCTCCAGGGCCTTCAAAAGTGTAATAGGTAGTCAACAAGTTAGATGTGAAATTTATGCTCCCAGAACACCTGATGGTGCTCCCTGCATGTTGGGCCTCTCTGTATGGCCAGGTTGTGAAAAAGTCCCACACATGTGGTATTGCCATACTCGGAAGGAATACCAGAATGTATTTTGGGGCATTATTTGTGGTATACACATGCCATGTGAGAGAAATTACCTATTACATTGACAATTTTGGGGGGAATTAAAAATCTTCATTTTGCAAAGAATTGTGGGAAAAAGTGACAACATCAAAAGCCTCACCATGCATCTTACTAAACACCTTGGAATGTCTGCTTTCAAAAATGGGTCATTTGGGGGGTATTTGTACTTTCCTGGCTTGTTCAGGTCACAAGAAATAAGATAGGCCACCAGTACATCAGGTGTGATCAATTTTTTATGACTTGCACCACAGCTTGTAGACTCTCTAACTTTCACACAGACCAAATAATATCCACTAATTTGGGTTATTTTTTTACCAAAGATATGTAGCAGTATAAATTGTGGCCAAAAGAAAAGAAAAATTAATAAGTTGCAAAATTTTATCACAAAAACTAAGAAAAATGCGTTTTTTTTTCAAAATTTCCGGTCTTTTTTCATTTATAGCACAAAAAATAAAAAACCCAGAGGTGATCAAATACCCACAAAAGAAAGCTCTATTTGTATGAAAAAAAGGACAAAAAATTCATTTGGGTACAGTATTACATGACTGAGTAATTGTCATTCAAAGTGTGAGAACACCGAAAGCTGAAAATTGGTCTGGTCAGGAGGGGGGTTTAAGTGCCCAGTAGGCAAGTGGTTAAATAAAATAACCAGTTTTTTACAACTATATATTTTGTTTATTTTGCTGCTAAAAAACCCAGTGGGGAACCTTTCCATGTTTTCATTTCTTTGGGGTGTGTGCAGCCCCTTTGATTCTCGCATATGTGTTTTTTCATGATAGAGTACAATTAGTAGCCCAATAAGGACCTGGTGGGGCAGAAGGACAGAAGTTCCTTCCTGTTGACAAAATAACAATTGGTGGGGGTGTGTGGCCGGCTGGAGCCTAAGATGGACGCTGTTCCCTGAAGCTCTGAGCGTCGGACGGCACAAGCAGCTTCTACCAGCAATCTGTGGCATACATCAACGACAAACCCCAGATTTTCCCCTGACAAACGGTGGCATGGTGGAGAAGAGAAAAGAAGAACGGCTACCTCAAAAACTTACAGCCTTCATGTTCCATCCCACGGACCAGCGTGGGCAAGATGGCACCAACAGCATGGCTCTCTCTGCCATCCCGATCTCTCCTCAGCCTTACCTGCCTGCATCAGCCTCCTCCTCACAAAATGGACCCATGGAAGCTTCAACAAACAGCACAAGCTCCAGCCATTCCTCCCCTGGCACACCAATCACAGGCAACCCAGTCAAAGCAAGAATGCAAATGGATTCTCCAGCTCCTGAATGACCTGAGGTGAGCAATCCATCTTTTTACCCTGAGCCCCAGAGTGCACAGCCTGATTCTATAGCCCTGTTTTTAACCACCGATCAACCTGTCATGGATACCACATTAAAAGACATGTTAATCTCCCTATGGAGCATCTGCAGTCAGATATGCTCTCTCTAATGCAGCAATTCAGGCAGGATGTTACAATCCTAGGGAATAGAGTGTCCCTTGTGGAAACAAAGCTGGGTGAATGTGCATCCATTGTCAATGACATAATAGATACCTACGCTACACATAATGATGAGCATACCTGGATCAAGGACAAACTGGTGGATCTTGAAGATCGATCCCGCAGGAACAACATTAAATTCTATCTGAGGAGGTTCAGATCCAGTATTTATCCCTTTATGTCAGAGACCTAATCAAAACCATGCTACCAGAGCTCAAAAATATTGAGCTGGTTATCAACCGCATTCATAGGCTTCCAAAACCCTCATACCTGCCTGACACAACACTCAGGGATGTTATCCTGCGTATACATTTTTTTCATGTCAAAAACCAACTCATGCAAAAAAGCTTGCACCATGGGTTCTCTGCCCTATACTCACCTGCAAATATATGCTGATCTATCACAGCACACTCTGCAGAAACGAAGGCAACTAAATAATACCACCAAGGCCTTACATAACCATAAGATCCCTTATCAGTGGGTAAACTTCTGGTTACCTTCCAAAGTTCAAAACAAGCGACATCTTCCCCCCAGGAGGGCCTACAGTATTTGCACACATTGGAAATTATTCCAGAACCTGCACCGCTCATTGCTGCACCACAAGATAGGAGATTCCCATCTCCCAGTCACTCATTGCCACAACACACCAACTACAGATCAAGACCGCGTTGAATACAAACCACAGACATCTAAAACTACACTGCCCATTCCAATGATCTTTAGCCCTCGGCTGTAACAAACACTTTACCCCACTGTACTTCCTTTGTACACACTGTACTTGTTTTTCAGGAAGTTTGTTATATCGGTCCAACTTTTTGCAATTTTTCTCTTGCTGACTTTTTTCTTTTAAACTCTCCCCTGTTTCTCTATGCTACCTTGCACCCCAATCCTCTGTACGTATCAACGGACCCCTCTCAACCAGCAAACATCATCTCCCTTATCAACTTATTGTTGAACAACTGGTAACCTTGCAGTATGACTATTAAGCTTCTGTCTATCAACACTAAGGGGCTCAATCACCCCGCTAAAAGGTCCTCCTTATGGAAATTAGCCATGTTGACCGAATGCGACATTGTATGTGCACAAGAAATGCACTTTCATGCAGCTCACCAATCTGCGTGCTCCAACAAGAACTTTCCACATATATTCACAGCGAATGCACCCACCAAACAGAGAGGAGTTCTATTGGCCGTCAAACACAGTCTCTTTCCAGCTCATATCATGTATTGCTGATGAGAATGACCGCTACCTCATACTTATATGTAAGCTTAATGACTCTCTGTACACCGTTGTCACTGTCTATGCCCCCAATACCCACCAAATCTGTTTTTTAAGCAAATTGCACAAGAAGATTGCTAAAATCAGCCAGGGTTCCATTATATGGGGTGGTGATTTCAGTATAACTCCATACCCACAGTTAGACTCCTCAAATCTAAAAGAGGGAAACCTAGGTCATCTCTTAAGGGACTTTCAATTACATGATGTATGGCAATGCCAGCACGCAGAGGAATGTGACCTTACCTTCTTTTCCAGCTGCCACAATTCCTATTCCTGCATAAATCTTTTCCTTACTGATCAATGGCTCCTGCAAAAAATCTCTACTTCGCTCATCATGACAGCTACATGGTCTGACCAAGCACCCATCTGCATCACCATAGAGGATCACCCAAGGTCCAACCCTGCCTTTCTATGGTTAATGAACTCTCATCTACTCCAATGTAATATACTCCATATGCCAGAACGCTACAAGACAACCTTGAAGAATTTTTTGTCATCAATACTGACTCTGTATCTGACCCTGCCATCCTATGGGCTGCGCACGAAGCGTACATGCGTGGGGTATTTGTTAAACTTGGTGCTAAAGCAAAAAAAGAGAGGAGGCAGTGCGTATTGCCGAAATACAGAGCACTGACCTCTTAAATAAACAATCCCCCACTCAGATCTAAAAACTAAACTAGGCCAACTATGTCTAGCACTTACTACTGGATACATTTGAAAAACAGCAAAAGCACTTAAAAATGACCCTTTTTACTTCTAGGAGCAAGACAGGTAAACTCCTTGCTCACTTGACCAAAGGTCGTTGCCTCAAATCCCATATCCTCTTTTTACTCCACCCAATCTCCAAAGAGCAATTAACCAACCCCCAACCCATAGCCGACACATTCAGCACTTATTATAGTTCCCTCTATAACCTTAGAGAAGATCCATCTCAATTCCAACCTACTTCAGCCACTATCCAGTCTATCCTAAGTGCAGTGATATTGCCCAGTCTGGCAACAAACCAGCTAGAAAATCTTAACACCCCTTTTAGTGACACAGAAATAAGCACAGCTATCGTTTCTCTCCCGAACAAAAAGTCCCCGAGTCCAGATGGTTTTACTGGGAAATATTTCAAGCATTTAAAAAATTAAATTGCTACTCCCCATCTCTGGGTTTTTCAATGCTGCTGCCTCCTCATCATCTTTTCCTACAGATGTGTTGAAAGCTTTGATTGTAACCCTGCCAAAGCCAGGAAAGGATTTCACTTCCCCAAAAAATTTCCGACCAATTTCCCTTTTGAACCAAGACTTAAAACTATATGCTAATGTTCTAGCGAACCACCTGGTTGCCCTTCTGCCTACTCTCATACGTCCTGACCAATCTGGTTTCACGAAGGGTCGCCAAACCTCAGATGCAATGCGTCATTTGATCATTATCATCCATTATGCAGGTAAATCCCGAATGCCTTCTCTGCTTCTTTCTTTGGATGCAGAGAAGGCATTTGACAGAGTGCATTGGTCTTATTTAAAAATGGCACTGCAAAAATGTGTTTTTCAGGGACACATACTCTCCACCATTATGGCTCTCTACTCCTGTCCATCAGCACAAGTATATTGCTCTGCCATGCTATCTAAACCTTTCCAGATCACCAATGGTACCAGGCAGGGGTGTCCCTTATCGCCCCTTATCTTAACCTAGTTATGGAGCCGTTGGCGAAGATTATTAGGTGGAATCCAAACATATCAGGATTCCACATTGGCTTTAGTGAGCACAAAATAAGTCTATTTGCCGATGATTTTATCCTCATGTTATCACAACCAGCCTCTTCCCTTGCTTTGTTACAGGTGCTCTCTGTCTTTGGTAGGGTCTTCTATTATAAAGCGAATGCCACAAAATCCTCCATTCTAGACTTGGGTGTACCTCCATTACAACACAAATACCCCCACCTATGGGCAGATGGACATTAAAGACTACTACATGGCAGCCATCCTAGCACAACTCAAAGCATGGTTCTCACCTCACATCAAAAGTCTCTGGAGGGAAACTGAATCTTCGCAGTTAGCAAATCACGACCTATACTCATGGTTACACAGCCAGCCTAATAAATAGAAAAATACGCTGCGCTAGAAGTGTGCTGTATTATGTTATGAAAATATATAAAAAATGTGTGTGTCTCCAAACTAAAACACATAAAAATATTTAAATATGTGCCCTACTAAATCAAGTACCAAGTATTAGTGAATAAATAGTTAAATAAATAAACAATTGTAAAATAGTTACTTCATGGAAAAATACTGAGTATAAATATACACAATAAGCGTGAACACACTGAAGTGCAATAAACACTATAAATCAAATAAATGTGCTGAAATGCATCATAGATAATATTATATAATATAAAAAAATTGCCAAAGTGCCACACAACAAAAGTGAAAAAAGTCCTTATTGTAATGTGATAAAAGTGAAAGTGGAGTCCTGTAAATAAATAGTGGTAAAAGTGTTGTGGTAAGCGTCCACTATAATTAATATCCAGCGTGCTTATAACTTCCTCTTGTGCTGGAAAGCATGCCAAAGGTGTGATCCGGTGGCCCCCCAGGTAATGTGATCACCTCAGAGTGTGTGTCACAGGTGCTACACTGAGTCAAAACACTCTATTGAACCACAGCAGGGCTCAGTACAGATCACCGGGTCTCAGGCTCCAATGCGGTTTCCAAAAAAATGTATAAGAAAAAGAACTTGATAGTGTGATATCATTTAAAACTTTATTAATTCCTGTAAAAAAGACACACTCCCCAAATGGGGTACTCATACTTTTAAGGTGCGTCTATAGAAGGCGTTCAATAGTACAACAATCCAGGGGTATGATAGGTGTCTCATCAATAGCAGATAATGCTGCCGCTCGCCTACGCGTGTTCGACACAGGGATCATGTGTCTTCATCAGGGGGATTGCAGGATTCTGTCTATTTTGGTTAAACAGCCAGCCTACTTCTTCCCCTGGGAATAAACATTTTTCTCCTACGATCACAGCATCAGCTCTAGCATAATGCTACTTCCTTCAAAAGGCTTCCCCAGGTACCTCCCCAATACAACCACCTCTCCCCTTATCTTTGCTCCTACACCTTATACCTGATCTGTCTATCCAGTCTTGGGCTGACAGGGGAATACTCCACATACAAGACTTGTACACACATGGCACTCTCAAACCCTTCACTACTCCACAGAGTATGTACTCACTGCCAACCTCTGAATACTATTAATTTGTGCAAATAACACATTGCTTACTACGTAACCCCCACATATTCAAGCCTATACACAGCTCAGCTTGGCATTTCTTAACTAACTACAGATCACATGAAAAAGGGTATATCACTCTTCTACAACCTTCTCCAAGACAAAGATATATTTCAGAAAACCCCTCCACTGCTCAAATGGGAAGCTGACCTAGGGCGAACGTTTACAGAAACCCAATGGCTAAACGCAATAAAATCTACTTACAAAGCCACTCACTCTGCAAACCTCTGTGTCAGAGAGCTTACCTGATTGGGCGTCGTCGCGCGCCGGGGCACGTTGGTGCGCGCTTTCCTGCGGGTGCTCGGGCGCCTGCTTCTGTGGGCACTGGTGTTGGCATGCCGGCTGGCCGTGGTGGACGCGGTGGTGCACGGGCATGTATGCCTATGGGTGCTGCTATGCGTTCGCCTGGTGGTGCTGGTGTGCATGCCGCTGTCCGGGGGCGCGCCCGGGCGCGTGCGGGTGCCTGTGCGTAACGGTGCGTGCATGAACGCGGCGTTTGGCGCCAATCAGCCTATTTAGGCTTGCTTCTCCCTCTGATCAGTGCTGCCTAATCAACAGCTCCGTGCCTAGTTCCTGTTTCCTGTTTCCTGTTCCTAGTTCCTGTGATTCCTGTGTTCCTGATCTGTTGACGACCCGGCTTGCCTTTTGGACTCTCCTGACCTCCGCCTGCATTTGACCCCGGCCTGTTTGACTTTGCTTCTGCCCGCTCCTTCTGTACCTCTGCTGCCCGCCTGTTGCCAAAACCCAGCTTGTGCACTAACCTGTCTCCAGCTCCTGTTCAGCATCTGTTGTCTGTGCCGCTGACTATCATCTGCTGTTTGAAGACTGCTAACCTCCGGAACACGGACTCCTGCACAGGCTCTCATACCACTCCGCACTCATGGGCCTCCTGTCTGCTCTACCAGGGGCCGCGAGTCGGATACGTAAGGGAGCCTACCCTCTGCCCAAGTGGACTCACCGGTCTGGTAAGTGAGAGACCTGACACTCTGGGAGCTGCATCATAAAATTACCCTTAGATGGTATGCCACCCCAATTCAAATGCACAAGATGTATCCATCAGCTTCCCCTACCTGCTGGAGAAACTGCGGAGAATGTGGCTCCGTGTTTCACACCCTCTGGGGATGCCCTGGTCTCACCAACTTTTGGCATGAGGTATCCCAGCTGATAAGCACAGTTGATATATCACCTTGCAACCTCAAGCCTGAACTGGCTTTAGTAAATATGGGTATTGAGGAGCACCCACGTGATTGTCCATATTTTACTAGCAGCTAGACTGGCTATAACACAAAAATGGATATCACAAACCATCCCTACTATTGAAACAGTTATCTCCATGGTACATGCCCAGGTCACATATTATTATTATTATTATTATTATTATTATTATTATTATTATTATTCACAATTTATATAGTGCCAACAGTTTATGCAGCGCTTTACAATGTAGAGAGGGGACAGCACAATTACAGTACAATACAGAAGGGAACAACAAATAGGGGACACCACCAATTGTAACATAGTACTGATCAATGAATATGCACCCTGGTACCTACTTCCTACAAACTTTTTTCTTTCCTTTGTTTTACGCGCCATATTACTGTTTCTCATTTGCTTCTGTTGATATAGCAATGAACCGTTTGTTTATATTGAATATTTCTACAAGCCCGGAATGTAACACAATGCAATAGACACAGTGGAAGAGAAAAACAAATCTCCCGACCAGACCTATGGTCTCTACTAAAGAGATATGTCTGCCCTTAGACCCATTCCTGCTATTGTAAACCCCTCTGACCAATTTTGAGAGATTATATGAGGACTTAACACTAATGCCCTGTACACACGATCGGATTTTCCGATGGAAAATGTGTGATAGGACCTTGTTGTCGGAAATTCCGACCATGTGTGGGCTCCATCACACATTTTCCATCGGAATTTCCGACACAAAGTTTGAGAGCTTGCCATAAAATTTTCCGACAACAAAATCCGTTGTCGGAAATTCCAATCATGTGTACACAAATCTGACGCACAAAGTGCCACGCATGCTCAGAATAAATTAAGAGACTAAAGCTATTGGCTACTGCCCCGTTTATAGTTCTGACGTACGTGTTTTACGTCACTGCGTTCAGAACGATAGGATTTTCCGACAACTTTGTGTGACAGTGTGTATGCAAGTCAAGTTTGAGCCAACATCCGTCAGAAAAAATCCATGGATTTTGTTGTCGGAATGTCCGATCAATGTCCGACCGTGTGTACAGGGCATTAGACTTATGTAAGGAATGACATGTACTCTTCTTTATACGTAGTATTTCCACTATTATATGAACTAACTGCTTGTCATTTTGTCAATGGAACATGTAATGTTTTGCTCTGTTATGTTATTCTTTCTTGTGAAAATAAAATAAAATAAAAACCATTGAAAAGAAAATAACAATTGGTTTCATCCTTCTCATAAGAGGACCCTAACCACAGGGTAGGTAGAGGCGCTAGGTGGCTGCCCCGGTCGCAGCGCACCTCAAAACTATAACCATAAAAACAATTATAACTTGAATAGACTGCAACTCACAGTTTAACAAATTATGAGCTTATTTCCTTGACGCAGGTAAGGGAGGACAGAGGGAAGGGATATGGGAAATGGGGAGTAGGTAACAGAAAAAGGGATGGGAGGGAAGGGACGGGATGGGGGATGTGGGGCTTGAGGCTCAGTAAAGTAAGGTAAAATTCAGCCTGATTTTTAAGAGGGCACAAGGCCATAAGTTGAATATAGACTTAGTTTCTTGATCACCGACCCGGACACCCGTGATATACTCTCATGGGCCCATGAGGTCCTCCCGGGTTAACCGGAAGGGCAATCAACACCCGACACGGAGTCTCCAAAGAGACAAGTGATAACTTTAAAATGACATGTTGTTTTCTGACCAAATGGAGACAAAAACAATTCAAAAAGAATAAAGGAAAAACTGAGATCAAAATTGAAAAGCAGTCATCATGGTGGAGTATCACCCAAACAAAAATCTGGGTTATCCAGGAACTGAATGCGTCGGAGAGACAGGATAGGATCAAGGAAGTCTGCCATCCTTGGAGCACTTATACTTGTTCCACACTGGGATTATGGGGCTTGTGGGAGTTGGATGTTTGGTAGCCCCAGATTGGGAACTTGCAGGGGTCGAGGCGGAATCTTGTGAGATTAATTTCAGATTCAGAAGCAATCGTTCTCCCTCTGAAAAGCTTGAGAA